>NC_064637.1:165976969-167332015 GCF_023864275.1 Schistocerca cancellata
TCTTTACAACTGGTGAACAGGTTGTCTGCTTCCTGCGTCAAAGGGGGGTGGATGTCAGTCGGGCATATAATATGCTGCAAGTCATCTACGAAACTGGTACAAGAACAAAAACAAAGTATATCTTGTATACACAGTACAGGTCTATCAAAACTACGTAGCTTCAGGAATCGAATCATCGCACAGGGAAGAAAAAACAGTTCAGAATTACATGGACTGCTTTGTCAAGAACAGCTGAATTACTGCAAATTAGAATTTGGAAACAAATGAGAAAGGGGTTTTTGATTGTTTCAGGTCATACTACCAGGGATCACAGCAACATGGCTTCGTATTCTTTGCTGGAGGCAAACCAACACTGTGCCATACAGTGCACTTATTTAGCCAATGGCGTCCGACCACAAGGAGATAATACCATTTTGTTCTCATCCCCCCCCCCTCCACACACACACACACACACACACACACACACACACACACACACACACACAGAGAGAGAGAGAGAGAGAGAGAGAGAGAACACAAGCGGTGAGGGGGAGACTAAAAAATTGGGAAGGTGAGTGAAAGATACAGTATTTACTAAATAATTATGGTGTACTGGTTAGCTACAATTTGTTTCTCATACTGAAACGTTGTTTATAACATACCTAAATGGAAAATCATAATGCACACAATGCTACTTATAAATTTTTAACTGTGATTTAATACAGTCACAAAAGGTGAATGTAAATGTTTATCACTGAAGTGTGAAGAAATAAGCTAAACTTCATTACCTGAAGAATTTACTTTGTCAAGTTCCCCCCACCCCCTCTTTTTTGAGTAGCATTTAATCATAGGGGTCCAACCTTATTTGACAAAAGGAAGGGCCACAACTGTTTACCTGAACTGGGCCAAAGGGCACTCGCACATGCACACATATTGGAAGATATTTAACTTAAACTATTACGGATAATCTTGCCTCAATACAAAGGAGAAGAAAGAAATATTGATTGATTAAGTTACATTAAATTTTACATGTCAATGACAGACATGGGACCGCTCCTCAAGGTTTCCAATACATGCTTTGATGCAACTTTACGTGAACTTTCCATATGAGTGTTAGTGATTCTAGATCACACTACATACTTAATACGTTTCAGTCTCGAGAACACTTGCTAGCTTATACACTGCTGGGGTAAAAATTAGTACACCTGGAAAGACACTGTCAGTTTTAATCCAATTTATTGTTGAAACGGTGCTCATGGAGTACATTATGTGGTTACATTCCATATTAAAGGGTAAACACAGACAGTGCTCTAGTAGCTATGTCACTACAGTATCTGTTAACGAATGATGTTCAATCCATTATCAGTACATCTGGTATTTCCCAAGTGGCATATGCCAGTATGAAAAGGAACTTCAATGAAAAAAACCGAACTATATTTAGCAGTAAGTTAAGAGAGGTTGAATGGCCTTATGACAGCAGTATCTCAAGTAGTACTAACTTTAACAAATTTCTTGGTAGCTTTCTTGAAATATTTAATGAAACTTTTCCACTTAAAACCAAATGTAACAAAACGACTAGGAAGGTTAAATGGATAACTCAGGGTATAAAAATTTCTAGTGCCAGAAAGAGGCAAATACATAATGAACTGAAATATAACGAAAACAGACTTTTGCTGTGTATGTGAAACATTATAAAGCCATATTCAAAAAAGTTGTAAAGGCAGCAAAACAAATGGCAATCAGTAAGTTTATTTTACAACATAATAGTAAGACAAAGGCAGTGTGGTCTGTTGTCAAATCAGAGTTAGGTGTTAAAGTCAGTAGTAATGAAATAACTAAGATTAAAGTAGATGATAATGTTGTTGTAAACCCAGCTCAAATATCAGAGTGTTTAAATGAATTCTTCATAAATGTAGCAAAGTCAGAAGTTGATGTAGTAGGATATCAGAGTAAAGTAAATCACTTTGGACTCGACCAAGAGCTGAGTATCTCACAGATTTAAAAAAAAAGTCACAATAAAGGATGTGAAAAATGTTATAATGTCATTAAAAAATAAAAATTCTGCTGGGAGGGATGGGACACCAAGTAAAGTGATTAAAGCAGTATACGACATAATAGCACCCCTGCTAGCTGAAATAATCAACCAATCTTTTGAACAGGGGTGCTTTCCTGATGTGTTAAAATATGCCGAAGTGAGACCTCTGTTCAAGGGTCGAGGGAAGATATAGGAAACTATCGCCCCATTTCTATTCTCCTAATCCTGTCAAAAGTGTTAGAGAAAGTAGCTGCAAATCAGATCAAAAATTTTGATCGTAAAAAATGATATTATTGTAAGTAACCAATTTGGATTCCAACAAGGAAAAAACAGACTGGATGCAGTAAATAACTTTATTGAGAAGATATGCAAATCATTAGATCAGAGGAGTAAAGTTGCAGGTATCTTCTGCGATCTTTCAAAAGCATTTGACTCTGTGAACCATGACTTGCTTACCTACAAATTAAACAAATATGGGATTAAGGACAAAGCTCTGAAATGACTCACATCATACTTGCACAACAGAAAGCAAAGGGTAAGTGTTATATCAAATGCAGTGAATTATTATTCTAAATTGAGTACAGTATCACAAGGAGTGCCCAAGGCTCCATTTTGGGGCCAATCCTGTTCCTATTCTATGTAAATGACTTGCCCATAAATATAAATTCCCCGTCAGTTCTGTTTGCGGATGATACTTCTGTTTTAATTGAAGATGATGCAGAAAAAATTCAGAGCTCCATTGTGAGCACAATGGGTACCTAGAAAACTGGTTCCAGTTAAATGGCTTGAAACTGAACATTGCAAAAACCAATATGGTACATTTTAAAACCAAACATTTGAAATGTGTGGAACTTAAAATACATCATCACAATCATCCTATGGAAGAAGTTAACACAGTCAAATTCCTAGAACTAAATGTGGACAACAACTTAAACTGGAGTACACATATTGAGTTCCCATCAAATAAACTAAGCAGCTTTGCATTTGCAATGCAAATACTAGCAAACTCTACTGACATGAGTACACAAAAAATAGCATATCATAGTTACTTCGAATCTGTCATTAGGTATGGTATCTTTTTCTGGGGAAATTCAAGTAGTGTATCTTGAATACTGAAACTGCAAAAGAAAATTATAAGATACATGGGTAGTGCACAACAAACAGAATCTTGCCGCCCATTATTTCGGAACCTGCAAATCCTAACAGTTCCCTCCATATACATTTATGAAATTATAATCTTTATACACACCAGACAAAAATTATTTGATGAAAATCATTTTAACCACACATACAACACAAGAAATAAAAATAATTTTATGTTACCCACACACCATTTGAAATTACATGCACGAACTCTACAGTATATGGGGATGACAATATATAACAAGCTAATGGGCAAAAATATATTTAATATGAAGCCAGAGAGTCTAAAAGTAAGGCTACAGCAGATTCTGTGGGAGAAATGCTATTATTCAGTAGAAGAATTCATAGAGGATGAGATGATAATTTGAGCAAGGGGTAATTAATTGTTATTCTTTTATGGTATGTGTAACAAAATTGTATTATTATTATGATACCATTTGTTAAAATCAGTTGTTGTAATTAATTGTTAGTTTTTTATAGTATGTGTATTTTTATATTGTATTATTGTTATGGTACCATTTGTTAAAATCAGGTGTTGTATGTATACGATAAAACTCTACAAAAATTTTGACGTGTCTCCTGTACCTGAATCAAATGATTTAGATTATGTACGGTATGAGACTAATAAACCACAATTCACAAATGTCTGTGTTTACCCTTTAATATGGAAAGTAATCACTTAATGTACTCCATGAACACCGTTGCAACAATAAATCTTGAGTGAATTGGAAACCTCTAAAAAAGTGCACTAATTTAATTTTGGGCAGTGTGTACGTGTTGCTAAAAAGTAACAGTACAATGAAAAGGATTGTTGCTACTCACCATATAACAGAGAAGCTGAGATATACACACACACACACACACACACACACACACACACACACACACACACACACACACACACACAGTCTCTAGCAGCTGGAGTCAGACTGCGAGCAGCAAGGCGTTATGGAAGACGCAACTGGGTGGAGAAGGCTGGGGCGGGGAGGGGGAGGGATATCAGGGTAGGAGTGGGGGACGATAAAGTGCTGCAGGGAGTGTGCAGGGATGAGGTGGACAGTGGGGCAGTTAAGTGCAGTCGGGAGGATAGACAGTGGGCAGAGGAGAAGTGGGGGTAGGGGAAAAGGAGAGAAGAAAAAAAAAAACTGGGTGCATTGGTGGAATGAGGGGTGTACAGTACTGAAATGGGAAAAGGGAAGCAGCTAGGTGGGTAAGAACAATGACTAACAAAGGTAGGGTGATGCGAATGAAGAATATATAGCAGGGAGAGTCCGACCTGCGCAATTCAGAAAAGCTGCTGTTGTTGGGAAGAATGTATCAGGATCCAGTAGGATTTCCAGTCTCTACTCAAATCCGTAGGCCCATCCCAGGATCTCTTCCCACAGTACATCTCTCCCCTCACCCCTAACATTTCCTGAACTCACTCCTTCTACATGCTTCGTAAGGTCCATGAAGCCAATCATCCAGGACAAGTTTACTGTGCCCCCACTGAGAGAATCTCTGTTCCCATAGACTTACATCTTCAGCCTATTACCTGGAACCTACCCTCCTACATAAAAGATACCGACCATTTCCTGCACCGACTCTCCGCAGTTCCTGTCCCTTTACCACAGCCCTGCTCGTCACTATTGATGCCACCTCACATTACACTAACATCCCTAATGCCCGAGTACAGCTGTTGAACACTACCTTCCCCAACACGCATCGGATTCCAAACCGACCACCTCCTTCCTACTTGCCATGACCAACCCACAACTACTTCTCCTTTGAAGGCATTACCTACAAACAAATCCGAGGTACAGCTCTGTGCACCTGCATGGCACCAACCTATGCCAACCTACTCGTGGGTCATCTATAGGAATCCTTTCCATACACCCAGAATTCCAAACCCTATACCTGGTTCAGATTCAGTGATGACATCTTCACTATCTGGATCGAGGACGAGTACACCCTATACACATTCCTCTGGAACCTCGACACCTGCTCCCCCATTTGCTTTACCTGGTCCTACTCGACCCGTCAGGCTGCCTTCCTCTATACAGACCTCTGCCTCAAAGATGGCTACATCAGTACCTCTGTCCATACCAAACCTACCAGCCACCAGCAATACCTCCATTTCGACAGCTGCCACCTGTTCCATACCGGGAAGTCCCTTCCGTACAGCCTAGCCACCTGTGGTCATCGCATCTGCAGTGACGAGCAGTTCCTCTCAAAATATACAGAGGGTCTCACTGAAGCCTTCAGAGACCATAATTATCCTCCCAACCTCATACAAAAGCAAATCTCTCTTGCCTTATCTTTCCAGTCTCCCACCACCTCCCAAAGTCTCACAGTCCGGCCACAGAGGAGCATTCCCCTCATAACTCAGTACCACCCAGGACTGGAGCAACTGAATTACATTCTCCGCCAGGCTTTCGACTACCTCTTGTCGTGCCCTGAAATGAGAAATGTCCTACCCACTATCCTTCCCACCCCTCCCACAGTGGTATTCCGCTATCCACCAAACCTACACAATATACTCGTCCATCCCTACACAACCCCTGCACCCGACGCCTTACCTCATGGCTCGTACCCCGGAATACACGTAGGTACAAGACCTGTCCCATACATCCTTCCACCACCACCACCACCACCACCACCACCACCACCACCACCACCTACTACAGTCCGGCACGGCTACCTGTGAAAACAGTCATGTTATCTACAATCTAAGCACAGTGGTGTACGTTACGTATGTGACATCCCAGGCAAGAATTTAAAATGGCGCCTTCTAAAGAACCTCCCAGGAAGCAAAGAATGCACCCCCTTATCAATACAGAGAGACTGATATTTTCCCTTGTCCCAAGAAAATGTGAAGGTGTTTCTTGGCAAATATATTGTTAATTGACAGAAATTTAAGACAGAACAAAACTAATTTACAGCCCAGAATCAAAGGTGTTATGAAGGATTAAGAAACAGAAAAACACATTTAAATACAAAAACTTGTTATATTTTACAAAGTCTATTTCAAAATATGTTGAGTTGCTAGGAACACCTATATCAAATTTAACTTAACGCTGTTATTAAGCTCAGTTAATCTACTTAAATGCTACTTTCCTGCCTTTGATTTTCGCAAAATTATCAATTAATTCCTCTAAGTTAAGTTTCGCTACCTATTCATGTTCAATCGATAAAATGGCTAAATTTGACAAATGTTCCTGTCACATGGATGATCTTAAATAATTCTTGATGAGTTTTATTTCACTGAAGCTTCGCTCACAAGAGGCCTCCATCACAGGAAGTGTTAAGTAAATTCTCTAAGAGCTATTTGGATATTCAGATATATATCTCCTACAGAAAGCTCTTGAATTTTTTTAAGAACGTCAAGTGGTGTTGCTTTTTCAACATCGTTAATGAGTTCTTAAGCTTGCATTCGAAAAATTTCCAATTCATGTTTAAGAAAAACATCAATTGGCTCTTTTTTTAGAGCTTCTCCCATTGGAAAATAAAATTCTGAAGATATTGAAGCCATTGCCTCATACCTCTTATTGAATTCTGTCAGGATTTGATCATAAACCAAATTTATTTCCCTCTGAAACTCCTGTTTTGAGTTGTGACAGTCATCATGCATTTATTTGTTTGTTTGAACCTGAAAGATGTTAGCTTAGGATCTTCCATCTTTTCTCGCTAAAATTATCATCGATGCTTGCTTTGTTGCATAATCGATTGCTCGACCAATACCTTCATGTTGGATTTCCTAAATCGTATTTGACAATCCCTTTATAATTTTGCTAGCCTTGTTGACTGCAACAGTCTCTTGCTGAAATGACTTATTGATTTTATCAATCGAAACTAGAATCCTTTCCCACAGATGCAAAAGACATAGGAATTTGAAGTCGATTTGCTTGATGAGTCCTTGAGCCCCACTGATGTATCCAGGTTTCATTTGTCTTGGTTAATATCAGCCATTTCCTCCACACTTGCATACAGTTCGTTCAGTGTTCTTTTTAAAGCGGTGACTGCTCTTCGTTTGGTTGTCCACCTAGTGCCACAATGACCCTTCAACGTAATGATGAAGTTACTCAACATCTTCCTGTAGAGCCCCTGAAGAAATCTTTTGAACTGTTCCAAAAAAAGTAATCATTAGAGATGAAACAGCAGCAGCATGCGATCTGATAAGGTTTAAATTATGCGCAGCACATGGTACAAATCACGCACTATCATTTTGTTTGAGGATCTGAGCTTGCACATCGATATATTTTCCAGCCATATTGCTGCCATTATCATAAGCCTGACCTCTGCAATTATCAATACTTAGCCCATCTCCTTTTTTAAGAATGTCCACTGAAATGCTTTCACCTGTTTTTTTCATTAGTGTTGATAAAGTCAATGAAACTTTCTTTAACTTGACAGTTCTCACTGACAAATCAACAAATCTAATAACTTGGCTCATTTGCTCAATGTGAGCACTGTCTGCTGTGCAGTCAAAGATGACTGAAAAGTATTTTCCATTTTTTATTTGATTCAAAATTTTCTGCCTCATGTTACTTCCAATTAAAGTTATGAGCTCATTTTGGACTTTAGGGGAAAAGTAACTGAGTGCTATTTTATTTGATTTAATGTATGCCATATGTTCTGCTAGTTTAGGATGATAGTGACTTATTAGTTCACATGTGCTTAAAAAAACTCCACTACTTGACTCGCCAATGATTTCTTACTTTGCTGTTCCTTGAAGTGGTAGATTATTCTTAGCACAAAATATAATTACATCTATGACTACTTTCGGTATGTTCCTCCACTACTCTACCTCCTTCTGAATACTTTCTTGAATTTCATCATCTACACTTTTCTTTTGTTTTAGTCACTTTTGCAAATCTTTTCACTGCATGCAACACAACCTGTGGCTGGACAAGTTTTCATGATTGTAAATGAGAGGGTTTAAGTGTTTCCAGTCGTTGAAGCCTTTATTAAAATTTGAAAATGAAGATGACTTTCCACGATGATCCTTCCCAAAGAGGAGACAGGGAAAACAAAATAGAGAATCTTCCGACTGGCTATAAAGTAACCATTGTCTTCGCACATGTTCGCCATTTGTGAGCTTTTTGTAAAACCATTTGCCATCGAAACGTCTACCTCCATCCGACACGGGAAACTTGAAGGTTGATACGTCAACTATTTGAGGGCCATGTTCAACCAGCACAATTCAAATACTATCAGTAATCAATGGATAGCTAGGCCATTTTTTTGGAACATTAAAAACTATTTCACCTATTTCTGGTGAACAGTCTTCTTCTAGTGGAGGTAAATCATGACAACCAACTGCTGATCCTTCCTCATCTAAAGAACTATGTGTGGAAGATTCGTATGCTTCATAGTTGTTTTCTGAAACGGGTGGAGCTATATGATGGGAAGTTGATGGTTGTGGTTGGTTGTCATCATTTGTATGTGGATGTGTTTCCGTATCATCAGATTCAAAATCGGCATTACTCTCATCTTGATCCGTTGCAGTGTTACGTGTGTCCACCTCCTTGTTGGGTTTTAGCCAATTTTTCAAGTCTCCTGAAAGGAGAATTGCAGTTCTTTCCTTTTCTTTTCTTAGTTTTTTAAATGCACTTCCAGATAGTTTTTTTAGGTCCCATCTCTTTGTTGTATGAAAGGAAATGTTTTAACCTGGAACGAAATATAAACAAAAATAAAATGAACCTATACACATAACAATAACAATAACATAGGAATAATTTATAATGGGCCACACACAAAAGAACCCTCTGGGCTCAAGTACCACCAACTGTCTCAAGTACTTTCCCTAGGTCAGGCTGAATCTAGACGACATAATCAGACTTGTCATGTCGAAACTTGCCTCGATTTCTGCCACTTATAGTTGGCATCACTTAAACCCACATGCGAAATTTCAGCTGCTGAGACACAGTGGAAGTTACCTAAAAGAAATCATGAAAGCATTTATTTAGTGTGTTAGCACTTACAAGGAAAGGCCGGTCCACACGTTACGATTTGTCTGCACAGATATCTGCAAATGTGTGTGCATGCAAAAGATTGCCGCAAATCAGATGTTAGATTGTAGAGTGCACCCAGGAGCTGATATAGACTCAGATCACAATTTAGTCCTTCAATGTATTCTTCCCATCTATCTGCCCTCTCCTTTGCACTCAACAGTGGAATTCCCACTGCATTCTTAGTGTTACCACCGTTGCTTTTAACCTGGCAGTGCACGCGCCTGGAAACAGGACACACAAATTTCAGACAAGTAGCTGTTCTTTCAGTCCCTTACAGATTACATCGATTTTTAATTACCATCAGATGACTCTTATTGTTATCTTTTATATGTGCCGAGAAAGCACGCTTAAGTTTAAGAGAACCATCCGAAAGAACCAGTTGGGAATTAAGTGGGATACCAAAGTTCTGAGGAATGATGAGACGCGTTTGAAGATTGTGAAGGCTGTGGATACTGCGATCGTGAATACCAGATTAGGAAGTTAAAGTCAAGAAGAGTGGACATCTCTAAAAACAGCAATCACAGATGTTGGGATGATAAACATAGGAACAAGAAAGGTAAATACGAAGAAGCCATGGCTAACAGAGGAAATACTTCATCTGATCGATGAAAGAAGGAAGTATAAAAATATTCAGGGAAATTCAGGAATACAGAAATACAAGTCACTTATGAATGAAATAAATAGGAAATGGAGGGAAGCTAAGGCAAAATGGCTGCAGGAAAAATGTGAAGAATTTGAAAATGTAATGATCGTTGGTAAGACTGATTCAGCATATAGAAAAGTGAAAACGAGATTCAGAGAAATTAACCCGGGAGTAAACTCAGCTGGTCTGTCAGACCACGGAGAAATCTTCACATTAATACAATGTCTGAAAATTGGTTAAAAGAAGCTATCTTCTCGGCACATATAAAAGATAACAATAAGAGTCATCTGATGGTAATTAAAAATCGATGTAATCTGTAAGGGACTGAAAGAACAGCTACGTGTCTGAGATTTGTGTGTCCCGTTTCCAGGCGTGTGCACTGCCAGGTTAAAAGCAACGGTGGTAACACTAAGAATGCAGTGGGAATTCCACTGCTGAGTGCAAAGGAGAGGGCAGATAGATGGGAAGAATACATTGAAGGACTATATTAGGGGGAAGACTTGTCAGATGGAGTGCTAGAAGAAGAGACGAGTGTTGACACGGAAAACATAGGTGATCCAGTATTAGAGGCAGAATTTAAGAGGGCTTTGGAGGACTTGAAATTAAATAAGGCTGAGGGGATAGGTAATATTCCATCGGAATTTCTGAAGTCATTGGGAGAAGTAGCAACCAAACGACTGTTCAACTAGGTGAGTAGAGTCTATGAGACTGGCGATGTACCATCAGACTTTTGGAAAAACATCATGCACACAATTCCGAAGATTGCAAAGGCAGATAGATGTGAGAACTACCGGACAATCAGATTAACATCTCATGCATCAAAGATACTGATGAGAATAATATATACAAGAATGGAAAAGAAAATTGAGGATCTGTTAGGTGACGACCAGTTTGGTTTTAAGGAAGGTAAAGGCACCAGAGAGGCAGTCATGACACTGCGACTGATAATGGATGCAAGACTGAAGAAAAATCAAACACAGGATTTGTCAACCTAGAAACAGCATTCGACAATGTAAAATAGTGCAAGATGTTTGAAATTCTGAAGAGAACAGGAGTAAGCTATAGAGAAAGCTTATCAATCGACTCTTTGATTTGGTCTGAATGTCATCAAATATCAAGGTAAAAAACCAAAGCAGCAAAACAATGTAGAAGTATATCAGAAATAGCTGTGACGATAAATGCATGACTTTTCAATATTTCTTTGAATTCAAACAAATTTTATTGTCAGGGAAACCACATTGCGCACATGATGTTGTTTAGAGTAGACAGTACTAACGATGTAAGAGCTAGAGAATTTAGAGTTGGCCTATTTGTTTAAAAAAAAAATTCCCATAGAGAGATACAATGTGTATCGAGAAACATATTGCAACCAGTTATGACTGAAACTGAAGTGCTCAGAGCTTGTTTTACATGCAAATTGACTAGTGCGGTATCGCCAGTTTTAGTGATCCCTGAATGCACAATGCACGTAGATCTGATATTAAAAAAGGAATAAGTGTTAGAAGGACACTTTCACTTTCAATGAAAGGTGAAAAATACAAAGGCGACTTTGCATTCAACGTCTTCTATTGACACTTTTTTTTACACAATAATGCCCGTTATTAATCTGGATGGTTCATTGTTACCTGCGTGAACGGACCAGAAACTTTGGTTCACGCCTGATAATACCAGCTTTACGTACAGAAAAAATTGTGAAGGGATCATCAAAGTCTGGAGGGGGGGAAAACTGTAAGAGAGAGAAAAACATCTAACATTTCACATGTCAGGCCTTATTTCCATTTTAAAGAAAGTTATTGTTGTCGTTCTGTGTTCTGTATTCCATACAAACGCTTTGAGCAATGCAAGAAAGTTCTGCTTGATTTCATTAACCCAGAGAGTCTCAGTGAAATGCATGATGGGACACTTCGTGCCTCATGTGGCAAAACAGCAGATAGTAGTACAGTGGAAAAAATTCAGAGATACTATCAATATCTCTCTTCTACTTGGCATGTACATCAAAGTTGCTTCTTTAACACTGCTTGCTTTTATCAAAAACATTCATCTGAGATTATAATGAAATTAGCGTCACTTTGATATTTATCGAATGTGATGACATTTAGGATAAAACAACTGATTTCATCTTCAATACTATTAAATCTTATGTGTAATTTCAACTGGTACATCTGTTATAAACATGTTACTGAAATAAACAATAAAGGTGCTACAATTATCAAACACGAGTATGTCCATATTTATTAATTTTAGTAAATGAAATGTAGTTGTGAGAAAGAAAAATTGGATGACTGGCATTGTAGATGAATGAGTTCATATTATTTTGAATAATCAAAAGTTAAACTTTGGTTTTTTATGTACTCGTTAACAACAAGACTGATAATTTTAGTATCTTCCCTACGGATACTTTTGGCAACATCTATGTCGATTGAAACTTATAGTGACACATGCATGACTTTCCACAGATTTTGATATGTATAAAGTGTTATAATGTAGTTTTACCTACTGCTACAAATTTCAAATAAAAAAAATTTACTGCAGGAGGGGGGGGACCAGCAACCAGTCCATAAATTAAGCAGATTTATGTAAGAAGCATCAAATCATAAATAGTGCGAATCTACTGCGAGAAAAATGGGGAAAATGTTTAACCCTGATAAAACAAAATAAGAGTTTCATTCAAACATGAATGAATGATAGCTGCTTATGAACCATGAGCACGAGCACAGGAAACATATTGCTATTACAGAACACGACTCATATTCCTTGATGTACGACCGAGCGCTTCCTCTTGCTACACTGCCATAGATGAACTGGTAGCTGTTGAGTTTTGCAGGGCTGTATCACTGCGAATGCAGCTCCGGCGAGCCTTTGAGGGGGGCAGTCAGCCTCACGGTTGACAGGATTAGTGTCGGTACCGAAGTCCTTCTGCAAATTGGCAACAGACAACACGGGGGTGCATAACCGGTCTGGGTTACTTCCGCTCGCCAGCTAACACAAACATCTACCACTACGAAGGTGGATGCTGATTTTGAAACCTGCTGGAAAACCGACCAGGATGGGGAGGTAGGCGAGTCATCACTGCCAATGAACTTTTAAGTGCTAAATTATTTCTCAGTACGATAACCAGGTAATGCCGAAAGTGTACACGGTGCGTTCAGCACGACTTGTTCTACGTCGCTCTCGTAAGGCCTCGGGCTTCAAAATCCTCACCCGCAAACGTTTGGGCAAGTCGTAATTGCCCTGACCTGGTGAGAGTACAATTAAGCCAAAAGGATCTATGTTCCTTGAAAACCTCAAGTCTGCTAATAAATTGTCAACTCAGCGGAGATAAAAGAAAAAGGTAAAAAGATTTGATATGGCAATTACCATAGCAAAATTAATGAGACCAATAATATTAACAACGAATCTTGTTTATAGGTGTATGTGATAATTGTTATTAAATAGGTCTAATATGACTTTCTGGGTACTTTGTTAAGGTAATATTTTGCAACTGTTGCCATAAGCTAATATAACAAGTAAATAATATTTACTTACCATGAATATAGATTATAAGTTTACTTGCCCAATTAAACAAGAAATACGTCAACTTGATCTGACTGCAATTGCACCTTATGCATCTGCAGGAAGATGAAGATGTCAAAACTGGTTTGCAAGGTTATGTGCTCTCATGCTCTGATAAAAAAGTTCATGGAGTAAGGAGGTTCAGCTTGGATAATATATATTAGCTGAGCACTGCCAAAAAATCAAGAATAAAATATTAGTATTAGTAGTAGTATTTTTCAAAAGTTTATAAAGATAATACCGGCCACAGCGCACATTCTGTTTTGAGCGGACTGCACATCTACACCATAGCCTGCGTTTCTTGGACTGGTCACTTGAAGTGACATGAGGAAAGTGACTCCCAGTAAAACGAAGAGGATTCTCGTCATCAGAGCGTCTTCCTTTACTATCTCTTCTCCGCTCTGTAGCAAATTTTTCCAAGCGTTATTTTTTCAGAGGGCGGCACGGCGCTCCGTCACGTCATCGTCGGCAGCCTTTGGAATTTGCGCCACCCTCGCTCTTGCGCCCCTGGCGGGGGAAACTCCTGCCAACCTAGGTACACTCCTGGATAAGCATCAACCACTGTGCTGCATTCTACGAGGGTGATTTGAAAAGTTCCCGAAATCACCACGAGAGGTTAGCGCTAGCGCAATGAGTTGTTCACGAGATATTCATTGAACTGTTGCCTGTAAACATGTGCCATATCAGTGCTCTCGGAAGAGAGCTGTGGCGGTGACATGGCTCTGTTGTTGTTTCTGCGTAGTGATTTGCGAAGATATTGGGAGGGAATCCAGATTCGAACAGTGATTAAGTTCTGTGACGAAACAAGCTGGGATATTTTTACTTCCCCCTCTTGGTTACCATCTCCCTCCTTAAATTCATTTTTTCAATTTAACTAAGTACCATTAACATATGTGCGTGTAATCTGTATTTTCATAAAAGAGAAAGGTTGGCCCTCAGCCTTAAAGAATATACCACCAGATCTAATTTTGTGCTTAGTTTTAAATATGTAATTGAATTTCCTGATTTATTTCGACTATCCCTAGTTAATAACTTTTATTATAGGGTGAAATCAGTAATTGTTTCGTAATTTAAATTCCATTGTTGATGTATAAACAAATATATAAAGTCCATACTAATTACAAACATTTGGAGGAACAACTAATAGTATTCTTAAAACAATTATTTGGCTCTATTCGAAACATGTTAGCAAAGACAGCCCTTAATTAGTCCTTAAGTAATTACCAGGTTTGTTGAAAGTATTGTTTGTATAACTATATCTGTTAATTTCATCATTTAAACAAATAATTCGGCTTAACCCCTGTAGCAGAAGCAACTGTTAAAAAGAAAGAATTTTTCCATGTATTCAAGTTAACTGAATGGAATATGTTTTAATTGTAATTTCTGTAACTTTAACATTGGACAATATCTAGTTTCAGTACCTATTATTGTTATAATATATAAAGGCCAGATTTTTGGGCTCGACTCAAGTCAGTCAGTGACCAATTTTCAGATGAAAAATCCGAGCTGGTTAGGTCACAACAATGCATCAACTTAACCATGAAATCACTGTTACACCAATAGTCCGTGTGTTAAAACAAAGACTGAAACATGTGGTTAGGTTTTTACTGCTCGTAGATGTTCAACAGTAAACTATTGTAGCAGTAACTGATGTTTGACTGCAAACTATTAATGAGGCTTATCGAAAGGTAAACAATAGTGAACTCGCCGTATAACTCTGTATTATTGGTCGGGGGTTGTGAACAGTGAAAGTAAAGAACTATGAAAAGCAACTGTGCAACTGTCGGCTACATACTTTATAGTAGTCAGTGTTGAACTTCCACCCCCCGTTTTTCAGCCAGTATCCCAATGCAGTACGTCGATACCGAGGACCATCGACGGCAAAATAAAGCAGGCGAATGTCACAGTACTTCATAAAGAAAAGTATGAAAGCAAAAGCCATTCATGCCGATTTCCAGAATACACTGGGGGACTCCACTCCTTCATATTCAACTGCTGCCAAGTGGACAAATGAATTTAAATTTGGTCAGGAGAGCTTAGATGATCCCCGCATTGGTCAGCTGAGATGTGTCACTACTCCAGAAATCATTGCAAAAGTGCACAAAATGGTCACGGATGATTGCAATTGAAAGTGTGTAAAATTGTGAACGTTTGCCAGATGTCATCGGAAAGGGTATATCACATTTTAACTGTAGAATTAGAAATGAAAAAATTATCTGCAAGATAGGTGCCGTGACTCTCGACGCATGCCTGCACACACGTGCTATCGCTATGGCAAAATTACACACACTAAGGTATGAATTGTTGCCACACCCACCTTATTCACCTGATATGGCTTCATCAGACTTCCGTGTCTTCCCAAGGCTGAAAACTTTTCTTGGGGGACGAAGATCTACTTAAAACGAAGAACTGATAGCCAGCGTTGACAACTATTTTGTAGGCCTGGAGGAAACTCATTTTCGAGATGGGATCAAGGCACTGGAACATCGTTGGACCAAGTGTATTAATCTACAAGGAAACATTAATCTACGAGGAAACTATATTGAAGAATAAAAAAAGTTTCAGT
Source organism: Schistocerca cancellata (assembly GCF_023864275.1). NCBI lineage: Eukaryota > Metazoa > Arthropoda > Insecta > Orthoptera > Acrididae > Schistocerca > Schistocerca cancellata. The sequence continues at coordinate 165,992,881 of NC_064637.1, forward strand.
GATGTAAGTACTTTTTTCCTATCCCGTTCTGAGAACTTTTCAAACCACCCTCGTACTCTACATGGGTGTGACAACCAACAAGCTGTCTGTCCACACAAATGGCCTCCGACAAGCTGTGACCGAGAAACAACTGGATCACCCTGTTGCTGAGCACATTGCCCAACATGACAGCCTTCATTTCAATCACTGCTTCGCAGCCTGTGCTATATGCACAAATCGTCACCATCTGAGAAATCTGTACGAATCATCACCATCTGACAACTGAAGGATGATCACCAGAGTGGTATACAGTTTTTCGTATCGGTATCACAGTTCTCGGACAAACTGCTTTTAACCAATATATTCAAACCAGTGTATCAGCATTCTGAAAAAGGTATGTATCCAGCATCAGTTTCCGAGTTAAAAGTTTTGGATGTCTTCCAAATTTTTTGTCCCTTGTGGTAAGCAAATGAGAAGAAGCACATTCACTTGCAATAGTTCTCTTTCGTCCACTTCACAGCCGTAGTGAGGTTTGTGTAAACACTTCTGACTCCGCTACATTTTTCTGCGAACAATTACCAGACGTGCCAAGTTTGTAAAGAAGCTACCAGTAATCGGGACAAGACAACTGGTGATGGGGTCTGGGGGCCCTTCCTTGGAACTTTTAAAAAAATTGACAGCAAAAATCTTCATCTGAAACCAATTTGTAACATTTGAAAAGTAAGTATTTAAATACGGAAGGGTCGATTTAAATGCTTTATGCTCGGCAGTGACGTCACAGGGTGAACATCAGAATGCCAAAACGCAACTAAACTACAAGTTCACACACTTGTAGTACTGAAGTTTGAGAAGTGTTCGTGTATACTATATAGTCTGTGCTAAACAGATGATAAAAGGGTAATTCATTACTTCTGAAAAAACACTGGTTTCAAAACAGTGCAAAGAAAAACATTGTATTTTCAAACTACTAAAATAAATAAAATAGTGAATTCTATAATTTTAGCAGGGGCTCCTGTAAGACCATAATTCTTGGGAACAGGAAAATGGAATCTGTCTGCCACGGCACGTCAGTAGGGCTGACGGGGCAGTATTGTCGACACCACTCGGCTACAACTGGGAGAGGTGTGCCCCGAGCCTCGCTGCCGTGCTACTGACAAGTATTGGAGCTGTCCCCTCACGTTAAAATGGCCTTTTTCCTTAACCTCGCTAGTGCATCGACGTGGTAGGCAGCATTAGCTTTCTGTCCTCAGGTTATCGGTGCCCTGTCGAGCTCACCGATAATGTCAAAAAGGGCAACTCGTACAGTTTTCACTTTTGACGCACTCGTCCCGACCGTGTTGGCGCGAGGAGTCACCGAGATGTGACATTTGAAACTGTAGCTCCTCATCTTGGTGTCATACTCTAGCACCGACATTTTGTTGCTGATAATGAAGTGACAAAAAAATGTATATTTCAAAATTTTTCCTCCAACACCGTACGGTTGTTCCCACAGCCAGCAGTCGACAATCTGAGGCTCAAATACGCACACACTTCCTGCACATCGAGTGTGTTACTGTGTGTCACGTATAGTGATTTTCTGAATACTGACAGTCTACATTTGAAAAGTCACAAGCATCGTGACACTTTTCATTACTTTTGCCGGTGGGAGACTCCAGAGAATGGTTCGCCATCCACATCTTACTAGCACTCCTTAATGACTCTGACCATCTTGTAACTTGAGAATTTGACAAGGCCGAGTCCTCGTAAGCTTGCCAAATCATTTTTTATGTCGCTGCAAGACTTTAATTTCAATATAATTTGACACTGGCAAATTGGAACACTTGATCTATTTCAGAAAATATTTTCTTATTCAAAATTTTACTAACAATTGTCCTCACCACACAGGATTTTTTACTGTTATGAGTCATCAGAGCTAAAAAATACAGAAATAATAAAATGCAAATGTTACTGTCATATATAAAACAAATACAAACTGGAAGACAGGGAAAAAAATAATAATATAGCCAGTGTCTCTTTACAAAAGTAGTCACATAATGCCTGTCTCCCTCACTTGACATCATCTGTTGGACCTACTCATGCACCGCACTTGTAAAGTGGAACAGTTGTGTTTGTAGACGGTGCTCATTTTGCTTGGATCACAAGTCTGAAAAGAACAATAAAAAATAAGTTTAAAAAAGTATAACTAATCATCATTTTTATTTTTTATTTCTACCGGCCACAATTTTGAGTAGTTTACGAAACTAAGATAAATGCTTACTGCAACATTGCAGACCACTTGTTCAATAAACAAGTGAGAAACAATGGTCTCGTTAATGCTTTTTTTAGACAAACATATTTTTAAATTGTTCTTTCTGCCCAAGTAAGCCAAGCACAGTCGTGTACCCTCTGTGTGTCCAACTGTTCCACTTTATAGATACGACACACAAGCAGGCAAAGCAGATGATAAGAGACTGAGATGGACAGTGCATGAGTTCATTTTGTAATATTCAACAGTAACTTTGACTTCAGTTTTTTCTGCATTTTGTAGTTCTGACAATGACTCACAAGAGTCAAATCTGTTACGCTGTTGCAAGTTCACCAGCTGAAATCAAAAAGAGGACTTTACTTTGAGTTTGGGACGGAACTCAACGGTGAACATCAACACCATCACCTGGCCCCCATACTCTATAAGGAGGCTAATAGAAACATCAGTCTTGATGCTTCCCAAATTTGAAGATAACCCAGCTAGTAAGTACTGGAAAGCCAGGAGACCCCCTCCCCTTCCCCACAATATAACTGATCAGTTCACATCAGTCAAGGTATGTGGGAGGCACCTTAAGCTGGGATCTACAGAAGCACCAGATAGAAGATAATTTCATTAGTCATTACTTTCTGGACACATTGTACGGTGTGATGTTTGCTCCATAGCAGGCATCTGTGCTCAGAGCACGGCAGCCAGACAGAATCGAATTTGTGTTACAGCATAAATACAGGACACTTACCGCGAACGTCAGCATCTGCCACGGACTCGTCTGCAGAGTGGTGAGGTGCGGGCAGCTCCTGGACAGAGCCTCGAACACCCTGTGTGAAACATCCTTCTCCATTATCACAGTCCGTAGCTGTGGCACGGCGTCAAATGTCGCGATGGCCTCCTCTTCACTCGTTTCCCACCTGAGTGGAGAGCACAAGATCGAATGCGTGAGCAGAGCATTTTCAGAAATAGCCCTGTTACTGCAAATACAGCACTATTGGTGCAATTGTGTCCATTGTCTGTTTACTACAGTATGAGAGAGGAATTAAGATCTCTTCACTTTACAAACAGTGTACGGCTCAGGTGACCCGATCACAGTACGAGCATATTTCCGTCAACAAATTTGTTTGAATCACAATCTAATTCAGAAAGCAGTTTCACACTAAGTTGACTTGGTATAACTGCAGCTGCTGACACAAAAGCATTGTGTAAAATTCAGCCTCATCTACATGTCTTTTTGTGTATCACAATTTGTTTCAGACCTATCAGTCTGTTTCCATATGGTATCTAAAAAGAAACACCTTCAAAATGTAGTAAAAATGGGGCCTTTCTAACATGCTACTATCTAAAAATAACAGTAGTGTACTCAGTAAAAAAAAAAAAAAAAAAAAAAAAAATCAAGAACCTGACAGAGCTGGTACACCACAATAATTATGAACAGCTCACTGTTCAAATTGGCAATCACCAGACCATATTTCTGGGTCATTCCATTTCAACTGGTCCAGGAAAAAAATAATTGGTTGCTCAACCATCTCAGAAAAATTTGATATTTGCTGGGTGAATTCCCTCATGTGTAGTGAGTGGCCTCAAGAAATTTGTTTCATTCCTTGGCCTGCAATATATTTGTTAGGGGACCAGATAAAAATCTGAAAATTACACACTTAATAGACTTTTATGGTATCAAACTTCAGTATAAATTTCAAAGGGAAGTTATGGAAAAAAAATTGCCGATATGAGTAAAAAATACTTTTCTTAATATATGCAACATCTGGACCAAAGGAATAAAATATATCAGTTGCATAATTTAAACACAAAAAACACAGGAGATTAAATAATGAATGATTATTTGTCGAAACAATCCTCCGCAGAAGGTTTCAGCAGGCTAGCAGAAAGTATTCGGAAGTCTGCACAGGTTCACAGACAAGCCCGTACAAGTCTGTGTGTTGTCTTCCGACTTTCACCAGCGTCTGTTCACTCACACTAAATTAACAATGTGCTCTTGAAGTGTGCAGCTTAACACTGTAATCTTTATTAATGAAGCTCACCATATGAGAAAAAGTGTTGTTTTTACTTACAAATTGACTCACAGGTTAACACAAGTTACAAGTACCATGAAATTTACTATTTAAAGAAATTTCATCACCTTTGTCGCCAGTCTTCTGTGGCCCCTTTCAAGAAACATTAGAAGCCTATAACAAAAGATCTGAGAGATATAACATTTGACCATTATTTTAAAAATAAAAGCCCTTTTGCCAATATAATTCCAGAAAAGTCATCATTTCCCACATGTTATTCTAAGATATTTGTCATTAACAAACAAAGGGATCGTAATAGTTGAGATAAAGAATTTTCTGACTCATCAGAAACTGAAAAAAAATAAAATTAAATAAAAAAAAAATAAAATAAAAAAAAATGGATTTAGCTTGTGAAGTCCCAGGTGTGTTGATAGCTGCTAATAAAATTAGAAAACTAAGCAAAGCAAAAAGACTTTTTGCAATGAATGCAAAAATTGAGAATGTAGCAACTCCTGTCAAAAAGAATTTGAAAGTTTCATTTCAAAAGGACGATTGCACTAAACCAAATGAGAGTTCTAAAAATACTCTGTAAAAATTATGATTTGATAGAAAAGCCAAACCCTAAATGCCATATTTCAAACAAAAAGGATAAAGCTAATATTATCAGTTTCCTACCAAATTCCTGGAGTTGAGCAAAAGGTAGTGATGAATTTAATGTGTCAGAATGTTTGGTTAAATTAACAAGGCAGTTAGTAAAAAAGACAGCAATTTTTTTTACCTGCATTACAAAATAAAAACACATCTAATTTCAGAGATGAAAACACAGTCGAAAAGATTATTAAGTTTTATCAAGATGACAATAACAGCTGTTTGATGTCTGACAAAAAAGAATGGGTTTCTATAAAGAAAATGATACTAAGCCTCAGAGACAAAAAAAGGTTAACATTGTGTAATTTAAATGAACCGCTCACTAAATTCAAAATAGAAAATCCTGACTTTAAAGTTGGGAGGTCGAAATTTTGCAAATTGAGACCCAAATGGTCTATTGTTGCAGGGGCAGCTGGCACCCATAATGTTTGCATTTGTTTGTATCACCGGAATATAAAGCTGATAATACACGGGGCCAATCTCAGAGTTGACTATAAAGACATTTTGGAAATTCTGGTTTACATCATTGACAGATAGAATTGTATGATCATGGGAAAATATCAAGACCATCCAGGCAAACAAGCTTGCTTTTACATATGCCTGACAATGCAGGATACAAACAATTGGCGACACAAGACACAATGGAAATGGTGACAATTACAAAACTGTGATGAGTGTTTTTAAGTGTTGATAACTAACCCTGAAATTCTGAAAATACATCATTTTATTACCAAACTCAAAGTAAGTAAATTTCTGAGACACAAAAATGAAACATTGGCAGGTTGATGAATGTTTAGTTCTTGCGACTTTTCGGAAAACTATTCGTTTGTTGTTCAAGATGAAGTACAAGGGCATCACTGGATAAACAAACAGGCCACCGTTCATTCGTTTGTGATCTATTATAATAATCAAGATAAACGAAAGAGTCACAGTTTTTGTGTCATAAGTGACTGCCTTGAACACAACATTAAAGCTGTGCGTGCTTTTCAACCGCAATTAATGAACTACATAAAACAGTACCATCCTTCCACAAATGAACTAATATACTTGTCTAATGATGTTGTAAGCCAATATAAAAACAAAAAAAAAAGAAAACATTATTAACATCTCATTTACAAAGAAGGCCGTGAACTTGATGCAGAATGGCACTGTTTTGCATCATGCCATGGGAAGAATGCTTGTGTGCTGTTGGGGGTACAAACAAAGCGAGCTGTCACAAAAGCTAGTCTGCAATGGACCAATGAGAACTGGATCTTGGGACCTCAGGAAATGTTTAAATTCTGTAAAGAACAAATAAAAGGGATGACCTATAGTTTTGTAAAATGTGAGGAAATACATGAACTCTACACCAATGACTTGGAGGAAAGACTCATGTCTTGTTAGAAGATTAAAGGCACATGATATTGTCATTATTTTGTATATTTTCATTATTATCCAACTTGCTCAAGTTTGAATTCACATCAATGTGCCCGGATAGTGAACTTCATCAATACAGAAAACTTGTACCACTGATACTTCAAAATAAGGATACTGTGCCTTGTGTTAAGGGCGAACAGTGGTGGATTGCCGAAGATTGTAATATTGGTGATTGGAGGAAAGATGTGCGTGTTCCATATTACCAGCCACTAGCACCTAGGAACTTGTTTAAAAAAGTTGAAAAGGATCAGGTCTGGATGCCTGTTAAAAATGTACTGAAGAAGCTCTCCCCTCTGGAACTTACAACTGCAACTTATTGAACTTTTGACCTAACACCCAAATTGAGTGAAGAAATTTCTGTTGCTCAATGAACAATGAAGTAAAAACAAATAAGGTGAGAACATGATAATGTAATTAGTTGACTAATTAAAAAAAGCGATCACAGATATGTATAAATTATGTAACTGGTACACTTTATCCATTAGTGCAGGTATCACAAATATTAATAAACGTATTTTTGACTCATGTTGATAATTTTTTTTATAAACTTCCCATTGAATCTCAAAGTTGAAATTTATACTGAAGTTTGACATCATAAAAGTCTACTAAGTGTGTAATTTTCATATTTTTATCAGGTCCCCTAACAAGTATATTGCAAGCCAAAGAATGAAAAAATTCAAAAAATCCTTTTTTTTTAAACCAGTGTATTTTTTTAAAGTACAAGCTTCTCATCATTGATGCTCTACAGAAAGCAACTACACTGTGTAGTGTAGTCGCACAAAAAATATTAAGGCTGAGATATTACTCCTCCTTTGAAAGAACACTGTTCAAAAATTGCGCTTTTTTTTTTTTTTAATTTGCAACCAATAACTTTGAGCCATTAAAAATATATTAAGGAATACATTCAACTAGGTGATCATGGTTTTTAATTAATAGTCCACTTTGTGCAGAACTAAATGCTTCTTATCTGAAAGGTCTGGGGCAACCCATTACTGATTAATTTATAAAACCACAGATATTTGTAAATGCAAAAGAATATGTGAAACAAAAATAGCTACTAATTGATAACCAGTAAAAAATTTTTGAGTCTGCCAAATATGAGGGAATTCACCCACCAAATATAAATTTTTTTGAGATGGTCAAGTAACCAGTGCTCGACCACTTGGTATGGATCGACTCTTCATGATAGTACATTTGAGATGCAACATTCAATCTAATTTTTTCTTCAAATAACTGACAATGCTATTAATATTGACATACAAATTATAGACTTGTGGTTTCTATAAATCATTTTTAGATTTATAATCACGCCCCTCATATATCACATGAAATATGGCTTGACATTCGTCAACATGAACAGTGGACGGTTTGCAATAATTTATTGTATTACAGCTCCTTCCAATTTATCCACTACAATTCACTTGTTTTTAATATTGGACATTATGTGATTCATGTTAGTGTATTTTATTTTATTCCCAATATGTTGCCGTTATTTAATTTGATAAAATGCATAAGAGAAAACCTTATTTCTACAACATTTTGCTTGTGTATTTTCTTAACATACTACTAAAAAATCGATTTGTAGATAATTTCATTTCTTTCCCCTCCCCTACCCACTCCCTCTCTCCATCCCCCTCCCCCCCCCCCCCAGATGACAGGGACTAGTGAAGGTCGACACCACTGATGTTACGAGAATTAAGGATATGTTGTAAGGAGAGATCCCATCAGCACAAATCAGAAAAGCTGGTGTTGGGAAGAATCCGTGTGGCACAGGCTGTGAAGCGGTCATTAAAGTGAATCTTACTGTGTCGGGTGGCATGTCTGGCAACTGGGTGGTTCAGCTTTCTCTTGACCACAGTTTGGCCAATATCGTCCCCACTCCTCACACTGTAGTAGTAAGCCCATCCAACCAACCTATGCAATACCCATCTCTGTGCTTACTCCTCCCCTGCTCCCAATTGTGTGACTCATGGCCCATATCCCTGTAATAGACCCAGATGTAAGTTGGGCACCATACATCCTACCACTACCACTTACTCCATCTTATCACTGGCATCTCCTACACCATCAAAGGCAGGGCCACCTGTGATAGCAGTCATGTGACTTGCAAACTTAGCTGTGACCACAGTACCCTGTTCTATGTGGGAACAACAACTAACAAGCTGTCTGTCCACTCGAATGGCCACTGACCGACTGTGCCAGAAAGAGAGCTGAACCTTTCAGTTGCTGAACATGCAGCCCAACAGCACGTGCTTCACTTTAATGGCAGCTTCACAGCCTGTGCCATCCGGATTCTTCCCACGAACAACAACTTTTCTGAATTTCACAGATGTGAACTCTCCCAACAATATATCCTCCATTCCCGTAAATGCACTGGTCTCGATCTACACTAGCCCCTGCACACAAACGCACTCGCGGTGCTGTATCTAGCAGCCCTGTACTGTCCCCACTACAACCTTGCACACGCCCACAGGCAGCACTAGTATATCTTGTAATGATGGCACTAGCATCATGGAAGACACCCAGAGACAATGAAAAGAATGCCTAAAATATGAGTTGGGCAGGAAGTGCAAAATAATAAATAGGGATGGGTACAGGATAAATATAACATTGTGGAAGGATGTATGACTGTAGTAAAAATACAAACCACACACAATGAAAAACTAAAGAAACCTTCAGAGATAAGTGAAACGGCTGATAGACCATATCGTAAGAGAAGATGAAGATTAAATAGGAAATATGAAATTGAGACAACAGTTTCAAAGGGGATGGAAAGACCTAAATCGAAACGGTGCCCTGGTATAGACAACCCGAGAGAAAACTGTTCCACCTGATGTGTAATATACACTCATGCTCATACATAAAGGATAATGCTGATACATGGTGAAACAACACTCGGATGGGCAGTTTTCGGGTTTAAATAACCTCAGGGTACGACCGTGTGATGCAGTTGACCTGCGGTCATCGCAAGGTGGCGCTGGCAGCACGGTCCACGTACACAGAGGTGTGTCAGTGCGTGTCAGAGGACGGTGCAGCGAGTAAGTGTGCAGACGTTTTCAGACGTGCTAATGGTGACTGTGTGTCGAAAATGGCTCAAAGAACACATATTGATGACGTTATGACGGGTAGAATACTAGAGTGACCGGAGGACGGTCAAACACAGCAGGTCGTAGCACGGGCCCTCAGTGTGCCACAAAGTGTGATCTCACAATCGTGGGAACGATTCCAGCAGACAGCAAACATGTCCAGGCACTACAGTATGGGACATCCACAGTGTACGACACCACGAGAAGACCGATATCTCACCAACAGTGCCCGCAGACGCCCATGGAGTACTGCAGGTAGCCTCGCTCGGGACCTTACCGCAGCCGCTGGAACAGTTTGCTCCAGACACACAGTCTACAGACGACTGAACAGACACAGTTTATTCGCCCGGAAACCTGCAAGGTGCATTCCACTGACCCCTGGTCACAGGAGAGCCCGTAAAGCTTGGTGTCAAGAACACAGTACACGGTAATTGGAACAGTGGTCCCAGGTTATATTCACGGACGAGTCCAGGTGTAGTCCGAACAGTGACTCTCGCCGGGTTTTCATCTGGCGTGAACCAGGAACCAGATAACAACCCCTTAATGGCCTCAAAAGGGACCCGTATGGAGTTCGTGGTTTGATGGTGTGGGGTGGGATTATGACTGGTGCACTTACACCCCTGCATGTCTTTGACAGAGGAACTGTAACAGGTCAGGTGTAGCGGGACGTCATTTTGCACCAGTATGTCCGCCTTTTCAGGGGTGCAGTGGGTCGCACCAAGCGTGATAATGCACGGCCCCACCGAGCTGCCATCGAGAAGGTGTACCTTGAAACAGAAGATATCAGGTGAATGGAGTGGCCTGCCTGTTCTCCGGACCTAAACCCCATCGAGCACGTCTGGGATGCTCTCGGTCGACGTATCACTGCACATCTTCAAACCCCTACGGCACTGGTGCAAGAATGGGAGGCTATACCCCAGCAGCTGCTCGACCACCTGATCCAGAGAATGCCAACCCATTGTGCGGCCTGTGTACATGAGCACGGTGATCGTATCCCGTACTGATGTCGGGGTACACGTGCAGGAAACAGTGGCATTTTGGAGCACATATGTTTCGGGATGGTTTTCTCAACTTATCACCAATACCATACACTTACAGATCTGTGTCGTGTGTGTTCCCTATGTGTCTATGCTATTAGTGCCAGTTCTGTGTAGTGCCACATTGTGTGGCACAACATTCTGCAATTATCTTTAATTTATGAGCATGAGTGTATTTGAGACACACAAAATACCCTCAGACTTAAGGAAGAATGACATGATTCAAATTCCAAAGAAAGTATTTACAGTTATGAATATTACCAAATCATGAGATTAACAAGTCATGACTGCAAAATACCAACACGATTAATTTACAGAAGAATGGGAAGATCCTGTAAGGCAACAGGATGAGATTCACCAATAGCATTACACAATACGTCCTTTTAGTGTTCTTTATGATAATATAAGGCGTTTATGAGGTTTGTATCTTTGGCTGAGGGCCTCCCTTGGTATTTGTCAGGATTACTGCGGACACTGGGTCCGTGATGCACAGAAATACACGAACTACGAATTATTAGCCATCACCACTTTATTTCTAGGGAGCAAACAATGAGCAATCCAGGATGGAATGTAACAATATTATGAAGAGGAAAGTTGCTACTCACCATACAATGGAGGTGCTGAGTCACAGATAGGCACAACAAAAAAAAGTGTCACAAATAAAGCTTTTGGCCATTAAAGCCTTCATCAACAATAGACGACACACACACACGCACGCGCACGCACGCACACACACACACACACACACACACACACACACACACACACACACACACACAAAAGTGCAAATCATAAACACAGCTGCAGTCTCAGGCAACTGAAACCACACTGCGAGCAGCAGCACCAGTTGATGATGGGAGTGGCGACTGGTTGGGGGTAAGGAGAAGGCTGGGGCGGGGAGGGGGAGGAATAGTATGGTGGCGGCAGCAGACAGTGAAGTGCTGCAGGTTAGACGGTGGGCAGGAGAGAGGTGCAAAAGGGGGAGCGGGGGGAGACGCAGTGGAAAAGGAGAGAAGTAAAAAGACTGGGTGTGATGGTGGAATGACAAGGAGGATTACGGGAACGTAGGACGTATTGCAGGGAAAGTTCCCACATGCGCAATTCAGAAAAGCTGGTGTTGGTGGGAAGGATCCATCTGGCACAGACTGAAGCAGTCACTGAAATGAAGGATGTCAGGTTCGACAGCACGTTCAGTAATAGGGCGGTCCACTTGTTTCTCGGCCACAGTTTGTCGCTGGCCATTCGTGCGGACAGACAGCTATTTGGTCGTCGTACTTACACAGCATGCAGCACGGTGGTTGCAGCTTACTTGTAAATCACACGACTGGCTTCACAGGTAGCCCTGCATTTGATGGGATAGGTGACGTTCATAACCGGACCGGAGTAAGTGGTGGTGGGAGGGTGTACGGGACACATCTTGCATCTAGGTCTATTAAAAGGCTATGAGCCACGAGGTAAGGGGTTAGTAGCAGGGGTTGCATAAGGATGGACAAGTATATTGTATAGGTTTGGTGGATGGCGGAATACCACTGTGGAATGGTGCAAAGGACAATGTGCAGGACTTTTCTCTTTTCAGTTCACGACAAGAGATAGTCGAAGCTCTGACGGAGAATGTAATTCAGTTGCTCCAGCCCTGGGTGTACTGAGTTAAGAAGGGAATGCTCCTCTGTGGCCAGACGGTGGGACTTGGCGGGAGACTGGAAAGATAAGGCACAGGAGCTTTGCTTTTGTACAAGGTTGGCAGGATAATTACAGTCTGTGAAGGGGCTTCAGTGAGACCCTCAGTATATTTTGAGAGGGACGACCACGGGTGGTTAGGGTGTACGGAAGGGACCTCTCGGTACGGAACGGGTGGCAGCTGTCGAAGTGGAGGTATTGCTGGTGGTTAGTAGGTTTGATATGGACAGACTTAGTGATGTAGCCATCTTTGAGGTGGAGGTCAACACCTATGAAGGTGGCTCGGGTTGAGTAGAACCACGTGAAGCAAATGGGGGAGAAGTTGTTGAGGTTCTGGAGGAGTGTGGATATGATGTCCTTAGCCTCAACCGAGATCATAAATATGTTGTCAATGAATCTGAACCAGGTGAGGAGTTTAGGATTCTGGGTTTTTAGGAAGGCTTCCTCTAGACTGCCAATGAATAAGTTGGCACAGGATGGTGCCATGCGGGTGCCCGTAGCCGTGCCCTGGATTTGTTAGTAGGTAATGCCTTCAAAGGAGAAGTAACTGTGGATGAGGATATAGTTGGTCAAAGTTACTAGGAACAAGGTTGTCGATTTGGAATCCGTCGGAAGTTGGGAAAGGTGGTTTCGACAGCAGTAAGGCCATTGGCATTAGGAATGTTAGTGTAAAAGGAAGTGGCAACAATAGTGACGATCAGGGCTCTGTGTGGTAAAGGGACAGGAACTGTGGAGAGTCGGTGCAGGAAATCGTATCTTTTATTCGGGAGGGTAGGTTCTGGGTATTAGGCTGAAGATGTTGGTCTACAAGGGCAGAGATTCTCTAAGTGGGGGCACAGTAACCAGGCACAATGGGGCATCCTGGGTAGTTAGGTTTATGGACTTTAGGAAGAATGTAGAAGGTAGGAGTGCGGGGGGTGGGGGGTGGGGGGGGGGAGTTGTGGGGTTGAGTAGAGAGATGGACTCCGAGGAGAGGTTCTGGGATGAGCCTACGGATTTGAGTAGTGACTGGAGATCCTGCTGGATTTCTGGAATAGGGTCACTGTGGCAAGGTTTGCCGGTGGAAGTATCTGACTGCTGGCGGTGTCCTTCTGCCAGGTAATCCTTGCAGTTCAAAACAACAGTGGTGGAGTCGTCGTCCGCATGCAGGATTATAAGGTCAGGATCAGTTTTTAGATGGTGGACTGCAGTTCTTTCTGCGTATGTAAGGTTAGTTTGCACATTGAGGGATTTGTAAAATGATGGTGAGGCAAGGTTTGGGGTTAAGAATTTCTGGAAAGTTAACAGAGGGTGATCTGGGGGCAGTGGGGTTGGATCACAGTTGGATGGAAGAGAGAAGTGAGTTAGGCAGGGTTCAATATTGGTCTTTGGTTGAGTCTGAATGGTAGGGTTGGTGGCGAAAAACTGTTTTCACTGTAGGGACTGGGAGAAGGAGAAAGGTCTTTAACAAGTGCTGCATGACTGAATTTGGGAGTGGGGCAAAAAGTGAGGCCTTTGGAAAGGACTGATATTTCTGTGGGGAAAGGTTCACAGAAATGTTCACGACTGTGTTGCGAGCCTGTGTTCTGGATTCTGTGTGGTGGTGGTGGTGGGGGAAGGGGGAGTTTTTGAGGGTGGGGTAAGTGAAGTAGGTCAGCAAGACAGGGTTTGTCAGCTACGATGGAACATGGGGGAGGTTCAGAGATGGTTGTAGAGATGGTGGACGGTGGTACTCCGAGGTGGGAGTAGGAAGTGAGCAGGATGGAGAGTTTTTTGAGGTGGCATTGTGCATGCTGCTAAAGTTCCTGCAAGGCAAGAGTTTCAGTGTGTGTTATTTGTTACAGGAATTTGGGATTGCATAGCTGGAGAATTTTGTGGATGGAGAGAAGGACTGCAAGAAGGTTTGGGCTAGGCTGATACGGTTTTGCAGGACTATGTAGGTGAGGACTAAGGATTGGCAGAATCTGAACAGGTGGACGTCACTGTGGAAGGTCGGGTGGCAGCCAGAGATGGGTAATTTGATGGTAAGGCCATTTGGGGGGATTCCATGAGCCAAGCAACAACACTGGAACAGTATGTGGGACTGGGATCTGGCTAGGGATAAGGAAACTTTTCTGTACTGACGCAGATGGAAGGAGCAAGGATCCACGGTGGTGGAAAAAATTTGAAAAATTATGCAAATAACGTAGAATTACCTCCAAAAAATTTCACAAAAATACACCCAAATACGTGTGAAAATTCACGAAAAGTATGCAATGGATGCAAAAGGGAAAAAAGAAGATTTGAGCTGATACAGAGGCTACTGAAAATCATTCTTCCTGTGAGTTATTCACAACTGGAAGAAGGAAGGAAGTGATGATGGTGCACAAAGTACCCACTGTCACACACTGTCAAGTGGCTTACAGGATACAGATGAACATCGGGATCTAAATATGGACAAAAGCAAAACATGGGTAAAGAAATGTAGTTTAGGCAAAGTATGCATTGCTGAGGGAGTTGGATTAGGAAATGACACTTACAGCAGTAATGAGCTTTTGTATTTTGGCAGCAAGATGATAAATGATGGCCAAACTAAAAAGACAGACCCAAAAACTGGATGCATCTTATATGTCAGTATCAAGTTGAGGTAGGTTCCTATAAACTCCAATTCTTCAAAATTTCAATGTTTCAGTTTCAAGCAATTCACTGTTAGCTTGCTTCCGAACTTTGAGCATTCCAGTGGTACAGACTTCAGCGGATGAACATGTGCCACTGTTAACAGTTTTCATATTGTTTGTTGTAGTTTCAGTTATTATTGTGTTTAGTGTGGAGATCCACTTGTGTTGCACCTATATTGTGGTTTTATTTGCAAACTATGGCTGAAAAGCAGTATTGCTATACTATTGCATTTAAGCTTCAAGTGATTACATATGCCAATGCGCATGGAAATAAGGCTGCAGAAAAGTATTTCGGGCAACCTCCAACCAAAAAAGCAATAGGAACATGGCATAATCAAGTTGATGTTTTAAAGAAAGCACTACACAGTCAACATAACCTAAGAAGTGGGACTGCTAAATGGCCAAAACTTGAAGCAGAACTCAATACTTGTATTTTAAAGAATACGCATGCGGAGAAATTATCACTGATAAAGTGAAAGCGATATACACTAACAGAGGGATTGGCAACTTTACTGGATCGACATTATGGTGTTCAGTATTTATCATTAGGTATCGGCTTTGTATGAGGACTGAGTTACAAGTGACAGAACAGCAGTTCTTTTCGAGTAGGGAGGGTAGATACAAAAGATGTTCAGAGAGAGGCTGAAAATGACATTCACATTGATAAAACAGGCAGCCAGAAAGCAAATTTTAATGTACACAATTCATGCATACAGCCTCTGATTGAAACTAAAGATACTCAAAAATTGACAGGAAAATTAGGTTCATCCAGATATCCTTAATGCATCAGAATATCAGAGGACTAAGGGGTAAGCTTAACGAGTTGCTTATTTGCGTTGAAAAATTAGAGTTGAGCAAACCAGTTGATATAATCTGCCTCTCTGAACATCATGTGACCACTAGTATAGATATGTTAAATGTTACGGGATTCAAGTTAGCTTCTTACTTCTGTGGAGAAAATATGGAGAAAGGAGGAGTTGCCACATTTGTCAGAAATTGTTTTGATTTCAAGAATACTGATATTAATAAATTTTGCTCAGAGCAGCACTTAGAAGCTTGTGCAACAGAAGTAGTATTTCATGATAAGTCCTTTATTATAGTACATGTATACAGATCACCTTCAGGAAATTTTAACCTCCTCATAAAAAATCCGAAAGCTCTGTTGTCCCAGCTCACAGTAAAAAAACAAAAAGATAGTGGTTGCTGGTGATTTTAATGTGAATTTATTAAAAAGCTCTGTCAGTGAACAATTATTGCAGTCAGTAACCTATCATTCAATTTAGTTCCTACTGTGAACTTTGCAACTAGGATATGTACATGCTCTGAGACCGCTATTGATAATATCTTCATAAACAAGTCTAGGGAAAACAGTCATATCACAAAAAAAATAGTAAATGGGCTATCTGATCACGACTTGCAGCATCTTGTGTGAAATGTTGAAACTTGTCAGGATTAAAAATCTATTAAATCTGAGTACAGGAGGGTAATAAATAAGTCAAAAATTGAGAAATTCAAGAAACAGCTCAAAGACATGAACTGGATGGATGTTTACAATACTTTTGACTCAAATGGAAATTACAAAGCATTCATTAATAAAGTTGCCTCCACTTTTGAAAATTGTTTTCCCCTAAATGTAACTCAAATCACACAGAAGTAAAAAAATAAACCATGGATTACACAAGGAATAAATATGCCATGTGGGACAAAAAGGAGACTGCATCTACTATCTATGAACAGCTCTGATATTATCATTGTCATGCATTACAAAGAATACTGCAAAATATGAAGCAAGTAATCCAGAAATTGAAGCAGCTTTATTATGAGAAAAAGTACATTGGGAAACAAAATAAAGACTGTCTGGGATATATTTAAGACAGAGACAGGTGGGGCCAAAAAGGAAGAGGAACAGATAGCTCTAAAAATAAATGAGACTTTGGTAACAAGTGCATGTAGTGTTGCAAACCTCTCCAGCAAGCACTTCATTTCTGGTTATCAGGTTCAGCGAACAGTGCAATGGAGTATCTGAGACCGTTCTTTAAAAATAACTTCAGCAAAATGGAAATGGCACTCACATTTCCCAAAGAAGTAGCATCCATCATAAAATCCTTAAAATGTAAGTATTCTAGTGGGTGCGATAACATATCAACGAAGTTAATCAAAGAGTGCTCATGCGAGTTGAGTCCTATCTTAAGTTACTTGTGTAATCAATCCCTTATAAGCGGAACATTTCCAAACTGCCTAAAATATGCTGAAGTTAAGCCTCTTTACAAGAAGGGAGATAGAGATACATCATCAAACTATCAACCAATTTCATTCTTGCTGACTCTCTCAAAAATATTTGAAAAGGTTGTGTTCAAGCATCTACTTAAGCATCTGACTGCAAATAATATATTGTCCAAGTCACAGTTTGGATTTTTTACGCATTCTGGTAAAGAGAAAGCTGTTTATGGTAACAGTGAGAATGTAATTAATTCACTGTATAATAAATTAGAGGCTACTGGTATTTTCTGTGATCCGTCAAAAGCCTTGTGTGAACCACAGCATTCTCTTAAGTAAATTAGAATATTATGGTGTCACTGGCAGTGCTGTGAAATGGTTTGAGTCTTATCTAACAGGAAACAAAGGGTGTCATTGCGAAATATCTGTGCAGTACAAAATCAGTCTTCATCTGACTGGGAATTAATTACATGTTCCATCTTGGGTCCATTGCTTTTTCTTATGTACATTAATGACCTCTCATCTATTACACTGTCAGATGCTAAGTTTGTTTTGTTTGCAGATGATACAAACATTGCAATAAGCGGCAAGTCGAGTAGAGATTTAGAAATGGCTGCAAATCAAATTTCCGCTGACATTAATAAATGGTTTAAAGCTAATTTACTGTCATTAAACTCTGAAAAGACCCACTATATGCAGTTCAGAATCTGTAAGAGATTTCCCTCTAGTATGTGTATAACATACAAAGACATGCAGATTAAAGAGGTTGACAATGTTACATTTCTGGGATTACAACTTGATAATAAATTCAGTTGGGAAGGGCATACCACAGAACTGCTTAAGTGCCTAAACAAGTCTGCATTTGCAGCAAGAATGACGTAAGATGTAGGAGATATAAATATAAAAAAACTTGAATACTTCGCTTACTTTCATTCTATTATGTCATACGGGATCATATTCTGGGGAACTCTTCAAACCGAGCGAAAGCTTTTACCGTGCAGAAGTGTTTGATAAGACTTACTTGTGGTGTAAATCAAGAATGTTATGCAGAAACCTGTTCAAGAATCTTTGTATTCTAACCACTGTTTCTTAATCCTTAATGAAATTTGTTGCAAGTAATATACCTCTATTTCCAACCAACAGCTCAATACATAGTATCAATTATAGGAATAAGAACTACATAAAGACCTAAAATCACTTATCTTGCTCCAGAAAGGGGTCTAACATTCAGAAACATACATTTTCAAAAATTTCCAGCAGCCATTGAATACTTGGGTTTCAGATAAAGCACAGTTCAAAGAGTTTGAAAGACTGATAGGCAATGCCTTCTACTCTATAGATGAATATTTTAACAGAGGCTGTTAGGCCAACTTAAGTAAAAAAGGCTGTTAGATTTCAGTTTTGACAGGAGTTGGTCACAACAGTAAAGATTTGCTATTTTGTGTATGATAAATTTATTAAAAGTGCATAACATTGTTTCACTCTGACAGCATATTAATTCAGTAGTTGTTAGCTATTTCAGTTTACTGTATGAAATTCACCTATTTCGGCAATCTCTTGACATATGATCAGGGTAGTAAGTATTATATTCAAATGTTTTATGTTTTTCATGTTGTCCTTTCTGACAAGTTCCATACCCACGAGAATCATCTCAATTTTTGTGTCTATGGAACAAAAACTAAATCTAATCTAATCACAAAAGATGCCAACTGAGTACAAAGTATAAATTGTTGAATTTCATCTGTATGTCATTAAGATGAGAAAAACAGAAAAGTTTGAATTTCAGAAGTTGGAAACAAGGAAAAGACTCTAGTAAACTTTGATATGCCTTCTACCAGAACTCTGTATTGCAACAGCACAAAAAGTAGTGTTGTTAAAACTCATTACAATCATTTTATCCTGCTGCACTAATGGGACAAAATTGCCACCACTTTTGATTTTTAAAAGAAAGCTGCTTCCTAAAGACCAAAATTGCCAAAAGGAGTATTTGTCCATGTACACGATAAAGACTGGACAAATGGAGGAGAAATGAGGTATTGGATAGAAAAAATTTTGTCTAGTGACATATATAGTTCTAGATGATGACAGATCAACTACATCTGCACATATACCAATCAGACAAGAGAATGACCTGAATGCGCCTGCCCAATAGTGTGTGATCAGTTTTGTTCTCACAGAACACAATACATTAAAAATAGACTGAATGAACAGAAGACTCAGTTAGCTGTAATTCCATCATGGCTAACTACTTTACTTCAACCATTAGATGTATGTATAAACAGACCATTTAAGGGATTCTGAAGTGTGACATTTCACTCTGGGAATAAGATTTCCCACTGGCCAACAAAAGATGTTCACGAGTTAAGGTAGTTAGTAAGTAGAAATCGCACCACTCGTAGAAGATGTTTTACAGTCTGGGTCGATCGGAACTGTACTGATCCCATGCTACCGGCGATGCGGGCCACAGAGGGCACTTCTACTTGCCAGGTAGAGTCGTCTGCTCTGTGGCGCGGTAAGTGAATGACGTGGAGAGAATGTGACCCCTATAATATCAAAGAAATGCTTGCCAAAGAACAAATATGATGACATTTATTTGTACCAAATGTTACTGTCTTGATGAACAGTCAGAATACATTCTCTTATCTAACTGGAATACATGCAGATATAGTTGATCTGTCATCACCTAGAATTGTATATTATAGGCAATACATCAAGTTCAAACTATCTGGAAGTGTTATTCCAGCGGATACATCGAACGCCAGAAATCTCTTTCAGTGCCTTTTGATACAAAAGGCAAGAAGTCGACTGAGGTGAGCTGCTCCACATTAAACATTAGCAACACACAAAATACAGCAACTGATCAATATATTGCAAGTACTTTGAAGAATTAATCTACAAAATTTGCACAGACTGACTAATACACTGTTGTACCTATCAACACCCTTCACCAAATTAGGCCCTTCACCAAAATAGGCAATGTAGGAAGAAAAATTTCAATTTATGGAGGAAGAGTGGAGCAGATGGATCCAACCTACAGATTTGGAGGAGGACAAGACATAGAATTTCTCAAGTTTGTGAGTGGGTCAACACTTCACAGTTTTCTGTAAAAACTGAAAAATTGATTATATCATTCAAGAAGTGTCGAATGAGTAATGCACTGGATGGTACAGAGGATAATTTATTGTATGAGGATTCAGATTCTGACACGGTGGCTAGAAGTATTTTTTCCTTCAGCTCAGAGGATGAAATTTGCGGATTTGAGAACAAAAATTAAAACGCAAACGCTTTTTACTACTTATACGGGGTATTTCAGAAGTGATGGTCAATCATTCACGCATGCAAAGTACAGGCCAAAAGTAGCTAAAAAGCTCTGATAAACACGAGTCCACAAATCAACCATTGTCAAGATACAACACATTTTCCTTTGCACTTCATCAGTGTCAGGAACACATGGCATATCTAAACGTTAAAGAAGGTGTTCAAAATGTTGTCCATGTGTCTGAATGCAACATTGATGTGTCTGAATGCAACACTGAACTCTTCTCTGAAATGAGTTGCGAATCCTCTCAGGCAGTCCTGGGGAATTCTGCAAATGCCGGAAGGCTGCTTCAATCTGCAAGAGTAATTCCTCAAGAGAGTTGACCTCAGTAGTGTAGACCAGGCTTTTGACATGATCTCACATACAGAAATCCATGGGATTTAAATCTGAAGACCTTGGAGGCCACAGCACAGGTCCTCCTCTACCTAACCAATGTTGACCATATGTCCGAGTTAGAAGCTGGCGTACTCATAAATGAAAATGTGCTGGAGCACCGCCATGCATGAACCCAACGTTCAGGCATTGGTTCAGTGGGACATCACCACGAGTCCTCAGAAACGGCATCTACTGCTGCCCGATTAGTCTCTGTGGTAGGAAGATGTGGTCCAATTATGCAGTCTCTGAGAAGTCCTGTCCAGATGTTCAACAAATAATGCTGCTGATGTCGTGATGTGTGTGTTGCATTAGGACTGACATCATCCCAAATGTGACAGTTATGTTAGTTCAAAATACCATCACGGGTCAATACAGCCTCACCCGTGAATGAAATACTGCTTACAAACAAGGGATTCAGGGTACACTGTTGTTGCACCCATTGGTAGAAATTTTTCAAGGAGGGAAGTCTGCACTGTTGAGAACCTACGCTCACTGGAGATGATGTGGATAGAGTACCTGCGATGTAAAATCCACCACCACACTCCTACAACTCAGGACACACTCTTGGGTAGCAATCCTCCTTGTCGAAGTACTCGAGTGTTTATGTACAATGCATAACACCCTTTCCCCAACATCGGGTGTTACGGATCCGGGTCGACCTTCTTGTAAATGATGTGTGAAACTTACAGTTTCTCTAAGGCACTGATGTAACCACCTGTCTGACTGCTTCCGGAGAGGAAAAGCTCCTGCAGCCTGAAGGGCACTGCCATTAACTTTGCCATACGTGAAGTGCATGTCAGCATATTCTCGATTGGTGTAACCTCTACCCACGGTGCCTTCATGTTCGTAACTGACTGTGAGGCTGGCACAGCACAGTGCACGGAGGGGGAAAGAGAAGTATTTGCACTCGCGTAAAAAAAAACAGGTAATCGACTAACGTCAATACCGTGGCATCCAGAGGCGTTTACAGTTGGTTCCCAACTCGAATTAATGCAATACCTCGGAAATGGTTGATTTACAGACACATGTTTATTGTAGCTATTTAGTTACTCTTTGGCCTGTGCTTTCCATGTGTGAATTATTAAGCATCACTTCTGAAACACCCTGTATTGCCTAGATATTTGATGTACATGCACATGTGTTATATTATTGCTTCACAGCAGATGTATTAGGTGAGAAATTTTTCAAAGGTCTTAGAAAGTGGGGAGTGTCATTTACGCCGGTGTCTCTTACGTGCCAGCAAATATGTTAAGTCTCAGGTAGCCACTTATTTGTTGTGGGAGCAGCCTGGTATCGAAGTGGAGGATGGGTGAGATTCAGAAGAGAGAAGAGGATAATAGACACTTTTTAAAAGCGCTGTTACAGAACAAAGGTTATCAGATGGATAGATCGAATAACTATTGAGGAGATACTCATTCAAATTGGGGAGAAAAGAAATGTATAGCACATCTTCACTAAAAGAAAGATCAGTTCAGAGTCACATACTGAGACATCAAAGAATCATCAATTTGCTAATGAAAGGGATTGTGGATGACAAAAGTTGTGGAGGGAGACCTAGGCCTGGCTACCATCACCAGGTTCTAGTGGATGCTCATTGTCAATAGTACGATCATATGGGGTCTCAAGTAATAGTAGTGACTGGTGAAGGATGCAGTACATTATCTCTGACAGTGTGTCACCGTCAGATGTAGAAGTAGCTTCACGTGTGCCCCAGGGAAGTGTGTTGGGACCCTTGCTGTTCATGTCGTATTTTAATGACCTCACAGACAATATTAATAGTAACCTGAGATTTTTTGCAGATGATGTACGAAGGTAATCCCAAAAGTAAGGTTTCCTATCTTTTTATAAGTACTTAGGACTGTTTATTTCTATTTACATCAGTTTACAGTTTGAACATTTAGCTGTTTTTCAACATACTCACCATTTCTGTTGATGCATTTTTGTAGACGCTGTGGCAGTTTTTGTATGCCCATGTCATACCAGCTCGCCGCCATGCTGTTCAGAGAGTTATGAACCTCTTCTTTCATCTCGTCACCAAAGCTGAATCACTTTTTTAATGTTCTTTTAACCTAGGGAACAGGTGATAGTCACTGGGCACCAAGTCAGGACTATCGGGTGGGTCGCTGATCATGTTTCACTGAAACTGTTGCAGGAGAGCAACGGTTTGCAGAGCAATGCACGGGTGAGCGTTGTCATGGAGAATGTGTACGCCCTTGCTCAACATTACTCTTCTCTGGTTCTGAATTGCCCGTTTGAGTTTTTTCAGACTCTCACAGTACCTGTCAGCATTAATTGTTTTCCCAACGATTCAGCTCTGACAACGAGGTTCATAACTTTCTGAACAGCATGGCAGTGAGCTGGTATGACATGGGCATACAAGAACTGCCACAGAGTCTACAAAAATGCATCAACAGAAATGGTGATTATGTCAAAAAATAGCTAAATGTTCAAGCTGTAAACCAATGTAAACCATCGTAGAAATAAACAGGTCTATGTACTTATAAAAAAAAAAAATAGGAGACCTTACTTTTGGGATTACCCTTGTAGTTATCTGTAACAAAGTACTATCTGAAAGAATCTGCATAAATATTCAGTCAGTTCTTGATAAGATTTCAAAGTGGTGCAAAGATTGGCAACTTGCTTTAAATGATCAGATATGTAAAATTGTGCACTTCTCAAAATGAAAAATACCTAATATCCTATGACTACAATATCAATGAGTCATGGCTGGAATCTTCCAACTCGTACAAATACCTGGGTGGAACACGTTGTAGAGGTATGGCACGGAATGATCACATATGCTCAGACGTGGGTGAAGCAGGTGGTAGACTTTGGTTTATTGGTAGAATACTGTGGATATGCACTCAATCTACAAATGGTATTGCATACAAATCACTGACGCAACACATTCTAGAATACTGTGTTAAGTATGTGGTACCCATACCAAATAGGGCTAATGGAGGATATTGAATATAAACAGAGAAAGGCAGCATGAATGGTCACAGATCTGTTTGACCCAAGGGAGAAACTGAACTGGCAGACTCTTTAAGATAGGTGTTAACTATCCCAAGAAAGTCTATTAACAAAGTTTTAAGAATCAGTTATAAATGACAATTCTAGGAATATACTACAATCCTCAATGTATTGCTCACACAGGGACCACGAGAATCTGAGGTTTTCCCGGCATACAGAAGTATTGAAAATTTATCGGGTATTCAGCCAGGTAGCATCGTCCAAAAGGCGCGATATTTCAGCAAGCCGATTTCTTGCGATCTTCAGAATGCCTGAAGATGGCAAGAAGTCGACTTGCCAGTGCCTTTTGGTAGATGCTACCTGGCCGAATACCCGAGAAATTTTCAACATTAGATTCATCACAGCATGCACAGAGGCAATCAAACAATCATTCTTCCTGCTCTCCATACATGAATGGGACAGGAAGAAACCCTAATAATTGGCACAATGGGATGTACATGCAGATTTATCAGCTGAACACGGCTCTGCCTTGTGGTTCCCCAGCTCTGCTGGCTGACGACCAACTGCACCGCAAGGCGAGAACGGTGTCCGATACTCCGCTCTCCACTGCACTCACCTCACTGAGGAACCGTCAGCCTCCTCACAGCTGACAGCTAAACGCCCTCCCCACATCACCATCCAGGATTCTTGAGAACTGTCCTCTTGAAGCCCACAGGAAAGCAAGACAAAAGTTGGAAACGGGACTGAAATCTTGTAAACCTGCCACGAACTCGAACTGAGCATCGGATGGCGTTAAGTTTTACACCGGAAGATGCACAAATACGTGAATGTACACAGTCACAGCCTTACCGACATCTGTGACGCTCGTGTATTAAATGCCGGTCGTAACTTCCTCCATTCCACTCGGACCACACCTAATAGGTTACATTGCGTCGACAGAAGAATGGCTTCCAGTGTCTATCAGTGGGGCTCGTCGGCCAGTCTGACTAACCTGACCCATTGATGCGGTGTCGAAGTACGAAGTGTAGCTCCATCACAAAAGAATGCCTTCAGCGAGTATTCGCAGGTCAGTGGGAGTGGTAAATCTTGTATCTTCTGAGATACTAACCTGCTTCAGAGGACTGGACGTTCAACAGCAGGAGACCTCAGAATGTTACGTGACTTATTCTCCCACTGGGAGTGATAGGCACGTGCCACTGAAACAGTCCAATAGTCCATCTGCATCTCTTACGTTTTCTGCCAGTCGCTGTTCAATATCGATGCTGCAAGGATCCTGCTACGCGTGTCTTCGAACCACGAACCAGCTTCTCACCCCTGATCTTCAATCTGCAGTGTCGATGATGCTGAAAGAGACTTTCTTCTATCTAGCAGGATAACACACCCTCTATCTAGCAGGATAACACACCCAGAGAAGTTGAACTCAATATATTTTCTCTAACATACAATCCTAACTTCTTCTAACTGACTGACTACACAGGCGTAAAATTCCAGCTAGATGTTTGCACAAATGTGTCTCCCAAGAGACTGTGAACAACTATCTGAATCTCAATCGTATTTTCGGCAATGACTTTTGTTGACATGGAGGTCGTGTGCACTCCACATCCTCCACCCGCAGCCCCACGGGGCAAACAACTCCACCCAGCTTCAGTCTCAGGTCCTCATTGCCAGCAGCACAGAATTAGTACAACTTCAATCTGCACAATATTATGGAAATGGAGGAGGATGTAGATGAAGATGAAATGGGAGATATAATACTGTGTGAAGAGTTTGACAGAGCACTGAAAGACCTGAGTCGAAACAAGGCCCAGGGAGTAGACAACATTCCATTAGAACTACTGACAGCCTTGGGAGAGCCACTCCTGACGAAACTCTACCATCTGGTGAGCAAGATGTATGAAACAGGCGAAATACCCCCAGACTTCAAGAAGAATACAATAATTCCAAACCCAAAGAAAGCAGGTGTTGACAAATGTGAAAATTACCAAACTATCAGTTTAATAAGTTACAGCTGCAAAATACTAATGCGGATTCTTTACAGACGAATGGAAAAACTAGTAGAAGCCGACCTCGTGGAAGATCAGTTTGGATTCCGTAGAAATGTTGGAACACTTAAGGCAATACTGACCCTACGACTTATCTTAGAAGCTAGATTAAGAAAAGGCAAACCTACGTTTCTAGCGTTTGTAGACTTGGAGAAAGCTTTTGACAATGTTGACTGGAATACGCTCTTTCAAATTCTGAAGGTGGCAGGGGTAAAATACAGGGAGCGAAAGACTATTTACAATTTGTACAGAAACCAGATGGCAGTTATAAGAGTTGAGGGACATGAAAGGGAAGCTGTGGTTGGGAAGGGAGTGAGACAGGGTTGTAGTCTCTCCCAGATGTTATTCAATCTGTATATTGAGCAAGCAGTGAAGGAAACAAAAGAAAAATTCGGAGTAGGTATTAAAATCCATGGAGAAGAAATTAAAACTTTGAGATTCGCCAATGACATTGTAATTCTGTCAGACACAGCAAAGGACTTGGAAGAGCAGTTGAATGGAATGGATAGTGTCTTGAAAGGAGGGTATAAGATGAACATCAACAAAAGCAAAATGAGGATAATGGAATGTAGTCGAATTAAGTCGGGTGATGCCGAGGGAATTAGATTAGGAAATGAGTCACTTAAAGTAGTAAAGGAATTTTGTTATTTGGGGAGCAAAATAACTGATGATGGTCGAAGTAGAGAGGATATAAAATGTAGACTGGCAATGGCAAGGAAAGCGTTTCTGAAGAAGAGAAATTTGTTAACATCGAGTATAGATTTAAGTGTCAGGAAGTCATTTCTGAAAGTATTTGTATGGAGTGTAGCCATGTATGGAAGTGAAACATGGACGGTAAATAGTTTGGACAAGAAGAGAATAGAAGCTTTTGAAATGTGGTGCTACAGAAGAATGCTGAAGATTAGATGGGTAGATCACATAACTAATGAGGAAGTATTGAATAGGATTGGGGAGAAGAGAAGTTTGTGGCACAACTTGAATAGAAGAAGGGATCGGTTGGTAGACATGTGTTGAGGCATCAAGGGATCACCAATTTAGTATTGGAGGGCAGTGTGGAGGGTAAAAATCGTAGAGAGAGACCAAGAGATGAATACACTAAGCAAATTCAGAAGGACGTAGGTTGCAGTAGGTACTGGGAGATGAAGAAGCTTGCACAGGATAGAGTAGCATGGAGAGCTGCATCAAACCAGTCTCAGGACTGAAGACCACAACAACAACAACAATCTGCACAAACTGTCAAACACCTACCGAAAGTGGAGTGTTTCCTACCTGTTAAGTACCTTAACCTGTGAATGTTTAGTCTGTCAGTGGACATTGAGGATGTGGAACATCTCATTCTACAAATAACATGCTCCTCAACTGGTGGGTTGCTGGAAGCTCTACATCACTGTTCTATTTAATATTCTACATTATAAATACAAGGACGGTTTGTCAAGTCTGGTAAGTTTCCACGAATAAATGGGACATTTCTGTTGTGGCTTTGTGGTCAGTAAGCTCGATTATTCTAAGGATCGTATAAAGAATTTCAGCAATTTACATCATACAGTTGATTGTTGACAGCCGTCTGAATTAGTCAGTGTCTTGACTGTTATTGAAAATGGAGTTTCGGGCTGTTATTAAACATATTCATTTTAAGGGTCGGATTGCCATACAAATCAATATAGAATTGGATGAAGTTCACGATGACTCCGCACCATCATTAAAGATCATTTGGTGGGGAGGCTTGCGCGCCTCAACGATACAGATAGCCGTACCGTAGGTACAACCACAACGGAGGGGTATCAGTTGAGAGGCAAGACAAACGTGTGGTTCCTGAAGAGGGGCAGCAGCCTTTTCAGTAGTTGCAGAGGCAACAGTCTAGATGATTGACTGATCTGGCCTTGCAACACTAACCAAAATGGCCTTGCTGTTCTGGTACTGTGAACAACTGAAAGCAAGGGGAAACTACAGCCATAATTTTTCCCGAGGGCATGCAGCTTTACTGTATGATTAAACAATGATGATGGCGTCCTCTTGGGTAAAATATTCCTGAGGTAAAATAGTCCCCCATTCGGATCTCCGGGCGGGGGCTACTCAAGAGGACGTAATTATCAGGAGAAAGAAAACTGGCGTTCTACGGATCGGAGTGTGGAATGTCAGATCCCTTAATTGGGCAGGTAGGTTAGAAAATTTAAAAAGGGAAATGGATAGGTTAAAGTTAGATATGGTGGGAATTAGTGAAGTTCGATGGCAGGAGGAACAAGACTTTTGATCAGGTGAATACAGGATTATAAATACAAAATCAAATAGGGGTATTGCAGCAGTAGGTTTAATAATGAATAAAAAAATAGGAGTACGGGTAAGCTACTACAAACAGCATAGTGAACTCATTATTGTGGCCAAGATAGACACGAAGCCCATGCCTACTACAGTAGTACAAGTTTATATGCCAACTAGCTCTACAGATGACGAAGAAATTGATGAAATGTATGATGAGATAAAAGAAATTATTCAGGTAGTGAAGGGAGGCGAAAATTTAATAGTCATGGGTGACTGGAATTCGAGAGTAGGAAAAGGGAGAGAAGGAAACATAGTAGGTGAATATGGATTGGGGCTAAGAAATGAAAGAGGAAGCCGCCTGGTAGAATTTTGCGCACAGCATAACTTAATCATAGCTAAAACTTAGTTCAAGAATCATGAAAGAAGGTTGTATACATGGAAGAACCCTGGAGATACTAAAAGGTATCAGATAGATTATATAATGGTAAGACAGAGATTTAGGAACCAGGTTTTAAATTGTAAGACATTTCCAGGGGCAGATGTGGACTCTGACCACAATCTATTGGTTATGACCTGTAGATTAAAACTGAAGAAACTGCAAAAAGGTGGGAATTTAAGGAGATGGGACCTGGATAAACTGAAAGAACCAGAGATTGTACAGAGTTTTAGGGAGAGCATAAGGGAACAATTGACAGGAATGGGGGAAAGAAATACAGTAGAGGAAGAATGGGTAGCTCTGAGGGATGAAGTAGTGAAGGCAGCAGAGGATCAAATAGGTAAAAAGACGAGGGCTAGTAGAAACCCTTGGGTAACAGAAGAAATATTGAATTTAATTAATGAAAGGAGAAAATTTTAAAAATGCAGTAAATGAAGCAGGCAGAAAGGAATACTAACGTCTCAAAAATGAGATCAACAGGAGGTGCAAAATGGCTAAGTAGGCATGGCTAGAGGACAAATGTAAGGATGTAGAGGCTTATCTCACTAGGGGTAAGATAGATACTGCCTACAGGAAAATTAAAGAGACCTTTGGAGAAAGGAGAACCACTTGCATGAATATCAAGAGCTTTGATGGAAACCCAGTTCTAAGCAAAAAAGGGAAAGCAGAAAGGTGGAAGGAGTATATAGAGGGTCTATACAAGGGCGATGTACTTGAGGACAATATTATGGAAATGGAAGAGGATGTAGATAAAGATGAAATGGGAGATATGATACTGCGTGAAGAGTTTGACAGAGCACTGAATGACCTGAGTCAAAACAAGGCCCCGGGAGTAGATAACATTCCATTACAACTACTGAGAGCCTTGGGAGAGCCAGTCCTGACAAAATTCTACCATCTGGTGAGCAAGATGTATGAGACAGGCGAAATACCCTCAGATTTCAAGAATATAATAATTCCAATCCCAAAGAAAGCAGGTGTTGACAGATATGAAAATTACTGAACTATCAGTTTAATAAGTCACAGCTGCAAAATACTAACGCGAATTCTTTACAGACGAATGGAAAAACTTGTAGAAGCCGACCTCAGGGAAGATCAGTTTGGATTCCGTAGAAATGTTGGAACACATGAGGCAATACTGACCCTACGACTTATCTTAGAAGCTAGATTTAGGAAAGGCAAACCTACGTTTCTAGCATTTGTAGACTTAGAGAAAGCTTTTGACAATGTTGATTGGGATACTCTCTTTCAATTTCTGAAGGTGGCAGGGGTAAAATACAGGGAGCGAAAGACTATTTACAATTTGTACAGAAAGCAGATGGCAGTCATACGAGTCGAGGGCTATGAAAGGGAAGCAGTGGTGGGGAAGGGAGTGAGACAGGGTTGTAGCCTATCCCCGATGTTATTCAAACTGTATATTGAGCAAGCAATAAAGGAAACAAAGGAAAAGTTCAGAGTAGGTATTAAAATCCATGGAGAAGAAACAAAAACTTCGAGGTTCGCCGATGACATTGTAATTCTGTCAGAGACAGCAAAGGACTTGGAAGAGCAGTTGAATGGAATGGACAGTGTCTTGAAAGGAGGGTATAAGATGAACATCAACAAAAGCAAAATGAGAATAACGGAATGTAGTCGAAGTAAGTCGGGTGACGCAGAGGGAATTACATTAGGAAATGAGACACTTAAAGTAGTAAAGGAGTTTTGCTATTTGGGGAGCAAAATAACTGATGATGGTCGAAGTAGAGAGGATATTAAATGTAGACTGGCAATGGCAAGGAAAGCGTTTCTGAAGAAGAAAAATTTGTTAACATCGAGTATTGATTTAAGTGTCAGAAAGTCGTTTCTGAATGAAAGTATTTGTATGGAGTGTAGTCATGTATGGAAGTGAAACATGGACGATAAATAGTTTGGACAAGAAGAGAATAGAAGCTTTCAAAATGTGAAGCTACAGAAGAATGCTGAAGATTAGATGGGTAGATCACATAACTAATGAGGAGGTACTGAATAGAATTGGGGAGAAGAGGAGCTTGTGGCACAACTTGACTAGAAGGAGGGATCGGTTGGTAGGACGTGTTGAGGCATCAAGGGATCACCAATTTAGTATTGGAGGGCAGCGTGGAGGGTAAAAATCGTAGAGGGAGACCAAGAGATGAATACACTAAGCAGATTCAGAATGATGTAGGCTGCAGTAGGTACTGGGAGATGAAGAAGCTTGCACAGGATAGAGTAGCATGGAGAGCTGCATCAAACCAGTCTCAGGACCGAAGACCACAACTACATGAGGGATAACGTTCAGATATCTGCAGATATGTTCTGTATGCACAAAATTTTTTCAGTTTCTGACATCGGCTGGAAACACAAGATAAAAATACTGCGTACAAAGATAAGACGCTACTGGAAACTTTTAGAAACCAGAGCACGTGGCATTTTGAGTTGCAGGGAGAATAGCAGTGAATGGCAAAGGAGTTTTGAAGTTCTACAATAAATGCATCTGGGCACACTTATCAGTACTAGTCAACATGCATTATACTTTCTGGCTTTCATCAGACTGACAGTGAGCTGATACACCTGTTTGTGGATATTTTAACTCATTTATCTCAGGAAAGGCCACACTTTTCTTTCTGTGTCAATTTTTAGTTATACCCTGATGGGGATTGCAACAGCGGGGTATCATTTTTTTTTTTTTTTCATTTCACTCAGATCTTCACAGTGTCAGGTACAGCCACCTTCTACGACAGTGAGTGACTGCGGGAAGACGGCAGCCACTTTATCGAGATATCTTACATTCTTTATTGCAAAATTCAAATAAAAAATAAATATTTATTGTGATCCTCGAAACTTTCCTAGTGTAAAATGTATTCCACAAAGTTTCAAGATCGCAGCCAGGTAACGTCGACTTCCAGCCGCGATACTTCAGCTGACGATCGTCAAGCCGTCTCCGGTCGAGTGTTTCACCCCGGAGATTGCTATTTCACGTCCCTAACTTTATACCGAAAGTTGTCACAATGACGCACGCACGACGGCAGCTGCTACACGAACGACCTGTGTCAATTTTAGTGTGCTTTCCAAATATTGCTGTGTGTATAAGGTGCACGTGCATCCCTAATGTGACACTACCTGCACATTCTCTACCAGACTGTGCACTTGACAAGTTAAAATTCGGATACCAAAATTAATAACACTTTATTAATTTTAATATCCCAATTTTAACTCCATCGGTGCACGTTCTGACAGAGAGCGAAGCACGTAGTCTCACATTTGGCATACGCCTGCACACCCTCAATGGAACAGTATTCGAAGACTGTGCAGCAGCTGCTTTCGCACGTGCATCTCCGCACCAATTTTTGGCATAAAGGTGGCAATGTGAACTAGTAATCTTCGGAGCAAAACCCTCACCTGAAATACCGTGGCAAGAAGTGGACATTATCCGGCCGTAGTTCCGAAGCTTCACCGAATGAATATTTACGGCAAATAAACTCTATCGTGTGCTGTCACGGTAAAGCAGTATTCGTCTGTCGATCGAAATGTACAGATCTGTCACTCGATTGTACGAAGTGGGGTGAAAGCACTTGTCTGTACCGAAACTAACTAACTCCGATTCAGTAAGATCTATTAAAGAAAAAGAACCGAGTGGGGCTACTTCCCGAAGAACTTACTTTATTTTGTAAAACTGGTATTGCGAAATGAATCTAACTGAAGTTTGCACAAGGTGAGTGATACGAAGTTTTTTCATATCGAGTACCCGAAGAGACTACATTAGAAGAAATTGATCTTTCCAGAAGGCCTCTTCTCTTCTAAATCGAGTAACTCAGATGTTCGAGAAAAGGAAGAACCCGGAACAATTTATTTCGGTAACGAATTAGTTCACAGTTTTGAAATGTCCTGCAGCCTATACCGGTGAAGTCCATTAAGTACTCGATCAATTAAGCTTCAAAGACCAATATTAAGTCACAACAAATAGAGTGTGATGAAATATCGATTCAGTTGACAGAAACACGACAAACTTCGTTTTTTGAAACTCGGTGCCAGATTAGATTAAAGCTGTCTGCCGTACTGGGGTTCGAATCCTTACTGTCGCCTCTGACTGTCCGGGCGTGCCTCGCAACCCACCCTCACAGCTTTACTCCTGCCAGTGCCTCATCTCCGAAAACTTTCAAATTTCACAGAATCTCTCTTGTTTCACTTTTTAGACCGGATACAATTCTCCGGCCTGTGGCTAAGCCATTTCTCTTTCGGGAGAGCTGTCCCTGCAAAGCACTCGGGGCACTTTTGTGAACTCGTAAGCTGGGAAAGAAGCAAAGTTGTGGGGAGAAATCCCGACTTGTGCGGCTAGCGAAGTTCATTCGACAAGAATGTCGCTCACAGAAAGCGACGTTCCGGATCCCGGTCCTGCTACGGCACAAATTTTTAATCTTCCAAAATCTTCTCAGTGTTCGGACAGTATCAAATTGGAATTAGAACTCCAGCTTTTGAAGACTGACACTGTCTTCTTTGTCCACACCTCAATACCAGCCCAGGGAGTGGGAGGGAGAGGGGGGGGGGGGGGGGTGCCGACTACCACATTACTGCTGATCACCCACACTTGCACATGTGAATCCTGTACTCCAGATGATGTCACTGCCAACAGATGTTAGAATTCTGGGCAATGTCTCCTGAACAGCAATGAGCTCAGCTTGTACACCATTTGGATATCACTCCTGCCAGACAGGCATCTCCTGATGAAGATGACAATGTTAATCTTTGAAAATTCTAGTTTTTATTCTGATTTTATGTGGTCAGAACACTGAGAAAATTTTATACAAAAATGCCACCAGGAAATTTCAATGTCATAGCACAGACAGTGCTGCAGAATGGAAGATTCATTCTCGAATCCTCATTACTGCTCAGCAAGTAACACCGAATTGTAGGTTCTTACCTGACAACGTACTTCTTGTTAAGCCACAAGTGAGCATCCTGGGCCAGAATTTTCCAGCGAGTGCACACCTTCTGTAAAACTTCGATGTTTTCACTGAAGCTCATGTATGAGAAGATTTCTACCACAAGTTCATCTGGGAGGTCATCAATAGTGGTGCCCCTTTTGTCCAGTTTCGAAGTGCTACTGCCCGCTCGTAGCGGACTGTCTCGTTCCGAACGGCTCGTGTTATTCGGTTGGAGGTTCGAAAGCAGCGGCACATCTGATACATTGTCCCTGTCTGCAGCAGACGTAGGAGAGACACTGCTGTCAGAAGTCGTATTGGCATTCTCTGATGCTCTCGAAGACAGACTAGAAGAGCTCATGGTTGTAACCTGTAACAACCAAAACAAATTTCACAAGAATGTAGTATAACTCCACTTTTGAAACATAAAAGCTTGCACTGTAACTCCAAATGCGGTGCTGTTTAAACCGTTCAAGACAAACAAACAGCACTACCGGTTAACGGTTTCCACAGTCTCCAAATCTAGCAGAAAATCCAGAGAGATTCTGGTCATATGTAAAGTGTACCAGCAGAAAGACACAATCAATACCTTCACTCCATGATAACAACTGGGATAATACTGATGACAGTACCACTAAAGTAGAGTATGCCGATACAATAACTTCACATTTAGCAATCGTATACAACCGCTCACCCATTGTAAATTCTGTGCCTAAAGACTGGGAAGTTGCACAAGTCACACAAATACTCGAGAAAGGAAATAGGAGTAATCTCATTAAGTAGTTAGTACTATTAGCAAGGACTGTCAAAATTACACCATATTTTTAGATTTTCGGAAGACTTTTGGCACAGTTCCTCACAAGCGACCTCTAATCAAATTGCATGCCTATGGAGTACCATCTCAATTGTGCAAATGGATTTGTGATTTCCTGTCAGAAAGATCACAGTTCTTAGTAACTGATGGTAAGTCATTGAGTAAAACAGAAGTAATATCTGGCATTCCCCAAGGGAATGTTATAGACCCTCTGCTGTTCCCAACTAACATAAAATTATTTAGAAGACAATCTGACTAGCCCTCTTATATTGTTTGCAGATGATGCTGTCATTTACTGTCTAATAAAGTTACCAGGTGATGAAAGCAAATTTCAAAATGAAATGATATTTTTCAAATGTACTGAGATCCATTATTCAAAAAGGGAATGACCGAGGATATGGGATATTACTGTCCATCTCTCTTGTACAGTCTTCTCTAAAGTGTTGGAAAATACTGCAGAAAAACAAATTCAAAAACATCTTACTATAAATGATGCAATTAGATAGATAAAAAAATCTACTCACCAAGCAGCAGCAGCAGCAGAACACATATATAAAAAGTATTGTGTATGCAAGCTTTTGGAGCCAGTGGCCCTTTCTTCTGGCAGATGGAACAGTCACCCAGAACCCCAAGTCAGGGGAGATTTACCAGACGGGATGAGAAGGAAAGACTGATTGTTGGGGACTGCAACGGGAAAGATTTGAAAACCTGAGAGCTTAAAGATGGAAGACAAGGTAATACGCAAAACAGTGAGCACTACTAAAACATCATGCACGAGTTAAAAAAGGAGTCAAAAGCTAAGTGCATTGTATGTAACAGAGGTAAGAGGGGGAGGGGGGGGGGCAGTGACAATTAGACAGGTCAGGAAACAAAAGTAGTAGAAAACTAAAAATGGAGTGGAAAAAGGAGTAGTTACAATGAAGAAATGCAGAGACAGATGGAACTAGTGTAAATTAAGACCAGGTGGATGGCGAGAACTGAGGACATGTTGTAGTGCTAGTTCCCACCTACAGATTTCTGAGAAACTGGTGTCTGGGGGAAGAAACCAGATAGCGCGTGTAGGGAAACAGGCTGTCACATTGTAGGGCATGCTCTCCAACAGGATATTGTGTGTTGCCGGTATGCACCCTCTGCCTATGTCCATTAATCCTGACTGATAACTGAGTGGTGGTCATGCCATTGTAAAAGGCCGAACAGTTCTTACGTGACAACTGGTATATGACGTGTCATTTCATATGTGGCTCTTCCTTTGGTAATGTACGTTATGCCAGTTACTTGGCTAGAATAGTGGTAGTAGGAGGATACATAGGGCAAGTCTTCCAAGGGACGATAACAGGGGTAGGAGCCACATGGTAAGGAAGTGGGTGCAAAAGGAGCATAGGGTCTGACAAGGATATTGCATAGATTGGGACAGAATGGATCTCATTTCAGGGCACAATTTTAGGAATTCACAGCCTTGTCGAAGAAGCTGGTTAATACATTCAAGACCGGGATAATACTGAGTCACAAATGGTGTCTTCTTAAGTTGTTTTTTGCAGGGATCTGCAAAATCAGGAATGGCTGTGATGGTCTGGGAAATCTGCTTTTGAACTAGGCCGGTGGAGTAATTACGTCAAGTGAAGGCAGAGGTGAGAATGGAGGTGTACTGATGTAAAGAGTTTGCATCTGAACTGACACGTTTGCCTCAAATGCCAAGGCTATATGGGACGGAATATTTGACATGGAAAGAATGGTAACTGTCAAAATGTAAGTACTGCTGTTTGTTAGTAGGTTCAATATGTCCAACATGGTGGCCAACGTGAAAGTTCAACATGTTTCTGCGGAGAAGAGAGTTGATTTTGCCGTTAAAATGAAGGTGTGTGCAAATTGTACTGATGAAATTACGAAGTTAAACAAATGTGTGTCCAGCTTACAATTTATAATCAGTGCTCTGAAAGTGAATATCTCGAATTTTCGGCTTGGAAAAAGTGAGCCAAATATTCGACAAGTTCCACAAAGCATCACGCCTGCTAGTGAAAAGTGGATTAAAGTCACTTACAAAAACAGCACACAAGAACTGCAAAATCGTGTGAATGGTAAAAGTACCAGTGAAACAATATTTGTGCACGAGAACCCTTTTGAAGTGCTTTCAACTGTAGACTGTGATATCTCAACGAGCTATTTCGAACCACATGGAAA
The DNA here is from genome assembly GCF_023864275.1 of Schistocerca cancellata. NCBI lineage: Eukaryota > Metazoa > Arthropoda > Insecta > Orthoptera > Acrididae > Schistocerca > Schistocerca cancellata. The sequence goes on from NC_064637.1 coordinate 166,029,134, forward strand.
GAAAAAGGACATCAGAAACAAAGAATGACAGAGTCACTTTCAACCACAGGGAAAAAAACAGTTCCACTGTGAGTAGTCGCCGATAGTGAATCAAAATCAAGTGTTCCTCAAGTTGGGTTACTGACTAATATGGACAAAAAAGACAAAACAAATAGTGCCACCACACAACATCCAAGTACCAGTACGCCTAAAAACTTATCATTCACCAGCAAGAAAGTGTAAAATAGACCTGTTTGCAGATAGCCAAGGACGAAACATAGCAGCCGAATTTCAGTCCAGAGGCAGTCACAAAATAACTAGCACAGTGAAACCAGGTGCAAAATTTCAGGCAATGGTTTAAATGGCTCTGAGCATATAGAACTTAACATCTGAGGTCATCAGTCCCCTAGAACTTAGATCTACTTAAACCTAACTAACCTAAGGGTATCACACACGTTCATGCACTAGGTAGGATTCGAAACTGTGACCGTAGCGGTCGCGCGGTTCTAGACTGAAGCACCTAGAACCACTCAGCCACACCGGCCGGCTTTTCAGGCAATGACTTCCATGAACCATGACATCAAAACAGCAACTACAAATAACGACTTTTTTGTGTTCTTAGCAGGAACAAATGACATAGTAAAAAAGGAAATGAAAGACCTAGTGATCTCACTTAAAAGAAGGCTACGTGAGCCGAGTTGTTCCACATCGACATGACTTGCCAATCTGGTCGTGTGTTAATAAAGAAGTGAAGCGAAAATTAACAGATCCTAAATATAGGCACGAATTCAAAAATGTTACATTTGTGGACATAAGCTGTGTAGGAAGAAGATTCCACACATCCCATTGCTTACATTTCATCAGACTACGGAAGGACTTACGTTATAAAATGGATCCAAGAACTAGTGACCAGCAAATTGAATGTGCAGTTTTGTGCTACACAGGCAATCCCTCTCAAGGACAAAAATAATGAATACTTGAGAGAATCAACCATGAAATGCCAGGTCAGTAAAACAATACATCAGCAGGACAAGGCTGATGTTTCTTTAAGATAATAAAACCTTCCACCAGCGCAACACCAGATGCAAGTGTATGTGTTTCATATGTGCCTCAAGCAGACATCAGTCCACACAAGAATAATTTATCATTTTTGCATTATAATGTACAGGATTTAGGAAACAAACTAGATGCTTTTGAATCATTTATCACAGGACTATCTCCACGTGTAGTAATAGTTATACAATGCCAGAAAACAGTGAACAACATTCAATATTGCGAATTAGAAGGCTAAAACCTAGCTACGTTCTACTGCAGAACACACAATAAAGGTGGTGCTGTTGGCATCTACTGAAGAAAAGGCAAGTTAGATTAAATGATTATATTAGATTAGATTAGTTTTTCATTCCATAGAACCGTGCTGAGGAGATCCTTGTGGATGTGGAACATGTCATAACCACCACCACCACCACCACCACCACCACCACGGAAAAGTGCTATGGGGGAACAATTTCTTTGTTGACAAAGATTTCGAAATTGCAATTCTTAAAATCACATTTTGTACTGCTCCTCTCTATGTTATAGGTGTATATAGATCCCCTTGTGGAAAACTTGATGCTTTTCTGAAATCACTTGATGGAGTTTTAAGTAAATTAATGTCAGGCCGTAGAAGTGTAAATCCTGTCACACTGGGAGATCTGAACATCGACACTTTACATGATGGTCAGGAAAACAAATGTTTTACAGATTGTATTCTGTCTCATGGGGCTTAAGATCTTCTGGATGAGTACCCACCATAGTAGGTAACACACATAGTAGTTCAATTGATCATGTTACCACAAAATATGACCACATCATCTCAACAGACGTAATAAATTGTCACCTCTCAAATCATTTAGGCCAAACAGTAGCATTAAAATGTAATACCAAATTCAAACGAAGAAATTATGGAATACGGGGAGTAGCTCACAATTGGTTCACATCTTACTTTAACAACAGACAGCAAACAGTCATTATCATACACAATGTTGAGAATAGCTATGATGTGGGGTCTGACTGAGGCACAGTTGTGTTCAACATTGGCATTGTTTCAAATACTGCAGTTTATGACTTACGTTCATGGCTTGTAGAAAATAAACTAGTGCTAAATCACAATAAGACTCAGTTTCTGACACATAATTCAATAAAACCTGACATTTTAATTTCACAGAATGGGTATACAATTTGTGAAACTGAACAGTTCTAATTTCTAGGTGTTCAGATAGATAGTAAAATGCTGACGTTCAGGATCTTGGGTCACAAGTGGTGCTCCAAAAACGAACAGTAATACTGTGCATTGACTGTCTGCCGTGGAGGAACGTAATGCATTAGGACAACACCGTCACAGTCGTACACGAGAATCACCGTAACTTTAGATTGCTGCATTTGCACCATCAACAGAACAGGCTCTGCTAACGGTACACTATGCCTTTCACATCACTGGCAATGGGTTCTACACAATGCTGGTGACTACTTTGAAGCACAATAACATGTGCAAACATGTAACTCTTTTGTATCGGTTGTGAATAAATAGTTGCCACTATTTAAGTTCCAACCCTCGTATATTCTTTACTGGCATTTCTTGTTAACTATATCAGCTTATTACCAAGAATTAGCAACTTTCACTCAGTTAATACTACGCATAAATCCAATCTGCATTTGGATTGCACTTTCTCGACTCTTGTGCATAAAGGTGTGCAGTATACTGTTACATCCATTTCCAATAAGTTACCACAAGGATTCAAAAACCTTAGCAGTAATCCACACTTTCAAATCAAAACTAAAGTGTTTTCTCTCGGATCACTACTTCTTTTCTGTTGAGGAGTTCCTTGAAAAATTAAGCCGATTCCTGTGTTATATTGTTGATTGCATTTACATAAACTTACGGATTGTCTTTTTTTTCTTTAGTTCATAAACATTTTATTTTATCTATTACGACTTTTATGTTGTAACTTTATGTACTATCACATTCCATGACCTTGGAGATTTGCTCCTCACTTTGGTCCTATGGAACTAGAAGTGCCACGGACCTGCTTTTGCCCAGCACAGTGCAACAACTGGATGTGGTATGGCGTCAACAAGTCATTGAAAGTCCCCTGCAGAAACACTGAACCGTGCAGGCTCTATAGCCATCCATAATTGTGGAAGTGTTGACGGTGCAGGATTTTGTGCGCAAACAGACCTGTCAGTTATGTCCCATAAGTGTCCAATGGCATTCACGTTGCGCGGTCTGGGTGTTCGAACCATTCACTCAAATTGTCCAGAAAGTTCTTCAAACCGGTTGCGAACAAAATTGGGGCCCAGTGACACGGCACATTCTCATCCACAAAAATTCCATCGTGGTTTGGGAATGTGAAGTCCACGAACGGCTGCAAACGGTCTCCGAGTAGCCAAACGTAGCCATTTCCAGCCAATGATCCATTTAAAAACAACCGACACCATTACGGAGCCACCATCAGCTTCCACAGCACCTCGTTGACAAGTCGGGTCCACAGCTCTGTGGGGTCTGCAACACACACTAACCCTACCGTCACCACTTACGAATTGAAATCGGGACTCATTTGACGAGGCCACAATTTTCCAGTCATCTAGGGTCCTACAGACACGGTCAAAACACAGCTGAGGCACTGCAGGCGATGCCGTGGTGTTAACAAAGGCATTCACGTCGGTCGTATGCTGACGTAGCCCATTAATCCCAAATTCCGCTAAACCGTCCCAATGGATACATTTGTCGTATGTCCCCAATTTGGTTTCTGCAGTTATTTCACACAGTGTTACTTCTCTGTCCGCACTGACAACTCGACGCAAACACCGTTACTCTCGGTCGTTAAGTAAAGGCCGTTGCTCACTGCGTTGTCTGCGGTATGAGGTAACGCTGAAATGTGGTATTCGTGGCACACTCTCGACGCTGTGGTTAGCGGAATACTGAATTTCCCTGATGATTTCCAAAATGGAATGCGTATAGCTCCAACTACCATTCCACCTTCAAAGTCTACTAAATCTCATCGTGTGACATCACACATCTTTTCACGTGTATTGCCCCAGTAAAAATGAGAGCTCCACTGATGCACTGCCCTTTTATACCTCGTTTACACGATACTAATCAGTTTGCACTAAACTCTTTCCATTTTGACCACAACTACAGAACTCGCCACAGAGACAATTTATACTCCCGACACAAACACCAGATTATACAGGGTGTACATAAAGTCTGGGAGCACTTATAATTATTTACTGCACAAGAGCCAAACACTGTACAGATATCATACATGTCATTTTGAAGAGAAACCCTGAAAGTTGTTTTTCATCTATAACGCCACAGAGTAGTTTGGTAATTTGCCGATAGTCAGTGCTAGTCGCAAACGTCGAAGCCGTGCTACGGAAGGGGACAGCTGTTTCATGAAATGGCCTCCCCGATCACCAGATCTCACTCCGTGTGACTTTTTTCTGTGGGGACACATTAAAGATCTGGTGTATGTACTGCCCCTACCACGTGATGTAGCAGAGCTCTGGGAGAGAGTACAGGAAGTGACTGCTACAGTCGACGACACAATGCTGGGACGGGTATGGCAAGAATTCGATTACCGTATTGTTGTCTACCACGTCACTCGTGATTCGCGTACCAAATGTTTGTAAAAAAGCTGTCAAAGTTTCTCTTCAAAATGCAATGTGTATGACATCTGTATAATGTTTAGTTATTGTGCAATAAATAATTGAAAGTGTTCCCACACTTTATGTACACCCTGTATTGGTTTAAAAATTTACACTACAATAAACTGCGATAACACATTTAATATAGAGCTTGTTTCACCAGAAATCTTTCTCTTTACTCTTCTGCTCAAAAATTGCTATTATTCTATTAAAGAATTCATTGTGGGCAGTTTCAGTCTGTACAATGCAAATATGGATTTTGTTTTTGTATACTGAATAGTGTAGTATATATTTGCATTAGAGTATCTCAGAAATGTATAAAATTGTGTAAATGTTTGTATTTCTCTTAAAATAATGATCCTTATTGTAAATCTTGATATGTCTCCAATACATCAAATCAAAAGATTTGAAAATTGTATGTTACTAGAAGAATAAATCACATTCACATTTCAGCTAGTGCATAATCCCTCTTCCAGGCTCTTATTTTCCAAATACAAAAGCTTAACAGTTATAGTCACGGTGAAGGTACAAACCCAGGTGTTCGGTTCATTCTTTCATTCTGCTCTGTAGATCTCATCAAGAAGAAAAACATTCATGGATGTGAAACAAGTAAAGGCATACAATAACTAGAGACACAGAAACATCAGAAACTTAAGCTTTGTATTGTATTGTCACCAAACTGTCACTATCCCTTTTAATGCTAGGCATGATTATGGTAGCTAAATTTGGTTAAGGTAATCAGAAAAAAAGCTCTACCCCAAGAGCAGCTCTCAATTAGACTAAACAGATGCTGTTTGTCCAGCGTTGGTAGCTTAATAGTTAGGTGATTACACCAGTTTTTAATATAGTTCTCTAAATTTAAAAATACCGAGTCATGTTTACAACACTGAAATCCTTGTTACGCAACTTTACAATGAACCCTGTTATCTTTCATGTTTCTAAAAGAACTTTTCTATTACCGATATTCAGATTATTTGCAGGAAGTGTGGCTACCAAGGTATTTATTTGAGTTTGTTTTTAATTGTTTGCTATTCCCTATTTATTGCTTTATGTTGGATGGGAGCATGTTGAATATCTTACTACCAGCATACATGACTCCACTCTGGACCCTATACCAGGAGACAAAATCCACAGTAAAATTATTTTTGTGTAGTATTCCAGTTGTGAAAATCAGAGTTATTATTTTCAATGTTAGAAAAACACATTAAAGAGTAAATGTACTGAGAGTGAGTGCAAGAATTCCAGCATCCTTATAAAGTCTTGTGTAAGTTGTGAGATTATCCACTTTACATAATGTTCTTACTGTTCACATATGCTGGATAAATATAATATTTACTTTACACGCACTGTCCCATAAGCTAATGCCATAAGATAGCAATTAGAAAAAAATACGCAAAATACAGAAGCACTTTTGCCTTTATTTATCCATTCATTTACTTATGTGTTTAGAACAACTGGCAAGTCTGGTGCTCTCAGACCCTCACTAATATCTAACCAGACATCCGCAGCATTACATGTGTTAGCAATACTATATAACTAGTACAAGACTAGTACATAATACTTATAACAATAGTAATAGTAACAAACATATGGATTTCTATAAATTTTGGTCTTAGGCCTACAAAAATTGTGTTAAGCACTGCCCGAGTATGTTCTCGTAAAATGTCAATAACTGAATGCCAACAGCACTGAAGGAATCAGATGTCAGAGGAAGAATGAGAAGTAATAGAGAAAGGCTGGCAGATGACACGGAAGTACGAAAATGGAAATAGTGGCATCAATGTGCACTTTGTCAAAATGCTCTGGTACTACAGGCGACTGTGCCTTAATAGGGCCATAAAGTGTATTAGTGCAAGGCTGCAGACTATGCTTATGATCACTGACTTCAGACATGTTGCACTGGCATCAGCTGGAACTACTGACAGGCGGGTCTTCAAAAGGCAGAGCTTACATCCAAACAGGGCTGCAAACGGAAGGTCAGCTGAACTAATTGAGGGAAAGCATAGCGGATGGGTATCAGGTCACACATTGAAATTTTAAATTGGAAATTTGTGGTAAGGTCCTGTGGGATCAAACTGCATCGGTTCCAGGCTTACATACTACTTAAACTAACTTACGCTAAGGACAACACACACACACACACACACACACACACACACACACACACACACACACACACACACACACACACACACACACACACACACCCGTGCCTGAGGGAGGACTCTAATCTCCAAAAGGGGGAACTGAGCGAACTGTGGCAAGGCACCTCAGACCTCACGGCTACCCCGTGTGGCGGCTTACACGTGTTGTCATTCATAGGAGGACTAGGCCTTTTTTTAAATAAACACAGACAACAGGTGCCCTAGCTTAAAAAAGTCCTCATTAGTGTAGAAATAAACTTCTCTAAACAGCTTACAAAAGACAAATTCCATCACAGCAAACAGCTAGCTTATTGGGATTCAGAATCAGAAAGAAGCCACAAGGGCAAGTATCATTGGAATTAATACAGAGCTAACATTCCTTCATCAAAACATTCAGTCAATGAAAATTAAAATACAGCACTTTTGAAGTTCCTTTCTTTGGGGGGGGGGGGGGGGGGATGATCATGTCAAAGAGGAGATAGATAGATAGTTTAAACTCGGACACAATGTTATGGCACTCAGTGATGAAGATATTCTGAAATATCAGATATAGAACGAAGAGATATTGGCATTAAATATAAGTATTTGTGTGTATCGATCACCTAGTGGAAACACAGACTCCTTTTGAAATACATTAACTGAGAATCTGGACAAAGTTTCAATACCAGAGAATGTGAAGACATAATCATAAATGAAAATCTTATGTTCATCTTTTGAATCAGCTGCCCTTGTCATTTATTTTCCACTTTTGCAGTTAAATTATTGGCTATGGGTTCTGCCTTTTTGCAAACGCTCTGTTTTTTCTTTTTACCCAAAATGTTTCAGCACCTCTGTGCCATCATCAGTGGGTTTTTGTTTATTGGAAACTGCAAACAGTGAAAATATTTTAGGTTATAACTGATTAATAAAGTGAGACCTAAAGGAAGTTTTTGTTTGTTTTGCTTCTTACCGTGGCTTTACATTATTTGGATTTGCATGACCAACTGTATGGTGTCCTGCACTGGTAGCTTGCCATCTGCAAACCAAACGCAAATGTAAATTTCATCGGCGAGTTAACACACCACTTGGCTTTTAAAACTCATATTTTGTTGTGACAGAACCTTCTTCTTTTAAGTTCTAAGGACACTGCACATAAATATTAGTGTACTTTGTGTAGTTTCTTTCTTTATAAATGTCTTTTTTCTTCGCAAAATGCGGTGATCACTGTGGTGTTGTTTCTTAACGCTATTGACATTCATTTGTTCCCAAGAGAATTGGGTGCCGAATTTGAAGTTTGTTTACTTTTCTCTCCATTTCTGTGTGTGTGTGTGTGTGTGTGTGTGTGTGTGTGTGTGTGTGTGTGTGTGTGTTTAAGTTTCTTTAGCTGTTTGTGTTGTCTTTTCTGCAAAGGTCAATGTGTTAAATAATGTACCTTTACAGAGTGTTTCAATTTGTTTAGAACTTGATTCCCTTCTCCTATTGCCTTCTGTATGTGGAAGTCCTCTTCTGTTGTCAGTTTTTGGTATAGGCTGTGGCTGGATTTCAGTATTTCCAAATCTGTTGCTACTGTGGCTGGGTGGTGGTTATGGGCTATTAGGTGGTCAGCAAATGTACTATGGGTGCTGTTACTTTTTAGTGCTCTGAGGTGTTCTGAGTATCTTACTTTAAAGTTCATGTATGTTTGTCCTACTGGTGTTTCATGTGAGTTCAAATATTACTTATCTGTTGAATTTAGCTATGGGTGTCTCCTGTGTTCCGAGTTTTTTCTGTATTGTATTGTTTTCCTGTATTGTATTTGAAGTCCCTGTTTCTTCAATATGTTGAATTTTCTGTGAACTATTTTGTTATCATAGGTGAGCATGTACCAATTTGTTTTGTGTTTGTGTTTTTGTTGTTGTAATGTTGTGTCTTGCATGCAGTCATTGTTTGTATGTTGTGTTGATCTGTGTTGTGTAAGATTTTGTGTGTGTTATGCTTTTGTTTCTTTTCTGTTTACAAATTTGTTGGTTTACTTTCTCTGCCATGTGGGACTTGTAATCATTTTCCTCTGCTATCTGTTTTGCTGTGTTTAGATTCTGTGTGTAATTCTGTTTGCTTACGGATGTTTGTTCGGTCTGTGGAGCAGGAATCTCAAGCTTGCTTGCGTGCCACCATTGACACATTGTGAACAGTGGTGCGCACGGATGTCGGTTTCCCGAATATTCCGAAATCGTGGGTGGTGTTTGTTTTTCGTATGGTGAGGTCCAGGAAATTTAGTGTTTTGTCTGTTTCTGTTTCTAATGTCAAGTGAGTTTTTGGGTGTAAGTTGTTTATTTCCTTGTGTAGCTGTTCTGTATGTGTTTGTGGTTCATCAATTAGGCATATTATGTCATCAGTGTAATGGTACCAGTAGATGACTTTCTAATTTTTTTGGTCTTATGTGTGTGAAGATCCTATTCTTTTGTGCCGTTATGGTCTTGAATAGGTTTGCTACTTCTTTAATGTGTGAGACTGCTGTGTTTCTTCGTTGTTTTAGTCTCTTTATGGTGACCTCGATTGTTTCAGTTATTGGAACGGAAGTGTACACTGGTGCGATATCAAATGATATGATGCTTGCTGTATCTGGTATTTCTATGTTCTCGGTTCTCTCTACTAGTTGGATTGAGTTCTCTAGGTTTCTGTTGTTTTCAAAAATGTATATGTTCTTTAGTAATGCGTGTGTGTATTCTGGGGTAGGTGGTATGATGGAGTGTTTCTGAAGTCAATGACTGTTCTTTGTGCACTTTTGGTAGGGATTTTTGAGTGGGCGCCTTTGGAAATTGTGTCTTTCATTTTATCTGGGCTATTGAGGACATATATTTAATGTTTTTTAGTGTTTATTGGTTGTTTCTCTGATATCTTGCTGTTGGGTCACTGGTCAGTTTGGTGATGTTGTTGTACTTCAAAACACTAATGTTTTATCTATCAATTCCTTTTCATTCATAATCACAGTGATATTCCCTTTGTCTGCCCTTGTTAGCATGGGATTGTTTTGTTTTAATTTTTGTTTTAGTTTTTTGGCTGTGTTTTCCTCTGGTGTTTCTTCATTACAGATTATGGTTGATTTGTTTGTTTTGATTATTTGTTATTTCTGCAGCAACTAATTCCATTGTGAAGTTTTCATTAAAATTTGGTGTACCCAGTCTTTCTTTTTCTTTTAAAATACGTTCAGGAACATATTCTACTATGAGATCTTCTATTGTTTTATGTGAGACATGTGTGTCAATGTTGCACTGTGGTTCTTTTTCCAGTAGGCTTTTTTCTCATTCGGCGATATTAATGTCGGTTAGGTTGATGATTTTGTCATGGAATTGTTGTTTTTGAATAGCAAGCTTCAGATTCATGCTCCACAAATTGAACAGAACACTCATAAGCAAACAGAATTACACGCAGGACCTGAACACAATGAAGCAGATAGCAGAGGAAAATGATTACAAGTACCACATGATAGAGAAATTAAACCAACAAATTTGTAAACAGAACACAACACACACAAAAAACCATACACAATGCAGATCGACACAACATACAAACAATGACCACATGTAAAACACACACATTAAACGAAATGGCACATAATCACTCACAATAACAAAATTGTCCACATGATATTCAACAACAGGGACTTCAAATAGGATACAGGACAGGCAATACAACACATGAAAACCTCACAACACAGAAGATACCTACAGATAAATTCAACAGGTCAGATATATATGAACTCACATGAAACACCTGTCAATCAGTATACGTAGTACGGATATGTACGAACTTTAAAACAAGATACTCAGAACAACTCAGAGCACTGAAAAGTAACAGCACCCACAGTACATTTGCTGACCACCTAATAGCCCATTACCACACCCCAGCCACAATAGAAACAGATACAAAATACTGAAATCCAGCCACAACCTATACCGCAAACTGACAACTGAAGAGGGCTTCCACATACAGAAGGAAATAGCAGAAGGGAATAAAGTTCTAAATGAATTTAAACACTCTGTAAAGACACATTATTTAACACTTAAAAGGAACTTTACAGAAAAGACAACGCAAAAAGCTAAAGGAACTCTTAACACACACACACACACACACACACACACACACACACACACACACACACACACACACACACATTCAAATTCAGCACCATATTCTCTCGGGACAAATGAGCGTGAAGGAGTTAGGAAACACAACGAAGTGTTCAATGAGATTTGCGAAGTAAACAGGCATTTATAAAGAAAGCAACTACACAGGTATGTGCTCACAGTGTTCTTCACCTACAGCCTAGATCTCACATCTCCTAACTTCCATCCGTTTGACCCAATGAAGGATGGACTCTGCGGGAAGCGGTACATTCATGATGGGGAGGTTATTGATGCATCAAGACGTTGGCTCCAATGTCGACCAGTAGAGTACCATGCAGGCATACAGACCCTCTCAGTAAGATGGTGTAATGCCATCGCAATTGGAGATTATGTTGAATAATAGGGTTTTGAAACCGAAAGAGTGGAGGGTAATATGGGGTATTGGGATCCTGAATAATACCAATCTGCTTGCAGAAAAAAAATGTCGCATTTAACATGATGAATTGTATTAAAATGATTAGAGTGCCCATAGTGGCAACATGAGTAAATAATACTGACTATGAACTAATAAAGTTAATCTTGGCTGTACTTGTATTACTGCTACTACCACCACTAATAGTGATGATGATTATAATATTAATAATAACAGTAATCATAATATGAGTATTAACAATTATACAGGCAAAGCATTTTGGCACGTCAAAATCACATTTTTTAAAAGTCAAGAGATGTGTTCAGTTGCTGATGAAACTTACATTTACATAAGTTGGTTTGCAGATGACACGCTATCAGTGCAGGATACCATACAGTTGGTCCTGCAAAACCATATAATGTAAAATCACTGTAAGAAGCAAAACAAACAAAAACTTTCTTTAGGCCTCACTTTGTTAAATCAGTTATAACCTAAAATATTTTTGCTGTTTACAGTTACTAATAAACAAAAACCCACTGTTGTGGCACAGAGGTGCTGAAACATGTTTGGTCAAAAGAAAAAACAGTGTGTTTGGAAAAAAGGTGGAACCCATGTGCTACAATTTAACTGCAAATGCGGAAAGAAGGGACAAGAGCTGCAGATTCAAAAGATAAATATTTCATGGTCCAGCCAGGCATTCCCCAGCAGGCTCTACAATAAATATATAAGCACCTTAATGAAACTGCAGAAAACAGCCTTCAGCATAAAGTTTAATAAAAATTGTATAACCCATAATGTAATTTCAGACTATATTAAAAAAAAAAAAAAAATCTCTGTAAATAGCGTGTCATCTGTACCAAGTAAAGCGGAAAGGAAGGCCGAGATTATATGGCTAGAACATGAAATTAGGGAACTACACACTAAAAAACAGTTACTTGAAAATGAACTTCACAAAATACATTAGAATTGGCCAATAAATTTGCAATATCAGCTCAGTTTGACGAAATAACAGAGAGAGAAAAGGCACACATACAGCAGATAATGCAAGAAGAACGAAATAAACAAAACAAAAAACTAAACAGCTGAGGCACAGCCGCTAGAAACAGTCACCACAACCAAAAACAGCTATTCCATGACAGAATCATCAACTTGCTCGACATTAATCTTACAGAACAAGAAAAAGGCCTGCTGGATAAAAGCCCGTAACACAACATTAACACACACATCACATAAAACAATACAAGACATCATAACAGAATCTGAACACATTATAAAAGAAAAAGAAAGACTGGGTAGACCAAATTTTAATGCAAACTTTACAAGGGAATTAGTTGCTGCAGAGATAACACAGATAATAATAACACAGAAATCCAACATAATCTCTAATGAAAAAACACCAAAGGAAACCACATCACTAAACTGACCAATGACCCAACAGCAAGATATCAGAAAAATATCCAGAAAATATTAGGAATACATTCTCAATAGGCCGGATAAAATGAAAGACACAAAAAACCAATCCCTACCAAAGGTGCACAAAAAACATACCCTTTAAGGCCAGTTATAGACTTCAGAAATACTCCATAATACCACCCAGCCCAACATACACAAACATTACTAAAAAACGAACACTTTTAAAAACAACAGAAAACTAGAGAACTCAATCCAGGTAGTAGAGAGCATCAAGAACATAGACATACCAGATACAGCAAGCCTCATATCATTTGATGTTGCATCAGTGTACACTTCTGTTCCAATAAATGAAACAATCGATAAGATTAAAACAATCAAAAAGACTAAAACAACAAAGAAACACAGCAGTCTCGCACATTAATGAAGTAGCAACCATATTCAAGACCATAATGGCACAAAAGAATAGGATCTTCACACACATAAGACCAAAAAAATACAGAGTCATACACTGGTACCAATACACTGATGACATAATATGCCTAATTGATGAACCACACACACGTACAGAACAGCTACACAAGGAAATAAACAACTTACACCCAAAAATTCACTTGACATTAGAAACAGAAATAGACAAAACACTAAATTTCCTGGACCTCGCCATATGAAAAACAAATGCCACCTACGATTTCGGAATATTCAGGTAACTGACATCCATGAGCACCACCATTCATAATCTGTCAATGGTGGCACACAAACAAGCTTAAGATTCCTGCTCCACAGACTGAACAAACATCTGTAAGCAAACAAAATTATACACAGGAGCTAAACACAATGAAACAGAGAGCAAAGAAAAATGGTTACAAGTCCCACATGGCAGAGAAATTAAACCAACAAATTTGTAAACAGAAAAGGAGTCAACGGAAGCGTCCGATTCCACCCGTTGGCTTTGACCCGTGACGTAAGGCTGTTGTGGTGTGTGACATCACAACGGCACGGAGTTTAGTTTGTGAGAGTGGTGTGTTTGTAGGTGTCATTTTGATGTGATAGGTGGTGCTCTCTGGTGGTGTGTTCATGGGTAGCGTGGTATGTGACGTATGGGGTTCATTTGATGGTAGCATTGCACGTGTATGGTATCAGTGGTGACTGTGCTTTCAGCGGAATATTTTTCAGTGAGTTAATGATTTTGGTTTTATATGTCGATGTTATTGTAGTTTTTCTCTGTTCATCATGTGTGAATTTTGGTAAATTTCTTTGTTTATGTCTTTGGTAGGTATAGATAAGACTGACAAGTCAATAGTTTTCGGTTGTCCATGATGATGGGGGACAGTGCGTAGTCTCTAATAAAATTTATTCAGCTATTCGACCTGTTGGCTGAAGTCGTGAAGTGTTCAGCGTGTTGTGAAGAAATGAGGCTTACTAAAGTTCCGGCGTCTTGGACCAGGGACGGCTATATGTGGAGATGTCTTAAGGATAACTTATGGCGCTCTGTTAGGTGAGGTTCCTGGTTCAAGAAATCTATGTTGGGCATGTGAGAAATTGTGTTAATGACATATCATTTTTGTTATAAATCCTCTAACAGTATCTGTGCGCATGAGGCAGGTGTGAGTGTGGGAACAGTGCTTGATTGGCATTCTTATTGTCATGAGGTGTGTGCTGAATACATAAGCTAATAGTAGTATCCATGTACAGATCTCCAAAGGGAAGCATTAATATATTTTTAGAAAAAATGGAGATGCGAGTGAATTAAGTAATATTAAATGGCTACACTATGATATTGCAATAGGAGGTGATTTGAATGCTGATTTTGATGTTACTAAATGTAAGGGTAGTGTTGCAGATCTGGAAAACTTACTAAGACAATACAATTTACATCATGTTAATAACAGGCCCACAAGAAACAAAGCATGTTTAGATAACATCTTTGTAAACTTCAAGACCACTGAAAACACATGCGAAGTTGTAGTGTTCCCATTCTCTGACCATGACTCCGTATCTCTAAATTATGCAATTAAAATTCCCATCAATAGGAGCAATGCAAACAGACCTGTCCCAACAGTTGTGATTACCAGACCCGTAACTGAGGATAAAATTAACACATTTCGCAATTCCCTTGCTGACAGAGACTGGTTTGGCCATTGTAGTGTCGATCGACATTACACTTCAAGTAATGACCTGCCAGCCAAAATAATATTTGATAGATTTTTTAATGCATTCTTGACCCTATTTAACTATAGTATTCCCATAAAGAAAATCAAAATGATGGACAGCAGCCACAAATCCAGATCTCAAAACAGACAAAATATATGGTACACTAAACAGCTGACAGATCTAAAGAAAGAAGTTTTGTTACTGTACAACATATACAATAGTATGAAGTCTGACTGTGCCAAATCAGCCTATGTGGAATGCAGGAATAAACACAAAAAAGCCATCCTGCAGGCCAAAAAAACCTACAATGCCAACAGCATACATAATTCCACCAATAAATGCAAAACCGCTTGGAAAGTAATTAACAGTGCTGCCACAGATACTAAAAAAGACAAAATTAATATCCCACCACAAACACTCAATGAGTTTTTTATTAATTCAGTGAAAGAAATAGGAGACGCAATTATCAAACCAGACATTAGTCCATCTGAGTTACTCTCCCAAAATTGGGGTAGACAGTCACTAAATACAAGCATGCTAACCTTCTCCGAAGTAACGCCTAGATATGTACAAGGGGTCATAAAACAACTGAAATCATCTGATAGCTCAGATATATATAGCATATCATGCAACCTGCTAAAAAAAGTGTGCGATTGCATTCTGTACCCTTTAACCCATTGCATAAACAAGTGCTTACTTGAGGGATATTTTCCTGATGAGTTAAAACTGTCTAGGGTCGTCCCAGTATACAAAAAGGGAGATATAGACTCTCCATCTAGTTACAGGCCTATTTCAATAGTACCCGCATTCTCCAAGGTAATAGAATGCATCATGTACCAACAATTATCATCTCACTTTGAGAATCTAGGAATAATTAATGCTACACAATATGGGTTTAGGAAGAAACTGTCAACCATTGATGCAATCAACACGGTAGTCAGTTACATCCTCAAAGTTTTTGAGAACAAAGGCTTTGCTCAGGTCTCATTCTGTGACCTAAGCAAGGCCTTCGACTGTGTTGAGCACACGCCACTACTAGAGAAACTAGAATTCTATGGCATCAAAGGAAACAGTCTGAGACTATTAAAAGCTTACCTCAACAACCGTAAACGGTAGTTTGTGTTGGTAAGGAAATGTCAAACATAGAACATGTTAAAGTAGGTGTGCCTCAGGGATCTGTACTGGGGCCCTTCCTGTTTCTGATAATGATCAATGACCTCCCCTCGTTTATTAGATCCACTGTATTGTATGCAGATGATACGACTTTTCTTCATAGCAGTAACAATTTTAATGATCTTAAAACCTGTGCTGAAAATACACTCACTAATGCAGCATATTGGTTCAGAGCAAATGGTTTCCTGCTAAATTAAAATAAAACTCAGCAGATAATCTTCACTCTAAGAGACAAGCCACTATCTGATGACCCTAGTTCTGTTAAATTCCTGGGAGTTTATTTAGACGAAAAGTTATCCTGGGGCCAACATGTAAACTATATTAGTAGTAAGCTATCTAGAGTAATTTATTTATTAAGACAACTCAGAAATTGTGTACCTGAAACATACATCAGATCATCTTATTTTGCATTTTTCCAAAGTATAATATCCTATGGCATTATCTTGTGGGGTAACTGTAGTCATACACAAGACAGCCTATTATTGCAGAAGAAAGCCATTAGGATAATTACAAATTCTTCACATAAGGCTCACTGCAAACCCTTATTTACCAAACAAAAAATTATGACTGTAATAAACCTCTATGTATACAATGTCTTAATCTTTACGAAGAAGAACCTACAAGATGTGAAACGTAGAGAAAATGTACATTGTTACAACACAAGAATCATCAAACACATATACACGCCTTACCACAGACTATCAAAATCAATAAATAGCTATGAAGTCACAGGGCACAAACTATTTAATAACCTGCCACATGCCATACAGGATCTTCCTGAACATACATTCAAAGAAAGACTGCATGAATGGTTTATTGCCCACCCATTCTATGATATCAATGAATTCTTCAACTGTAAAATGCAGTAATCCAACAGATGACCCACTGTACATTTATTGTAATATAAGCTAAAATATTTCAGTAGTCAATACCTTATCACACTGTATTATAAATTGTAACTTCATTTGACGTTGTCAACTGCTGTAATGGCCTAAAGACAATAAAAATCTTTATTATTATTATTATTATTATTATTATTATTATTATTATTACATTAAGTACACGGGTAGGTTGGGTGAGCCTGGTGTTGTTGTGGAGATAGGTAAGTCGCAGTTTGGGAAGAGAAAGTTTGGGAGGGGTAAGTCTTTGGTTGGTTTATGAATGTTGGGGGGGCTGTGGTATCGAGGGTGGGGGTGGGTGGGGGGGTTCAGAATGTGTATTTAGGGTTTTGGAGTATTAAGTGTGGTGATAGTTTTCAGATCTATAGCATGGTATCGGTAGTTGCTGTTGACCTATATAGGTCAAGGGAAGTGATCAATTCCAGAGGATTTTTTTTTTTTGTGTAGTGGAATTTGGGAAGGTTGAGGGGGTCTTGTTATTTTAGCGTTTTTTTTTTTTTTTTTTTCATTTGGTGTAGTGGCGTGTATTTATATTTAATTTGTCCCCACCCCAAAACCCCCAATTTCCCCCACTTGTCCCGTTAGTTTTATTATATTTTTGGAGGAATATCTGTTTGGTGGTTTTTCGACCTATTTTCGTGTTTGTTGTGATGTTTACGTGATGACGTCATAGGAGCAGTATGGGAGTTGTTGTGAATGGCTGTTTCTGCCATATTGGTGACGTCACAGGTCAAAGCAGAGGGGTGGAATCTGACGCTTCCATTATCCCCAGAAAAGGAACAAAAGCACAACACACACAAAAACTTACACAACACAGATCAACACAACATACAAACAATACCACGCATTATCTGCAGTTGAGCTATATAGGTCAAGGGAAATGTCCGATTCCTGTAGTTTTGTTGGTGTAGCGGAATTCTGTAATTTAATTATTTCGGGGTATTATTTGTTTTGGAATGATACAGTGTTTTTTTATTGTTGCATATTTAGCTTGTCCCCACACTGAAGCCTCAATTTTCTGTGATTGTACCATTAGCTTAATTTCATTTTTGGAGTGTGACATTACTGTGTCATATTTATTTCTGTTCACATTTGTTGGCATTTTTTATTTCTGTTCACGTTTGTTGGCACATGTACGTAGTGCCATCAGTGTTATCACTTTGTATACACTGGAAGTAGCTGTTTCCATTATATTGATGATGTCATGCGTCAAAGCAGATGGGTGGAATAAGCTGCTTCTGTAACCCCCAAAATTGTCCACAGAATATTCAACATATTGAAGAAACAAGAACTTCAAATAGGATACATGGCAGACAATACAAGAGAGAAAAAAATTCATAACACAGGTGCATTCAAGATATCAGGAATATGTGAACACCTGCCAATCAATATACATAGGACAAACATGCAGGAACACCTCAGAGCACTAAAAAGTAACAGCAGCCCTAATACATTTGCCGACCACCTAATAGCCCATAACCACCACCCAGCCACAGTAGCAACAGATTTGAAAATATTAAAATCCAGCCACGGCCTATATCGCAAACTGACAACAGAAGATGACTTCCACATACAGAAGGCAGAGAAAAGTAAACAAACTTCAAATTCAGCACCCAATTCTCTTGGGAACAAATGAATGTCAATAGCGTTAAGAAACAACACAGTGATCACCGCATTTTGTGAAGTAAAAGGAGGTTTATAATGAAAGAAACTACACAAAGTACACTAATATTTGTGTGCAGTGTCCTTGGAACTTACAAGAAGAAGGTTCTGTCACAACAAAATGTGAGTTTTAAAAGCCAAGTGATGTGTTAACTCGCTGATGAAATTTACATTTACATCATTTGGTTTGCAGATGCCAAGCTATCAGTGCAGGACACCATACAGTTGGTCCTGCAAAGGCACGTAATGTAAAATCATGGTAAGAAGCAAAACAAACAAAAACTTCCTTTAGGTCTCACTTTATTAATCAGTTATAACCTAAAATATTTTCACTGATTGTAGTTTCCAATAAACAAAAACCCATTGATGATGACACAGAGGTGCTGAAACATTTTGGGTAAAGAGAAAAAACAGTGTGTTTGCAAAACGGCAGGACCCATATCCTATAAAATCTTATGGACAAAGGCAGTAACAGTCTCAAACATTCTCCATAGTTTTGGCTTTTTCCAGTGAAAAATTTGTCAACAGCAGAAAAAGTGTGACAAAAAGTATCAGTAATTGATCATGTTGTTACAAGCATAGAAAGGGATCACTGAGTTGTACATGTAAACCATCCTTGATGCTCTTTTATCATTTTTGCCAGTTAATAAAGGTAAAACCTGCAATGCCTTGGATAAGCTCCCACCACCAGCGGTGCTAATCTGCAAAAGAGTTCTTACACACACACACACACACACACACACACACACACACACACACACACACACACACACAAATTCTCCAAGTTCTATACAATATTTAGACTATTCTTATTTCCACATTGACAGCGATGAAAAAACAAGTCAATACAGTAACAGCAGGATGAGTAAGTACTCCCCAGAGCAAGGAGTATCTCAATATCATATAGTGAGCCAGAGTTCCAAAACAGTTATTAAAGATTCAAAATGATTTAAAACATTTAATAAGGTCTTGCTTGCCATAAACAGCCAGCAAATGACAAAAAAACTAAATTCTGGGAAAAAACAAGACACAGAATCACAATAAATTACAGGTAAGAGACTGAGTTAGGTTGACAGTTGGAACACACAAGCTAGCAAATTTTGTGAATGAATATTTTCAGGAATAGCAGAGAGACAACAACAAAAATTTCTAAAATCACATTACTCCAATAAAAAAATTACACAGCAAGTACAATAATGAATTTAGGAAAACAGTACAAAAATTAAAAATAAGAAGTCAGTAACCATAATGAGATTCCATTCTATGCACTTAAAGAATGCATAGGTAATATACAAGCCCCATTAACTGACATAGTACGTGTTTTCAACTCACGTAACTTTCCACAGAACTTGAAACAGACAAGTATTGTGCCTCTACTAAAGAAAGGTGATGCAGAAGACACAGAAAATTACAAGCCCACTTCTCAAAAATAATACAATCCATTACAAAGGACAGACTAATAAATGACCTCCTCTATGAAGCATAGTTTGAATCTAGAAGTGCAGAACTGGCCACAGCAGTTTGCAGAAGTGGTACTTCATGCACTACACATCGATGGATGTGTCACTGGTGTAATTTTCAATCTATCAAAGGCCTCTGATAACATTCCACTTAAAAAACTATAATCATTAGGGATAAGAGGAGTTGCCAATTATTCTTTCCATTCATATCTGCATAACAGGGTCCAAAGGACAGAGGCAACACAGACTTCAAATAAAGCAAAATTTTTATGATATATTAACATATGAGATCCTTTGGGTAGCACCTTAGGAGCAATATTGTTTTTTATGTAGGCCTACATCAATGACTATCCAGACGATGTTAGAGATGGAGAAATAATTCATTTTGCTGACCACAGCAACACTGAAATCACAAAACACTAAAACTCCTATCACAGATAGCAAATGAAACCATAGAGTAAGTTTATAATCGGTTATCTTGCAATAAACCTACACTCAATATACAGAAGAAAATTAGCATATAGGCCCTACTTTGCTTAAACGTGTCAAATAAATCTACAAAATTATATGTGACTGAAAAGTCATAGATTGTACAACAAATACAAAACTTTTAGGAATTAATATTGACTGTCCCCTTAAATGGAATGAATACACAAATACACCATCAATGCAAATGTAATCATCATGGTATGCCCTTAGTATCCTGTTGTCAGTGTGTAACAGACAACACTTACAGTTTCATATTATATGCACTCAATTTTTAGCTATGGAGTCATTTTTTGATTCCCATATACAGTGACACAGCCTTCAAACTACAGGAAAGTGCCATTATAATAATAACAACTGAAAGCAGCAATTGAGCTCCCTGTACAGATCCGTTTAAAGCAGGGAATTCAAAGTGCACCATAGCTCATAAATGCTTCAACCTTTTCCACCTAAACTGTCTACATAAGAAATTTCTCGTTTGTATTCCTCTCAATTTCTCTCACTGTGATTGCACTGGCTGTTAAGAATTCTGGATTATAACACTCTCATTTTATAATCTATACCCAACCCTATTAAATGTATTTTACAGTTTACATTTTCACTTCATGGTCATATTAACCATCAACTATTGATTCTATGTCTGAATCACTACAGGTTGACTTCACAGACAGGCAAAGATGCTCCAGTTACAATTGCATAACCTTATTAATGCTGTCAGTAGCTGCTGGCCCGTAAACTATCAGTACTACATGCTTGTGAATTTCCTGAATGCTGTGGCACTGCATTCAGAGAGCTCTTCAACATAATGCTCAATAATCTGTAGTGTCGAGCGCGTTCGGCCTGTATAAAATTTTCTTGCCTGTGCAGATTTGGGATAATCGCATTTGCGTAATGTTGGTTGGCAATGAGTTTTCTGTTTTGTTGGGCTTAATTTTGCTGTCGGAAGATCATTGAAATTTGCAATTCATTGTCAAGTCTCAGTTCTGCGTTTCTTTGATACATTTCTGTTCTACGACTTAGAAGTTAAAGGCGGTTTTCGTTTCTGATCCTGAGTTTAAGCAGCTTATATGTCACCTTTTTTAAAAGTGTTGACTACTGTCATCCAAACACGCTACTGTCGTAAAAATTTATTTCTTACAAACTGTAGTCGAGAAACAAAAGTTAGCTACACAAACATGAAACAAGGTGACAGTCACCCAAGAGTATAATGTAAGGTTAGACATCTCCAAATTTTCACAGAATTTTTTTTTAAACATATAATACGATTATCCAAAACTTAGGTTTACACTGCCCAACACAGAAAACCCTGTTACCCTTATTTAATTCCCTGATCTGTGGATCATTTACACAATAATTGCTAATTATATGGAAGGTTTAGAAAATTCTTAAACTAATTGCGGATTCGCAACGAACCTTTCAGGCGTTGTAATTTTCAGGCTATGGTACGACGTGTTGGTTTTTAAATTAGAGACACCAACATAGGGCTAGTGAAGCACTACTGTCAACTTAGTTTACGTCCTTCTCCAACAATTACGTTAAACTCAATCATTGTACACTGGCGGCTGTTTTCTTATGCCACGATATAACTACCAACTATCTACAAATACTTTTCGCCACAATGCACAATTTTTCACTGTGCTGGAAAATGATTGTCTCCTATCATATACGTCACAATTTCGAAGAAATACTTCCCCCTCCATTTCCCTAAGTTGTTTACCCCGCCGCCGCAAACTGTCAACTTCTTTGTAAAAAGTGGAACTCCTGTGGAAGTCTCTCGTAAACGCAGGAGTATTTCTACTCTGGCCAAAGCTGAAGCCGAACAGTTACTTTTATTTAATTAATTTATTTTTGCATCTTGCATGACAGTATTTAGCACAGACATTAGTCTGTGCTATTTAGCATGTAGGTAAAACTAAGAGGAGACGGCATTACGAGTTACGCGCTGCAGACTGTTTTGAAGCCGGCGCCGCCATGTTAGATGCCCCAAACATTAGCAGCCCCTAAGCTCTAGATTAGATTGCGTTAGTACTTGTTCAATAGATCATGAATATGAAACTTCGTAATGATGTGGAACGTGTCAGGTTAATAAAAGGTGTCTATACAAGGTAATTGGCACAACCAGTAGATTTGCCTTGCTACCACAGTTAAGTAAGGAAGAGGCTCCAGTAGAAGTAGATGTAGTTAAGATGCAACAGAATCTCACTAGGAAACCAACTGTTTCAAAAAAAGTAGAAAGTAAGAGGAAAGTTCTGTTGCTAGGTAGCAGCCATGGAGGAGGTGTGGGCCAGATTTTGCAGGAAAAATTAGGTGACAGATACCAGCTCACAAACTTTTTCAAGCCAAGTGCATGTCTAAGCCAGGTGGTAGAGGATATAGATTCCTTGTGCAAGTGTTTCTCAAAGCAGGATCGTGTGATTATAGTGGTTGGAGTGGGAAACAGTATTGATAGGGATCAGGGCTACAGTATTGAGTGTGACCTGGTGAAAATAGCCTATGCAACGACCCATACCAATGTTGGGCTGGTGCCTGCTTTCGTGCGGCATGATCAGCCCCAGTTGAACCGCTCTGTCAGGAGGGTATATATGGAGTTGGATCAGTTGTGTAGGGTGGCCACTCTGTCAGACATTGGATTGGTTCCTGTCGAGGCTATTGATAGGGGGTATTTCACAAGGTATGGCCTACACCTCAGTAGAAAAAGGAAGGGTAAACTGGCAGGGCTGTTAACGAAATCCATAAGGGGGGACACTAGTACTCATGGATGTACCTCTTTTTTAGACTAATGTCAGTGTCCAATGAGAAGTTCAGGCAGGTAGGTGCTGAAGAGGTCCAAAACTCACAAGATTCTCACAACAGTAAAGTAGATAATAATGTTACCATATTTAACCAAAATATTTGTGGATTAAAGAAAGAAGTAGATTCTCACAAAAGTAAAGAAAAAAATTAATGTTACCATTTTTCACCAAAATATTTCGGGATTGAAGAATAAAGTAGATGAGCTCCTGCTTTGTTTAGATGACATTGAATCTGATAATGTAATAGATATACTATGCCTGTCTGAGCATCACATTCTGTCTGATATGGAAAAGGTAAGTATCAGGGGTTATAAACTAGCTGCACATATGAGTAGAGAGAATAAGGTGAGAGGAGGAGTTACCATAAATGTCAAAAGTAATCACTGTGTAAAAAGCTTAGATACAAAAAAGTTTTGTCTAGAGCAACATTTAGAAGCATGTGCCTGTCAACTTAAACTGAAGGAGGGCTCTTTTATAATTGGAACATTATATAGGCCCCCTTCAGGAAACTTTCATTTATTCCTGGAAAACTTGGATGCCTTGTTGTGCTATCTGTCAGATAAGGGAAAGCAAATTATTATTTATGGGGGCTTCAATGTTGATTCACTGAAAGAGTGTAATAGGAAGAATGACCTGGAAGTCTTGCTCGGTTCTTTCAATTTAACTTCTGTCATTAATTTTCCTACTCGGGTAGTAAAGGACAGCACCACATTGATAGATAACATTTTTATATACCAAGATAAGTTTAAAAACATAAATTCTTGTCCTTTTGAGAATGGCCTTTCTGATCATGGTGTGGTTTCAGCTCTCTCTCTCTCTCTCTCTCTCTCTCTCTCTCTCTCTCTCTCTCGTGACTCAGCATCTCCGCTATATGGTGAGTAGCAACTTTCCTTCTCTGGTATTGTTACATTCCATCCTGGATTTTCCATTGCTTGATTCCACATATATAGTTTTCTTACACGATTATTAAATCAAGTAGTGGTGATGATTCAATTATGCCTGTAAAAGGATTCTATCAAGCACCTTCCTCTTTCATTCCTTCCCCCCATACCATGTTCTCTTAATATTTTTCCACCTCTTCTTTTTCATACTACTGAATTCCAGTCACCCATCACAGCTATCTGAACAATTTTCCTTATCTCATTGTACATCCTGTCAATCACTTCATCACCTGCAGGGATAGTAGGTATATAAACTTGCACTAATGTGTTGTCTGTCAAATTTATATATATATCTCAGCTATAATAATGCATTTGTTATGCTGTTGCCTAATTCATTATTTGAACTGCTCCTGCATTATCTCTATCTAATTTTGTGTTGATAACCCTGTACTGACCTGACCACAAGTCATGTTCTTCCTACTTATGCACTTTACTAACTCCCACTATATCTAACTTCAGTCTACCCATTCCCCGTTTTAAATTCTCTAGCTTGCCTCCAGACTGTTGAGGTATCTAACACACTCCAACCCGTAGATACCAGTTTTGTTTTTTCTGGTAACACCTTCCTCCTAACTAGTCCCCGTGCGTTATTTTACCCGAGGTGATGCCGTCTTCATTTAACCATTTAGTACAATAGAATACCCTTAGCAGAAAAAAGTCCTGGCTGTAGTTTCCCCCTTGCTTTCAACCTTTGCAGTACCAGCACAGCAAGGCTATGTTGGTTGATGTCAGGAAGCCAGATCAGTCAGTCATTCCCCTCTTAAGGAACAGAAGGTTAGTGTGGCCAACAATCCATTGTTGTGGCTACACTTACAGTATGGGTATTATCACTTCATTCATATAGCTCATTTAAGAAATATCTTTTCAATGACAGTTCATTTATATTAAACCCGTTCTACAAATTACAAAATTTCTTAAATATATCCATAAAACATCGAAACACTGCAAATTGCAAAAAGATTGTTTTTCTGGAGGGGAGTGAGGGGGGGGGGGGGCGACAGGTAAGACAGCCTTAGTAGCTTTGCCAAGGGCACAGGATCACCTCGGTACAGCTCTTGGTGAATTATGTTCAGTTTGAGTTCATTTTAGTAAACAAAACTGGGTTGCGGTACAGTATAATATATGTTGCAATGAAATGTGGAATATACACTTAATAATAATAATAATAATAATAATAATAATAATAATAATAATAATAAATTAAAATGATCGTATGGCATTGTTGGCCGGGAGGTCCCATTCAGGGGAGTTCAGTGGAGTTCGGCCACCGTATTGCAATTCCTTTTTAGCTGACGCCACTTCGGCGACTTGCGAGTCAGTGACTATGAAAATGATAATGAACGACATACAACGCCCAGTCCCCTGCTGGGAATCAAACCCGGGCCCCTTGCATGGTAGGCGGTAATGCTACTGCTACGCTACGGAGGCGGGCCGTAATAATAAAAAGATGCACCACAAAGGAATTATCTGAATGGATGAAAATCAGTAAGTGTGATGTACATTGATTGCAAATCCAGAAAAATTGGATGATTTATTCAAGAGAAAAGGATTCACAAACTGAGCAAGTCAATAATACGTCGGTCCACCTTTGGCCTTTACGCAAGCAGTTACTTGCCTCGGTATCGATTGATAGAGCAGTTGGGTGTTCTGAGGGATACCGTTCCAATCGGTGTGTTCGATTGTCAAAATCCTGAGCTGGTCGGGGGGTCCTGCACGTAATGCTCGAAACATTCTTAACTGGGGAGAGATTCGGTGACCTCGCTGGCCGAGGTAGAGTTTGGCAAGCACGAAGACGAGCGATAGCAGCTCTCGCAGAGCTGTGTGGGGTGGGCATCGTCTTGCTAAAATGTAAGCCCATGACAGTTGGCTATGAAGGGCAACAAAACGGGGCACAGAATATCGTTGACACACTGCTGCACTTGTAAGGCTCCCACGGATGACAACTGAAGGGGTTCTTATATGAAAAGAAATGGCACCACAGGCCATCACTTCTGATTGTCAGACCATATAGTGGGTGTTGCCCCACCATTGTCTGGGGCATCTCCAGGCACATTTCAGACTCGGAATCTCATTGACAGGAGTAGAAATGTCTCCAGTGTCGAGTCCTACTTCGAAGTGAGTCTCGATGACTGCCGAAGGTGTGTCTGCCGACACCCCGGACAGTGGTGAGACGACAACCCGACTGTCACCCACCGTACGGCCCTACAACCGGGATCGACAGTCCAGGCTACGATTTCTTTTTGTAGAAGCATTCTGTCGGTCTTTGTACACGACACCCTTACAGCACAGAGGTACGTCGACAATATTCTACACCTCGTGATAGCGAGCCGTAAGATAATGTCCGGACTGCTACGGTCGCAGGTTCGAATCCTGCCTCGGGCGTGGGTGTGTGTGATGTCCTTAGGTTAGTTAGGTTTAAGTAGTTCTAAGTTCTAGGGGACTTATGACCTAAGATGTTGAGTCCCATAGTGCTCAGAGCCATTTGAACCATTTGATAATGTCTGCCTGCACACGGCAAGAGTTTCTACTGCTCGTCTTCGTGCTCGCCGAACCCTACCTCGGCCAGCGAGGTTGTCAGACCTCTTCCCACTCGCGAATGTTTGGAGTATGACGGGCAGGGTCCTCCTACCGTCTCGAGGTTCTGACGATCTGACGCGCCAGTTAGACATAATTTGGCACAATATCCCTCAGGAGGACGTCCGACTACTCTATCGGTCGATGCCGAGCAGAATAACGGCTCGCGTAAGGGCCAGAGATGGACCGGTGCATTAGTGATGCACCCAACTTGTCGAGCTCCTTCTCTCGAATAAATCGTCCAATTTTTCTGAAATTATCATCATTTGTTTGTATGTACACATACGAGACATCTACTGATTTCTGTCCCATTTGGATAATTCGTATGTGTCATTTTTTGTTTTAGAGCATACAATAATTTCATACAGTGGGGCTCCAACTTTACAATAATAGCCACAAAGCTGGCAAGGCAGGTCGGTGGTGTGGTGGTGTCACAATGGTGCCGAGTGCAGTGACGGGGTGGTGGCGGCAGGTACAGTGGCCGGGCCTCGCGTACTACGGACGGCAGGGCTGTAGCACTCCGTTGAAGGAGCATATCGGTCGGGGTTCGGGGGCAAAAGCTGGAAGAGGCCAAGGGAGGGGGACAGTTCAACGAGAACTCGAGTCTTTAGCAAACAGCTCTGCTTTTACATCTAACAATTCGCTTCGTACAGGAGCTCATAAAAAATTAATAGATTTAATGAAACACGAAATGTTAATAAAGCAGTTTCTATCCTCTTTATAGCTGGCTTAGGCAGTTTTATCAAAGCACTAATTTCATCTGCAGTTGACACCACCCTTTGGTATGTTTGCATTTTGAATATTTACCATAATTGATCCCATATAGTATTTAATCTCAGTTACATATTACAATACCAGCTGACAGTAAACAACCTTATTACTGAACCCACGTTTTTGACTATTAACACACCAGGTTCAGGTTACAGTTCATTGTTTCATGCCATTAACCCGAGATAATAACGCATTACTCTGAAGAACTGTAGCACCAGACTACACAATGGAGGCAAGACTGATGACCACCACCTTAATTCTAAGGTTTTAAAACTAATGGAGGGCCATGCCTCAACAACAGGAAGCTTTTATTTCCAGTGTTAAATGTTCAAATGTGGTAGCCACCTGACAGTTGCCGTTTGGGGATAATAGGTTTTGGCAGTTTTATTTGCACGCAATACCCCTTATTATACAAGATCCACGTAGCCAGTTCCGAGATGCTCGTGTGAGAGGAACAGGTACAGTACTTGGCACAATCACAATATTTGTATATTCTTCGATTTGGAGACGTTAGCAATAATTTGAAGATCTCTGTTTGGGATTAAGTTACAATTTTGCAATTGGTATGCTTGTTTTTAGAAAAGTCTCCTTGACAACATTGTCCATTACGCAAAATACCCTAAATTCAATTTATATTATATAATCTTACCTGATGTTTTGTTTTCTTTACTGACAGCAGGCTTTGTGAAAAAGGAATCCAATTTTCGTGTCTGAGATAACATCTCACTTTTTTTTTCTTCTTCTCTTCTGTTATTTTTCTATATGTCACCCCACTACTCCCATTTTCGACCATCCATTACTATATAAGTTAATAAACAAATTTAAATACACAAAAGAAGAACAACAGAGAACAGTGTAAAAGAAAACAATGATACGTCATGCAACACAATAAATGGCGACAGGAGAGGGTAGGCCGCGCGCGCATCATGTCTGAGAGCTTTAGTGTGAAACTATTCCCTGTCAGCTGGTGTTGACATCTTAGCCACTTTTTGGCTGATGATCGCCAATTTAAGGAATACAAAGCCAGAAAATGTTTTCGTTAGTCGACAGCCGAAATTCTGGCAGTTTTCTTGTATTGCTGCAAATACAATTAAATAGTTTAATTTAACTTACTTTATGCACATTGTTATTAAAATATTTACATTCAAGTAAGAAGTTCCAATAAGTTAATAATGGTATTAATATTTTGGGCAGACCTTTAGAACAGATAGCTTAATACACTGTTTGAGTCAGTATTCTAATTATTGCTGCCAACTGCATGACATCTAGTGCAATAAGGCTGCAGTGTGACAACAGTGGTTTCTCGAATAACTATTGCACTTCATAGGTGCAGCCAGGATTGGATTATGGGATGATTTTTCAATAAATTGGCATTCTAATAATGTAGATTTGTAATAGAACTCAAAAAGGCACTAGTACTGTATGTATTCCAAAGAACTGTTTGCTAGATAGCCATAATAATATTAATGCAACATTAAGAATCTTCCTAAGAGAGAGAAAAAAAAAACCCTCCCAAAATTTGCAGCCTCCCCAAATTCTGCTACCTGGGGACAGCTGCCCCCCTCCCCCCCCCCCTCCCCACACACACACAGGTCCATCCCTGCTTCTAAGCCAGGATACATGCATCACTTAAGCAGAAAGCTTATAAGTCTTACATGTAAGACAATACTTACAAAACCGCGAATCATTCTATTGAGGAATTACAGGCCATACCAGACATGCAACTGTTTGTTGCTCCTTACCTGATACTCATGTTCCCTGCTCCTTACATAGACCATGAAGCTCTCACATGTGCATTCTTGTTCATATATTTGGCCAAATATGTAAATTCAAGGAGCTGCACTATCCAGGTAAATTCTTCTGCCTTACTATCTTTGTGTAAGCCTTCAAATAACGACAGCATCCTGTTGTCGAATACACCATTTAATGCAGAAAAATACTTCCAACAAAATCCTCAATTGTAACGACAATATTATCCCCCTATCTCCTCTTACTCCTGTTGTGCTACAGGTCTTCTGATAATGGGGTCCTCCTAACCAATTTGTATCCTTAAATGGATGCCCTTTCTCAAACAGACTTTCAGTATATTTGAATCTTGTAAGATGTCTGTTTATGTATTTCTTGTAACTCCCACACACACTGCTGTAATACTTGGGACTGAGAAGTTCAAGTGTTAGCTTCTCCTGAGTTCTTGAAGACCAATACATTCTTTCAAATTTCCCCTGGAAATTATCTCGAGAAGTAAATGCCTCAAAGTGTGCTGTTGCACACTCAGCTATGCACCTTTTAAATAAGTGAGTGTGAAATCTGTCATTTTTTAATCCTCCTCCTACTTCGGGAGCAACTTAGGGAATACACTTAAAAAAGTAAGTGCGGGCATATCACCGTTTGGTTTAAACTTTGGGAATCGTACAGATAAATTTACCCCATTTCCTTTCTGTAATACCCCCATGCAGTTCTGATGACAATCCATTACCAGCACTAGCTCTCTTTCTGTCTAATTCCTCTTTCACTTTTTCGAATTCCTCCCAGATTTTTTTGAAATTTCTCTTTGTGCTTACTAAAATCTTCTGCAGTACAGGGTCTACTGACACTCAAATCTACTTTCTCTGTACTTTCTGGTCAGTTATCTCACTCACTTACTCTCTCCTCCAAGTTAACAAAAACGGATCCTACAATAGCTGTCACGTCTGAACCCTTCTTTTGTTCCAGCACAAACAGTTTCTTGTGCATGTCTAAGATTTTTTGATCGAGTGTTTTGAATTCCCATTTGTTACCCTCTGTCAGGTGCTTTACATCATTATCAACATCTTGTAATTGTTCGTTAACTTCGCTTCCCCCGAGATCGCATTGTTTAGATATTTCTGACTGCTCCTCAGCTAACTCAGTTATTGTTGTTTGTAAGTTAGGAATGGGAGTACACATTTCCTTTTTCTCATCTCTAGATTTCTTTATACATGTTTCTAAATTTGTATTTTCTGTGGAAAATTCTGTTCCTTTGATTGCCTTATCAAATTTGCAGTCATCCTATCCACAAACACTCTTAATGCCTCTTCTACAGGTGGTAACATACTTCAGGTGACTCCGGTCATACACCAAACATTAACATATCTACTGCTAAGTATTCTGCATGGCCCAGAGTCTCACATCCGATCTTACTACACACCAAACTAACAAACTTCATTGGCCTATTTGCACTCCTGATTATCTCACCCATACATCACAACACTGCAATGAGACCTTTTTTTTTTTAATGTCAAACAAAGCTCAGTAAAGGCTCATGAGAATCTCACCACATAGGGCGACTGATAAGAAGCTACTATGACACGGTGGGTGAACTGTTATGCCGATGCTGCCTCTCAGTAAACAGCCGACCAGACCGCAGCCAGCTGCTGCACATCGACACGGGACCGCTGACACGCAAGTGTCGATCTTTCCAGCTGCAGACTTAATATTTTCTTCTGATTCTCAGGTATTGTTGCAGGAATTAATATTTACTCTTCAACTGTTTGCCTTCTCACGAATTCTCTTTTTCAGCTGCTGATAGTAATAACTCGAGCACCAAATAACCAGAGCTGTTGACTTGTTGCTGTGAACAGTCAGCTGCAAATTCTGGAGATAATTTTCTTCACAAGGCAATAATTTCCTTTAGTTTGACTTCTTCTCATCTCCTCAATCAAATGTTGTTACTTGCTAATAAAGACCCATCCGATTGTGCAATGACCCGAAGTGCAATCTAGCGACATCTGTAATGGTCCATTCGCCTGTATATGTTATGGTCACTATAGTTATAAATTTCACATTATTGTACTTAAACCAGTTGCAGAACAGCCTTGGCCCAGGTACCATGGCTTCAGGCTCTGTTTCCTATATTGCAATGCCAAAGTCAGCTTGAAAAGTAAATTAATAGACCAATCACTGATCAATGATCTCAAACTCTTCTTCTTTGCATTAAGTGTATTCAAATCCCATTACAAAGTGTATGTGGTGCATTTATAACATTAGACCTTTGTTCACTGCAGGATGATAGTTTCATGTCACAATACAACTGTCTGTGTCTGTGCCTCGTTGATGTGACTGGCAGTGACTGTCTTTTCTCGGGATGCCGACTTTTGCACGAGACCTCATTCTGCTGACAACACCTCAGTGTACATTGCATCTTTATGGTTGCTTACAAATCCTAGTTACACAGCATTAACTTTTTATAATGTCTCTCGTGTATCAGAGCTGTCAGCCGACAACAGACTTTTCTTCACAGAGACGTCAACGGCAATGTCTCCGAAGCCCGGGGGTTCTGTGGACCGGAGTGTGTCACCTAGGCGGGATGTTACCGGCACCGAGTAATCGCTCACTGCGGCAACTGTCGCAATGTACCGTCTGCCGTCCCATTTCGTAGATACGCTACTTTCACCCTGGCACGCGTCACGTGTAAAAAGATAACAAAAATTCTGTGCACAGAAAGTGAATATCTACTACACCGAAAAGAAAATTCCTTTTAAAAATTGTAGACACTATTCGTCGGATTTGAAGATTGTGATGTAATGCATCACTTTGAGTGAAAGCAATTTGTTACACCTCAGGGTATGATAACTTGTTCAGTAGATGAGATGTTTCACAGTATTGAAGATGCACAAGAGCTCATATCTTTTAAGGTGTGCACTTTAGAGCCTATGTTACTTTGCATTTTTTTCTTATTTCTGTCCATACTACCACCTTTCAAAACATGGAAAGCAAAGAACATTCACTAGAAGAGATTTGCTTCACATCATAGAAGATGAGGATGTGTTCATACCTCTTAAGCTAGGCATTTTAGAGCCCGCGTTTACTAGACTTTCTTTGCTTCAGATGATTGTTCCTGTTGTGATATCACCGAGTACAGACAGTTCCTCCTTGGACGTATTGGCACGTAAGTGAAAGAACCACGAGATCCCTGAAAAGCCTTCTGCAAGATGTCTGCTCATCAACTTTACACAATATTCTTATTCTGTACTTCTGCAAAATAAACACTAGTTTTCACCATAGCTGCAGTGCCCCACAAGAATATACCATAGGACAGAACTAAGTAAAAGTATGGAAATATATTGGAAATGTTAAGATCTGTTTATATTCAAACACTAGATTTATGCAGAATTCACATCCCTGACTCCAAATATTCTGACAAATTGAGGAAGGAGCAGCTAATAAGGATATCTTTTACTTTTCTTTTGAATATCTGGGATTTTCAGTTTCCTGCCTGATCTCTACCAGTAACCTGTATAGACTTTTGCATCACTGTATAAAACTTAGTTCTGAACTATGAAAAGGAATGCATAGCCATTTAGTCCAGACTTTTACGGTTGGTGGAACAAACCGCACGCCACGAATATTACGAGTACATGAAATGTGGGTGGAGTACCCTCTATAAAGTATTATTTCTCAAAAGCTTCAGTTTTTGGAGTTTGTTCTGAAATGCATTATATATAGACTTTATTTAAGAACAAAGGATTTTTGGAGATATTTTTTCTGAATATTTTTCACTTGCTATGATGTACCAAATTTTCCCTGAAAAACTTTGCCTAGGCAAAGGTCCCGAGTTCGAGTCTCGGTCCGGCACACAGTTTTAATATGCCAGGAAGTTTCATATCAATGCACACACTGCTGCAGAGTGAAAATCTCATTCTGTAAAAATACTTCTGTCACAGTCTTCATATTTGCAAACAAAGGCTGTCTGATGACCATCTCTCTAGTACGGTACATCAAGATGTAATTTGTAAAAGAAACAAAAGAAGAACTGCATTACACAATGTTGCGTGTATCTCCAAATTAGTGATTCTGAGCTTATCACAATGTAATTATGTCGCTACTCTATCTGCACTTGACTACTGTAATAAAGATAGCATGAAGTGTCTTCTTATCTAGCTGTGAGCTGTGCTTATTTCTACAGTCAAAAAAGGAGCTCGTAGCTGCCAGATGCTATTTTATTGCTTTATTCTGCTACATCACAGAGAGTAAGAAAATGACTCACAAACTGGAATACATCACATTCTTTAATGGCCAGAAGATGCCGATTGTCGGCCTGGGAACGTGGCAGGTAAGATCGGATGGCAGTGCTAGGTTAATACTGATCAATACTGCAATGTTTCTCCTAGTCCAGGGTCCAGACTGAAATTCCCATATAGATCTTTTAAACTTATTTAATCCTTCCACCATCTGTTAATCTCTCTGTAAAGTAACACCAAGTTCCTACAGACAGGTCTTCTGTCATATTTATATTTGCTAAGTAGAGAAGACAGCAAGCATAAAATTGTTTCATCAGCTGGGAGCCAATGGATATGGACATAAAAACAGAATTTGTCTATACTGCAGTGTGCTTATTATATCTTCTACCACTTTTCAGCTGTAAAAAAAGGGACAGATAATTGAATATGAAACACACGAACACATACATACATATACACTGTTAAGACAAAACATTACGATCACAACGACTGTGGCATTGTGGGCACATGATGTGGTAAGGAAAATGTATAAATGGGGAGCACAAATGAATGGGAAATTATTCTAGCAACAAGGCAGGCAGGAACTGGGGAAAATGCACAGAAGTAAAAGACTTAGGCAAAGGTAAGAGTGTTGTGGCACAGTGCCTAGTTGGTCAGCTGTTCATGTGCTACTGTAGTCAGCATCTATGGAAAGTGGTTGAAGGATGGTGAAACCACGAGAGTGTGTACAGGCATTGGATGTCCACACCTCATTACAGAATGTGGAATCAGAGGCCTACCTGCTTTGTAAAGCAGAACAGACAGCAATCTGTGACAGATCTGACTGCAGAGTATGACGCCGATGACCCCCGTGTGTTCCAGTGTTGACCCAGTGATCGAGGCAGTTACGATTGCAGTGTGTACGGGATCACTAAAATTGGACTGTGGATAAATTCAAACACACATGCCCAGTCGGACAGATCGCATTTCTTGTAACGCCCGGTCGACATTCGTGTACAGGTATGCTGTCGTCGGGGCAGATGACTGCTCAAAATGTGAACCGTTCCTCAGATGCCCACCAGTGGGGCCAGTGTTATGCTGTGAGAGACATTCACCTGGGTTTCCTCGTAACCTGTGATAGTAAGTGAAGGGAGGACAACAGCTGTGGGCTGCACAAACGCTATTGCACACCACTCTTAGTCTTCCCCGGAGGCAATTACATTTTCCAGCGGGATAGCTGTCCGCGTCAAGAGGCCATAATTGTGCTAGTGGTTTGCAAAACGTGATAGTGAACTGAAACTGACATCTCGACCACCAAATTCACCTGATCTGAACCCAATGGGAAACAGCTGGGACATCAGCTCTCGGGCCACAAACCACCGGCCTGTAATTTAATTTTTTAAGTGTTCTTAGCCTAGTGCTCCGACTATAGGTCGACACCGGTACTGCAGTGATGTTAACGAATTTCCGCTGCCATTGACACTGGTCACCCAGAAGCTAGTCAGTTATAACATACGGAACACTATGCTGTCGGAACAATTTGTGGCATCTGCTTCTTACAAGTCAATGGCTCGTTCCATTACATTTTTGGTGTTTGGTGATGCCGGTATTGAGAACTTATTTGGAACAGACACATTTCAGGCAGTTGGATTTTCTATCACTAACACAGTTCACTTTGTGTCCAATCAAGTACCATATTCTCAATTGGAAGCACTATGTGAAGAATTTTTGCACTTGTTTTCGGAAGGTAAAGGGTGCGCTACAAATTTATTTGCCCATATTTCTTTGAAATCCACATCTCGGCCTCAATTTTGTCGTGCACTTCTTATTCCTGTCGCCATGAAAGCCATACCAAATCAAACCACTGATATATGGATTTCTATCAGTCATTTTTAACATTGTTCTGTTACGGAAATAGTTACACTTTGTTTCAGTGTTGTGATCGTGTACATCACTGTCCTAGATAGCTTCTGTTGGTTGACTTATAAAAAATACAACTATTTTGCAGATGTACAGAGAATATATTGTCAGATATTTGTGCTGCACAAACACTTCACGACATGAATCTCTATGTCCCATCCCATGTATAAGTCTTATTGCTCTTTTCTGTAGTAGTAGTAGTCTTTTTAAATGTACATTAGCTGCACAGCCCCATAGTTCAGTTCGTAATTGAGAAAGAGGTAAAGTGTTCCATAATATACTAATTTCAGTTCTTGGCTAGGAACTATCTTCGTGAGCTGGCTGAGGAGATATATGGCACTACTGACTTTTCCGCATATGAAATTAATGTGGTATGTCCTCCGCAAATTTTCATCAACATATACACCCAAGAATTTACAGTTACCATTTTCTGTTGCAGAGATATTACAACACTATTTATATTGTTGTGATGAGAACTGCCTGCTTTAAATGTCAGTAGTTGAGGTTTGGTGACATTCACCTTGAGTCCCTGATCATCGAAGTATTTTGTTACTTCTGTTACACCACTAGTAGCAAGAGATTCTAGCTCATTAGATTCACTCCCATAGAATAAGATTGACGTGCCATCTGCATAGCTTACAATATGGGAGTTAATGGGTTGTGCAATGGCGTTAATATATACAAGGAAGAGAAAGGGTCCAAGGATTGAGCCCTGTGGTACACCTTGTAATACAAGTACACTGATGGACTGGGAGTTCATGATTTTATTATCTAGTTTGTATGACAATTTAGTGCTTTGCTATTGATTCAACAGGTATGTGGTTAGAAGATTCATGGCTTGATCCCCAATACTATAACATGTTAGCTTTTTAAGAAGTAACCTATGGTTTACCGTATCAAATGCTCTTGTCAGGTCCAAAAATATACCTGCAGTCTGCATCTTCTGGTCCAACAGACAGTAAACTTCATGGGTGAACTGTGTAACTGCTGTGGTTGTACTTAGCTCTTTTTTGAAGCCATGATGCGAATCTACAAGCAGTTTATGTTTTGTGAAAAAGGCACTTAGCTGAGAAAGGATAATGCTTTCAAATATCTTACTAAAAGTGGGAATTAATTATATTGGTCTATAGTTGGAGACTTCTTCCTTACTTCCCTTTTTATACACTGGTTTCACTACACTCATTTTTAGAACCGTTGGATACATGTTTTCTCTAATGCTGCAATTAATCAGGTGAGTAAGAGGTTTAGAAATTTCTTTTAAGCATGCTTTAGTAATAGCACTGGATATGCCATCCCATCCAGATGAAATTTTTTTCTTTAGCATGTAAACCACCTGCTCATTCACTTCCACAAATTCAAATTCTGTACACTGGGTGTGATGGCACCGAATCTCTATCTGTGAATCTGTAATATGCATTGATTGTTCACCAGAACTGTAGTAGTTATTAAAAATATTACATATAGTATCTGGGTTTTTTATAGTGTTACCATCATGTCTTATGCTGAGTGGTTCCATGTTCATCCTGTTGGGACCTTTTCAGCATTTGTCAATCAGCTTCCAAGACACTTTGCTTATGTTGTCAGACTGTTCTATTGTTTTGCTGTTAATCTGCTTCCTTAGATTGACAATTTCAGTTTTAAAAGTTTGCTTGGCCCTATTGTATTTTTCCTTGAAAACCTGCATAGTAGTAGCTTTATAAAGCTGGCTTAGATCATGTACTTGCTGCCTGAGCCTAATTAGATTTGTTGGGAATTTTAGTCTAGGATTCCTTCCATTTTGACAGTGTTTAACTACCTTCTGGATTTCTCTGACTGGACAACTATATTCATAATGGTGCAATAGGGTTGAGTAGAATTCATTCCATTTCTCATTCGACCCTTTTACCTGGTACACAGAATCCCATTTCTCATTCGCTAGTTTGTCTTTAAGAGCATTAATATTTGAGGTATTCAGCATTCGTTTCTGTACCACAATTTTTGTTATTTTAGGCACAACTGAATTTTTGTATTGTATCACCTGACAGAAGTGGTCAGAATAAAGAAAATCTAAGTTACTGTAATTTACCTTATCTATAACATCTTTGTTGATTATAGCATAATCTATTCTAGTGGAACATGTGTCCGTCACTCTGGTGTCAGAGTTCACTATATTTACAAGGTTGTATGAGGTCAGTACATCACTGAGTTTCAAGTTTACTACACTATTTGAGTTTGCATCTATATTAAAGTCAACTAATATAGTAAGGTCATTAGAATCAGTCTGACCAACAACACTACTAAGTTTATCCATAAACAGCATTACATCAGCATTTGGTGGCCTATACACTCCAATCACTTTCTGCTTTGGTAACTTAAGATCATTACTGTGGAGTACAATACCTGTCATTTCAATTGATCCTTCTTTGGTGTGGTGTTCAAGAAAGGAAATTTTTTTAGCTTCTACATCCTTATTAACATAAATTGAGTACAGTATGGATAATAAAGAATATAAGTGCTTAAGAAATACATTCAAATTCCCAGAGGGAGATCTATACAGTGCTAACACTACAGCCGTGAAGTCATTTACAGTAATCTCAACACCACATACTTCAATTTGTTGCTCTATACAATGGCTCTTTAAATCTAATGCATTGTAAGATATGTTATTTTTTACATAAATTACCACTCCACCTTTTTCCATGATGGTTCTAGAGTAATGTGCTGCCTGACAGTAACCACTTAGCTGTAACCTTTCAATATCTTTCACATGATGTTTACTAAAACATAATACATCAGTATCTTGTATTCCTTGTGGTTCCTCTAACAGAACAGTAATGTCATTTACTTTATTACCAAGTCCTCCCACATTTTGGTGAAAAATCGTCATTTCTTTGGAATTAGAGACAGATGTAAACTTTTGCCTAAAAATTATCTGTACCTACAGACACAGTACGTTCATTTCTAACAATTTCCTGAAACATTTGAGTTTGGAACCGAGTCTGACTTGATGGCTGGAGCCATTTAAGTGTGATTGGTTCCAACTTTGGGGTACATTCGTGGACTTCTTCCAATATTTTTTGTTTTTAAGAGGGTACCTAATGCTTTTTTTCCTCATCTGTTCAGGTGCATACCGTGTCTTGTAAATAATTCTCGTCCAAAACTGCTTATATCTACAACACAAGTATTGTTAAAATGCTTACACAACTTTGCTAACTTAGAGTTCATTTGTGAGATAGCCTCATTTAAACAGGATTGTGGGTTTAAGTCATGTCTCTTTGGAACGTTCACAACAAATACCTTAGACTGATGAAGCGCAGATATTTTCTTCCTGAGCGACTGTATGACATCATTCCCTTCATTGCAGATCACACACTCGTTTTTTACCTTTTCAGGATCACACCCCGCTACAACTTCTTTAAGTTTAGCACCTGACTTCACGATTCCACAAACATCGGCAGCATTAAAACTGCTTTTCACTATATCAGCCATGCCTCTACCATGACTATCTGTGAAAATGTGAAGACGATTTGTTAATGTTTCACTCACAGCGACTGGATCACCTCACTGCCACTTTCATTGCTGTTAACTGAACGTTGTGGCTTTGGAACATCAAACCTAACCCTTTTCCAATAGTTTACTGGTACACTCTTCTTATGATTGTTTTCACTTTCTGTGAGACTATTAGTAGAACAAAGTACATTAAAATTGTTTACATTCTCGAACCTTGAAACATTTGTTGTATACGAAGTTTTAGTGCCGAATGTTTGACACTTGTTGTGTACTACCTTCCATTCTGATGATTTATCAGCATCATTTTGCGGCAATGTATCCATGTTCTGGCGAAAGATTTTGTCCCTCTGTCTGTCTTGAAGCAATGGATTCATGTTTTGCTTCGACTTCGGTTCCATATTTTCGGACTTCAGGCTGTCTATTTCTACTCTTAGACTGCTGATTACACATTGTAAACTAGCAATACGAAGGTTCTGTATATGGTTACGAAACTGGGAACTGCAATAATTTGCATCTGGATAGAAAAAATAAAGTTAAAATGCAACAGATTCTACTGTACAATCCCATCAAATTATATAATAAATCACCCGAAAACATAAAAGACATAGAGACAATCTCCCCCTTCAAAGAAAAACTAAACAAATTTTTACAAAATACACGTTTCTATACAGTAATGGAGTACTTGAATTAGAAAAGGTTACCTAAAATATGGAGAAATAATAATTACATAAGACTGAAAAATGTAAATTATATCATAAGAAAATTTCACTGTCAACTATTGTGTAAGAAACAAATTTAAACTGTTAAATTGTCTATTATTAAATGACAAAATCCATACAATGTAAATTGTTTCATGGATTGATAAAGAAATCAAATCAAATCAAATTTGAAAGTTGTAAAGCCAACAAGCAGAAAGATTTTCTGTCCAATATCATGGGTATGATATATGTACTGAAAAGAGATTTACATGAACAAATAAGGACATAAGAGGAAAAATGCGTGTGTTACACAAAACCCTGCAATAAGGATAATATGTAGTGTCCACCCTCGAACCTCTAGCAGACTGCTCTTTTAAACATTTGGTAATACTGACAGCAGCCTTGCATCACTTTCACTACCTTGTGCAGTTTGTTAAAAATCTTTGATCACCTACACAGTGCTATACAGCCTTTGACAGATAATACAATTAATTTCAAACAGAAACTGAATTTATGTCTTAGTGAAAAGAATCACTGCCTGCATGAAAAAACTTAAAAAATCATGTAAATGTTCTGCAGGTTGCTATCCATATTTTCCATTGAGATGATGTGCTATAATTATGAAACTCTCTTGTTCTGTACCATATCAAGAGGTTACTCTTATTATCCATGGAACACATAGACTACCTCACTAACTAACTAACTAGCTGTTATAGACTCCATTCTGAACATAAAGGAGAGTTGCATATTCTATGTGGAGATTATTTCCATATCTAGTATTGTCATTGCAAATTGCAGAGAGCACTTACCTTAAGAGATTGCACTGTAACTACATCTGTAATGGTCCATTGGAATGTGTATTTTATGGTCACTGTAGATTATAAATTTTACCACCTTGCACTTGAAACCAGTTGCAGAAGCACTGTGACCCAGATATCTTGACTTCAGGCTCCTTTTCTTCCTTTTCGATGGCTGTGTCAGCCTGAAAAGTTGCTTAAAAGACTGCTAAATGATCTCTAACTCTTTTTCCTTGCAATACACGTATTCAACATGTTAGTAATATATAAATTGCATTTTACGATTGCTTGCAACGTCAAGTTAGCATTTTACAATGTCTCTGATATATTGTGGCTGTCAACCGATAACTTGATTTTTATTCATAGATATGCCCATAGCAATGTCTCCACCTCCTGGAGATTCAATGGCTCTGCACGTATTTCCTAAGTGGGACGTAATGGCACCGAGTAATTGCTCTCTGCAGCAAGTGCCACCACACTCTATAATATCTCTATCTGCCCCTCTGTTTCACAGATACACTGTATTCACCCCATAGCACAGAACAAGTCTACATCTTAAGCTACATGTACACTCTGCAAACTATTGTGAAGTGCACAGCAGAGGGTACGTCGCATTGTACTAGTTATTAGGGTTTTTCCTATTCCATTCTTGTACGGGATGCAGGAAGAATGATTTTTTAAATGCCTCTGTCTGCTCTACGATTAATCTAATCTCGTCCTCACAACCCCAATGTGAGCGATACGTAGAGAGCCATTATATATTCCTGGTGTCAACATTAAAAGCCCGTTCTTGAAACTTTGTCAGTGTACATTCTCAGAACAGTTTATGTTTATCTTCAATAGTCTGCTAAGTTCAGTTTCTTCAGCATCTCTCTGACACACTCCCACGATCAAACAAACCTGTGACCATTTGTGCAGTTCTTTGTATATGTTAATATGCTGAGTTAGTCCTATCTAATATGGGTCCCACACACTTGAGCAATATTCTGTAATGAGCTGCACGAGTGATTTGTAAGCAATGTCCTTTGTAGACTCACTGAATTCCCCAATATTCTACCAATAAACTGAAATCTACCAGTTGCTTTAGCTACAACAGAGCCTATGTGATCATTCAATTTCATTTCATACCCCTGCAAAGTGTTACACCCAGGCATTTGTAGGAATTGGCTAGGTCCAGTAGTAACTCGTTGATATTATAGGCACAGGTTCTTACTTTTTTTTCCATTTTGCGTAGTGCACAATTTTATATTTCTGAACATTTACAACAACTGCCAATTTCTTTACCACTTTGAAATCTTATCAAGATCTGACTGAATATTTATGCAGCTTCTTTCAGACAGTACTTCAGTATAGATAATTGCACCGTCTGCAAAAAGTCTGAGGTTACTATTATTATTGTACGCAAGGTTACTAAAATACAACATGAACAGCAAGTGTCTCAAAAGACTTCCCTCGGGCACACCCAAAGTTACTCCCACATCTGTCCGTCACTCTCCATCCGAGATAACATGCTGCGTCCTCCCTACCGAAAAGTCCTCAGTCCAGTCACAAATTTAACTTTGTGACCCATACGATTGCACTTTTGACAACAAGCATATGTGTGGTACTGAGTCAAATGCTTTTTGGTTACTGCTCTCAGTTTCAGTTCCCGCCTCATTTGCAAGTGACTGGACACTAACTTTGGGGTTACACACAGCATTTACACACAACAATAATTTCTTTATATTTTGCAAAAGTACACTTGACAGTGCATAAAGGCATGTACTAAGAAAACAAAAATTCCATGTACAGAA
Organism: Schistocerca cancellata; assembly: GCF_023864275.1. NCBI lineage: Eukaryota > Metazoa > Arthropoda > Insecta > Orthoptera > Acrididae > Schistocerca > Schistocerca cancellata. Next base: position 166,071,416 of record NC_064637.1, read on the forward strand.
GGCACAAAAATCTACTAAAAAAAAAAAAAAAAAAAAATCCTGTTAGAAACTTCAGTCATTATTTGTCCAGTTGAAAGATCAGTGCTTTAAGCCAAAGTGATCTGCTACACCTCATAGTCCCCCACTTAGACAGAACAAGTTTGCCAGTCTTATTATACAAATAAACTAAATCAGTGCTAACTGCTTTTAAATCCACATCTTCAGTAAGCCACAGTTCTTCTTCTTCGTGTTCCATTGCTAGCATATGGTTATACACTACAACACCTTACTTTAAATAAAATTAGTCTTTAAGTTTTAAACAATCCTCAGCCATCTTAGCATGGTTTCAAACTCTCATTTGTACATGGGCTTACATCAGTCCTTTAATTTAACTTGTAATCTGGGTAGGAAAACTTCTATTAACACTCCAATGTTCTTCAGATAATACGATTCTCTTTTAAGTTTATTATTGTGAATGTGTGTGCTGTATACAAATAAGACTATCAATTTAGTACATTCCAGGTTCTGTCTGCAAACTGCTCACCAAGATCACTCATGAAACTGATTCTTCAGCATAGAAAATTAATCCAGGTATCCAGGCTGCCCATAGTAAATGTGAAAAGGAATAATTACATTGAAGTAAAGCCCCTCCCCTACAACCATTTACAAATATAACCATATAATTCAATACTTTTGTCAAAACTGTATAAAATCCCCAATTACTAGAACTTAATCTGACTTACGGTTACCTAATGAGCCAAGATACACGCATTTCACCATGTCGAAGTATATTCGTAAATTTGTGCCTTTGACACTTTATAGGATCTACTAACTACTCACAGTTATACTAATGCTGTAAGTGACCATAACTTAAGTGCATGACACTACTTACATTACCGTGAATCATTCTGTTGATGAGTTACCGGTCAACAGCAACACGCAACTCTTTGTTGCTCCTCGCCTGATATGTTCCCTGCACCTTACGTAGACAATGACGCTCAGGCACACACATCCTCATTCGTTCATTTAGCCAAATACGCAAATTTGGATCTGCAATATCTGTGTAAACTTTTCAGCCTTACTATCTCGGAATAAGCCTTCAAATAACAAGCAATTCCTGCCATTGTGAGACTGTCGAACACCACTTAATGCAGAAAAATACTTCTGACACTACTGTAAATTGTTAGAGCAATATAGTCCCCTATCTCCTTTTACCCCCATAAAAGAATAGGGTCCCCTCGGGGTCCACATAACCGATTCATATCGATGTGCATTTTTGAGCACATCCTGAAGTATTTTTCTACTCTTTGACCATTTTTCTATTTTCAAAGTAGCTTAATCGCTTTTACAGCTAGAACTTGCTTCTGGGCTGCCTAGCTTACCCACCTACTGTGGCTCACGTGCTTTCCTCTACCCTGAGGTCACATTATTAAAGATTTATGCATTACTCTTAGACAGTGCATACCTAGAAGCTGGCTTATCTCTTACTTGCCAAAGTACAGTAAAATAAAGTTAAAAAAATGTGATAAAATTGGTATATTCATAATCTGAAACACGGTCGCGAATGAAACATTGACCCAAATATAGAATAAATTTCCTTCACTTTACGTCTGTGGTCACAAATTTTTTGTCATCAGACTACCAGTTTTGGTTTATAATGATCATCTTCAGATCTGTTTTATAAAATCTAATAAAGATCTAATATAAGAGTCACGACTCTTGCTGATTTGGTGTTTAAAATTTGATGATGCCACTATGGCTCCACTATATTAGGACATGTTTTTATAAAACAGATCTGACAATGGTCATTATAGTATAGACCAAAACCAGTACTCTGATGGCAAAACATTTTTGGCCACAGACTTAAGGTAAAGAAAATTGGTATACGTGATGTACACGTACAAACAAAAAATGATTAAATATTCAGAAAAATTGAATGATTTATTCGAGAGAAAGAGCTTTACCAACTGAGCAAGCCAACAATGCATCGGTCCACATTCGGTCCTTTTGCAAGCAGTTATTTGGCTCGGCATTGATTGGCAGAATTATTGGATGTCATCCTGAAGGATATAGTGCCAAATCCTGTCCAACTGGCACATCAGATCATCAAAACCCCAAGCTTATTGGAGGGCACTTCCCTTAATGTTCAAAACGTTCTCAATTGAGGAGAGGTCCATCAACCTTACCGGCCGAGGTAGGGCCCGGAAAGCGTGAAGACGAGCAGTACAAACTCTTGTAGTGTGTGGGTGATCATTACCTTGCTGAAACGTAAGCCCAGGATGGTTTGCCATGAAGATTGACTTGGAATATCATCTATATATCATGGTGCTGTGAGGGTGCCACAGACGACAACCAAAGGAGTCCTGCTGGGAAATGAAATTGCACCCCCCCCACCCCCCACCCCCCCCCACCCACCATCACTCCGGTTATCTGGTTGTCGGGTGGGCAACGGCCAGGCTGTTATCTCAGTGCTGTCCAGGTTGTCTCCAGAAATGTCTTCGGCCTGTAATCTCATTAGCTGGAGTAGAATTGTCTTCAGTGACGAGTCTTGCTTTGAGCTGAGCCTTCAGTGCACTGACATCAACATATTGTAGGTAGGATAAGCTACCATTTGCATACTTTGCTCTGAGCTTAGATATTTTCAGATTTGTCCAAAAACTGATTTCGTCTAGAATATCTTGTACAAAAAACAGTTTCCGTACCTCCAAAACGGCAAGGTTTTCTCACAAACATTTCAGTGTCTGTCACAGTACTGGAGCTGTGTCGGCTCGTTCTTACATTAGCTGGTGGCTGCCATTTTCTCCATCAAAAACATCTGTTCTTACCACAGAAGTAAATTGCTCTGTCATCATTGGCCATCACATCATCGTCACTTTTAGTTTCCTGCAATGCATTAGTGTCAGGATCATTAAATGTCTTGAAATCAGGGTCGTTATTGCTACCGTCAAAGTCTTCATCTGAGGATTCAATGAGATGTTTTTGAACAGCCACATCTGCCTTATGCAAGATACATTGCACGTGAGGTCCAGCTTTTTGCTGCCACAGAGAAACGGTAGCATTCACCGGGATGACGCAAACACTATGGTATTTCTGAGAGACCTCTCGAGGCCCACGAATAAGAACCAAAGAGCAGCAACAATAAAAGAGTTCTGGCACGTGTACCTTGCCATCCAATATGAAGGTACACAGAAGAGACAATTTCGCTTCGCAGGGGCGTGTGAACTATCACGAGACAAAGAACTTTTGCAGTCTCAGAGATAGCACATAGTACTTAAGGGTTAGAAAGCAAGTGGGCTGCACACCCCTATCTGGTTTAAAGTTCATGAATCGTATGAATAAATTTATCTCATTTCCTTTCTGTAATTCCCCACGTAATTCTGCTGACCAACCATTAAACTGCTACCTTTCTTTCCGTTTATTCAATTTTCATCTTTTCGAGTTCCTTCAAATTTTTCCGAAAATCCTCTTTGAGCACCCCTAAATTTTCTGCAGGAGATGGTGTACTGATAGTCAAATCTACTTTCTCTTGTATTCTTTGGCCAATTATTTCATTTAGTCTCTCCTCCAAGTTAGCAAAAACAGATTTTTCAATAGCCATCACCTCTGAACCCTTATTTTGTTCTAACATATCCAGTTTCCCACGCATGCCTAAGACTTGTTCATAAATTGTTTTAAATTCCCATTCATTAACTTCTATCAACTGTTCAAAATTTTTTGTTAACTTATTTTCCCACAAGATTGTATTGTTCAGTCAATTCTGCTAATTTTATAGCTTAGAAATAGAAGTATGCACTTCTTTTTTCTCTTCTCTAGATTCCTTTATAAGATTTTTTTACTCATTGCAGACAATTCTGTTCAAAGATTTCCTATGTTTGTATTTAAGCATTTGATTGCCTTATTGAATTTTGCAATCATGTTCTCCATAAACATGCTTAATATCCCTTCTACACGTTGTGACTTACTTTGGGTACTTCAGTCATATACCAAACAATAACAAATCGACTGCTAAATGTCCACTGTTTCAGCACTGACCTTACTCCGCACAAGACTAACAAATTTTAGCAGACAACTGCACGCTGGATTACCTCACCTGTATGCCACAACACTGCATTTAGTACAAAATTCAGTCCAAGTCAAACGCATCTCGTGTCCATCTCACAACCTAGCGCCGATAATGAGACACCAGTGTAACATAGTGGTGACCTCCTATGCTGCCGTTGCGAGCCCTGCTGTCTCTTAGTGAACATTTAACCAGACCATAACCACCTGTATACCGAGCGAGATGGCGCAGTGGTTAGACACTGGATTCGCATTCGGGAGGACTACGGTTCAATCCCGCGTCCCGCCATCCTGATTTAGGTTTTCCGTGATTTCCCTAAATCGCTCCAGGCAAATGCCGGGATGGTTCTTTCAAAGGGCACGGCCGACTTCCTTTCCCGTCCTTCCCTAATCCGATGAGACCGATGACCTCGCTGTCTGGTCTCCTTCCCCGAAACAACCAACCAACCATAACCACCTGTCATACTCTGACACACTAGCACTGATCTTTTCAATTGTAGACTTAATATTCTCTTATGATTCTCAGGTATTGTTGTGGGAATTAACCTCTACTCTTCAACCATTTCAACTACAATGCTAGAAATACCCCGGGCACTGGTTATTCAGAGTTGTTTACCGGTTGCTGTGGACACAAAGTGCATACTCCGGAGAATTTTTTTTCAGAAGGCAATAATTGCCTTTTAATTTTGACTACTTCTCATCTTCTCAATCGAATGTTATTACTTGCTGACACACACATCCAGTCATCCATCTGTGTGGGCACCACAAAGCAATATAACTATGTCTGGATTTGTGTTTTTTTTTTTGTCACCATAGATTATAAATTCCATCTTTTTGTAGCTGAAACCAGTTGCAGAAGTACCGTGGCCCAGATATCTCAGCTTCAGACTCTGTTTCCTCCATTGCATGTAGATAAGCACAAAGTCAATGAAATGTATGATAGACAGGTAAGAAATATGACTCCAGCCATAAAACGGAACGGACACCGACACCGAGCAGCATGTACAGTGAACACGGTCTGAAAATATACTATGGAAGTACGGATGTTCTGGGGCTCAATTGCTTTATGGCCAGAAAACATGTATGCTACCTGTCTACGACACATTTTATTGATTTTGTACTTATCTATGTGCTGGGACTCCCACTTCAATAAATCTCAAGGATGACTTCACTTAATAAAGTCTGATTATATATGACATTGTTGTTCTTGATAATGGCTTAAGGCCAAAATTGTGATAGTAATACAGTGATAGTAATATAAAATAAAGAAGTTGTACAGTCAAATGCCAGAAACATCAGTCATAAAACAATGGAAACTCACGCCTGGTACTCACAGCTTTACTTCTGCCAGTACCTCGTCTCCTACCTTCCAAGCTGTGAGCACCGGGCGTGAGTCGTGCTTCGGTAGCTCAGATGGTAGAGCACTTGCCCGCGAAAGGCAAAGGTCCCGAGTTTGAGTCTCGGTCGGGCACACAGTTTTAATCTGCCAGGAAGTTTCATATCAGCACACACTCCGCTGCAGAGTGAAAATCTCATTCTGGATTATTACATTAGTTTGAGCCAAAAATATGAAAAGATTACCATATTAGCCATTTATTAAAACTTGAACATGATAAATTCTTAACTTTCTAAGCAGTTGTTGTCCCCAGAGTTGACGTGTATTTGATGCTGTCACTGACATAATATTAGCACTTTGTTCACTGCAGACTGATAGTTTCACATCAGAGTACAACTGCCGTTACCTGGATAAAGTACAGAGTAACCAACCTACTAGCATGTAGCTGGGTCTGCAGTATGGTGATACTGTCATAATTAGCAATGATTAAAACTGGTTGCCGATTACATGGAGACTGGACGAATACAGAGAGACTGGTGTGAGTGGAACTGCACTCAGACATAAATAACTTATCTGGCTGTGGCAGCATAAGAAAACACCCCGAGGCATGTCTAAACTGACATCGCCAAATCATTCACGCATCTCACAGTGAATGCATTTAACTGTGAAGCCATTGTGAGGTACCAACTTTTGCACGAGATCTCGATCTGCAGGCGACACCACTGTGTGCACTGCATTTTACACTTGCTTACAGCTCCCAGTTGTACAGCATTAGCATTTTACAACATCTCTTGTACAACACGTCTGTCAAACAATGGCTGACACTTCTTCATAGAGACGTCAATAGCAATGTCTCCAAATCCTGGGGTTTTCAACGGACCAGAGTGTATTTCCTAGACAGATGTAACCGGCACAGACTAACTTCTTGTTGCAGCGCACTGTCCACCATCCTGTTCCACAGATATGCTGTGTTCACCCTAGCACCTGTTATGTCAACAAAGAAAACAAAAATTCTCTGTACAGAAGTCAAACTTCTACTAAACTTAAAAAAAATCCCTTTCAAAAATATGGACATCATTTCTAAGATTGAAAAATCAAGGTATAAGAAGTCACTTTAAGCCAAAGCAATCTGCTACACCTCAAGATATGAGCACTTGTTCAGTAGACGAGATGTTTCACAGTACTGAAGATGAAAAAGAGTTCATATCTTAAGGTATGCACTTTAGAGCCTACGTTACTCGGCATTTTTTTCTTGTTTCGTTTCATACTATCACCTCCCAAAATATGGGAAGTAAAGAGTTTGAAATAGAAGAGATCTGTTTCGCAGTACTGAAGATGATGAGCACTCCTATCTCTAAGGCATTCACTTTAGAACCTATGTTTACTTGACTTTTTTCCCTTTTTTGTTTTGGTCCATACTACCATCTCTCTAAATATGGGAGGCCAAGAGCTTTCAGTAGAAGAGATTTGTTTCGCAGTATGGGAGATGAAGAAGTGCTCATCGCTTCTAAGATACGCATTTTAGAGCCCACATTTACTAGACTATTTCGCTTCGAATGATCGTTCCTCCTGGGATACGCTGTATGTATTGGCATGCACATGTATGAATTCCTGAAGACGCTTCTGCAAGATGTTAGGTCATCACATTTACACAATATTCTTATTGCACCATTCTGCACATTGAAATTTTTTTTTCACCTTAGTTGCAGTCCAGAAGATTATGCTACAGGGCAGAACTGAATGAAAGTATGGAAATATACTGGAAAAGTTGAGATCTGCTAATATCAAACATTAGAAACATTAGAGTTATGCAGAATTTACATCCCCAAGTCCAGATATTCTGACAAATTGTGGAAGGAGTGGTTAATGAGGAATTCTTGCACTTTGATTTCGAATATCTGGGGTTTCCAATTTTCTGCCAGTTTACCAGAAACCTATATAGATTATTGCACCAGAGTATGAAACTCAGTTCTGCAGCAGCACTTGTAGTACTGTGATTGTGGATTTCAGAGTACAGACTTCTCTGGTCAGAGGAAGGTCCTGTACACATCTATATTGTGCGCACACAAAATACCGGTCAAATACCCTCCGTAAAGAATTAGTACTCATAGACTTGAGTTTTTGGATTTCATTCTGATATGCATTGAATAAAACTTTATTCGAGAACTCAGAACAAATAATTTTTGGAGATATTTTTTCTGAACATTTTCCCCTTGTTATGATGTACCAAATTTTGGCTGAAAAACAGTATAAATACTTCTTCCACAATCTTAATGATTGCAAACAGAGGCTGTCTGATGACCATCTCTCTAGTGTGGTACACCAAAATGTAACGTGTAAAAGAAATGAAGAAAAAATACTGAACTGTATTATGCAGTATTGTGCTTATCTCCAAATTAGTGATTCTGAGCTTATCACAGGGTAATTCTGTTACTACTCTATCAGTCGTGGAGTTGTGTGATAAAGATAGCACGAAGTGTCTTCTTATCTACCTATGAGCTGTGCTTATTTATACAGTCAGAGAGGGAGCTTGTAGCTGCTAGGTGCTATTTTATTACTTTATTCTGCTGCATCACTGAAGCTAAGAAAATGACACACAAACTGGAACACGTCACATTCTTTAATGGCCACAAGATGCCAATTGTTGGCCTGGGAACGTGGCAGGTAAGAGTAGATGACACTGCTAATTTAAAGTTGATCAATGCTGTGATATTTCTCCTAGGCTAGGATCCAGGCTGAAATTTCTGTATAGCTCTTTTAAACTTATTTAATCCTTTCATCGTCTGTTACTCTCAGTGTGAAGGAGCACCTGGTTCGTACAGATTGAAATTCATTTTAATTTTTCCATCTCAGTTGCATTAATACACAATTTCTGCTGCAGTGGCTACCGGTTTCAGGCTGACACGGCCATTCTGAACCTTCTTACTAACCATAACTAGTCATAGGATATGGTGCTAAGAGGCACAAATAGCTTCTGTACAGGAAGTCAAACCGTGGGCAGCAAGTACTCTCACTGATGTGGGCCTAAGTGTCTGCTGTTGCCCTTGACTGACTCACTACAGGGGTCCTTGCACTGTGTAAGAAGCTCAGTCTCTTTCTACAACAACCTTCACATATTTCTGTACTTCTTCCAGACACAACATATCCCAACAGAGAATGTCTCTGTGTTGCCTTTGTACATAACTACAGTGTCAGCTGTTTTTTTTTTTCTTTCCCTCCTCCTGCAGTCACCGAATGGCGAGGTGGGTCAGGCTGTGGACGCAGCACTGGAGGCCGGCTACCGCCACATAGACACCGCCTACGCCTACGGGAATGAGGCAGAGATAGGTCAGACCCTGAAGAAGTGGTTTGATTCTGGGAGACTGAAGAGGGAGGATGTTTTCATTGTGACCAAGGTAAGTGAATCACACCATTCACATTGTCAGAAAAGGGTTGTTTGTAACGTTAACAATGTCACTGAGCTAAGTGGACGACGGGAACAGAGTAAAACTATAAATTACTGGAATGTTTCATTAGACTACGTTTCCACCAGTACTGCAATAAAACCTCAGTGAACTGTCACAGGAACATCACTGTTCTTTTTTTTTAAATATGTATCATGCCCTCACACGATAGTAATAGTTTTAATTTTTATTGCGATGCAATTATCTATGGGTAAGTGTTAAGCAATGAAACATATTACATTATCCAGTCAGATGTTTCAAAATACAAACTTGATACAAAGGATGGAAAATAGTTCTTTCTACAGACACCTGTGAAGTTATGCACTTCACAGAAGAGTGAAACACAATAGCCTTTGAGCACAAGATTAATGCGTGACAATTAGAATCAATTCCACCATAGAAATATCAAGGAGTAACAGTGTGTGGAAACATTAACTGAAACTACCATGTATCCTCAGTCATGGCCAAAGCAAAAGTATGACTCAAATTCATTGGTACGCTAGGAACAAATGCTCATTCTCAGTTGAAGTGAAGTGAACACACAAACGTACTTGCAAACAGAATGCCATCAGCATCCTTAGAGTCCTGTGTCTAATGGTTGGTGTCTTCTAATTACACAACATTCGTATGTACGCTCCATTCTTAGCTATGACATTCTTTTCTGGGGATCAAATACACACGATACAAACAATTTTCAAACTGTAGAAAAGGGCCACTAGAATAATAAACAAAAATAGTAGTCGAGCTTATTGTAAAAATCTCTTCAAAACCCTGCAGTTTTCAACTGCATTGTGTGAATACATTTACCAGTCAGGTGAGCACATCAAAAATAATACTGGTAATTACTGCAAGAACACCTCTGGCTACAAGCATGAAACAAAATCTATACTGAAGTTACATTTACCAAGAAAAAATAAACACAAAACTTAAAACAGCACTTCTCTACCAGGGAATAAAACTGTACAATATATTGCCAAAGGGGATAAAGAAATTGCTCAAACAAACTTATTTAAAAAGGAATTTGATAAAAAGTTTAACACAGATAAATAATATATGTACTATAAAAGATCTAGCAGTCTACCTAACATTTTCACACTAAATTTTTTCCTCCTTTTTTTCCTTTTCTGGAAAACCTATTCACAAAGCTATAGAATATGCCATACTACCACTACACCCTCTTCACGAGCTCAACATATCACAAATTACAGAGGAATCCTGAATCAGTTTTTAGGCTAGCAGATTGGAAATTGCAGTACACAAAATGGTCCAGAAGTCAGCTGCTGGTGTGTGTAGTGTTATGAAACAGTGTGTGTAGTGTTATGAAACAATGTGTGTAGTGTGTGCAGTGACTAGGAGTGAGAAAGAAGGAACATTGTAGCATTAGTCTTTTATCATTATTAAATAATTTATTTATGCAATAGTATTGTTCACTAGGGATAAACTGAATGAGGCAGCACTGTTTTATAAAGAGTGGCCTTACATTCGGGTGTTTCGAAGTTCCAATATTCGTCCGACTATCCCGATGTAGGTTTTCTGTGGTTTTCCTAAATTATTTCAGGCAAATGATGGGATGGTTTCTATTATAAGGCCACAGCTGACTACTTGTGCCATCCTTGTCATACTAGACCTGTATGTATGTAAATTTCAGTATATGTGAATTAATTTATTTTTATTGTTCTTAAATACCAATACACGTTCAATATACTACACGCATTAATGCGAATGCTTCTGGTACAGGGAGGTACACTGGCCCAAGATCGAATGTGCCCGGCAGATTAACGGTGGTGGGCTGGTGTACCAGTCAGCTCGGATGTGGTTTCTAGGTGGTTTCCCCTCATCCCACTAAGTGAATACTGGGCTGGTTTCACATTCCACCTGAGATACAAACAACGTAAACATTCTGAACACATTCCCAGAGTTGTGCACAGAATTTACTCTACACATAGACAGATTGGATACATTGCTTATGTTCTGGTAGTGGTGGATGAATAGGAGACTAATGACCTTCACTGTTTGGTCTCCTTAAACACTCAAATTAGAATCAGAGCATATCCAACATCCTGTTAAAAGAGATCTTCTACTACTACTACTACTACTACTACTACTAGTAGTAGTAGTAGTAGTAGTAATGGCTTCATACACAAGGCATGTGCAGAAATTAATAGTACTCAGTTGTTTAAAAATGTAAAAGGCAATATATTTATGAAAAGGCACAAAGGAATTAAAGACATTAGCTGCCAGTGGGCACTGATTTGTATCAATGAGGAAAGCTGAAAATTCACGGCAGACCAGGATTCGAACCTGAGTCTCCCACTTAGCAGCCAGATGCGGTGACCACTATGCCGTCTGGATACAGTGGTCACCACAACCACAACCGCACGGACTACCCTAGTGTACCTCCTGTCAGACCCAAATTCTCAACTTGTTCCACACACTACTGATGCACCTCCTCATTAGCCTCATTACTCGTGGCATCTCACCAGTTCCTGCAAGAGTAATGAGGTTAATGGGCAGGGTCACTAAATCAGTAGTGTGCGGTATAAGTTGAGAGTCTGGGTCAGACGAGAGGCGAGCTACGGTACCTGTGCGGTCGTTGTGATCTCCGTGTCCGGACTGCATTGTGGTCACCGCATCTGGCCGGTAAGCGGGAGACCCAGGGTCGAATCCCGGTCTGGCACGAATTTTGAAACTGTTCCGTCAACATAAATCCTTGTCCATTGGCAGCTATTGTAGTTAATTCCTTTGTGTCTCGATTTATAGTGGCTGCAGGATTAAAATTGTATCTGTTCTTTTGAAAATGCCTCTAGGAGCAGACACCACATATATATTTATGAAAAATGAACACCAAACACCATTGTGCAACGCAGTCATCTGCATTCTCGGTGCACTTTGTGGAGTGAGGAATGAGCTTTTTGATATCTCGGACAAAAAGTCTCCTGCCACCTGTACGGCCCACCGTTTGACGGTACTCTGGACCTCGTCATCAACAGAAAACCTCTTTCCACTCGTAAACAACTTCGGAGAGGTGTAAAGGTGAAAATCTGAAGGTGCTAGATCGGCACTCTGAGTGGGCTGTTTGATGAAGTCCCAACTGAAGGAATCTGAGAGTTGCTATGTTGCTGTGTGGGAACGTGCAATGTTATCCGACAAGCACACTGCTTTCGTTAAAATCCCCTCCTTTTGTTCTGTACCACCCTCTGCAGTATTTTTAGGGTTTCACAGCACTGTGCGGCATTACTTCTTTCCCCCTGGGGCAAAACTTCAATAAGGAGAATCTCATTATAGTCCAAATGACAGAAGACACGATTTTTCAAGTCGAAACAAAGATTTTGAATTTAGGTGACGGTGTGGATGGCTGTCACCACAACACCATCCTTTTGGGGGTGTAACAGGCCACTCATCACCAGTCACAACAGAGTCAAGTGCTTGAGAAATACCCATGAGGGAGTCTGCTGACTTTGTGTTGATATGTAATTTGTTCTATTAACAACTTCATACAGAATCTTCAAGTACCAAGTGTTTCATTAATGACTTTGTGTGAATGAGAGCTGGATATTTCTGCAAACATTGCATCGATCTGGCCCAGAATCAATCAATAGTGGTCACAAATCATTTCTTCGCTCCCGTTCACCTTCTCGTCAGTCACAAATGCCCACTTCTCTGTTCACTGTTGACATTCCTTCTGCCATCTTTAAAGGCACGGTATCACTTGTACACATTAGTGCAACTCCTCATACCACTCCCATAAACAGTTGTGACAGCATTACAAAAATCTGAAATTGCAAGTTTCTCTTTGCAAGAAGAAACTGGATTATTTTTCTCAACTCACAGCTGTCAGGACTCAGAACAGTCACACTCATTTCAGCATAACACTACAACAAGAATTTTCAGCTGACCGAGACAAACGAAAGTGGATTCTACAGCTGACACTTCGAATGCAGGGCAGCCAAATTCACTAAAAAGAAGGAAACCTCTTTGAGCATCAGAGACTCAGCAGTCTCCCTTTCTAAGTCTGTCAAAATACAAAATTTCTGGAGCATTGCTCTTCTTTAGAAAATCTACTCTACAGTTTATTTGTGATGCAACAACCAATGTCAATGTCCAGCTGCTGATGTAGTAGTTTTGTAGCCACTCACAATCAGAAATTTGCAAGATTAAAAATGTATGGTGTCATTTCACTAATTCTGACTATTGTTATCCATAAGCTTTGGATGATCTGTCTTTAATCACTTCTCAATCCTTTATTATTCTTCAGATTATTCAGTAGGCTAAATACAATTTAGTACAATTTTAATGAGCCACATTTGTATCTATTTTCAGCTTCCATTCAATGGAAACAGAGCAGAGTCTGTGGAGAAGTACCTCAAGAAATCCCTCGAGGCACTGCAGCTGGAATATGTCGACCTGTACCTCATTCACCATCCTGTAGGTCACCTAGATGTGGACGGCTCTGTTTTTCCGAGAGACCAGGACGGAAAACTTCTCATCGATATGAATACTGATCACATCAGCCTGTGGAAGGTACCAACTTACTATTAATAGCCGGTACCGGTTAAGGTCGAGAAGACCAGCCTCGAGCACGGAGTTTCAACGGAACTCACAATTTGCAGCACTGTCCCCAGAACTGTTTGTGGCCCTACAGTTCTGAGTCGAGTGGAATGTCCGAACTGGAGACTTCGAAAGTTCTGTGATGAGCTAGGGTGCTACTTTCTGGATTTCCACCACAGGGTTAACAACTGCATGGTCCCCATAACCGGGTCAGGTGTGCACTACACATTAGAGGCTGCTACTCAGGACAGTGTGTGGGAGGTTCACAAGGGGTTTCTAGATTAGGCAACCCCCCATCCGATCCAGATAATGATAGCTGTAGGAAACCCATAAGTATCAGTGTTAGATCGAAAGAAATGCATCCCACAGGTGAGAGTATTAAAATCTTAACAGTAAACTGCTGAACCACTCACAACAAAATGGCAGTGTTTGAAGAACTCGTGAAAAGCAGTGAAGCTCACAGAAAGCTGGCTGAAATCTAAAATTGATAGCAATGAGATTTTTGGAGAAAATTTAAATGTATATCAAAAGGATAGGCAAATGGGAAATGGAGGTGGTGTATTTGTCACACTAGACAACTCACTCAAATTCTCTGACGCAGAGATTGTTTGGGCAACACTCAGTATCAAGGGTGGGCATAAAATGATAACTGCATCCTTCTGTCACCCACCAGAATCATCTCCTGATGTAACAGAAAACTTTAGAGAAAACCGCAGTTCACTTGCACGTAAGCTCCTCGATTGTACTGCAATCACTGGTGGAGACTTTAATCGTCCGACAATTAATTGGGAAAACTGTTAGTGATGGGCACGGTAAGATGTCCTGTGAAAAAGTGCTAAATGCCTTCTCCGAAAACTACCTAAAAGGGATAGTTCAGAACCCCATCTGTGATGGAAAGATGCTGGATCTAATGGCGACAAGTAGACCTGACTTCTTCGAGGATGTCCACATCGAAACTGGTATCAGTGACCGTGATTCAATTGTGGCAACAGTGATTATCACAGAACTGAGAACAACTAAAACAAGCAGATATATATATATTCAATAAACTAGATAAAAAAATCAACTGGGACCACAGTTGTGTGAGACTGCAGTCGTGTGTGCAAGTTGCATTTGCACGAGTGTGTACGTGTGCGTCAGCTAATTTTGAAGGAGGCATCACTGGCCAAAAGCTATATTTGTGACAGTCTTTTTGTTGTGCCTATCTGTGACTCGCCATCTCTGCTATATGGTGAGTAGCAACTTTCCTTTTCACAATATTGTTACATTCCATCCTGGATTTTCCATTGTTTGATTTTTACCTATAAATATTTTACTTCTTATTCATTCAGAAGGCTTCCGTTTTTTGCTACCTAAGCATGTAAAAGGTTTTACTAGTTGTGATATATTTCCCGCCATAGATATTTTGACAGAACCTTCTTTTTTACCAATTCTCATTCCTATATTTATCCTCACTCCATACTTTTCTCCCACTTCTACAATCCTCTCCACCGTAAATTCTATTTCGTCCTCTGATTCAGTGAACATTCTTTGATCATCCACCTACTTAATTGCCTTTATGCTTTCTCCTCCTAGTATTATGCTTATCTTTTTCTTACGCTTTCACCGGGAAGTTCGTCTTCGTGAACATTAAAAAGAGCAGCAGAAAACCACACTCTTACTTAATACCTCTTCAAATATCCGTCTAACACTGAAATCCTTGGAAAGCTACATTAAAGTAAGTTGATGAGTACATAATGTTTCTCTCTCTCTGGAAAATGAAACACTTAGTTCCTACTTAACATTCATACTCAAAAGTCCTAGAATATGTAGCTGCGTGTTTGTTTCTGAATGTGCACACGTGTCAGTGATTGGTGGCATGTGAAGGAGGATCGTCTTCAATCAAAATGTTTAATTAGCTTTTTTAATATATTTTTTGTTTGCCTTAAGCCTGCAGGCTAGGGAAGAATGATTGCATGTCACCTGATATTCTGAAGGGAGAGGGAAGCTCAAAAACTGTTTGGTGCATTTGGATGACAAACATACGGTTCTGCAGTGCTCATACAACAACGGAAGCAGATATTTCAATTATAAGCACAACTACCACGTTCTTTTATTCGGTCTCCTCGGTGCAAACTAGTTACGAATGAAAGTGGCACGTAAACGGACCGGGACGACTTCGACACATCGAGGGTCCCAGTATCTGCCCCCTTCTCAAATCTGTATTTGTCTAAAGTACAAACAAAGACTTTTTATTTTGTTCAGGTATGCCAGCTTTGTTTCAGGGTTTTTCTCACTGGTGAGAAACTGTAGACAGTCACTTCATTTCACTGTCTTAAAAATCAGTAGAATTAACTGGCCAGGTAACACTCTTCAAATTCTGTGTGTTTCTCACCACACATCTTGGCCAAAATTTTAACACAAAACCAAATTCAAATGTGTGTGAACAACTGAATGTTTTAATAGTGGCACATTGTTAAACAAAGCACCAAACAGGCAGAACTGTGGACAACAGTAGAACATGCAATCAACAACAAGATACGGAACATTACAAAAGCCACACTCTCGCCCCCCAAAGGCACGCCATATATTACGAAAACTCATAACGAACACTTCGTACAAAAAATACGTACAAAATTCACTGGTGTCTCCACTGTGCACAGTACCTGCAATACAATAATCTCAATCTGAGAACCTTACTATACAATAGCGACAACAGAACCGCCCTCCGCAAACCTCTTTGCGGTCGCCACCTTCTCCGGCCACTGTATAAATAAGTGTCCACCGTCCAGGTGGAAGCTCGGCCACGCCGCACCTCAACTGTCGACTGCACAGTCTGCCGGGCTCGTCGACACGCGGCATTCCGTATTAACTTCCGGCCAAATTGATGGCCACCGTCCAATTCCTATCGCCTGCAAATGTGTGTCGCAGTGACAACACTGGCTCACCACACTGCACCCAAAACTAGTCCAGACAGAACCACCTACGGGGGCCGACACAGCCCGGCAAAATGTACGTCACCAGATGCCGTGACTTCCGGCAGTGGCCGAAGTTGTCACAGCCGCTTCTCCCCGTCCCGCCAGACACGTCCAGACTCGGCCCAAAGATACGGACGGTCTCAGCTGCCGCGTCAATCCCGAGCCCCGACAACGCGCCGCGGGCTCGTCCGGCACTGGCCTCTAGACGGTGTCGTTATTGTTGTCACTCGGTACAGCTATATCGCTTCTTCCATCTCGTGCCACCCCAGCTAAGCTCAGAGCATCTCTTGTGCTGCTCAGACGCGCAAACTGCAGCCTATCACCAGACGACGAGTGCCAGAGCGGCACTACCACAGCTGGCTTTACAGGAAGGAATGAATGGAGTCCCAAAATTCAATTTCACGGTACAAAACGTCAAACTGAAAAAAATAATATTTTTTATTTCTAGAGACTGAATGGTATTACTGATGTATACAATTTTTTCATTTAAAAATATGGCATTTTGCATGTCTATCAAATTTTAATTTATCTTCATGTTATCAGTAATTAATAATAAAATGATGTTGTTTGTACTAAAACTTATGATGCACTATTTGTTAATTATCATTCAAAGTTGACAATACATAGATAATTTACGTAAAAGAAAAAAGAAGTTTGCTACCAGAGATAATCGAATTGGTGACTTTCAAATTACGAGCACATACGCTATGCAGTTATCTACCAGTGAGCCTTGCAAAATCGTGGAAATATTTTGCGTTTAACAGTGCTCCAAAATCTTTTGAGCTTTAAAGGGGTCTTCTTTAACACTTTACCTTCAAGTCCTGTACGGGTCGGGTCGGGTAGGGTCGGGTTGTTTGGGGGAAGGGCCAAACAGCGAGGTCATCGGTCTCGTCGGATTAGGGAAGGACGGGGAAGGAAGTTGGCCGTGCCCTTTCAAAGGAACCATCCTGGCATTTTCCTGGAGCAATTTAGGGAAATCATGGAAAACCTAAACTGTGACGGCCAGACGCGGGCATATATGTTCGTATACTGAAACAGTGTAATAGCCTGTGTAACAATTTAAGTAAATTTAACAATTGTGATAAAATAAAATTGATGCAAGAGAAATGTACTGAGGAATAGCTTAAATTTTCAAACTGTTGATAGAATAAATTAATAGTGTCCGTGGACATGACCCACAGCTGTGGGTAAGCCGTATCATCGCTATATCCTTTCTTCCAGAAGTGCTAGTCTCGCAAGGTGCACAGGAGAGCTTCTGTGAAGTCTGGAAGGTAGGAGACGAGGTACTGGTGGAAGTAAAGCTGTGAGGATAGGTCACGAGTCGCGCTCGGGTATCTCACACAGCACAGCAGTTGCTCGCGGAAGGCAAAGTTCCCGAGTTTGATTCTCGGTCCGGCACACAGTTTTAATCTGCCAGGAAGTTTGAAAAATAAGAGGACAATGCTTGTAAAAGACACTGCAGAACTGAACATCGCCCTCCTGAACCCTGTCAGCACCTGACAACACAAACGGAGCTCCAGAAGCAGGGATTACAAAGCAGGCTGGAATTCAAAAACAACTCGTCAATGATTTGGACACCCGTCAACAGGAAAACGTGGTGCTGAGGCCATAAAACTCTGACTATGGACCAATGGAGGAAAGTAATTTGGTCAGATGGGGTCTCATTTCATACTGTTTCCAACTTCTGTCCAAGTTTACATTCCGAGAGTGAAACACGACTGGAGTTATTGATCATTTGGGCAGCCATATTGTGGTATTCTGTGGTTCCGTGGGCCCTGTGATTACTAAGGTCACACCCTCCCCCTCCCCCAAAATGGTGAAGCTGTGTTTGAAGGCGACAGGGTCCCTGTCCTCATAGTCCACATCATCAAGCACTGGTTTTGTGAGCACGAGGATGAATTCTCACATCTCTGCTGGCTACAGCAGTCACCGGATATCAGTATTATTGAGCCTTTGCTGGTCACTTTGGAGAGAAGGATGCATGACCACTATCCCTTCCAATATCACTGCCTCAAATCGTCAATATTTTCCAGAAAGAAAGGTGTAAGATTCCATTGAAAACCAACAAGATCCATATTTATCTATCCCAAGATGACTGGAAGCTGTTTTGAATGCCAACTATTTTCCTGCACTGTATTAGGTACGGTAAAGTGTGTGTTTGTGGTGTTTCCATACTCTTGTCCACCCCCTGTACCATCTAAAAATGTTAACACCTGGCTGTGACCAACAATGTTTGCTGAATTAACACACTGTCATTTTTTTCCCTTTGTAATTCCTGTCCATTTTTGATCTTGTGCCTCATAACTTGTATGTAGACAAAATGTTGTCAGATTGTTACTACAAATTCTCGCAGCAGAAATGCTGTACAAAGAAGAATGTGTGGCAACTCTTTCCTCTAGCGTCTTCCCTTTCATCTGCTCGCAGAATCGTGCAGCTGAGCCCCATGTCGGACCCCGTCGTGGTGGACATCGCGCAGCGGCACGGTAAGACTCCCGCTCAGGTGCTGCTGCGCCACCTCATGCAGCACAGGATAGTCGTCATCCCGAAGAGTGTCAAGCCGGAGCGTATCCAGCAGAATTTTGACGTAAGTATGTGTGCAGGGGCACGGTTCACAACACCATTTATTAGTTGAGACTCAATGGAATTAAAGATATTTTAGGTGCCAGTGGGTACTGATCTACTGATCTACATCTGGAGTTTCAGATGAGATTATCTCGAAAACTATATATTGGGTAAAAATAGTGGGTAAGACAAGTTCGTAAGCTCGAAGGGGGACATCAAATGATACTACACGCGACCCCCAGTCCCTGCCACCTAGGGTGGAGCAAGGGGGGCAACTCTTAAATGGAAACCCCCATTTTTTATTGCTCATTCGGATTCTCCATAAAAAAGCAATCAAGTTTTGTCTGAAACATTTTTTAAACCACTGACACAGGGCACTGAAATTGAGAAAAATTAAAATTGGGGAAGAACTCCAATTTATTTAGAATGATTCGAGAAGGACGCATAAAATCGATGCAAAATGTGCACCAATTCTTTCATTACGCCAAATTAAGCTTTTTTTTTTTTTTTTTTTTTTTTTTTTTACAAAAAGCATCGTACCTGCCACAGTTTTTGATGGAGGGAGGCGGAATTGTATTAAAATCTTGTTAGGGAAATCTTCACAATTGCATTACTCACCCGACCGTGGCGCTACTGTGGCCATACAGCAAACTATGGGTCAGTATAAAGGTCAGTGCAATGCGATCCGACGTCACTTCACTTTCAGATTGTGAAACGTAAACATCAACTGATGAAAGTAAATTATTCTTTAGTGAAACATGGTGCACCTAATTTTAGGTGAATGCCATAACAATTATGCTGCAGCTATGCAGTTGTATGTGGATCATTTCCCAAACAGATGACATCCAAGCAAAAACATTGTTCAAAATTGCACTCAATGAGCTCGAAATGGATACATGCACCGTCCACCTCGTCATCACGAGTACAATGAAAATGATGCTTGCACCCTTACCATTCTTGCCTGTGTTCAACTGGAACCTGAAATGAGTAGTCGTGAGATTCAGAGAAAAACTGGAATACCAAAATCAACTGTTTTGAGGATTTTTAAGGAACATAAATATCATGCGTATCATATCACACTGACACAGGCATTAACGCCGAAAGATATGCAAATACGTGTGCATTTCTGCCAATGGACCTTGGAAATGATAAGAGGTGACAATGATTTTTTTAGATACGTTATGTTATGTTCACCGATGAAGCCACATTCTAAAACAATGGCAAATTAAATCGTCATGATTGTCATTATTGGTCACCTGTCAATCCACACTGGCATTTTTTTTACCGAAATGTTAATGGGGAATATTATTTACAACTTCTCCATGATGATTTGTTGGAGCTAATGGAAGATGTTGATTTAGTAATTAGGCAATGAATGTGGTTCCAATAGGACAGAGCAGCTTCCCATTATGCTAAAAATGTGCGGAACATTTTAAATTTACAGTATCCTGGTCAGCAGATAGGACGCAGCGGACCAATTCAGTGGCTTCCACGTTCACCAGACCTAACACCTCGTGATATTTTCATGTGGGGTTATTTAAAAAATATTGTTTATGACAGACAGCCCACAACCCGAAACAATATGGAGGAACACATTCGAAGAGCACGTGCAGCCATACCACGGGATGTACTGTTCAAAACTGTGGACAACTTTCGCAGACGATTGACTTCGTGCATTGAAGCAAATGGGGATAATTTAGAACAATTTCTTCATGGCTAATTTCCTTCTTAATTAAGCACCCCAAATTGCGACAGGCAAGGGGACTGACACTAATAAAGCACCCCAACATGTGAGAGGCTAGGGGACTCTCACTAATGAAGCATCCCATGGGAACATCATTCTACTAGTCCATGTCGTCGTTCCTGGGTAACGGTAGAAGTAGGATACAGTACATTTTGTACAAAAACAGCTTAATTTGGCATAACGAAAGATTTGGTGCACCTTTTTTGTTGATTTGATCCATCTTTCATGGATAATTCTAAATAAATCCGAGTTCTTCCCCAACTTTACTTTTTTCTCGATTTCAGTGCCATCTGTCAATGGTTTAAAAAAATGTTTCAGACAAAACTTGATTACTTTTTTATGGATAATCTGAATCTGCAATAAAATATGGCTGTTTCCATCAAGATTTAAAAGTTGCTGGAGGTCACGTGTAGTGCCATTTGATGTCCCACTTTGAACTTACGAACTTGTCTTACCCACTATTTTTACTCGATCTATAGTTTTCGAGATAATCTCATCCAAAACTTCAGATGGACTACCCTGTATGTCAGTGGGGAAAGTTGAAAATTTGTGCCGGACTAGGATCTGAACCCGGGTCTTCTGATTACTAGACATATGCACTGACCACTACGCTATCTGAACACAATTCTCACCTCAACCGCACAGGCTACACTAGCGCACCTACCGTCAGACCCAATACTCAACTTACACCACACACTACTCATGTAGGGCCCCTGCTCATTAGCCTCATTCAGACACGTACAAAAGAAGAGACACCACATATATATAATTACAGCAAAGACGGCCAATGGCCCCTTCAGTGCAGATGCGCACCAAACTCAAATTCGTACAGGAATCGGCGAGATGCTGCGAGTAATGAGGCTAATGAGCAGGGGCACTACATCGGTTGTGTGCGCGCTAGGATAGTTCGTGCAGTTCTGGTAACCACTGTGTCCAGATGGCGTAGTGGTCAGCACATCTGCCTAGGAAGCAAGAGACCTGGGATCGAATTCCAGTCTGGCACAAATTTTCAACAACCCCATTCATATAAATCAGTCTCACTGGCAGCTAATGTCCAATTCCTTTGTATCTCGATACATAGTGGCTGGAAGATATATGTTTCATTAGTGATACAAGTAACAACTTCAGTGTCTGAAAAACTGAGCAGTACTCATTGATTTTCCACGATATTGGCAATTACTGCCTTTATTTTTTTTTAAATTTAATTTCTTTTTGTGAAATATGTGAAGTGCAGTCAAATGAAAACAAGACAGATAGAAACAAAGCAAATAAACTTTATTATTTCAACAGCAGTCGCCATAACTGTCAATACATTTGTCTCTGTGGGAGATGTGACAGTCAATGCCTTCACGGAAAATGTTTGCGGTTGCCTACGGAACCACGATTCCACCTCTTTTTCCAAAGCAAATCGACGGTCAAAAATGTCTTTCTCGGTGACTCCAAAAATATGGAAATCGCGTGGGGAAAGTGCGAGACTGTACGGAGCACATATAAGGGCTTCGCAGCAAAGCTTCTGCACCGCAGTCGAAACAACCTCGACAACATGTAGGCCTACCCACAGCTGTGCACCTGGGCACAATCGTGGTTCTGTAGACAAACACAAATATTTTTCCATGGAGGCACTGATTATCTAGTCTCACAGCTGGATGTATGTACCAACAGTTACTTTTGACTTAATAAACAGTTAACTTAATCAAAGAACAAAGGGTTTTGTCACAAAGGGCAGACTCGACAATAATGTATGGCTTAATGACCGTGAAATCCTATTGGGTAACATACTCTGGAGGTAAACTACTCCCATATATGGATTTCCAGGCAGGGACTATTCAGAATGGTATTACTGGGAAAGACAGCACTGCCACTCTACAGCTCAGAGTGTGGAATGTTCATCCCTTAATCGGGGATAAATGAGATAAAACAAAAATGCGTAGGTTTAAGTGAGATATAGTGGAAATTACTGAATTGCAAAAGGCAGCAGAAACAAGATTTCTGGTCAGGAAAGTACACAAAATCAAACAGGGGTGACACAGATGTATGTCTAATAGTGAATAAAAACATAGAGACATGGACAAGATACTATGAATAGCATAGTGAATGCTTCATTATATCCAAGAAAGATGCAAAACCGTCACCAACCATGATAGTACAAATTTATATGCCTACTAGCTCTGCAGATGATGAAGAGATTGAAGAGAATTATTCACATAGTTAGGGGAGACAAAAGTTTAATTGTGATGTGGCACTGGAATTTGATGGTAGGAAAAGAAAGAGAAGGAAAAATAACAGGAAAACAGGTCCGGACAGAGGAATGAAAGGGGGAAGCCGCCTGGTACAATTTTTCACAGAACACAATGTAATCATTGTCAACAACCTGTTTGAGCATCATGAAAGAAAGCTGGACATGTGAAAAACACCTGGAGGCAAAGGGATGTTTCCAATGGATTACATAATTGTAAGACAGATTTCAAAACCAGATTTTAATATGCTAAACATTTTCATGGCCCCTTGTTGGCTCCTATCATTATTTATTGATTATTAGATGCAGATCAAAACTCAAGAAATTGCAAAAAGATTTGAAATTATGGAGACAGGACACGGATAAATTGAAAGCACTAGAGACTGTTGATTGTTTCAAAGGGGGCATTAGGCAATGATTGACTAAACAGTGGCAAGGAATACAATAGACTACAAGTGGGTATAACTGAGATCAAACAGTGAAGGCAGCAAAGAACAAAATAAACAAATTGACAAGTCCCAAAAGAAATCTGTTAGAAACACACAAGATACTGAATTTCATAATCAAAGGGACAAAATATAAACAATGAAGCAGACAAAATAGACTACACGTGTTTAAAAAATTAGATACAAGATTATGCGAGAGATTCTGCTTACAGGAAAATTAAAGAGACCTCTGGAGGAAAGAGAAACAGCTGCGTGAGTACCAAGAGCTCAAATAGGTAAGCAATGAAGAGAAAGCTGAGAGGAGAAACAGACATATGGACAGGCTATGCACGAGAAATGAACTTGAAAGCAGTGTTACAGAAAGGGAAGAGGAAGCAGATGAAGATGAGGTGGTAGTTACAGTATACGAGAAGAATTTGTCAGTGCACTGAAAGACAAGTTAAAACAAGGCACATGGAGTATAATGACATATTCTCAGAATCACTGAGATCCTTGCGAGAGTCACCCCTGAAAAAACTATTCCACCTGATAAAGAATAGATACCATCTTTTGAGACAGTAATAAATCTAGTATAACTGTGATCGCAGAAAAAAAAGAGGCTGATAAACAAAGAAGACAATAGGCATATTCCGTGTAATATATACGACTAGAGAAATACTGTCCCACTTTTGAGAGGAAAGCAATAATCCCAGTTGTAAAAGAAGATGGGTGATGACAAGTGTGAATATTACCAAATTGTCAGTTTAATAATTTGTGACTGCAAACTACTGACACAAATTATTTACAGAAGAATGGAACACTAGTAGCAGCTGACCTCTGACAAGATCAGTTTGGGTTCCAGAGAAGTTTAGGAGCACGTGAGGCAATACTGATCCTACGACTTATTTTAGAACTACAAGATAGGTTGAAGAAAGACAAACCTATATTTATAGTTTTTATATATTTGGAGAAAGCTATTGATAATTTTAACTGTAACACATTCCACACAACAAAATGAACATCGAAGGAAGGCTGTAATTGAAAAGGGTGAGAGGCAGGATTCTAGCCTATCCCCAATGTAATTTAATTTGCATGTTGAGCAAGTAGTAAAGAAAACTGATAATAAATTTGGAAAAAGAAGAGAAGAAAAAGACGGAGAAGGAAAAAGACTTTTAGGTTTGCCACTGACAACACAATTCTCTCACAGGTGGTAAAGGACTCGGAAGACCAGCGAACGAAATGGATAGTGTCTATAAAAGGGGTTATAAGCTGAACACCAACAAAACTAAAACAATGGTAATGGAGTGTAGTTTAAATGATTCAGGTATTTAAGGAGAGAAATAATTATAATGGCTAAAGTAGCGAGGATATAAAACGCAGATTGGTAATAGCAAGAAAAGAGTCTCTAAAAAAGAGAAAAAATTGTGGGTAGGTCACATAACTAATTCAAGAGGTGCTGAATACAACTGGGGAGAAAAGAAATTTATTGTAAAACTTCACTAAAGGAAGATTTAGATCGATAGAACACATCCGAAGGCATCGAGTAAGTATCAGTTTGGTGATGGAGTGGTATACGGGAGTGTCAGAACTGCAGAGGGGGAACACGTCTCGACTACAGTTTACAGGTTCAGGTGGATGTAGGCTGCAGTAGCAGGGGTGACAACCTGCACACGATGGACTCGCACGGAGAGCTGCACAAAATCAGTCTTTGTACTGAAGACAGCAACAACAAATCTAACAGTTGTACTTATAATACTGTTCTTTGGCAAAAGTAATGTCATTACATGTGTTGTTTTTTCCCCAAATATTTGTATGTCCGAATTATCTTTGAGCAGATCTGAAAAATAATTCTACATGTATGAGGTGTGTTCAAAAAGTAAGGTGACTTTATATTATTATGAAAAAATATTCACGTTGTCCCCTTGAAAGTAATCCCATTCGGACACAATACACTTGTGCCAATACTTGTTCTGATCCTCGAAACACTTCTCATAAGCACTTTTTGGAACAGCCTAGAGTACTTTAAGTGATGCAGTTTTCATTTCCTCAATCGTTGAAACCTTCATCCTTTCATATGTCTCTTCAGTTTTGGGAACAGAAAAAAGTCACAGGTGGCCAAATCTGGTGACTGTGGTGCCAAGGCACGATTGTCGTGTTGTTTCTGGCCAAAAAATCTCTCACGAGCAATGACAAATGAGCAGGTGCGTCATCGTGATTCGAAAACCACGAACTGTTCTGGATATTTTTTGTGTACTGCTTCTCACAAACGACGTATAGAGGTAATACTCCTTATTGACCGTACAACCTCGAGGCAAAAATTCGTGATGTGTTACGGTACAGTGATTCGATCGAACTTGGCGTGCTTTTTCGGCGGCGTCTCTCCGGGATGCTTCCATTAAGATTACTGGGCTTCGGTTTCAACGTCATAATCGTAAACCCGTGTTCTGTCACCAGTTATGACCCTTTGAGCAAGTCAGGATCATCACTGACACCATTCGAGAGATGAGCGATGCTCGCCCGACAGTTCTTCTGATCAAAATTGAAAACTTTTGGAACAAACTTCGCTGACACACGTCTCGTGCCCAAAATATCCGAAAAAATTTGTATACCTATACTCTACAAACCACTATAATGTGCACAGCAGAGGGTACATCTCTCTTTACCAATCGTTAGGGTTTCTTTCTGTTCCATTCACGTACAATGCGTCGAAAGAATGATTTTTGAATGCACTGTGTGTGCAGTAATTATTCTAATCTTATCTTCACAATCCCTAAGTGGGCAGTATGTAGGGGGTTGTAATATATTCCTGGAGTAACCATTTAAAGCCAGTTCTTGAAAATTTGTCAATAGACTTTCTCTGGATATTTTACATCTGTCTTCCAGTAAGTCTGTGACACTCTCCCACCGATCAAACAACCCTGTGACCATTTGTGCTGCCCTCCTCTCTATACATTCAATATCCCCCGTCAGTCCTATTTGGTACGGGTCCCACACACTCGAGCAATATTGTAGAATGGGTTGCACTAATGATTTGTAAACACTCTCCTTTGTAGACAGATCACACGTCCCCAGTATTCTGCCAACAAACCAAAGTCAACCCCATGCTTTACCCACAACTGAGCCTATATGATCAGTCTTTTTCTACAAATTGTTACACCAAGGTATTTGTAAGAGCTGGTCGATTCCAACTCATTGATACTAGAGTCAAAGGATTTTATGCTTTTTGTTTTCATTTTGTAAAGTGCAAAATTTTACATTTCTGAACATTTAAAGCAAGTTGCCAATCTTTGCACCACTTTGAAATCTTATCAAAATGTGACAGACTATTATGCAGCTTCTTTCAGTCAGTACTTCATTATGTATAACTGCATGATCTGCAAAAAGCCTGTGTTTACTATTAATATTGTCTGACAGGTCATTAATATACAACATTAACAGCAGGAGTGCAATCACACTTCCCGGGGCACATCTGAAATTACTTCTACATCTTACCATGACTCTCCATTCGAGATTTGTTCTCCCTACCAAAAAAATCCTCAATCCGGTCACAAGTTTGATATGATTGTACTTTTGACAATAAGTGCAGATGTGGTACTGAGTCAAATGCTTCTAACACATCAAAGAATACTGCATTTACCTGACAGCCTTGATCCAAAGCTTTCATGTCATATAAGAAAAGTGTGAGTTAGGTTTTTGCATTATAGTTGTTTCGAGATTCCTTGCTGGTTGGCATTGCGAGGTCATTCAGTTAAAGGTACCTCATTACGTTTCAGCTCAGAATATGATCTAAGACTCAACAACAAATCAATGTCAAGAATACTAGTAGTTTTGTGGCTCACTTTTACTACCCTTCCCGTAGATGGGTGAGATCTGTGCTTTCTTTGAACTATTGTTTGAATGACCTACAATTGACCGTAGTTAGAAGAGGTGCAAACAAAGCCACAAATTCAGTATAGAATCCAATAGGGATTCCACCGGGGCCTGGAGCTCTGTACAATTTTAATGATTTCATCTGTTTCTCAACACCACTGACACTAATACTAATTTCACTCATCTTTTCAATGTCAAAGTTGATCAAATTGGTTGCGTTATTGACATTTTTTGGTTCAAAGTGAAATCATTTGCAATTTTTTATTCATATTAACAATGTCTGTGAAGATCTGTGGCTGGAAAAATTCAGGAAGACACTGAATAATCCTTCTCCTCCACTGTTGGTACTTTTTATTTGTTACAGTTTCCAATTTTGAGGTTGTCTCTTTCATTACCAAATGTTACATAGCACATGATATCTGCCAGAGTAAAAAAAAAAAAAATATACCTCAAACCAACCGCTGATACAGTGAAGTTGATTGTGATTGTGGTTTTTTATGCGTTCAAACCCCATCTCAATCAGACCGGTTAATGACTTCGAGAACACACATTCAACTGTTACTCCCACTCTGGCAAACGAGTGAGCAAGATAAGACCATGATCTACATTCAGTTTCAGTCCTTTTCTTCTCAGTTTTGAGTCTCGTTTTTTTCCGTATCAACATTTTTTAGTTCTCTCTCCTGTTCTCAAGTGAGTGACAGAAAGGAAGTGAAAGTACTCTCGAGGTCATTACAGACAGCACACTTACTCGGGCTGATTGCAGAACTTCTGAGAAAACCAGCCCAGAATTCAACTAGAATAATTTATGTAAATCTGAACTCTGTGGTTCTCTGCATGAGTCTGGTGCCTTGACCACTTTCTTTCTGATGTAACTGTCATTCCTAATACTTTTCTTCACATTACACAATAATTGGCTTCTTTCATCTTTACAGTTGTGCTTGTCATTCATATTTAAAATCACACAAAACTTTCAGGTGTTTGATTTTGAACTGACACCAGAGGATATGGAGAAATTGGACACTCTCGATATGGGACCAAAGGGACGGATGTTTGGTGATAGCATTGGTCCGGAGTAAGTGTTTTCCTTCACACTGAGTAGACTGTCAGATTCATCAGCACATTATTTTTGAATGACCATTATCTGTGTTCCAGGAGATTGAGACATCCAGAATACCCATTCAAGGAGCGCTACTAGAACAACAAAAGCTGCATTACACCATCTGCTTTTGGCAAGTGGACGATGGCGACAAGATTTACGCAGTAGTAAGTTTGTACAACATACTCAACTTGCACCTGTACTTTTATTATTTACTGTTAACATTTTTATAAACTATCTAAATATGTAATTATTATTAAACAGTAAAATAAATGGAAGAAGAATATATCCTTTGCTTTATTTCTTGAAGGGAAGAAACTTGGAAAAACCCAAATGTTTTATAATATGTCAATCTGTAACACCGAAAATGCAGGACGCATGGCACCTGCTACTGGTATATAATTTTTTTTTTTTAACTGTATGTAAATATTTGTAATTTAAATGCTTTCTTTTAATAAGTAAGGGCATTGCTTCACTGTATGTGTACATTTAGGTAGAAATCTGTCAACGTTTCATTGTATTTATCTGCTTCTTACTGTGAAACTCAGTGATCACTATAGAGTATAGGATCACTGGTGAAACTTGTAAGCTCTGGGAAAAAGCCAAAGGAATTGTTATTTGCAGTGCTTGTGCTTTGTAAAATCTTGGGGTAGGGAGTTGCTGTGCAGAGCGTGCGGAGAAAGCGGGAGATGGGTTCCTGCGCTTGTAGTGTGCGGAAGTGTGGTGTTAAAGCTCTCACAGCAGAGAGTACCATTTTCGCCGGCATCATGTACGCATGCTGGCCAGATGTCTCGAGCAGGAGTATGGACAATGGACAGGTGGAAGAGGCTGTACTAATTACGATTGCCCGTTCCTATAATTAGCCGTGACTCCACAGTATGCTACCATCTTCAACAACAGCAGCAATCCCAGCAACACAGTTTCATCATCGGCTCCGAGTTACATTGTATGCACAGCACTGAAGTAAGACTGTTCATCGGTAGAAAGTATTAATGGCTAACCCAGCAGCACAACTGAATGTGATTTGATTGATAAGATTTATTTAAATAATAATCAGTTAAACTCAGGGCGATTGTGTCCTCATTGTCCCCAGACATTGTTACCAAGCAGGATCCTTGTTCCTTTTTTTTCCTAATGTGTTCACTGAGTGTCATAAGAAACAAATTGAATAGTTACAGCCAGTTTATTAATGAATAATTTCTCTTTTAAGAACTTTAGCCTCAGTCTACTTCCAATCAGCTGTTATACAACAGAAGCTTCAATATATGACTAAAATAAAGCAATTTCATTTTTCAAGTTTGAGAATCAATCACTGGAAAAAATCCAAATCTAAAGTAATGCACAAATTAAGAATGCGGAAGTTTCATTTATTTTACATATAGCTTGGAGCACATGGCTGTTTGGTTTGGTACGTATTCTAGTATTTAATTCTGTTCAATTCAGTAAAAAAGGCTCAGTTGTTCAGACAATAATATGAAACCCAATTTGCAAAATAAGTAACGGCAAAGTAAAAAGTGCTTGCTTTTTTTCTAAAATTCTTTGATGACGTTATGCTGAGGTCACTGAAAGTCATTGTTAACGTAACGAAGTTCAGTACTAACATACAGTTTAATTGCGTATTTTCAAATCATTACTCGATTGCCTTTTTTCAAAATTTAATGCCAAACATAACGTAAGATTGATTTCTCAGTTTTCTTTATCATTACACACTCACTTAAAATTAGTGTGGGGAAAAAAAAAAAAAAAAAAGAAACACGATGTAAATTGCCCTAGTGGGCTGCTGACCGTTAATTACTTCGTTTTCATTCATTAGTGTAACTTTTGGATTCATGGTCAGTGGTATCCCTTTCTGTCCAATGTTGTTCGTGAGTGAATGCACAAAATAACTTTCATTTTCCAAATTATAGCCCCATTCGGTTTAATTACTTTTATTTTTAGTAGACTTTTCATCAGAAGGGTCAGTTGAACATTTTCCTCCTACTTATCGGTATCACTTCTTCGGGAATGATAGCCTTATACAATTAGAAAAAATCCATTAGGCATACACGCGATCCATGGTCATATTATATATCGAATAGCTCAAAAATTTCTCTACGAGATACAACACAAAATATTAAGTTGACTCACTTGCGTTGTAGTATCTGGTCTGAGTGCTGCAGTGACCACCTTCGAAATCTCAGTTACTGTGACAGACCGATTTCTTGTTGTATCTGAGGTCTACATTAGGCTGGAAGATGAAAATCTGCTTGCAAGTTGGTTAATCCAATGAATGTGGACATCAAATACATGTTGTGGCAACAGATTGGTCTGTATTACACAATAAGACAAGTCATTGACTAATATTTTGCCGCATATTATGTATGAGGGTGAGTCAAACAAAAACATTAAATACCTTTTTCACATGTCATGTACTGAACAAGAGTGGTACATGCACGCCATTTTTCAACACTGTCTTTCTGGAACAAACAGGAAGAGCACAAATTCTGCCGGAAACAAATTCTCGTGCTTGCACAAGCAGCTACCTGTGCACCTCTGCGTCAAAACAAAATTTCTTTCCTCCTGTCGCCTCTCTGAGTAGTCGAAACGTGTCGTGATCACTTTGCATGAGAAATGGCAGGTATGGAAGATTTAGAAGAATATCAAAGTGTAGATCAGTGCCAAATGCAACAACTGCACGGTGGTCAGGTGCTACTATGTTGCAAAATGACGCCTGTCGTCAGACAGCCAAATCAATTTGATCTGACTGCAGCCCAAAGGTGATTTTTTCAACAAATTAGCATAAGACATTGGTGAACATGTTTCCCTAAGTGTGTAGTCTTCCAACATAATGTTTCATTCATATCAAATGAGAATCAGCATGGCCTTCTCTGTAGATGGCTGGGTCCGGATTAGGGATGGGAAAAACCAACCAGTTGAAACTGATACTGGTATTTTAGCTCTGAATGACCAGTAGTTTGGTCTCAGTTATAACCATTATACTTCATTTTTTAATAATAATCGAGTAAGAAAACTGAAATAGTAACTAGCCATAGCAGCAGTGCTAAAACCTTTCATTTTTAAACAAAAGGAATAATTTTTATTCTTGAAATATGAACATATTTGAAATATTGTGTTGTTATAGAAAATGGGAAAAGTGACCAGCGCTGTTTTAATAACATTGTCAAGAGAAATGAGCAACAAACACGTGGCATAAGAATTGGTACAGCATTGCTGAGACAATATTGTCCCCATTGTCCTGTGTCGCAGCTTGAGGAAGGCACGTACATGCAGTGTGCAAGGCTTGCCCCGTGATGATGAAACGATGAGGACAACATGAACACCCTGTCCCCGAGCAGAGAAAATCCCCAACCCAGCTGGTAATCGAATCCAGGACCCCGTGAAACAGAGGCAGCAACGCTAGCCACTAGACAACAAGCTGTGGACTTTTAATTATACTGTCAACAACGCTGAAGAAAATCAAATGTCTATTATGTTTTTAAGGTTTTCATTTCACTCATATGTGAATTCTCGGTCTTCATCTGAAAGATCTTTCATATGTTTAACATCCATTACATACACACTCAGTCAACCTGTACTGTTCTTATTTCAAAGACAACAAGTTCTTTCACCCAGATTATACCGTCTTTGGATGTTGTCATCACCCAGGAGATAACGTGAGATTTTAACAAAGAAAGCACATTGGATTCCAGTTAGAAATTCCCTCTCTGTGAACTGAAAGGCGTTTTCTGTTTGAGAGTCATTAACTTTGATGACAGTGCTTTTGAAAAGGCAGTCCAGTTGGTGATCAAAGCACGGGTCCCAGGATTTCTAGACCAACAGTCACTTCCCTTGCTGGCGACACTCGACATGCCGAACTTTGGTCCCTGGCTTTCTCCGACCATGAAGCCTACATCTGTGATGTCGTCCTCGCCTGCCGACAGGTGTGGTACGGTTGTGATCTATGGAAATTAGCTTACAGCTATGTACACAAGTTCTCACACTTTAATTCATTTCCTAAGGCACACCTTTTTGAATGCAAAAATATTCTGTCGACTCCCATCTACACAAAGAGAAACTACCATCCTAATAAACAAAGAGAAATTAGAGCTCGCACAAATATTTGGATATTCACTTTCCTCACATGCTATTCGAGTGTGGTATGTTCCGTGAACCCTCTGCTAAAGACTTAGGTGTTTATATCAGAGAAGTTGTGTAGGCAGATAAAATTTTCCTATCCTGTCATTTGTTACTCTTTTGACTCCCCAGACTTTTTGTGCCTCTTCCCGTTCTTAACCTTTCCAATCCAAATTTTCTATTCACTGTTCTCCTCACATCTTATTTATTTGATGCATGTATAGGTGTAAGGCATTACAGATTGTTATGCTACTGTTAAAAAAAAAAAAAAAATGCAATATTAGGTCACTTGAACAGCTTTATTATCTTTGACACTAGTTTTTGAACCGACATTGGTGTCCATTTATGGTTGTTTACAACTCGTTTCTGTACGGTACTTCTTGAACCAGTCTCTTGGGTGAGGTCCAGGCTCCCTTTTGCACGTTTCACAGTAGAAAATTTCTTCTTCCTCATTGGGTTTGCAGCAAACCACGCAGTCCTTTTTTTCTCCATTCTGCATTTTAAACTGCATCTTCCCATTTAGCCTCTCCTCAGTGTCAGACAATAATACTCTTTCTCTTTTCTCTGTATTTGTATTTCTCACCTTGCCAACTAGCTGTTTGATTAGATTTCTTCTGTCCGAAAGGTGAATCTGCAGCAGTTTTTCTACACACACATTTTTGTCCACTGAGTAAAGAATACATCTGTTCAAGACAGAAGCTTCAATCAGCCAGAAGAATAATTTTTTTCCATCACTTGTACGATCGCCTTGTAAAACCGTAGCAACCACAGTACTGGTCAGCTCTGTAACTGTTCCCATACAGTTCGCATATTCCAAAATGACATTGTGTTTCAGGAACTGCATACGTTCTTTCTTCCTATAACTAGTGTGAAGGTTCTCTCCTCCTCGATGTAATATTATTACTCGTTTCAGAGGGACCTCGCCTTCTACCAGACTTTTCCTGTGAAATGACTACTATTATGTAGTAGCAGGCACTGGTAGACTCACAAATAAGGGTTTATTATTCCAATTACAAATTGGTTTAACTTCTGATCTACAATAACTTCTTACAACCTGTAACGAGGACAGACTCTCATTATACTTCTGTGTTGTAAACGGGTCTCTCTTTTTACCAAGTCCCACAACCGTGGAACTTCACCACAGATTGAGCTCCACAGCATGCCACACTGTTCTGCAAACTGAGCCCCTGCCTGCCCTGATGTTGCGAGCAGCTGTCTGGTGCCCCAGAATACCTCCAACATAAATCAGCACAATGATCCAAACATAACCTAATTTCCTACACACAAACAAATTTCAAGCTTTCTCAACCCAAGCCAGAAATGAAAAATCAGCCGACGATCTGACGTGCACAATCTGCACAGAGACCGCACAAATCAGTTGTGAGCAGAGGCGTAAATGTGCACTGGAACTTATGTCGCAAATATCATCTGTCAGTGCCAAACTGACACTATCGTGAGTCACGAAAATGGTCAGAAATTAACGAGCCAACCTCGAGTGGAAGCAAATACTGAAACACAATGTGTGGTAATAAAACATCTGTATAGTAACTAAAAATTGCAAGTTTTCTGGGATGGGAGTGCAACAGCTGCTTATATATCGTGCAGTCCTAGGCACCTGAGAAGTAACCAACTTGTCATAAGATATCAAATGCAGTATAGTGATCACATCTGCTGTGTTTACTGTTATCTTTTATGTCCATCAACAACAACAATAGAAAAGAGGTGTAACACAGCCTTCAGTTGATTTCACAGAAAATGAACTAAACATGTGACATCACGTAACCTGATGTTCTGCAGGATGTACATCACAACTGATTTGCAGGTGAAATCGATGCCGTGTATGCTGAGCGAGCCAAACTGAGAATAATTACTCATCTACTTGCCAGCAGAAGACAGTGTTGGTGCAATGATGTATCTTCCCACGTGGCTGTCAAGAATTATAATTTCATTATTCAGTTAAAAAAAAATCAGTTTGCTTCAGAATAAACTTTTAGTGCTGGACCTTTTGGGCAATACTTTGGTCTATCACAAAATGAACATTTCTATGTGCCTCGAATAAACAGAAACTTGAGACAGAGATAATTTATTGGCACTCACAAAGAAACTTTCACAAGGATAAATTAACGCAGACTGACATGTGACAAAATGTACAGGCAGGGCTGCCGACACTTGCGGGCCTCACGAGCAAGAGCAGGGTGCGCCGTCCGGGTCGTCCGTGCCGTGTACGTCCACCTGCGAGCGCCTGTCGGCAGGGCACATACGTCTGTTACAAGTTTCTTTTAATTACATACAGAATTACATTGATAGAAGTTAATAAGATAACTCAAATGAAAATAGTAAATGTGGCACATCCCTCCCTTCCCGGACACTAAATCTGAGAATAATTACAGGGTGTTTGAATACTCGTAAAAAAAATTAAAAAAAAATATATCGAGAGTAAGTCGTGAGATACCTCCCGACATCGTGACAGACCTCCTTTCGCCTGGCGTAGTGCAGCAACTCGGTGTGGCACGGACTCGACAAGTCGAGCCGTCCATAATTGCAAAAGCGTTATGTCCCATAAATGTTCAGTTGGTGGCCAAATCATTCACTCAAATTGTCCAGAATGTTCATCAAACCAATTGCAAACAATTGTGGCCCAGTGACACGGCTCATTGTCATCCGTAAAAATACCACTGTCGTCTGGGAACACGAAGTCCACAAATAGCTGCAAACGGTTACCGAGTAGCCGAACATCACCATTCCAGTCAATGACAGGTTCAGTTGGACCACAGAACCCAACGGCTTCCGTGTAAACACAGCTCGTGCCATTATCGAGCTAGGGCTGCGCCACATTTGAACCACACCGTCACCGAAATCCGAACTCGTCTCACCAGACCGCAGTTTTCAAAGTCATCTAGGATTCGACTGACACGGTCACAAGCCCGGGAGAGGTGCTGACGGTGATTTCATTTCGTCGGCAAAGGCACCCGCACCTGTCATCTACTGCCTTTGCCCATTAATGGCAAATTTCACCACACTATCCAAACGGATGCGTCTGTTGTCCATCCCACACCAATTTCTGCAGTTATTTCACCCCGTGTCACTCGTCTGTTAGCGCTGACGACTCTACGTAAACACCACTGACCTCGGTCGTTAAGTGAAGGCCGTTGGCCACTGTGTTGTCTGCGGTGACAAATAATGCCCGAAATTTGGTATTCTTGGCACACACTTGACATTGCAGATCTCGGAATATTGAATTCTCTAATGATTTCAGAAATGGATTTTCCTACGCACCTATCTCCAACTACCATTCTGCATTCAAAGTCTCAATTCGTCATTCAGCCATAATCACACCAGAAACTCTTCCCATAAATCACCTGAGTACAAATGACAGCTCCGCCAAAGCACTGCCTTTCATCCCACTGCATATGTGACACTACCACCATCTGTATATATGCATATTACTATCCCATAACTTATGACACCTCAGTGTAATGAAGATAAAAGGTGAAGAGGAGTCTGTGTAGCCAAATAAGAACAAAACTTCTCACCACCTGTTGCTCATTCAAGTGCTCCGGACTCAAAATGGTGAATACTATGGTTGCAAATACTTTCAAAATGTCATGTCTGCACTGGCTATGAAAATGAAATGTGGGACTAATATATTGTGATCCTGCCCTGCATCTACATGTAATAACACAGTGTAATTTTTACACAGCAACAAAAATTACAATGTTGTGAGCTGTAGATAGCATTTCCACAGTTTCAATTTGACAGCACAACACAGGTAATTCTCGGGAAGTCCGTATGCGGCACACCGGTAACGGTGGTCCGTAGTAGGGTACAGTATATTTATCCCAAAATTCGGTCCAGCGTGACGATCCGTACGGATGCCACGTCGATTCTTTGGAACAGTCGGTGAGGAACAGTGACATCTCTAGCGCCTCGGTCCTAGTCGGGCAGCACCCCACAGGCTTGCCAGTGGTAACATTTGCCAGTGTTCGAGGTCTAACCATTTCGGCCAATGTTCTTCCGACACGATAACAACAGCCCATTTTGTGTCAAGTCCAGGTGTCCGCAGTGAGGAAGCTGGCCGTAAAAATCTTTCACGAGACGAGTGCCAACTTCTGACTCTATTTGTAGCCTTATTTGGATGAAATTGGCCAAGTTGGGGTGGGTGCAGATGTAGCACCCAGTAAGTACAATTCTTTTCCAGTTGGCAACACGGTGCTAGTTACTAGTTCTTCTACGAGGGTTCAGTACGTCCGCAAATGGTGCAGGGCTTTTGTCGAGGGTCGCACGGAAGTTCACGATGAAGAACAAAGTGGAAGACTGCCGGTTTTGGATGCAATTGTCCAGAATATCAACAGTGAGCTGCTCAAAGATCGGAGGAACACTGTCTGTGAACTTGTCGAATGCATTCCTCAAGCTTCCCTCAGCACAAATGAAAGAACTTTAACAGAAACGTCGGGTTATCGCAAGGTGTGCGCGCTCTGGGTCCCCCGGATGCTGACTGACGGACACGAGGAGCAACGCCTCGACTGTGCTGGCAAGTTTCTTCGACGACATGAGGGGGTAGGCAAAAAGGAGAAGTAGTTTGACTCTATCGTCACAGGAGATGAAACGTGGGTGTTTCATTACACCCCCAAAACAAAACAACAATCTCGTCAGTGGTGGCACTCCGGTTCACCGCCACCAAAGACATTCAAACAAACACAGTTGGCAGGAAAGGTTATGACGATTGTCTTTAGGGATCGGAAGGAGGTACTCCTCATCGATTTCGTGCAACCTGGTATGACAAACTCAGACAGACATTGTGAAACATTGACCAAACTCCAGTGAGCAATCCAGAATAGCCAAAGAGGACGACTCGAGGAGGGAGTAGTGCTTCTTCACGACAATGATCAACCCCACATCACTCGGCAAATACGGAAGCGTTTGGAGAAATCTGGGTGGACTGTTACGCCCCATCCCCCGTACAGCCCGGACTTAGCCCTTAGCGATCACCACCTCTTTCCCGAGCTAAAGGAACACTTAGGTGACAAACGCGTCAAGAGTAACGACGAAGTCCGAG
Source organism: Schistocerca cancellata (assembly GCF_023864275.1). Lineage (NCBI taxonomy): Eukaryota > Metazoa > Arthropoda > Insecta > Orthoptera > Acrididae > Schistocerca > Schistocerca cancellata. Next base: position 166,108,840 of record NC_064637.1, read on the forward strand.
TAGAGGTCACACGCTTCCTCAATGGGTTCGCAGGAGACTTCTGCGACTTAGGAATTTTAAAGCTGGAGCACAGTCTTCAAAAGTGTGTCGAAAAAAATGGAGGCTATATTGAAAAATAAACAAAAGTGTAAGCAATGTTTTTATTTGTAAAAAATGTGGGAACCTTACTTTTGGTACAATCCTGGTACTAGGAGCTTCTATTACACACTGTGAAGGGAGTCACATTTATGTCAGAGTCTGGGTCATGTGAGGATGTTCCAAAGCATGAAGACAATACACTGATGAACCAAAACATTATGACCAGCTGCTAAATAGTTAGCTTGTCCGTCTTTGGAATGAAAAACATCACTGATTTTGTGTATCACACATCTGAAACTTTGTTGGTAAGTTTGTGGAGGTACGTAGCATTGGATGTCTACACACAGATCACGTAATTTGCATAAATAATGGGCCGCCGATTTGCGTATGCGGTGAAGAAGCCCGATAGCGACCCAAACGGTTTCCATAAAATTTAAATCAGGGGAATTTGGTCGCCGAGACATCAACTATATTCACTAAAATGCACCTCCAACCACTGCAGCACAGTTCTGGCTCCAAGATGTGGACAACTATACTGCCGAAAGTTGAGACTGCCATCTGGGAAGACACCAATCGAGCACAAAGGGGTGCCGTCGGTTTGTAGCTGTCACCACGCCTTTGATCATTACCACAGGTCCGTGCAAGTGCAGGAGAATGTCTCCCGTATCATAATACTGCTACAGCTAGCTCGCGTCCACAATGTGCTGCACGTTTTGAGCTGCTGTTCGACTCTACGAGGGCATTTGTGGAGAGGACCGTCGACCTTTGTGGAGATGACCGTCAACCTAGTGTAGCAAATATGTGATTCGTCCAAAGAGCCAATATTTTTCCACTTATCAACGGTCGAATCGGTACGGTCCTGTGACCATTGCGAGCTTAACAGACAATGTCGTCGAGTCGACAAGTGAAAACAGGGGTGGTGGCCGCCAGAGCTCCATATTCGAAAGTGTGCAATAAAGAGTGTGGACCAGCACAGTCCTCTTTCCACAGAGATGCTCTTCCTACTGAGATGCCATAGATCACCATCTATCCTACTTTACAGAGCTGACAAGCTTCCGAACCCCACATTCTGTTTAGAGTTGAGCATGTCCAACCGAAAAGTGCCTAGTGGTAGTTTCACTGCCATACCTCTTTTAGTAGATACTCGTTCACGAGCTTTCTGTAATAATAATGTCCTTTGACAAAGTAGCTTATCTCAATGGATTTCCTCATTTCCAGCTCATATTTTTGCTAGGGTCATCCCCCATCCACCTCTGCTGCACTTACATACTTTCTATAACACATCACATGCCCACAATGTCACCTTTTGGCGGGCATTGTAACGTTTTGGCTTAGCAGCATATTTTCACTACTGTGACATGTAACAAAGTTACAGGTAAAAATCTAAGCCACAAGCCAAAGAAAGTGCCAAAGCAAATAAATTGCAGAACTGAGAATTGTCCTGGATTTGGAGTGTCAATCAGAGACAAAGGCGACGTCAGGAGTGCCAGATATGGCCGCTCCGATCCACAGCGAATGTAGACCGACTGTCGACTAGGGTCAGAGGCCGGCTGGCGATGACACAGTCACGTACGGGACAGTGGTAGATTGTCGGGGGGGATTCGAGGTGACTCAGACAGAGCTTCTGTTCGGTGTAATGAACGGCAGTGTGCTTTACACGTAGATAAATGCGAGTTCATCTCTGGTGCATGTGTACACTGCTGGAGAGCTGTTAATGGTCCTCCTCTGGCGTTTTCAGTCAGTCTTGAGGCTGAAAATGCATGCAGAGCACAGCACCAGTAGGGAGTGGTCCACTGGAATGGCTGGCTGCATTTTTGTAGCCTCAGGACCAGCTAAAGTGACCATTAACAGTTGCCAACCACAGTGGACAAGTGTCTCACAGGGTTAATGAGGACGTAAAGGAGAAACGTTCCTGTAGAACGGTCGAATACATTATTGACAGTATACTGCTCAACTGTGACATGTCGATTACATATGTCAACATAATGTCAAAAAATGAGGAGGCAAGAAATGAGCACATATCAGTTATAAGCATTTACAGAACACTCGTGTGACCTATTCCCCAGTACTGCTACTGCGCTCAGGATTGGCATCACCTCAGATTAATGGAAGGCACAGTAGCAATTCGCAAATGTGCTACTAAGTATATTACTGGTCAGTTCCATCAACACGTTACGGAAATACTCTATGAGCTCAGACGGGAACCCTTTGAGGGAAGCTGATGATCTTCCCACAAACTGCTATTTTGAGAAGGTTTAGAGAACCAGTATTTTCAACAGACTGTAGATCCACTGAACTGCTTACGAAACAGCAGGAGGAGAAGCAATGAGCTTTTCTACGGCAGTTGTTTTCCCCCTAAGATACAGAAATAAAGTGATCACCGTAATTATCGGGTTGAACAGATCGGCGCTAGTCCTAATTTGTTGTCTGTACACTTTAAAGAAGTTGCTTGCAGAGGTTGCTTTGGCCTGTTAATGCAGAACTGCATTAGTTCCACATCCCTGTAAGCTCTTTTTCACAACAGAGTTTATGGAACACCGTGTGTGAACAAACGTACTGATGTTGTATAAAGCTCACTGTGAAGAAGTAGGAGAGACTAGGTCCACAGTGAGACACACAATCAATTCTTTTTGCTACAGTCAACATATCTGTCATTGAAGAACTCAGTAACTGTGTCAATATTTAAAAGTTTTTGTGTACTGTTTATTTTTCGATTTGTCACACCTGTATTTATAATATGATTAGCTTTGGTTGAAAGTGATCATCTTCAGACTTAAAAACTCAAGTAAGCAAAATGTTGTTTAGTGCAGACAATGCAGATCAGAACACCATCACCCAACATTCCGACACAGTTTCTACGCGACACGACAGGTTGCTAGTGGCAATTTGTAGATCTGAAGCCAATTGTGTTAGTTAATATTGTGTTCAATGGATCATTATGCATGATAAATCATAATAATTTGGAATGAGTCATTCTACATTACATTGCAAATTAATTTGTGATTATGACTAGATGCTCACATTTACAAGGATTTGTTTCTTTTTGTGATCAAAAGTTGTCGTACTGTAAAAAAATGTGGAACTGAGATGTTGGAAGCATAACCAGTAGGCAATAATTTTAAATTATCTTTACCTTAGTCCATGTGCAAGTAGAATTGGAAAGGGAATGATTAGTGATGGTACATCAGGCACTGTACGGTGGCTTGCACAATATGGAATATGTGCCTACATATAATGTTTGTCAAATTATGTTTCCTCTCTATAATCCACAGGAAACACTTTCCTTCCATATCCCTGTTCACTTCATTCTAGGGGAAAAGGAACAGAGGGGGAGGGGGAGAGAGAAAGGAGAGAGAGAGAGAGAGAGAGAGAGAGAGAGAGAGAGAGAGAGAGAGAGAGAGAGAGAGAAAGTGGAAATTTTGAGGTAGTAAAGATAGTTAACTAGGATATCTAGGACAACAAATTCACTGTCCTCTTCACACCTGGAAATGACAGGGTGAGTAGGGGGAGGGGGGGGGGGTCAAAAAAATTGCTTTCATCAAGTCTTATCTATTTTGGTTTCTTCAGAAGCAATTGTCCAACGACTGGCCCATATGCGCAGAATTATTACACTTGTAATATATACTAAGATGGTATCTGTTCTTTCAGACATGACCGAAAGAATAGATACCATCGGTGACCATACAGCTCGTTAGAATGAAATTACAATGAAATGAATACCCTTGGCTGCTTACAGGCGTTGACATACGTCAACAGGGACAGATGAAAATGTGCGCCCCGACCGGGACTCGAGCCCGGGATCTCCTGCTTACATGGCAGACGCTTTATCCATCTGAGCCACCGAGCAGACAGAGGATAGCGCGACTGTAGGAATTTATCTCTGGCACGCCTCCCGCGAAACCCACATTCTCAACGTATTGTCCTGCACTACATTCGTAGTGCCCCCGCCCATTATACTCATTACTCGCAGCGCGTTGCCGATTCCCATAAGAGTTTGGGTACTGTTTGTGCATTCGCACAGAAGAAGAAGATGGTCAAGTGGCCGGTGAGCCTTAACTACATATATAATTAACTATATACACTCCTGGAAATTGAAATAAGAACACCGTGAATTCATTGTCCCAGGAAGGGGAAATTTTATTGACACATTCCTGGGGTCAGATACATCACATGATCACACTGACAGAACCACAGGCACATAGACACAGGCAACAGAGCATGCACAATGTCGGCACTAGTACAGTGTATATCCACCTTTCGCAGCAATGCAGGCTGCTATTCTCCCATGGAGACGATCGTAGAGATGCTGGATGTAGTCCTGTGGAACGGCTTGCCATGCCATTTCCACCTGGCGCCTCAGTTGGACCAGCGTTCGTGCTGGACGTGCAGACCGCGTGAGACGACGCTTCATCCAGTCCCAAACATGCTCAATGGGGGACAGATCCGGAGATCTTGCTGGCCAGCGTAGTTGACTTACACCTTCTAGAGCACGTTTGGTGGCACGGGATACATGCAGACGTGCATTGTCCTGTTGGAACAGCAAGTTCCCTTGCCGGTCTAGGAATGGTAGAACGATGGGTTCGATGACGGTTTGGATGTACCGTGCACTATTCAGTGTCCCCTCGACGATCACCAGTGGTGTACGGCCAGTGTAGGAGATCGCTCCCCACAACATGATGCCGGGTGTTGGCCCTCTGTGCCTCGGTCGTATGCAGTCCTGATTGTGGCGCTCACCTGCACGGTGCCAAACACGCATACGACCATCATTGGCACCAAGGCAGAAGCGACTCTCATCGCTGAAGACAACATGTCTCCATTCGTCCCTCCATTCACGCCTGTCGCGACACCACTGGAGGCGGGCTGCACGATGTTGGGGCGTGAGCGGAAGACGGCCTAACGGTGTGCGGGACCGTAGCCCAGCTTCATGGAGACGGTTGCGAATGGTCCTCGCCGATACCCCAGGTCCCTGGTCGACGGGCACGTGCACCTTCCGCCGACCACTGGCGACAACATCGATGTACTGTGGAGACCTCACGCCCCACGTGTTGAGCAATTCGGCGGTACATCCACCCGGCCTCCCGTATGCCCACTATACGCCCTCGCTCAAAGTCCGTCAACTGCACATACGGTTCACGTCCACGCTGTCGCGGCATGCTACCAGTGTTAAAGACTGCGATGGAGCTCCGTATGCCACGGCAAACTGGCTGACACTGACAGCGGTGGTGCACAAATGCTGCGCAGCTAGCGCCATTCGACGGCCAACACCGCGGTTCCTGGTGTGTCCGCTGTGCCGTGCGTGTGATCATTGCTTGTACAGCCCTCTCGCAGTGTCCGGAGCAAGTATGGTGGGTCTGACACACCGGTGTCAATGTGTTCTTTTTTCCATTTCCAGGAGTGTATATACTTTCGGACATGTCCGAAAGAACAGATACCATCTGAGTATATCTGTCCCCGTTGACGTATGTCAGTGCCTGTAAGCAGCTAAGGGTGTTGATTTCATTGTAATTACACCTGTAATAATTTTTGACAAAAACTGAAAATTAGCTCAATGTCCCATCATGTCCACAAAATTAAACAGCGAAAGCCGGCACATGCACACAGATGGCGGTCACTCAGCTGCACAATGGAGAATGCGTGACCACAGCCTCCGGGTTCCTTACAAAGCATCAAAGCACTAGGTGTGAACTCCATTCCGAAATCTGTCACGACAGGCTGGACAGAGAGCTGTGCTTTCTAGAGCCATCTGTTCTACAGGTTACTGGAGAAACATCCGAGTTCTTCACACCTTCTAGTAGAACAGAATTTAATCTCCTGTCTGAACATTCCGTAAGAGATAAATATCTTTAAACTGGTATCTCACACCTGCCTTCCCCTTTCCAGTTGGATATATTTCTCAGAACTTGTTTGTAAATATGAAAGACAATGACAATAATAATAATAATAATAATAATAATAATAATAATGACTGCAGGGATTTATCTCTGGCACGCCTCCCGCAAAACCCACATTCTCAACGTATTGTCCCGCACTACATTCGTAGTACGTGACATGACAATGTAGCAAAAATAATACATCAACAACTTGCCATACAACATAAACTAATAAAACAAAACGTTCCCACATACAAGTATGCACCACAAAATGTACTGGAGAATGGTGAACACAAATTATACTGGAACAGAACCATTATAACAGATAAAAGAACACCACATAACAAACCTGACATCATACTCACCAATAAAAAGAAGAAATTAACACAACTAATCGAAATATCCATACCCAATATAACAAATATACAGAAGAAAACAGGAGAAAAAATTGAAAAATACATCCAACTCATCCAACTGGCTGAGGAAGTCAAAGGCATGTGGCATCAGGATAAAGCTGACATCATACCAATTATACTATCAACTACAGGAGTCATACCACACAATATCCACCAGTACATCAACGCAATACAGCTACAGCTAAATGTATATATACAACTACAGAAATCTGTAATTATTGATACATGTTCAATTACCCGAAAGTTCCTAAATGTAATGTAACATATACCGTACAGTTAAAAGGAAGTCACGCTTGATCAAGGTCCGAACCGAGAGGCAAGGTACTGGCAGAATTAAAGCTGTGAGGATGGGGCGTGAGTCATGCTTGGGTAGCTCAGTTGGTAGAGCACTTGCCCACGAAAGGCAAAGGTCCTGAGTTTGAGTCTCGGTCCGGCACACAGTTTTAATCTGCCAGAAAGTTTCATATCAGTGCACACTTCGCTGCAGAGTGAAAATCTCATTCTGAAAACATCCCCTAGGCTGTGGCTAAACCATGTCTCTGCAATATCCTTTCTTTCAGGAGTGCTAGTTCTGCAAGGTTTGCAGGAGAGCTTCTGTAAAGTTTGGAAGGTAGGTGGCGAGGTACTGGCAGAAGTAAAGCTGTGAGGATGGGGTGTGAGTCGTGCTTGGGTAGCTCAGTTGGTAGAGCACTTGCCCACGAAAGGCAAAGGTCCCGAGTTCGAGTCTCGTTCCGGCCACACAGTTTTAATCTGCCAGGAAGTTTCATATCAGTGCACACTCCGCTGCAGAGTGAAAATCTCATTCTGGACACAATATTCTGTTGCAGAGTGTAGCAACACTGTTCATGTTTACGTCACACTTCACTTAGTGTAGACCGGGACTTGTCCTAGGCATGCCCGATGTTAACTGACTGGGCACGGCCCGTGCTGCCGGAGTTGTTGTTATGCCGGCAGAGGTCGCATCCGAATTCAAGCGTGCCCTCTGGTGGACGGGACACTACTTGCGGCAACTACCAGCCGTGACGCGCCGTGCCAATGTGCGCCTACCGCGATCTTTCTGGTGGCTACTGCACAGAGCATAGTCTACAACATTACAGTCATGACCTCGGTGCCCATTTCACCACTCATGCCATCTGGATTCTTCACGCAGGCATCGGTTTCTCAGAACACAAATGGAGCACGCGTCCTCTGTTCTCGCCACTCACCTGACCTTAAGGAGGGGTAGGGTGTCAAACAGGCTGACTTTGAGCAGGAGAGGCACCACAGGACATTTTAATTTCCACTGTCTATACTTCTACAAATAAATTCATAAAACTTTGTCAGCATGACCATGAAGGATTCAGGATTCACCCTCATAGCAGTGGAAGTTCAAAAATATAAAAAAATAATTTTTTTTACATGTGAAATTTCATCATTTTTTCACTTACTATTGGCTGCATTTGTTGCTATAGGTACACTTTTCTTCATAAGTAAGAGAGGTTCTGCGCTGAATTATGCACAGCATACAAACCATACTTAGAGGTGTACGAAACTTGGGAATTTTCTAAATCTATTAAAGACTGTGGTAAAAATTGAGACAGTTAACTATAAAAAATTTGAGTTTTTTCTAAACAAGAATTTTAAAATGTAACAGGTCATTCATTTTTTCATAATTTACAAAAATTCTAGAGTTTCATACACCTGCAAGTATGGTTTGTATGCTGTGCAAAATTCACTGAAGAGTCTTTTTTGCTTATGAAGAAAACTGTACTATAGCAACAAATGCAGCCAGTAGTAAGTGGAAAAAAAGATGAAATTTCACATGTAAAAAAAATTACTTTGTATGTTTTTGAACTTCCACTGCTACACGTGTTAATCCTGAATCCTTCCTGGTCATGCTGACAAAGTTTTATGAATTTATTTGTAGAAGTATAGTACAGTGGATATTAAAATGTCTTGTAATGTCTCTCCTGCTCCAAGTTGGTCCGTTTGACATCCTACCCCCCTTAATTTCTTTGTTGCCAGCATTGCTTATCTGTCACTATTCCTTTTTTCACAACCTTTTAGCTTTCTATATCTTTTATTTTCTGACCTGTTTATGATCCCCGCCCCCCTCCAAAAATCTCTATCACATACAGTGCACTTAGCTTTCAGCTCTTATTAACCCATGCACTATGTTTAGTCAGTAATCTCTGTCTTGCGTATTACCCTATCTTCCAAGTATTACCCTATCTCTCAGGTTTTCCTCAGTCCTCAACCATCAGTTTCTACTTCTCATCCCATGTGGTAGGTCTCTACTGATCCAGGGTTCTGGGTGACTTTTTTCTGGACCCTCCCCGTTTCCTAAACCTCATCAGTCCTTTTCCTTCGCCCCTCTTCTTTCTCCTTTAAATCTTGTGCCAGGAGGAGGAGTCAGTGGCTCAAAGAGCTTGCAAATTTCAATACATTTTGGTACGTGTGTTCCACTGGCACTTTCTGAGTATACTTTTTATCCATCCAATTACATTATATGTTTTCAAAAATTGATTATTTTTGTTAAGGAATCATATAAACGTTGTTTCTTTGAGTTAAGAATGTTGAACCTGCATGTCCAGCATGTAAGTTAAATATATACTTAATTACTGTTCTAACATTATCCACTTCATCATTGGCATGTTCTGAGTTGGCATGCCACGAACCATTTGATCACTGCCAAGGTTTTGGTTTGTCTTGCTACAATCATCTCTCAAATTAGTGGTACGAACATAATAATGATTAATTGAAGGATGACAGACTGTACAACACAGTCCACGTTCATTCAATTCAACAGTAGATGTTTGCACTTACCTCTACAATATTTTAGTTCCTCAAAAGTGTGCAAAGAGACCTTTGTAGGACAGGAGAAAGAGTAAAAGTCTGTTACGAAAATGGTTAGCATTAACAGTGTTCTCAAACATTTTATTATAAGTATTTTATAGAGTACAAAGTTTATAAAAGAAATATATTTCCCATAAAAACTGCATTAAAAATGTATGTAAAAGGAACAGAGTATTCCATCTACCCACTGCCAAAGTAATAATACATCCAAGTTTACAATGTGTTGAGTAGTACATACAACTTGAGGAAACTGCTTGAAGTGCATAAAGTGATAAGCACAAATTAACTAAGAAACAAAATGACACCAATTTGTAAGTGAGTGTGTTCTCCTGTATAGAAATTGGGAACAGAAAGGTGTATTCAAAGTGAAGGGGAAATGACATAAATTAGACATAAATTCAAGTTAGGAGCAAGGAAAAATGTCAGGGTTCTATTGTACTGAGTAACAAAGTAGGAAGTACAACTGGACAATAGTTTGAATGTATGACTCTTGTTGCCAGGAATGGAAAATATGTAATTCCATCACAGTTTGTTACAAATGGTATACTGCAAGAATATTACAATTATTTCATTGTAGCAGAGAAGGAAAGAAAAGGCATTGGTGGGAATCTACTCACTGGAATGAGTCAACCACCATTAAAAACCAAAAAATAACTCTGGACAGATAAAAAGACGAAATTGAAACAAGGACGTTTCTTCTATGTGGTGGGCCTGCAAGATTTTTATACACCCTTAAAATAGAAATTATTCACTGGAGAGTGGATGTAGAAGCAGCTCACTGGCCTTTTTTAATAATAGATTTTTTTTTTAAATTTGTGAGTTATGCACTTTTCCCTCTCTCTCTCTCTCTCTCTCTCTCTCTCTCTCTCTCTCTCTCCCCCCTCCCCTCACACACGCTCGCGCGCACACACACACACACACACACACACACACACACACACACACACACACACACACACACAACACACACACAGAGTAAGTGCACTTTTCCCCTTGCTGGCAGTACGTGATAAAGGAAGCACAAAAAACAGTTCCATTGATTCTGACAAAGCAATTTCAGACCAAATACTTCCTGAATCCACTTACAATACCATTTTCACAGTCCTTTATTCATACATTATTACTGTGTACATGTAACATGCCCTTCTCAACAGTCTTTTTAGGTAATTAAATCCCACACATAAAATTTAAAAGTCAGTATTTGTGATGCACAAGTGGGATATTGTGATGCAAGTGGATCTCCAGTCACAACTCTTAATGATTTAACATAACATTCTCACAAACAGTAAATTATCTTGCAGTTAATAGAGCAACACACATCTGCCAGTGCAAGCTTCACCTTGCTCAACACTAATAAGACTCCTGTGATCGACATTGAAAACAATTTTATAGGTCAATTTTAAATAAAATGCACAACTTTGCTGTTGCTTTTTCTTATTCTTCTTGCTTCCTCTCCTTCTTTTAATTCTACATTGACATCAGATATTAAATCTACAGGCACAGGAAGTGCCGTGCCACCGTTTTTCCCTTTATGGGACAAATGCCCAAATGAAACCACAAATATAAGCTCTGCAAGACATATCAGCTACAGTGCATCGTCACATCACTGCATTTCAGAATATACACTACATTTTAAAGTGGTTAACAAACATCTGTTGCCACATTACTACACATAATATCATAAAAATCTATAAAATCCATTAACAGAGCATAAATCTAAACAGGAAATCCTTTGGGGAAAACATTGCTAGCTGACCCATCCACCGGTATGTTACCCTTTATCTGGTGAAAACTATTATTAGTGGTAACTAAGGGCGTCACACGCCGAGCACAGAAATATAGGGAATCCCTGCGTGCAACTGTTACAGCTTAAAACAAATATCACCAGGCCAGTACGGGAGTGCCGGTTCGAGTCTCGCCCGTGTAGCCTGTGGCAGATCTCTCCAGCTACTTGCAGTGGAACCCCGGTCACTGCTGCCACGTCCTGCCCATCCACCACTTTGTGCTCACGTCAGTCTGCCAGAATCATTCGACCCAAAAATACCCAATTGCATGGCAATCGACATTTAAACCTATACGTGCACAAAATTTCCTGTAAGGAAGAAATAATGCCGCCAATACTGTACCAAATTCTAAACTGACGAGATTTACTCTCTTCCCACCTGCACTCAGTCTCACTGTACTCGTACAAATTCCAATTTTCTATATTTCTAAAAAGAATTCTCACTGAAATGTTTCTTCCATTTTTGCACACCTCTAGTGTATTCTCCCTTACTGTGTTGTGTTCATTTTTGCTTTCTTTCACACCGAAATCCTATTTCCTGGTCCCCTGACAGTCTGCACAATATTTAAGAGGAAGGAAATTACAAGAAATTCAAATACTAATTGAGGCATCTCGTGGATTTCACTACCTCAATATTATTTTCATTCAGAATTTAAAATAATTTTCTAATATCATAAACTTTAAAGCCGTTTCTATTTATACTGGAGGTGAAGACAATAGAAGTATCAGAAAACTTGGAAACCATCCCAGAGGGGGCAAATAATGAAATAAACAAGAGCTAGTAACAGAATAAAAGAAAAATATTTGCATCACAAATTATTTATTCTGATGGGTATAGAAATAAATCATTTAGCTTTTACATGAAGTGACTTCACTGTAACCTGCCATACTTTAGAGAACAAAAAATTTCCCAAAAATATAGAAATATGCAGCATTCAACTTGTACTCTCAAGGGGATAAAAAATTTGCCCGGCACGCACTTTTGAGGGCAGACTGAGGGATCAAACCGCTACCGGCCTGCTGACAATTTCCGACCCAGCCAAAAACCTCCCCCACCCTATTCATCTGACCGGCGGCTCTGCCACGCCGGTGCCTCCATCGCCCCATTCCCGGCACGCACGCCAGGTGCGGGGGCCGATACCGTCGTCCGGTATTGCCCGGCATGCCGCTGTGGCATTCGCCGCTGTGGCGTTCGACGCTCGTTGTACCTGCGGAAGAAGCTCTTGCCGTACTCGAAGCTCGAGATCATGATTGCACACGCCGGTGCCACCTTGACGAGGCGCGGCGCGAGTCCTGCGAACAGCCCACGCATGCCGTGCTGCGAGTAGATGCGGCGCAGAACTTCCGCCATTGAGCTACCTCGCTTCGGGGGATCTGAAACAAGTACGATGGACCTGTGCTGAGCGAAAGGAGTCGTAGAGAATGGCATTAAACTTTGCTACCCTAAGCTCAGTTAAAGGGAGCACATTCTGCGGGTCGTAAGAACTCCCTTCCCTATTAGAAATTCATTATATTTATTAATTACAGCTAGCCTCAGTTTCTTAATTTACTCATATACAGGGCAATCGAAAAGGATGCGCACAAGATGAAGGAGCTAACAGAAGAGTCAAAATACGACAACTGTGGAATATGAACTTCTGGTGTTGGAAGTAAAGTGCAAGCTTGGAAATATAAGATAAAAGGATAATCAATGCACCTGTGCCTTAAGAATAGCAAAGCAATGCACAGTTCACTCAGCAATGTAGTGCATTACAGAAGGTGTTCTAATGACTACATTCGATACAAGCATAATATCTTCGCAGAAATTTCTGTTGCACTCTATTCGGTACATTGAGCACCAAGCGATCTCATCAGATGGTACAGATATGCTGGCAAGAAGTGTTTCTACATTAGGAATAGATGTCACATACATGAGGCTTTTGATATGACTCAAAAAAGTATATTATTATTTATACAAGAACAAGAAAGAAGCATCAGATCAGGGCAGGACGGTGGCCAGGCAACATGCAACTGGTTCTCCTTTTCCAATCCAATACCAGAGACAAGTAGTACTGAGTATATTACATACTTCCACAGAAGTGAGTGCGGGAATTCTGTCTAGTTGCATGCCCATCTGATGACACGTGTTAAGTGGTTCATCCTCAAACAGTTTTGCATGTGCGCATGTGTGCACGCTCGTGTATTTTTGCAGTTTCACACTGACTTAAGTAGCTCTGAAATGCCAGGAGGAATGTGTCAATCAAACTTGGTACAAATATGGCCTGTCTTCCAGAACAACAAAAAATTACTGGGGGTGGAGGTTGGATGATAGGTGCTCCTTGTACCACTAGCAATCATAGTGCACAACTGGGAGGTGGTGAAGTGCTAAAAATATTGGAAGTGACAAACATTATCATCAGATCTATAGTTATAGTGTTACTAGGCCGACCAATGCCAGCTTCGATGGTATTTTGTCACGGGAGATTTGCTGAGGATGGGGGATTAGGTGGAAGGGGGCAGCATTAACAGTTGTCGAAAACATTAGTGTCGTATCGACAGTATTCACCGGTACTACACTGAACGATAACACTACTGGCGACAACTGACCCATAGGTGGTGGTGGAAACGGACAGATGTGTCCATTACAAGTGTGGAATGTGTGGAGCAATGTCAACCTAATTTGGTGCAAATATCACATATTAGCTGAAAGAGGACAGTGCAGGCTGCCTGGCACCTCCAAGGCAAGTGGTTGGTTTGGGAGTGGGGGTGGCACAGTGGTAACATGAGAAACAACTGAAAATGACCGACAGCACTGTCTCATCTCGAGGCTTTTGGAGTTATCGGGTTTCTACTGACAGCCTCCGTGACATTTCACTACTACTGGAGGGGCAGGGATGGGAATGGAGAGAGAAACCAAAAGGAATAACCAGGACCAGCACTTTAGGATTCAAAGCTTTCCGAGATAAATCAATTCAGAAATTCCGCATTATTGAGTTATCGTCAAAAATAACTTTCTTCTCTAACTTCTGTAAACAGTATAAACAGATATTTACAGAATCAATGTTTTTAGAACACAAAAACGTTTTGCCATATTGATGTATTGAAACTGCAAGGACACACTAGTATCTTGAAAGTTTTATGCCAAAATTATATGAACATTTGAGAAAAGATGCATAAACTGCTCCCTGTGAGCTCGTCACATTAAATCCCTAAAAAACTCCGAGCTGCCTTAATCAGGAAAGTAACGGACTGAAAGAGCTGAGAGCTGCTCCTATGTATTTAATGTAACAAGCTAACCCGAAAACAATTTTCTACAGCAAATGTACTTTAAAAAAAAACACACACACACACACTGGAAGGGGTCTGTAGGCTATAACTTTGCACTCGGCCCGGGTCGATAGGGCGAACAATCGATTGTGACGTGTTGAGAGAGCGAGTGTCGTGATGCACCAGAGTGGTTGGCGGGAATGGTGTGTGTGTGTGTGTGTGTGTGTGTGTGTGTGTGTGTGTGTGTGTGTGTGTAGGCCATTTTTGAAATACAGGGTCTTTAACCAAGAAGGGTGTCACCATCGCCGTGGTTAGACACCTAAATAATAAATTAATACCGGGAAAGTGATCAGTGACGTTACTAGTGCCAATATTTGGTTTTGCGTCTACCGCGCCGGCCTAACCTTGGATTGCAGTGTTGGATGCAGTGATGGATTAGCGTGTGACGATAATGGAAAATGAAGAAAGCCTGTGCTGAGATTAGCCGTAATTAGATATGTATGACGAAGGCAGTGGCTGTCTCCTTTTTGTGTTTTGAGCAGAATATAAGTTCGTAATTAGTAAAACTGTGTTGGTGTTTCTTATTACCATACATTCAGTATTATTGTATTGCACAGTACGAACTGGAAAGTAACAACTTCCGTAGCAGTCAATTCCGATTAACAGCCCCATTAGGTTCACGGTCATGTTAATAATAAATATTGGGCTGCTATTCGATCAGATCAGGTCAGGATAAAAACGGAGGTGTTACAACCCCCCCCCCCCCCCCCACACACACACACACACTCAAATCAAAAGAGAGAGAGAGAGAGAGAGAGAGAGAGAGAGAGAGAGAGAGAGAGAGAAAATAAGAACACTTAAGTAGCAAGTCTTGTTTCTATACGCCACATTAACATCTGGCTATCATTCATTTCGCATATTTAAATCACATATACACCACTTCACACCACAAATATCATATCCAAATTAAGAGGCCAGCTACTTCATTGGAGAATAGGGATAGGGAGCTGCTACTCCTTCAATTGCTTTGAGTAGCAATGATTTTTCTGCTACTGTTAGCTTAATATTTACATGAGCACAATGATATCTGTTATTATTTAACACCAGAAAAAGTAAAGTTATATAGTAATGTCCGCTGGGAGACCCAGAAACGTAGCTTCAGCTGCTTAATCGGAAAAGGGCCTTTGTTCCTCTACGCACAGCGGACCTTTCCCAAGCATCGTACGAGAGTCGTCTCTTAACTGTGTCTGCTGTGTGTGAGTGACTAAAGGTAGGATGCATTTAGTGTAGCACCACATTTGTGTTTTATGACTACGAGAGAGAGGAGAGGTTCAAAAACACCGTGCTGACACGAGGCCTCTCATCTCGAATATCACCGACGGGGCCTCCGAGCTAAACGGCTCCACGCGACGGACAAACCGCCGTCGAGAGCGTCGCGTGCCCTCACTTTGTGTGACATTGTGGAACATTTGGGATTTAATCCACAACAAGGGAGCAGAGTTTGCCAAACAGGAACTATACGCCACCAGCACTAGCAGAGCCTTTAGTAAAAACTGGGGTGTAAACCCCATGAGCGCACACTGGATGTGTGTCTCCATAACAAACTATAATAATTTACGGGGCTACAGTACAGTGGAATGAAGTGGCTGCTAAGGAGCTCAGAAAGGTGCAGAGATTAGCCTGCCTAACCATAACACATACAGTTACGATATCCAGAATGCAGTAAATACAGGAACGGTACAGGAAATGCAGGCCAACTATATAATAGTTTTGAGCTGCTTCGACAAACCTTTCGACATAAAGCTGCCGGCAGGAAGCAGTGGAAAAATGAACAACAATACTGCTGGGGCCTGGGTACACGAGGTGCAGCCTAGACCAGAGGGCACGACCTCACTTTGCAGAATTTTGGGCAAATATATTTGCACTCAGAGTGCACAGAGAGGAGAATCGACAAAGATGCTATACGTGTCGTGGTCTCTACATTTGTTAAAACGTACGAGTAGTTCTGAAAGTTTCATCAGGCCCTGCGACGAGATCGAAGGTCGTCGCAGAATGCGACGAAACCCCGGTGAGGTTAGGAGAAAGCGGCAAGGTAAACCTGCACTGGTAGCTGTTCACTCAGGAACTGGTGGTAATGAACAAGCAGATAGGTTTCCGACACAAAGCAACTGGAAGCCAAATGATGTACAATATTTGGGTCACTAATTCCTCAAGAGAGTGTGCCTCAGAAAGAACCAGTAAGGTTCACCTACTACTCTTCAAAGATTACTACCTGGCTTTACTAGAATGGCAAGGAGAGATAACCCACAATAAACTTAGTTTCAGTTCGGGTAATAGGGAGCTAGGACCACTGTTGTTTTGTCTCCCTGATTAAATAAAATTAAATACGAGACCACAACTTCCTCCTGACTGACAGAACACTGGCAGTTGCTCCACCACAGGATTCCAACCCACTACTTCCAAGTATAGCCCTGCCCTGCAGGTGTACCTTAGTGACCTCGGCTAAGAAGGTGGGGAATGACAACACCGATCAGTATACGGGTCGGTCAAAAATAAGGAAACACAGCGAGAAATGTGTGCTCAAATGTAATGCAGATGCTAGTCAAAACTGCACGTTGTGCCGTCATATTTGACCACGAACAGCACCTGTACAATGTTCTCAACATTTTGCATTCTGTGTAGTGTGATAGTATCGTGTCAAAGCAAAGTGAATTCGAACGTGGGCAAATTGTTGGTGATCGTATCTTGGGCAGTTCTGTAACCGAGCCAGTCAAAGTGTTTGATGTTTCAAGAGGTACTGTATTGAAGATCTATACCGAGTACAGGGAAAGCAGGAAAACATCATCCGCTAAGTCACAATGTGTTCGAAAGCACGTGTCGCGTGACTGTGACGGAAGAGGCCTGTAACAAAAAATAAAAGGATGACAGTTTCAAAAGTCACTGCAGAAATGGAAGCCTGACTTGCAAGTCCTGCCTGCACCATAACACGAATGGAGCTCCATAACCAGGGAATTGCAGGGCAAGCTGGAATTCCAAAACCATCAAGATGATGCAAAATCCCGTAACAGGAAAATGTGGTGTCAGAGCAATAAAATCTGAATTATGGAGCAATTGAAGAAAGTAATTTGGTCAGTGAGTCTCGTCTAATACTATTTCCAACTTCTGGCTGACATTACGTACCAAGAGTGAAACACGGCAGGGTGGATCGGTGACGATTTGCGCAGCAATTCTGTGGACCCAATTACAAGGTCACAGTACTGCAGTGGCCATCGTGTCTATTCCATAGTAGAATGTACGTTCCCCAATGGTGACAACGTGTTCCGAGACAACACTGTGCCGTTCACACAGCTCGCGTTGTCCGGGACCGGTTTTTTGGGCACGAGGATGAATTGTCACATCTCCCCTGGCCATCACCATCACCAGATCTCAATATTCTTGAACCTTTGCAGTCTACTTTGAAGTGTTCACGATCACTATCCACCTCCATCATTGTTACTCATACCTGTCACTATTTTCCAGGAAGAATAGTATAAGATTCCCTACAACACCATACAGGACCAGTATTTATCCATACGGAGACAAATCGAAACTTTTTCACATGCCAACGGGTTTCCCACAGAGTATTACGAAGATAATGGTAACGGTGTTTCCATATTTTTGTCTGTCTTCAAAAGAGACTTCCCTACACTTAAATTTTTATTGATATTAACAAATTCCCTCTTTTTCATAAATGCTTTCCTTGCTATAGCTAGTCTCCATTTTATATATTCTCTACTTTGGCGCTATTAGTTATTTTGCTACCCAAATAGCAAAAGTAATCTTCTAAGAGGCAGTCAAATGGAAATGAGATGGATGAAAAAAAGTAAACTACTTACTATTTCAAAAGCAATCACTGTAACTGTTAGCACATTTATCCCACTGTGATACAAGACAGTCAATGCCTTCACAGAATAATGTTTGTGCTTGCCTTCAGAATTCCGACTGTACCCAGCCGTGCACCCCTTCGTGGACTGGTTAACAAGTTGCCATGGTCGTTTCGACTACGCTGCAGAAGTTTCACTGGGAAGCCCTTACGCAGCATCCATACGACCCCATTTTCTTCCCATATTTTTGGAACTCTGAAGAAAGACATTTGTAGCCATCAATGTGCTTTGGAAGAAAGGATGCACCACACTCGGGTACAATTGTGGTTATGTAGGCAATCGCAAAAATTTCCCACGACGGCACTAACCGTCTTGTCTCACAGTGGGATAAATTCAGTAACACTGATAGTCAACAGTGCTGGCAACTTAAAATTTCAAGAAATCCCATACCTTTTGTGTATATGGAGTTTCTCTTCAGTTTAGGTGATACAACGGATGTATAGAAACACAGAAAAGGGTTTCTCTCTACCACAACCAGCCAATACATTTTAAGTACAAAATCTTAGCTCACTCTTTTTTGTCAAAAAATGGACAGGTGAGGTTTCTCAATATTCCCATTTAGTTATGGTGATTACTTCTGAAATAATAAACAGTTTACTTACTGTTTTCTTCCCGGCTTGTTTTCTTTCGACAGCCCTTATACTTCTCGGTTTTCATTTCCCAATCTCATCCCTCAGCATCTACCCAATTTTATTCAATTACAGTCCATTACCCTTGCTTTAATTTTGTTGATGATCACTTTATAATCTCTTCGCAACACACTATCCATTCTGTTCAACTGCTCTCGAAAGACACTTGCCATCTCTGGCAGAATTACAATGTCATCATCATATTTCAAAGTTTTATTTCTTCTAACTGAACTTTAACTGCCTTTCCAAATTTCTCGTGTTCCCCTTTATTGCTCAATCGACATATAAATTGAATAGCATTGGGTGAAACCAACACGCCTGTTCCAGTCCCTTCTTAACAACTGATCCCCTTTCGTATCATTCGATTCTTGACTGCAGTTTGGTTTCTGCACAGTTAGAGATGATCTTACACTCAGTGTTTAATCCTTGCTACCTTCAGAATTTCAGAGAGTAGTTGTGAATGAGTCGTGGGAGTCACTAAGAGTGCGTACTTAGAACTGCAATGTTGCACAATGTGTGCACACAGAAGGGTAGCTCAACGTCAGCAGAGATGTTACGAGGCAGGAGATTATGTGACCAGCTGTAAAGAAGCTCCTGGGAGGAACAGAAGTCTGGAGAACAGTGCAGCATCATGTGGGAGGCGCATAATGCGTGCCTTTATAAGCACTGCTCCAAGTCCTGCTACAGATTCTGCACTCATTCTGCCTCAGACGACGGAGCAGCGTTACTCTCGCCCCTTGGGTGGGTCTCTGTTTCTTGTGGCACTTACGATTAAGAACACAGTCAGTGTGTTAGCACCACATTTGAGAGTAGTTTCCGTTTCTCGTCCTTCTGCCACAAAATTTCCCTTCCTGCAAATATTCCAACTTCTATTCTCAGACACTAGATATTCTAGTCAATAATGTTTGCCTTTCTTCAAGCTATCGAGATATCTGGGGTCACCCAAGGAGGTCTTGGGCCCTCTGCAATTCTGGACCTATAAAAATGGTTTAGGAGACAATACAAGCAGGCTTCTCAAACTGTCTGCCGACGATGCTGTCGTTTACTGAACAGTAAAGTCATCAGAAGATCAAAACCGACCGCAGTATTATTTAGACACGACGTCCGCACAGCGTAAACACTGGTAACTGATGATAAACAATAAAACATAAGGTCCTTCACAAGAGTACTAGAGAGAGAGAAAAAAAATAAAGCATTAACACTCACATTAACACTCAGTTCCATGATAAACCTCACAAATTTAAAGTTAGTTGATTCAGCTAAATACCTAGGTCCTTGAACATATTCCCACTTCAAATATAATAAATTTTCTTGTGACTGTGAAGCTTATGTCCAAGAATCAGCACAGTTCTAGAAAGCATCACTCAAGCACAACTCAGCTTGCCATTTTCTCTCAACACTGCAAACTATGGATGAAGGGCAACAGGCAGATTCCAAATTTCTACATTTCTGGAAAGCTTCGGACACAGTGCCCCACTACAGGCTGTTAACAAAGGTACCAGCACATGGAGCAATTATGCAAATTGCTCAAAGACTTTTTAAGTAGGAGAACCCAGTATATTGTCCTCAATGGCAAATGTTCACCAGAGACAAAGGCATTATCAGGAGTGCCCCTGAAAGTGTGATGGACCACTAGCATTTTCTGCATACATAAATGATTTTGGTGGACTGGGAGGGCAACAATCTGTTGCTGTTTGCTGAAGATGCTGTGGCATACGGGAGGTGTCAGAGTTAAGTGACATCAGGAGGATACAAAATTACTTAAACAAAATTTCTAGCTGGTGTGATTGTGGTGTCACCGCCAGACACCACACTTGCTAGGTGGTAGCCTTTAAATCGGCCGCGGTCCGTTAGTATACGTCGGACCCGCGTGTCGCCACTATCAGTGATTGCAGACCGAGCGCCGCCACACAGCAGGTCTAGAGAGACTTCCTAGCACTCGCCCCAGTTGTAAAGCCGACTTTGCTAACGATGGTTCACTGACAAAATACGCTCTCATTTGCCGAGACAATAGTTAGCATAGCCTTCAGCTACGTCATTTGCTACAACCCAGCAAGGCGCCATTACCAGTTACTATTGATGCTGTAAAACCTGTACCGTCAAGAGCGATGTTCCTATTTATGGATTAAAGTTAAGTATTCCACAGCTACGTCCTTTTTTGCTAGTCTCATTTCCTTGACCTGTTCCAGACCTCACGTCAGCCTGCGTGAGCTAAAACGCGTGCCTTTCGGCTTCCTCTCATAGTGGGTTGGCTCTCTTGCCAATCCACAACAGTGATGAAAGATAGCTGGCTCAGAATGTACAAAAATATAAACTAATGCAGATAAATAGGAAAAACAAACCCACAATATTTGGATAGAGCATTTGTAGTGTCCTGCCTGACACAGACACGTTATTTGAATATCTGGGTGTAATATTAAAAAGCAAGACGAAATGGAACAAGCATGTGAGCACTGTGATAGCCACGCAAGAGGTCGACTTCGGTTTATTGGGAGAATTTTAGGAAAGTGTGGTTCACTTGTAAAGAAAACTGCATACAGGACACTGGTGTGACTTATTCTTGAGTACTGTTTGAGAGTTTGGGATCCATACCAGGTAGGATTAAAGGAAGACATGGAAGCAACTCAAAGGCGGGCTGCTAGATTTGTTACCGGTAGGTTCGAACAACAAATGTTATGGATATGCTTCAGGAACTCAAATGGGAATCTCTGTAAGGAAAGTGACATTCTGTACGAGGAATATTATTGAGAAAATCTAGATACCTGGAATCTGAAGCTGACTGCTGAACAATTCAACTGTAGCCAACATACATTGCACATAAGGATCATGAAGATAAGATACAAGAAATTAAGGCTCATGTGGAGACATGCAGACACTCTATTTGTGAGTGGAACAGGAAACAAAATGACTAGGTGGTATAGGGTACCCCCCACCATGTGCCGTATGGTGGTTTGTGGAATATCTACGTAGATATTAGTGTAGGGATTACAATAACAAATAACTTAAACAGGGACAAGCACACAGCAAATATTGTGGGGAAGGTGAACCAAAGACTGTTTGTTTGGCAGAACACTTAGAAAATGCAACAGATCTACTAAAGAGACTGACAACACTATACAGGTCCATCGTCTTCTGTAAATTGCTATGTGGTATGAGATCCTTACCAGATAGGATTGATGCAGGACTTCAAAAAAGTTCACAGGAGGACAGCACATTTTCTATTATTGTGACATGAGAGAGAGAGAGAGAGAGAGAGAGAGAGAGAGAGAGAGAGAGAGAGAAGGGAGGGAGGGGGGGAGAGAGAGAGGGAGAGGGGGAGAGAGGGGGAGGGAGAGAGAGAGAGAGAGAGAGAGAGAGAGAGAGAGAGAGAGAGAGTTATGGATGATGATGCACTAGTTCGGGTGGCTATCATTAAAAAAAGACTGTCGCGGCAAGTTCTTTTCACTAAATTTCAACCACCAACTTTCTCCACCAAAAGTGAAAATACGAAGCCTATCCAGAAAATAGATTACATTTTTGCCTGCAGCAAAAATGGCGGGGGGTTTGTGTCACTTTCCTTTATTTCAAAATAAAATTTTAAATATATGCTGCAATTTAAAATCTCCTAGTTGTGAAGTGTGGTCGGTAATGAAGTTTTTGGTTGGGGATAAAAACATAAACTGACTGAAATTTAAAGGCACATGTGTTAGGTGTATGGAAACAATGTAATCACTGAATGTGGAGTGTGCCAGTGGTGTGTAAGGTTTAAAAGTGGCCAAACTAATGTTCACAATGAAGAACGAGGTGGACAACCAACCACTGTGACTGACGAACTGGTCGCAAAAACGAATGAAGATTCAAGAAAGCCGCCAAGTCAAAGTGACAGAGCTCTTGTTCAGTTACTTTGGAAAACTTGAGAAAAGCAATCCAGAATAAGTGTAAGGAAAGTTGAGCTTAAAAATTTTTGTTCTCACACGGTAACATTCACTCTGTACACAGCAAATCACACTTGAGAAGTAATCTATACTTTCAAGTGGGAGGCGTTTCCTCATCTGTCATACACTCCAGATCTTGCACCCAATGACGACCACCTATTTCCAACCACGAAGATGTGGATCACAATGTAACACTTTCGTGACAACATACAACTGTGGGAGGATGTGACTAACTGTTTTAAATGTCAGGAGGCACAATATTATCACAATGTAATTTCAAAGCTCGTTCACCGCTATTGCAAGTGCTCAAATTTGTGTGGAGACTGTAATGAAAAGTATCGCTTTCAAATGAATAAAATAATCTTTTCCTATACTCTTTTCTAAATACCAAAACATAACCTGCTTTCTGTATAATCTTTGTACTTTGTGGGCTCCCACATACATACGGAGAAATGGCTTTTATAACAAAATAAGAGAAATCTGATGATGTATGAGAAGGCTTTGGTGTCGACTTTTCTCATGAGCTATTCAAGAGTGGAACAGCTGTGAAATCCATCCTACAGTATCTTAACTCTCATCACATCTTCATTTACTTTCTGTTCTCTTTCTATAATATTGTCTTCAAATTCATTTTCCTTGGATAGCGCCTCTATATACTTCTTTGCTTAGGGCTGGTTTTCCATATAAGCTCTTGATATACATACAGCTACTTTTCTTTTCTTCAAAGGTCTCTCTAACTTTTCCATAAGCAGCATCTATCTTTCCCAGTCATGCATACTTCTGCAGCTTTTCATTTCTCCTATAGCCATCGCTGCTTTGCCATTTGCACTTCCTATCAGCCTTGTTTTTTATATGTCTGAATTCCCATTTATCTACTGCACTTTCCTCCTCCTCCTCCTCCTCCTCCTCCTCCTCACAGCATAACAACAAGTTCCCTCCATTCTGCCCTCTCCTGTGTGGTTTTCCACCATCCTCAGACTCTGAGAGATTTTATATCTTCTTCCACATCATCTATCCACCGTTTTTGTGGCCTTCCTTTGTCTTCTTCCAGTTGGCCTCCATTCAAAAATCTTTTTAGTCATTCTTCCAGTATCCATCCTGAGGACATGCCCAAGCCAGGCTATTCTTCTTCTCTTTACAATTCTTATGATGTCAGCTCCTTGTATGAGGCGGTCTAGCTCAGTATTTGTTCTAGATCTCCAGAAACCATTATTATCCTGAACTGCCCCATAGATCTTACACAGCACTCTACATTCAAATATCCTTAGCTGTTGCTTATCAAGACTCATTAGTGTCCAGTGTTTCACATCCATAAGTTACAACTGGACTGATGATGACCTTATATAGTTGCAGCTTCAGCTGCCTATTTTATAAACTAGAGGCCAACAATTTCTTAAACATGTGGAAGCATCTATTACCACTTAGGATGCGCAGTTTTATTTCAGTTGACATGGAATTTGAGCTGTTAATATTAGAGCACAAATAGTCAAACTTCTGCACATGTTCACAGTTGAAACTGTCTGCTGCTAGTCTATCCATGTTGTTATTTTCTTTCCTAGTGAAATTCATGTACTTAGTCTTTATTTCATTAATAGAAAGGCCTCTAGATCCTGTGACTTCTTTCAGCTCATATATTGTCCTCTATAGTGATACCCTTCTTCTACTAATAATTGCTACATCAGCATATGCACATATCTGAGTCAACTTTGCGCCTATGTAACCAGATATCTGAAGCTTCCGCATGGCTGCTTCAAGAGTATGATTGAAAGCGTTGTAGAGAGTGCGTCCCCTTGTCTGACTCCTTTACTAATGCTAAACCAATTGCTCAGTTTCCCATCCACTCGCACTGCAACACTTGCTTGAATAAGTGAGACATACTTCAATGGTAGACCAAGCAGCAGCAAATCACTTAGCATTTGTGCTCTATCGAGACAATCAAAGGCCTGCTTAAAGTCTACGTAGAGGTTATTAAGCTCAATGTTATACTCTTATGCCTTTTCATGTATTTGCCTCAACACAAATATCTGGTATCTTGTTGATCTATTAGGTCAAAATCCACACTGATACTTCCCCAGAATCTCTTCTGCATATGGTGTTAATCTGTTGTAGATAATACTACAGAAGATCTTGTAGGTTACATTCAGCAGGGTAATTCCTTAGTAATTTGAACAGCAGATCTTGTCTCCTTTTTTGTGTATTGGTTGGATTGCACCTAAATTCCATTCTTCTGGGATTCTTTCCTGATTCCGTACAAACTTGATCCACTTATGAAGATCAGTTCCCCCATTTTTTAGCAGCTCTGCAGTTATATCGTCAGTTCCGGGTGCTTTATAATTTTTTTAAACAATGCACTACCTTCCATACTTTATCTAATGTTAATTCTTCTATTTCTGGATCTACGGTGTAATAGAGTGGCTCCTCATTCTTGGTAGGATTGCCCTCCAAAATTCCCTTGAAATATTCTCTCCATCTGTCCAGAACATCTTGTTTATCTGTCATCAAATTTCCCTCTTTGTCCTCACAAGCTGTTACTTTTGGTCTACTATATTCTTGAGTTCCTTCTTTAATTTTCTTGTAGAATTTTCTGCTTTCATTCCTTTGGTAGTGCTCTTCCATCTCCTCTATCTTTCTCTTCATGGCTTCTTTTTTTCCTCCTGCATAACCTTGCTGCCTCTATTCTCTTTTCATTATATAATGCCTGATTTGATGTAGTATCCCACTGCAAGCATTTGAGTCTAGCTTCCTTTTTCTGTTCCACTGCCTGTCTACATTCATCATCATACCAGTCTTCATTCCTACGTCTTCTTGCTTCCCCCAGTATTTCATGTGCTGTTGTCCTAATGGCATCTTTAATAGAGTTCGATTCTTTGTCTGTATCATCTCCACCATCTTTTGTTTATAACTCCTGTCTCAATTTTTTCTGGTACTATCTTTCTGTTGTTCAACATTCCATTTCTTTACTCTCGTACCACTTCCTCTGCCAACCATGGCAAGTTTCTGTCTCATTTTGGCTCCTACTAGGTAATGCTCAGAATCAGAATCAGGTCCTCAGAAAGTGTGCACATTTACCATAGTGGACACCCACCTCTTCGATATCAATATATGGTCTATTTGGTTTGCGTCGTTTGTTCCTGGTATTTTCCATGTCCCTTTGTAGATATTTTTCCTTGGAAAACAGGTACTTACTGCCTTCAACTTGTTTGCAGAAGCAAACTAGCCAACCTTCATACCATCATTATTAGTTTCATCATGCAGACTTTCCTTACCAAACACACTTTTGAACACCTCTTCCTTTCCCAGTTTTGCATTATAGTCACCAAGAACTATTTTGGATTCATATCTGGGTATTCTGTCACACACCTCCTGTAGTTGATCATAGAAGATGTCCACAGTATCTTCATCTGATTCTTCCATTGGTGCATATACATTCATGAAGGTCACATTGTGAAATTTGCCTTTCTTATGCAGAGTACATATTCTTTCATTATATGGGGTGAAAGCAATAATTGATCCTTTTAAACTATAAACCCACCTCCATACTCCCCTTGTCTTTCGTCTTTCCCTGAATAGTACATGGAGAAGTTCTGGTTCCCTTCAACCTGATTTCCTGCAGTGCAACAACTCCCATTCCATACCTTGGCACTTCTTCTGAAACACTATTCATCACTCGTGTTTGCAACAGTATACACTCGTTCCACGTTCCCAATTTAAGCACCGATAAATCCATGTTTCCTAGCATAGTTTCTCTACGTAGGGGCTGTCCAGCATTTCTTGTTGAATTATTTGCAAGAATAGATTTTTTACAAGACAGGGGTATCAACCCTGCACTCAATCCCCAAGCTGGAGGACCAGGCTTTGATATCAGGGTTAGCTCCCCCCTAGAGGGGTTGACGATCTAACCTATAGAGTCCCTCCTACCCTATGGTGTGGGAGACACTTTGTCTGGCTCCTCAGTCAAGAACACTCCAGCTTGGGCGAACCTGCCAGTAGTTATGCTGCCCCCCGTACAGCTCTCTACCTCATCAGAACACACAAACCCTCCCACCCAGCATTGAAGGAGCCTACGATAAGACGGTGTCCCCAGGGAGGGGATCTGCTCCACTAACTGTGTTGTATATTTGCTCCTTTCATCAATTAAATTCAATACATCATGTGTTACTGAAGTATTTCAACTGGGTCTTTGTCTTTCCGCCTAGACGATTCTGTGTCGTTTCCACAAAGTTACCCCAGTCACCTTCTACTGTATTCCTTTCCCCCTGTTGCAGTCAATTGTTGGTGAGCGTCTCCTTTGAAACTGTCAAAAACTTTTGGTTCTTTCAACTGATACAGGTCCCATCTCCTTAATGTCCTACCTTTCTGCAATTTCTTCAGTTTTAATCTGCAGGTTCATTATCAAATTATTGTCAAAGCCCACATATGCCTCTGGAAATGTTTTACAGTTTAAAATCTGGCTTCACAATCTTTGCTTATCATTATACAATAAATCTGAAACCTTTTGCCACCAGATCACTCCCCAGTGTATATATCTGCAAAGATTAAATAGTGTTCAGCGCAAAATTCTACCTGGAGGTTTCCTCTTTCATTCATCTACTCACGGAGTTCTACAACAAATATTCGTTCTAGATGTATTTAACAGTAAAATATTGTTTGGCTCATGTTGTGTTCTTTCAACACTAATGAGTGGAATATGGCCGAAGAATAAAAATGAAAAACAATTAAACAAAAATCAATATTGACCAAATGAACACACAGACATAGAAGGTGAATGAATAGCTCTGACGGATGATACAAGTGAAGGCAACAGTTGATCAAACAGGCAAAAAACAAGACCTAGTAGAAGTACTTCAGTACCATGTGGTAAGTACACTAATTTCAACTGATGAAAGAAGAAAATATAAAACACATTAGGTGGAGAAGGCAAATGGGAAACAAACTTATAAAAAATGAGATTGACAGGCATTGCAAAATGGGCAAAGAAGGAATGTCTACAAGAGAAAAACAAATCTGTACAAGCAGACTTGACTGGGGATGAATACATCCTGCCAGTAGGAATATTAACCATTTCGTGACCAAATTCATTAAAATTTCGCATACTATTGTAAAAACTGGTTTCCTGCCTTTGGCAAGGATACGATTACATCACCAAATATAATATATAAATATTAAATTTATACAAAAATAAGAACAAAGGAAATTCTTTATATACAATGGCTGTATGGAGAACCATTAAATAATTTTAAAAGTGCTTTTTTTTAGAAAATATATGGACAAATTTGTAAATTTCTAGCAAACAATGTAAAAAAAGACAATAAATACCTTCATTGAGTTTATCTGTTGCCCAGAGAGAAAAAAAAAAAAAATTACATAAAACCACCAAAACACAAGGCACACAATGCACAGCCGACTCTGGCTCCAAACATACATTCACAACTAGATTGGAGCACCACGCAGGTATGGGAGTTTCATATCCCTGTGAACTCAGGGAAAGAAACTTTTGTGTGGGACACAAATGACCTTCTGGTCACAAAAATGTGAAGATGCCTTTAGGAGAAAAGAGAAACAGCTGTATGAATATCAAGAGCTCAGATGGTAAGCAAGTAGTAAGCAAAGAAGGGAAGGGCTATACAAGGAAAATTAACTTAAAGACAACATTATGGAAAGGAGACAGGAAGTAGACGAAGATAAGAATGGAAATGCAATACTGCAGGACGAATTTGATACAACACCGAAAGAACAAAAAACTCCACATGGAGTAGAAGACATTCCCTCAGATTTAATAATAGTCAGAGACAATGAATCATAACAAAACTGGAGCTTATGGGCTGACAATGCCGAATTTATCAGCAATCTCATAACAGAAATATTCCACATAGTATGCAAGATATATGAGACAGGCAAAATATCCTTAGACTTCGAGAAGAATATAACAATTGCAATCCCAAAGAAAGCAGATGTTGACAGATGTGCATATTACCGAACAGTCCACTTCATACTTCACAGTTGTAAAATACCAGTGCAAATTATTTACAAAAGGAAGGAAAAACTGGTGAACATAAAGTTTAGGAAAATCAGTTTGGGTTCTGGATAAATTTAGGAACTCATAGTGATACTGAAGCTTTGGCTTATCTTAAAACATAGGTTGAAAGAAGACAAACCTATGACAACAGCATTTGTACAGGGTTATTACAAATAATTGAAGCGATTTCACAGCTCTACAATAACTTTATTATTTGAGGTATTTTCACAATGCTTTGCACACACATACAAAAACTCAAAAAGTTTTTTTAGGCATTCACAAATGTTCGATATGTGCCCCTTTAGTGATTCGGCAGACATCAAGCCGATAATCAAGTTCCTCCCACACTCGGCGCAGCATGTCCCCATCAATGAGTTCGAAAGCATCGTTGATGCGAGCTTGCAGTTCTGGCACGTTTCTTGGTAGAGGAGGTTGAAACACTGAATCTTTCACATAACCCCACAGAAAGAAATTGCATGGGGTTAAGTCGGGAGAGCGTGGAGGCCATGACATGAATTGCTGATCATGATCTCCACCACGACCGATCCATCGGTTTTCCAATCTCCTGTTTAAGAAATGCTGAACATCATGATGGAAGTGCGGTGGAGCACCATCCTGTTGATAGATGAAGTCGGCGCTGTCGGTCACCAGTTGTGGCGTGAGCCAATTTTCCAGCATGTCCAGATACACGTCCAATTTTCCGCGGGCTAGGCGTGAAACTTGCCCGCATGCGTTCAACCGTTTCTTCGCTCACTGCAGTCCGAACCGTTGATTTCCACTTACAGAGGCATCCAGAAGCTTTAAACTGCACATACCATCGCCGAATGGAGTTAGCAGTTGGTGGATCTTTGTTGAATTTCGTGCTGAAGTGTCGTTGCACTGTTATGACTGACTGATGTGAGTGCATTTCAAGCACGACATACGCTTTCTCGGCTCCTGTCGCCATTTTGTCTCACTGCGCTCTCGAGCGCTGTGACGGCAGAAACCTGAAGTGCGGCTTCAGCCGAACAAAACTTTATGAGTTTTTCTACGTATCTGTAGTGTGTCGTGACCATATGTCAATGAATGGAGCTACAGTGAATTTATGAAATCGCTTCAATCATTTGTAATAGCCCTGTAGATTTAGAGAAAGATTTTCACAGTGTTGACTGGAATACACTCTCAAAAGGGATGAAATACACGAAGTGGAAGGTTATTCACAACTTCTGTAGAAACCAAATGGCAATTAGGAACTGGATATATGAATAGGAAGCAGAAATCAGGAGGTAGAGAGACAGGGTCGTAGCCTAACTTCGGTGTTACATCGTACGTACTGTGAGTAAGCAGTAGAGGAAATAAAGGAGTAATTTGGGAAAGGAATTTATGTTCAGGGAGGAGAAATCAAAATTTTGAGGTTTGCTGATTACATTTCAATTGTGTCAGAGACAGCAAAGGATTTGGAAGGGCAGTGTCATGAAAATAAGGATATAAGATGAACACCAGCAGAAGTAAAATAATGGCAAAGAAATGTAGTCGAGTAAAACTGTGCAATGCTGAGAGAGCAAGATTATGAGTTCTGCTCTTTGGCAGTGAAGTAACTGACACTATCCGAAGAGGGAGGATATAAAATGCAGTCTGGAAGTAGGGAGAACATGTTTTCTGAAAATGAGAAATCTGATAAGAGTGAATATAAATTTAAATGTTTGGAAATCTATGCTGAAGGTATTTGTCCGGAGCGCAATCTCTTACATGTGCACGATAAACAGTTCGCACAAGAAGACAATAGATGCTCTTGAAATGTGATACTGTGCTGAAGAATGCTGAACTGCTGCGGGTTGGATAGAATAACTAATGAGCAAATACTGAATCAAACTGGGAGACAAAAGAGATTTATTGTACAACCTGAATAAAAGAAGGGATCAGTTACAGGACACATCCTGAAGCCAATTGTTGAGCGTTACCAACATTTGACTACAGTAACAGGTTCAACTGCATGTATGTTGCAGTGATCGGTCAGAGTTGATAAGTTTGCAAAGCACTGACTAGTATAAGTAGTTGCATTAAACCAGTCTTTGGGTTGAACACAACACAACAACAATGACGACGACAATGACAACAGGCTCACTACTGAGTACAAATGTAGTCCTTGAAAATGGAGTTGTACCTCCAAAACACATTGAGCTTAAACAGGGTAACGAAGTAATAGTATCTGATTATGGCGCATTATTAGCAAAAATATCCCTAACCTAACAAACAATCTGCACCCAAGTATAACAATATGCCATATTTTTGGCTGACAAGACTTCACACATCTTAAAGATCTCCCCACCCAGGCCTCGAAGGCCCGAGGTATGTAGACAGACCACCGTGTTCGTTCCTGCTGTGTGGATGCACTACAGAGTGGCATGCAGTCAGCACACAGCTTTCCTGGCCATTTTGCCAACTTTACACGCATCAGTGTTGCTGCTTCTCAGTCTTCCAGACTGTAAGCGGGACTATATAATATATGACCTGAATGCATCAACTTAAATGTAGTGCCTCATACAATTCCGTAGCTCTCGTCGTCTTTTATTTTACGTATTAGCAATACAAACACGGTTAACGAACACTGTCTTTTACGTAGTGTCATTTGGTTTCCTTTTCTTTTACA
This sequence comes from Schistocerca cancellata, assembly GCF_023864275.1. Lineage (NCBI taxonomy): Eukaryota > Metazoa > Arthropoda > Insecta > Orthoptera > Acrididae > Schistocerca > Schistocerca cancellata. The sequence goes on from NC_064637.1 coordinate 166,140,179, forward strand.
CAAAGACTTATTTCAGTATGTCGGCAACCGTAACCCCTCAGCAGCTCACGGTTAGCTTTGCCAGCTCTCGATCACAGGGCCCCGTGTACGATTCCCGGCCGCGTCAGGGATTTTCTCCACTCGGGACATACGTGTTGTCGCCGATGCACCAGTCGCTGAAGTGGTGTCGACTGCAAAGACTCACAATTTATGTCTTAACACACTGGAAGGGGCCTCCCAGTTAACAATGCAATATACACATATGTGGTAGCAGTAACACACTACGGATGGGAAAAACCAACCGGTTAAATCTGGTACTGATATTTTAGTTTTGAATAACCAATATTTTTTAGTATTTGTTTGGCCTCGGTTAAAACAGGTGTTTTTCTTTAAATTTTTTTACTAATAACAAGGTAAAAAACTGAAATATCAATTTAGCCATAGCATCAGTGCCAAAATTTTTGGTTTTTAAAAAACTTTTTTTTTTACAAAAGAGAGTAATTTTTATGTGCAAAATTTCCAGTGCTTTGAAATATTGCATTATAATAGAAAATGGGAAATGCCAACAGAAATGAGGGACAAACGCATCACATAAGCATTGGTACAGTCTTGCTCAGAGAATAATGCACCTGTTAATATGTGGGGTGACCTACTGGACAGTACACACGAACTTACAGAGTATGAGACTTGCCCCATCTTCTCTGTATACTAGTTTCTCACAGTGTCATCAGACATCAGTTGTATTACAGAATAGCACCATCTCTAGTCTGGAAGTATTATAAGAAGTGTGATATCAATGAAGTACAATGCTCCATTTGCTTTAAAAGATTAAAAATAGAAGGAGCCACAAGAAATCTGCGATATCATATGAGCAGAAAACTTATAACTCACCAATTCATTCATGGTTCATGATAAAAATAGAAAGTAGCTTACCTGCTGCCTGTGTCTATACGTAATATGCATTTATCTGCTTGTAGCCCACGGAAACAGACAAATCGGCTCTGAAGCTCATTTGCCACTTCACCTGTAGTTTCATTATCTTCCTTGCATATCACAGGCAACTTCTCCAAGAAAAAATGAACAGAAGAAAACTGTGCATCTTGAATTATGTTTAACCTAGCAACTTCAGAATGTTTTACCACATCATCCTTGAGTGGAAACTTGATGATGTAGTCACAGGCAGTACAAAAGTAGTTTCTCACTGATGAAAAGAAAAGGGATGTATCTGTTTACTGTAGATCATTTACTATGTTTGAAGTCTGAATGCCAATAACTAACTCATCTTCACTTCTTTGATGTTGAATCAAGTTGTACTCAACTTCAAGCAGTGAGGAGCTTTTGGCAGTATTGGGCTGCTTTAGCACATCCATTAGAAGTTCTAATAAAAAGTGAACTTTTGGGGAAGAAGTCTGAAGGGAAACATTCAATTTGTCAAATACAGAAATAATCACAGGAAGGAAAGTGCAAAAGGCCTTGTTCAAGTCTGAGGACAGGAACATAAACAATTTTTCCTCGCCTGTTGTAGCAGAAGTCTTATTTTTCAACTCTACGCATTCTGAAAGATGTCAAGCTCACGAAAATGTTTTGATTACATAATATTTCTGCTTCCTTAAAGAAAGAAGTGGATCCCACTGGTCCATTAGCCTATCCAAACACCTGCCTAAAGATTATCACCTAGTACATACATGCTTCAAATTTTTTTGCCTCTTTATTGTGCAAGTTCTGAAATTTCTGAAAGTGTTCTTTTCTTTTGACTCTCTTCTCTAAGAAATAAAATATATCAACAAGGATCTCATCCACTGTAAGTGGTAATCTTATAGCATCTTTTTCAGCTGTTAGATCACCACCACCACCACGTTTTCTGTTATATTAGCAGGTCCTTTGCCTCTCTATTTTCTGTGATCCATTGCTTCCTTCTTAAGGCTGCTGTATGTTGTACCGTCCATCATGTCATCCAGTATCTGAAATCTCTTCCTTCCTTGCTTCCTTCTACATAACCTAATGAACGGTTTTTATCAGTCATTCATTCTTTCTTAATATATGCCCAATCCAATTTCTTTTTCTTCTTTTTCTTACTTCTAGTAACTGTCTCTTCTCTCCCACCCTACTCAGTACCTCTTCATTTTTTACTCTGTCCATCCAACTTATTCTTTCCATCCTCCGCCATATGCACATCTCAAAAGCCTAGAGCCTTTCTCTGTCTTTGTTCCTCAAAGTCCATGTTTCAGTGGCATATAGAAGAACACCCCATACAATACATTTTATGAGTCTCTTCCTGAGTTTTCTGTCCAGACTGCTGAAGAAACATCTCCTTTTCTTATAAAATGCCTCTTTTGCCACTGCTATCTTTGTTTTAATTTCTGTGGTGCACTTCCAGTCAGTGTCTATCCTGCTTCCAAGATACTTAAAATTTTGCACCTGTTTTAGTATTTCTCCATTCAGCATAATTTTTATTTCCTCCTAGTGTCAATACTTTTGTTGTCCTTGTGTTAATTTTCATTCCGTAATTTTTTCCTTTAGCTTCAATGGTGTCCACCAAATACTGCAAATTCTTTTTCCCTGTGGCTAGAAGGACCATGTCATCAGCAAACCTCAAACACCCTACTCTTCTTCCTCCAATTTCTACTCCTTTGTCATCTAATGATCATTGGTAAAACATATTTTCCAAGTAGAGGTTGAAAAGAGTAGGTGATAGATAACATCCTTGTCTTACTCATTTTCCTAGTCTGATCCAGTTTGTGCTTTCTCCTCTCACTTCAACTGACGCTTTCTGATTAAGATATAATGAGTTTACAAGTCTTCTGGTTTTCCAGTCAACTCTCTTTTCCCTCATTATAGTCGCCAGTTTGTCCCAAACCACATTGTCAAATGCCTTTTCTAAATCGATGAAGAACATATATAGGTCTCTTCCTTTTCCAATAAACCATTCTCTCAAGATTCATAGGAGCCCTATTGCATCTCTGGTGCCCGTATTCCGCCTAAAGCCAAACTACTCTAGACAGAATACGGGCACCAGAGATGCAGTAGGGCTCCTACGAATCTTGGGAGAAAGGTTTATTGAAAAAGGAGGAGACCTACGTATGTGCTTCATCAATCTAGATTAATCATGTGGCAACTGCAACCTACAATGACAATACCTGGTTGAACATCTTTTAGAATTGCTGAAATCCCATTTTTGTGTTGTATCGTAACAGGAGCACTGTCACAGCAGAAATCTACATAGTTTCAGTTGATATGTTACGAGAATTCATCTGTGATAATATCAGGTTATCTATATTTCATCCTGTTGAGTACCCATTTAACACTGGTATGGATAGCACAGTGCTCACTACTTTTCCCTGCAGAATATCATAGAATGTAACAACAGGATGCAACTCCATAATCTTATCATTGCTTCCATCTGTTGTCAAAGGAAATGATTGATTCTGAAGGCACTTGACAACTTAAGAGGATGCACTTTTTGCCATTTACAATGCATTTTGTTTTTGTGTGACCACAGAAATACTTCTTAAAAAAAGAAAGTAAACAGACACTCGGCCCTAATTACGTCAGTGTAAATGTTTCCAGACATGTGGGGAGAAGTCTGAAGAACAACATTCAATACATTAAATACAGAAATAGTCACAGGAAGGAAAGTGCAAAAGGCCTTGTTCAAGTCTGAGGACAGGAGTATAAACAATTTTTCCTCACCTGTCGTAGCAGAAGTCTTACTTTTCAACTCTAGGCATTCTGAAAGATGTCAAGCTCGTGAAAAGGTTTTGGTTACATAATATTACTGTTTCCTTGAAGAATGAAAGAAGTGGGTCCCACTGGTCCATTAGTCTATCCAAACATCTGCCTAAAGATTATCACCTAGTGCATATATGCTTCCAAATTTATTTTGTTGCCTCTTTATTGTGGAAGTTCTGAAATTTCTGAAAGTGTTCTTTTCTTTTGACTCTCTTCTCCAAGAAATAAAATATATCAACAAGGATTTCATCTGCTTTAAATTGTAATCTTCCAGTATCTTTTTCAGTGGCTAGATTAATCAGGTGGCCAATGCAAGCTACAATGGCAATACCTGGTTGAACATCTTTTAGAATTGCTGAAATCCCATTTTTGTGTCCTATCTTAACAGGAACACTGTCGGAGCAGAAAGTTACACAGTTTCAGTTGACATGTTATGAGAATTCAACTGTGATAATATCAGGTTATCTACACTCCTGGAAATGGAAAAAAGAACACATTGACACCGGTGTGTCAGACCCACCATACTTGCTCCGGACACTGCGAGAGGGCTGTACAAGCAATGATCACACGCACGGCACAGCGGACACACCAGGAACCGCGGTGTTGGCCGTCGAATGGCGCTAGCTGCGCAGCATTTGTGCACCGCCGCCGTCAGTGTCAGCCAGTTTGCCGTGGCATACGGAGCTCCATCGCAGTCTTTAACACTGGTAGCATGCCGCGACAGCGTGGACGTGAAACGTATGTGCAGTTGACGGACTTTGAGCGAGGGCGTATAGTGGGCATGCGGGAGGCCGGGTGGACGTACCGCCGAATTGCTCAACACGTGGTGCGTGAGGTCTCCACAGTACATCGATGTTGTCGCCAGTGGTCGGCGGAAGGTGCACGTGCCCGTCGACCTGGGACCGGACCGCAGCGACGCACGGATGCACGCCAAGACCGTAGGATCCTACGCAGTGCCGTAGGGGACCGCACCGCCACTTCCCAGCAAATTAGGGACACTGTTGCCCCTGGGGTACCGGCGAGGACCATTCACAACCGTCTCCATGAAGCTGGGCTACGGTCCCGCACACCGTTAGGCCGTCTTCCGCTCACGCCCCAACATCGTGCAGCCCGCCTCCAGTGGTGCCGCGACAGGCGTGAATGGAGGGACGAATGGAGACGTGTCGTCTTCAGCAATGAGAGTCGCTTCTGCCTTGGTGCCAATGATGGTCGTATGCGTGTTTGGCGCCGTGCAGGTGTGCGCCACAATCAGGACTGCATACGACCGAGGCACACAGGGCCAACACCCGGCATCATGGTGTGGGGAGCGATCTCCTACACTGGCCGTACACCACTGGTGATCGTCGAGGGGACACTGAATAGTGCACGGTACATCCAAACCGTCATCGAACCCATCGTTCTACCATTCCTAGACCGGCAAGGGAACTTGCTGTTCCAACAGGACAATGCACGTCCGCATGTATCCCGTGCCACCCAACGTGCTCTAGAAGGTGGAAGTCAACTACCCTGTCCAGCAAGATCTCCAGATCTGTCCCCCATTGAGCATGTTTGGGACTGGATGAAGCGTCGTCTCACGCGATCTGCACGTCCAGCACGAACGCTGGTCCAACTGAGGCGCCAGGTGGAAATGGCATGGCAAGCCGTTCCACAGGACTACATCCAGCATCTCTACGATCGTCTCCATGGGAGAATAGAAGCCTGCATTTCTGCGAAAGGTGGATATACACTGTACTAGTGCCGACATTGTGCATGCTCTGTTGCCTGTGTCTATGTGCCTGTGGTTCTGTCAGTGTGATCATGTGATGTATCTGACCCCAGGAATGTGTCAATAAAGTTTCCCCTTCCTAGGACAATGAATTCACGGTGTGTATTCCAGGAGTGTATATTTCATCCTGTTGAGTCCACATCCAACACTTGTATGGATAGCACAGTGCTCACTACTTTTCCCTGCAGAATATCATAGAATGTAACAACAGGATGCAACTCCATATTTGTATCACTGCTTCCATCCATTGCCTAAGAAAATGATCAATTCTGAAGGCACCTGACAACTTCAGATGATGCATTTTTTCCCATTTACAATGCATTTTGTTTTTGTGTGAGCACAGCAATATTTCTTAAAAAAGAAGTAAACGGACACTAGTTATGTCACTGTAAACGTTTCCAGACTTGGCTAGAAAGGTGTTGATTTTATTATTATCTTCCTTCGATTTAACATAACTTACGTTTTTACTGCACTTCACATGAATACTTAAATCGTTCCTTCCACCACGTGCAATATTAAAATCACACCCACATACCAGGCAAGAGGCAAATTTTTCTCCGTTTCTTGATTTTAGTACACACTGAAAATCAACAGAATATGATCCTTTAAATGTCTGGAGGTACTATTTCTTGTTGGATTTGTTCATGAATCCTACAATAGCAATATAGTGTACGAAAATGTCTAAACACTCAAGGCAGTCAAACACTTCATTGAAACATGTAAAGGTACACAAAATCTTAAACCATTAAATGAACACGACACCAACCTCCTGAACAAAGAATACACACGTGGTAAAACACACACACACACACACACACACACACACACACACACACACACACACACACACACACACACTACATTTACATGCAACACATCTTTCAAAAGTCAAAAACTGAATTTCAGAAACCATTTTTCACTGTCTTCTTTAGATGTTAAGGTCTGAAGAGGATGTGCTAACCCAGTTAAATATGGTGCCTGGAAAACATCTGTTACAGTTTATTATTTAGTCAGTACTATTTCTATTTGTCTCAAATTAGATGAGGGATAAACAGCTTCAGTCTAATTTGAGTTTAAATGGGAACTAAAATCAATTGCAGAATTGGAAAACTGGCTACAGAAGCAGATATCCAGAAATGATTTTGAAATGTTTACATGACCACAGAGAAGTGGTGCTGGGAAAACTGTTCACAAAATCCAGTTTTGGGAGTCCCATGTAAATGGAGTGGCAGACACATGGAACGAATGTAATTAGTCCATACATGGTCAAAGAATGTGGGTTAAATCACAACAAGCAAATGGAGCAGAACAAAGAATTTTCAGAGCAGAGCCTGTCAACACACAAGATTCACATGGAAGAACTGTTACCACAGCTTTAAATTCAACTCCCGTTTACATCATCATCATCATCATCATCATTCATCGTCATCATCATCAGTTATCTGTTATATTAGCAGGTCCTTTGCCTCTCCATTTTCTGCGGTCCATTGCTTCCTTCTTAAGGCTGCTGTATGTTGTACCGTCCATCGTGTCATCCAGTATCTGGAATCTCTTCCTTCCTCGCTTCCTTTTCCCTTCTACATAACCTTCCCGTTTACATAGGGCTCTCAAAACCAGATTTCATAAACCAATTTCCCAATGGCACTTCTGGATGGTTATGTAAACACTTCAAAATCAATTCTGGAAATCTGCTTCTCATTGCCGATTTTCCAATTCTGTAAAATTTTTCGTTCCTATGTAAATGCAACCAGTTTTGAAATGTGCTTTGGTTTTCAAGTTACATTTTGGTTTCAGAATGTTCTGTTAATATGAACTTACCGTCCAGTGAAGGAGAAGCAGCAATAATTTTTGAAAATATAAGTAATTGGAAAGACCAAAAAATCTACTCACCAAGTGGCAGTAGCAGAACACATATATTAACATGTATCATAGTTCGCAAGCTTTCGGTGCCAGTGGCACCTTCTTCTGGCAGAGGGGTTGGATAAGAATGGAGAGGGTTGAAGAAAAAGGACTAGTGACGGTTAGGAAAAGTTGTAGGGTTCAGAAAAGTCACCGAGAATGCCCGAGTCAGAGGAGACTTACTGGATGTGATGAGAAGGGAAGAAAGACTGTCAGGGACTGCTCTGAACGAGATTTGACAACCCGAGAGCTTAAATGTGGAAGATATGTTAAATTGCAAGGCAGTGATTACTGCTAAAACAACATACACCACTTAATAAGAGAGGAAAGTGAGTGCATTGTACATCACAGAGAGGGGACGCGGATGGCGAAAAATAGACGGGTCGGCAAATGAAAGATGTTGAAAACTAAGACGGATTGAAGAAAGGTATATTTACCGTGAAGAAATGCTGAGACTGAAGAAATAGATGTAAATTAAGGCCATACGGGTGGCGAGATCTGAGGATGTGTTGCAGTGCAAGTGCCTACCTGCAGAGTTCTGAGAAACTGGTGTCCGGGGGACAAATCCACGTGGTACGTGGGGCTGACGCACACGTCGAGGTCTCAACTGTAACGCTGCAGTGCGTGCTCTGCGACAGGGTATTGTGTGTTGCCAGTGTACACCCTCTGCCTGTGCTCACTCATCCTAACTGATAATGTGCTGGTAAAGACCGAAAAGTGTTCACATAACAGCTGGTATATGACATGTCGTTTCGCAGAAGGCTCTCCCTTTCGTAGTGCGTTTTGTCAGTTACAGGGCTGGTGTAGGTGGTGGTAGGAGGGTGCACAGAGCAAGTCTTACAGTGAGGACAGTCACAGTGGTAGGAGCAGAAGGAGCATAGGGTCTGGCAAGAATATGGCAGAGATTGGGTGGGTGACGAAAAGCTATTCTACGTGTAGTTAGCAAAATCTTTGACAGAATGGACCTCATTTCAGGGCACGGTTTTAGAAATACATTTTTATATCTCTGTTCTCCTACAGCCACTTATTGAGTAGATTTTTTATCTAAAGTAACATAGTGTTTAGTTGTTAGAGATGAGCAATAAGAATATTGGGTAAAACAGATCACTGTACATCTTGCAGGAGACTTTTTAAGGATACTGGAATTCTTGCGCACACTTCCCAATATGTTTACTGCTTAATGCATTTTGCTGCTGACACTAAAAATCAGTTTCAACTAAAACTGCAATATACACAGTCACGATATGAGACAGAAAGTAGACTGACTCCTCTTACAGGGTTTAGAACGGAGTTACGTATTTTGGCGGTTAGATATTCGACTAGTTTCTGTCTAACGGAAAGCGAGAAACTGAGAATATCTACCAATTCAAAAGAAAATTAAAAACATGCCTCTCTAAGTACTCTTTCTACAAATTATCTGAATACCTAGAACCAGGGATTGAACAGTTCAGTTAGCTACATGGCATCTAGTAGTGTTTGTTGTAAAGCTGTATGGCAACTAATAATGAACTGTAAACAGAACTCTGAGTTTTTAGATGTAAAACATATTTTCTTTGAAAAATACCATTGTAATCAAGTAAATATTAGGCTACTAATGGCACATAATCAGCAGCTGTACAGTACAAGTGAGAAGGCAGGTGTTTTTTCTAAGTACCAGCTACCTTATCAATAAAGTCCAGGTCACAATGGCAACAATGTTACAGGACACTGTGCCAGGGGCAGGGGGGGGGGGGGAGGGGTAAATGGAAAGAGGGGAGGGGACTAGTGGGCACATTGGTAGAATGGATGCTGTGTGCTGTGTACTGCTAAAGTGGTAGAAAGGAGGGAGATTGATAACTGGAGGACTATGACTACCATAGGCTGAGACCAGGTAGATTACAGGCACAAACACAAAGAGTATGTTGTGGGGACAGCTCCCACCTGTACAATTCAGAAAAGCTGTTGTTGGTGAGACAGGATCCAGACAGCACAGGCTGTGAAGCAGTTATCAAAGTGAAGTACATAGCATTGGGACACATGATCAGCAACTGGGTGGTACAGCTGTCTCTTCCCCACAGTTTGGTAGTGACCATTCAGGCGAACGGACAGCTTATCAGATACTAGTCCGTGTAGAAAACTACACTGTGGTTGCAGCTTAGTTCGTAGATCACGATTGCTTTCACAGGTAGCCCAGGCTTTGATGGGATAGGTGATGCTTATGACTGGACTGGTGTGTGTGTGTGTGTGTGTGTGTGTGTGTGTGTGTGTGGTTTGAGGTTTTCGGGCGCTAAACAGCGTGGTCATCAGCGCCCAAACGCATAGAAACAGGAACACATGCAGTGAAGGGACGAAGATGGACACCGAACAAGGAGAACGGCTAAAAGACACAGACCTGACGCAGTTCCAAATCCTCACATACAGAGGCAAAACAAGAGGAGAAGAAACGCACTAAAAGAGGAAAGGAAACACAAGGAAAAGAGAACAGAAATCGAAGTGAAACAAGTAGGTAATCGTGACTGGCGAACCTCTTACCTAAAGCCTGGGTGAGCCAGTCACCCAGCAGCACATTAAAATCCTCTCCCTAAAATCCGAGGCAACAAATTGGACAGGACACAAAACCGTAAGACCTTAACCACAGTCGTTGCGTCGTCTTGCAAAATAGAGGGCAAATCCGGTGGCAAGTGGGTGGTGATGGGACAGGTCTTGCATCTAGGTCAATTGCAGGGGTGTAAGCCATGTGGGGGGTGGGGTAACAGCTGCAGATCACCACTGTGGGAGGGGTAGGGACGATAGTGGGTAGGATATTCCTCATTTCAGGGCTCAACTAGTGCTAGTTGAAACCCTAGCAGAGGATGTGATCCGGCAGCTTCAGTCCCGGGTGGGGTACCGAGTCAGGAAAGGAATGCTCCTCTGTGGCTGGTCGGTGGGAGTGACCGGAGAGAGAAGCCACGAGAGTTGTTTCTGTTCGAGGTTGGGATGTTAATTACGGTTTGTGAAGGCATCAGTGAGACCCTCAGTATATTTTGAGAGGGACTGCTCGTCACTACAGATGTGATGGCCACACGCGGCGAGGCTGCGTGAAAGAATCTTCTCGGTACAGAATGGGTGGCAGCTGTCAAAACGGAGGTATTGCCGATCGTCGGTAGGTTTCATACGGGCAGAGGTACTGACGTAGCCATCTTTGAGGTGGAGGTCAACATCAGAGAAAAGTGTCTTTTTGAGCTGAGGAGGATCACGTAAAGCGAATAGGAGATAAGGTGTTGAGGTTCTGGAGGAAAGTGGATAGGGTGTCCTCACCCTCGGTCCAGATCACAAAGATGTCGTCAATGAATCCGAACTAAGTGAAGGGTTTGGGAGCCCGACCAGTTACGAAGATTGCCCGTCGAAAGGTCAGCAAAGGATGGTGTCGTTCGGATGCCTATTACTGTACCGCGGATTTGTTTGTAGCTGATATCTTCAAAGGTGAAGTAATTGCGGGTGGTGATATAGTCAGTCATAGAGACTAGGAAGGAGGTTGTAGGTTTGGAGTCGGTTGGGCACTGGGAAAGGTACAATTTAACAGCCACAACGCCACTGGCATCAGGGATTTTAATGTAGAGGGAGGTGGCATAAACAGCAATTAGCTGGGTGCTACGTGGTAATGGAACAAGAACTGTGGAGGGTCTGTGAAGGATATGGTTGTTGTCCTTTATATAATAAGGTAGACTATGGGTAACAGACTAATGGTGTCAGTCCATGAGAGCAGAGTCTCTCTCAGTGAGGGCACAGTAACCTGACACAATGGGGTGTCTTAGGTGTTTGTCTTTATGGACTTTAGGAAGCATGGAGGAAAGGAGTGCTGGGAGTGATAGGGGTGACAAGAGAAATAGATTCAGGGAAGGGGATTCTGGGATGGGTCAAAGGATTTGAGACGAGACTGAAGATCGTGTTGTATTTCTGGAATGGGGTCAGTGTGGCAGTGTTTTTAGGTGGACGAGTCAGACAGTTCGCAGTTCAGAGCCATAGTTGCCGAGCCTTTGTGGCACGTAGAAGTTCAGCACCAGTTTTTAGGTGGTGGATTGCAGTTCTTTCTGCAGATGTAAGGTTGATTTCCTGTTGAGGGATTTTGGGAAGGACAATGAGGCAAGGTTCAAGGTTAGGAAATTCTGGGAAGTTAACAGGGGATGATTTGGGGGCAGTGGAGTTGGGTCGGATTGCTAAGGTCGGTGGTGAAGAAGGTTTTCCAATGTGGGGCCCAGATGAAGGAAAGAAGCCGACTGAACTTGGGAGTGAGGCAACAGATAAGACCTTCAAAAGGACTGATACTTCTGTGAGGCAGAGGCTTTTGGAGGACAGGATCATGACTGTGTATCCCATCTGTTTAGGTTCTCGATTCTCTATGGTGATGGGAGGGAATTCCAGAAACTGAGGCAGTGTTTGTTCACTATGAGGGAACGCGGGGGAAGTTCGGAGGCTCTTATAGAAGTTATGGATAGATCCAGGCCAAGGTGGGGGTAGGAGATAAACAGTTTTGAGAGTTTTTTGAGATGGCGTCTGGCCACAGAGGAGCACTTCCTCATGACTCAGTAACATCCAGGACTGAAGTAGCTGAATCACAGTCTACATTTGGATTTCGACTATATCTCATCATGCCGTCTCCCCACGTCTCACACCTACACCTACATCTACGTCTATACCCTGCAAACCACTGTGAAGTGTGTGGCACAGGGTACGTCCTACTGAACCAGTTATTAGGTTTTCTTCCCATACCATTCACACATGGAGTAAGGGAAGAATGACTGTCTGAATGCCTCTGAGCATGCAGTAATAATTCTAATCTTATCCTCACGATCCTAATGTGAACGATATGTAGGGGGTTGTAGAATATTCCTAGAGTAATCACTTAAAGCCGATTCTTGAAACTTTGTTAACAGACTTTCTTGGGATAGTTTACGTCTGCCTTCGACAGTCTTCCAGTTTAGTTCCCAGTATCTCTGTGAAACTCTCCCGTGGGTTACACAAACTTGTGACCATTTGTGCAGCCCTTTACTGTATATGTTCAACATCGCCTCACAGTTCAATTTGGTACACATCCCACACACTTGAGCAATATTCTAGAATGGGTCACATGAGTGGTTTGTAAGCAATCCCCTTTGTTGACTGACTGCATTTCCCAAGTATTCTACTAATAAACCAAAATCTACCATCTGCTTCACCAACAACTGAGCCTAAGTGATCATTTCATTTCATATCCCTACAAAGTATTACACCCGTGTTTTTTATATGAATTAGCCGATTCTAATATTGTAGTTATAAGCTTCTTTTTCGTTTTGTGAAGTGAACAATTTTACATTTCTGAGCATTTTAAGCAAGTTGGCAATATTTGCACCACTTTGAAATCTTATCGAGATCTGACTGAATATTTATGCAGTTGCTTTCAGACAGTACTCCCTTATAGATAACTGCACCATCGGCATTAAACTAAGGTCGCTATTAATATTGTCCACACCGTCATTAATATACAATATGAACAACAAGGGTTCAAATACATTTCCCTGGGGCATACCCAAAGTTCCCTCTACGTGCATCTGACGACTCTCCATCCGAGATAGCATGCTGCATTCTTCCTACCAAAAGTCCTCAATCAAATCACAAATTTCGCTCGATACCCCATACGATCGAACTTTTGACAATAAGTGTAGGTGTGGTACTGAGACAAATGCTTTTCAGAAATCATGAACTGCAGCATCTACCTAATCCCTCGAACCAAAGCTTTCGGTATGTCCTGTGAGAAAAGTGCAAGTTGGGTTTCTGGGTTTCACACGATCAATGTTTTCGAAATCCGTGCAGACTGGCATGGAGGAGGTCATTCTGTTCAAGATACCTCCTTATGTTTGAGCTCAGAATATCTTCTAAGATTGTACAAGAAATCAGTTTCAAAGATATATGGTAGTTTTGTGGATCACTTCTATTACTCTTCTCGCACAGGGTGTTACTTATGCTTTCTTCCAACTACTGGACATGTTTTTTGTTCCAGTGATTTAAATAGATAGAAGAGAGGCTAACTCAGCTGCAAACTCAGTATAGAATCTTAACAGGGATTCCACTGGATCCTGGACTTTGTTCAATTTTAATGATTTCAGTTATTTCTGAACATTACTGACACTAATACTGATTTCAGTCAGCTTTCAGTGGCACAAGGATTAAATTGGGGCAATTCTCCTCAGTTTTCCTTCATAAAGGGACAGGTGGCTTTTGAGCCATGCTCCTGCTAGTGTTTGTGCCGTGGACAGGTTGGCATCATGTATTCGGATTGTGACCTCTGGTTTTCTTAGTCCGTTCACTGGCACCACTACATTTGCTAGCGTTGTCTGTCCTTGAGTGGCAGCAACAGCATTTATCAATATCTAGTACCCTTACTATCTTTGGAAGGACGTGAAGTGTTTTCGGGTCGGGTGTGTCGGTAGTTCGCTGGGGACGGAGCAGCAGTGAGGTCCGACAGTGCCAGCACAAGTCGAGGGAACTGGTAATATATGCACTGCCCAATGGAAGGACGTAGTCTTGAGAGTGTACAACCACGTCGAGGTCCAGATTCAGCAGGTTTAAGTTGAATGGATCGTTATATTTAAGTAGTGCAACTTTCACTTGTGTGTGTGTGTGTCCGTCCTTTGAAGTGACCTCATGCCATCAAGTTGTCAGACAGAAGAGTTATACTCCAACGTTTCCCTTGCCTGACTCGATTGGTAACGACTGATGGTCGGTCGTTCGATAGGTCGTCTCAGTAGATGATTTGTATCTGGTCTTTCCACCATTTCTGTCTTCTTAGCATTCATGTCTACACGCAATTCGTCCTGTAGCTGAATAGTGACTGCTCATCATTTGACGATGTTAACTGTTATTCTATCATGGTGCTGGTTATCACATCTTAGGTGGATTCTGCGAGTGTGTTGGTCAGCGTTTAAGCTGCCCCTAGTTTGAGTTCCCATCCTGTTAAGTGAGCTTAACTCTTGGCTGCCTATCTCACCTTACTTAAGTTTGAGGGACTTTCCCAGGTCGACCTTTGGAGCAGTGTCTGTGGATCACACCCTTCTTATTTGGTCAGATTGTGTTAATTGTGTAAAAAAATAATATTATGTTTAAATTATTCCTATTGCGGCCTTCAGCTGACAAATGATTTGAATATCTTCTTAATAAGGCCATCAGTCGTCAGCGTAGCTTGTGTTACAGTCAGTAATTTTATGATTGTTTTAGAATTTATTTTAATATTTTCAGCATGTAATTATCTTCCTGATTTGTAATTCAGGCCTTCAGCCATTAATCATTCTGTGGTATTGCTTGTGGCCTTCAGCCGACAAATAATTTGAATTTTTTCTTAATAATGCCTTCAGCTGTCAGTGTAATTTGTGTTACAGTCAATTCCTTTAAAATGATTGTTGATAATTATTACCTTAAATAAAGTGTGTGTGTTTACTGTGCAACCAACGCTAACTGAGTAAGGCCCCGTCCACACCTTTTCCTGCTTTCCCGAAGTTCCATGCTTCAGCTTTCCAGCTCTTGCTTAGCTACCCTAAATTTCAGTTACTGTCTCACTCGCTACGGACTGGATACTAATTTTTGTGCCACTAAGTCTTTTACATATAACCAGAATTTCTTTGGGTCTCATTATAGCTCATCTGACAATATTCTGCTGTGGTAGTCACCGAAGGCTTCCTGCATTGCCCTCTTGACAGTCAAATGTGTTTCATTTAGCACATCTCAATCTACTGTCATGTTTTTAATAGAGGGAAACATTCCACGTGGGAAAAATATATCTAAGAACAAAGATGATGTGACTTACCAAACGAAAGCGCTGGCAGGTTGATAGACACACAAAATTAAAGCTTTCACAACCAACGGTTGCTTCATCAGGAAATAGGGAAGGAGAGGGAAAGACGAAAGGATGTGGGTTTTAAGGGAGAGGGTAAGGAGCTATTCCAATCCCGGGAGCGGAAAGACTTACCTTAGGGGGAAAAAAAAAGGACAGGTATCCACTTGCACACACACACACACACACACACACACACACACAGACACAGATACAAGCAGACATTTGTAAAGGCAAAGAGTTTGGGCAGAGATGTCAGTCGAGGCGGAAGTACAGAGGCAAAGATGTTGTTGAATGGCAGGTGAGGTATGAGCAGCGGCAACTTGAAATTAGCGGAGGTTGAGGCCTGGCGGGTAACGAGAAGAGAGGATATACTGAAGTGCATGTTCCCATCTCTGGAGTTCTGACAGGTTGGTGTCAGTGGGAAGTATCCAGATAACCCGGACGGTGTAACACTGTGCCAAGATGTGCTGGCCGTGCACCAAGGCATGTTTAGCCACAGGGTGATCCTCATTACCAACAACACTATCTGCCTGTGTCCCAGAGTGTAGAGACAGATCAGTTTTTCAACTACAGCCATGGTTTTCAAAATGCAATATCGAAATGTCCTTTGCTGACTGCATTCGATTTTTAGGAGACGGACAAGAAACCTGACACGATCCAAGTACCTGTGCACGCAGAACTCCTTGCGGGATATTAAGGTCTGTAGCAATATTTAATTTATCCGTACAGAGTATACCAACTGGTGTTACTGTAGTCACCAGTTTGGAGACTAGCTCGATGCCGCTGTCTACATTATTCCGCCCCGTGCAGACCTCTCCATCTCTCTTCAAGTACCGCACCCAGCATACACCTGGGCCTGCTTTCTGTACTCACACCTCAGTTATTCCTCTACAATTTTCTTCTTCACACTTCCCTCTCGAACGAGATTAACACTTTCCCTGCTACAGAGCAGCTCTCTGCATTTCACGCTGAGGGTGACTTCCGTTACGGCTGTACTGCCTGCCAAATGCCGGTGCCTGTGCTGAGAGATGGCGTTCTGGCCAATACAAAATAATTATTGGCCGATTTTTTAAAAACTATTTGGAGAAAAGGATTTGAATTTTACACATATTGCAGTCCGATGCATACACTAGATAAAAGAATGAGTTTCTTTTCATTATGCAGTCATACTTACTGTGCTGCATCAAATTACATAAAACTTTACACAAAAATTTAAAAAGTTTGCAGAGGTGAAAACACACTGCATACACTTTACGTACAGTCGATTTAAGCTCGTACATTGCAACGAATGAAATGCAGATGAGATATCAAAATTTTATTTAAAATTAAGAGCAGAACATTTAGTTCTCACGTTACTGGCTTTTATATTCGTCTGACACTTGTGCACCACACATCTGTTCGCACCCTTCTGCATTGCGTATCGTGCGGTTCTAATAATCGCCATATCTCGAGTGATTCCAGCCGTCGAAATGAGGTTTTCTGCAAATAGCAGCACACGTTGAGGCATACAAGTTGTACGATAAATACTTGAAACTTTTTTATTTACAAAGATACAGAAGTAACTTGTCCGCAGCAGTGAGAGGTCAGTGGCTCAGGACGCATACAAATGTGCACTGCACTGTGGGAAAACCCGAGCAGTGCACGTACGACGGCACGTAAACGGCAGCTGCAGAATGGGGCACTGGACGTGTACAGTGAAAGGCTCAACTGTTCCGTGTTTCTGTCTAATATACTAACCGTGACATAACCAAAAACAGAATTTTTCATATTTGTGAAGTCACACTATTTACACATATACTAACTTCACCCAAATCAATTTAAATTGGAAGCTGTCATCAATCTTTCATCCGGTTTTAATCAATCCTCTATTGTCTCTTCTCTTGTAGAACATTTTCACCTCTAGCCCAGTGAGAGCTACTTCACCTGTACGGAAGCCTACTGTGTTCAGAGTCAGCAAACACGAAGGGGTAGGGGTCTGTCAATTGTCTTCAGTTCAAACTGCTACGTCTCTTGTGTCCTACCTACTGACCTATTTTTACAATTTGAATTAACTTTTAACTTTTTCTGAAGATAATGACAACCGTGTTGACGGCAGCCACAGTATTTAATTTGCCTGCACAGGTTGTGTAAATCTTTGTTTTTGCTGGTCCTATCCAAACTAAAAACTCAAAGCAGAGCGAAGAGCTCGCGAAAGCCTCACTTGCAGTTGTACGATGACAGAGTACCGAATACAGCAAAAAAGGTTTCAGTTGGGACTTAAATGTCTTCACTGTCCGTCTTATTCTTGAAATTCAGCCACAAGTTCTTTGCTTCTGATCTCTTAGAAGGAAATGTGATTTGATAGGAAATGTTTTCCAACAAACAAAACTGTGCCCGGTTCCCTATTAAGGATTTGGCAGAACTCAATGAAACTTAACTTTTGTGAAAGACCTATTTGTGTAGCTATGCTGTCAGCTGCTGACAAAAACTTTCTAGGTGTTGATACCAATTTTGGTCTCAATCAGAAGCCTCCAAACATTTTAGCCCTAAGTTTTGTTGAAGCCGTATACCCTTGTTCTCGGTACAATTCAGAAGTGTTCGTGATGCTTGCCACAAACTGACACCGAGTGGCACCGCAGTGGTCATTATGCAGCGAGTTGCTTATTGTTTTATCTTGAGATGTGGCTTTAATTTAATTTCATATACATTTCTACAAATACATACCACTCATGACTGTCTTAACACACTTTTGCAAAACCTCGTTACTTCTGTTATCGTTAACATCACAACGAGTGGTCAGAACATAATGCAAGCACTGTGGGATATCTTCTCATCCCGACACTGCTTGCCTCGCAGCAGTCATAGGGGTTATCTCTCAGTTCCCTGTGGCCACCGCTTGCACAGTTAGAGAAAAGTTGAACAGCATACTGACATACTGCAGTGTCAGATTACGCACAAATTTTTGTTTCGGGACTAGACAGAGAGTGAGATATCTATAACACAGGAAGCAGGGGCGGACTCAACTCCGCAATTTCTGTTGTCACGTACGGGTGAGTGTCCAGATCATTTCATTGCTGCAGTAACAGCTGATGTGTGTGCTGCGCTTTATGTATTATTACAACTATTTCTGACAATGCTAAATTTTAGTATTAGTGTCTTTGGGAAAGTAGAGAAGTGCAGTAGTGCAGCACTATCTTGTGGGTAGAGGCAACATGTGTGATCTGAAGCACAAAATATACTGGGACTAATATGTATTGTGACAAAAGTTTCTTAGTCGACATACAGTGTGTTTAACAGTGAGTATCCAGTTCGATTAAAATTGCCTTAAAGACAAAGCCCGTACAATTCTTTACTCGGAACCCTTGCTCTTAATACTATTAATTGGCATAATTTTTATTTGCAGTTACATCCCTTGTGTAGGTTTGTACAAATATGGAAAAGTAAAGGAGGATAGAAAGTGAGTGCATAAATTTTAAAAAGCAATGGGGCATCAATATTTTGTGACTGAGTCAAGTAATAAGGCAATCTGTATAATTTGCAATGAAACAATATCAGTTCTCAAACAATACAATATGAAACATCATTACGGGACTAGCATTTTCTGACTTAATTCAAATTCAATAGAAGTCAATGATTAGAAACACGCACATCTTTGAACAGCATCTGAGTGAATGCTGAACAAGAAGCACCAAGTCCTGCTAGTTTCTGCATGGCTCACTCAACAGCAAAGTATGTAAAAACATCTACTTACAGCAAATTCGGAAGGACTGCACGATTGCAGCAGTTGAAGAGATGTGACCAGGAAAAAGTAGTTTACTTGAAAACCTCAGTTTGTCAGCAAACACTGTGGCTTGAAGAGTAAATGATATTGCTGAAATATATTAACTTGATTGTCTGAGAAAACTCAACACTTAGAGCCATTCTCTTTGACTCTGGATGAGTCAGAAGACGTTTCAGATACTCCAGAAGTGTTAATTTTGATTTGAGGAATAAACGAGAATCATTAAGTATATGAAGAGCTGCTTGACATTCTTAGTATTCACGGCATGGCCACAGAGGAAGAAACTTTTAAGTGAGATGAAAATGTTGTTCAGATAAACAATGTTCAATGGAAAAACTTAAGGTGTATCACAACTGATGATGGCAAGAATGTGACGAACAAATAAAGCTACTGTTGCTCTCAAGTCAGAGGCAGTAGAAAATGTCGAAAATGTCTGGATATGTCAAAAGTTTGAATGTCAGTCATGTCAGCTGTTAACTATGTAAGATCACATGCTCTCAATTATCATTAATTCTGCAAGTTTATTGAAGAGACTGAAGGAATGACTTACCATATTATACAGCAGTACGCTGGCTTAGCTGCAGAAAAGCTCCGACATGATTTTTTGAACTCTTAACAACTATCAAAATTTTCTTGAACGAAAGGAATCGTCCTCTGACTGAATTACAAAACAATGAGTGGTTATGGAAGTTGTTATTTTGTACAGATTTAACTCAACATATGAACAACTTCAATTTAAATTTACAAGAAACAAACTGGCTCCTGCCTGTTTTATACACTTATATTAAATCCTTTTGACAAAAAATTGTTTTGTTTCAGTCTCAATGAACAAAAAATGTCTCTTCTAAAATTGCTATTGATATCAAGATTTTTCAAAATCCTTTTAACACCAATTTAGGAAGTCTTGCCAATGACCTTCAAATGGAAATGGTTGATTTGTAAAGATAAATATTTAATTCATCATTGCTGGAACTTTATAAGAGTCTTTCACTCTCACAGTTTGATCAGTTGCATAAGTTTGTACATAGCTTTTTTCCCATTTTTATACTACTTATCTCTGTGAAAAAACTTAGATCAATACATTCCATTCCAAAGAAACAGGTATTCAAACAGAATTATAATACAATATTGTAATTTTTTATTCATAATACAGTACAGCCTATTTTAGAAGAAAGTTGTCAAGAGATATTTGTTTATGCCCATGCTTCAAAATCTGTCAAAAGAGAGGCATAGCACGATTATTAATTAAATTCATAGCACGCATAGCTACTGCTTTACAGGCACATTTAATGAATTTGTGTTAGTTAAAAAAATCAGAACTGGAATTCATAAACAGACATTGCAAGGAAAAGAGTTAACACACGCAGGTGAAGAAAAGATCTTGGAACATCTTTGTGGAAAATTTGCAACACTGCTGCGAAAGCCCGAGCAGTGGTGATAATTGCGGTGAGAGGCACATTGCATTCAGTACAGCTGATTGAATATAGCTTCTACTTTACAGAGTGTTAGTCTATAGGACAACACACGATTGTGTGTTCATTCATAACGGGTAAAGAGAGCGATCCAGGCCAAGTGTTGGTTTTTGAAATTGTTAGTACAGACAGAAGGGAAAAAAAACACTAAACAAACTCTCTACGTGAAAAATCGTTCGTTAAGCGATTCAGTTTCTTTTACTCATTGTGCAAATTACTCCTTATGAGAGGTGCTCAATAAGCAAGGTTCGACTGCAATAAAAGAAAATAACGGTGGGCCAGACAGGGGCACATATGACCCGTCAATGCGGGCTGGATCGATGGTGTTTGCGGGCTGGTGTCGGCCCGCAAGCCGTAGCTTGGAGATCCCTGGTCTAGATCATCTTCTGACACATGGTAATTATGAACAATGCAGACAATAATATCAGGACTAAACAGTAAAAAAATTAAAAATCCTACAAATTCCCGTGATGTATCAGTATGTACTTACCAGCCGAAAAAAATCATCATATCATCTCACCTTCTAATGCATTACATGTAGTTGCCTTAATATTGGGTTAAATAGGTGAGCACCAGTGTTGTTATTACATGTCACTAATGCACTCTCACTACCTGGAGACATCTGTACCTCTGTTGCTCACTGTGGCAAAAAAGCCTGTCATAAGACCTTCTGAAGCCATTCTTAATATGCCAACAGTGCAACCTTGGCAAAAACTTCATTCCTGCATAGTTGAAACATGTATTTACCTCACTACGGGCTACTGTTCTTCAGATTCACTATATAACTCCACTTATATTGAGCTCAATGACCACTGACAATATGTGAACAGCTGTGTCCACCACCCAAGTGACTACTACAATGATCCCTCTACCTCATACAGATAAGGTATGCTTACCATCGAACTTGTCTACTGTCTTTCTGTACCCATTTCTTAAATATACATGTCAGTCTTTCTTATGCAATATTATCTTTTTCTAATATTTAACTGGAGCTATTGCCGACAGGGAACTGCAGTTTAGTTCTCAATTTTCAGCTAGTTAAAGACAAAAACTGATGATGAATTCAGTAGCTTGCATTGGTATTAACACAATAGTAGTAGTGGTGGTGGTGATGGAGGTGGTAGAAGCAGCAGCAGCAGCAGCAGCAGTAGTAGTAGTAAATAAGTTTTCAGAAGAGTTGTGACGTGAGCATATTAAGAATAATATAAGCAGGCCTGCCGAGAGAGGTATTTGCCATTGTGTGCAATGAAAGACAAGATGTGTCCAGACAGTGAGTGATTATTAGTGATGTGTAAAACACACATCAAAAAAAGTTTTGCATCACCTCGGTTCCGAGAGTTCCGGAACCTGTACAGAAAATTGGAATAGAGATCAACACAAACATCATTTCTGCCCTTTTTATTGCTCATGAAAACCACACACTGCATGTTGTACCACCATACAGGGAGACCTTCAGAGGTGGTGGTCCAGATTGCTGTACACACAGGTATCTTTAATACCCAGTAGCACGTCTTATTTCACTGACGCATGCCTGTAATCGTCGTGGCACACTATCCACAAGTTCATCAAGGCACTGTCGGTCCTGATCGTCCCACTCCTCAATGGCGATTCCGCATAGACCCCTCAGAGTGGTTGGTGGGTCACATCGTCCACAAACAGTCTTTTCAATCTATCCCAGGCATGTACGGTAGAGTTCATGTCTGGAGAACATGCTGGCCATTCTAGTCGAGCGATGTTGTTATCTTGGAGGAAGTCATTCACAAGATGTGCACGATGGGGGTGCAAATTGTCGTCCGTGAAGACGAATGCCTCACCAATATGGTGCCGATACGATTGCACTATCGGTGGGAGGATGGCATTCACGTATTGTACAGCCGTTACAGTGCCTTCTGTGACCACCAGCGCTGTGCGTCGGCCCCACATAATGCCACCCCAGAGTAGCAGGGAACCTCCATCTTACTGCACTCACTGGACAGTGTATCTAAGGCGTTCAGCGTGACAGGGTTGCCTCCAAACACGTCTCTGACGATTGTCTGGTTGAAGGAATATGCGACACTCACTGGTGAAGAGAACGTGGTGCCAATCCTGAGCAGTCCATTAGGAATGTTGTTGGGCCCATCTGTACCACGCTGCACGGTGTCGTGGTTGCAAAGATGGAGCTTGCCACGGACGTTGGGCGTGAAGTTGCACATTATGCAGCCTATTGCGCACAGTTTGAGTAGTAACACGACGTCCTGTGGCTGCACGAAAAGCATTATTCAAGATGGTGGCACTGCTGTCAGGGTTCCACCTAACCATAATCCGTAGGTAGCAGTCATTCATTCACTGCAGTAGTAGCCCTTGGGCAGCCTGAGCGAGGCGTGTCATTGACAGTTCCTGTATCTCCTCCATGTCCGAACAACACTGCTTTGGTTCACTTCAAGACGCCTGGACACTTCCCTTGTTAAGAGCCCTTCCTGGCACAAAGTAACAATGCGGACGTGATCGAACTGTGGTATTGATCGTCTAGGCACTGACCTACAGAAAACACGAGCCATGTACCTCCTTCCTGGAGGGATGACTGGATATGATCTGCTGTCGAACCCCCTCCGTCTGAGGTGCTGCTCATGCATGGTTGTTTACATCTTCAGGCGGGTATAGTGACATCTCTGAACAGTCAAAGGGACTGTGTCTGTGATACAATATCCACTGTCAATGTCTATCTTCAGGAGTTCTGGGAATCAGGGTGATGCAAAACTTTCTTTGATGTGTGTAACAGAGATGCTCACCCATTTAACTCAATATTAACGCAACTACAGGGTGTTTATAAATGAATATTGGGGTTTTAATGCTTTATAACATTTATTACATTAAACTTACACTTACAAATGATATGTCAAATGAAAGAGCAACTCAAACAGTTTTACCAAGAACGTTATAAATGTCCAATGTGAGCACCATTTGTCACACGGCACACATCAGGTCCATAGCCGAGTTCTTCCCACATGTTGATAAGAGTGTCTTCAGTGATTATAGCAAAAGCTGCATCAATCTGGTTTCTTAATTCAGGGAGGTCTGCTGGTAACGAAGGCACGTACACACGATCCTTGATGAATCCCCAAAGGAAAAAATCGCATCCCTGAATGATGAAACCGGATTGAAGCAGCTGTTGCTACAATCAATGAAGACACACTTATCAAGGTTTGGGAAGGACTCGGCTATAGACTTGGTGTGTGCTGTGTGACAAATGGTGCCCACATTGAACATTTATACGGTTCTTCGTAAAACTGTTTGAGTTGCTCTTTCGTTTGACATATCATTTATAACTGTAAGTTTAATGTAATAAATATTATAAAGTGTTAAAACACTGATATTCATTTATAAACACCCTGTATATGTAATGGATTAGAAAGCAAAATGCTCTAATGAATTTTTAAACCAATACGTACATACTGATAAATTATATGAATCTGTAAAATTATTATTTTTTTTTTATAATTTACTACTGGTATCAGTCTGTTTTGTTCACAATTGCATAACAATTACACAATAAATGTTTTGTACATAATCCACATATAGGTCAAAACTGGTAGCAACGAAGCTTTTGTCAGCAACTGATGTAGCTACACAAACCTGCCTACCATGAAAAACTGTGGGAGGGGGATTCATAAACTTGCAAGTCAAAGTGTAGTGTTAATGCAGGTGATGGCAGTGAGGAATATGCTAACAAATTTCAGTCGTGTATCAGTGGACCAGTTACTTGAGGTAAACAGCAGCATTTTGAAATATTTTTGAGCACCCTCACAATGTATCTTCATACACATATCAATTAACAGTAGAAAATATTTTGCAGATACTCACCGTTACGACAGTAGCACAAGGAAACAAAATCGATTAGGAACAAGACGTCACGAGATGACGTGTAGAGTTAGAATGAGAGGTACGCACCTTTGCTGTGACGGAGAGAGCCCGCCATGGCGTTGGCCACAACTGACCACGGGCCGCCGGGCTTCCTCTTGCCTGCACATAAGCGACGGCCAACACTTCAGATTAGCGGTGGGGAAACTGGGAGGTGGGAGTAGGGGAGGAGGGGTCCACCGGAAGCAGCACACACTCGGCACCCGTCTACAGATTGCAGCACCGACCGTGCAGTAAAGGTGTGCAAAACTTCATTTTTCTCGACTTTCCGACCTCTGCGACGGGCCGATTTGTGCACGCTACTTCTAGTAGACCTCTCGGTGAAGGTAATGAGGTATTTCGGAACTGAGGAAGTCGGGTGGTAGTCGTGTGTCGGAACGAAGTGAGAGAAACTGTGTGCATTAAGTAACAGTGAAAACAGATGTAGCAGACAGCAAACACTCGTCCCACTTTGTAACAGCCACAGTTGCGGAGGTGCTCGACACGACACAAATTAGAATGTGACGTGACACTGGAGAATCGGGCCTCTCAAACTGCAGAAATGGGAACGAACGGAGCAATCGCAGCAGAATCGCATAAAGGCGGAGGCGTGAATCTAGAACTTTCTGAAGTGTTATTTCAATTTGTAGCAGGAGAAGCGAGATAAGGACAGGAAACGTGTAAAACAGAGGTCATGCTTTGTGTGTCCCTCTTCCACTCTGATTCCAAGAGAGGGTCTACCACTCTCTCAGAAGACCAACTTTTGTCTTCATAGAAATATTAAATTACTTTACACAAGTCGAATTCACTGAAGTGAATAGGACAGAATCAAATAACTGTGAATAGGAGTATGTCCTGTCCACTCGATTGAATTACAGTAGTTTTAAGTCATTGAGATGGAGAGACAGGTATAAGAAACTGTCCAATCTGAAAAGTGTACAGACCCGGTAGCACAATTTGGTTTTGCCACTGTTTTCAATGTCATTCAAGGCAGATTCTGGGACGGTTCCTACCGAGAGACCAAGGATGCCACCTTCACCTGTGTTCAGCCTCTATTGAGATCAGATAAATGGTGTAAGGTATTACAATGTATGCTCATATTATTATTATTATTATTATTATTATTATTATTATTATTATTATTTCTTTGCTTTCTCAGACGTTATGACTGGATAAAAATGAAAAGTGACACGGACCTTGATCAAGCGTGACTTCCTTTTAACTGTACGGTATATGTTACATTGCATTTAGGAACTTTCGGGTAATTGAACATGTATCAATAATTACAGATTTCTATAGTTGTATGTATACGTTTGGATGTAGCTGTATTGCGTTGATGTACTGGTGGATATTGTGTGGTATGACTCCTGTAGTTGATAGTATAATCGGTATAATGTCAACTTTATCCTGACGCCACATGTCCTTGACTTCCTCAGCCAGTTGGATGTATTTTTCAATTTTTTCTCCTGTTTTCTTCTGTATATTTGTTGTATTCGGGTATGGATATTTCGATTAGTTGTGTTAATTTCTTCTTTTTATTGGTGAGTATAATGTCAGGTTTGTTATGTGGTGTTGTTTTATCTGTTATAATGGTTCTGTTCCAGTATAATTTGTATTCATCATTCTCCACTACATTTTGTGGTGCATACTTGTATGTGGGAACGTGTTGTTTTATTAGTTTATGTTGTATGACAAGTTGTTGATGTATTATTTTTGCTACATTGTCATGTCTTCTGGGGTATTCTGTGTTTGCTAGTATTGTACATCCGCTTGTGATGTGATCTACTGTTTCTATTCATTGTTTGCAAATTCTGCATTTATCTGTTGTGGTATTGGGATCTTTAATAATATGCCTGCTGTAATATCTGGTGTTTATTGTTTGATCCTGTATTGCAATTATGAATCCTTCTGTCTCACTTTTCTTAGCCATGTGTTGGATGCGTCTTGATCGATGTGTGGCTGTGTTAGATGATACAGGTGCTTGCCATGTAGTGTTTTCTTTTTCCAATTTACTTTCTTTGTATCTGTTAACGTTATGTGATTTAAAGGGTTGTAGAAGTGGTTATGAAATTGCAATGGTGTAGCCAACGTATTTATATGAGTGATTGCTTTGTGTATTTTGCTAGTTTCTGCTCGTTCTATAAAGAATTATTATTATTATTATTATTATTATTATTATTATTATTATTATTATTATTATTATTATTTACATTTCTACTATAATTTTGTCATTTCAAAGCTCAACATTTTATTACTTTGATTTCCTCTTTTAATGAGTTCTGAAGACCTTTTGTCAGTTCCACATAGGAGGGGAACTAAATGATCGTAAATTAAAGGCAAAAATAAAAATGTGAGTCACAAGAGAGAAGACACAGTACAGGAGGCAGGATGAACTGTTGCTCTCTGCGAAGCAGGGCCCTCGTCAAAAGGGCAGCAACACTACTGGACGGTTGTGTGGCCACTTTAAATTTGGACTCAAATTTCACAACTCTTTATTGTGCCTTGTGTACTGTGTTCCACATTGTCCAAGAGCCGATGTTCTGGCTGGGCTTCCCCCTGGGCCAGGGCTGAACATAGTCTCTTAAGCTTTTACTCCCTACCCCAACTCCCCACCCTCATTTTTGGAAATATGAATACAAAATTTCTTCCAATGTACAAACATTAACTAATTTTGAAAGTTCAACTACAATTTTCGAATTTCACTATGAGCTATGGAATATAAGTTCTAGATCTAGAGAAAATGTGTATACAACCAGAAGATAGACGAACTGAAGCGTCTTCACAACAGTTTTAGTGATATTTGGGACTTTCTAATACAAGAAATACACAACTGGTGCCAAACAGCAGTAGGAACAAGTTGTCAGACACCTCGAATGGTCAATTGCTGCTAACTTATTGTTGGCCTTAGCCAACCACGGCATGGTGGTGGTGGTGGTGGTGGTGGTGTGACCAGGGGGGGGGGGGGGGGGGGGGGGAGGCTGTTTGTACAATGTGCAAATTTCACTTTCGGCATGGAATGAAGAGGCAGTTGCAACCTATAGTAGACAATAGATCATCCCAGAATTTACCTGGAACAACTTAGCCCCAAAGTTCTAATTACAAAAATATTAATTTCTTGATTTCATCGTTCCTTCAGTAGTAACTAAAATTAAATGAATACAAGATACTCTTGCAGGAATTGAGAGGAATTTGACAACACAAAAACATTCAATCTTTTATGTTATCCATTTGCCACTTAATTGATAAACACTTTCCTGAATGACGGACACACCGTCTCGACATATGCACCATTCTTCTGTCTCGTATTTGCCAGACAGATAACATAATGGATCTCTTTCTTGAGGTGATGTGCAGAAATGTCTGTGTACGAATCGTACAGCTCGACAAGTAGAAACCTAGGTGGGGACTGTTATTTAAAAATGACACGACACAGATGATGTTCTTCTGGACTCCTTACACCTTGTGTGGTTAAATCAATATTACGCTAATTGTTATTTTACACAATATTGGCAAACTAAAGCACACTGATTAAATCGCCTTGAGCATATTGGCAGTGAACGGGTAAATGCAACCAGCAGCACACTTTTCTGGTCACTTCAATTCCCATTAAATGGCCGCCAGTTCCAAAAATTGCGATTACACATCACTTCTCATTTCTGTTTTCTGGTAAACTACTTTAGTTGCCCTTATTTCTGCAGTTTTCAAGTAGGCACTCTCTTCTGGTGTCACAGTGAGGGTATGTTAATCGGTTATCAACACACAATTACAACACAGTACACTTGACATCATACCAAAAAAACAATAATGGAAGTGGCAAAACATAATGTGTGCCAAATACCTACCAGCATTGAGGTTGATTGATATTACGATAGTTTACAGGCATTGCAAAGCACTTTGTTTTCCTTACAGAAAAACACACATAAAATCAAACACTGAAGGCATAATTAAGGAAATGCTACTTGTCAAGCAACGCCATCATCACCAAATCGTGTACATAGTCCCTAGACAGTGTACAGGAGAAATAGCTGGAGCCAACAAGATCTCCACATGCTATTTCTCCTAAACTGCCAAAGTATGGCATTTATCACAGATGGCCTTCCGCTCACGAGCCAGTTGTACCGGAACTGGATAAAAAGAACTGAATTTAGTGATAATGCATGTCAGAGTGGGCAACTAAATGGCTATCTGTGTCTGAGGGGAGAGAGTTTAAAAATTGTCAAGCAGATCACAAACAATGGGAAGCCCATGACGAAATAACAGTAATATGGAAACAACTGGTTTTTACTTACCACATAGCAGAGGTATTGAGTCACAGATGTGCTCGATGAAAAAGAATACTAGAAATATTTCAGCTTTTGGACAAAGTCTTTCTCCAGAAGCACAAAATTATCATACATTCTCACAACAAAAAACTCATGCATACACGGTCACTGTCTCTGGGTACTAAGGCCCAACAGCGATGTAGATGGGCATTAGCACCCTAGAAACTGTTTTTTTTGGGGGGGGGGGTGGGCTGGGGGAGGGGGGGGGGGGTTGCGCGCACGCGTTTTCTACTTCTGTAGGACTTTATCCAAAGGCCGAAATATTTCTATCATTCTTTCTCACTGTGTCTGGCTGTGACTGAATACGTCCACTATGTAGTGAGTAACCCCCTTTCCTTTCTACAATGTTGTCAAACTATTGGCAATACTGTGTGAAAGAGGTGTTAAACATCAGACATATTTGTATGCCAGAAATCCTGCCTGAACATTCTTTTAACTTCCTCCAGAATTCAGTTATGTATTGCGAAAGATAGCTCCACATTTACTCTTACAGCAAGAGATGGACATAAATCAGAACTCCACAATATAGTTATCTGTTCTTTGTACAGGTCATAAAAAGTGTGGAGAAAGGAATATTCAGTATAGAAAGGGGACAGAAGCAATACTGGATGTGTTAAAGTAAAGGAATGGATACCACACAAAATATTTACAAGGGAATTTGTGCACAAGGAAGCTACATCCCAAATGAAATAACAAACAAGAAATTAAATGGCATGCAAAATGTGTGAGCAAGACACAGTAGATGGGAAGATGAAAAATTACAGAACAACCATTACATTGAGCAAAAGATGAGTTATGGCTGGTAGCACTACAATAAATGACTACAAACATAAAATATGGCACACGTAATTCCAAACAATATGGCTCAAACCTTCAAATCGGCCGAGTAGAAATTTTCAGTTTGACCTCGGTGATGGTACTTACATAAAAAAAGATGTGGCAGTCAAACATCTTACCTGAGTATATTTCCTTTTCACCGACATCAATCTGCTGGTGCGTCTTCACCACGTCAAACGGGTTCGTTACAATGGCAGCAATCTAAAAAAAGGTAAGTCATTGCATACAAGTATTAGTCAATTTGATGTCTCCTCTTTGAAGCAGTGATATCATTGTAACTAGCAGAGTTGTACTGTTAGCATTAACAGGTAATACGTCCCTACAGCTAAAACAAAATCAGACACTGTTCCAGAATATAAGTAAAAACGTTAACAAATGTAGTTTTCATTTCTTTTACTTTTTCACTCATTTGTAAACTTAAATTACCACTTTCAATGTACACACTATTATCATGCTGAAGGAAAAGGTGGGTTTAACAGCAAAAATTGTGATCTACAGTAATCGTTATACAAATGCCTAATACACTGTGATGCAAAATAGATAAAGATACCTAAAACATATGCGAATTTGCACGAAGCACATAAAATCAGCTCAGAAAGGCATTAAGGTGTCCTCCAAAATTACAAAAAGAGAGAATGGCTGGCTGGTGCTTATTATCAAGGGGTGATATTCGAGTATTGCCCAAAGACATATCTGAAAGTGAGAACTTATTCCCAGCTTTTGGTACTGTTAGTTTCTGCCTCAGCGATGAAAGAGGGAGAGGTTGGGGAAGATCAGATAGTGGGATGACACAGAGAGATTAGCAAGTCATCCTAATACCCGAGACATTATACACAGATTGGTTTTCTGGTATTTGACATTGAAAGGACCACTTGCCAGTACAAGGGAGAAATCCCAACACAAATCAAAGTAACTGGCACATAACTGGCCTTCTGTAAACTCACACGGTGGAACAATACAATAGTAAAGACCAGTAAAGCAAGAGGTGACAGTGCACTACGTAAGAGTTACGTAGGTAGATCGGTAATTCTATTTGCTAAAAAATATGGCTGTTACCAAAGCGGTGAAAATAACATTTTTAATCACATTCTTATACTATATACCTAGTGTAGAATAATTCAGTATAAAACTCAATTTACCCTTTGCCTATTGTCCATAATCTTTCCTTTGCTTGTATACTTAGTCTGTGACCAATCCTCGTCCTAAGCCTTCCCATTCACTCTTATCCACGAATGCTTTGTAAATTCCCCCAGATCTGGCTCTTACCCTTAAACCACAATAATAAATCATAAAATATCATGCTGACTGTCATTAGGAGGTGCTTCACAAATGCAAATTGTGAACTGACATCACACCTATATCTTTCGAGCCGAGGAAAATTAGGGCACACGATGGCAGTACGTGTGTAAGTGAGGGAGAGAGTGGGAAGGAGTAGCACTGAAATAGCTAGAAATCGACTGAATTAATTAAACATCTACATAGAAAAGACGCACTTGGTACCTGTGCAGTACTATTAAAAAACCAAACCGGTATACGGCATTTTATTCGGATAATGCCCCAAATTTTTTTTTATATCAGGTTGGTGCATAGGTTTACAGTGTTTTTGTTTCGCACGCTGGTATTCCAGCTGTTACGGGTTTATTTATCAAATGTAATATTTATTTGTATTTCCCTGTAGCTATCTGAGTTTACATATTATCATTTTGTCATCTGGAGATTGCGAGTGGAGTTGTGGACGCTAGAAAATGGAATTGAGGGGAGAAATCTGAACATTTCCAACATATTCTTCTGTTTGAGTTTAATAGAGGTGTGATAGCAGTGGAGGTAGCTAGAAACATTTGCACTATATATGGGCTTAATGCCATTTGACAGAGCACGGCAAGGAAAATGATTTTCCTGTTGTAAGGAGGATTGTTTGGACATTAGTGATACTCTACATTCAGTAAGATCTACGGGGTTGAGACGAAGATCATTAAAACACATTAATCCACAATGATCCACTTCAGTGTACTCGAGAATTGGCAAACGTGACGAACTGCGAACATTCCACTACGGTGTGACATTTGCGTGTAATGGGGATGGTTCAAACACAGGCAGTACAGGTCTGCATGGTCTAAGACAAAATCATAAATATCATCAGTGACCACAAGCACATCTATGCTTGCTTGTCAACAATTGGCTCCTGAACAACACTGATAATTCCTATGCTGTATCCTTACTGGTGACAAGAAATGCTAACGTAAGGAAAAGAAAGGAATGGTTGAGCCCAAACTCCCCACACAAAGACCTTTGTGCATACACAAAAGATTTTGTCTAAAACTGACGTAGTGAGAGCATGGCTGTGTACAATTAATGTAGGTTGATTCTTACAAAGAAGAAGACAGCAACCAGCCGCTATTCATATTGCTATTTATTTAAGTAAATAACCGGTTTCAAACTGACAAGTTCATCATCAGACAGCTGTTCACACGATTTGCAAGATACACTTTACAGAATCATCAGTTTTCGAATTTTATTCTTCCACTGTGCCGAAATATTCTCTGTGTGTTGGTGCTATTAAAAATTCCGCACGATTTTGTTGCAAAATTGCAGGATTGTATTTTTCAAATATTCCAAAATATACGCAGCACTTATATAATTTTCAAATCACCATATTGTGCAAAGCGCCACACACACACACACACACACCAACAAGTATTTGCCACATGTAAAGTTGACACAAAGATTTCGATGGCACCAACACACCAAGAATATTTTGCCACAGTGGAAGAATAAAAATCGAAAACTGCCGATTATGTAAAGTGTATCTTGCAAATCATGTGAACAGCCATCTGATGATGAACTTGTCAGTTCGAAACCTGTTACAGAGCTATTTACTTAAATAAATAGCAATATTAATAGTGGCTGGTTGCTGTCTTCTTCTTTGTAAGAATCAACCTACATTAATGTTATACTCCTGGTGGAACAGCAATGGTGTGATGTACTACCAACTGCTCCCTGAGGTGTAACCATCACTACTGACATTTATTGTCAACAACTGAGATGCCACGCAGACTTAATCCGAGAAGAATGACCGGGAAGACTTTGTGAAGTGATGCTAATCCGTGATAACTCCCAGCCCTTATTGCTACACTGACAAAAAGCACTATACAGGAGTTGGCTGGGAAGCTATTCCGCAGTCACCTTATTCGCCCTATCTTGTGCCCTCAGCCTTTCATCTTTTCTGCTCTGTATCAAACAACCTTGAAGGAACTTGTTTTCCCGATGAAAATGCACCCGTAATGAGCCTCAACGAGTTATTCATCTCAGAGCCACACAATTTCCACAGTTGCAGAATCAAAAAATTACTCCAACAATGGCAGACTGTTGTAAATAGTGAAGTAGAATGCCATACTTCTCAGCATCCAGAGACTGCAGTCGCCTGTGTGTGTGTGTGTGTGTGTGTGTGTGTGTGTGTGTGTGTGTGTGTGTGTGTGTGTGTGCGCGGGCGCGCCTGCGCGTGCACTCTCTCTTCTCTCCGACGAAGGCCTTGTTGCTCATTTGGAAAAATACTATGAACTTACGAATCAACCTCTGCCGGGCACTTAAATGTGATTTGCAGTTGCAGAGTATCCATGTACATGTAGACGTAGAAGAGAGGCAGCGGCCTTTTCAGTAGTTGCAGGGGCAACATTATGAATGATTGACTGATCTGGCATTGTAACACTAACCAAAACGGCCTTGCTGCGCTGGTACTGCGAACAGCTGAAAGCAAGGGGAAACTACAGCTCTCATTTTTCCCGAGGGCATGCAGCTTTACTGTATGGTTAAATGATGATGGTGTCCTCTCGGGTAAAATATTCTGGAGGTAAAATAGTCCCCCATTTGGATCTCCAGGTGGGGACTACTCAGGAGGACGTCGTTATCAAGAGAAAGAAAACTGGCGTTCTCATATCGGAGCGTGGAATGTCAGATCCCTTAATCGGTCAGGCAGGTTAGAAAATTTAAAAAGGGAAATGGATAGGTTAATGTTAGGGGGTGGCACATGTCGGCACTAATGACGTGTGTCGCTTTGGATCTGAGGAAATTCTCTCTGGATTCCGGTGGCTATCTCATTTGGTGAAGGCTGCCGGTCTTGCTTACTAGATGAAGGCAGAGCTTACAATCTGCAGCATCGTTGACAGAACCGACTGCGGACCTTTGGTGCAGAGCCGGGTGGAGGGTCTGAATCAGAGGCTCAGACAGTTTTGCGACCGTATTGGCTGCAGATTCCTTGACTTGCGCGATAGGGTGGTGGGGTTTCGGGTTCCGCTGAATAGGTCAGGAGTTCACTACACTCAGCTGGCGGCTACACGGGTAGCGGAGACTGTGTGGCGTGGACTGGGCAGTTTTTTAGGTTAGAAGGCCTCGGGAAAGTACGGGGTGGGCTGCAATCTCAAAGGGTGCATGGCAAATACAGGACGTGCTTGGATCAAGGAAAAGTCGGAATTGTAGTTGTAAATTGTTGTAGTTGTGCTGGGAAAGTCCCTGAGTTTCAAGCGCTAATAGAAAGCACAGAAGCTGAAATCGTTATAGGTACAGAAAGCTGGCTAAAGCCCGAAATAAGTTCTGCAGAAATTTTTACGAAGTCTCAGACGGTGTTCAGGAAAGATAGATTAGGCAGAATTGGTGGTGGAGTGTTTGTGTCTGTCAGTAGTGGTTTATCTTGTAGTGAAGTCGAAGTAGATACTCCGTGCGAATTGGTACGGATGGAGGTTATACTTAACAGCCGAACTAAGTTAATAATTGGCTCCTTCTACCGATCCCCAGACTCCGATGATATAGTTGCGGAACAGTTCAGAGAAAATTTGAGTCTCGTAACAAATAAATACCCCACTCATACGGTTATAGTTGGTGGGGACTTCAACCTTCCCTCGATATGTTGGCAAAAATACTTGTTCAAAACCGGTGGTAGGCAGAAAACATCTTCCGAGATTGTCCTAAATGCTTTCTCTGAAAATTATGTCGAGCAATTAGTCCACGAACCCACGCGAATTGTAAATGGCTGCAAAAACACACTTGACCTCTTAGCCACAAACAATCCAGAGCTGATAGAGAGCATAATGACATACAGGGATTAGTGATCACAAGGTCATTGTAGCTAGGCTCAATACCGTTTCTTCCAAATCCACCAGAAACAAACGCAAAATAATTTTATTTAAAAAAGCAGATAAAGTGTCACTAGAGGCCTTCCTAAGAGACAATCTCCATTCCTTCCAAACAGACTATGCAAATGTAGACGAGATGTGGCTCAAATTCAAAGATATAGTAGCAACAGCAATTGAGAGATTCATACCTCAAATTAGTAAGAGATGGAACTGATCCCCCGTGGTACACAAAACAGGTCCGAACTCTGTTGCAGAGACAACGGAAAAAGCATGCGAAGTTCAGAAGAACGAGAAATCCTGAAGATTGGCTAAAATTTACAGACACGCGAAATTTGGCACGGACTTCAATTTAATAGGTTCCACAACGAAACATTGTCTCGAAATTTGGTAGAAAATCCGAAGAAATTCTGGTCGTATTTAAAGTACACAAGCGGCAAGACGCAGTCAATACCTTCGCTGCGCAGTGCCGATGGTACTGTTACCGACGACTGTGCCGCTAAAGCGGAGTTATTGAACGCAGTTTTCCGAAATTCCTTCACCAGGGAAGATAATGGAATATTCCAGAATTTGAAACACTAACAGCTGCTAGCATGAGTTTCTTAGAAGTAGATACCTTAGGGGTTGCGAAGCAACTCAAATCGCTTGATACGGGCAACTCTTCAGGTCCAGATTGTATACCGATTAGGTTCCTTTCAGATTACGCTGATACAATAGCTCCCTATTTAGCACTCATATACAACCGCTCGCTCACCGATCGATCTGTACCTACAGATTGGAAAATTGCGCAGGTCGCACCAGTGTTTAAGAAGGGTAGTAGGAGTAATCCATCTAACTATAGACCTATATCATTGACGTCGGTTTGCAGTAGGGTTTTGGAGCATATACTGTATTCAAACATTATGAATCACCTCGAAGGGAACGATCTATTGATACGTAATCAGCATGGTTTCAGAAAACATCGTTCTTGTGCAACGCAGCTAGCTCTTTATTCGCACGAAGTAATGGCCGCTATCGACAGGGGATCTCAAGCTGATTCCGTATTTCTAGATTTCCGGAAAGCTTTTGACACCGTTCCTCACCAGCGACTTCTAATCAAGCTGCGAGCCTATGGGGTATCGTCTCAGTTGTGCGACTGGATTCATGATTTCCTGTCAGGAAGGTCGCAGTTCGTAGTAATAGACAGCAAGTCATCGAGTAAAACTGAAGTGATATCAGGTGTTCCCCAGGGAAGCAACCTGGGACCTCTGCTGTTCCTGATCTATATAAATGACCTGGGTGACAATCTGAGCAGTTCTCTTAGGTTGTTCGCAGATGATGCTGTAATTTACCGTCTACTAAGGTCATCCAAAGACCAGTATCAGTTGCAAAGCTATTTAGAAAAGATTGCTGTATGGTGTGGCAGGTGGCAGTTGCCCCTAATTAACGAAAAGTGTGAGGTGATCCACATGAGTTCCAAAAGAAATCCGTTGGAATTCGATTACTCGATAAATAGTACAATTCTCAAGGCTGTCGATTCAACTAAGTACCTGGGTGTTAAAATTACCAACAACTTCAGTTGGAAAGACCACATAGATAATACTGTGGGGGAAGGCGAGCCAAAGGTTGCGTTTCATTGGCAGGACACTTAGAAGATGCAACAAGTCCACTAAAGAGACAGCTTACACTACACTTGTTCGTCCTCTGTTAGAATATTGCTGCGCGGTGTGTGATCCTTACCAGGTGGGATTGACGGAGGACATCGAAAGGGTGCAAAAAAAGGGCAGCTCGTTTTGTATTATCACGTAGTAGGGGAGAGAGTGTGGCAGATATGATACGCGAATTGGGATGGAAGTCATTAAAGCAAAGACGTTTTTCATCGCGGCGAGATCTATTTACGAAATTTCAGTCACCAACTTTCTCTTCTGAATGCGAAAATATTTTGTTGAGCCCAACCTACATAGGTAGGAATGATCATCAAAATAAAATAAGAGAAATCAGAGCTCGAACAGAAAGGTTTAGGTGTTCGTTTTTCCCGCGCGCTGTTCGGGAGTGGAATGGTAGAGAGATAGTATGATTGTGGTTCGACTAACCCTCTGCCAAGCACTTAAATGTGAATTGCAGAGTAGTCATGTAGATGTACATGTAGATATAGTGGGAATCAGTGAAGTTTGGTGGCAGGAGGAACACGACTTCTGGCCAGGTGAATACAAGATTATAATTACAAAATCAAATAGGGGTACTGCAGGAGTTGGTTTAATAAGGAATAAAAAAAAATAGGAGTGCAGGTAAGTTACTAACAACAGCATAGTAAACGCATTATTGTAGCAAAGATAGACACAAAGCCCACGCCTACAACAGTAGCACAAGTTTATATGCCAACTAGCTCCACAGATGATGAAGAGATTGATGCAATGTATGATGAGATAAAAGAAATTATTCAGACAGCGAAGGGAGACGAAAGTTTAATAGTCATGGGTGACTGGAATTTGATAGTAGGAAAAGGAAGAGAAGGAAAAGTAGTAAATGAATATGGAATGGGGGTAATGAATGAAGGAGGAAGCCATATGGTATAATTTTGCACAGGGTATAACTATTTATTTATTTTCTGTGCATATAACAAAAAGTTTTCGGACATTGTCGGGAAAATTTAGCTTACATTACACATATACAGTAAAATATTTACATTGAATATAATAGAGGGAAACATTCCACATGGGAAAAATATATTTAAAAAGAAAGATGATGAGACTTACCAAACAAAAGCGCTGGCAGGTCGATAGACACACAAACGAACACAAACATACACACAAAATCTAGCTTTCGCAACCAACGGTTGCCTCGTCAGGAAAGAGGGAAGGAGAAGGAAAGACAAAAGGATATGGGTTTTAAGGGAGAGGGTAAGGAGTCATTCCAATCCCGGGAGCGGAAAGACTTACCTTAGGGGGAAAAAAAGGACAGGTATACACTCGCACACACACACACACACACATATCCATCCATACATACAACTGCTTGTGTCTTGTATGTATGGATGGATATGTGTGTGTGTGCGAGTGTATACCTGTCCTTTTTTCCCCCTAAGGTAAGTCTTTCCGCTCCCGGGATTGGAATGACTCCTTACCCTCTCCCTTAAAACCCATATCCTTTTGTCTTTCCTTCTCCTTCCCTCTTTCCTGACGAGGCAACCGTTGGTTGCGAAAGCTAGATTTTGTGTGTATGTTTGTGTTTGTTTGTGTGTCTATCGACCTGCCAGCGCTTTTGTTTGGTAAGTCTCATCATCTTTCTTTTTAAAATATTTACATTCTTTCATAACATCATATGGATCAGACACATGTCTGTACACACTATTTTTCAAAAGGGCACTACAAGTAGATTCCTCTATAGTGTAACATAATTTAGCTTATATTTATAATAGTACAGTACACATAATACAGTGTATAATTACATTCTTTCATACCACTGATAGATCGGAGACATTGTCTATATCACTGTTTTCCAAGATGGCACAACAACTTAAAGTCCTCTATAGAGTAACAACACTTCTCTATTAATAATTGCTTCACTCTACTCTTTAGCATATTTAGATTTGCTTTCTTGAGTTCACAGGGTAGTGCATTGTAGAAAATTGCTCCCATTCTATGTGGGCTGTGGTCCGTTGCCTTTTTATTGGTCACAATTCTATGAAAATTTTTCCCGTCTATCATAGTTGTGTACATTACTGTTTGTCATATTAAATTCAGGATTTTGTTTCACGAACAAGACTGACTGCAGTATATACATGAGTACACTGTAAGAATTTTATATTTTCTAAAGATGTCTCTACAAGGCTCTCTCTTCTTTACCTTGGCTACCATTCTTACTGCCTTTCTTTGTAATCTAAAAAGTCTGTCTATATGAACTGCTGATGCCCCACCCCATATCTCAATACCATACTGAAGGTGCAGATGAATCAACCCAAAAGATATTTGCCTTAAAGTATCATGGTCCACGAAGGCTGAGACCCGTTTCAGTAGATACACATTTCTACTGATTTTCTTGCAAATATTATGAACATGTTATTTCCATGGTAAGTGTTCATCAACAACGATGCCCAAAAAATGTGAATTTGCATATGCAAGACCCAATGGGGATGTAAATACAGTATCAGTTATGGCAGCATTATAACCGAGGATGAACTTCATTATTACCGTTTTGTCTTTATTTACAAGAAGCTTGTTTGCTGTAAGGTATGCGGACAGAGTATTGAAACTGATCTCGGTACTGTTAGCTGCAGACTGCATATCACTGCCACAGCTGATGCAGGATATGTCATCGGCATAGCTTACAACTGTGCAATTTTGGGGTTCAAATAAGTTATTTACATATACGAGGTACAGAAAAGGCCCTAGTATGCTTCCTTGAGGCACGCCACGTTGAAGTGTCCTGAAGGTTGATTTAGTTGTTAGGAGCTGCTCATTATTTTTATAAGTTAGCTTTACACACTGTTTCCTGTCTTTCAAATAGTAGGTAAGTAATTTCAAGGCTAGTCCTCTCAACCCGTACTCTTCTAGCTTACACAGAAGAATGGTACAATTCACAGTATTAAAGGCTTTACTCATATCTAGGAAAGTGCCTATTACCTTGTCACTTTTGTCCAGCTTATTTAATATTTCATGTATAAAAGATGCTACTGCTGTTGTAGTAGATCTCTCTTTTCTAAATCCATGTTGTAGGTTGTTTAACAGATTGTGTTTGGTGAAATATGGTTCAATTTGATTTAGTATTACTCTCTAACAATTTGCCTAGTTCTGAGGTTAATGATATTGGCTTGTAGTTTTTAGTGTCAGTTTTTCATCCCTTTTTATGCACTGGTATAATTTCAGTAATTTTCAAAAGGTCAGGGAATACAGCATTACTGAGGGATGGATGGATGGATGGATGGAGAGGGTTGTATGGGTGCACGACAGCAAGGTCTTCAGTGCCAGCTCAGTAACAAATTGAGACGGGTGTCAAGAAAATACTCAGAACAATAAGATAAAACAGAACATAAAACACAGGTAACAAGCTTGGAAAAATATGTGCCTACGAAATGAACGAAGCATGAAGTCAGCACTAAAACACGGACAACACAGGAAGAAAGTGGTAGAGGGAGCTAAAACAATATAGCAGATGGAAGTGGCTGGCTGACCACAAGGAAAAAAGGGAGGAGCCAGCCACTTTGCAATACACTAAAACCTACAGCCTAAAAGTTTAGGCCAGAGTCCAGACACATCACAAAACTTTAAAACCCTAGACACACCCGTCTCGTCATTAGCTAAAACACAGGGCTGATCCCCATCAACTTGTGCTTCTGCCCAGCATCGCGGTATAAAATGAAGTCTGTTAAAATGTACCGGACAGAAATGTGCACACCACATGCATCACAAAACGGGGGATCCTGCCGCCATAATAGAAAGCTACGTGTGCGAGGACAGTGCCCGATCCGAAGACGCGTGAGGGTCACTTCTTCCCGCCTGATCAACCGGCAGGAGGAACGCCACAGCCGAGTTGTTGACTTCACCAACCGCAGTTTATTGGCCGTCACCGCCACCCATTCTTCCTCCCACAACTCCGTGCACTTCTTGTGGAGTGCAGAGATGACAGACTGCAAGGGAATAGGACACTGGACCACATCCTGCTCTCTGCAGGCCTCCTCGGCAGCCCGATCGGCCTGTTCATTGCCCCCATATTCCTACATGACCAGGCACCCAGGAGAAGGACACCTCCTTACCCCGCCGTTGTAGCAAGTACAGTCGGTCATGTATCAGCTGGACCATCTCAGTTGGGTACAGATTCTGCAATGATTGTAAGGCACTAAGAGAATTGGAATAAGTACAAATGTAAGGATATAGAGGCATATATCATTAGGGGTAAGATAGATACTGCCAACCGGAAAATTAAAGAGACCTTTGGAGAAAAAAGAAGCACTTGTATGAATATCAGGAACTTAGATGTAAACCCAGTTCTAAGCAAAGAAGGGAAAGCAGAAAGGTGGAAGGAGTATATAGGGGGGTCTATACAAGGGTGATGTACTTGAGGGCAATATTATGGAAAGGAGGGAAGAGGACATAGATGAAGATGAAATGGGAGATATGGTACTACGTGAAGAATTTGACAAAGCACTGAAAGACCTATGTTGAAACAAGGCCCCAGGAGTAGACAACATTCCATTGGAACTACTGACGGCCTTGGGAGAGCCAGCCCTGACAAAACTCTACCATCTGGTAAGCAGGATGTATGAGACAGGCGAAATACCCTCTGACTTCAAGAAGAATATAATAATTCCAATCCCAAAGAAAGCAGGTGTTGACATGCGAAAATTACCAAATTAGCAGTTTAATAAGTCACAGCAGGAAAATACTAACATGAATTCTTTAGAGATGAATGGAAAAACTGGTAGAAGCCGACCTCGGGGAAGATCAGTTTTGATTCTGTAGAAATGTTGGAAGGGAGTGAGACAGGGTTGTAGCCTATCCCCGATGTTATTCAATCTGTATATTGAGCAAGCAGTAAAGGTGGTTGTTGTTGTGGTCTTCAGTCCTGAGACTGGTTTGATGCAGCTCTCCATGCTACTCTATCCTGTGCAAGCTTCTTCATCTCCCAGTACCTACTGCAACCTTCATCCTTCTGAATCTGCTTAGTGTATTCATCTCTTGGTCTCCCCCTACGATTTTTACCCTCCACGCTGCCCTCCAATACTAAATTGGTGATCCCATGATGCCTCAGAACATGTCCTACCAACCGATCCCTTCTTCTGGTCAAGTTGTGCCACAAACTTCTCTTCTCGCCAATCCTATTCAATACTTCCTCATTAGTTATGTGATCTACCCATCTAATCTTCAGCATTCTTCTGTAGCACCACATTTCGAAAGCTTCTATTCTCTTCTTGTCCAAACTATTTACCGTCCATGTTTCACTTCCATACATGGCTACACTCCATACAAATACTTTCAGAAATGACTTCCTGACACTTAAATCAATACTCGATGTTAACAAATTTCTCTTCTTCAGAAACGCTTTCCTTGCCATTGCCAGTCTACATTTAATATCCTCTCTACTTCGACCGTCATCAGTTATTTTGCTCCCCAAATAGCAAAACTCCTTTACTACTTTAAGTGTCTCATTTCCTAATCTAATTCCCTCAGCATCACCCGACTTAATTCGACTACATTCCATTATCCTTGTTTTGCTTTTGTTGATGTTCATCTTGTATCCTCCTTTCAAGACACTGTCCATTCCGTTCAACTGCTCTTCCAGGTCCTTTGCTGTCTCTGACAGAATTACAATGTCATCGGCAAACCTCAAGGTTTTTATTTCTTCTCCATGGATTTTAATACCTACTCCGAATTTTTCTTTTGTTTCCTTTACTGCTTGCTCAATATACAGATTGAATAACATCGGGGAGAGGCTACAACCCTGTCTCACTCCCTTCCCAACCACTGCTTCCCTTTCATGTCCCTCGACTCTTATAACTGCCATCTGGTTTCTGTACAAATTGTAAATAGCCTTTCGCTCCCTGTATTTTACCCCTGCCAC
This sequence comes from Schistocerca cancellata, assembly GCF_023864275.1. Classification (NCBI taxonomy): domain Eukaryota; kingdom Metazoa; phylum Arthropoda; class Insecta; order Orthoptera; family Acrididae; genus Schistocerca; species Schistocerca cancellata. The sequence continues at coordinate 166,182,302 of NC_064637.1, forward strand.
CTTTAGAATTTGAAAGAGAATATTCCAGTCAACATTGTCAAAAGCTTTCTCTAAGTCTACAAATGCTAGAAACGTAGGTATGCCTTTCCTTAATCTTTCTTCTAAGATAAGTCATAAGGTCAGTATTGCCTCACGTGTTCCAGTATTTCTACAGAATCCAAACTGATCTTCCCAGAGGTCGGCTTCTACTAGTTTTTCCATTCGTCTGTAAAGAATTCGTGTTAGTATTTTGCAGCTGTGGCTTATTAAACTGATTGCTCGGTAATTTTCACATCTGTCAACACCTGCTTTCTTTGGGATTGGAATTATTATATTCTTCTTGAAGTCTGAGGGTATTTCGCCTGTTTCATACATCTTGCTCACCAGATGGTAGAGTTTTGTCAGGACTGGCTCTCCCAAGGCCGTCAGTAGTTCCAATGGAATGTTGTCTACTCCGGGGGCCTTGTTTCGACTCGGGTCTTTCAGTGCTCTGTCAAACTCTTCACGCAGTATCGTATCTCCCATTTCATCTTCATCTACATCCTCTTCCATTTCCATAATATTGTCCTCAAGTACATCGCCCTTGTATAGACCCTCTATATACTCCTTCCACCTTTCTGCTTTCCCTTCCTTGCTTAGAACTGGGTTTCCATCTGAGCTCTTGATGTTCATACAAGTGGTTCTCTTATCTCCAAAGGTCTCTTTAATTTTCCTGTAGGCAGTATCTATCTTACCCCTAGTGAGATAAGCCTCTACATCCTTACATTTGTCCTCTAACCATCCCTGCTTAGCCATTTTGCACTTCCTGTCAATCTCATTTTTGAGACGTTTGTATTCCTTTTTGCCTGCTTCATTTACTGCATTTTTATATTTTCTCCTTTCATCAATTAAATTCAATATTTCTTCTGTTACGCAGGGATTTCTACTAGCCCTCGTCTTTTTACCTACTTGATCCTCTGCTGCCTTCGCTACTTCATCCCTCAAAGCTACCCATTCTTCTTCTACTGTATTTCTTTCCCCCATTCCTGTCAATTGTTCCCTTAATGCTCTCCCTAAAACTCTGTACAACCTCTGGTTCTTTCAGTTTATCCAGGTCCCATCTCCTTAAATTCCCACCTTTTTGCAGTTTCTTCAGTTTTAATCTACAGGTCATAACCAATAGATTGTGGTCAGAATCCACATCTGCCCCTGGAAATGTCTTACAATTTAAAACCTGGTTCCTAAATCTGTCTTACCATTATATAATCTATCTGATACCTTTTAGTATCTCCAGGGTTCTTCCAGGTATACAACCTTCTATCATGATTCTTAAACCAAGTGTTAGCTATAATTAAGTTGTGCTCTGTGCAAAATTCTACCAGGCGGCTTCCTCTTTCATTTCTTAGCCCCAATCCATATTCACCTACTACGTCTCCTTCTCTCCCTTTTCCTACAATCGAATTCCAGTCACCCATGACTATTAGATTTTCGTCTCCCTTCACTATCTGAATAATTTCTTTTATTTCATCATACATTTCTTCTATTTCTTCGTCATCTGCAGAGCTAGTTGGCATATAAACTTGTACTACTGTAGTAGGTGTGGGCTTCATATCTATCTTGGCCACAATAATGCGTTCACTATGCTGCTTGTAGTAGCTTACCCGCATTCCTATTTTCCTATTCATTATTAAACCTACTCCTGCATTACCCCTATTTGACTTTGTGTTTATAACCCTGTAGTCACCTGACCAGAAGTCTTGTTCCTCCTGCCACCGAACTTCACTAATTCCCACTATATCTAACTTTAACCTACCCATTTCCCTTTTTAAATTTTCTAACCTACCTGCCCGATTAAGGGATCTGACATTCCACGCTCCGATCTGTAGGACGCCACTTTTCTTTCTCCTGATAACGACATCCTCTTGAGTAGTCCCCGCCCGGAGATCCGAATGGGGGACTATTTTACCTCCGGAATATTTTACCCAAGAGGACGCCATCATCATTTAATCATACAGTAAAGCTGCATGCCCTCGGGAAAAATTACGGCCGTAGTTTCCCCTTGCATTCAGCCGTTCGCAGTACCAGCACAGCAATGCCGTTTTGGTTATTGTTACAAGGCCAGATCAGTCAATCATCCAGACTGTTGCCCTTGCAACTACTGAAAAGGCTGCTGCCCCTCTTCAGGAACCACACGTTTGTCTGGCCTCTCAACAGATACCCCTCCGTTGTGGTTGTACCTACGGTACGGCCATCTGTATCGCTGAGGCACGCAAGCCTCCCCACCAACGGCAAGGTCCATGGTTCATGGGGGGAGGGGGGGGGGGGGGTGTATAGTAAAGGTAACAAAAGAAAAATTCAGAGTAGGAATTTAAAAAAAATCCATGGAGAAGAAATAAAACTTTGACATTTGCCGTTGACATTTTAATTCTGTCAGAGATAGGAAATGAGACACTTAAAGTAGTAGATGAGTTTTGCTATTTGGGGAGCAAAATAACTGATGATGGTTGAAGCAGAGAGGATGTAAAATGTAGACTGGCAATGGCAAGGAAAGCGTTTCAGAAGGAGAGAAACTTGTTAACATTGAGTATAGATTTAAGTGTCAGGAAGTCTTTTCTGAAAGTATTTGTATGGAGTATAGCCACATATGGAAGTGAAACACGGACAATAAATAGTTTAGACAAGAAGAGAATAGAAGCTTCCGAAATGTGGTGCTACAGAAGAATGCTAAAGATTAGATGGGTCAATCACCTAACTAATGAGGAGGTAATTAATAGAATTGGAGAGAAGAGAAATTTGTGGCACAACCTGACTAGAAGAAGGGATCAGTTAGTAGGACATGTTCTGAGGCATCAAGGGATCTCAATTTAGTATTGGAGGGCAGCGTGGAGGGTAAAAATCATAGAGGGATACCAAGAGATGAATACACTAAGCAGATTCAGATGGATGTAGATTGCGGTAAGTACTGGGAGATGAAGAAGCTTGCACAGGATAGAGTAGTATGGAGAGCTGCATCAAACCAGTCTCTGGACTGAAGACAACAACAACAGTTGGAGAAACAGATGAGCACTAATTTCCAGCACAAACTGCATAGGAGTAGCAGTCCACCATCAGAAGATTATAAAGTATAGCAGAATGAGAAAAAATAAGAGATACTAGTGCGGCATTTACAGTTTATTGTAACTTTAAATTCAACAGCAGGTACATGTCAAGTGACATTACACTCATCTTCACGACCAAAATGCAGAGTATGAAATATTTCTGTACTGTGAAGAAAATTATTACATAATTTAAAAGGAATCTGGAATACATCATTGTTGTCAAAACCAACCAGGCCAACGACAGAAATCACAGCAGTGCATGAACTACTCTCCACACTGCATTTGAACAAATTTACAAAGAATTATTGTGTTCACTATTCATTATGAAAACTGTCAACAATATTCCATCAAAGACAATTTATTATAGGTCCACAAGTCACAAGATCAGAGATTGCTGCTCGGAAGATTCAACAACAGCAACACTGATTCAGCTACCTTACGGGAGCGGCTGCAGTTCCGTCTACAGTTCATTAGTCTACCATAACATCAGCTCAACCCGCCACCTTTGGTGAACAACACAGTTTGGCAGGCATGTCACACCAGCTTCCTGCCAGTGTCTAAGAATGTACCCCGGAGGTCCGGACTCTTCCCCCCCCCCCCCCCCCCTTCTCAATCACCTAAATGAAATTTCACATGACCTATTTGCCATGTAGTAAATTGACAGATATTTTGATTTTCAATCATACAACAAGAAAGCGATATGCACTATTGATAGTCCGCAATAGCATTGATATATTTAAAATATTTATGTATCCCCAACACTATTGGCTATCACCCATCTCTACTTTAGCTAAGACCATATATAGTACACTGCTGACCACACTTGGCTCAGTTGTTTTTTAACCAGTTCAGTTTCTACTTGCACTTAAATTTAGTCTAAGTGCTGCAATTTATTGGTTTTGTGCTGTTGTGTCAGGCCTAGTTTCTAGTTATGGAGAAGTCTGTAACAATAAAGAAAGGGGAAACAAATTCTGATTCGTCCACTACTGTTATGGTACATTAAAAATAGGTACACAATACTACAACAGCCTCATTACCTATATATAGCAGTTTAATATTACCACAGGAGTTACTTGAAGACTGGCATAACTTTGGAGTTGCAGTATTTTAGCAGGCAGTGAATGGTAAACATCTTTACAAATAACCTTAAATTAAAGTCAATGCATAAAAATACACTTGGATTTGCCTGTGCCACCTCAAGCTTGCACCGGTCAACAAAAATATTATCAAAGGGGTGATGGGCACACGAAAAAAAAAAGTAATTGCTCAAAATTCCATCATTAGTAACCCAGACAGTAAAATATCACCGAATCTGTTCATCTGAGCAACGCTCAATTACCAAAACCAGTTTCTGAAGAGCGGAAGGAGTATGTGATGACACCACAGTCTATAGTTTGCATGTTTTTAAAAGATTTTTTCAGGGGGCTGGTTGAATTCAACCGAGCTGACTGCACCCTGCATACCCGCTCACTGCCCCCTTTTCATCCAAAATCTGTTTATATTCTAATATACTGTAACAACTGTAGCCAGGAATTCCATGCACAATTAAATCTAAAAACGTGCATGCACTATCAAATGACAAACATGCACAATCAAAGGAAAATCATGCAATTTCAGAATTCCATATTTTGTTGTGGTGCATTTTATTTTATTTTTAAATAGAGTTCGAAAACCCGGTTTTCCAATTTCTCCACCGACAGTAGATTCAGGTGCTGAACTAGCAATGCCTGGATGCAGGTCGTGAGGTGGGACTCAAAGCCATCCACCAACAACCTTGGAAATAGTTTTCTATGGTTTCCCACTCTCAGTTTAGGCAAATTCCAGGGTTGGTCCCTTACTACAGATCACAGCCAGTTTCTTCCAAAATTCTTTCTTTTGTGACAGATTCCTATCCCCTTAAAGGTGCAGCCTCTCTGCTTGAATGGAAAGAGCTGCATCAAAGACAAGGCAAAAATCTCTTCAGAGAATCGTGGCACTAAAAGCCATACGATAAATAAATAGTAATCCAAATTCTCCTCATTTAGGCTGATTCGTTTAAGTGCATGACATTCTTTCCTGCAAAAAATGATCTCTCTATGTCACCAGAAATGACAGATGAATACAAAAATGAGGAAATTTAAGAAAGTGTAAGCTTGAATAATTCCAAATTTTTTGCATTTTCACAATCAAAAATTGTTCTAGCTTCTGTAACGAACAGAATCATACGAGATCTGATTATTCCAACAGCCCTGAAGATGATAATCAAATTTTCTTAAATTTCATGACACAAGAGGATAACTGAAGACTTTTACTAGGAAATAACTGACAAATTTCAATTAGAACAAACATATTTTTAAATAATTAATTATCTAAGAAGTTCATCTTACATGTAAAACAAATGTTTGTTTAATGTATAGCCCTATCTAATCTTCAACGAATTGTCTGATTTTATATGACATGGATAGTGTAAGCAAATAACATTTTCACTTTGTTGTACTACATTAAAATATTTTCATATAAATCAGTTAACAAAGTTTGTAATTTGCCTGTTGCTATAGCGCAAAGGTAAGTGATACAAGACATTCATATAATAATTGCTTTAATCCATTTAAAATTACTCAAATCAATTATTTTTTATTTATATATTTGTGTTTAGTAGTTCCTATTCAAAAGTTCTATTATTATCTCCAAACTGGAGTTTCTTAAGTTTTAGACAAAATGATACAAAAATAACATTTTCGTTTCCCTTGTAACAGTATTTATCTATATTTCGGGTAAGTTATTTATTTCTCAGAAAGATAGTATTTAATTTTAATGTTGGTTTGAGGAAGATTTCAACAATTTGGGTAGTTCAACGATATTTACGCTGGAAAGTGGCTAGCGAACATCATAATGTACTATGTATCTGTGCACAAAGATTGCCCACTTGTGGAACAGCAAGATATCATATCTTCAAGTTTTACTACAAGAACAATGTTCTACTGCGAAATGTTTCATTTTTAATATCCATGGAAAAGAGAGTTCAACTGTCACAACTCTAAGGTATTTGTAAATAAACATCATACAAACAACAATGTATGTTGTACATTGAATAGAGGAGTTTACCAGTATCACATGCTGTAAAACCATATTACTGTGGATTAAAACAAGCTGATTTGTGAAGCTGCATACATTGGAATTCTAACTGAAATCAATGCATGAGCCAGTGCTAAAATCCCAAACCTGTAGCTCAAATTTGGTTGCTACAGCTTCAATATGACTATTGAAATAATTTGTAGGAAAAAGTTATCAATTGACTTTTAATGAAATGAAAGATACTTTTATTAAAGTTGAGACTGAACTGGAGAACTCTGGATGCTTTGTTGTGCTGAAGGAATTCTGACTGTTTCAGGTAAGTTGTAATGTTGAGAATATGTGTCACACTGTTTTAAGATAAGTTTTTCTTGCTATTTGTATGAAAGCCCCCTGAAAGCAAATTACATACATAAAATTAAAAAACAAATAACTGTGTCACAAAATAAATGAAAAAACATGAGCTTTTTAATGTCAGCTTTAACAAATCTGAACCCCCCCCCCTTTTCTCAAATATCTCTGACAAAATCCTGGCTACATCCTTCTGGTGCCACGTCGTCCTGAGCTTCACAAGAAAACAAGTGATCTACATTTGGTCTGAGTTGAATTTCTGTGGTTGTTTGTGGTAGTGATGGAGGTTGTGAGGTACTTACAAGCAGTTCGGCAATCAATTTATTGACACTGCTGAGTGATGTTCGGCACTGTAACAGTGAACAGTGGATCTGGACTAGTTTTAAGTTTATTTTTCTCTGTCATCGAACGTCGGTCATGACAAGAGCTCGTGGCAAATATACCCACGTGGTTTAAACTTTTCAGTGAAAATTTGAATGCGAACCAAGATGAACTAGATGAAAATATAAAAGCTGTACAATCAGAGATCGAGACAATTAAGACACATTTAAGTAATGAGTTAGGTGCTGGATTAGGCACTCTGTTGCTGACTTAGGTACTAAAGTAGACAACAAATGCTAATCTAAACATGGAGTCTTGTCAGGGGAAAGTGGACATTAACAAAAAGACATCTGAATTACAAACAACACTGTCTATTGTAGCTGGTGGTACAATATGTTTACATATGAGATGAAGCACTCTTTTTTTATGATTCAGTTGTTAGTTGAAGAGAAAGATAAGCACTCATCTCAGTTCCAGCAGACTGTAAAGGAGAAAAGTCCTCCATCATAAGATTATATGGTTTACCAGAACAAGAAAATCAAGAGTAATGAGATCAGTACTTTTAAGGTACTGTAATTCAAAATTCGGAGGCAATACCAGTTTACACTGGGCGACATTTCATCTCAATATTACGTGATGAAATACACGTATCCACGTATAGTGAAATACGTATAAGTTTTTGCGGTGACAGATCGTATAATTCATGCAACAGTACATTATGGGGTCCCAAACTTGTGTGCATTTCATCACATATGGACATACGTATTTCATCACGCAATATGCAACTAAGGGAGGCATACTCAGAGTCCTGATGACATTTGGTCATTAGGGACACTTGCTTGTACAACATGTATGTACAGTAAATATATATGATAACCATCTGCCAAGCACATAATTAGGAATTGCAGAGTAGTGTTGTAGCTATAGATGAACCACCCCCATCACCGTGTACTCTAACCTCCTCAGGCCGGTACGAGACATACGACATGTGTAACACGTACTGCTGCAATACCTGCACAGCTTTTTGTATTGGTACGACTACCAAACAGCTGTCCAACAGGATAAATGGTCGAGAGCAAATTAACACCCCACGGCACACCGTGCACACGTACATAACGTGCCGGATTTCGATCGCTGCCGCACAACCCTAGCCATCCGGATCCTCCCCTCCACCGCCAGCTTTCCTGAGCTGCACAGACAGGAGTCATCCGTATAACACAGTTTCCACTCCTACAATTATACCGGCCTCAACCTATGATAACGTACTGTGCTCATGCCCTCCGCGCAATAGCTTCCATATCCCTCCGTTTTCATCACCTCCTTCCGATCCTCGTCTTCCCCATCTCCGTTTGCCGCCTTCTGCCAGTGCACCCTCCCATCTTTCGCTGCTCCTCTCCTTTTTCCCACCTCCCTTCCACACAACCTCCAGACGCTGCACATTTTGCCAGACAGTGTTCCTCTCTCCCCCACCCATACAATGCTGCCCCTGTCCCTTCCCCTTCCCCGCCGCCTCCAGACTGCTGCTCCCATTCCACGTGACAGTCGCGTTCTGGTCCGAGCTGCCAGATCTGGTGATCGTGTGTGGGTGAAGTATGTCTGCTTGTGTGAAAGACTTGTGCATGTTCTTCTTTCTTTTTCTGACGAAGACTTTGACCAAAAACTTATGTGTAAGTGTATTTATTGTGCCTGTCTGCAACTTAATATGTCAAAATGGCTCTGAGCACTTAACATCTGAGGTCATCAGTCCTCTAGACTTAGAACTACTTAAACCTAACTAACCTAAGGACATCACATACATCCATGCCCGATGCAGGATTCAAACCTGCGACTGTAGCAGCAGCACAGTTTCGAGCTGAAGCGCCTAGAACCGCACGGCCACAACGGCCGGCTTAATATGTCATCTTTACAGTAAGTGCTTAAAATACACCTGAGGGAGGCATACCCACAGTCCTGATGTTACTCGGTTGTTAAGGAATCTTGCTTGTTTAATGGGATGCATATGCATCATAATTATTATATGCTGACCATTAGAGATATTGTCAAGTTTAGTTTAACCCTGGCAATAGCAATGATGGTGGTGGTGGTGGTGGTGGTGGTGGTCGGTGTTGTGGGAGGAGAGGAGCAGATTCTGTGTGCCCACCTTCTGTAAATATAGTGTACATTATATTCTAAACCTTTGAAAAATATTGTTTTTAATGAAGTTTTCTATCATATGCTGTAAGTATTTTAAATTTTCAACTAAACCTAATCCACAAAATTTAAGTCAAACAGATTCACACAACAAATAAGTGCTAAAAGATGTTTCAGGTTCTGGGACCCTACATATATATCAGTATCTCTTTAAAAAGAATGTTGTTAATGGAAGTCAACAACAACTTACGTGCGTGTTTTTCTTAAAAGTACTCCCCCCTCCCCCTCATGTCAGTAGTATGTGTTACTGATACTGTACTGTATTGGATACATCATTTTAGTAACTATCAAAATTTATCTCATTTTCAGAAGGAATCAAAGATAAATTAGCAATGATAGCCTTTTGTTCAAGAAACCACATTCAACATCTGGCTACTCATTTCTTCTGACACCTAGGAACTGTTCTCAGAACTGCAAACAGCTGAAGTGGTTTTTCTGTAGAGCTTCATAGAAAATACAGGGCATTCTGTGAAAAAACAATCCGACTAGGCGATAAAGAGAATCAGCTTCACAAACACATCTTACAACACATCTTTTATCTCCATTCTCCATCTCTACTTACTGAGTGGGATTCACACTATCTGAGAGAGAGAGAGAGAGAGAGAGAGAGAGAGAGAGAGAGAGAGAGAGAGAGAGCACGCTTGTAATGAGTATCGAGTCCCGATTTGTTCCACTTACGAGGTACAACAGCGACTAGACACTGTCACCTACAACCGACCAACCCAAAGGCAAATTTCTTAACAAAATCAAATACCACACAGACCACATAAAAACCGTTCAATAATGTTGCAGGCAAAAGGACATCCGACTTACCGAGCCCGCCACGGCGCCGGCAAAGAAAGAGAAGCTGACGGACGGTGTCGGTGGACCGAACTTGCTCTTGAGTGCCTCATAATTCAGCCAATACAGTGCTGCAGACAGACAGGAGAAGAGGAGAGTGAGTACTGAGGACTGCAGACACGAGCAGAGCGACTGCAGAAACCAGCGGGTCAGAGCGAGCCGTACCTGAGAAGGGGACGTCACGAAGCAGTGTGGAGCCGAGGCCGCGCCAGAAGCCCATCACCCCACGGGTCAGGTACAGAGTCTTCAGAGCCTCCCCGATCTCTGCGAACATTCCGATGTGCTCGATTAGTATCTATCTTCACACACAGACAAATGTGCACCTCAGCAACGCTCGTCACATATTGCAGCTCTTGTGTGACAGCTCTTTAATTCTCAGACTTGTTCACCATCCACCAGAAAAGTAATTGTAAGAAGTTGTAATGAAATTCTCATTGTCTAGCAAATAACACAATATACACCATTCTTGTAACAACGCAATACATTAATATTTCAAATACAATTTATTACACAAGTACAATCATCAGAAAGCCCATGACAGAACAACAACAAACTACACCTACATTCTGCACCGTGAGGTGCATGGCAGATTGTATGTACCACAGTAAAAATTATTAGGGTTTCAACCTGTTCCATTTACGTATGGAGTGCAGGAAGAATTATAGTGGAATGGCTCTGTGTATGCAGTAATTATTCTAATTTTATCTTCACAATCCCTACACGAGCAATACGCAGGGAGTAGTTGTATGGTCAAAGAGTAAGAATTTAAAGTGTGTTCTTGAAACACTTAATAGGCTTTTCTCAGAATAGTTTACATCTACCTTCAAGAGTCTTCCAGTTCTGTTCCTTCAGTATCTCTGTGACACATTGCCACAGATTAAACAAACCTGTGACCATTTGTGCTGCCCTTCTCTGTGTACGTTCAGTATCCCCAGTTAGTCCTATCTGGTATGGTCCCACCCATGAGAGCAACATTCCAGAACTGTTTCCACGAGTGACTTTCACACCAACTCGTTTGCTGATTGAATACACTTCCCCAGTATTCTACCAATAAACTGAAGTCTATCACCTGCTTTACCCATGACTCATCCTATGTGATGATTCCACTTCATATCCCTACAAAATGTTACATCCAGGTATTTGTATGAGCTGGCTGATTCCAGCAGTAACTCATTAATGTTATAGTCATAGGATTTTTTTTCATTTAGTGAAGTGCAAAATTCCACATTTCTGAACATTTAAAGAAAGTTGTCAATCTCTGCACCACTTTGAAATCTTATCAAGAATCAACTGGATATTTATGCAGCTTTTTCAGATAGTATTTCATTACAGATAACTGAATCATCTGCAAAAAACCTGATTTTACTATTAATATTGTCTGCAAGGTAATTAATATACAACATTAACAGCAACAATCCCAATACACTTCCCTGGGGCACATCCCAAAGTTATTGCTACATTTGATGATGACTCTCCATACAAGATAACGTGTTGCATCCTCCCTACCAAAAAATCCTCATTCCAGTCACAAATTTCATTTCATACCCTATATGATTGCACTTTTGACAATAAGCATAGGTGCAATATTGAGAAGTGCTTTTTGGAAATCAAGAAATACAGCATCTACCTGATTGCCTTGATCCAAAGCTTTCAGTACATCATGTGAGATAAGTGAGTGTCGGGTTTCACATAATCAACATTTTCGAACTCCGTGTTGGTTGGCATTGCAAAGATAGATCATTACATTTGAGCTCAGAATACGTTCTAATATTCTACAACAAATCGATGTCGAGGATATTGGATAGCAGTTTTGTGGATCACTTCAATTACCCTTCTTGTAAATGGGTGTGACCTAAGTTTTTTTTCAAGAACTGGGTATGGTTTTTTTTTTAAAGGAATCTATAATAGATTATAATTACAAGAGGGGCTAACTTACCTGCAAATTCAGTATAGAAGGCAGGAGGAGAACAACTTTATGTTGAAATCAGGCTCATTTAGATATTGCAGTTAAGCAGACCCCAACATATACTGTTTAACGGTACTTTGACTACTGCGCCTCCACCAATACAAAGATATGATTTACGATTGCGCATGCAGAAGAGTGCTGCGCCAGCGACCGATTTTTATAAATAATTTTGATCTTTTTTTTTTAAATTTACTTTTGCGTAGGTGTTTGTTTTTAACAATGATCTGATTACTCTCTCTCTCTCCCTTGTCTTCATACGAAAGACGTGTATTTTTCGGCGCTGTGTTAAATATGCTTTTAAGTGAAAATTAAAACTATATTACGAAACAAAGTTATTTCAATAGTGATTCGAAATGGTTATCGCCAAATTTATAAATTAATCCTGACAGTGACAACTTAGAGAAATTTTCAACAGACGGAGAACAATGAAACCAGTCATCCTACAAGAAAATTAAGAAAACAGCCACGAAGACTATATTATAATTAATACTACGTTTCTAACAGACTTATAAGGTAAATTTCAACTTATTTCTGATGCTATTTCCTTACAGTCGCTTATTGTAGTGTTGCCGACCCGGTCTGCCATGCATGGTCAAATTACAGCACTATCTCAATCAATAATACGAAGTCCGCCTTATCCATAACTTATTCCATCAAAATTCAAAACCCAATCAGATTTTCTATTTCATATTTTCATGGCAGAGCCCCGAGGAAAGGAAACACTACAATTGGCGACCGTGACAGGACTTACAAACTCCGGATTTGACACAAGTGCAATTATTATAAATTTTGGACATTTTATCTAATTTTAATCACTTAATAGCATCAGAAAATGAATTTGGACTAATTCTCATTCATTTCAATTGTAATGTTACGTGCATGAAATTTACAAAATATTGTTTGCCCTGTTGTTAATTCGTGTTAATTTTCATTTTCATGCTGAGGAAATTAATTTGTAAAAAAAAAGGAAAAGAATAACGTTCCATAAAATAATTTGCATGGACACGAAAGAAAAATTTTGGACTGAAAACTGTATATCTGATGCTACATTTGCAACAAGACTGAAGAACAAAAAAATTGGTGAGTACAGAAATCTACATTTTTTCCAGTTTCAAGCAGCAATTATCTGACAAGAACTAAGAAGATTTATTTATTTATTAAGTGAAACATTTATTTATATTGCTTGATACTCATGAAAGGAAGAAGACAAACCACACATACTTTATAGGAACATGATTGACTTGAACTAGATATATATATACACTTACCACACTGATGTACATACTTGTAGGATCTTAAGATATTTAGAGGGGCACCACTCTTAGAAACGGTAATAGAGGGGTACCACTCTTAGAAACAGCAATAGTGGGGACACCACACTCAGAAACGGTATTAGGTATAGGACATTTTACATTATATTAAGTAAACATGTATTTTGTCTATCATATTTTATTTTGTGTAGTCCACTGTAGGAGATGACTTTACTAGTATTTATGAAGTAGTTAGCAACCATCTCATGAACCTATCCTCCTACAAAGCGCTGTCTCGAAGCTTGAAATATGTGTAAATTTTATTCCAGGACGCAAGATGAATTTTAAGTTGAATATTCTAGCGAGTTGCCACAGTTAAAATGTTGCAAGTGTAACGATAGGGAAAGGAACAAAAAAAGGAAAGAAAGGAAAAAGAATGAGCTAACAAATAAAATGTATATTTCAATCTGAATGTAATGTAATTCACATGTCAGCACAATGAAATTGAATGTAACGTAAAAATTTACTACATTTTTCATTTAATTCTGTATATGCACTATATGACAACAATGTAAATATCTCATGTAATGATTAATTATAAATATTTGTATATTTATGTACTTATTATATCAAGAAATGTATTTTAAGGAGATGTTAATGAACTGCAAAGGACTTGTGCATGTAGCACATGATTCATAGATATGGAACTGAAAATGCAAAGAAGAAACCAACTTGATGGAACACTGGTCAAGAAATATTTACGTAGTGTCAAAATGCCTTGAAGTGTATGGTGTAGTGGAAGCCGGCAGGTCTTCAGGTTGGTGTGAAGGACAAGCTCATCACCTGTCGTAGGCAGTGAGGTGTTTCCTGTGCCCTCATTGACCATTTATACCCTGGTGGACGCCACCAAAATTCGACTGCTGGATATCACAATTTCGTGTTGACACATTGAACAAACTTTGGATTTTCTTCAATTCACACACAAGAGATCCAGGCAGTACACACACACACACACTCAGAAGCCGATACTACGTTTAAAGACATTGGAGCAATATAATAGAAACATTTATTGTTCGAATTAATTCCATTGTAAACACGAATCATGTGAACTGAACTCAAGCGCTGTGCTAAGCAACGATAATAAGCCGCAGTTCAAAGACATTAATGTTACGACTCCTAAAGAAGATACACACCAAAAAGACTGTATACAAAGACTGATATGCAAAGGCAATGTGCTCAGAAATATTTTTTGTAATATGTTAATTTCTTATTTTCTCATATATAAATTTTCTATACTGCCACGCTCGCTTGCGGAGCGTGTCAGTAGAGGAGGCATTGTAACGGTACTTTGACTACTGCGCCTCCGCCAATACAAAGATATGATTTACGATCACGCATGCAGGAGAGCGCTGTGCCAGCGACCGATTTTTATAAATAATTTAGATTTTTTTTATGTAGGTGTTTGATTTTAACAACTATTCGATTACTCTCTCTCTCCCCCGTCTTCATACGAAAGATGTGTATTTTTCAGCGCTGTGTTAAATACGCTTTTAAGTGGAAATTAAAACTATATTACGAAACAAAGTTATTTCAATAGTGATTCGAAATGGTTATCGCCAAATTTATAAATTAATCCTGACAGTGACAACTTAAAGAATTTTCAACAGACAGAGAACAATGAAAACAGGTCGTCCTACAAGAAAATTAAGAAGACTATATTATAATTAATACTACGTTTCTAACAGACTTATAAGGCAAATTTCAACTTATTTCTGATGCTATTTCCTTACAGTCGCTTATTGTAGTGTTGCCGACCCGGTCTGCCACGCACGGTCAAATTACAGCACTGGCTCAATCAATAATACGAAGTCCGCCTTATCCATAACTTATTCCATCAAAATTCAAAACCCAATCAGATTTTCTATTTTATATTTTCACGGCAGAACCCCGAGGAAACGAAACACTACAACTGCCGTCACCCTCCACTACAGCTGAAAGCCATTCTGTATTCTGAACTAATGTTGATTGGTATTAATTAGCAAAGATTATTAATAAAATGTGGAAAAGTGAAAACAAATGGCCTATTGCACTCATTTAGTACTGTATATTGTAAAATTTGAACTCTGAAATCCATTTGGCATGCAGGATCATCTCACTGAAAACACTGTGCAACAATGGAAACAAGTAGTAACGGACACTCAAACGAAACTAAGTAAAAAGTCTTTTCTTTTAATGTCATCATAAAATTATTGAGGTTCTGACATTTATTCTCGAGACAATTAGGAAAGATCGAGCAAACAAATTCTCAGAAATGAGGTTTGCTGTCCAACAAAAAACAGCAATTTCATGGTAAAATTGTAATTTTAATCAAAGTAGAGTAAGAGACAAGTCAGTAGGTGGACACCTAGGTGCCGTCACATCTGTCAAGTCACCCTTTCCTCGAGAACATCAGTCCAGAGCAGACAGTAAATGGCAGTCTGATACTGCAGCTGGGTGCCAAACACTACGCTGTATACAGTGGGGTGTCAGGAGGGGCTGCAGAAACGTCAGATAAGCAGTTCTTTGTAGGTGTCAGACTGGGCCCTAGTGTAAAACTCGTTCCGTCAGTTCGGAACCCGATTTACTACCGAGCGGACGGAACGAGCTATCCACCGACTGTGAGCGACTGCTCGTCTGGCATTCGGTTCCTCCAGTTGCGGAGAGAGGTGTCCCCACAACTCACCGAGGTAGGAGAGGCGGCGGGACTGCATCTTGGTGCGCACCAGCTCCAGTGGGCTGACGACGGACACGGACCACGTGCGTGCCACGGCACCCGCCACCAGTGGCCCCCACACGGGCTGCACGCCACCGTGCCGGTCGCGAATCAGCAGCCGCAGTTGTTCGTACGACGTGAAGTAAATCACAGTCAGTGGCACCGCCAGCACCAGCGTGGGGCTCAGGCCGCTCCACAGTGACGTCACACCCTCCGTCCGCACGATCTTCACGAACGCGTCCTGTGAGGGACAGTGTCGAGAGACCGGTGTCATTATTCGGGAAACTAATTATTTATTGCAATTATTATACTGGATTAATTAATACGAGGATCACGGTTTTGCTGTATTCCTGTTGTCCTCCACTGAGGCTTTGTGTTTGGGTGTCAGCCTCGTGCGCACGACAACATGTCCTCATTTCTTACATGCTTGTCTGAAGAAAAAAAACAGCAACTGATAACATACAGCTGTGCGAAATTATTGTTAATTGATTCAATGACTGAACTTTTGGACATCAGCTGTGTTAGGAATAGATCTACTACCCAATAGTGAGACACGACTGTCCAGGACTGGGACTCGATCCTAGATTTGCTACTTTATGCAAGCAGTCACAGCTATCCGTGCACGCTCCCCAGATCAACTCAAACTTCCAAACACAACATGTCTACTTGAATTTCATTCATATGACGCAATTGGGTAGTAGATCTACACCTAATGTAACTGGAATAATCCATATCACTTCAGGGGGGAGGGGGGGGTTAACTTCTTAGTCTTGGGAGTAAGTAAGAAACACATCTTTTGTTTTCTCCAAAAAAAATTCCTGCCCCAAGATACAGGCCTCCAAAGATGACACTGCGAACACCATTTTGAAGAAGCAAATTTTGGAATTTTTTTAAAAATGCTGTATCTTTGTAACAGTTCTAGATATTTTGTTACGAGTTTTTTATTTGTAAGATAATTGCTTTATAATTACAATAGTATCCTCTGTTTGGACATATCTGTCATAGTTCTTTTACTGTCACCTTTTGAATTTTTTTATAATTTACAGAAGAGTTAGATTTTTCTGTTGATTAGAACCATGTAGTGATTACTTTTAAGTTGGATAGTTTTTATTTTAAAATATCTTTTTTAACTTTCAAGGGTAATGTACGTCTTCACTGAAGTTGTTTCTTACTAATTTCTTTGTTACAATGTTTATTTCTATTGTCTTTGGTTGTTTTGTGGGGTTGAAGCGACCAGACTTCAAAGGTCATAGGTCCTTCTATTGAAGCTTCCTGGCAGATTAAAACTGTGTGCCGGACCGAACTCGAACTCGGGACCTTTGCCTTTCGCGGGCAAGTGCTCTACGAAGTTCGAGTCTCGGTCCGGCACACAGTTTCAACCTCCCAGGAAGTTTCATATCACCGCACACTCCGCTGCCAGTTATAAGTAATGACACATGACATGACTCAACACATGTTTTGCTAGCAGTGTGCAAAATTCTTCAACTGCAAACAGGGGCAGAGAAGATGATCATTATTTCTGATGCTGCTGCTAGTCATTTTAAAAATCGTTACCAGCTATTTGAATTGAGTATGTCACTTGTGCCAACTGACTGCGTATACAGTGATACTGGAAACGGGAAGGGGCCTTGTAATGGAGTAAGAGGCCTGCTGAAGCACCATGCTACAAAACAATCTTTCCAGGCCAGACACAGCTGCGATTCAGAATGCTGAGGATTTTACCAGTGTTGTGAAATCTTACACATCAACAGCCCTCATCCTTTTGTCCAAACAAACTGATGGGCGAACTCATATTGCAAGCACGTTAAAGAGCAAGAAAGAATTAATTTCTTTCATTTGGCCAACACCTCAGAAACAGCAGGGTAATATTCAGATTCACAACCTGAGAAGGGGGATGTTTGTAGCGTGTGTGTGTGTGTGTGTGTGTGTGTGTGTGTGTGTGTGAGAGAGAGAGAGAGAGAGAGAGAGAGAGAGAGAGAGAGAGAGAGACTGTCACTGGTCGATTGTAGAGATTACAGACACCAATTATGAGTTAAATGAAATTGTAGTGAACTTAATGCTACCACATGGACCAGCTGCAGGATATAGGCTTCCAGCTGAAGGACAGCAGCAACGCCATAAGTGCTCACTTTCTGTTCACAATGTTTTGAAGATTGTAAGTGCTTCAGTTCCTATTGGTTCAACGGGAAGGCATCACTCTATCAAAGGAAGATACTGAAGCAGTGGACCACATTTTTAGTTTGTTGACCAGCTAATTTCAGTACGAAACAGAGTGCACAGAAGTTGTATAAATTGAAAACTTTATGTCTTTGGACCTTTCACATACACTTTGGAATCATTTAAAATGCATGAAAAATGAGTCTCTTACTCATATTTCAAAATTAAAATTATGTTAAATACAGCAAGAATTTGATTTTTATGAACCTGTTATGTGATAGTGTGTGTAACAAAAAAGGTTTTATGTATGGCAAAAAATTCATTTATTTATAAAACCTGTTCAAGCTAAAAGTGGAAGCTCCCCTTTTCATGGATGTTAGAACTACATGGTACTAATCATCAGAAAAAAATTATGGATTGGCATTTCTGAAAAAATCCATAAATTATTAAAAAGTTCAGAACACTATAGTAAAAGAACATCGATAGGTAAGCCCAAAAGGAGGATTTTTTTTGTAACCATAAAGCAATTTTCTTTCACATAAAAAGACCAACAAAATATCTAGAACTGTTCCAGAGATACAACATTTTAAAATTTTTACCGAAATTCGCATCTTCAAAATGGTTTGCACAGTATCATCTTCGGTGGGCTGTATCTCTGAGCAGAAGTTTTTTTTGGAGAAAACAAAAAAATTGCGTGTTCCTTACTTAGCCCTTCACTTTAACATATGCTAAATTGAATAACATCTGAGACTATGAAGGTAAGATTTTTTCCTAGCCTGCCTGAATTGATATAGACTATTTCAGTTGATGTCAAGGAATTCAAATTTGAATTATTTCATACAGCTGTGAATCGTTAAGTGTCTCTTCTTTCAGACATGCATGCAAGTGCTAAAAGTCAAGGTGAGCACACGGTGATAACTTCGGTCTCACGATGAAGTTTTCATTCTGTAGCGCAGTGTGCGCCGATATGAAACTTTCTGGCAGATTAAAACTGTGTAGCGGACTGAAACTCGAACTCAGAACCTTTCCCTTTCGTGGGCAAATGTTCTACTGACTGAGCTACACAAGCAAGACTCACGACCCAACCTCACAACTTCACTTCCAATTTTAACTCGTCTCCTACCTTCCACACTTCACAGGAGCGCTCTTGCTAGGTCCTGTGTTCAAGTCTCAGTCCGACACATAGTTTTAATCTGCCACGAGGTTTCATATCAGCGCACACTCCACTGCAGAGTGAAAATTACATTCTGGAAACATCCTCCAAGGTGTAGCTAAGCCATGTCTACACAATACGCATTCTCCCAAGAGTGCTAGTCTTCCAAGTTTCACAGGAGAGCTTCCTTGAAGTTTGAAAGGTAGGAAACAAGGTACCAGCTGAAATAAAGCTGTGAGGACAGGTCGTGAGCTGTGCTCGGGTAGCTCAGTCAGTAGAGCACTTGCCTGAGAAACGCAGAGGTTCTGAAGAGTGTCTCAGTCTGGCACACTGTTTTAATCTGCCAGGGAGTTTCAACTTTAGTCTTGATTCCTCATTGTCTCACTCCTTGTTGCAGGTATCCAAGTAATATTGTGTGCACCAGGTGGCAAACTTAGTTGACTGCGACATAAGGATGTAGACAGTGCAACATACAAAAGTTTGGGTCGGCCCACAAAGCATACACAAGGATCACTGTGGTGGTTAAGGTAGCCACTCAAGATAAGGGTGAAAAATGCGTTCGAGTCAAGGCCCAGCACAAATTTTCATGTCACTATTGGGCAGAAGATCGATACCTAACACAGCCAAAACCGAGGAACCTGCAGTCAACAAATCAATTTCGAATTCACCTCGTCCACATACTCTCTTTGAAAATGCCAAGGTGCTTTCTATGCAAAAATTTTCTATGATCACTGATGATCCGATATTCTTGAGAAACGTCTGTACCAGTTCAACAATTACCTTTTGAATCATTTGTCATCATCGTAGATCTTGCTTAATTAGTTTCTTCCTTTTCTCACCATTCTGTTACTCCTTTACAAATAATCCATTTGCAAAGCAACAGGTCTTTTTGTGGCCAGCATTTAAAATCCGTAGCATAGTGCAGATTAAACTATAAGTCTACCCACTATCTTCATACAGTTGTTGGAAACATTCTTGTCCCCCAAGAAACTTCTGCCTTGTTGTACTCTATATTTTATATCTGTATTACCCACACCAGTTTTATCACAATTAAATACTTTTATTTTTCTACCTGCCTCATAACAGTTCTGGAATCTATGTGTACTTCAAACCTAATGTCATAATTCACTACTCGATATTTGGCTTTTGGCTGACTCACTGTAGTCCCCATCTGTCATATTCTGGACAAAATAATCATATCGAACTCAGTAAAATTTCTGGAACTAAATTTGTCTGCTGCACTCTCACCTTTCTCCAGTGTATCTGTAAAGTTTGGCAATGGAAAACTCTAGAAAACTGCAGCAGAACTGGAATCCAAATTTTTTACGTAGAAACAAGATACATATTTAGATCTGTGGAACACCTGGGGAGGGGGGAGGCTGACAAATAATTTGAATACCCAGAAGGAATTTCTCAACCTGCACAACAATATCATGAAGGCAATAAAAGACAAGCATCAACACTGCCACCAAACAAGGTAGCAGAGTGATCAGCACATTATATCCACATTCAGGAGGACGACGATTCAAACACGTTTTTGGCCATCCAGATCTAGGGTTTCTGCAACTTTCCTAAATCGCTGAAGGCACATGCCAGGATAATTCCTTTGAAACAGCGGAGCCGATTTCCTTCCCCACCCTTGAAACAGGCCGAGCTTGTGCTCCATCCCTTGATGGAATATTACATCCTTATCTTCCTTCCTTGGACATCACTGGGGGCCTAAGCTCTTCTGGCTGAGATTTTGTTTTAGCATTTTTTTTTTTTTAAATGACACTGAAATCAACTATCAAGCTAACAGTAGTGCTGCAGTGTAACTGATAAGGTAGCAGCTTCTGCTTCTCTATTTTTTTAAGTAGCCCAATAGTTTTCTTTACACTTTATTTGAAAAAAGAAAACTATCATAAACTTGATCACCAATAAGCAGTATGGCAGTTTACTGTTTGCTCACTTGACAAGCTATGTTTATATGATTTGCTTGCTTTTTATTAATGTGTAAGTGAACTTGTTCCACATCCCTGAAGCTTCCCTTTCTCAATGGGATCTATGGAACACAAGGTCCATGCGAAAAAGAGGCGAGACTAAAATTCACGATTAATGGACACCAACAATAAGATTTTACGGTTATATTGCAATCCTCCATGGAAGTGGGGAGGAATTAAAGTATCTCTTGAATGAACTGGACAGTCTAATGACCACAGAATATGGACTGTAAGTAAACCAAAAACAGACAAAGGTAATGAGGAATACCACAAACAAGATTTATAACAAATTTTGCATAAAAATTTGGGATTATGTAGTAGCTGAAGTGAAGAATACTGCTACCTTAGAAGCACAATAACGCATGGTGGATAAAGCAAGGTAGACATATGAATATTAGCACAGACATAGAAGGCATTTTTGACTAAAGGAAGTTTAATGTAGCAAACACAGGACTTTAATTCAATAAACTTCTGAGAACATACTTCTGGGCCACAAAACTGTATCAAAGTGGGTCACAAATAGTGAAAAAATAAAAGAATCAAAGTGTTTGAGACGTATTGCAGAAGTATGCCGAAAATTAAGTAGCTGATGGGCTAATAGTTGTGGAGGTCATCAACTGAAGCAATGAGGAAAGCAATATATGGGAAACAATTGGGGGAAATACGAAAGCGTCCGATCCCGCCCGTCTGCTTTGACCCATGACGTCACAAATATGGTGGAAACTACCATAAACCAAGATTCCAATATGGCGCATATAAAGTCGGTACATACACATTATGAGAACGAAAATACATCGAAAAACAAACACACGCACTTTCCACAAAAAGCCTAATGACACTAATGGGACTAGCGCGGGAAATGTGGTGTTTTTGGGTGGGGACAAACTAAATATAAACAAATTTAGACAAAAAACAACGAAAAAAACCATCATCACAAAACTACACAAATACCACTAAACACAAAATCATCTGGAATCGGACACTTCCCTTGACCTATATAGCTCAACAGCAGCTCCCGATCCCATAAGTTAGGATCAAACACTTCCCTTGGCCTATATAGCTCAAAAACATCTCTCGATACCAATATCAACATACACAGCCACACAATGGGATCGAAAACTTCCCTTGACCCGCGCACTGTTAATTTTATCCGTCATATCCATTCGTGAACATAAACAACAGATTAATTTTACTAAAATTACCATACGATGTACAGCGAACAACACTAAATTAACCTTCACACAAAATCGTTAACTCACTGAAATGAATTACACTACAAACACAGCCGACACTCGAACAATTCTGGATAATGAGCAAAAGCAAACTGAGCCCATTACACCACACAAACGAAAACCCTGAAAATACCACCAGAGAGCACAACAAACCACAACACGACGACATCTACAAACACGCCACACTCACAAACCTAACTCCGTGCCGTCATGACGTCACACACGACAACACCCTCACGTCACGGGTCAAAGCAGATGCGTGGGATCGGACGCTTCTGTCGACCCACAAATGGGAATCTGGGCATTATGATAGGACATGCGTCGAGATACTGACGAGTAACTTCCACGGTACTACATACGGATCCACAGAGAACAAAACCTGATGGGGAAAAAACAGAGATCGGAATATATCTAACAAATAATTCTGGAAGCTGGGTGTAAATGCTACTTTGCAATGAAAAGGATGGCACAAGAGAGAGCCACACTGCCCCTCTCCTCCTTCAATTTTCCTTATTTTGTGTGCGATATATGTACAGCATATGCATCAAAATACTGATCAGATATTTACCCATTACATAATTTAAATTTTCTGAATTTACTTTGTAGCTGAAATTGTGACAAAGAGTGAACTAGATTCAGCATAGTTTGTAACTGTGATGCGAATGTAAACATCAGGCTATGCTACAAGTCCGGAACCTTTATTTGGCATTCACATTTGTTGGATTTCGCAACTCACAACGAAATTATCACCTGAACTGAGGTTATGCTACAGATCAGTCTATCACAACAGCCAAAACTTCTGAGGAGGAGGGGCATCCAATAACACCAACACACACACACCAGGCACATCAAACAAGAACAATTTCTCATAACAAAATTTTATGAGAATTGCATCTTCTTTGCAGGATTATTAGTTTAGATCTATATACTATCCGGACAAAGACTACCAAGGGTTACAAAATAATACAGAGAGAGTCCAGTGCACAGGTCTAAACATAATCCAACAACTTGTCAGATCCCACTTTAAGTCTTGAGATAACTACTGTAAGCTTAATAGTGTGTTAAACAGATCTGTTATCGAGATTGTTAGATAAAACGTTCACAGAAATTCTTAAAACAAATGGGAAAATAACCAAGCAATTGTCATTATGATTTCAGTTAATACTCCAGTTCATGAAACGAATAAATCCAACGAAATTAAACATGGAGGCGAAATCACCGGAGATGCAACGACGCAAAATACTAGTGGAAGCCATTCGTATATTCGTACAGTTATTACCAAATAACTAACATCACCGTTCCGTAACTATACATCTAGTACAATGTGCATTCATACACGTACATCATTTACATTTATCCACGACTTACTCAGTTCTGCAAACTAAGATTCATGAGATATAAACACAACTACACTCACCACTGTTCCACTGAAATGTGTGCTCGGCGTAGGCATTCGTATTGGTATCTGGGAACCATTTGCGTTGCTGACACACGGACATAAATGATCCATAAGGCCATTACAGTATAAGTAGCATTTATTTGACAGTAGTCTCTTCTGTTGTGTTTGTAATCTCGTCTTCACCACATCAAATGGCGTCACTGTAAGGTAAACAAATCAAGTATCAACATCATACCTCGCATGCACGCACCATGTTCATCAACATGATTACGTAATCGTTCCTGGAGAACACACCAAAACGAGTTTGAATCTCACCTACAAGAGATGTCAACAATGCTCCCGTACACGACGCTGCCATTTGCTGTGGCATTGTAATTCTATAGCGGGGATCATCCTGGTTGAAGGACTCCGACGATGTAGCATTTTCCGGCATTTCTAAATCGTGAGGCTTTGTCAACTTTTAAATTCTTCACTGTTAAGAACATCTATCCCATCCCCTCAAACTGATGTATATCATGGTAACAAACTCATTTCCTATAACATGCATTTCCTTTTTCCATCTTCTGCACTATCTTGTACACACCTTCCACCATTCGTCTTTCCTCCCACCACTCGCCATTGCCAAGACACTTTGATAGGTACATCTATGGAGTCTGAGACTTTGTTTGAACCAAGAACAAGCGGCACAGAATTAAAACGATCCGACGCAGGAGAAGCGACGTTCTTTCTGCCATTGCCAGTCTTCCAAAATTTTTTAAATACTATGGATACTGTTCGTAGATTTTTAGCAACACGGTGGCTTTGTTCAGTGATTCACACTTAACGGCAAAGAGCATAGAAACATTTCACAATATACAAGGTATATGAAGACATGTCAGAAATATTAAGGATTTATTCGTGACATAAAAAATTTACAAAAAGTTCATACAAACATCGGTCCGAGAATCCCTCGTTTTGCTAAGGAGCTATGATTGAATATATTATTGATGCCGCAAAAATAATACATTTACGAAAAACATTTATAAATATGAAAGAGCTTGTTATTCATGGCAAAAAATGACCCATTTACTAAAAACAGTTTGATTTACAGAAATTGTTCCAAGTGACCACCCACTGCTTCTGTGCGGCAGCTGAGCCTGCGTTTCATACTTTGCTGTACATTTTGGAACACTCCTCATGTGTTCCACATTTGGGTCAAATTCATTTATGATATGCTTCCCAGAATATCGACACTGACCACGAGAATTGAATACACAAAGGATTTTAAATGTCCCCAAAAAGGAAAAAAATCCACTAGATTCTCATCCACAGAGAGAAAATTTCATCCTAGAAACATCCTCCAGGCTGTGGTTAGTCACATGTCCACAATATCTTCTTCCAGGGCTGCTTGTCTTCCAAGTTTCGCAGAAGGGTTTTTGTGATGTCTCGAAGGTAGGAGACGAGGTACTGACGCAAGTATAGCTTTGGTAAAGGGTCATGAGACGTGCTTTGGTAGCTCAGTTTGTAGAGGATGTGCCCCTGAACAGCAAAGCTCCTAAGCTCGAGTCTCAACCCAGCGCGCAATTTTAATCTGCCAGGAAGTTTCATATCAGCGAATAATCCGCTGCAGAGTGAAAATTTCATTCTAGAATCACCCTCACTAAGCCATGTCTTCCGAATATATTTCTTCCAGGAGTGCTAGTCTTGCAAGTTTTTCAGGACAGCCTGTGTGATGTTTGGAAGGTAGGAGACGAAAAGCTGGTGGAAGTAAAGCTAAGAGGGCAGGTCATTAGTCGTGCTTAGGTAAGTCACTCGGTAGGGTACTTACTTGTGGAAGATTGCCTACAAAAGGAAAAGATCCTGAGTTCGAGTCTCGGTTCAGTACACCGTTGTAATTTGCCAGGAAGTTTCATATGAGCACACACATCGCTGCAGAGTGGAAATTTCGTTCTGAAACATCCCATAGGTGGCTAAGTCATGTGTTCACAATATCCTTTCTTCCAAAAGTGCTGCTGCTACAAGTTCTGCAGGAGAGCTTCTATGAAGACTGGAAGGTAGTACACGATGTACTGGCGGAAGTAAAGCTGTGAGGAAGAGTCTGGAGTCATGCTTGGGTAGCACTGTTTGTAGAATACTTAAGGGCAAATTTCCTGAGTTCGAGTCGCGGTCTGGCATACATTTTTAATCTACCAGAAAGTTTCATATCAGCACACATTCCACTGCAGAGTGAAGAGTAACCGCAGCCATGATCTCCGAGCGGATAGTCCATGCTGCTGCAAACGTCATCAAACTGTTCATGCAGATGGTTGTTGTCTTGCAAACGTCCCCATCTGTTGATTCAGGGATCGAGACGTGGCTGCACGATCCGTTACAGCCATGCGGATAAGATGCCTGTCATCTCGACTGCTGGTGATACGAGGCCGTTGGGATCCGGCACGGCGTTCTGTATTACCCTCCTGAACCCATCGATGCCATATTCTGCTAACAGTCATTGGGTCTCGACCAACGCGAGCAGCAATGTCGCGATACGATAAACCGCAATCGCGATAGGTTACAAGCCGACCTTTATAAAAGTCGGAAATGTGATGGTACGCATTTCTCCTCCTTAGATGACAACAACGTTTGACCAGCCAACACCGGTCAATTGCTGCTTGTGTATGAGAAATCGGTTGGAAACTTTCCTCATGTCAGCACGTTGCAGGTGTCGCCACCGGCGCCAACCTTGTGTGAATGCTCTGAAAAGCTAATCATTTGCATATCACAGCATCTTCTTCCTGTCGGTTAAATTTCGCGTCTGTAGCACGTCATCTTCGTGGTGTAGCAATTTTAATGGCCAGTAGTGTACATAGAAAACTAATCCTGTTAGCGAGGTCGTTTCAAGTCACTATTCCACAGAAATTTAAAAATTAATAATTACATTAAAGTAAAGCCTGTCCCACAAGAACATCCACAAAACCAACCATGAAATTCATTACATTTCAATACTGTACAAAATCGTCAATTACTAGTACTTCATGTAACTTATGGTAAGCTGCTAACCAGGTGACGCTTGTTTCACAATGTGGAAATCTATTTATAAACTTGTGCCTTCCCTTGAAACTTCATAGAATCTAACAAAGATTCATGGCTATGTTAAAGTTAATCTCCTAATCATTTTGTCTAGTTTTACTGTCATGCCCTGGAGCATGGCTCCTGCCCCATGAAGTTCTATGTTTCCAGATTGTCGATTAGGAAAAGAGCTAACGATAGATACCTGGATTTCTCCATTATTAAAATCACTGGGAGTAATTACTTGGGGGAAATTAGTTGTCTAATTATTGCCCCTAGCATATACACTGCTTATGCACCTTACAGAACTTATTTTCTCACCTCTGTTGATACCTTGGTGGGTAACACTTATCTTCATTATTTTCGTCTTGGCAACATTCACCGCGCATAAACCACAACAATCCTTATTGAACATTTCTAATCCTTCAATAAATATTAATAAATCACTAACTGTTGACCTTCTCCCATACCAGATTTCTTTTCTCATATGTTAAGGAAGTCTATGACTGTAGCTATATGCTCTTCCTCTAACAGACTGTCTAGATATTTAGATTTTGCAAGATGCTGTTTTGTGTACTTCTTACAATTCACCAACATACTATTGTAGTACTTGGGATTGAGAAGTTCTAGTGTTAGTTTGTCCTGAGTACTTAGAGACAAGCACTTCCTTTTAAATTTTTGGAAGTCATCTCAAGAAGGAGATTCCTCAGAGTGTCCTGCTCTCCACAAAGCTACAATACTTTCTAAATAACTGAGCGCAAAATATATCTTTTTCGAATGGTCCCACCATATATGGAGTGACCTATAGAATACCACTAGAAAGTAGGGGGTGAAAGTACACTATCAGAAAAAATTAGTACGCTCTTTCAGATGGTTCCAATTAACTCAAGATTTATTGATTTAATAGTGCATATAGAGTACATGAAGTGACTACATTTACAGATCAACAATACAAGCAGTTCTGAGGTATCATTCATGTATGATTCATTTATGCAACAAGTATTATCTAACCTCACTAAACCAGCATAAATGCAAATCATCAAATTAGAAATAGCTCTGTTAACAAATCTTGGAAACATTACAAAAATGAAATATCAGATTAGCCTTTTTATCAGACAATTTGCGAACATTCTGGGGTTACTAAACAACTGACAATTATCAGCCAACTCATCTATACCAATGTGCTGGCAAAACTAAAATCATAATTATTTAAATATTTTTTGCATGGTTCAGCAGAGTCAGCAACTGTAAAATGTAATTATATTAAATTTCAGCCTCCAGTTGCATTAACAAAGAAACGTTTCCTAGGATTCGGCTATAAAAATGTAGCCTTCTACATAAATGTCACAATATAAAATTAAATTTAAAACATGCCACATACTGGCCTTGTCAAACAAAATGTTAGTAATACAGTACATATTCATAAGACTGCGTCACTATTACTAATGTTTTGCCGACAGGCCACACAAACGGGTCAGACAAGTGGGCCGCAGGTGCCGAGTCGTAACTGGGAGCTGCGGACAGCAATGCAGAGAGCTCAGCTTGTGGTCACGCACATGTGCTTGCTGAGTAATACTGACTTAAAATCAGAAAATGTTAACTGAGATTATTATGGAAGATAGTTTATTACAATAGTTCGGACTGTTAATAGCATTAAAATCATAAGTCACTGAAATAACCATTCCATAAAATGCAAAAGACTTATAAGAAGTGTACTGTACATAAGTAAGAATAAACATTAACCGATAAAATTATTTGTTACAATAGCTAAAAATGTTACTGGCAAATAAACCATAATGACTGAAGGTACAGTTCTATGAGAGGCAGATAACATTATATAGCGTAAAGGAACCTTTTAATAAGAAAAAACCATAAGTTAAGATTAACAGTGAATGACATATATGGAAATTAGCTAAGAATTAAAGCCTGTAAATGATAATAAGACCATTTGTCTCATACATCTTAGCGGTTAGATACACAATATGAGATCAACAATTAATACATCAGAAAACCAGATGGCTGTATGTCATAGCCAGCTACTGACAATCATATAAAGTAATGGATTTATCGGATAATAGGTGCGTGCAATGTCACAAAACATTATGAAGACAGTATAGCCAGTGGAGTTACATGCAAAGTTCATGAAGCTCTTAAATAGAAATACACCATTTGGAGTGTAACAAATTTTGAAGCAGCATTGAACATAGGTTAGTGTATTAAATATGCTGGGTATAGTCGGGGAATACCCGAAGTTACTAGTAAGAACATAAAGGCTGGATGTCATAGCCAGGTATTGGGGTGTGTAATAAGCTTTATACAGTATTAGATTTAATGGGTTAATAAGCAGTATGTAAGGACTTACCACGCTACAAGTTAATATAAAGGCAGTTATAAGAAGTCATGTATGCAAACTTCACGAAACTCAGAGATACACCATTTGATGTGTATCAAATGTGAAAAAGTCTTAAACTTACAGAAAATAACAATGATTACGTGAAATACGTATGTAAACATGACGATAAGAGGGCACTGGCATTGGGTGTCACAGAAAGTCCCACATCATCATGGTAGATGAAGCAAGGGCTGAAATCCTCCGAAGAAGTTCTTATTTTTCAACTGCAATTGTTCATTAAGCAAGATGTCTTTATCATAAAGGAGATGTTTGAAAATTTGTATTTCTTCAAGTGTATCTAGCCTGCATCCTTTAGCTTCTTGGTTTAAGAGCACTGTGTTTATAAGTGGGTTAGGGGCATGGACCATTTGGATTAGATGTTCTCCAAATGTTGAGTGTACAGGAACATAAGGTAAGACCCCCAGGATGCCGCTAAGTTAGTATTTTAAGAACAATCAAGGATAAAATACCGATTGAAAGGCAATAATTAGGAAAGCGTCAACCAATTAATTAATTATTTCACATTCATGTTTTGACATACTGTTTTTTGTTTTTAGTAGTAGAACACAGTCGAGCTTTTTATCTTGTACGAGAGAAGGGTGTACATTTGTAGAGCAAAAGTACTACAGTCTAAGTGTACGTATTTAAGTGAGCGTGAATAACACAACATAGAAGACTAATATAAAACATTTTTATTTATGGATGTGTGTGAATTTTTGTGTAATTGCGACAAGCGCCATTGCCCACAGAGTCCTTGAGCTGCCTGCATCTTCACCAAAATTGTAAGGAAGCCCAATGCACAAGCAGACTTTTCGACCAATTCAGTTCATATTCAGTTACTAATATTCAATCCATTAATTATTAATTCATTAATTTTTTTAAATATATTGCAATTGAAGATCTGTGTGCCAGGACTTCTGGGCACCGGTCGTAAATAGTGTTTGTTAACTATTGTTGTTTTATGATATTGTTATAAATTGCAAAAACTAATTGCTGTATTTTCTGTACGGATGAATCACAACGGGGCAGCAAGTATTACAAAAAGCCAAAAGTGGAGGAGAAAAATTTTGAATGGACTGACAATTGGACCCAAGTCACCTAAAATTTTCCATAGTAAGCTGTTTTATTCGGCGCAACAAAAGGTAGGACGGCTACGCAACTTTCTTGCATGGTTATGCTTGGTAGCACCTCCTTTGATGTAGATAGAAACCTTTTCTTCACTATTTTCTTCCTTGAACATTGCTGAAAAAATAATAATTTACAAGAAATTTTCTGTGTGATATGTGTAGTCAGTAAAGCAACGAATTGTGACACAATAATTTGAGCATCATAATAGATGAAAAAAACAGGCTGTGACATCATGTAATTTGCATTTATCAAGTGTAATAATTAATGCGAGAAATTTTTAAGATTTTTTAAAAATTTATATTTAAAAGCTCATGTAATATGGCCGAAAAATATATGCCCATTATTGATACCGATGGCGAAAACGCAATCAGCCAAGATGGCGTAGAATAGCAAGATCGAACACTTGAAGTTCAGGCGCCATGCATAACTACTGCAGAAAGTTTAAGTAGATCAGAGATGAATTTCACAGGAGCGACACGCCACCACAGAATGACCTTGACGACACAATATTTGCAATTGATGAGACGATATCACACCTCTACCAGAGCGACATGCCGTTCATGACGGAAACATCGGAGAGTGGTCAAAATATGAATCTTGACAACATGTCACAAACACCACTTGGTCACAGCACCAACATTAACTTGGGAATTACAGTTGACAGCAACCACAGTAGTGCAACTGAAGCACTCGGTATGACAGCTACTGTCTAACATATGTGCGAAATTAGATCATATAAAACAGCAGCAAAACACTGTTACACATGATATGAACTTGGTAAAACAGCAACAAAACACCAATTTCGGTAATCTGACACAAGATATGAATACTGTCACACAAGATCTACATGTAATGAAACAAGAACAAAAATAAGTATTCAAGGATTTGCAAGACATGGTCTCACAGAAATTCGATGACTTAGCCAAAAATTATCGCACTGAAATAGACCAAAAATGGAATAATATGAACACACAAGTAAATCATGAAGTACTTTCTGAATTTAACAGTAACATTTCGGAGTAAAAACAGAAGGTAGATTGGTTTAATGACCATCACGCTCTCGTAGAACAACAGATAAAGAAAATTACAGACGCAAACATAAACATTGAAGCCACACAAAACCAGTTAGTTTCGACAGTAAAAAATGTAAACACTGTCGTTAACAAAGGAATATGAAAGTGTACCTCTAGCTGTAGAAGAGCTTACTTTGAGGGTAGCATCCTTAGAAGTTGACTCAGCATGTGCTATGAAGGAGAGGGAGAAGATTATCGAAAATCTGAGTGGTATCATTAGTCAAGCTGAAGCAGGTACGCTGGATAAGGGTCATACCACTGCAGAGAAGTTATACACAGATGTAGTAGATAAGGTTATTCAGAAAAAGGAAAAGGAAATCGTGAACCAGGTAAACATTAAGCTACAAGCCATGGAAAATAGGATCTGCAATCTTTTGGATGAAAATATTGCCAGATCTCTAAATATGAATGTAAATAATACACAGCCTACAGTAAACAAACCACAACCTGTTGATATACATTCACAAATTGTCACGAGTCCCGCAGCAGGTACCAGTGACAGTTGTAGGTTGCAAAATGTAAATCCACAACTCCAATACCTGCACAATTACCAGCTGGAATTACAGATAACTACCATAATGACACAAATACGACCGAAAATGCCATGTGTTTATCAACTATTTTTGCAGACGAAGGTTTGCTGAGGCATAGACAATTTTCTACATTCACTACCGAAGGTAAAAGAATGAATCCCGTAGTAGTTATTAGTGCTTTTTGTCATGTATTTCCACGCAACTGGACGGAAGCACAGAAAATCAGATTTGTAGTAGGATATACGCAAGGTGATGTGCTCTTATGGGCAACCAAAGTGGCCGAACGTTGCAACACTTATATTCAATTTGAAAGAGCTTTCCTCGACAAATACTGATCTGAAGCAGTGCAAGAAAGACTCAGACGTGAGGTTTTCAATCCCACACCATTCAGTGGCAAATACGGTAGTCTACGTGGTTACTTTGAAAAATACCTGAACAAGACACGTTACTGGACAACCCAATATCGCAAGTAGGCGTGTTAAGAATTTTAAAAATTCGTTTACCATCGCACACTAGAGAGAAATTGGTCACAACGTCGGAGCACGACTCTGAATATTTTCTGTCAGTGCTCGATTCGATCGACTTAACCTATGAGGAACGACCTGTACCCCATAGCGCAATAGAAGGTCAGGCACAACAACATAATTACGTAAATCAGTCAGTAAAACGCGATTTAAACACACAAAAAGGTTGGTACGCCCAACGGCAAAATTACATATCCATAGCTAATGAGTTCGGTAACAGGAATGGAAAAAACAAACGATTTAAAAGAAATTTTCAAAACAACAGGGGTAATTCCAGCACACGATCGAATTCCAATTCACCATCACAAGGCACTATGCCGAATATGAATAGAAGCAGTCAGCCGCAGCAGTGGTCGATGTGCGACGACAATGCCATGTTGTACTCTGTGCCACGGCCAACCTTTGGGCAGCAAAATAACTGCACAGCAGCTAACGACGACATAAATTGGTGAAGTACACGCCATCGGAATACACCAACTGGTCATCGTAAAGCCCCAGGCTATTGACCTCTCAGGGAGTGGGCGCAAGGCCCAACTACAAGCATGTATCTTAACGTTTGACAAACGAGGCGACATCAAAGATGATTTGTATCCATATGAGTTAGATATAGTAGGTAAGGTCAAGGAAGAACAAGTACAACCAATCATTAAGATGAAAATATTTAACAATGACACACAGTTAATTTTAGATGCAAGATCAACTACCAACCTAATGTCAAGTGCATTTTTTTCTGAATTGAAGAAGGAAGGTAAGTTCCCAATATTTTCTGTACAAAATTGCAAGGTGCAAACTGCTATTGGCAGTAAGACTAAATTGGTTAAGCAATAAGCGCTTATTCCTGTACAAACTGAACATTACACAGTGAAGTGCAACTTTCTTATAATTGACAAACTTATTGTTAATTGACTTATTGGCATGCACACATTTAGAACGTACAAAACACAGATTGATATAGGTAATGGTAAATGCCACTTTTATGTAACGGATCAGATCTATTCTACTGATTTAGTCAAAACACCTGATGAAAGTAACAAAAAAAAAAAACAGAGTCAAATGTCGTAGTACAATATTCCTTCCCAGCTGTGCATTTCACAAACATATTCGATACTGAACAAGAAGCGAACGCTGAGGTTAGTTACGAAATGGTAAAGTAGAAACTAAGTGAATCACAGGTACTAAATGAGACACAACAACAAGAACTTTCTAACTTGTTATTTAAGTATGCTAATGTTTTCAGGAAGGAGCCAGGAGTAATCAAAGGCTATGAATGTAAAATTGAAGTCTATCCACATGAACCATTTTGAGTAATGTCATATCCTATTCCACGGGAAAAAAGAGAGGCAGTAAAGACAGGGAGCAATCATATGATTAAATGTGGAATTATGCAACCTTCATTTTCACATTATTGTAGTCCAATATTAACAGTAAGCAAACCAGATGGTTCCGTAAGATTAGTTCTCGATGCTAGAGGTATCAATAAGATTATAGTACCAGCATGCATAAGACCAGACAATTTGGATGAACAGGTTCTAAAGTTTTAGAATACAAAATATTTCAGTATACTCAATCTCAAAATGTCCTACTCGCAAATAAAGCTCCATGAAGAAAGTCGAAAAATTACTACAGTTGTTTGTGGGGCAGAAGTTACGAACATTAGCGCAAGAGTGTTCATATGTGCATTGGACAAGGTCTTAGGACCAGAACTGCTTAGCAAAATCACTGTATATGTAGCCACACCCACTTAGTTAGAACATATGAGGCTCATTGAGCAGGTGCTCCAACGATTTTCAGATTATGGAGTAACAGCCAACTTAAAAAAGTATAGTTTTGATAAGGAGCAAGTCAAATTTTTCGGACATGTTGTGCTAGAACAAGGTATATTTCCTGATCCGAAAAAAGTTGATGCCATACACAACTGTCCAGCTCCAAGGAATAAAAAACAACTAAAAGCCTTTATAGGACTAGCTTGGTTTTTTGTAAATTTGTACCACAGCAACTGATGAACACTGATGCATTTCTCAACTTGTTAAGAAAAAATAGGCTTTGGTTATGGGATGATAAGTGTAAAGACGACTTTAATAATATTAAGCAGGCATTGGTAAATGCAAACATACTTAGTCACCCTGACATGTCAAAGGGTTTTTGTCCATGCAGAGGTGCCTCATCTCAAGGGCTTGGGGCATGTTTATTTCAGATGTGAGAGGAAGGGGGTTAGGAAGTACCCAAAGTCATTAGTTTTGCCTGTCACACATTATCAGAAGCAGAAACGTCTTACTCTGTGTCAGAATTGGAAAGTTTAGCGGTAATATGGGTATTTAAAAAGTCTGAAAATTTTTTGTGGGACAAGAATACAAAAGTTTACTAAGACCACCAGTCACTGTCATTTCTTTAAACATGTAAGCTATTGCACCATAGATTAGCTAGGTGGTGTCTATATTTACAGGAATTCGATTTTGAAATCATTTATATCAATGGAATTCAGAATGTTATTGCAGATGCCTTGTCTAGACTACCACTAGGTTTAGAGGAATTTGATGAATTAGCAGAGCACGATGCAGAAATCAAAACGTTATTTTTGCAAGGTACGACACAACAATTTGATTATCTTAGATTTTGTAAGCAGATGAAAATTATACAACAGCATGATCGCAGATGGAGTGTAGTCATGCAAATACCTTAAACAAGATGAAGGTGGAAAGGTAAGTAAATGGTATCAGGAGTACAGGGGCGTTTTGTTTCATAGGAAACATGAGAAATCTGACCAATGGTGTGTGTGTGTGTGTGTGTGTGTGTGTGTGTGTGTTCCTGAAGTTTATGTCGACGAATTTATAAGACACACACATGAAGTATGGGGACCCTATGGAGTGTGCAAGTGCGCTGAAAAAATTGCGACACTTTTTTATTTTCCGAATTTGAGAAGATGAGCCCTACAGGTATCAAGAAAGTGTGCAGTATGTCAAAAATCAAAACAGTCACATGTGTCAAAATATACTGAGTTACACCCAATACTCTACAGATAGTTTCCCTGGACACAGCTGGTCCATATCCGAGACGTAAATGAGGAGTAAAATACGTAGTAGCACTACGACATTTTCTGAAAACATGTCAAGATGGATGCCATTAAAAATGTAACATCCACAAATACCAGAAGAAGAACTGAGGGAGACTATTTGAGAAGAGTAGGTAAACTAACTAACTGATAATGCTTCATATTTCGTTGGGCAGCATTGGAAACAATTTATGATGTCACAGGGCATAAAGCACATATTAGTAAGCTTTTTTCACCCAGAAGCAATCCCAGTTGAACGAGTCTTTAAAAAATTTAACAGGGTTATTAAGACATACAAACCACATAAACACACAAAATTGGTAGAATACGTAACTTCTTTCATGCAAGTTGTCAATCACCTTCCACATTCTTCAACAGGTTTCACACCTAATAAATTGATGTTTCACACAAAGCAAACGAATGAGTGGGAGTCGCCCATACCGAAGGTACCCACTAAGAAATGACACTACAAGATAAAATGAAACAAGCCATAGTTACTCTAGAAAACAGGGTCGAGTATAGAAAGAAAATTTATAACAAGAAACTGAAAAGTGTTACACAATTCTTTGAAGGGCGAGTCCTCTTACGGACGCACCATAAATCGACAAATATTGGTAAACTGAATGAAATGGCAATTACTATATTCAGGACCATATTGAAAGGTCCCTGCTGGATTCCTTTCATGTTAATTTCTGAAATATGTTGTCATTTACGGTATAAATTCC
Organism: Schistocerca cancellata; assembly: GCF_023864275.1. NCBI lineage: Eukaryota > Metazoa > Arthropoda > Insecta > Orthoptera > Acrididae > Schistocerca > Schistocerca cancellata. Next base: position 166,218,450 of record NC_064637.1, read on the forward strand.
TTTTCTAGATTTACTGTGGTGTTTCTGACTATCTGGGAGGAGACTGAGCAGTGAAACGTGTTACTTTTACACATAAAAAAGAACGATCTGTCACACTACTACACTTTAAAACGCAGTTTATATGTAATTCATGTCACACAGTCTCATACAGAAACTACATCCGCTTTCTTTTATATACTGTATATGATAAGATGCTGTCATCCCCCTTCCCTTCTGTGTGAGAGGATGAATGAGCAAATGTATTTCTAGTTGCATGCTTGATGGTAGCAGACAAGCATGTCTGCTAGAGAACAATAGGACCAACGTCGGAACAGGTAGCTACGCTTTCTAAAAGCAGAGAAGTTTCTATTCTTAGTATGGTACTGTCCGTCACTTCTCGTGTTGGTATAGGAAGCTGCCTCTTTGGTCACTTCCGTTTGTATCTGTTGAGCACGCTCGGTAGGGGCCCAGGGCAGTCTGTCCGCGGTGAGCGTCTGAAGTGGTAAGATCTCCGGCTAAGAGCGTGTCTGCTAAGTCCGTAGGACAATGGATTTCTTAAGTTCAGCCTAACTGAAAATTTAATCACCTTTATTTCAGGTTTAGCTCTAAAATACACTCCTGGAAATAGAAATAAGAACACCGTGAATTCATTGTCCCAGGAAGGGGAAACTTTATTGACACATTCCTGGGGTCAGATACATCACATGATCACACTGACAAAACCACAGGCACATAGACACAGGCAACAGAGCATGCACAATGTCGGCACTAGTACAGTGTATATCCACCTTTCGCAGCAATGCAGGCTGCTATTCTCCCATGGAGACGATCGTAGAGATGCTGGATGTAGTCCTGTGGAACGGCTTGCCATGCCATTTCCACCTGGCGCCTCAGTTGGACCAGCGTTCGTGTTGGACGTGCAGACCGCGTGAGACGACGCTTCATCCAGTCCCAAACATGCTCAATGGGGGACAGATCCGGAGATCTTGCTGGCCAGGGTAGTTGACTTACACCTTCTAGAGCACGTTGGGTGGCACGGGATACATGCGGACGTGCATTGTCCTGTTGGAACAGCAAGTTCCCTTGCCGGTCTAGGAATGGTAGCACGATGGATTCGATGACGGTTTGGATGTACCGTGCACTATTCAGTGTCCCCTCGACGATCACCAGTGGTGTACGGCCACTGTAGGAGATCGCTCCCCACACCATGATGCCGGGTGTTGGCCCTGTGTGCCTCGGTCGTATGCAGTCCTGATTGTGGCGCTCACCTGCACGGCGCCAAACACGCATACGACCATCATTGGCACCAAGGCAGAAGCGACTCTCATCGCTGAAGACGACACGTCTCCATTCGTCCCTCCATTCACGCCTGTCGCGACACCACTGGAGGCGGGCTGCACGATGTTGGGGCGTGAGCGGAAGACGGCCTAACGGTGTGCGGGACCGTAGCCCAGCTTCATGCAGGCGGTTGCGAATGGTCCTCGCCGATGCCCCAGGAGCAACAGTGTCCCTAATTTGCTGGGAAGTGGCGGTGCGGTCCCCTACGGCACTGTGTAGGATCACGCGGTCTTGCGTGCATCCGTGCGTCGCTGCGGTCCGGTCCCAGGTCGACGGGCACGTGCACCTTCCGCCGACCACTGGCGACAACATCGATGTACTGTGGAGACCTCACGCCCCACGTGTTGAGCAATTCGGCGGTACGTCCACCCGGCCTCCCGCATGCCCACTATACGCCCTCGCTCAAAGTCCGTCAACTGCACATACGGTTCACGTCCACGCTGTCGCGGCATGCTACCAGTGTTAAAGACTGCGATGGAGCTCCGTATGCCACGGCAAACTGGCTGACACTGACGGCGGCGGTGCACAAATGCTGCGCAGCTAGCGCCATTCGACGGCCAACACCGCGGTTCCTGGTGTGTCCGCTGTGCCGTGCGTGTGATCATTGCTTGTACAGCCCTCTCGCAGTGTCCGGAGCAAGTATGGTGGGTCTGACACACCGGTGTCAATGTGTTCTTTTTTCCATTTCCAGGAGTGTATCTAAAGTTATCTTAAATTACAACGCAGTGTAATTCGAGTCTGAAGTTCAGAATATCTTCCGGTATTTGCTTTGTCACTACTTTGTGAGTAAGGTGGAACCACGTGTTGATCAGTAACTCTAAGATCATCAATCTTAAATGCGAATGTGCGTGAGATTATAATGTCTCGTCTTGACAATATTTTTCAATATAGAAACTTTTCTTTGTGTTCAACCCACATGGTGTGTACTTTATGAGACCAGTACCACGTGATTATACAATTGTTTGACTCATCAGGTTAATAGTAAGCCGATAGTAACCAGTTCAAGGTTTTTCTTTTGTAAATTGCGTTTCGATGTACTTTACTTTAATTATCATAATTATTGTGGAGTTACATTCTTTGTGTAAACCAAGTTGGCCACGTGAAGCAAGTGGTGTAAGCATCAAAGTAGCCCTCAGCTGTTCTTTTCGGGAAGATTTCACAGAGAGTTAGTATGAATTTAGTATACCAGTGTGTGGTAATTTCATGACGGACAGGATTGCGCAATGAACGTAACTTTTTTGGGTGAAAATTGAATCAGTTGGTTGTGGTTAATTTCCTCTTGCACATGTTTCAACGTTCTTCATGTGTTATTTTATGAATGCAGTGTTGTATGCAGTCTCCCAATCTTGGCTCCATATTTGATGTGTTCCGTAAGATTACAAACTCACATTTTCACAGTCCTAAATAAGGCACCAGCTTAGTTGTGACTCACGTTTAATATGCTGAAATTTCAATGATCAATGTTAAAATAAATTTCCAAATATAAACTGATTTATTTCTTTTTATTTAAATTCTCTTATATATAGATATACATATATATATGTATATATATATATATATATATATATATATATATATATATAACCGGTTGTCGTATGACTATTAAAAGATTATAATTAATGTTAGTCTGGTTGGGAATTTGGTAAGCTAGACTGCATACCTGGTGAAACAGTTGGGCAGTAATGCAAGGTTAACTTCCCCAGACAGCTGACAGCTTTTAAACCGCTTTTATTGTCTATCAGTACCTCTTACACCACAAATTAAACCAACAACGTTACACATGGCGACCCTGTTCTGTGATTCCGCTAGACTCTGGAATCTCTGAAACGTTAGATTGCGAGAGTTGTATAATCTTAATTTTTTTCCCTGCAGCGCTCAAACAACTTCTGCGTTGTTTCTGAGCAGACTTTCAAAAGATTCACGGCGTTGTTGAGTGGCGTTGTGTTGTTTGTCTTGTTTTGTTTTCTATATTTGTGTGTTTTATATGTATGTGTTCTTTTTTCTCGCTTGTAAATTGCACTGACTTCGATCAAAGATATAAATTTGTTTTGCGTGTGAAAAAGTGTGTACTAGGTTGGGTACCTTTCATGTGACTGTCGTAATTTTTGGGGGATATATTTATTTTGATTAGTGTGTCGCATACCGGGTATAAATTGAACTAATGCAGACACGTAACCAAGCTAAAAGTAAGCGGTCCGACAACTTAAGCAACATGGACCAAGGGGATAATCTGATTTCGAATATTAACGCGTCGGACGGTTCCGAAAATGCAATGGGAAATACTTCAGACGAAATGCAAAACAGGACGAACGGGCTCACAGCAGAGCCAGAAATTAATTTGCCTCCTGCTAACCAAATTGATTTGGCAGAACTCATGAAAGCCTTATTGCATCAAAATAAAGAAAACACAGAGAAATCTGAAAAATCGTTCCGTGAACAAAAAGAATCATCCGAAAAATCGATCCGAGAGCTAGGCGAACAAATGACGCAGAAATCTGAAAAATCGATCCGCGAGCAGGCGAACAAATAGACGAAATACTAATCCAGCAGACAAATAAAGTCACCAAGTCGATGCAGAGAGTGTCCGATGATATCTCACAAAGAATAAACAATCTGGCAAGCGAAATAAAAAGTGATATTATGAAAGAATTAGGCCGTGCATTTGAACAAATCGATGATCGTCTGCAAGCCTTAGAACAGGGCAAGCGGACCAGTGCATCGTCATGGCGCAGAAGAAGAGAATAACGTCGAGAGTAGCACGTACCAACTGAAGAAACGGGCCACAACTCAAGTAAACATTTTAGTTATAAGGATATTTACAGTATAGGTCATAAGAAAAAAAGTGAAATATGCATCGTCGTAGTATATTCCCGGGTCAATTGTCACTCTAAATTACACACGATTTGAAGTAAACAGTATTAAAACATGAAGAAACAACATGACACTTTGTCAATGATTAGTCAGTATACATTATTTCAATGAACCAAAGTTCCTTAGCAACTAGTTCATGACTGTACGAGTAACAATTGCTCATAAATCCTTGAACCAGTAGATGAGTATTTCACTTCTCGCCTCCGAAACAAAGGAAGCGGCGCCAAGCGTAGTTAGGCCATCAGTGCATGATGTTTCAGTCTTATTTCCAATGTTCTTTTCTCTCCGTCCTCTAACTACGAAAGAATTGAGCTCCCATAAGTGATAAAAGCCTATCAATGAAATGAAGCAGAAATGTATCATATGCTTGTATTGTGTTATAAAAAAGTGATACGTAACTAATTTGCATACTGATGTGATCAAAGATGAGTTGAAGCAAACAAACAAACTGTAGTTAATGAAAAATTTTATGATATTGTGTAACTTATGGATGGAATGTCAGCCATAGGTAAAAGCTATCATCTTATGTATATTGTAACTCAAGACTTGTATGAATTTTCAGTGAAAACCTAACTCTATATGAAGAAATGAACTCCAAGGACAAGCAGTTTATACAATGTTAGAGGCTACATGTGTCTTTTAACAAGTGCATTTTCAAGTGTGGGACATGAACGTGTGTGTAAAACGAAATGAGTATCACGGCTCACAATGCTTGATACATGGAACTAAAGTTGTTCGAGCAGCATCGAAGATGTTGATGGTCGGGGTTCTCACTGCTGAAAATGCGAGTACGATGGGTAGTAACGACGCCTGGGCCGTAAAAATAGAGATGTTCTGCCACAGCGTCGTATTTTGAACAATAAGCAAACACTCACTGCACCCTGAATGAAGGCAAATGTCACAGCAATTCTTCGATACATGGCAATCAGATGAAAGTGTAACTAACACTCAATGTGACATCAACCCCAAGAAAACGAGTGCACACACGTGCAGTGGTAGCTTATAACATGTTGACCGTCGGCGACTAGCTCTTGCCGCCCAATCAGCCCTTGCGCGAGTGGGAAACACGGCAGTAAGAATGAAACAAACTGGACATCATTGTTAACATGCAAAATGTAAATATGATCGAATATCATATTATATATGTATGTAATATTTTAATTTCTTGTAGACTTTTTAAGGATAAGCTGACATATACATTCTATAAAATAAAATAAGAGAAGCCGACAATAAAGTTCATCAACCCCTATCGGCAAATGTAAACAAACAACAACACTGTATGTCTCTATAACATGTCAACATACAGAGTGGGGGCAATTGTACAGGAACCTAATGATAGTATTTTAAGAACAAACAAGGATAAAATACCGAGTCTGAAAAAGACATTAATCAGGAAAGTGTAAACCAAGGAATTAATTTTTTCACATTCATCTTTTGATGTACTGGTTTTAGTTTTTAGTAGTAAATCAGTCGAGCTTTTTTCTCTCGTAAGAGAGAAGGATATACATTTCTAGAGCAAAAGTACTGCATTCTAAGTGTATTTAAATATGCGTGAATCAATACAAAGCATTTTTATTTATGGAAGTAGGTGAATTTTTTTGTAATTACGACAAGCGCCAGTGCCCATGGAGTCATTTAGCTGCCTGCATCTTCACCAACATTGTAAGGAAGCCCAATACACAAGCAGACATTTTTGAACAAATTCAATTCATATTTAGTTACTAATATTCAATCTATTAATTATTAATTAATTCATTTTTTTAAATATATTACATGAGCCACAGGTGCCATCATCACTTTTTGTGGGTAAATGCTCTTTGTATCTAGCTGACAAAGCTCTTCATGTCTGACCTATGTAATAACTAGGGCAATCACTACAGGCAATTTTGTAAACACCTGACCTTGACAATTTATCGTTAGTGTTAGTCACAGAGTGGATTAGGTTCATTTTAAGACTATTATTAGTGGAATAGGCGACTTTAAAGTCCCAATTCTCTAAGATGCAATATACTTTGTAAGAGAATTTGCCTACAAATGGGATAGAAATAAAATTAATGGAGTGATCTTTATAAGTGGTACTCAGTGTAAGGTCGTAATGTTTCTGTGTGTTTTCTTGTCATAGATCTGTTTTATGATATTTGAGTGGCAAGCATTATTTTGGGCAATATGTACAAGTGTCTTTAATTCATTCTGTAAATTGTCAGAAGAAAGCGGAATAGATAGTGCTCGGTGTGTACTTAAGTGGAAAAAGGCCATTTTGTCAGGTTGGGGTGTGTGGAATAGGAATCGTTAGCGCCAGGATTTCACCCGGAACAAGTCCCGCCCAGACCCACGTGGTTTACCGCGTTCGGCTGCACTCGCTCGGAGTGAATGTTAAATTAATATCTTGCCAGGTCTTAAATTTCGCCAGATAGTTAAAAGACACATTACAAAAAACGTGCACAGTTGGCCTCAGCAGTGCCAGGTACTTCCACAGCAAACAATTTAGCACTGAATTCTTTAAATACGAGAACTCAGTATTTAGATGAATAGCCTATGAAGAAACATACTTCTGTGTGAGAAAAAGCACCCAAAGCTAAAACAGGATTAACCTACCCTCAAATAATAATTTGCTCAGAGAAATATAAACCACGGTATACTTGACACTCTGAGTTTCAGAACTCAGACAGTATACGCGAAACAGGCGTCAGTGTTCACTATAATTCCAGAGGGCATCAATATTACTTTGTTCTTGCTAGATCGATCAACGCTGTTTTCGCGTGTTATTCACTGAATAGTTTTGCTGAAAAGTTTTAGGGGTGGAAGAAGAGCTAGCACAACATGAAGGACGTTTTACAGCCGTGAGACACTGCAGCATTTATTTCCTCCATAACTGTTCTGTGACAAACATACACATCATCATTATTATTTTTTTTAAATGGTTTGAATGAAATTTACAAAATTAATGAATCTTTTGGTTAAAAATAGACAGGACAAAGAATAACGACAGATTATTTCCCTGAGATGTTTGCAACAGCATATAGTACATTAATCACGCAGAAACAGCCACAATTCTTTGTAACCTCGTTTATAATGCGCAGGTATGGCATTGGAAGAATTTACAAGTTAAAATTCACCCATTACCCATGCAAATACCAACGAAATATGTCATATAAGGAAATATCGTACTGCCTTCATTAGGCATTTCTACTTTATGGCATTCTTACATTCTTTAATCTTCGTGTGTTACTATGAGGGCCTACATAAACAAAACGACTTTCACTTATTTCTATATAACGTTGATTTTAGACAACAGAGTTAGTCAACTGCATCCGTGGCTTTACTATCTACATAACAGATTCAAGACCATTGTTTTCGCATTGTATGTTTGCTCTGCCGTTACCCTCAAATAAACGGATTATAAATAAGTGAATTAGTTAATGAAAATTTGTCCTTATTGCCCTTAAATAACATCACGTTATTTTTTTTTGTTTTCTATTGCTGGCGATGCTATCAATTCTCTATAAATATTTTTATTTCTTTAATAATGCAAATTCATGTTATATTACCATCCAGAACAACTTAAATTTCTTATCATTACTGAATTTCATCACAGTGTAACTTGTGTTGGACTGTGACGACAACAACTTTGTTGTAGCTTCCAGTTTGCGGAACTGGGAACTGGCGGCTGTTTAGGGGAGGGCCTTACACTGTGGAGAGACGTGGAGGGCGGGGGGGGGGGGTGAATGGGCGGGACTTGTTCCGGGTGAAATCCTAGCGCTAAGGGCACGTGTGTGGAATCAGCAGGAATAATATTATTGGAGAAAGTGTCGAAACGGGAAATGTTAAAACTTATTTTCTTGACAGCTACTGCCAAAGATAGGTCATTGTAATTCAAAGTTCTATTAACTGCTTCAGTTTCTTGGGTGAAACTTATTTTCTCGTGCAGGTTGTTAAACATGTTAAAAATATGATCTATATGAACGTGGGTTCCTACAGTTAGAAAAAGTAAATCATCTACATATCTTACATAAAAAAATTATTCTGTTGGCTAAATCAGCGTAATTTTGAAAAAAAATGTGTTCCATAGAATTTACAAAAAATTCTGACAAAATACCTGCCAACGAGCTGCCTATGGCTAGACCAAAAATTTGTGACTACAGTCTCTCTTTAAATGAGAAATAGTTGTACTTCAGAATGTTGTGTGAAAGGCTCGTTAGTTTGTCTATCTCGATAATGGATAATTTTTTGTGAAAATGAAAACTGGCGTCTAATATATCCAACGTTTGGTCTGCTGGGATGTTTGTGTATAAACTTGTGATATGGAAAGACAAATATTTCTTAGTATATAAATCAGCAATTCTACTATTTAAAATCTGACATACCAGTTTCTTTTTCAAATTTGGTGACTTATTACAGAGCTTACTGATAGAACCACTTACAAAGTTGGGAATAACATTTAATTGCTTGCACTGATTAATATAAGAGATTGCCATACGTGCTTCAAGAATTTTGTACGAAATCTCCTTATATAGTTATGAGCTATTTTAGTCACCTGGGCAGGAACAAATTTAAATATTTTTAGCATGGTGCAGCAGTCAGCAACTGTAAAATGTAATTGTATTAAATTTAAGCCTCCAATTCCATAAGCAAAGAAACTTCACCTGAGTTTTAGCTATAATAATGTAGCCATCTTGAGAAATGTCACGATATTAAATTAAATTTAAAACATACCAGATACTGGCCTTGTCAAACTTAAAATGTTAGTACTATAGTACACAGTCATAAGACTACGTCACTTCTACAAATGTTTTGCTGCTAGGTCACACAAATGGGTCAGACAGGTGGGCCGTGACCATTGAGTCGTAACTAGGCACCATAGGCAGCAACGCAACGAGCTCAGGTGGTGGTCGCGCGCATGAACGTTCGGAGTAATACTGACTTAAAACCAGAAAATGTTAATTAAGATTGTTATAGAAGATAGTTTATTACAATAGTTTGGACTATTAATGGCATTAAAATGATAACTTACTGAAGAAATTAGATCAGGACTCCGTAACACTAAAAACTAATTGGTGAATTTCGCAAAAAATTGCTTGCAAATATGAACCCTAAACCGTCTGTTTTGAGGAGTCAATTTAAGGTTCACAGGATTCATTACCACCAGCCCTCCTGTTGTGGATAGTATCATAAGTGCATATCATAAATTAGCCAGGTTCTGACATCAAAATTACACAATTCAAAACTCAGTGGACTTAGCTAATAAATTGAAAATTTTAACCTGTTCTGATTTGTCTAAACTTGTGTCTTTCGATATCACAAGTTTATACACAAACGTCCCAGTAGACCAAACCTTGGATATATTAGAAGCCAATTTTCATTTTCACAAAAGTTATCCAATATAGAAATAGATGAACTAATGACCCTATTTCTCGTTTAATGACAGACTGTATTCACAAGCATTTGGTCTAGACATGGACAGCCTGTTGGCAAGTATATTGTCAGAAATTTTTGTAATTTTTTTTCAAAATTAATCGATTTAGCCAACAGAATAATTTTTTATGCAAGGTATGTAGATGATTTACTTTTTGTAATTGAAGGCACCCACGTTCATATACATCAGATTTTTACCATGTTTAACAACCTCCATGAGACAATAAGCTTCACCCAAGAAACTGAAACAGTTAATAGAACTGTGAATTACCTTGACCTAACTTTGGCAATAGCTGACAACAAAATAAGTTTTAACATTTTAGTGTAAAGACACTATCTCCGATAATGTTATTCCTGCTGATTCCATATACCCGCAACCACACAAAGGGGCCTTTTTCCACTCACTGACAAGTACATGTGGTCATACTCGAATCTACATCTACATCTACATCTACATCTACATGATCACTCTGCAATTCACATTTAAGTGCTTGGCAGAGGGTTCATCGAACCACAATCATACTATCTCCCTACCATTCCACTCCAGAACAGCGCACGGAAAAACGAACACCTAAACCTTTCTGTTCGAGCTCTGATTTCTCTTATTTTATTTTGATGATCATTCCTACCTATGTAGGTTGGGCTCAACAAAATATTTTCGCATTCAGAAGAGAAAGTTAGTGACTGAAATTTCGTAAATAGATCTTTGCTTTAATGACTTCCATCCCAACTCGCATATCATATCTGCTACACTCTCCTCCCTAATACGTGATAATACAAAACGAGCTGCCCTTTTTTGCACCCTTTCGATGTCCTCCGTCAATCCCACCTGGTAAGGATCCCACACCGTGCAGCAATATTCTAACAGAGGCCGAACGAGTGTAGTGTAAGCTGTCTCTTTAGTGGACTTGTTGCATCTTCTAAGTGTCCTGCCAATGAAACGCAACCTTTGGCTCGCCTTCCTCACAATATTATCTATGTGGTCTTTCCATCTGAAGTTGCGTATCAAGCGATTTGAGTTGCTTCGCAACCCCTAAGGTATCTACATCTAAGAAACTAATGCTAGCAGCTGTTCGTGTTTCAAGTTCTGGAATATTCCATTCGTCTTCCCTGGTGAAGAAATTTCGGAAAACCGCGTTCAATAACTCCGCTTTAGTGGCACAGTCGTCGGTAACAGTACCATCGGCACTGTGCAGTGAAGGTATTGACTGCGTCTTGCCGCTTGTGTACTTTACATACGACGAGAATTTCTTCGGATTTTCTACCAAATTTCCAGACAATGTTTCGTTGTGGAATCTATTAAAGGCATCTCGCATTGAAGTCCGTGCCAAATTTCACGCGTCTGTAAATTTTAGCCAATCTTCGGGATTTCGCGTTCTTCTGAACTTCGCATGCTTTTTCCGTTGCCTCTGCAACAGAGTTCGGACCTGTTTTGTGTACCACGGGGGATCAGTTCCATCTCTTACCAATTTATGAGGTATGAATCTCTCAATTGCCGTTGCTACTATATCTTTGAATTTGAGCCACATCTCATCTACATTTGCACAGTCAGTTCGGAAGGAATGGAGATTGTCTCTTAGGAGGGCTTCTAGTGACATTCTATCCGTTTTTTTAAATAAAATTATTTTGCGTTTGTTTCTGGTGGATTTGGAAGAAACGGTATTGAGCCTAGCTACAACAACCTTGTGATCACTAACCCCTGTATCAGTCATGATGCTCTCTATTAGCTCTGGGTTTTTTGTGGCTAAAAGGTCAAGTGTGTTTTCGCAACCATTTACTATTCACGTGGGTTCGTCGACCAACTGCTTGATATAATTATCAGAGAAAGCATTTATCACAATATCGAACGATGTTTTCTGCCTACCACTGGTTTTGAATAAGTACTTTTGCCAACATATCGAGGGTAGGTTGAAGTCCCCACCAACTACAACCGTATCAGTGGGGTCAAGAGTAAATAAATTTAATTTTGGTTGGAATAAGTCTTAAATGAAGAAAAAATTATCTAGTTGTTAATTCTATTAAATACCTAGAAAGGTGGATTTTAACCTACTACACATAGATCCCACAGTGTTTTGGTAGCGGAGAGTAAGTTACAGAATACTTTGTATTCATTGTAAATTTTCATAAATGTGTGGTGATAAAATGAACATTGGGCTCTGGAATTATGAACAACATCCCTAATGTCACAGAATGTATTTTCTGGTGGCATCAATGGATCAGACATAGCAAAACAAATGCATAATACAAACCCAAAAGGTCTTGACAGAATATTTACTTGTGTAGTAAAGCACTTTGCTTGTTATTTTCCTGACTGATTTGCAAAACTGTAATATTAGTAATTATCGCCTCACAAACATTGATATACGATCAATAATAAACGACTGGTGGCCTAAACTTACCGAAGAATTCTAAAGTAAAAGAAATGAACCATTGCATAGCACCGACAGGATCTATTATTCTTTATCTTTGCCGTTCTTGCGTGGTGCCTGTAAATCTCTATGTACATGTATCAATTAATGATATAAAAAAGAATTCTGTTGTTTCAAGACAAATGAGGCATTGGGCACATCACCTTTTACTGTTTGTATTCCATGAAAGGCGGTTGCGGACTTGCTGTGTTCTGCATGGGTATTTTATGTTTTATGTGAAAATATTCAATAAATATGCTAATTGTTATTTTTCCAATCAGAAAACTTGCAGTTTCTGGTAATTGATTACGAACAGACAGCATCAAGGGGATATTTTGATTATTATGTATAAAGTATTTAACCACAATGGTCATCCATTGTAATTTAATATGAAAAGGTACATAGCATTAAAAAACGTGTGTTTAAGATAAGTGTGCTTTTTTTAGTAAATTAACCTTGAATGTTCATTATTTTGTGTTAGTTCATCACCAGAAATTACGATCACGCTGATGGGCCAAACACAGCACGAGACAGAAGGAACATTATCGTTTTCCTGTTATTTCTGAATCAGCCTTTTTTTGAAATTGTGTAGTGTTGCATTTCTTTTGAAGTCTATAAATCTTCTGGCCCCTAGTGTTGTTCCAGGTATGACTACATAGCGACTACAAAAATGCACAGAAATGATAATGTTTCTTCTGAACGATCTCAAATAAAGCTATCTGCTGCTCTTTTTCAAAATAATCCAAACAGGTTTTTAATGCCCAACGTATGTTATTATGATAGTGTAATCAATCCCTTATTCTGTTGCCAAGTGGCCCACCAATATATTCACTTTTTTGACATTTTTCAAAAAAATATAAAATAACAATTCTTTTTCTTTTCTCCCCCCAAGAGCAACGCTACAAAGCTCAACCATTAAAAATGGAAATATTCCTAAATACCAGAAAAAGAGAATGGTTGTGCCCATTTATAAGGGTGGTAATAAGATAAATCCTGCAAATCCTATGATAATCAATAGTGTATCTATTTTATCTAAAATTGTGGGACCTGTCTTGTAAGATAGAATATTATATTTTATAGAGAAGAATAACACACTTAGTGAGGCACAGCAAGGTTTCAGAGAATTTAAGTCTATCAGCGCATTCTAAGCTAACTTTGTAGCTGATGTTCTTGGGGCTTTAGATGAACAAAGGAAGTCATCATTTGATTGAATATGTCACAACAGACAACTCATAAACTAAACTATCACAGTATCAGAAGCAAGGCTGTTGACTTAATAAAATCACCTGTTGATAACAAAAAACAGTGTGTGGAAGTAAAATATAAAACAAGGAATTTTATTTTAAGTTTAAACTAATTTTCAGGTAGTAAAGTTTGGTGTTCCTCAGGCTCAGTTAAAGGATTCTTTCTTTTCATCCTTTCAAGTTCATTCTGTAGGTGACATTTCACTTGTAGTAGAAAGTGATTCAGTAGCTGAATTGGAATCAAGTGCATCCGCAAATCTGAGGGAGCCTTATAAATATTTCAGCGACAGAACTTATGTGTAAGTACAAATAAAAACACTTACATATAATTACAAACAAGTAAAACTACAAAGACCACTAATATCTGCCTCTCAAAACAGTATGGAAAACTAAATTTTGGGTGTTATAGGTGATAAAACCTTGACATGGGAGGGCCATGTGATCAAAGAACGCTAAAAAAATAAGCATTAGCATATTCTTAATTGGAATGATAACTGGGAAGTAACAACAGATACACTATTAACAATGTACTATGACAGAGTCAACCCACTCTTGTTCTACTACTATATTATAGATTGTGGAACTGCGGCAGATATGCATAAACATAAGTCACTGAAGCTTCGGAAGAAGGCTGTTACATGCATTGCAGATTTGACCCTAACACAGCCCTGCAAAATTAAATCCAGAGAATTTAATAGCACAGCCATCCCTTTCCGGTGTATACTGCAACAATTAAGCGCTTTGAAGAAAATAGTACTACTCAGTTAAATGAGGACATGCATGACAACAATATGAGAAATAGGGACGATTATTTTCTACAAAGGAAATGGCTTGAGGTAACTGGAAAAGCTTCCATAACTGTCGCATGCATTTTATACAACAAATCACCAATCAGAATAAAATATATCTGGAAAGACATCTGTATTCAAAAATAAATTATGAAGTTATTTAATCTTTCATCTCTATGTAACCTAAAAGACTATCCACTAGCTAAACAGGAGAAAGGCTCTCCTAAAAGCTATAAAATTGTGAGGGAACTAAAAGGTCAAAGGTAGATGAAGTGTATCTATAGAAACACGTTTAAACTTTTCCAATTTTTGGTAATTTTGCATATTATTTGTTTTGTATCGTAACACTTTTATAATGTTCGATGCAGTCTATCCAGTTGTAGCTGGTAATCGATACAGTTTTGATAATTATTTGTAGGCTAATACAAGCAAGAATTAATTGTGTAGACATAAACGAGGAATCATAAATATATAATGCATGTACTTTTTCGTTATAGAAGAATGATCCTGCTGCTATTTGCTCTGTTTTTCTTTGTTCCATGCGCTTTTTGGCATCCATCGTGCTTCAAAGTGGAGGTTAGAGACCGTATATTAGTGAAGCTGGTGAATGCAGTCAGTGCCTGTTTTAAAAGTGAAGTGGAGAAATACATAATTTTGAAAACGTGAAAATGAGCATGTGAATTCGTGTGGACATCAATGTGTGATTAATCATGTTCCTCTCTTGTTCACATGATTTTAAGGAAATCTTGGATTGATGTAACGAAGTTTCAAGAACCTGGATTAAATCATGACTCTAGAAATATACTACAGGTTCCTACATATCGCTACCACAGGGATCGTGAAGGAAAGATTAGATTGACTACTGAATAATTACAGGCATTTTGAACAATCATAAACAACCAACTTCCCTGTGCTCCATTCTTGAACAGAATGGGACAAGCTCCAATAACTGGTACAGTGGGTTACTCCCTTTGCCATGTACTTCACAATTTTTGCAGGCGGCCCAAAAGCAAGCAACAATGTCACCCTAGCCGCCATCGTTCATTGCACATCTGATAAAAAAATTTATGGTAAATTGAATATGTTGATCTGAAACTACCGGCACACAATGGTTTTTTGTCATTGGTCCATCCTTTTTCTTTTTTATTCTCAGCAGTTGGAGTAATGTTAAGTATATTATGAGTGGCCAATAGATACTCTTCTTCTTCCAATATTGCGCAAGTAAGTTAAAAATTTGGGCACACCTGACATAGATGCCGATGTAGATTCAATTAAATTTTGAGTGGATTAAGATATGTCAGTGTTATGCTACATGCGTTAATATGATATAAATTACGTAGGCCTAATGTCCTGACTGCATCTGTTCAAAGGAAAGGAATTTGTCTATAGATGAATTAATGAATAAATAAATTTTAAATTTGGTGATCTGGGATAAAAGTGACGCGTTGTGCATCGTAACAATTTGTCATCAGAAGCATCTAGATGCAACAGTGACGTTGTCTTTTAACCACTGGCCATGATTCCGACAAGAAGTACATTCTAATCAAGTAGGTTAGAAAATAATAACCTTCTCGATGTTCTAATCTCCTTGTGTTCAAAGTAATAATCTGTAAAGACATCATGTAGCACTCTTGGTAGCACTGCACTCAAAGACCTTGTAAATACTGCACTGTTGCCTTCCTTAATATCAACTTTGGTTTTGCTTGACAGTTGTAAGTTGAATAGCGCAGATGAAGTTCGTCTGACATTATTGTACCTCGTGACCACTGGATTCTTTTTTTTTTATTTAAAAAAAAGACCGAATGTTTGTTATCGTGTGGAGACCGATTCAGTAAAACTACAAGCAGTTGTTGAATGATCTGAATATGTGTGGTGGTTTTACGTGTTCGAAAAACGCACTTACTGCGTTAAACATTTTGTATATCGTAAGTAGCCAAAATACAATTGCCATAGGTCAATATACCGGCAACATATTTTATAAATCATCTGTTTATAAAGCTAGCGTCGGGTTTAAATTTATGTTATTAATGCATAATTGCATAACTGTATTCTACGTTAATTATATAACCAGGTGCTGTTCTGATTACTCAGTCTTGTTTACTACATGAACAAGGTGTTGAAGACTTGGTAATTAACACACTTCATCCACAATTTACAGGTTGTCGCCTTCATTCTAATTGGAGTTGCTGTCTATGGACGCGCTACGCCACTTGGTGAAAACCTGCCGATTATTGGCGGCATCCTTGCCTGTGGCGTCTTTCTTATTCTCATTTCCATTCTTGGACTAATTGGTGCTATCAAGCATCATCAAGTGCTGTTGTTTTTTGTATCCTTGCACAACATTTTATCAAATTGTTACGGTCTGATCAACTTTCCAAAAGTTGTAACTACCAATGATGAGCCTAGAAAATTTATTGTTTTGTACCCTATGTACGTGATTCAGTTATGGTACGTCGAATGACTGGTTCCGTGGACACCGTAAAGATTTTGAAAATATGCAACTTTAAATGCAAATTAATGGGTGCATTATAATATAAGTGGTGTTCAAAGAGAAACGAGCTGGAGGCATAATTACAGAAAGCAGTACCTGTATGTTAGAATTATTGACCCTGGCTGTTGAGACACTTGTTCCACTGTGACACAAGGTAGTGAAAGGCTGTCCCTAAAATTCCTGGGGCTGCAGTGTTAACCACTTCTGCATGTACAGTTGGACGTCATTGTCCAAGGGGAATTGTTTGCACCCAGAGTGTTTATAAGGAGACCAAAAGATGGTCCCCTTCTGATTAACTTCCCGCAGCACGGGACAATAGTAAATGCCCAGCATTACTCGCAAACCTTGACCACCCTTTGCCGAGTGACCAAATCAAAACGACCAGGCAATCTCACTGTGGGGTCATTCTGTTCCACGACAATGCAGAGTCTTATATGACCATACAGTCGCAACACTCCTGCAGAAATTTCAGTGGCCACCCTCCATACAGTCTGGACCTCTCTCTGTATGATTACACCATTTTTGGTACCCGTAAAAAGGCTCTGAGGGGCAAACAATTCACCTCGGATGACGACATCCAGCTCTATGTGTGGAACTGGTTAACATTGCAGCCCTGGGAATTTTATGAGACAGCCATTCATCGCCTTGTGTTACAGTGGGACAAGCGTCTCAACAGCCAGAGTCAATAATTCTAACATACAGGTAATGATTTCTGTAATTATGCCTCCACTCGTTTCTTTTTGAACACCTTGTACATACACACCTATTTTTAATAATTTTTGTTGTGCCACTGAGTAAAGTTGCTTATGTGGTTCTAGCTATTATGTGTGACTTAAGATGTGATGAGCACAGTTACAGCCATGTCATGATTCACTACTCATTCGAAAAGTTGACATATCACCAACATATTGAAATGTCAGCTGTAGTGGAAAAACTTGTCATATTTGTCTATATTTGAGGACACAGACTTGGCAGTGAGGATATCTGTTTGTGGATCTTAACTTGGAATCTGCAGGAAAGGAGGGAGTGTGACAAATTAGCTATACAGCTCAATTGCAGAATGTGGTAGCACATGAAATTTATTTACTCTCTCTCCTCCCCCCCCCCCTTACTCCCTCTCTCCTCTCCCCCCCTCCCCCCTCTCACCCTCTCTGTCTCTCTCTCCTCTCCCCCTCCCTCCCTCTCTCTCTAAGCTATCACATTCTTGCCTCACCAAACTTGGTGTGCATGATGTATTGGAGGGGGGGGGGGGGGGGGGAACCACAGAGTGACTAGCAGTACATAATGTCTTGGGTTACTTGTAGCGATACCATGGACAACTTACATGATTAGACTTGAATGTATGTACATGTTGAGAAAATTGCATTATATAATAATCACTATCTGAATGTGCGTTATCAAAGATAATGTGAAGTGGCACTTTGGGTAGACACTGGACTTGAATGTGGCAAGATAATTGTTCAAACTCCTTTCCAGTTATCAAGATTTAGGTTTTCCGCTATTTGCCCAAATTCATAAATGATGTAGATGATTTCCTTCCTCATTCTTCACCTGTCCACAAAAAGTCTGTTCTTTCTCCCCCTTCATACCAGTGTTGGTGCTATGCACTGTCTTGTTTCTAAATGTGTGGGGACGTTTTGTCATAGTTAAGTCTGTCGACATGTCTTTGATTGAAGTTGGGGCCTTTTATAACATTTATTTATGCTGTGTTGTCCTCACTAGCTTCTGAAAATGTTGAAGAAACCCTGGTGGGTATGCGCTGGTTTTTACTGAGCAGACTTTTAGAGAACAGTTACAGCATGTTGCTCGGTCTTTACTGAACACATTTCTAGATGTAATGCTTTAAACATAAAATGACTGTGTTTTTTTTCCCAGGTGTTATGTCCTTGGATAGATCAATAAATAGGACTTGTTGGGATGTTTATATTGGTATTGGCCCCCCCCCCCCCCCGCCCCCCCAAAGGATACTCCAGAAATAAAGTTACGTCAGATGCACTGGTTGTTCTATAGACCCAAAGTGAGGAGATTGTTAAGGATGTGGTGTGTGTCACAAAAGAGCTATGACCCTCTTGACCATTTGAGGGATGCTGAAAATGTATTGAATAGAAAGAGTGGCGAAAGGATGGGATCTAGTTAATAATAAATATACAACCACTGATTCTGGTGAGAAACATATCAGTGGGGTCGAGGTTAGCCATTTATAAATATTTTATAATGTTTTTAAACTGTATGTTACTACTGGCAGCTAAGCTTTTTATTTTTGCTGACAAGTTAATGCAAATGTGTGTCCATGATGCATGACAGGATGGTATTGTGTCAAAAAGGTAGTTTTCAGAAAAATGGATTTTACTGGAAAAGTCAGGAAATCTTATTGACCAATGCTAGTCAAATGTTCTGTTGGTAGAAAGGAATTTTCTTAGTCATTTTGTTAAAAATCACATTTAGGTACCCTATGTGAAGATTTCCTATGCCCAGTTGCTGTGATTTTTGCTAAGTCATCTACAGCCATACTCTGCAAACCACTGTGAAATGCACGGTAGAGGGTACGTCCCACTGTACCAGCTATTAGGTTTCTTCCCATTACATTTGTGTGTAGAGCACAGAAACAACTGTTTGAATGCCTCTGTGCATGCTGTCTGGCTCGGCGTTGGCGTAGAACACCTAGAACAACCCAGTGTGCGCGTCTGGGATAATGCTCCCGCTGGCCACTGTCAAAATGCTAAGTCCACGCACAGTATATAAGCGAGCGCGCTCTCGCGCTACGCTCATTCTGTGTCTTGCTGCTGCACAGGCAACTGCATTGAACGCCGCCAACGTGCCTTACAGGAGATATCGACGTCGGCATTACACAACAGTTTTCAAAAATATAGAAAACATTGAGCTTACAACTACATCAGGAGACAAGAAGAATCGCATTCCAGTGAAGAGTTGCAGCGCACGCCCTCGTCGATGGACCTTGTGTTTTTCTCGGATGTTCACTTAATTTTAGCTTGGATAAGTAACGACACTTCAGACTGAGATTCATTGGAAGAATCCTAAGGAAATGCAATCCGAAAACAAAGGAAGTAGGTTACAGTACGCTTGTTCGCCCACTGCTTGAATACTGCTCAACAGTGTGGGATCTGTACCAGACAGGGTCGATAGAAGAGATAGAGAAGATCCGACAGAGAACAGCGCGCTTTGTTACAGGATCATTTAGTAATCGTGAAAGCGTTACGGAGATGATAGATAAACTCCAGTGGAAGACTCTGCACAAGAGACGCTCAGTAGCTCGGTACGGGCTTTTGTTAAAGTTTCGAGAACATACCTTCACCGAAGAGTCAAGCAGTACATTGCTCCCTCCTATGTATATCTCGTGAAGAGACCGTGCGGATAAAATCAGAGAGATTAGAGCCCACACAGAAGCATACCGACAATCCTTTCCATGAACAATACGAGACTGGAATAGAAGGGAGAACCGATAGAGGTACTCAGGGTGTCCTCCGCCACACACCGTCAGGTGGCTTGTGGAGTATGGATGTAGATGTAGATGAGTGATATGTAGGGGATCATAGTATATTCCTAGAGTCATAATTTAAAGCTGGTTCTTGACATTTTGTTAGTAGAATTTCTTGAGGTAGTTTACATCTATCTTCAAGACAGTAGCAGTTCAGTTACTTCAGCATCTGTGTGACACTCTCTCATGAGTCAGACAAACTTGCGATCATTTGTACTGCTCTTTTCTGTACATGTTCATATCTCTCATTAGTCCTATTTAGTAGGGGCCCTACACACTTGAGCAATATTCCAGAATCAGTCACGTGAGTGATTTGTAAGCAATCTTCTTTGTAGACTGATTGCAATACCCTAATATTTTACCAATAAACTGAAGTCTACCACCTGCTTTCCCCACAACTGACACTATGTGATCATTCCATTTCATATCCTTACATAGTTTTACACGCAGGTGTTTGTATGAGTTGGCCGATTCCAACAGTGGCTCATTGATATTGTTGACTACTATGTATATTCAATTTGTGAAGTGAACAGTTTTACATTTCTGAACATTTGAAGCAAGTTTCCCATCTTTGCACCACTTTGAAAGCTTGTTGATATCTAACTGGATATTTATGCAGCTTCTTTCAGACAGTCCTTCATTATAGGTAATTGCATCTTCTGCAAAAAGCCTGGAGTTACTATTAATATTGTCGACAAGGTCATTATATGCAATGTGAACAACAGGAGTTCGAATGATACCCCATATGATTGAACTTTTGACAATAAGCACAGGTGTGGTGCCAAATCAAATGATTTTCGAAAACCAAGATATACTGCATTATCTGACTGCCTTGATTCAAAGCTTTCAGTATGTCATGTGGGAAGAGTACAGTTCGGTTTCACGTGATCGTTGTTCTCAGAATCCGTGCTGGTTGGCGTAGAGGAGGTCGTTCTGTTCAAGATACCAGCACAGAATGTGTTCTAAGATTTGATAACAATTCGATGTCAAGGATATTGGACAGTAGTGTTGTAGATCACTTCTTCTACCTTTTTTGTAGCTGGATGTGTATCCTTTTTTTCCGAGAACTGGACATGGCTTTTTGTTCGAGGATCTAGGATAGGTTATAGTTAGAAGAGGGGCTAACTCAGCCACAGATTTGGTATAAAATCGGATAGGGATTCCATCCGGCACTGGAACTTTGTTCGATTTTAATGCTTCCAACTGTACTCAACATCACTGGCATTGATATTGATTTCTCTCATTTTTTCATTGGCACGAGTGTTAAATTGGGGCAATTTTCTGGGTTTTATTTTTTAAAGGCACAGTTGAAAATAGTTGAGCATTTCAACTTCAGCTTTTGCTCTGCTACCCCTCAGAGTCAGTTTCTGTCTCATTTGCTTGGGACTGGACACTAACTTTGGTGCCACTAACAATCTTTACATAACCAGAATTTCTTATGGATTTGTGAAAGATCATTTGACAATATTCTGATGCTGTAGCCATTGAAGGCTTTATGTATTTCTCCATTGATAGCCAAATGTGTTTAATTCAGCATATCTCTATCTATAGTCTTGCACTTTTACATCTATTATGCAGTAATCTCTGTTTATTTAGAAGTTTCCGTATAGTGGCTGTATAACATGGGGGCCCCTACCATTGTGAACTGTTCTGCCGGGTAGATACCTATCCAGTGCGTGGTCACTTACTCTTTTAAACTGGAACCATAGTTCCTCTACATCCTCCTGCTCTGTGCTAAAAAGTTTCAAATTCGTGCTTGAGATATGACTACTGATTTTTTTTTTGTCTAGTTTGCTGACCATGTACATCCTTCTGCTTGTTTTCATAATAATCATTGTTATTATCACTGATAGTAGTTTCTATCTGGACATCTTTAGAGAGGTCAGGTCTATTTGTTGCCATTAGATCCAGAATATTTCCATCATGAGTGGGGCAGCAAACTGTCTGTTCTAGGTAGTTTTCAGAGAAGGCATTTAGTAATGTTTCACAGAATGTCTTATAGTGCCCACCACTAACAAAACTTTACTTTTTCCAGTTAATTGTTGGTTGATTAAAGTCTCCACCAGTGATTATAGTATGATTGGGGAACTTATGTATAAGTGAACTGAGGTTTTCTCGTAAGTTTCCAGATACATCAGGAGATGAGTCAGTGGGTGTTAGAAGGATCCACTTATCATTTGACGTCTACCTCTCATACTGAGTCTTGCCCAAAAAATCTCTCACGCAGTTTCAGCTTCGGTCTCGGTGAATTTTAGTTTCTCGTCCCCTGCGACAAATACACCACCGCCAATCCCATTGGCTTATATCCTTTCAATATACACTTAAATTTTCCCCAAAAATCTCACAGCTATCAATTTCAGGTTTCAACCAGCGTCCTGTACGTGGTATTATGTGGACTTCACTGCTTTTCAGGAGCGCTTTGAATTTGCCACTTTGTTGTGAATGCTTCGGCAGTTGAGTGATAGGATTTTAATACTCATCTGTGGGAGGCGTTTCTTTTGATCTTATGCTGATACGTCATGGTTTCCTACATCTGTTGTTATCTGGATTGGATGGAGTCACTTAATCTAAAGAATCCTTGTGGGCACCTCACTCAGTCACCTACCTGGTTAGCAGCTCTGGCGTGTGGTCCATATCTGACCTATTTAGATGAACCCTTCTATTCTTAACACTGTGGCACAACTCCAAGAAGTTGCAGCCTAGCCTGTCATAGAATTTTGGAAGTCTCCGGTTCAGTCCTTCCACTGGACTTGGAACTGACGGGTCTCGATCAGTTCTGGGGACAGTGCTGCAAATTTTGAGCTTTGTTGAAACTCCAAGGGTGAGGCTTGTCTTCCCACTCTTCTATGCTGGTCACTGGAATGACCCGAGAATGACATCAGGGCCCAAATGACGGGCGTCATTTGTTCCAACAGCCGCCAAAATTTGCAGTTGGTTGCGACCTGTTTCCTCAGTGGCTGTTGGAATAGTCTCTTCAACATGTTGAATGAGGCCCCCAGGCATACACACTGAGTGCACCTCGTGTCCTTCCCTGTCCCTTGCTGTCATTTCCCTAAGGGGTACATCAGTCACCGTACATTTAAACTGCCAACGATTAATAGGCCCCTACCCTTGGGCGTTTCATCAAAACAGCTGAAGCGAGTCACACTGGTGACTCCTCAGCACTTGGTGACCTTGGGAATGTATTTTATTCTCATTGGGTTCTCAGACTTCAGGTCAGTTTCCCATTGCACGATTAAAAGCGCAAATGAGTGTAATATGACTCAAAAACTTTGCACATAGTCGTGAATTTGTCACTAACACACAGTTTTTAAGGTGAGCTTTTCTAATTTTACATACATATATAAAAGATGTATTCATATTTGAACACTAAAAGTTTTGTAGATCAACACTGATAATTCAGCCTACATTTTATTTTCACTCATTTCAGTGGAAGCAGTGCTTCACCAGCTTCTAGCAGTCTCACTCCAGAATTTCATTTCTGCACATTTAGAGGTACTACACCAATGTAACACATAGTGAGAAAGTAATAAGCAGATTGGAGACTTCAAAATATTTGGATGTCCATGTTACCCGGAATTTGAACAGGAACAAACACATTATCGAACTCCTAAAAAAAATCAGTTCAACCATAATTACATTTCAAATCATTACAAAATTTTGGGGCGAGACAAAGTGCTAAGTGTTTGTGTATTTACATGTAAAATCTCATGAGAAGTTATGTTGGGGGGGGGGGGGTTTGAACTCATCAGATAAGTAAGGTTTCATTGCTCAGAGGCATGCTGTAATAATAATGTGTGTTCACCCATGGTCTACTAGTAAAAATCTGTTTGAGGAGTTAACATTTTGACTTCTGCTCCCCAGTACGTGTATTCTTTCATGAAGTTTCTTGTAAATAGCTCAACTCTTCAAAGGCATAGTATTGTGCATAATTACAGTGGTAGAAGGAAAAATTTACTTTCTTTACTCCACACTGAGATTAACTTTAGCCCAAAAGGGGTCGACAAAAAGTTGTAACACCTATGTGGTGATGTAAAATATCTGGCTGACAACAAAGCTAAATTTGAAAAAAGTAGAAAAAGTTTGTGACAGCTCCTTCCACTTCCTAGAATAATTTCTATTTGTGTAACAGGTAGATGATGGTGGGTAGCAATTACTAATTTGCATCTGTTAAAAAAACTTGGAAATGGTTGGGATGTAGCCATATTTCCATATCAATGTAAAGGGTCTCATTCCATATCATTGTGGTTAATCATGCAAATGATCCAGAGAAGATGAAACTGATTGTGTGTTCCTGTGAGGATTTCTCACGCATTTGATGTTTTCAAACAATGACACAGCATAGCACAGAATCGTGCTAGATAATGATAATGGAGGTATTTAAACAGTCAAAGGCTTTGACAGGTCGCAGAAAGTTGCAGTAGCCTCTAATTTCTTATCTAACAAATTAAGTACATTCTCACTGTAAGCGTAAATAGCCTTCTCTGTATCGGAACCCTTAAGGAACACAAACTGTGTCTTGGACAATGTATCATTTGCAGTCATGTGTTTAAAGAGATATTTGACACAACCTTTTCAGAAATTTTTCAAGAAGTCACCAAAAGTAAAATTGGCCAATAGTTTGACATTATCTCTCTGTAAACTGTCAACAAATTTCACTTTGGTTGGCTTCTTCGAAAATATTTGAAAAGGTTGTATTCAGACATCATCTTAGCATCTGACTGTAAACAATATATGGTCTCCAAGTCACAGTTTGGGTCTCTTAACCGTTTCAATGTGAAGAAGGCTATTTACACATACAGCAAGAATGTACATAGTTCATTAGATAACAAGTTAGAGGCTACTGCAATTTTCTCTGACCTGCCAAAAGCCTTTGACTGTGGGAATCACAGCATCCTCATAAGTAAATTAGAATATTATGATGTCACTAGCAGTCCTGCAAAATGGTTCACCGCCCCCCCCTCCCTCTCCCCCTCCCCCCCCCTCCCCATCAGGGAGCTCACAACTCCTTTGTGAGTACATGCTTGGCTATCACTACCATGGGTCCCCAGGCCAGCATTACTTCCTTGCCATGCTGCATGCCTTTGCTTCCACTACCCCTTTCCCTCTCTCTCTCTCTCTCTCTCTCTCTCTCTCTCTCTCTCTCTCTCTCTCATGGTTTCCATTGTGCAGCCCTGCTTGGCGGGAGGGGGGAGGAAAGAGTAAAACCCGTCTCATGTGGTCTCTTCAACTTGTTCATCTTTTGTCTATCTGTGTTGCCGGTCTTTCCTAGGCAATTTCTAAGTGGGGACCTCAGCTAAGCGACAGAGGTTGGTGTCTCCTCGTTGGACTCTTGCTTTCGGGGGCTTCCGGCTGCTCCCTAGTGGAGCATCTTGCCCGCCTTTCTTTCTCTGTCTTCCTTTAATCTTTTTGTCCCTTATCTCACCTTCATTGACGTGGTAGATCTTGGTGTTTTCTGGGTTTTGTGCAGTAGGTTGTCTCTGATCAGAAGTCGTGTAGACCTGTCTGTCTGAGTAAAAGGGACTGGTGACCTGTTAGTTCGGTCCCCAACCAGTCTTACCTAACTAACGTAAAATAAAGGGTATCATTACGTAATATCTATGGAGTAAGCAGTCAGTCTTTATTTGATTTGGAGTTAATTACATGTGGTGTTCCTCATGGTTACACCTTGGGACTATTGTTTCTTGTGTACATTATTGACCTCTCATCTGTTTCATTGCCAGATGCTAAATTTGTTTTGTGATGCAAACATTACAATAAATGACAAGTCAAGTACAGATTTAGAAATGGCTGCTAATCAAACTGTCATTGCGTTAATAAATGGTTTAAAGGTAATTAACTCTCATTAAACTGTGGAAAGACCCACTACATGCAGTTCACAACCTTTAAGAGCTTTTCTTCCAGCGTGAGTATAATATATTAAGACATGCAGATAGAAGAGGTCGACAGTGTTACATTTCAGGGATTACAACTTGATAATTCATTCAGTTAGGGAAGGGCATACCACAGAACTGCTGAAGTGCCTAAATAAGTCTGTATTTGTAATGCAAATTATATCATATGTAGGGGGGGGGGGGGGGGGAAACCATGCATACCTTCCCTCCTTACTTTGTACATCTACATGGATACTCCGCAAATCACATTTAAGTGCCTGGCAGAGGGTTCATCGAACTAAGTTTACGACTCTCTATTATACCAATCTCGTACAGCGCGCGGAAAGAATGAACACCTATATCTTTCCTTACGAGCTCTGATTTCCCTTATTTTGTTGTGGTGATCGTTCGTCCCTATGTAGGTCGGTGTCAACAAAATATTTTCGCATTCGGAGGAGATAGTCGGTGATTGGAATTTCCTGAGAAGATTTCGTCGCATCGAAAAACGTCTTTCTTTTAATGATGTGCAGCCCAAATCCTGTATGATTTCTGCGACACTCTCTCCCATATTTCACGATAATACAAAACGTGCTGCCTTTCTTTGAAATTTTTCGATGTACTCCGTCAGTCCTACCTGGTAAGGATCCCACACCGCGCAGCAGTATTCTAAAAGAGGACTGACAAGTGTAGTGTATGCAGTCTCCTTAGTAGGTCTGTTACATTTTCTAAGTGCCGATAAAACAGAGCCTTTGGTTAGCCTTCCCCACAACATTTTCTATGTGTTCGTTCCAATTTAAGTTGTAATTGTAATACCTAGGTATTGAATTGAATGTACGGCTTTTAGATTAGACTGATTTATTGTGTAACTGAAGTTTAATGGGTTCCTTTTAGCACTCCTGTGAATGACCTCACACTTTGTTATTTAGGGTCAACTGCCACTTCTCGCACCATTCAGATATTTTTTCTAAATCGTTTTACAGTTTGTTTTTATCTTCTGATGACTTTATTAGTCGATAAACGACAACGTCATCTGCGAACAACCGAAGACAGCTGCTTAGATTGTCTCCCAAATCATTTATATAGATAAGGAACAGCAAAGGGCCTATAACAATACCTTGGGGAACGCCTGTAATCACTTCTGTTTTACTCGATGACTTTCTGACAGTTACTACGAACTGTGACCTCTCTGACAGGAAATTGCAAATCCAGTCACATAACTCAGACGATATTCCATAAGCATGCAATTTTACTACGAGCCGCTTGTGTGATACAGTGTCAAAAGCCTTCCAGAAATTCAGGAACACTGAATGGATCTGAAATCCCTTGTCAACAGCACTCAGCACTTCATGTGAATAAAGAGCTAGTTGTGTTTCACATGAACGATGTTTTCTAAACCCATGTTGACTGTGTGTCAATAGACGTTTCCTTCGAGATAATTCATAATGTTCGAACACAATATATGTGCTAAAATCCTGCTGCATATCGACGTTAACGATATGGACCTGTAATTTAGTGGATTACTCCTACTACCTTTCTTGAATATTGGTGTGACCTGTGCAACTTTCCAGTCTTCGGGTACAGTTATTTCGTCGAGTGAATGGTTGTATATGATTGTCAAGTATGGAGCTAATGCTTCAGCATACTCCGAAAGGAACCTAATTGGTATACAGTCTGGACCAGAAGACTTGCTTTTATTAAGTGATTTGAGTTGTTTCACTACTCTGAGGATATTTACTTCTACGTGACTCATGTTGGCAGCTGTTCTCGATTCGAATTCTGGAATATTTACTTCCTGTTCTTTTGTTAAGGCATTTCAGAAGGCTGTGTTTAGTAAATCTTCTTTGGCAGCACTGTCTTCGATAGTATCTTCGTTGTTATCGTGCGGAGAAGGCATTGATTGTTTCTTGCCACTAATATACTTCATACTGCCATAGACCTCTCTATTTGTTCGCCTGTGCTTGCGGACATTGTTCAGTGGGTCGTAGACGACGACCTTCATGGTAGCGACCATTATCCTATCTGGATCCATCTGCCAGTTGAAATGGGTCGTGTCGCACAGCTGCCGAAATGGTTGTTCCGGAAGGGAAACTGGACGCTCTACCGGCAGTTGGCTGTTTTTGAACGGTGTGAAGGCGTCCAGGATTGGGTGGATCACATTACGGCGGTGATGCACCATGCCGCTGATGTATCCATACCAAAGTCACAGGGAACACCTGTGAGGCAGCCTGTCCCTTGGTGGAATGACGACTGTCGTACCGCCATCAGAGGCAGACGGGCGGCTTTGAGAAGATTCCGTCGGTGCCCCACTGCTGCGCATCTGACAACTTTCCGAATAGCACGGGCGCGGGCGAGACAAATCGTTAGGGAGAGTAAACGGAGGTCTTGGCGTGAGTTCCTGAACTCCATCAATAGGTCCACATCTTCAAGCAAAGTATGGGAAGCCATTAGGAGGCAAAGTATGGGAAGCCATTAGGAGGGTCTCAAGGCGATACTCTCGACCGCCAATAGCAGCTATACGTGAGTGGGGGTGTCTCCTAACATCTCCAAGCGACATTGCCCGGGCGTTGGCAGAATCTTTTCAAATTATTACGGCCGATTCTAGCCAGGACCCAGAATTTCTGCGCTATCGGGGTACACAGGAGAGGGCTGGTTTTGATTTCCGTTCAAAGAACGCTGAGGAATACAACCAGCCTTTCTCTTTGTGGGAGTTGGACTCTGCACTGTCCGTATCTCGGGATACCGCACCTGGTCCAGACCTGATATCGTATAGCATGCTGCAGTGATTGGATCTCCGGTCAAAGGAAGTCCTCCTTCAACTTTTTAATGAAATTTGGAAGACAGGCGACTTTCCTAGTTCGTGGAAAGAATCGATTTTAATTCCCCTTTTAAAACCAGGGAGGGATTGGACCGAACCCAGTAGCTACCGTAGCATTAGTCTCACGAGCTGCGTCGGAAAGACATTTGAGCGTATGGTCAATAGGCGCCTGGTGTGAGTTCTCGAATCCAGATCCTTACTTACCCGCTGCCAGTGTGGGTTCAGGAGGTATCATTCCACCCTAGATAACCTGATCCTACTCGAAACAGCGATACAAGATGCTTTCCTACGTAAGCAACACCTTATTGGGGTTTTCTTCGACCTGGAGAAGGCGTACGATACTACCTGGAGGCATACCATTTTGCGGCAGCTTTATGAGTGGGGTTCCCGTGGGCGTTTACCCACACTCATCAGATCCTTTCTGTCGGACAGGTATTTTAAGTATAAGGTTGGGAATGTCCTGTCTGACCGTTTTAAGCAGGAGAACGGTGTCCCTCAAGGGAGTGTCCTCAATGTGACAGCTTTCGCAATTGCCATCAATAGTATTGCGTCCACAGTACGACGGCCCGTGCAGTGCTCCTTGTTTGTGGACGATTTCTCCATTTTCTGTGCGTCTTCCTCCCTCACAGTTGCTACACGCCAATTACAGCTGACACTCGTGCGATTGGAGAAATGGTCTAAGACCACAGGCTTTAAATTCTCTTTGGAGAAGACCGTTTGTGTAGATTTTAACCGTTCCCGTTCTCTTTTTAATCTCCCTGTTTTAAAACTAGGAGACACTGTTCTCCCCTTTATGGAAAAAGTGAAATATCTCGGGCTTATTTTTGATGAGAAGCTCACGTGGTTGCCACACTTAAAGGATCTAAAAGTCCGCTGTTTCAAGCTTTAAACGTCCTTAAATGCGTCAGTCATAGATCCTGGGGCGCTGACAGTGCACGTCTGCTCCAACTTTATAAGGCCTTTGTGCAACCTCGACTGGAATACGGATGTCAAGCTTATGGCTCTGCAAGACCCTCCTACCTCAAAATGTTGGATGTGATTCACCCTGAGGGTATTAGGCTTTCAACGGGGGCTTATCGCACAAGTCCAGTTGCTAGTCTGTGTGTCGAGGCGGGAGAGCCTCCGCTGTCCATTCGGCATCTTCTCCTTGTGGTACGGCACGTGTACAGGGCCGAGTCCACTCCTCTTTCATTGGCGTCCGACACTTTTTCCCAGCCGGCACTGGCACGTCTCTTCCGCCACTGTCCGGCGGCAACAAAGCCGTTTGGCATCCGTGCAAAGGAGAGTCTCGAGTCAGTACACCTGGAGGGCATTAAGGTACTCCACCAGGGATGGAGTAGGGGATCTCCCTGGCGACTACAAAGGCCAAGATTACTTCTTGATCTGGCTGCTTACAGGAAGTATTGTACCCTGGACCACCTTTTTAAAATTAAACTTACTGAGATTTTAGAACGCCATTCCGATTTTATTACTGTTTACATGGATGGGTTTAAACAGGGGGATTTTATGGGCTGCTCTGCTGTGTTTCCCGATACTGTCCATCGGATAGGGCTCCCAGAGCAGTTCTCAGTTTACTATGCAGAACTGTTTGCCATTCTGCGAGCATTAGAGCATATGCGCAGACATCGTGGCACGTAATTCATCATCTGCTCCGATTCCCAAAGTGCTCTACACGCTCTTGAACAGATGTACCCAGCAGATCGGATGGTGCAAGAGGTGCAGGATGCACTCCTGCTCTTGCAACAGCAGGGTAATGATGTCATTTTCTGCTGGGTTCCAGGGCACATAGGGATTCCTGGAAATGAACTTGCAGATGCAGCTGCCATGGAGGCTTCCTCCATCCCACCTCCTGCTCGCTGTTCCGCCCCCTTGCAGGCCATTACGTCTTTCGTGACTCGGAAGGTCATGCGTTGGTGGGAGGCTCAGTGGCTGGACGTGAGGGATAATAAGTTGCGAGCGGTGAAGGATTCTGTCCGACTGTGGCTCACTTCCTTCCGACAACAACGCGCTGAGGAAGTAGCCCTTACACGGCTTAGAATAGGACATTGTCCTTTGACACATGGTTTTCTGTTACGTCGTGAGGAGCCACCAACATGTCAGACATGTGGGACACAGCTGTCGATACGACATATTTTAACTGAGTGTGTTTTATATGCGGGTTTGAGGGAAGATTTCAGTTTCCCATCAGACCTACCCTCTCTTTTAACTAATAATGAGGCGAGTGTCGCTAGAGTTTTACATTTTTGTGTGATGTCTGGCCTTCTTCCCAAAATATTGGGATTGAAGTCTTAATGTGCTGTCCCGTGGTTTGGTCACCCATTATTTGTAAGTGGTCACTCAGCCACCATTAATTATTGTTACCTGTTTGTACTGCTATTTTATTTTTAGTTTTATCTCCCTGTTTTGATGTGCTGTGTCCCATCTTGCAATTTGAACAATACCAATTCTCTCACAATTCGGCTCTGAATTGAACTTTTGGGAACGGGCACTGATAACCTCGTTGTTGTGCGCCCTAAAACACTAATAATCAATCAATCAATCAGAATGTCTTTGGATTTTCTGCCAGGTTTCAAGACTAAGTTTCATTGTGGAAACTGTTATAGGCATCTCGCATTGAACTCTGTGCTAAGTTTCGAGCTTCTGTAAAAGATCGCCAATCTTGGGGATTTTGCATCTGTTTAAATTTGGCACGTTTGTTTCGTTGTTTCTGCAACAGTGTTCTAACACATTTTGGGTACCAAGGAGGATCAGCTCCGTCGTTTGTTAGTTTATTTGGTATAAACCTCTCAATTGCTGCCAATACTATTTTTTTGAATCTAAACCACATCTGGTCTCCACTTATATTATTAATTTGGAATGAGTGGAGACTGTCTCTCAGGAAGGCGCCAAGTTAATTTTTATCTGCTTTTTTGAATAGGTATATTTTTCGAGGATTTGGGGATTACGATAGTCAATTTCACTACGACAATCCCTATATCGGTTTTGATGCTTGTTATTAACTTGGGATTATTTGTTGCTAAGAGGTCAAGTGTGTTTTCACAACCGTTTACTATTCGCATGGGCTCATGAACTAACTGCTCGAAATAATTTTCAGCGAATGCATTTAGCAAAATTTCGGATGGTATTTTATGTGTACCTCCAGAATTAAACATGTACTTTCACCAACATATCGAGGGTAAATTAAAGTCACCACCAACTGTTATCGTATGAGTCGGGTATGTGTTTGAAATCAAACTCAAGTTTTCTTTGACCCTTTCAGCAACTGTATCATCTGAACTGGGAGGTCGGTAAAAGGATCCAGTTATTATTTTATTGCAGTTGCCAACAATGACCTCTGCCCATACTAACTCACAGGAAATATCTACTTCAATTTTGCAATTTAAACTACTTCTAACAGCAACAAACACGCCACCACCAACTGTGTCTAGCCTATCTTTTCGGAACACCGTTAGGTTCTTCCCAAAAATTTCAGCTGATTTTATATCAGGCTTTAGTCAGCTTTCAGAGCCTATAACGATTTGAGCATCAGTGCTTTCTATTAGCGCTTGAAGCTCTGGTACTTTCTCACCACACCTATGACAATTTACAACTGTTATACCAATGGTTCATGTATCTATGTTCTTCCTGTGTTCCGCCTGCACCCTTTGTGACTGAAGCCCATCTCGTGTTTTCCCGAGACCCTCTAACCTAAAAAAAACCGCCCAGTCCACGCCACACAGCCCCTGCTACCTGTGTAGCCACCTCCTAGGTATAGTGGACACCTGACTTATTCAGCGGAACCCGAAATCCGACCACCCTTTGGTACAAGTCGAGGAATCTGCAGCCTACTCAGTCGCAGAACCGTCTGGGCCTCTGATTCGGACCCTCCACTCGGCTCTGTACCAGAGGTCCGCAATTGGTCCTGTCGAATATGCTGCAAATGGTCAGCCCTGCTTTCATCTTGCAGGCAAGACTGGCAGCCTTTACCACTTCTGTTAGCCGCTCGAAACCAGAGAGAATCTCTTCTGTTCCAAAGTGACACACATTATTGGTACCGACGTGGGCCACCACCTGCAGCTGGCTTCACCCTGTGCTCTTCATGGCACCCGGGAGGACCTTTTCCACATCTGGAATGACTCCATCCAGTATACACACAGAGTGCACATCGGTTTTCTTACCATCCTTGTCAGCCAAGTCCCTAAGGGGCCCCATAACACACCTAACGTTGGAACTCCCAACTACCAATAGTCTCACCCCTCTGCGATTGCCCGGATCTTGCAGGCTGAATGGTTTCCTCTGAAACAGGACAGGCGACAGCATCCTGCTCAGCGACAGTGTCAGCCACAGACGGCACCTGGAACCTGTTTGTCAGACAAACCGGGAGGCCTTACGTGCGGCCGCATGGGAAGTCTTTCGCCGCCTGCTTCGCCCCGGGGTGACCTCCCATTCGACCAACTCCGCTCGCATCCGCACACGACAATAGCAGTTCCTGTCCGTACCGAAGACCGTAAAAAATTAAACTGTGCAGATAAATGGACTATCGGCACGTGCTGCGCAACTCTAATGTAGACCCTGACGAAAACGCACGAACTGTGTCTAGTAATACGCCGATATTCGAGAACATAACTACCGAAGCACTTGGGTGAAACTAAATAGTTTGCCCCTGATAAGGAACTTGTAATATATCACAAAATTGATTTACTTTCTGACGCAAACGAAAATGCGAGAACTGTGGCTATTAGATTTTAAATTTACTCACAGAAACTCAAGAAACTAAACTATCAAAGCACACAGATTATATAATAAAATTCGCTCCTGGTTAGGAACTCGTAAATGTCACAAAAGCGGTTTACTTACCTGTTGCTGCTTCTGCCGCAGTCGCCTACTACTGCCCGAATTTCAGTCTATTATGTCATATGGGGCCGTATTCTGGGGTAACTCATTTGTGGTGTAAATTCAAGTACGTCATGTAGCGATCTGTTCAAGAAACTGAATATTATACCACTGCTTGTCAGTATATTTGTTCTTTAATGAAATTGTTGCAAATAATGTTTCCCTATTTCCAGCCAATAGCTCAATACATAGTATCAATACTAGGAATAAGAACAATCTACATGAAGACCTAAAATCACTTACCTTGGTCCAAAAAAGGGTCCAGTATTCAGGAACACACAATTTTCAGTAAATTGCCAGTAACCACTAAACTTGGTTTCAGGTATAGCTCAGTTTAAAGATTGTTTGAAGGACTTTTTGGTAGGCAAATACTTCTACTCTGTAGGTGAATATCTTAACAGGGACTGTTAGATGAGCTTAAGTAAAAATGTCTTGTCAGATTTCAGTTATGACAGCACTTAGTTGAAATCGTCAAGGTTTGGTATTTTGTGCATGATAAATTTATTAAAAGTACATAACTATGTTTCATTCTGACCGTATATTAATTCTGTAAATACTAGCAGTTCCAATTTCCTGTAATGTATTTAAGTGTCGTGACAATCACCTGATAAACGATCAAGGAAGTGAGTATTTTATTCAGACGGTCAATGTTTTTTATTGTATACTTTCTCACATGTTCCACACACATGAGAATTGTCTAATTTTTGGGTCTGTGGAATGAAAACTAAATTCAGTCTAATCTCTAAGGATGACAAGAGGTTGTGACAAACGAGATTGTTGTTAAAATTGTATATCTTATTTAACCTTGGAATAATGTGTAGTGTGTGATGTGGCAGCTCAAATAACTTCAGTTGCTGCTGTGAAAACTAGTAAATATTTGCCCTTGCATACAACGAAAATTGGTGCAGGTAAATTTGGAATTTCAGTGTGAAAATCTGTGAGAAATCTTTTGATGACACAGACGCCACCCTGAATGCACATTTTTGTGGTCAAAAGTGGATAGAGATTGTTCTTACTTTAGCTATTGTTCCCATGATCTGAGCTCAACACCTTGTAAGAGAAGTGACCAAATTAATGGCTTTGTTCAATCTTCTACAGGGTTCTGCAGGGTGTTCTTGAATTCACTCCTCAAATATAGTAATATATATTAAGTGCTTTTGGACACAGAAAATCGTGTCATGTCTTCTTTTAGTTGTTAACCTAAAACATGATCATATTAACAGAATCTTGCGTTGGTTCTAAGTAGAACAACATTATAATAAATGAAAAGCACCAGTTTGCTTTTGTTCTACAATATTACTTTTATTGTTAACCAGTTTTAGCTTACAAGGCCATCTTCAGACATTGACTGAGTCTTATCACCAAAGAAGTTAAATGTTAGCAAACAACATTGGAAGAGAAGTAACACATCTACACTGAAGTAGAAACATACAGTAAGTAACATCTTTGCAATGAAAAAGTAAAACCTGAACAGTACATAAATAACAATGTAGTAGACAGGAAAACCTTAAGCACAAAATAGGAATAGCATGCCTACACAAGTCTCTATTAGTAACAAAACTAATAAAATAAAATAAAATTAGTACTAGACAAGGCTGTATCAGGAGGTATGGAACATGGAGAGTGATACACAACCAATTAAAATAAGAGACAGTTATCAGTGTAAATACAGAATACATAAAGAATTTAAGCAATATCAATAAGATAAACCGAAATAAATAAATGCACAAAAATGGAGTTGTTTGAGGGAACCTACTGTTTGAGAATGTGGTGGTACTGCAATTTAACATTAACATTATAATCAAAGCAGTGGCTGTGTAACAGTTTTCGTTAAATAAATGAGCAAAGTAAAATATGAACAGTATTTGATGAGACAACTACAAGGGGTGTTAAACATGGACAGTAATACAAGTACCAGTTAAAAGAAAGCCTTAACTGTTGAAACTACACTCTATGTGGAATACAAAGACAACTTCAACAGAACAAAACAACTTAATGAATACAGGAAAATGGGAATATGTAGGAAGAGAGAGTGTGGGAAGTAATGAACAACAAAGATGATTGTATGAAGTTTAGGAGAGTTGAAGTGTTGAGCTGTGTCTGGTCATTTAGGATGAGATCTGCACGGTCAGCAAGATGTTTGTAAATGTCCAGGGCTTCCAGCAGGTTGAGTTTATGGCCTTTGTTTGCTGAGTGAAGTCCGTGGGACACTGGCTGGTAGTTGTGACCCTCACTCAGTACATGCTCAGCAAATGCAGAGTCTGAATTCTGCAACCTCCAGCTGCGTTCATGTTCAGCCAGCCTAGTTGATCAAGTCCACATACACAGGACATCATCTACATATCTAAACCAGTATTCGATGTTTGCACTCAAAGGTTCTGTTTTTAGAAAATTTTGTTCAAAATGGTCCACAAATATTTCAGCCAACAGTGGACTAAGAGGGGAACCCATAGCTAAGCCATCTAATTGTTTATAAAGAGTCCCTTAGAACTGGAAATAGTTATGTGCGCAGCATGTCTGTGTTGCCAATCTTAAGTCATTCAATTCTACAGGATTGACATTAGACTTGTGCATCAGCTCTGTCAGAAAATCAAGGCATTCTACTACTGGTATGTTAGATAACAAATTGCTGACATCAAAGGATAC
The DNA here is from genome assembly GCF_023864275.1 of Schistocerca cancellata. Taxonomy (NCBI): domain Eukaryota; kingdom Metazoa; phylum Arthropoda; class Insecta; order Orthoptera; family Acrididae; genus Schistocerca; species Schistocerca cancellata. The sequence continues at coordinate 166,254,683 of NC_064637.1, forward strand.
TAATTTATCACTGTGTGAGACAGATATACTTTTAACTTGTTTACCAGGTCCATAGAGTTTGAAATACCATGCTTTGGTTTGAATTTAGTCTTGCTCTTAATTAGGACATCCAGTTTACTGGCTAGTTTGTAAGATGGAGCAGTGAATGATGATACAACTGGACGAATAGGAACATCTTGTTTACGCAGTTTAGGAAGCCCATACATTCTAGGAGGCACTGGGTTCATATTAGTTAACAGTTTTGCTTCAAAATTCAGCGAATATGCTTTTGCATGAATTGATTGCATATTTAACATCCTCTTTGAACAATTTTAATAGGGTCTTTAGAAAGGACTTGGAAGCCTGTGGTATTCAGGAAATCATTAACTTTATCCACATGATCACATTTGTTCAAAAGCACAATACTGTTGCCTTTATCAGATTTTGTGGCAATGATACCTCGGTGTTGTAATTTCTGTTTTAAGGGCTTGAGGGTGTGAAAGTCAATAGACCGTGGGCTGTTACACACGAGTTTGGTTTCGTTCTTTAGTGCATTGGCAACTATATATTTTGCAGTGGTGTCTTTCATTAGGGCATATTCAATATCAACTTACATAACATTCAGTTGTTTTTCTGATGGAGGGTGGGGAGGAGCATATTTAAAACCTTTCTCAAGCACTTTTTGTTCGTTTTGAGACAGAACGAAGTTCGATAAGTTAATTACATGTTGCGAAAAATTTTGTTTACAGTTTGAGGTTAGAGGTACACTCACCTTCCTAATCACAGATAATTTCTTGTTCTGCCACAAAAATACGTCGTGAATAAGATCACTTACACTTTGACGAACTTCTTGATCAAAAACGTCGAACTTACAGGGGTATAACTTAGATGTGATTGCCATATGTACCACTTTTAGATGTGTACACACGTTGTCAGGAACACGATACCATTTCTTCCTTTATCCATGTGTATCTTGCAACGTCAACGGCTTTGTTTGCAGCGGGGGATGTTCCTCTTGACTTTATGGAGACATATTTTGGCGTAATTTTGTGTTGCAAACACTGTTTGTTAAACCAAATGTGTTGTGCTGACTTTGCTTTTTGTCTCAGTAATCTACTATAAAATATAGCCAAAGCACTGAAATCCTGCGAGTATAGGCTTTCCTACTATGTCAGGAACACGACAGCCCAGTGTGTTTTTAATAGCAAAGACAAGATCCAGTTATTAGCCAACAGTGGGGTATACAAAATCACCTGTCCTGTCTGTGACAAATTTTACATTGGTCAGTCAGGCAGAGACATATCAACTAGGATGGCTGAACATGAACGCAGCTGGAGGTTGCAGAATTCAGACTCTGCATTTGCTGAGCATGTACTGAGTGAGGGTCACAACTACCAGACAGTGTCCCACAGACTTCACTTAGCAAACAAAGGCCATAAACTCAACCTGCTGGAAGCCCCGGACATTTACAAACATCTTGCTGACCGTGCAGATCTCATCCTAAATGACCAGACACAGCTCAACACTTCAACTCTCCTAAACTTCATATAATCATCTTTGTTGTTCATTACTTCCCACACTCTCTCTTCCTACATATTCCCATTTTCCTGTATTCATTAAGTTGTTTTGTTTTGTTGAAGTTGTCTTTGTATTCCACATAGAGTGTAGTTTCAACAGTTAAGGCTTTCTTTTAACTGGTACTTGTGTTACTGTCCATGTTTAACACCCCTTGTAGTTGTCTCATCAAATACTGTTCATATTTTACTTTGCTCATTTATTTAACGAAAACTGTTACACAGCCACTGCTTTGATTATAATGTTAATGTTAAATCGCAGTACCACCACATTCTCAAACAGTAGGTTCCCTCAAACAACTCCATTTTTGTGCATTTATTTATTTCGGTTTATCTTATTGATATTGCTTAAATTCTTTATGTATTCTGTATTTACACTGATAACTGTCTCTTATTTTAATTGGTTGTGTATCACTCTCCATGTTCCATACCTCCTGATACAGCCTTGTCTAGTACTAATTTTATTTTATTTTATTAGTTTTGTTTATTAATAGAGACTGTTATGTAGGCATGCTATTCCTATTTTGTGCTTAAAGTTTCCTGTCTACTCCATTGTTATTTATGTACTGTTCAGTTTTTACTTTTTCATTGCAAAGATGTTACTTACTGTATGTTTCTACTTCAGTGTAGATGTGTTACTTCTCTTCCAATGTTGTTTGCTAACATTTAACTTCTTTGGTGATAAGACTCAGTCAGTGTCTGAAGATGGCCTTGTAAGCTAAAAACCGGTTAACGATAAAAGTAATATTGTAGAACAAAAGCAAACTGGTGCTTTTCATTTATTAAAACATGATCCCATATGGCATTACATAATGAAAGTAAGTACGTCAAATCTTTTTGGTTTCACATCACCTCTCTGCGACAGCATTCACATTGCAAAGGGATTTGTTTAATCAATTCTACAGTTTTGTCATTTCTTCGTCTTCACGGACTTTACTATCATCCCAAAATTTTTCCAATCTTAACCTCTTCTATCTGCAAATCCTCATGTCTTATATTTCTGCTGGGTACAGATTTTTTCAGGCTCTCAACTGCATCGAGTGAGTATTTTCAAAAGTTAATGACAGTAAAATTGGACTAAATTTCAGGTTTTATGTGTGTCATAATATTTGTATCTCGTCGAAGGATTGTCCCGTAGTTATTAGCCTCCCACACTGTTGTCTGTGTACAAATGAACATCATGTGTTAGATGAGAAAATAACAAAATTCTGCCAGCCACTGCTGATTTACTGTTAAATGGACAGTAAGCTCCAAATTCCACTGTCTCGATGGCGTTATCAATTGCCGTTTATGGATCTTCGGCAGTGAAAGTGTCAAACAGGTTACTACAAACCAGATGGTGTATTGAATGGAGGTCAGTTTGAGGGCAGTAACTATCTTGCTTATTAAAGCTACTCAGAATCATTAATTACAAAATGTGGGAGGACCCAGTTAAACAGTACTGAACATTTTGAACTACAGAACTGTGCAGTTGTGCAGTGACCACCTACTAAGCTTTCTTCAGATTGTTCCAAATGTGATCAGGGTCACAAAACTGAGCTTTACTGAAGTCTGGTGGTAGTGTTTCCCACAGTCGGAAGTGTTCTTCCTGCAAAGTTTACCATCACGTGTCTCCGGAAACAATTGGCCGACTCACACTGTCCGTACTGCCGATCGCCTCTTTTTAGCAGTAACTTTCTCAAGAGTGTCGCACCGTCCTCATCCCGGGCTAAACGAGCCCCGTATTCGTGCCGAAAATGTTTTTCTCGGAAAGCATTCCACCGTGATGGCGAGTCGTATTTTCTCCCATTCCTACAAATTGTACATCTTCAAACAGCTGGCCGAGCTGTGGGCCGGGCGTGCCTCCACCCCATTGACCTCGGGAAGCTTCCACCTGCCATCTCGGGGCTCCCAGTGGCTGCAGGCGCCTCGTCCTGCTCACTGTGTGGGGTCAGCTGGGCTTCTCGTGTGGCTAGTCTGTATCACTGAAACCCTATCCTGGAATCCGGTACCATTTGCAGCGTAATGGCATCAAAAGTTCAATTTCAAATATTTTGTGTAATTATTGATCAAATTTTAAACTGTTGTATTCCACTCGATAAGAGATTTAATACTAGGTTAACTAGTGTTACAGTTAGAAACTGTGTGTTTGTTTTGAGGCCGTGTAACTGACAGCACGCAAATACAGAGACGTCATTTGTCCAGTATTTGAGAATGAGAGCACTTAGCAACTTCCGACCGACTTTGCGTGGAATTTCAAACAGAACAGAACTTCTTATTGCATTCTCCACAAATTTGCGAAAGGAAAAAGAAATATCACCACATTTTCGCTGTTCGTGCAGTCAAACTTCGTCAGGTATGACATTTTAATTTACTACTACTTTACCATTATCTCTATTTGCAACGCAGTCTGCAGACAGTTACCACTGAATGTACCTACAAAGTTATAGGACTGTATGACGCACAGTTCAGGGTGTATGATATCAGTTGATTTATATTCATCCAGTGCTTCATAATGAGAGCACTTAGAGACACTTTGTGCCTGTAAAACTTTAGTGTTGTTGCCCTGCTGACACATCCTGCATTGCTAGAACGTATGTGCTGTTCTTGTCAGTAGCCCACCTAATTTTTGTTAACAGTCAACAACCGACTTTTTTTACATTTCTTGTTTGGTCTTTGTATGTTTCTTTTAATTATGGATTTTGTGTGAATGTGGTAGAGTTGGTCAGAAGAAATCAGTCTTTAACACGACCTTAATTTATAATTATATAGTTTAGAAAATTTTCGAGACATTAATTTTGAAATACTTCTGCTGGAGCAGTTGTCACCTCAAACTTAAGAGTAAACTTGAAAATAGAATAAGTGACAGTTCACTTTGCCATGTACCACTTGTATGTTGGCAGCACATCAGCTTGTGTAACAGTAGTTAGTTACAGGTAAATAAAGAGAAGTGGTGAGGAAAACGGCAATTTATTTTTAACACAAAAGTCGGAATCTTTATCTCGCATATCTGCAATGAAGATTGTGATGACTTGTAATATGTTGTGTGAAATGACGTCTAGTTCCGGTCGGAATGTGATACTCGATTTGGGGAGCCGGCGAATGTGCCACGAGAAGCGGCATAACTGTACAGTGAATTGGAAATTAACGAATGCCAAAGTGGTTCTTTGCCCACTGTGCTATTTAGACAGTAACTGCTTGAGTAAAAAAACAATCAGTGTGTGTACATTTCTGCAGCAGATTTACTGATGATAGAAACAGACACAAAATCAAATGTGGACTGGAAATGGAGAGAACTATGCTATTGTCTAATATGAAATTAAGTATCGGGACGTTTTTCCCATTTTTTTTGCAGTGTTGTCTTATATTAAACTGAAATGTAGTTGACAATTGGTACAGGCGAGAAGAGAATAAAAGGTTTCCAAGTGTGACGCTACAGAAAAATGCTGAATATTTCACAGGTAGATTAGGTAACTAATGACTAGGCTCTGTAACAAAGTGGAGAAATAAGCAAAATTCTGTCACAATATGAATAAAAGATGGGCTCAGTTGCTGGGCTGCAACCTGAGGCATCACAGATTCACAAGTTTGGTAGTGGAAGGGCGTGTGAGGGACAAAATTGTAGAGGGGAACCGGGGCTTGACTACAGTTGAGCAGCTTCGAATGGGTGGAGGTCGCAGTAGTTATTAAGTTGGTACTCAGTTTTTTGAATTTAGTGTTTCTTCAAGCACACTCTCCAGCTTTTTCCCGTTTGTTTAAGAAGGATTTTAAGATCTTCTTTGTTGAAATTGACAAGGAAGCCGTGCTGCAGTGCTCGAGAAGATTCATCCTGTCACTACGTTTTGTTCGTTACTGCTTATGCGTGTGCTTCACTGCTGTCGTGAGGGTGGATACTGTATGGGGGTAACATCAAAATGTCAAGTGATTTCAGCATTTCTCCCTCCCCTCCCCCTACCTGCACTCCATTTTTTTACTTTCGACATATTTAATTATTTGATAGTGTGCCACGTTTCATTACAATTAAGTAATATTAACCCATGCCACAACTGACCTGAATGTTATTTAAATAAGGCTTATATACTGAAATAAGTGTCTGTTTTCTATTGCAATAAACAACTATATACATATGTTTTGAAAATATTAAATTTAAATGGTAGAAATTTAAGTACTACTGTATAGCAGAGTAAACAGAATGTGTGAATGCTCGTTTTTTTACATTCAGGGTACTATGTCTGGTGATTTTCATCAGCTATTAAGTCTCCTGAAATCTTACATTAACTTAACTCCTCTTTCCGCCATACCGTGTGTCTCCTTAAATTTTCCGTAGCCTCTTTGCCACTAAGGCAGAAAGTGTTTGAATCCCAAGAAAAAGGAACCTTATTTATGAAATCTAAATCTATGCGTAACTTCCCCATGTCCAAACTTTTGACTGAAATGAACTCATTCCACTGTAGATTGAAAATTTCATTGTGGAAACAACCCCCAGACAATATCCTTTCTTCTGAGAGTGCTAGTCTTCTGTAAAAAAATTTTGAAATTTGGAATATAGACGATGAGGTACTGGCAAAAGTAAAGATGTGAGGACAGGACGCGAGTCGTGCTCCAGTAGCTCGCTCGGTAGATGACACGAAAGGCAAAGGTACCGAGTTTGAGCCTCAGTCCGACAGTTTTAATCTGCCAGGAAATCTTCATGTCGGAGCACACTCTGCTGCAGAATGAATTTAATTGTGAGGTCTCACTCGAGCACAAAAATAAGCGGTAACAGAGAACACGTAGTAACACAGCACATCATCTCGACTGCTGTATGGGTCCCTTGTCTTCAGCTACGACAAAATAGATTTTAAAATTCTTTTTAAAACAAATGGGAAAAAACAACTAGGTGATTGTATATGAAGAAACATGAAATTTGAAGGGAAAAAAAGTACTAGGAGTTACACATACATGGAGAGAGTTTTGTAGGATAGAGTAGCATGGACAGCTGCACCAAACCAGTCTTTGGACTGAAAATAACAGCAGCATATTGATATCTCCACTGTACAGGCTCCATCATTGCACTCTATAACTCCTTCCTGAAAGGCCACAAATGTCTTTGTGAATTTCAGTCACTTTGTCCTGTTTTGCATCTGGAAATTTTATCAGTGTCCTTTATCCACACAATGAGAGTTTGCTTTGTGACTTTTTCACATACATACTGAAAGCAAAGACAGTACAAGGGACTGCGTCAGCTTGTACACTGGAAAGACTGGAAGCTGATAGGTGCAGCCAGCTGTATTTTCTACACATTGGATTCGTATGTTTGGTGTGTGCCCACTAATAGTATTTTTAAATATTAATTGTCCAGTTGGAAGCATGGCTATTGAGCATGTAATGTAGAACATATATAATATGTACGCTAATTTGAGTGCACACAATTGTGTGTGTGTGTGTGTGTGTGTGTGTGTGTGTGTGTGTGTGTGTGTGTGTGTGTACACATTTTGTGTGTTTGGTTAAATACGAAGGCTGGAAACTAAATACAATAAGACAAAACTATTTGTGGAGTAAACAGCACATTTTAGTGGAACATACAGATCAACTTCATACCAGCATGCAGAGCTGTTGAAAACATGACAGATTGCGTGATTGGACTAATCCTCACTAAATTAAGTGTTAGTACTTTCTTCTGCTGACTACTTCATTTTCACCCAAAATTTTGGCAAAGTTATATAATTCTAGTTTTTAAATGAAATGTGGTGCATTACTTGTATTCAGGGTGATTGTTATTAATGTACAAAAACTGCCGAAGCGACATAGATGATGCTGAGACAAGTAATTTAATATAAGACACATGGGGTTCAAATGTTGGAAAATACCCTGAAAATGTATGAGGAATGTTGAACGTGGCACACCACTAGGTGACTTGCAATGATTGGTCTCAGGCATAAAGGGATGATCGAGCAATGCAATACCTTCATTCGAGCAAACAGTGCAGTTTTCGAACACCTTTTATGAATGAGACCTGTTGTAAATGTAGAAGTTGCAAAATTATTGTCCTTGCTGTAACCAAGGTAAAGCTATCTATTTTTTGTTTTTTTTTTCCATTGTGATTCTCCTCTTTTATTTACAGACATTGTTTAGAAAGAAAATGTAGTTTATTGATTGGTAATGATGCAGCTTGTAAGCTTAGACTCATTTGCTTTTGATGCAATATGGTAGGTTTTTGTTGTACTGTACTTTGCAAAAAACCAGCGGAGACCACAGGACTGCTAAATAAAATAACAAATTTTACATCTGTGTAAACACACAAATGCTTAACACGATGAAAAGCATACTAATCACGCAGCTGTAATTGGCCCCTCTACGATTGGTGGAAGTGGGCTCACTTCGTGCTGCTCCAGAATGTTTACGGTCACTGCCAACATTAGGTACAGAGCAGGATTATGCATCGTAACAGTAAGTAGTCCGTGTGGATGTAGTGTCGATCGTGTGTGGTGGTGTGCATAGTGATCGTTAATATCATTTACAAAAGAGAGCGAAGAGGCTGTACCTGGTCCTCGTAGTGAGTCACCTCAACTTTCGTGTCACTTCTTTGGCATATTAACCTATTAATTCTTTTTACGAGTTGTAAGGTGGCTGCTCCGGGAAAGGAGGCGGGGCTCATCTCGGCAGCCGGTGAGTTACTGGCCGATCGCAAACTTCCGCTCCCGGCATCTCCTGCTCAGGGTCCGAGTAAAAGTGCGCCTGCCAGAAGCGAGTCTCGAACCCTGAGCCCCACACACTAGTCGTGCACCCGGGCCGAGAGCCACTCCCACGGGAATACACGACTCGGGTCAGGATGATCGGGTGTGACGGACCGATACAATCTGCTGGCGTCACGTTTTTGTCAACTTTTGAGGTACTTCCTGACAATTGTGACTCTGTTTGTCTCTTATTAAATTACACACCTCGGTGCCACGTGTCATTTACGAAGTTTTTAGACGTTAATAAAATTGCCCTGTAAATGGGTGGAAATATACAATGTGTGCCTTTAGTGTTTGTATGTTCCTTGACTGGTACCTGCAGTACATGCTGATTCTGTTCCTGCTGTTCCTCGTGCAGTTCAGCGTGGCCTGTGCGTGCCTGGCCGTCAACCAGGAGCAGCAGCAGCACCTCGCAAAGCAGGTGCGTATCGTGTAATAGTGGTGGCAGGGAGTTTACCGAGAGCTTTGTGCTGCGTGTTCTAATATTTGAGTCCTTCACTTTCTTGCTCGTGCCTCTTGGGGGTGCGGATTGTTCAGTCCTTTTGTGCCTTTATTGGGCATTAGTTCTGTCTCGTCTGGACTACGGTTGTCAAGTTCACGGATCAGCTGCCCTTCTGTGCTGCTCCTCTTGTACCCAGTCCACCATTGTGGAATCCGTTTAGTAACTGGTAACTTTTACACGAGCCCTGTTGATAGTCTTCTGGTTGATGTGGAATACCTTCCCTTTTGATTTGGCATTCCCAACTCCTTGTTTCCTGTGCCATCACTATCCCCTCTTCCCTTGCTCACCCCTCTTATTCTATTCTTTTCACAGCACGGTGTGCACGGGTCCTCGAGATATTAAGACCTTCCTTCTTTTTGGGGCTGCTTTACCTTCCCCTCCTTCCTTGCGGATTTGGTTTGTTTGCTTTCCCTCGAGTTTTTTGACTTTTCTTTTTTGGTTCCCCTCAGGGAGTTGACCTCCATCTCTAAATGTAATAACCACACTCTCCCTAGCATCTTTGGCATGTGTTCCTCTCCTCCTCCCCCCTTTTCCACCTCCCCCATCGCCCTTTTTGCCTCCTTGCTAAGTCACCAGCTCGGTAGCCAGTTCAGGTGCTGGGGCTGTTGTATACCCATCTGGCTGAGCCCCCTGACACCACAGGGGTACTTGCACTATGAATGCCTTGTGAAAGCCTAGGAGTGTTTGTTTACCTTTTCAGGGTGTCGGAACTCCCGGCAACGACTGTCGTGACAGGTGACCGTTGCAGTGGCTACTTGTTGCCCACAAGACGAGCCCCGGAGTGGGTTGTACCGGGCCGACATTTTGTTCACAAAACGTATTGAATTTTCTGGCCATTCGTAGAAATAGTTCTGTCTCAGTTCCTGTTTCTGCCTTCCCAGCTTATCTTCCCTCAGCTAACCCCTTGGAGGAGCGTCAAGTCCATTGGTGTGGGGCGAAACCCTTTCCGAGTTCCCGGTCCGTACCAGTGCTGACGAGGAGACTTTTGTTGCCATCAAATGCCCTTTTTTTAACACGTTGTGGGCAAGTTCAGTGAAGCTGAGTTCTTAAGCAAGATGAGATCTGGCTCCCTCCTTATAAAGACGAATTCTGCCAGCCAGTCGGCCTCTCTCCGTGCCTGCGACCGTTTAGGAGACGGTCCAGTGAATATCACTCCTCACAAATATGTCAGTATGACACGGGGTGTAATTTTCAATAGGGACCTTCTCCCCAAGTCCGAAGATGAACTTGGGGCTAATCTGGAACCGTGTGGAGTTCATTTCGTCCGACGTGCCGAGATAGGTCCTGAGGACAGTCGGGTAGACACCTCCACTTTCGTCCTGGTCTTCGAGGGGGATACCTTGCCTGAGAAGGTCGAGGCTATGGTACGCAGATACAATGTGAAACCATTCATTGCATCTCCCACGCGTTGCTTCCGTTGCCTCAAATTCGGACATGTGTCCTCGTGATGCGGTCCCACTCCTATCTGTGGTTGACTGTCGCTGCCCTCTTCTTGTGGGGAGCTGTTGCACCCTACTGTCTGTGTAAACTGTTGTCTAAATTTTCCACACTCGCCGTAGTGTGTCCAGCATATATAAAGGAAAAAGGAAACCGGGAAATAAAAATGGTTAACCGTCTCATCTATTTAGAGGCCTGGAAGAAGTTTTGACAGACTTCACCCTGTGAATCTCTCATCTATCTTTGCCTCAGTTACATCTTTCCATTTTCTCCCCTTCTCCTTACCCCCCCTTCCTGTCTCCGTTCTCTTTCCTCCCCCGGCGGCTACTGTCCTTTCTCCTCAAGGAACCGCTGCTCCTCCTCCTCCTCAGCCAGTGAAGAAATTCTCTTCTCTGGCTGCTGCTACATTGGGGGCTCCCTCTCAGAGCATACCTCACTGGCGTTCTCTAGATAGGAAGCCTGCAACCTTGGGTCAGACAAGGGACCCAGTCTCTGAAGGCTCGAAAGCCGCTCGCCCTCTGTCTGATCTGGACATCACTGCCACCTATTCCCCTACTGATAATCACCTCCTCCCTCCGGAGGGAGGAGAACAGCAGTACAAGTTTGAGGCTTCTCCGGCATCCCGGAGGGGATCGCCCCCTCCTCCTCCTCCTCTCCCGAATCGGTCCAATTTATATAGATGTCGCCTCCTCCTCGTCAGTGATGACCACTGACCTGGTGACGTGTCCTACCCTCATCTTCTTTATATCTGACATGAACTCTCACCATATTATAAGCCAGTGGAATTGCAACATATGTTACCGTCACCTATCGGTAAAACAGCTCGTTTCCTCTTATTCTGTGTTCTGTCTTGCTCTTCGAGAAACGCACTTCTGTGATGACCACTCTTCAATATTTTGCAGTTATCAGGTGTCGTGTCAGAACTGTGCCGAACCTGCGAAAGCACTCGGAGGGGTCTGCACTTTGATTTGCAGCGATGACATCAGTGACTGGATCCCTCTTCGTACCAACCTGGAAGCAATAGCAGCACGTGGTAACAACCCCAGCAATCGACATTGGCAATGTGTACCTTTCTACAGGTAAGCCACTTCCTTATGTTGAGCTGCCTATCTTAATACAGCAGCACCCTCCCCTATATCTCTTCCTCAGGGACTTTAATGCACACTACCCTGTGGGGGAGTGACACTTTGACGTGTAGGGGTTTTCTAAATGACCGACTTATTACAGACTTTGATTTATGTCTCGTCAATGACAGCTCCCCTACCCACTTCAGCGCCACTCGTAGCACCTTCTCTGCTATCGATCTCACGATATCTTCCCTGCTGTCTTAGCTTCACTACATTGGTCACCCTGTGATGACCTTTGTGACAATGACCACTCTTCAGTGATCCTATTGTTTCCCTGCTGCCGCAAGGCAGACAGACTCCCACATCGGGCATTCCACAGAGCCAGTTGGCCATTCCACAGAGCCAGTTGGCCTTTATGTATGTCTGCTGTGCACTTTGACACTTCTTTCTCAGAATGCTGCTTCCCTGCTCAGTGCTGCTGTATTAAGATAGGCAGCTCAACATAAGGAAGTGGCTTACCTGTAGAAAGGTACACATTGCCAATGTGGTCATGTGAGACATCTCATCTTCATGACACTGGCACTGCCATTCCCGCAGCCACAGGTGGTCGTCCCGTCCCCCCAGCCCCCATCGACTGGTACTGTGGTGGACCGAGGACGTAGCAGTTGCTATCCAGGACTGCCAGTGGATTTATACAACTCCCTTCACAGACCAACCTTATCACTTTTAAGCATCTGTGTGCAAAGGCTTACTATCTTATTAAGCAGAGTACAAAGGAATGCTGCGAGCACCAAGGCAATGTGTTTCCTCCCTAGGGACGAGTGCCTCCTCATTGCAGGTTTTCTCAAAGATCTGTAGCTTTGTGGACTGCAAGCGACAGTCAACTGTCCGGGCTGTTATCCGATAGGGTGCACTGTCTGATCTCTCAGTCCTCGTAGAATATCTTGCGACACACTTTACGACAGCGTGGGGTCATCGTCCTACTCTGCTACCTTCCTCTGGCAGAAATCAGGAGTTGGCAAAATCACCTTCTCTTTCGACCCGCACCAAACTGAAGCCTGAAATGAACCCTTCACTGAATGGGAATTCTTGCAGGCTCGTACCTCTTCACGTGACGTGGCCTCGGGCCAGGTTCCATCCACAACCAGATGATACAGCACTTGGACGTTACTGAGAGGCGACGTCTGCTCAGGGTCTTTAACAGCATTTGGCTAATGGTTCTCTTCCCCAGGCAAAGGGGATACGGCATAGTTCCCCGTCCTTAAGCTCGGGAAGAACCCGGCATCTCTCGACAGTTACCGACCGTTTAGCCCGAACAGTGTACTTTGTAAACTGCTCGAGAGGACGATTAACTTCAAATTATGTCGGGTCCTCAAATCTCGGGGCCTTTTGTCCCAGTATTAGTGTGGCTTCCAGGAAGGACGATCGACAACTGACCGTTTGCTCAGATCGGAAGCAGCAATCCGACAGGATTTTACTGACACCGTATTCGATCTACATACGGCATATGATACCGCTTAGTGCCATCACATTTTAAGTATCCTCCATGACTGGGGCTTTTGCCTTTTCAATTTTTATCTGTGATGTTTTAACCCACTGGCTCTACCGGGTTAGAGTTGGCACTTCGTTCTCCACCTGTTGGATCCAGGAGAACGGTATCCCACAGGGTTCTGCGTCAAGTGTCATATTCTTCGTCACCATTGACGGGCTCGTAGCCCCCGTTTGGCCTCCGGTTATCCCGGCATTGTATGTTGACGATTTTTGCATCCGGTGCAGCTCCCACTCAGTAGCATCTGCCGAACGTCAGCTTTGAAGCGCCATCCGGTCGACCTCTGCGTCGGCCCTCTGCAACGACTCTGTTTCCTCCCTCCAAAACGCGGGCTACGCATTTTTGCCGTCAACCCACAACACACCCTGAGTTCTACATGCAGCAGCTTAATGCTCTCTGCCTCCCGGCTGACACATCTCGGGGTGCAGACCGTGCTACTCTTCTCCATATTTGTAGCGCTCTGGTGTTGTCCAGATGAGATTATTGGTGTCAGGTTTGTGGCTCAGCGGTTCCTTCCATTCTGAAACTACTTGACCCTTATGGGGTGCCTCTGGCAATCGGTGCCTTTCACACTAGTCCCGTCGACCGTCTCCCCACGGAAGCTGGGATTCCCCCTCCACAAATACAATGGAGCCAACTACTGGTTTCTTATGGCATCTCCATTTGACGATTCCCCGACTATCCCGTTTACCTCTTCCTCTTTGCAAACGAGGGACGTTTCCCTCCCGATACCGGGCCGATTGGAATGCGTCGCACTTTTCTCCGTCGGGAACTCTGTCTCCACTCACTGGAAAGTGCCACATATATTTCTTCTCTCGACCCTTACCACCCGACCCACCCTCTCCCCATCCCTGCCCTTCCCCCCTGGATGGTGCCCGGACCTTGGATTAGGACAGGTCTGTTCCGGGGTCCTGAGGTCTCTGCCGCCCCAATGATATTCTGGTGTCTTGTACGTTCCATTCTTGAAGAGTTACGAGGTGCTGACATCTTCTACACTGATCACTGACGATTCTAGAACGATAGATAAGGCGGGATATGCTTTCACGTCTCTTACTGGCACGAAACACCATTTACTGCCAGGATCACGTAGTGCGTTCACAGCAGAGCTGCTAGCCATTAACAGCCCTCCCCCCTCCATTTTGTTACTCGAGAGTGTCTCCACAGTGTTTTAATACATCCTGACTCACTGAGTAGCCTACAGGATATAGACTGATGTTACTCTCATCACACTTTGGTCTCTGCTATCCGGGATCTTATATCTGCCATTGGCCGTGCTGCGTGCTCTGTTGTCTTTCTCCAAGTCCCGAGTCGTGTGGGCAGCCTGGGGAATGAACTGGGTGACCATTTGACTAGAGAGGCAGATACTTACTGTCAATTCTCTTTAATGATTCCACATGCAGATATGCAGATAACCATCAAGTTTCTCGTTGTCCAAAAGTGGAATGACATCTGATGCGCTACTACTCTCAGTAATAAACTTCGCACAATCGAGGAGACTACTGCAGTTTAGTGCTCTTCCTTCTGCAGCTCTAGGAAGGAGTCCACTGTCTTGTGCCATCTGCACGTTGTTTTCTCTTGCGTAATGAGCCACCCTCACAGTGTGGCTGTGGAACCAGACTGGAATGTCCCCTTCTTTTGGCCCTTCGTACTGAGTATAGCCTTCCAGATTCCTCGCCTTTAATATTAGCAGACGATTCACGGATGGTTGAACTAGTCCTCAGTTTCCTTTGTGAAAGGGATTTTTATTGTCAGTTATAAAGCAAAAACCACTCTTTTATCTCACTGTTTTTCCAGTTTTTAGAATGGGCTACCATTTTAAGCCTTCTACTGTGTGTGTTTTTAGCTCCCTCACGATACAGTTTGGCCCCTCTGACTGGATCTGCCATCTTTTAGCGGACGCCTCTACATCGCACATGTAACTTCTGAATTGCGGGACTGGTAACCTCGCCGTTTGGTCGCTGTGTGCCAGCACCAGTTTTCAATCTTACCCTTTTCTCATCATCATCATCTTCATGCGTGTGCACCCACACACACACACACACACACACACACACACACACACACACACACACACACACACTTACATGAGCAAGCACACCTCACACACACACACACACACACACACACACACACACACACACACACACACACACACACACACACACAGACTGCCATCTCCAGATTGTTCCTATTATGTCTAGGCAGATTATTACTTTTTAATGTAGAGATGGTGTCCTAATTGGGTGCACCATGCCCCCAACAGTCATCTCATTGTCTGACGGAAGTTTTGCATCAGTGCAAAAATGAATGGTGAGAAGTGGGAAATAACAAACTACTGTTAGTTGAATGGCAGACCTCGTGCTGATGACACCGATGGAAGGGAATACTGCTATCAGGACTGAGAATAACGCTGTCCACTGACGTAAATTTTTCCCTGTCAGCAGGAAGATTACCAGTGTATGAAGTTCATAGTTTACCACTCTCAGTACAGTGTTTTAAATACTGTAATAGTGGTTTATATGCTTTCATATTGCCTGGAATTCTGTCCACCATTCTTGCTGATGACTGTGTAATGTATGACAAAATGTTGTAACCATGTTGGGTCTCATCCTGTAAGTATTGGGGAGAGATGGTTAATGAGCTCTGAGTGGATAGACTAACCAGACAGTTGTATAATTTTTATCAATTTTAAGTGTTGTAATTTTGTTTGTCACAAAGGCAGTTTTTTCAATTTGTGGATGGATTACTGTTCTCTCAGACCCACCGCTGCAACATTTGCGTGCTGACACAAAGTAGGGGCATTGATGACTGGCTGTTGAGTGGACCAAATCCATCATCATGAAGTCAAAGCTCAGGTTTTTCTGTAATAATGGGGAAGGTCCCAGGCTCTACTCACATTTTGGAAAGATTAAAATTATGGCAATAATTTCCTGGCTGTAGAGCACATTCCATCTAGTTCCAGGTCTTCAGAGAGTTGCCGGATTGGAAGCAAAAGATTACTTTGTCTTTTAGTGTCCACTGCATTTGAACTGGTTGCAAAGTGGCCTCCAGTTCTCCCAGTTATCGCAAAATGCGGTGGAAATTTTAGATCACGGCATTTTTGGGATGGAAGGACTGATGACACTATCGGTTGTTCCTGTTAAACCCCAACATTGTCACCATTGTCTATCTTTCATGGGCACAGTGTTGATGGGATGTTAAACCGTAACCGTACTTCCTCAGTTACATTGCCCTGTGTCTTAGACCACTGTGGATAATATGCAAAATTTCCATCGAACAGTGAATTGAAGTAAAAACGTACATAACCTGTTGTTGTTGTGGTCTTCAGTCCTGAGACTGGTTTGATGCAGCTCTCCATGCTACTCTGTCCTGTGCTAGCTTCTTCATCTCCCAGTACCTACTGCAACCTACATCCTTCTGAATCTGCTTAGTGTATTCATCTCTTGGTCTCCCCCTACGATTTTTACCCTCCACGCTGCCCTCCAATACTAAACTGGTGATCCCTTGATGCCTCAGAACATGTCCTACCAACCGATCCCTTCTTCTGGTCAAGTTGTGCCACAAACTTCTCTTCTCCCCAATTCTATTCAATACTTCCTCATTAGTTATGTGATCTACCCATCTAATCTTCAGCATTCTTCTGTAGCACCACATTTCGAAAGCTTCTATTCTCTTCTTATCCAAACTATTTACCGTCCATGTTTCACTTCCATACATGGCTACACTCCATACAAATACTTTCAGAAATGACTTCCTGACACTTAAATCTATACTCGATGTTAACAAATTTCTCTTCTTCAGAAACGCTTTCCTTGCCATTGCCAGTCTACATTTTATATCCTCTCTACTTCGACCATCATCAGTTATTTTGCTCCCCAAATAGCAAAACTCCTTTACTACTTTAAGTGTCTCATTTCCTAATGTAATACCCTCAACCTCACCCGACTTAATTCGACTACATTCCATTATCCTCGTTTTGCTTTTGTTGATGTTCGTCTTATACCCTCCTTTCAAGACACTGTCCATTCCGTTCAACTGCTCTTCCAAGTCCTTTGCTGTCTCTGACAGAATTACAATGTCATCGGCGAACCTCAAAGTTTTTATTTCTTCTCCACGGATTTTAATACCTACTCCGAATTTTTCTTTTGTTTCCTTTACTGGTTGCTCAATATACAGATTGAATAACATCGGGGAGAGGCTACAACCCTGTCTTACTCCCTTCCCAACCACTGCTTCCCTTTCATACTCTTCGACCCTTATAACTGCCATCTGGTTTCTGTACAAATTGTAAATAGCCTTTCGCTCCCTGTATTTTACCCCTGCCACCTTTAGAATTTGAAAGAGAGTATTCCAGTCAACATTGTCAAAAGTTTTCTCTAAGTCTACAAATGCTAGAAACGTAGGTTTGCCTTTCCTTAATCTTTCTTCTAAGATAAGTCGTAAGGTCAGTATTGCCTCACGTGTTCCAGTATTTCTACGGAATCCAAACTGATCTTCCCCGAGGTCGGTTTCTACTAGTTTTTCCATTCGTCTGTAAAGAATTCGTGTTAGTATTTTGCAGCTGTGGCTTATTAAACTGATTGTTCGGTAATTTTCACATCTATCAACACCTGCTTTCTTTGGGATTGAAATTATTACATTCTTCTTGAAGTCTGAGGGTATTTCGCCTGTTTCATACATCTTGCTCACCAGATGGTAGAGTTTTGTCAGGACTGGCTCTCCCAAGGCCGTCAGTAGTTCCAATGGAATGTTGTCTACTCCGGGGGCCTTGTTTCGACTCAGGTCTTTCAGTGCTCTGTCAAACTCTTCACGCAGTATCGTATCTCCCATTTCATCTTCATCTACATCCTCTTCCATTTCCATAATATTGTCCTCAAGTACATCGCCCTTGTATAGACCCTCTATATACTCCTTCCACCTTTCTGCTTTCCCTTCTTTGCTTAGAACTGGGTTTCCATCTGAGCTCTTGATGTTCATACAAGTGGTTCTCTTATCTCCAAAGGTCTCTTTAATTTTCCTGTAGGCAGTATCTGTCTTACCCCTAGTGAGACAAGCCTCTACATCCTTACATTTGTCCTCTAGCCATCCCTGATTAGCCATTTTGCACTTCCTGTCGATCTCATTTTTGAGACGTTTGTATTCCTTTTTGCCTGCTTCATTTACTGCACTTTTATATTTTCTCCTTTCATCAATTAAATTCAATATTTCTTCTGTTACCCAAGGATTTCTACTAGCCCTCGTCTTTTTACCTACTTGATCCTCTGCTGCCTTCACTACTTCATCCCTCAAAGCTACCCATTCCTCTTCTACTGTATTTCTTTCCCCCATTCCTGTGAATTGTTCCCTTATGCTCTCCCTGAAATTCTGTACAACCTCTGATTCTTTCAGTTTATCCAGGTCCCATCTCCTTAAATTCCCACCTTTTTGCAGTTTCTTCAGTTTTAATCTACAGGTCATAACCAATAGATTGTGGTCAGAGTCCACATCTGCCCCTGGAAATGTCTTACAATTTAAAACCTGGTTCCTAAATCTCTGTCTTACCATTATATAATCTATCTTATACATTTTAGTATCTCCAGGGTTCTTCCATGTATACAACCTTCTATCATGATTCTTAAACCAAGTGTTAGCTATTATTAAGTTGTGCTCTGTGCAAAATTCTACCAGGTGGCTTCCTCTTTCATTTCTTAGCCCCAATCCATATTCACCTACTACGTTTCCTTCTCTCCCTTTTCCTACACTCGAATTCCAGTCACCCATGACTATTAAATTTTCGTCTCCCTTCACTATCTGAATAATTTCTTTTATTTCATCATACATTTCTTCAATTTCTTCGTCATCTGCAGAGCCAGTTGGCATATAAACTTGTACTACTGTAGTAGGTGTGGGCTTCGTGTCTATCTTGGCCACAATAATGCGTTCACTATGCTGTTTGTAGTAGCTTACCGCATTCCTATTTTCCTAGCAATCATTATATCATATGTATTTTGGCTCAATGGCTATTTTTAATTTGTTGCTTCAGAAGACCAGCTTTACTGGATAAAGTACAAGCCACCGATCTTTAGTTCTGCATACAAGTGTATGAACTAATTATTTTAATGGGAACGAGGGGCCGATGAGCTAGCAGTTTGGCCTCCTCCCCCCCCCCCCCCTTCCACCCCCCACCCCCTCTCTTTTAAACCAACCAACCAACTAAACTGCAAAAATATTTCCTTGTACCTATTTACTCAGTGAATGGATTTCATTTGGCGTGTGAATTTCTTCTTTGAATGTATCATCGTAAAACCAGTCAGATGATGGTTGTACTGCAATGCTTACACATTTTATTTTTGGTTTTGTCTTTTCAGGGATGGAACAAAATTGAAAACACGACAACACAGATGGATTTGGAGACAGTGTTTAAATGCTGTGGGTTCGATAAGGAAGACAATACTACTTTTTGTGTGAGTAAATATACACATATATATCTTTGTGCAGACGTGCCTGGTTCGACATAATGGATCTGCAGAGAGTTGGCAAATAAGCAGTTCGTACATCTCAATAGCTCCGGGTACCTTTGGTTGCGTATAGCTCGCACCAGTCTCCTCTTGAGTAGTGGACAGCCCTCATCTCCAAACAACTTGCGAACGTGCGAAACAGACAGGTGTGTGCCACAAGCTATGTAAGAGTGCACCCAGTTTGTTTGGAGACCTCCTCTGTCCGTGATTTGTATTATGACTTGTGAGACTGCCAGCCAAATGCCTATTAATTTTTTGCTTATCTACCCAGTCTCAGCTGGAAGTTCTGGCAGGGAGTTTCAGATTAGTAGGTCTGTAATTATTTCCAAACATGTTTTGTGCTCTTATCCTTTTTAAGTATTTTGGTACTTTATTATTAATATTTCGTGTTTCAATTAATTTATTTTATTATGGAATTTATGCAGTGTGTGATCTCTAATGGTATGTTGTGCTCTTGTGGAAACAGCAAAATAAGAAAATTTTTGATTATACAGTGTTAACTAATCTTGAGTGTGTTTCTACAGAGTGAAATGTTTCTGTAGTAAAAGTGTGAAAAACCTGTTGATATTGTAATTTGTTTCCTGCAGCCAGACTTGTGCAACACACAGAAGTGCTCGAAGTGCAGCGAGGCCCTGCAGAACACGATCGACTATGCCTTCAAGCTGTCCGGAGGGATAGGCTTGTTCTTCAGCTTCACAGAGGTAGGCGTGACGATCCAGAGGTGTGACATCGCACTAGTTGATTTAAGTCTCACAAGCTTTCCCCCTTACCTTTCTTGCATCCTCATTATTGTTTCTGCTTTGGTGCGTAAGTCTTACATCATGTCAGAGTACTTTGCCGACTCATGTTACCTGACTGTGAAGTTTTTATTACAGTGTGGATTTAAATATTATTTCTAGACAACCTGTTTCTTGTAGATTTTATGTGGTTGACTGTTAGAACTTCAAGTTTAACACATATATTTCGGAACGACACAACAACACATATAAGTCACAGAGTAAGTTGACATGTGTACAGGTATTCGTTAGCATTCAAATAAGCACTGAGTCCCAGTCTAGCGGCCGCTGCTCGGCTGGCCGCTTAGGTGGCGCAGCTGTTGCATAGCTGGCAGACAGCGCCGCACGTAGAGGACGTGCGTAATTGCGCGGCGGCACTTTGAATGATTGGCGAGTCACAACACTTTTCCCCCCTTTGAAATTGTTGCACTGGTCTTGATGGAGGTGTCCTGGAGATGGCTAACGTCCATAGGCATTGTTTGACTCGCCGTAAAGTCTCGAGGAGGCGGCTTCCCGTACAGACGGAAGTGTCCCCGACGATAACGGGTCGAGATGACCGGAGACGTAGGGGTCGAATCTGCTGGGGCCCCATGCACCAATCTGTCCATTGTGGCAAGTCCAATTGATATGACAGGAGATATGGGCGATGCGTCGGTGTCCATTGGAGGAGGAGGCAAGTAGATTTGCTCAGACAGAGGATGGTCCTCCGGTTCCTGCATGGGCACGTCTCCTGGTGGCGTCCGTTCTGGTGCTGGCATCGCGATGACGGTGAGAGGGCTGCATTGTGAGTATTGAGAGATGCCAAGATCCCGAGCATCAGGTAGAGCCAAAGGTGGTGTGGCGGCATTCGGAACAGGCGTTGCTGGCACCCGAGGCCGAAGCTGGTCCGAATGACACACTGCAACACCCGTGTCCGTCTGGATTTCATACAGGCGTCTGCCACGGTGTCTTAAGATGCGGCCCGGGCTCCATTTTGGTCGCCTGCCATATCCCCGTACCCAGACGAAGTCGTCGGTGGTGAACCAGCCAAGTGAAGGCACCCGCGGCCATGAGGTGGGAGGCCGCAGAAGATGAAGTAGCGTGCGGGGCTGTCGGCCATGTAAGAGCTCAGCCGGGCTGTGGTCGCCCATGGTGGTGAAACGGTAAGACGCCAGAAACTGGAGAAGCGCCTCATCAGCAGCAGAAGAAGTCAGAAGTTTCCGCATCTGAGCCTTAAATGTGCGGACCAGTCGTTCAGCCTCACCGTTGGATTGTGGATGGAACGGCAGGGCCGTGACATGCGTAACGCCGTGACGAGCACAAAAATCCGCAAATTTGGAAGAGGCAAATTGCAGACCATTATCAGTAACAAGAGTAGAGGGGAGGCCTTCCAAAGAAAAAATGCGGGCGAGAGCACTGGTGGTTGCCACGGTGGTAGGCGACGTGCAACGGACAATGAAAGGAAAGTTAGAGTAGGCGTCACTTACGAGGAGCCAATAAGTACCTAAAAAGGGTCCCACAAAGTCAGCATGAATGCACTCCCAGGGCTTCTCAGGCGAAGGCCACGGGGACAAAGAGGACTTTGGGGCAGCGCCTGTGACGCACAAGGGCCGCAGGCAGCGACCATGTGTGCTATTTCAGAGTCGATGCCAGGCCAGTACACATGACGGCGCGCCAGAGATTTTGTGCGAGACACACCCCAGTGCCCTTGGTGAAGGAGGCATAAGACCGAAGCACGCAAAGACGCAGGTACCACAACACGCGGCGAAGCATTGTCAGTGGAGAGGAGGATAACACCATCCCTAGCCGTGAGGCGGAAGCGCAAAGCGTAGTAGTTCCGCAACGGATCAGAAGTCTTAGCGGATGGGTGATCTGGCCAACCCTTCTGAATACAGCGTAAAACCCGGGAGAGGGTAGGGTCAGAACCCGTAGCAGCCGCCAGCCTGTCCCCAGTGATGGGGAACCCGTCCACAACCCGCTGCTCGGCAACATCCAGGTGGAAACACAAAAGTTCGTCCCTATCGAATGCCTGATCAGGACCCATGGGAAGGTGAGACAGAGCATCAGCATTCGCATGTTGAGCCGTTGGCCGGAAATGAATCTCATAATTGAAACGAGACTAGTAAAGAGCCCAACGCTGGAGGCGGTGTGCAGCCTTGTCGGGAAGTGACGTTGATGGATGAAACAAGGAAACAAGTGGTTTGTGATCCGTAACAAGATAAAATTTGGAGCCATAGAGAAAAACACCAAACTTATGAAGAGCATAAATGATGGCCAAAGCTTCTTTCTCAATTTGAGAATACTTTTGTTGGGCATCTGTGAGCGTTTTGGAGGCATCAGCAATGGGTTGTTCCGAACCGTCAGAAAAATGGTGCGCAAGGACTGCACCGACCCCGTATTGAGAGGCGTCTGTGGCAACAACAAGATGTTGGCCAGGGCGATAAGTAGCCAGGCACGGGGCCTGTTTCAGCATAGTCTTTAATTTCTGGAAAGCCGCTTCACATGATGCGGACCAGTGAAAAGGCACTTTTTATGCAACAGGCGATGCAACGGCTGAGCCACCGAAGCCGCAGACGGTAAAAACTTGTGATAGTATGCTATTTTCCCCAAGAAGGCCTGCAGTTCCTTAACAGATGTAGGGCGAGGAAGGGCATTGATCGCAGCGACAGTTTGTTGAAGCGGACGAATACCATCCCAAGAGAGTTGAAACCCCAAGTAAGTGATAGATGCCTGAAAAAATTGTGATTTCTGAAGATTACACTTAAGACCGGCAGTCTGTAAGACATGAAAAAGTGTGTGGAGATTTTGAAGATGTTCGTCAGTGGTGGAGCCAGTGACAACAATGTCGTCCATGTAATTGATACACCCAGGGACAGGGAGCAATAATTGTTCCAAGAATCACTGAAAGAGAGCAGGGGCGCTAGCAACCCCGAATGGCAAGCGTTGGTATTGATAGAGGCCGAAAGGCTTGTTAAGGACCAGAAACTGCCGGGAAGCAGCGTCGAGAGGAAGTTGATGATAAGCTTCTGACAGGTCAATTTTAGAAAAATACTGGCCTCCAGCAAGTTTAGTGAACAGTTCTTCAGGACGGGGCATAGGGTAAGTGTCGATGAGGCATTGAGCATTTACAGTGGCTTTGAAATCGCCACAGAGACGAATATCGCCATTTGGCTTAGCAACTACGACGACAGGAGAGGACCACTCACTGGAAGTGACAGGAAGCAAGACCCCTGATGCAGTGAGACGATCCAGCTCCCGTTTTACCCGATCACGAAGGGCCACAGGAATGGGCCGAGCCCGAAAAAACTTAGGCCGAGCAGTGGGTTTGAACGTGATATGAGCTTCAAAGTCGTTTGCACGGCCTAACCCAGGAGAAAAAAGGGACGAAAATGTCGTCGACAAGGAATCCAGTTGAGCATAAGGAATAGCGTCAGAGACAATATTGAGAGTCATCTATGGAGAACCCAAAAATGCGAAAGGCATCGAAACCAAAAAGATTTTCTGCGTTGCTCTGGTCGACTACAAATATGGGAGCAGTGCGAACGACTGATTTGTAAGATACCTCAGCATTAAACTGTCCCAAGAGAGAAATCTTCTGTTTATTGTACGTCCGTAATTGCCGAGTGACGGGGAACAGGATTGGAGAACCCAGCTGAAGATACGTCTGAGAATTAATTATAGTGGCAGCAGAACCAGTATCCACTTGCATGTGAACATCTCGACCAAGGATTTGGACAGTGAGGAATAACTTCCCTGAAAGGGAAGAAGTGCAATTGACAGTCAACACAGAATCAGAATCAGCGTCATGTTCATGAACATCACATATGCGGTCGGATTTACAAACGGAAGACACATGACCTTTCTTTTTGCAATTGTGACACACAGCCCAACGTTGGGGACAATCCTGGCGTGAATGTTTCGTAAAACACCACGGACATGAAGGAAGTTGCCGGGGGTTTGCTGCAGTTTCTTAGCGGGTTGTTTACGGCTAGGCCGAGGCTGCGCGTGGGAGTGCACTGCGGCCACGTCGGCTGGCGGGGACGCGCCGCACGCATCTTCAACAGCGCACAGAGGTTGTATTTCCCCGACATCACCCCACGCTTCTATTTGCGCCCCAGCGGCGTGAGAAATTTCAAAAGACTGCGCAATGGAGAGAACTTCATCTAGAGTCGGATTTGCCAACTTCTTTGTCAGGCGCCGACCGGATAATAGCATCCCGTACCATGGAATCGGCATAGGATTCTTTGTGAACGTCAATAACAAATTGACACTTTTGACTGAGGCCGTAAAGTTCAGCAGCCCAAGCGCGATAGGATTGATTTGGTTGTTTTTGACAACGATAAAAGGCAACACGAGAGGCTACCACATGCGTTTGCTTTTGAAAATAGACAGACAGAAGTGAGCACATTTCAGCGAAGGACAAAGACGTAGGATCCTTCAAAGGAGCCAATTGCGACAACAGCCGATACATTTGAGGTGAAATCCAGGAAAGGAACAGAGACTTACATGGTTGTTCGTCAGTGGCATGAAATGCCAAGAAGTGCTGTCGAAGACGTTTTTCATAATCAGACCAGTCTTCCGCCGTCTCGTCGTAAGGAGGAAAAGGAGGTATAGCCAACGACGAGAAACGCCCCGCATTTGACGCCGCGACGAAATCGCGAATCGCCGCTGTCAGAAGCGTTTGCTGTTCGAGGAGATTTTGCAAGAGTTGCTCGACAGTAGCCATGGAACCCTGTGAGTCAATGGTGAAAAGGAAAAATCCACTACCTCGTCACCAATTGTTAGAACTTCAAGTTTAACACACATATTTCGGAACGACACAACAACACATATAAGTCACAGAGTAAGTTGACATGTGTATTCGTTAGCTTTCGAATAAGCACTGAGTCCCAGTCTAGCGGCCACTGCTCGGCTGGCCACTTAGGTGGCGCAGCTGCTGCACGGCTGGCAGACAGCGCCACACGTAGAGGACGTGCATAATTGCGCTGCGGCACTTTGAATGATCGGCGAGTCACAACAATTGACGACTCGTGATTTGAACCTGGTATATGCTGTACCAATTATAGTTCATTTTTATCCATCAGTGATTGTAAATAATTTGATGATGTCAAACTATACAGAAGTAAATATAATATTATTATAAATCCATCACTAGAGGTACAGTTGTTGTAGATTCAAGAAATCGTGAATTAATACCATTGGGAATATTTTGTGATTTGGCTGAGGCTTTTGACTGTGTGGACCACAATATTCTCATGTAAAAGTTAAAATATTATGGAATGTGGACATAGGCAGTTTAGTTTTTATTTTATCCTCTGTGGCAGAAGGCAGTGCATATCAGTTCCGTGGCAGTCGCATAGCAGTAGGCGCTCAGAATTCGAAGTAATCATACACAGTGTACCACAGGATTCTACTCTGGATCTTCTTTTGCTTCTCTGCAACTTGCTTTGGTAGAAGGTGCAGATTTGGTCTGTTTTGCAGATGGTACAAGTATAAGAATAAAAAATAATGCCAGAGAACCATTGCTGAAAATGCGACTAACAAAATATTTGGAAACATCATCTGGTGGTTCGAGGCAAAGGGGTTTTAAATCTGAACAAGGTTCAGTACATACAGGTCAGTACGTCTAATACAAGACCAAAAGGTGTGAAAGTAGTCTACTTTACCAAGGATGTACAAGTCATTACAGAAAACACTGCCTAGAATTAATAAAGCACCCACATTTTGGAGTATGCACAGTCACTGCTACAGGTAATTTAAAAATGAATAAACTGCTGTATTCTGTATATTTTCCCATTCACTAATTAATTTATCATTTTTTGGTGGAAATTCAATCGAATAGTATGTTCAGAGTATACAAGTGTGTGCTTAGAATTGGTTGGTAGGTTTGAGGGGTTGAAGGTGTTTATTGTAGAACAACTTGCAGAGGCCACTTGTAAAAAGTTTCAGCAGCTTCATTAATGCCTCCTTTTGCTACCATTATTGACCTTTTCTTGTGAAACATAGAATAGCATGAATGTAATACTAAGACAAAAAACAGCTGTTACAAAGATAGCAGTAGCTTCTTGCTAACTATTAACCAGTGTGACAGTGAACAAAATTTTAAAGCCTTTAATGACAGTATGAGACCACAGAAAATTCTTACGACTTTATTGGTTTAACCAAAAGCAGTGGCACTTAAAAATATTCGATCTGTGGACAGAAACAGTAGCAAGCCTGAATTTTCAGACATTGAGTAGCAGATATGGACATCGTTAAGGAAACCAGGAAATGGGTTCCCCCCACACAAAGTAGTAAGACAACAGTTAATCCAAACGCTGTTGCTAGACATCTAGTGGCGAAGTCACAGCAGTGAGAGACAAAGTGCACACAAACGATGTGAAGTAGGAATTCTGAACTCTAACAGCTGAAGCTAAAGAAAATGGTAGCATTAAGGTAGGATTACAAAGAAAACTTAAAACTGCAGCTACATTCACTGAACTATAAGTGGCCTACAATGCAAAGTGGAGGAAAGGCATAAAATACGAGCTTCATCATAAAATTTCTTGCAAACCAACCACTCGACTAATTGACAGTATGGTAATGACAAAGTGTTCAGAGTAGTCGTGGGATACATCATCAGCTCTAAAAACAAATTAAAAGTGGTGTACCAAAGGGATCAGTCTTCGTACCACTTATCTTAAACCTATATACTGCAGACATTCTAGAAACAAAATCAAGGGAGTTTAGTTATGCTGACAACTGCGTACTTGTAACAAGGTGTAGCTCAGTTGAACAATCGGAAGAAACCTTAATGGCGGACCTAGATGTAGTTGGAAAGTACTTTCGTAAATGAAGACTCCAACCAAACATCACCAAAATGGAGGTTTCCTGCTTACAATTAAATATAAAACTGGCCAGAAGAAAACTAGACATACAGTTTGTGAATATGCTGTACTTATGAGGGTTGTTTGAAAAGCTCTCAGAACGGAATAGAAAAAAGTACTTACATAACTGAAACTATTTTTATTTTTCAATGTAGTCTCCTTGTAGATTAATGCACTCGGTCCAATGATGTTCCAGTGCCTCGAACCCATCTCGATAATGAGTTTCCTCCAGCCCTGCAAAATAGTTGTCAACTCCAGCTATCAGTTCTTCATCCACTGAGAAAAATTTTCAGCTTTGGGAAGACGTGGAAGTCTGATGGAGCCATATCAGGTGAATACGGTGGGTGTGGCAACAGTTCATACCTTAGTTCATGTAATTTTGCCACGGCAATGGCACGTATGTGCGGGCACGCATTGTCGTGACGCGGCACCCATCTTGCAGATAATTTTGTCGTTTCTAGTTCTCGAATTAAAATGTGATGTACCCTTTCAGATGATATCTGGCAAGCGTGAGCAGTTTCACGCATTTTCAATAGGCGATCCTCCGTGACCATTTTGTGCACTATTGCAATGGTTTCTGGAGTAGTGACACATCTTGGTTGACCACTGCAGTGATCATCATCTAAGTTCTCCAGACCAAATTTAAATTCATTCGTCCACTTTGCAACAGTTGAATATGAAGTGTATTTTGTAAATTCGCATGAACATCCTTTGCTTTCATACCTTTATTTAAGAAGTACTTAATCACCGCTCAAATCTCTTTTCTCTCTCCCCCCCTCCCCCTCCCCCCCTCCCCTCCCCATCTTCACAAATTGCTACACGAGAACAAGAAGAAGAGTCAAATCACCGCCACAGCTCTCTTCAAAGAGCACTCGTGTGGCACGTGTTTACTGGCATCAGTCGAATGAATATCACGTGAACAACTTGTTATGCTAGTGTTGACCTCTTGTAGTTATTCCGAGAACTTTTCAAACCACGTTTGTAGGAAAAACATCAAAGTACCTGGTGGTAATCCTTGATAGAACTATATCTTTCTGGGAGCATGTAACAAAAATATATGAAATATTGATTGTGAGAAATGACATCATCCAAAATCTGTGGAGCACAACCTGAGAAGCACCAGCACTTACCCTGTGTTCTTTGGCAGTGAGAATGACCAGAGGTATTATCGAATCATGCCGTATGCAGTGGCTACTGGCACTGAGCCACATTCCACCCCCTTGATGATGACGCATAAATGCTCTCACAGATGAGTACGAATGACCATTTATTTTAAAAATCTACCAGTCCATCGTGATATGAATGTTGCAGACCTTAACTTACTCTGCTCTAGACGACCAACAATTAAAGGGGCAGGAGTTGCTGTGGAAAATAGTCCAACCTTACTAATGCATGGACTCAAGCAAAATAGTAATGTGCCATAGATCCCCCCAAAAAAATCAGCATTTGACCTGCGATGCAGAATGTGGTCTGTGCTAAAAAGCATTAGAACCAAATATGGCAGATGTGCTTATTTTTTACGCAAATGGACTAAGCGACTATCTCCACTTTGCAATTGTTGGAAACCACAGACCGTCAGACACATCGCAGAAGAATGCTCCCACAAGATTGTACAGTGGTAGACCTTAAGACTTCCAGCTGGCGACTACCAGAGTTGATAATTACACCAATAGCCTAGAGGTTTGCAAGTTTTTGTGTTATACATATTATTCTATACATAACATATTTTTTGTGTGTGTCAAAAAGCCATACGATACATATCATTATGTGGGTGTAGGGCTGAGGTTGACAGAGGGAGTATTTTGTACAGAATTTCAGACAAACCAATGAGAAGTTATGGCCTAAAATGTGTTCCCATTCTGTTGCCTGTCTTGCTGTCTCGCCCTCGCGGTGTATGCCCTGTCCTTCCTGAGCCAATAAAAAGTTCCAGTCAACTTTCATCCTGTCCTGTTTTCTGGAAAAAGTGAGACTTGATTTTGGAAGCTGTCATTTCTTTATCTTTTTTGAGAGCAGAACTGCTGTCAAAACTCTAAACAGGTAAGTATTTTATCTGTTTGTATTTGGCAATAGTGAAAACAGTTAAGCTATTTTCATTTCCTCTTCAATATTTGTATGCTTCAGTGTAAATTGTTATTAATCTAAAATTGTGGCATGTGCACGCAAAGTCCTCAAATGTCAGTGTTTTTGTACTTCCTGTGTCACGTAGACACGGGAAGTGTTCAGTCTCGAGGTATTTGCACACGAGCTCAGTTGCACGTAATAACGGTTGTGGTTTCTCTTGCAGTTTCTCGGCGTCTGGTTGACGGTTCGCTACAGGAACCAGAAAGACCCACGAGCTAACCCTAGTGCTTTCCTCTAACCCACTAGAGTAATGTGCTGCTGGTTGCCGGGTGAGAACTAACTACTAAGCTAAGCTAAGGTCTTCCACATATCAAAACTCACCTGTCTCTGTCTTGGCAGTCCCAGAGGTTAGCATTCACAATGTTGTGTGCCACCAGGAGACTCACTCTCTCAGGAAGTATCAAGCACAGTCCACTAGTGTTCAGAAACTGGAATTCCTTCGTGTGGCATGTGGAATGATGATAACATACTGAATTTACAATTATTTGAAAGTCTGTGATGTGCATAAGGCAGGAGACGACCTACATAAGGAAAGAACAGATTGGGAACGGAATTGTAAGTGGAGGAGGACGAGATGGGGAGAAGTTAAGTCAGTATTTTCAGAGACTGAATTTCAGGCTTTAATAATAGCAGTAAAGGTTGTCTGAAATTGCACCTTAGAATAAAGCTGTTCTATAACAATAGACAATAGTTGATGCTCCACTGTTTGACTGGTTAAAACTGATATGGAGGGGGAGGGGGGGGGGGGGGGGGTGGCGGCATCGGAAATGTGAAATGGAGGAAGAAAACAACAAAATGGAAAAGTTTTTACCTTAGTGTTGCACTGACAGCGAAGGAGAAAATGCATTTATTTATTTTGAGTTATTTTGCAACTAAGAACAAAATTCAGAGGACGAGCTAAAATTTTGCCTTCCAAAGATTGCCTTTCAGAAAGGCAATTACTACCATAGCTAGTTTGCTAGTGGAATCAGTTCTATAAAATGGGTTCTTATGATGCACAAGAATTTCTCTGGACTAAACACAGTATAGCTATTGACACAGAGCTGCATAAAAATGCGAAATATTTTATTTGTTCAGTCTTCTTGTAGTAATTGCCATATTTATACTGCACAAAATTGTGTAAAAACTGTGTTGTCACGTTCTGCCATTTTGTGTATCAATACATATTAGAAGATAGGGCTAATTGATGAAATTTTAGTCCTTCCGTCGGTCGTAACTTATTCCTTTCGGTAATATATCGACTCGGACCACTAGGTAATCTACATATAGTATCGAAGACTTTGCTTCGTCAGTTGTGGATGTTAATGGACAGAGACAGCACTGTTAAAGTTGTGCTGCTCTGTTATGAAATAGATTATACCTCAAAACAAGTAGTATGTAGTGTGACAAGCGCTACTTGCTTCGATAAAACTTTTCCGGGTGTACGTATCCAAAGGTCTCGAGTTTTTTCCCAGGTCAGCACTAGGAGTTTCATGTGTCACTTATCACTTCTTTCACCTTTGGTAGTGTTCATTAATGTGAAAATTTTTCGGTTGCGTGTTAAACTGTATAACTTGCTGGGTCGGTCAGTTCAAAGGTCAGAGGAAGGCAGCTGCTTAGCATCTCCAGTAAGAGCTTGCCGTGCAGAGCACTGTGGTATTCAGACTGGCCTTTGGTTTGATGACAAGAAAATAACCACCTCACCTTTCAGGACTCGTAGCTTACGGAGAGGTTTTACTTGTAAAGACTCGAGTTTGGAGGGGCAATTATGCATTCTTAAAAAACTGATCAGTCTCATGAAGGCTGTCACCATTTGTAATTGTTAGAGTTCTGTGTTGCAGACGACACCACAGATGGTAATAGACACCAGTACGTATACCCAAAAAAATAAATGGCTCTTCTCTGAGTTGGATTACGAAGTGAAGAGCCCCACAAACATAGATGTGATTCGAGGATCGGGTAATGTCTTATGGGCGCGGTTGACAAAAATGTCATCTGTCTACAAACAGAACATTGACATTTTTGATTGAATTTAACATCTTCTCCTCAGTGTTTTACAGATAAGCTACAAGAGGTGAAATAAATCAGCTGTAAATCAATGCAAACATGAAACTTGTTTATTTAGTATGCTAACAGAATTTTAAAATGTTCATTTCTTGCAGCTACTGGAACAGTTATAATTAAAGTGCAGCTACTCAGATAGGTCCAGTGTAGGCTGCGATTACTGTATGGCAGCGAAACTTGGTAGATATTCTAATGCATTAATGTGAAACCAGTTTACACTGGAAAATAGTTGATACTAATTTTTTCCTATCAAGAAAGAAACATTCCCACACGTAATGTATTACGGACGTAATGCGGGCACAAAAGATAAAACAAGTGAGAAAGGCATTATGTCGGTTTTATTATTAACTGCCGCTTAAACAATTTATTCAGTACGAGCACAGAAGACGTCGACGAGAGGCTGTATCCGTTAAATGATTGCCGACAGCAGTTCTGACGGAACCTAAATGATGTGTTCCCGTATACTGGCCTTCAGATCAGGTAGAGAGCTGAATGTTTCTTTCAAAAGTAAAGTCACACGGATTTAGACCAGGTGATCTTACAGACTACACACCTGGAAAGCCTGTGAAGATAATATGTTTGTGTAAGGTTGTATTAAGCAGATCTTTCACTGGGCAAGCAACAGGAGGTGTTGCCCCATCTTGCATGTAGTGATGGGGAGCTCGTGAATGAGTCGTTCAAATGAACGCTTCACTCCAGTGAAGTGTGAACTAACCACTCAATTTCAGTGAACTGGTACTTCAAACTCTTCACAGATAGCACACTCCATACTTTTTTCTAGTTCACTCACTCTCTTCCCCTCTCCCTCTCCACCCTTCACTTCAGTCCTCCCCCTACTGCCTGTCGACAAATCGCGCGGTGTTTGTGGAGAACGATAGTTTTACGAGGGGTTGGGGAGGTGAGGGCGAGGGGAAGGCAGCGTCAGCTGCTTCCTGCAGTACTGACATCATTACCCGTGACTATTTGTGCAGTTAAACTTCGCGTCGGCGGGTAGCCTACCGTTGGCAGCGCTTGCAGACAAATGAATATTAAAGATACAAACGAAGAGGCTGGCTGTGTGAGCACGCACAGCCAACACGAAAATAAAAGGTTTGTTAATAACACTGAAAGAGGGATTTTACCTGAAATCGTACCAATGACTACAGGTGACAGTTTACGTATTGAATCTGGAAGGTTATTATTCTCAACAAAAATAAAATCTACAGGAAAACTTCTGAATAATTACTTAACGTAGGTATATAGACTTTGTGACAGTGGTAAACATACTCATTCTGTTTTGGATTAAATTTTAAAAGGAACATAAAAGTGGACTGCATTTCGTTGGTAGCCCTAGTTTTCAGTCCATGAATACAACAAGTAATGTTTCATTTAGCAGATAAAGACTTTTTTGGGCGCTTCATGAGAAAATGTCGAGCAAGATTAAATGTAATACCTTATTTATATGTGACGGGCTTCTCTGTTTATCTTTCCTTTGTCCCCTTCGACCATGCTCTATTTAACTCAGACGCTGTTAAGAGCGTAAAACGTTAAGTGCACGTTACTGCATAGTTCGGCCATCTGTTGGTAAAAATATGAAGTATTATGAAGCTTTATTGTACGAGTGAGGAGAAGCGAGCGCAGCCGCGGCTGAGCGGCGAACTGGGCAACTTCGCCAGGCTTCCGTACTTCATGAATGAACTACTTCATTTGAACGCTTCACGGCAAAGAGTGAAATGAATGAAGTAGTTCACGGGAATGAACGAGCTCGACCCATCTCTACTTGCATGAGAACGTTGGTTTCCACACAGTTGCGTTCTTCCAAAGCAGGTATCACAAGCTGCACAAGGATGTCTTGCTAAACAGGTCAGGAGTCCATTACGTGCAGAGGCAGCTACAGGGGTAGCAGGTTAGAAGATCTCGGGGAAACACAGAAGGGGCTTTGTCTAGATGGTTGCAGATCGAACACGGGAAGAATGTATATCCAGGAACCGTCGGTATAACAGTTGTAACTAGTTGTAGCTGTGTTGAGCACTGATGCTCAAATTGTTGTAGGCACTGAAAGCTGGAGATAAGTTCAGCTGAAATTTTTGCAGAGCACCTAATGGTGTTCAAAGAGATAGGCTAAACACAGTTGTTGGTGGCGTGTTTGTTACTGTTAAAAGTAGTTTAACTTGTAATGAAACTGAAGTAGGTAGTTCCTGTGAGTTAGTGTGAGTCAAGGTCATTCTTGTCGACTAGAATAAAATAATAATTGGATCCTTTTACCAACCTCCCAACTCAGACGATATAATTGCTGATATGTTCAGAGGAAACTTGAGTCTAAAAAATGTTAAGAGGAAACTTGAGTCTAATTTCAAAAATGTACGTAACTCATACAATTAGTCACTGGCGACTTCAGTTTACCCTTAATATGTTGGCGAAAATATACGTTTAACTCTGGAGGTATGCATAAAACATCATCCAAAATTTTGCTAAACACGTTTGGTAAAAATTATTTTCAGCAGTTAGTTCGTGAGCCCACTTAAATAGTAAATGGTTGTGAAAATACGCTTGACTTCTTAGCAACAAATAATCCTGAGCTAATTGTGTGTATCAAAACGGATACAGGGATTAGTTAATACAGAGTTCTTGCAGTGAGGTTGAGTACCATAGCTCACAAATCCTCCAAAAATAAACGAAAAATATACCAATTTAAAAAAAAGCAGATAAAAATTCACTTGACACCTTTCTAAGAGACAATCTCCACTCCTTCCAAACTAACAATATAAATGTAGACCAGATCATGTAGCTTGAATTCAAAGAAATACAGGGTGATTCAAAAAGAATACCACAACTTTAGGAATTTAAAACTCTGCAACGACAAAAGGCAGAGCTAAGCACTATCTGTCGGCGAATTAAGGGAGCTATAAAGTTTCATTTAGTTGTACATTTGTTCGCTTGAGGCGCTGTTGACTAGGCGTCAGCGTAAGTTGATGCTAAGATGGCGACCGCTCAACAGAAAGCTTTTTGTGTTATTGAGTACGGCAGAAGTGAATCGACGACAGTTGTTCAGCGTGCATTTTGAACGAAGTATGGTGTTAAACCTCCTGATAGGTGGTGTATTAAACGTTGGTATAAACAGTTTACAGAGAATGGGTGTTTGTGCAAAGGGAAAAGTTCTGGACGGCCAGGCAGCCCGTGACAGAGCACTTCATCACTGGCCTCCAAGAAGCCCTGATCTTACCCCCCTGCGATTTTTTCTTATGGGGGTATGTTAAGGATATGGTGTTTCCCAGCCACCATTGATGATTTGAAACGAGAAATAACAGCAGCTATCCAAACTGTTACGCCTGATATGCTACAGAGAGTGTGGAACGAGTTGGAGTATCGGGTTGATATTGCTCGAGTGTCTGGAGGGGGCAATATTGAACATCTCTGAACTTGTTTTTGAGTGAAAAAAAACCTTTTCAAATACTCTTTGTAATGATGTATAACAGAAGGTTATATTATGTTTCTTTCATTAAATACACATTTTTAAAGTTGTGGTATTCTTTTTGAATCACCCTGTAGTATCAGCAACAATTGAGAGATTTATACCAAATAAATTAACAAACGACAGAGCTGACCCTCCTCGATATACAAAACGGGTCAGAACACTGTTGTAAAAACAATGAAAAAAACATGGCAAATTTAAATGAACGCAAAATCCCCAAATTTGGCGATCTTTTACAGGAGCTCGAAATTTATTGTGAACTTAAATGTGAGATGTTTAAATCGTTTCTACAATGAAACTTTGTCTCGAAACCTGGCAAAAATCCATAGAATCTGGATGTATGTAAAATATGCTGGTGGCAAGACACAATCATTGCCTTCTCTTTGCAATAGCAGTGGAAATACAGTTGATGAGAATGACAGTGCAGCTAAAGCAGAGTTACTAAACACACCCTTCCGAAATTCCTTCACAAAAGATGAAGTAGTAAATATTACAGAGTTCAAATCAAGAATAGCTGCCAGCATGAGTAACTCGGAAGTAGATATCCTCGGAGTAGTGAAGCAACTGAAATCACTTAATAGAAGCAAGTCTTCTGGTCCAGACTGTATACCAATTAGGTTCCTTTCAGAGTATGCTGATGGAATAGCCTCATATACAGCCACTCACTCAACAAAAGGTCTGTACCCAAAGACTGGAAAGTTGCACAAGTTATACTAATATTCAAGAAAGGAAGTAGTAGTAATCCACCAAATTATGGCCCCATTTCGTTAAAGTCAGTGTGCAGCAGGATTTCGGAACATATTGTGTTCTAACACTATGAATTACATCAAAGAGAACAGTCTATTGACACAGTCAATATGGATTTAGAAAACATTGTTCTTTTGAAACACAAGTAGCTCTTTATTCACACAGTGTTGCATGCTATTGACAAGGGATTTCAAATTGATTCCGCATTTCAGGATTTCCAGAATGCTTTTCGATACTGTACCTGTCTTGTGGCTTGTAATCAAATTATGAGCTTGTGGAGTATTGTCTCAGTTATGTGATTGGATGGGTGATTTCCTGTGAGAGGTGTCACAATTCACAGTAACTGACAGAAAGTCGTTGAGTAAAACAGAAGTGATTTCTGGCATTCTCCAAGTAATTTGAGGAACCGTCTTAAGTTGTTTGCAGATGATGCTGTCATTTAATGTCTAGTAAAGTCATCAGAAGATCAAAGCAAATTATAAAACGACTTAGAAAAGGTACCGGTATGGTGCAAAAATTGGCAAGTGACCCTAAATAATGAAAAGTGTGAGGTAATTTACATGATTGCAAAAGGAATTCATTCAACTTGGTGTACACAATAACTCAGT
Source organism: Schistocerca cancellata (assembly GCF_023864275.1). NCBI lineage: Eukaryota > Metazoa > Arthropoda > Insecta > Orthoptera > Acrididae > Schistocerca > Schistocerca cancellata. The sequence continues at coordinate 166,290,574 of NC_064637.1, forward strand.
CAAATCTGACAACTGTAAATTCAATTAAATACCTAGGAATTACAAGGATGAACAACTGAAATTGGAAAGAACACAAAATGTTGAGGGTAAGGTGAACAACAGACTGTGATTATTTGGCAGAACATGAAGAAGGTGTAGCAAACCTATTAAACACTGCCTACACTATGCTCGTCCATCCTCTTTTAGAGTACTGCTGTGCAGTGTGGGGTCCTTATCGGATAGGATTAACAGAGTACATCGATAAAGTTCAAAGAAGAGTAGCACAGTTTGTATGATCGAGAAACGGGAAAGAATGTCACAGACGATCTACGGGATTTGGGGCAGACATCAGTAAAATAAGACATTTCTCATTGCATAGGGATTTTCTCACAAAATTTTAATCACCACCTTTCTCCTCTGAATGCAAAAAAGTTTTGTTAGCACAGACCTACATAGGGAGAAACAATCATCATCATAAAATTATGGAAATTGGAGCTTGCTCCGCGTTATTCGAGAGTGGAATAATAGAGAATAATTGTGAAGTTTGGTCGATGAGCCCTCTGGCAGGCACTTAAGTGTGATTTGCAGAGTTCAGTGCAGAAGTACATTTCGTGCAGAGGTCGTGATACAGCTGACAGGCTGTCTGGATGCGTTCTCTTCAAAGAAGGATGGACCGAGAATGCACATGACACAGTTAGATATGGCGAGTGCAGTGGCTCTTTGGCACAAGACACAATTTAACGTACTGTCACTCTGTAGAATATTAGTCTGCCCATGTCATCGACGTTGATCCGTGCCAGAAACCACAGCAAATTCAAAATGTTGCAGATAATGCAGTCTCAGCTACTGCACCATGTAGATCTTGTAAAATAAACAGTAAAGGTTTTCTGTACTGTTGACCACGTGGTGGGACACTGCACGAGCACTAGTACTACCTGGGGCTGCTCGGTCAGTTACGGCAACAGCAACCTCGTCAATAACCTCCACCGTGATAGTACGCCTTCGTCTTTCACGTTCCCCACTGAGCTGACCCGTGTTTCAGAACTGCATTATCTTCTTTAAACTATTTAATGACATTGGGCCTCTCCTGGGACCTTTCAGTTGACGATACTCTCTCAGTGCAGCACTGTAATTGCTGCACTTTACACGAAACAGTTTCACTAACAGCACATAATCTCTCTTCCAGGTAGCCATACTGTTCACTCACATTATAGCTTGTCAAATGACTGTGCGGATGTCATATCGTCAGACAGTGTAAAGTGCCATATTGCATCTGCTGTCCAAAATTGGTACAATTTTTTTTCTGTGTAAACCCGTTTCGCATTATCGTACCTACGAAATTTCACCGCTCTATGATAATTACAGCCCGTACTGGACCTCCACAAGTAGCTGCACTTTAGTTATAACCACCCAATAGTTATTAAAAGTTGTATGCTGCCACGTAACATTTTTAATGCTTAAAGATCATTGTCTCTCCAAAGATTATTAAAGTGAATATAAGACAAAAGCTGTCATTCCTCACAAAAAGTCAGTTATCAGTGTCAATGACTGGCAGAACTGGTTAGGTTCCTGTGATGGACAATTTGTAGCTCGCCTTTGGGACTGCCAGACTGAAACACTTGATGTGACAGGTGTGTGTCTTCATTCCTGTTAACTACTTTCTGTACACATTCCTCAAAATTTTGTATAACCAAAATAATTTTTAACCTGGTGTAACTCTGTATGGGTGGCTAGTAACAGTGGTGGATGGTTTAGTGTACTTACTTTTTTCATAATGTTCTATATAGTTGAGATTTAACCTGCTCCTTCATTGTAATTATTGGCAAAGTGTCATGTGTTCATAATGTCAGTTTTACTAAACCCACATTCTCAATTTAAGGTCTAGGATTTGGACTGTTCAGCGTAGAATTACTTGTAATAAGTGTTTTATCGTATGACATAACATCACTAAATTGTTCAAAAGTGTAACGCTTTCAGCACATGCTCAGTTATTGGTAAGTGAATAACTTTCTGAGAGTTACATTACTTTTAGTAAACTTACAATAAGATGTCAGCTTGTCATAGATGAAAAGTTGGGTTTTTGCACTAAAAGTTAAAACTTCAAATAACTGCAGGTGAATGTTTGTTAATTGGAGTAGGTATTGTACAATCTTCTCGAAAAGCTACTGTTGTGTGCTCGATTGGAGTAATAGTGATACAGTTGAGCAGAAAAGGGCCAACGGTGTAGACTTTTCATCAACTGCCAATTAAGGACAGCTGACAGCAGAAGCTGTGCATTTCGGTATTGGACGCCTTCACACGATCCCCTCTAATGAGGACTATAGTGCTAGTTTTATAGCTCGGTATTAGCATTAAGAGTTTTCTCCCCAGTTTCACTATTAGCTCTAATCTGTTGTAGGCTTCACGGGGAGTTAAATCACTTACCGAAAATGAGCAGTCTTCTGCTAACCCAGAGCGCCGTCCACAACATCCTGCTGCAACCGAGCTCATTCTGCGACAGTTTTTCAGTGAGGTGTACATCCTGCAAACACTTCATTTTGATCCGGGTTCAGTGCTGCCTTGTATTCTGGACTGAAATGACACTCTGGGCATCTTGGCCATTGCTTCTTCTGAACGCTCTACTTGCCAAACATATCAGTGATTAAATGCAGGCAGATTGAGAGATAGACAAGACCATACCACTACAAATCGTGGCTATTAGTGATTTATATTCCCACCCAGAGGCACACTTATAACATTGAACTGATTGACTGCCCTTTTAGTCAGAGAAATTAAGTGATAGGAAATGTTGAATCCATAATGGAGCCTTTACACGCCCAAGTTTGTCGGAGCAGACTGTTTGCAACTGTCTGGAGATCTGGTCTGGAGTATCCAGTTCGCATTTACACCTTCTGACCACGATGCAGCTCTCTTGCAGTCCCTGATCAGTAGTCTGAGAGTGCAGAGTATTCACTGGCTGTGGCCAAATTAAGTAAATTTGTGTATAAAATGATTATTCTGTATAACATTATTACTTCAGAAGTTACAAAAAGATAAGGATAAGCACATAGAAGATCACCAAAAGAGTGGCTTCTAAAATACATAACACTTTCGAGGAGATAGAAATTGAAAAAGAGTACTGGTTTAAGCATCTAGGAGAAAGCAGAGTTTTTTCTTGTGGCATATTACACTGTATATAAGGAGAATTGACGTCGATGAGAAAACCGGTAAGTGGTTATAAAAGACTTACAATAAAATCGAGGTGCTAAAGCAACTGGCTGAAGCTATGCTCATATGAAATTTTTGCTGAAATGTCACCTTTGTTGAGCCATATGTTTCCAGAAATATTTCATGCCACTATATACAGTACTAAAGCACTTCATCTCATCTGTATCAGTTAGAGTGCCGCCATACTTTTCACAGGCCAGAAACACTGTCTGTCTGGACAATTAAGTGCAAACATCTGAGCATATAAAGGATCCTTAAGTGCGAAGTGTGAACCAGTTGCAAGGTATGTTACAACAACTGCAGAGGATTTTCATTCCAGCTCATCTGAAGATGTCAACGACCAAATAGTCCACTGTCTAAAGGGCAGAACGTTTCCACATTTTTACCGATTGCCGACTGACATTAGGTGATGGACACACGCTAATTTGTAATTTTGGATGTCATTTCATAAATTCAACAATAATGTGCTTACATGGTGCTTAATCTTTCATTGAGCATCTACTGCTGTACATCAGTTTAGTATTGTGACATGTTGCAGGTGATGCACACATGCAGATGCAACTTACATTCACTTGACTACAGTCTCTGTTCTCTGGCTGCAGATACCAGACATAATGAAACATTTTCTTAAAAATTTTCACCTTTAGGGCTGAATCTTCAAAAACACGGGAACACAATCTTTTTTATTTCTAACTGTGAAGTCAAATACCAATATTCACAGATTTAGTTTTAACAATGCTTCAGTAGTTCTGTAATAATTTGTTTTCAAAAAACTTTCACCCACTATTTGACCGCTTTAGGGGTTGAATTTCCAAAAACGCTGAAACACATTTCTTTATTTCTGACTTAGAAACTAGAAACAAGCTTTTGTACTTCCAACTTCAAATTGCTGTAGTATGATATATACTCAGAAAGTTTTCATTCGTTATTTCTATAGGGGTGGCATTTCAAAAAAACCCTTCTTAAATGATGCCTGCAGTATAAAATAAACACCCTCAACAAATTTCAAGTTTCTATCCGTAGCGGTTTTGGCTGGGCGATTAAGTCAGTCAGCCAGGGCATTTTGTTTTACGTGTAGAAATGTACAGGTTTATTGCAGCAATGTTAGACTAAGCAAAATCAAACTATTATAAAATAGTATCAAGTTTCACCTCTGGCTGAGGGCGACACCTATTCCATCTTTTTGATCCTTTTATAAGGAATTTTAGCAAAGCGTGTTTTATCTCAAAGGAGACTGCATATAGGGTGCCGGTGCAACCTATTCTCGAATACTGCTAGATTGCTTCGCATCTGTTCCATGCCAGATTGAAGGAAAACATCAAAACAATTCATAGGTGGGCTACTAGATTTGTTAGCGGTAGGTCCGAACAAAATGTAAGTGTCAGAGAGATGCTTCGGGAACTTAAATGGAAATCCCTGACAGAAAGGCGATGCTCTTTTCGAGGAACACTATTGAGAAAATTTAGGGAACTGGAATTTGAAGCTGACCACATATAGTCAGTTGTTTTTCCCTCACTCTATTTGCAACTGGAACAAGAAAGGAAATTGCCAGTAGTGCTACAGGGTAGCTTCAGCCGTGCACTGTAGGGTGGCTTGCAGAGTATCTGTGGGATCTGTTCAAAAATTCCAGAACTTAGCCCACAAAATTTTTCTACCCTTACCTTTTACTTATTGTGCACAGTCTTTTTCAAAATACTCTCCATCACAATTGATACACCACTACCAATGCTGTTTCTACTTCTGGAAGCAATCTCGGTATGCCTCTTGCTCAGTCTCGGTATGCCTCTTGCTCGATTGCGTGAAGCACTGTCTGCAAATTTTCTTTTATCTCATCTATTGTTGCAAATCATCCTTTCAACGGGATTTTTTACTTTGGAAATAAAAAAAAAAGTCCGCAGGGGCCAAGTCTGTAGAGTACTGAAGATGAAGCAGCACAGTGATTTTTTGTTTTGTGCGGAGATGAATGTGTGGGTGTGTTATTGTGACGCGAGAGCCATGAATTCTCCCACCACATTTCAGGCTGTTTCCTTCTCTCACTTTCACGCAAGTGTCGCAACAGGTCCCAATAGTACCGTCAATTAACAGTTTGTTCCTGTGGCACGAATTCGTGATGAACTACTCATTCAAAAAAAAAAAAAAAAAAAAAAAAAGTATCAACACGGCTTTGGCATGTGACCTGACGAACTTTTATTGGCCCTGGAGAATCTTTCCCGACCCATTATGAAGATTGAACCTTGGTCTCAACATCATAACCTTAGACCCACATATCATTGCCAGTTATAATTTTCTTAAGGAACACCTCATTCTCATTTGCACGATCCAACAACCCTTCACAGATTGTGAAGCGAATGTCTTCCAGCTCTCGACTCGTGAGCCACGGGATGATTGTGGCGGCAATACGATGCATTCTAAGATGCTGTGTCAAGATTTCACGATATGATCCAACAAAAATGTTACATTCTTCAGCATTGTCTCGGACAGTCAGTCTTCGATTGGCACACACAATTTTGTTGACATTCCTGACATCGACGGCGTCAGTAGACGTCGAAGGGTGTCCCGAATGAGGGTCGTGTTTAACATCCGATTGACAATTCATGGCATGAACCGTTCGTAACGTAAAGTACAGGTTAAGCACTAATTACTGTAGGCGTCCTGCATCATTTGGTGTGTCTCTATAAAGTCTCGAGATGTAATTAGTTTTGGAAAACATTATTCAAGTTTTACTGTCTCAATAAATGTTTTTTTTAAGTGTAAAGACTTGTCATTTTAAAGTCACATGTGAAGGCGTACAGACATTGACTTTTCTTCAGTTTATTCATGAGCGCATCAGCAACGAGAATGTGGGAGAGGGGATGACAAATGATCCTATGGAATACCAGATAGTGGCTTGCAGAGTATTCACGTTTATAAAAAGGTTCTAAAAACTGAAAACATATTTAACTTTGAACATATTAAAAGAAATAATGTAAAGAACTACTGTCGTGGAATCTGTGTCCTTAATATTTACTAGTATTGTTATAAATACATATTTTCTCCCTAACAGGCAGTTTCAAATTCTGTTTTCAGATAATTGCAGCCGTCGTCGCTTACCGATACCGCAACCAGATGAATCCGGAAGACAAAGCAAGTGCCATTAATGTACCTAGGTATAACAGCTATTTGTATTAAAATGAGACGGGAACTAGTCAACTGTGTACCTCCTGTGCACTAGTGTAAACAAATTTTCTTACAGCGAGAGAACAACACCATTGTAACAAATTTTTCTTACATTATTGTAATGCGAGTCAAGATTTTGTCTAAAGATGTGTACTTTAGGATGACTTGAAATTTGCTCTTGCTGTATTGTAAAACCATGTTTTTACACAGGGTGTTTCATTTTATTGCATTTACTTACAAAGATTTATCATGTTAAGGTAATTTTGGAAGCATTTTAGGAGATCTCTTTTTGTTTTGTTTATTAGTTTTAAGTCCTAAATATTTCGGTGATATTTAGATACTAATAACAAATATTTGTAACTGTTTTACCAAGTGTGGATATGTTCTTTTGACTGGAAGAATGTTGTATCAGATATTTCACAAAGTTTTTATATAATACAACTCTTGTTTACATTCCTAGAAAAAGTGTCTCGTATTAAAGGTAGGTGGAGTAAATTGAAACTCGAGATGCATTTTATGGTTAGAAATCTGGATATAAGGATTTAAATGTTAACTGTGGAAAATTGTATGTGTCACAATGTCTGTAAGTGGATAGGCTCAGAGACAGACAGTTCCAGAATAGAACTATAATTCTTCCTCAATACCCCGCTTAGTTTGGCATTAGTCACATACTATATAAATACCAATTGACCCAGGTGTATCTTTGCCACCAAAGAGTGGCCCGTATTGAAAGGTGATGTGTCATGTATATGGATTAGTTCTTAGTATACAAATAACACAGTTTTATCAACAGTGTGGTATTAATAAATGCGAGAGTAGTGTTGACTGTCTTCTTAACAGTCATCACATACCTGTGATGTAGCCTTACTTAAAATATATTGACAGTAGAACAGTGATTAATTCATGTGTATTTCATTATTATGCCTAATTCTGTGCGAAGAAAAAAAATGAATTCTGAGATAGGTTCTGCAATATATGTACCTTTTATAACTTATTTTAAAAAAGAATAATCAATTTGCTGGTATACCAGTTTTTTAGCGAAATCATCCTTATTCTGACATTTTATGTTATGTCTCTGCTTGCAAAACATCAGGGAATGCATTAATTTTCCTACTAGATTTTGAATTGTTCGTTGAGACTGTCGTAGGAGTGTTGAAGATAACATTACTTGTAATAGAAATGTGAAATAATGTGTGTTAAACTGTTATAACATGTGTTTTCCATTTGTGCTTAGATGTGTCTGGTGGCAGAGTTGAGAGATTATGGTTCGTTTCTTCACTCTAATGCCATCCTACATCGTAATATGCTTAATGTTGTTCTCTCTCTTCCTTTGTCTGTCCAGTATAGTGGACTGACAAAGACACAGGAAGGAACAGTATTTAATACTGGAATCTCATGGTGCAATAATAATTTTAAAGCTGCCTATCTGCAAACACTCATTTGGATTGGGCCAGCTTTGAGGCTAAATCACCAAAATATTGTGTATAATGTAACTGCTTGCATATGTCTGAGCTTCTAATCTCTTGTAGTCATTTCTTTTGTAGTTGTGCTGAAATACGTAAGTGTAATTTATAACCTACGACACTACTTTCTGCCTGAATGAGTAGTTTCAGGCATTGCAGTATTTGTGTGGTAGTGTTGTTACCACTGGATAAATCCCATCAGCTCTTCTGTTATTTAAACAAAAATCTTATTAGCATATTTTTGTATAATTTAAATCATTTCAAACCTAAAAGAAATCTTCAATATTTTATATGAACAGCTGAATGTTTAAGGGCTATTAATAAAGCATAGACAAATCAACAAAATTGGTCTGTCCCTGTGTAAAACCTACTCCTACAATGTATTATTTCACAGCACAGTTAACACTATTGAAAAAGATAAAATTAATACTCAAAAGAAACAAAACAGTCAAACAATAGAATGTCCAGGTTGGAATAACAACATACCAATATTATTGTATTACCCTTTCCACAGGTGAAAAGAATCATATTTTGCAACCAGTAATGAAACATTGTCCACCCTCATGGTCTCGCGGTAGTGTTCTCGCTTGCCGAGCATGGGGTCCCGGGTTCGATTCCCGGCGGGGTCAGGGATTTTTTCCTGCCTCGAGATGACTGGGTGTTGTTGTGTCGTCTTCATCATGATCATTCATCCCCATTACGGTCGGAGGAAGGCAACGGCAAACCACCTCCATTAGGACCTTGCCTAGTAAGGCGGTGCGGGTCTCCCGCATCGTTCCCCTACGCACTGTAAAGAAGCATAGGACTTCATTTCCATTTCCAATGAATCATTAAGAGTTCATAAATGTCAACTCTAACATATCTTATATGTATCAAGTATAATTAAATATGTCGTACTTGCGACAACAGGTGTTTTAGAAATTGAATACTTAATTTAGTAAAAGATAATTTAACATTTTGATGATATAATGATAGGATTTACATGGTTGAAAAGAAAATACATAACAAATTTTAACTAGCTGTATTGTAATACAATAGCGACTAATTTGTGAAATTCTGGGAAACAATTACACTTTCTACACACGAATACTGTCTGTCCTTAACAATTTGGTATTTCATATCTTTACCTTATGTTTGTAACCTGAGGCCAACGTCATACTGCACAAATTTGGATAGACTTACCTGGAACTGGTTTTGTACCGCTCTTATGCTTCTTGCTTTGTAGTAATAGCTGATGGCCAGCAACCTTTTGTCATGTCCTCTCCACATTTGTGGAGTATCTCTTCTATTCTGGATTTGAATTCTCGTAGATTATTTTATTTATCACAAAAAATTTTGAAATTCACAGTCCCACCAATGTAGCAACCGAGAATTGACAAATCCACCAAGTGGAAAGACAGTGTACAGCAATTTTTCCTCCATTTGATGGATACCCTGTAATAGGAGATAAGTGCATTAAGAAAATAATCCACTCCTCACATAAATTTATCATGTAATGAGACTATAGGAGGACATGGTACCCATAAGTGTCTTTTTGTTGTATCCCATATTCGTGCAGATGCAGATGTGCTGGCGGGCTTCAACGCTTAGTCTCACTTTTGAAAAGCATCTGTTCCCAATTTTTTCAGGTTAGCATAAGTTGAAAATTTGCAACCTAAATGACAGTTTGGTCTAAATGTTCCTAATAAATGAACCACCTGCAATACAACTAGAAAATTCACTGATGAAAGCCAGTTATCAAATACGACTAGTGTTCAGATCTAGAACAATGTTCTGACTTGCACCTGTATCTGCAACTGAAATTATTTTGCCCTTGTAAATCTCAAAATTATGTACCTTACCTCTTGTATCATATAAAACAAATATTTTATAGCCCCTTTTATTTGGATTATTGGGCAAATATTGTTTGTGCCGATTGCAGTTTCTTAGGGACCATCTTCTCATCTACACTGATTATCTGAGATTGAGGAACTGCCTGAAACTTCTGCAACAATAAATCAGTTAATGGGCATATTCTGAACAACCTGTCTCTATGTGGCTCATCAGGATTTGGCATTTTGTTGTTTTCACTGACACGTATCATTTTGTGGCCGTCACTGACTTGTATCCTGAAGCGTGGCATCAGTAACATGACTTAAGTCAACTTGCCCTTGCATGGTACATAAGAGTCTGAGAGATGATAAACTGACTGTGCCAAGAAACTGCTAAAGTTTATTGTCTGTCAGTTATAATGGCTTGTTTGCATTCTTTTGAACAGAAAATAAATTACTCTGTTGATCAGCCATGTACTTTAACAATGAGACATTAAGAAATTCACAAAAATCTATTGGAGCCTACAAAACATCTGCTTGTGGAAACGAGCTGTTTCAAGGAGGAACCATTTTCTTTGTCGGCCTGCATAGTCTGATCTTTCTATTGTACTGCTTGTGCTGTCTATGCTTGGAGCAGCTGCGTGATATCGAAAAATATTTCCAGAATCTGTCTCACTGCCCGCAAGAGTCATCATAATATTTGGTTACCTTCAAAGTACTAATAGTAGTTTATTGGTTTGACATCATACTCGTAAAACAAAGTGAGAGAGGGGGGAGAGAGAGAGAGAGAGAGAGAGAGAGAGAGAGAGAGAGATAGAGAGAATCCAATGTTTTATAACACACTGAATATCATAATAAACTTTAGGTTGAGTAATAAGCAGTTACAATGTACTGGTGGCCTATATAAAGGTTGAGAAAAGACAAGACTGATTCCCCCCTCCATTTGTGCACAGTTTTTTGTTTGTTATCCAAAATATGTACACATGACTTACCCGATTAATGCATCAATGCCTTCAATTCTTCTGTACTCACCGCTGTGGTCTATCGTATTCAGTTTCTGAGTGACTATTGCGTGTTCATGTATCTAAGAATAACGGAACACCTCCTGCAGGTTTTGTAACAACTAATAACGGATTATAGACACTAACACTATTTTCAATTTGTTATCAATCACCTTTTTTATTTCTTCTCTCACTGCAGTTCAAAGATTCAAAGGTATAGGATACGGTTGGCAAAAGAAACGCTTATCGTCCTTTATCTTATACCTACGTATGTATTCCTTAATTATTCCCATTTGATCTGAAAACACATTTAAATCCTGATAAAATATTTAGTAATTGAATTTTCTGTTCTTATGACAGTATATCTCATTTGTGCGCATTTGATTTAACATTTCCAGATAACTCCTCTTTTGCTTGTTCTCATTCTTCTACTGCACTTATATCAAGAAGCTATTAAATGCATATGCTTTGTTAAATATTGTCTTTAAGTTCTAATGATATGTACTGGAAAGGTATACTAGAGACCATATTATCCCTTTCCCCTGTGACACTTTTTCCTGTTGAAATCCAATAGTGTCTTGTTATTAAATAGCCACTGTCTACTCAATAGTACATCTAAGTTTAAATTATGTTCTACTAGCAATATTTGCTAAAAGGTCAACATTTTAATTGTGATTGGTAGTCACGGTTTCTTGTTTAAATTGTTTTCATTTATTACTGGTAATTTGAACAACAAATGTTCTGGTTATAGAACTCTGATACTTTTTCCTCATTATTGGTAGCTTTACCTGTGAGATAATGATGTTTCACTGCCACAGTCTAAATGATTGTTGATTTTCATCCCAAAATCGTTGCTATTCACCATATAGTGAAGGCGTTGAGTCGCAGACAGGCACAACAAAACATTACTTAACAAGTAGGCTTTCAGCCCCCACATTCATGTAAAAGCAGCTCACACACACCTGAGCACTGTTTCTGGCTGGCTGCCAAGGCCAGAGACAGAGTCATGTGTGTTTTTCAGAAGAAGGCCTTCTGGCCGTAAACTTAAATGTTTAGGAGTCTTTTTTTTGTTGTACCTGTCTGCAACTCAACAAATCCTGAATATGATGAGTAGCAATCTATCCTTTTCATAAGACATATTTTAGAATTAAATGTCTTGAGTTTTGTTTCCTTAATTTATAGTATCTGGTTTCACTTTTCTATTGAAACCATGGTGAATAACATCCATTGTTATTATTATTATTACTATTATGTAGTATTCATATTATCTGATTGAGAGTATTCTCTTGGTTAAGTCCCCTCATGCTTTGTATAATGTGTCAAATCCCTCGATACATGTTAATCTGTTGTTTTCGGCCATCCATCCATCCTTTATACTATATTCCCATTTTTACTTGTTATGGGCGGCAGTCTATGAACTAATACTTTTATTAAATGAATTTCTTCAATAGGATCATCTAAATATTTAGATCTTGTTAACTGTCATTTGATATACTTCTTACTACTACGCCAACTATTGTTATAATATCTAGGCTCCAGTGCTAACTTCTCGAGTACTTGCTTGTTTTCCAAACCATGTTCTTCCATCAGTTCTGTAGGGTACACACAGTCTTCACTATGCTTCTCCTTATTAAATTGATCTTTCATTTTAGCTAACTCGAACTGAAATTCCACTTTCGTCCTATCTATGTCAGCTGACGAATGAGGCACACTGACAGATGCTTCAATCTTTTCTTGAACCTTCTGTTCTGTTCGATCCCTGATGATGTGAGAGTGGAGCCTGAGATTGTAGTTTCGTTCTACAACATTTAACCTTATTGCAGTGTCTGAAATTTGCGTACTTCATAAATTTCTGTTCTGTAAGTTTTTATTTTTTGAAATCCTTAATAATCTCTCGAAATTGTTCATTTACTTCATTTCTCATTAAGTCACACTTTTTAATAACCAGTGTGACTCACCTGATAAAGTGAAAATGGTATATTGTAGCTTGGATATTTTTGTTATTTATTTGTGGGAATCACGTAATGTGTTCATCTAATTGCGAATTTTCTACTTGTAATCCAGCTTTTATGCAACTGTCTGAGCATTTGTCTCACCCAGTACTTTCTCAACTCTTTAACACCTTATATTCACATACAAATCAACAATAGCTTCAACACTTCTTCCATTTTCCTGGTTATCACTGGCATATAATAAGAACACTTGAAAACTTATTTGGGCAGTATGCTGTATCATAATGATCAACGAATCACACCGCACGCAACCCAGTGAAACTGCAGTGCTGTTTTGTAGATGAGCAGCTAACATATACTCTGCTGCTTGTGGCATAGTTACGGACCAGATGCCTCGGACATAAATCTCCTTAATTGTGGAGTTAAGAAGTTCTTTTGCAACGTATATGATGGTGTGCTCAAACATAATGCATACAAATTTTTTATTCTGTTCTCTATATCGTTTGAGGTACTACACATCACGCATATTACTCGGTTGACTTTCTTGCTTTACTGACGCAACCCACTGCCTTTAGAAGGCTCTGAATTGTAGCATGTAACGTGGCGGTATGTAGTGTCACTGTATTAGAAAGGGCGTGCTGTAATCAAGTTTCTAACTGCAGAAAATGTGCCTCCAATTGAAATCCATACCAGAATGAAACCGGTGTACGGTGGTGAGTGTATCGGCATCAGTAATGTGTGACGTTGGGTTGTTTGTGCTCGTAATGGAGGAAATGGTGGTGTTAACCTCAACAAGTGTGGCAGTGCTCAGATCGTTTGCAAAACTTAAAGATCACTTTAAAGGACTTCACTCTTATAGTGATGAAATGAAATGGGTGCTAGCTGGAATGAGGTTGTGGCTCCGCCAATGAAGCCTACAGGCCAGTATAAAAAAACTAGTCATTCATTGGGAATAATGTGTTAGTCACCAGGGTAACTCTTCTTAAAAAGCTTTGAGTGCTTTCACATAAAATATTCAGAGGCATTACTTTTCAGCACACCCTTGTATCTCGTCTGTAATTGAATTAGTATACACCGACTAACTATTATTTCTTCTTAAATTTTGGTGTGTGTAGTGCTTATAACTAATTGTGCACTTTGTCTAAGTATTCGGCTGTCAGTGACAACAATGACAATTTCTAGTATGCCTTCAATTAAAAATTGCAAATCTTTAATAATCCTGTTTGCTGGTTATTTTTGTTCACCAAGTTAATTCACTTCCAGCACATATTTGTTCTGGGTACTTTTACTAGTTCACAGAATGTAACGATTTCACTCAATATAGAAGATTAATTCGCTCATGAGACATAATTCTTGATATTAGTTGACCACATTTTTATTTCTTCGTGACTCTAAATACTAAAAAGCTCGGCCTTCTTTTCTGTGTTCTGCAGTAGTTGCTGGAAGTACAGTATTTAGTATAATATGCAATTTCATAAATAAATACAACACTGAAGAATTTTAGTGCTACAAATCAATGGAGGTTCACTTCCTTCATTTCACCTGTTGCGTGCAGTCGTGAAGGTCTAAAGATGTCTTACACAAACAGCATTTTCAAATTCTCTTGTTTGCCTGTGAAACTAGTTTGTTACATATAAATGTTGCTTAAGTCACATCATAGATACTATACAACAAAAAATAATTTTCAGAACTGAACTTCTGTGTGTCTATACTGTGCTCATTCACTTAGAGCAGAAGCCAGACTGTCTCGAGTACAGTTAAGTATGATAATAGGGATACATTTTATTCTCTGTGTTACACACACATCGACTGAATGATATTTATTTATTTATTTATTTATTTTTATTTATTCACTTGTCATTAGCCAACATTTGTTGAAATACACAGTTTTGACATTACATTTGATGGTGAATCTAAAATTGGGAAACTATGTACATTCAGATTACATTACATGAGGATAAAGAGTTATTCTCTACATTATAATTCCTTAACATCATAGTTACTCTACTACATTCCAATTCCTTTACATCATAGTTACTCTTACTCTCTACTACATTCCAATTCCTTTACATCATAGATACACTTATCAGCTATCAATTTGTGCAGCTGCTTCTTGAAGGCATCACCTTGTAGGTCTTTCAATGACGGTGGTAACTTGTTATATAATTTTAATCCTGTTTGTTTAAAGCTACTTTGGACCTTAGACAGCCCAGTAAAGTCTACATCAAGATAGTTTTTATATCTGGTATCATGTGAATGAACATCTGTTCTGGAAGGTAAGGTATGTATTTGTTTTTTTATGGAAAGAAGACACGTTTTTATATACAGAGAAGGTAATGTTAAGATGTTAAGTTCCTTAAAGTGCTTTCGACATGATTCTTGGCTTTTAATACCTGTAATTGCCCTAATTGCTTTCTTCTGCCACATGAAAACTGTCCGAGCACCAGTTGAGTTGCCCCATAATTTTATTCCGTACTGTAAGTGAGATTCAAAGAAGGCATAGTAAGAAGATAAAAGTTGTTTTCTGCTAACTAATGTTTTTAGTTTCCTTAACAAAAAGACTACTCTAGGTAGTCTGGTTCATAACAGTTCCGTGTGGGTGTTCTGTGTTAATTTTGGGTCCAGGTGGATTCCTAGAAGTCTTACAGTCAGACTCATTTAATTTTTCCTGTAGATTGTGCAAGAAGAAATACATAGTTTCAGTCTTGCTATTGTTGAGTATCGGCTTGTTACTGTGGAGCCATACGGCAGACTTTTCAAGCATTACTTTTGTTTGTTTCTTCACTTCTCCAATTTGTTAACTGAGGTAATCAGGGTTGTGTCGTCAGCATATATTATTGACCTGTGAAGCATGAAAGTAGGCAAGTCACTCATGTATACCAGGAAGAGAAAAGGTCCAAGCACTGAGCCTTGTGGCATGCCTCTTACAACTGGTAGGACATTTGATTGCTGGCTATTTACTATAACTACTTGAGTCGTGTTTGTCAGGTATGATCTGATTAGTGCCAGTTCGTTATTTTTGACACCATAGCACTCTAGTTTACTTATTAGTATTTCATGGGATGCAGGATAATACGGGACAACAGCTTTACCGGCCCATGAGGTTGCTTTTCTATAATGTGTAATACAAGGTAGGGCTTCTCAGCCTGCAGTGTTTAAACTGCAATTTTATGTGCAATTCATTTGAAAATTTTAACTTAAGCAATAACATTAATTTTCCCATTATTTAAATGTTGTTTAAATACTACTCACTGATTTTGCTACACTAAATAAAGCCAGCAGTATTTTACATTTTATCACAGAAAACCACATACTTTTTTTATTTTTTTTATTTTTAAATAGTACACACAAATGAACTGTTAGCAAGTAAATTTTGGTTTGACTTGCACATAAAAATTTTATTCAATAGGTACAAAAAGAAACTCCAAAATTGGCATTTAGTGCTCGGTCTCTACATTTTTCCTTATCAGCACTCAGAACATATTTTATCTTAGCTAACACTTTAAAGTGTGCCATTGGTAAAACAGAAAGGTCCCCATCACAATTGTCATGAAGTTCTTCCTCCGAAGGATCCTTCACTAGAAGAACCGTGATTACTGTTATAAAATCATCGGCTTGCTTTTTCTTCTGTTTCTTGATCTACATTACTGACATCTTCCCCCATCCACTGAAAATCAGTTTCATCAAACTTACGATCGTTGAAACTGACAAGTTCCTGCGAACATATTTTGAACTATACTGAAGAAACATATATGTAGTTCATGAGGTGTAGTCTAGGAGATCCCAACATGTCTAAACAACATACAAAGAAATGTCATCCAATATTTGGTCAAATCTAGGGCCTCACTTGTCTTCTGTTCACCGCAATGTGACATGGTTCCACATGGAGCGCTAGCATCGCTGCAGCGTTCTGTCGTCTGTAGTGTTTTTATAAACATTGCCAGTAAATACAATTGGTGTGTGCAGACAACTACAAAATAAATAGAGATGTATGAAGCTGATGAGGCGCTTTACAATGTGAGGCACCTTTAATACAAAATATCCTAATCTAACATAACCCTCTCCTGTAGCAAGGAATCGGAGTGTTACAGTGAGCCTGTTTTCTGCAGATGTAGCAGTTCTTAAGTGAATATTGTGCTTTGTGATATGAGGATACACTTCACTGAGCACATACAGAAATGTATGCTCATCCATTCTTAAGTAATTGATGTACGACTTGACGTCCTCCACTATAAGCTCACGTAACAGGTTTTGTTGAATGCTTTATTGTGTCGTCGTAAAACCCAGGTACATTTCCTTTTTTTCCCCCACTTCTCTTCCACATGTGCACACAGTACAATTATGGTACATGCAACTGCTGTTGACAAGTTGTTATTGTCAGCCATCTTGAACTTTGACGAAAAATATGATGACAGTGTAATACGCCTTCTAGTGCTACGTCAAAGATCTTTGTCAAAATTTTTGACAAAGAAATTTGATAGTGTAATGCCGGCCTAAACAATCGTTGAGTGTGCAAGCTCCCATTTGACAATGTGCGCCATTGTATTCCCCGCACCGGCAGTCTAAAGTGGCAACAGCCGGCTTTTTATAGTGCTGGCTCACGTCCATGTTCAATGCCCTCCAGTGGTTGATTGCGTCCTGCAATTCCTAATACTACCTGGCCACAATAATTTGACAGTTTGCATGGCGGCTGCTGAGATTAGCCTTGTGCCTACACTAAAGCTGTCGAGGGGAGACTAGTGGTAAGGTGAGGGCAGCGTCTGCTGCTTGCAACACTAGCACCATTACCTGCGCCTGGACACACAAATGAATATCTTTCAATTAGGGCCGGTTTTCTTTGCTTGTGCCAGCACAAGTGCAATCGTCAAGTTATTGTGGTCAAATAATACAAATTAATATTTCTGTGTATGTGGATTGTATAAATGATCTCATAAAATAACGTCACTAGTGCGAACAAACTTATAGTAGTTGAGTAATCATAATATATTACAATATATCATCCATAATTTAAATTGATAAATAGCTGCTTCAGAAGCTACGCAAAGAAAATTTGATTTTTTTGTTATATCCTACTTCAATAAATTTCTTGAACTTATGTTAGGTGATTATTCAATGTCTGAAGTCGGAACAATGGATTCTGCTAATTACGGATGAGAAATAAAACTCCCAATGTAATCTTTTTTAGTTTCGTTATTGGATAAAAAGTTGTTAGAATGAGTGATGCGAGAAAGAGACTTAGCTGAGTATAAAAAGGCCAAAATGCAAAAAACATTTTAGTGTTGAAAGACCTGTAACTTCAATAACATGCAATGACACAACACAATCTGGAAAAGATGAAACGGATTAGACCTCTGCAGCTCAACAACAACAACAGTCATCTGTTGAATAACCTACTTTCAAAAAAAGGGACATTTTGTTTTGGAGAAAAAGGCAGTTGAGGAATCACAATTGAAGATGTGTCTCAGATGTTACGTAATACAGCAAATCTGAACGAAGATCCAGCTTTATGGGAAACCGACGATACCTTGAGGGGGATTATTGCTAGGAATGGCTTTAATCAAAACAAGTCTTGTGACTTCTGGGAAAAAAAAAAAAAAAAAAAAAAAATGCTGATCAGTGTCATTCCTTGCCAGTGACTATCTTCCAAAGAAAAATGAAAATTAATAAGTGAGTAACTGAATTTGGCTGGTTTAGTCTAAAAGTAAAAGATCCACATATTGTGGGCCCTGTTTGGCATAAGGATTTAATGACTGGAAAAATCTAGAAAACCGAGTAGCTCAGCATGAAAACTCTGCATGTCGCACGTCTAGTATCCTTAGTTTGAAAGTAAGAAGTGAGATTTATGTCCAGCTTGGCAATTTACTGCATGTCTAGATTGACAAAGAAATTACTTATTGGAGAAATGTTCTGAAGAGGGTTGTTGGTGTAGAGAAGCGACTGTGTACGAGAGGCCTCGCTTTCAGAGGAAAAAGTGAAAAGTTCAGTGATTTGCATAATGGAAATTATTGTATGATTTTGGAAATGTTAGCTGAATTCGATCCTTTTTTAGCCAGTCATATTGAAGATTTGGGAATCAAGGATCTGGAAGTACCAGTTACTTATCAAAGACTGTTTGCAATGAGTTTATTTTCTTGATGGGTAGCAAAATCCTACAACAGATTCCAGATGACATAAGAAGGGCAAATATTTTTCCCTAATAACTGATTCCGCACCAGATACAGCACACGTGGACCAACTCACCACAAGTCAACAAATATGTTTTAGAAACAGGCGAACAATGTGAAAGATTTCTCAAGTTTTTGCTTTCAGTAGGACATAATGCTGAAGAAATGTTTTCTGCCATTATTCCAGAATGCAAAACACTGGGCATAAATATTGAAGACTGGGCATGGAGAATCATATATGATGATACTGCCGCAAACATGTCTGGTGTGTGCTCTGCCAACTCTTTAAATTTAGTGGCAACTGCGGCTGCTGAATCTTGCACAGAAGCTTGTTGCTTCTTCATTTTGCTTCAAAAAAATCTACATTTTCTTTTGTAAGTTCAATGCAATGTCGGCAAAAATTGATAAAGGGAAAACGCTAATGTGAGTAAATCTGACATGTCGGTCAGTTAGATGGGATGCATGTAGAGGTTTGAGAGCTTCTTGGCACAAACTCCTAAAAACTTTGGAATTACTCGAAGATGATTGTACCGAAAAGCCTGTAACGTGAAACAAAGTGATGGGAATACTTTGAATTTAGAAATACTGGAAACAGTGCTAATGGTTGTCGTGTGGAATTTTTTTTTCTTTTGGAAAGAATAAACAAAGTGAATGTCCGAATAAAGGTGTCTACAGGGTGTGTGATCACTATTGCCGATCTTTACGAACCTGTTTGCAAGTTTTTCATAGCTGAACAAGAAAATTTTACGTATTTCGAAGAAAACACGATGAAATTAAGCGTGTCAAAGTAGTGCACAAAAGACATAGGAAAAAGACAACCAGAAAGGAAAGAAATGTCAATGACTGCAAATGATACTTTCAGGATTATACATTTCTTGTCCTCGGTGACAAACTCGTATGTGAATTAATAAAACAACAGGAGGCCTACACCAGATTCAATAAAAAGTTTTCATTTCTAACCAAAATCAACCCTTATGGAAAAGGCCCTTTTTCTGGAAGAAATGTATCCTAAGGATTTACAGACTGACTTAATTGTAGAAAGCACACATTTTCAATGACACTTTTCTTCTGTAAGAATTTTAGTAAAACCAGATTCTGGACCACTGAAAAGTCTATCTTCATTCCTGCGAAAAACATAATTTGTAAAATGTTTATTCAAACTTGCATATAGTAGTTCACATGACTATTTACACCAGCAACAAACTGTTTGGGTGAGAGAAGCTTTTCTTGCTTAAAATGGATGAAAAATTATCTAAGACCTACCTTAAGCCAAGAAAAGCTTAACACCTTAGCTCTTCTGTGCATAGAGTCTGAACTAAAAAATAAGATTTCATGTGACAATATAAAAATGAGTTTGCGAATAGAAAATTGTGCAAAAAGGTACTGTAAAACTTTCATAACTTAATTAACTGAATTTCCTCATCATCACCAGCTGGATTGTTACCATATAACTGAATATACTGTTTTTAAGCTGTAAGTAAATGCAATAAAAATTATTTAATTATGTTTACTGAATGTGCATTATTGTGTAAGTAGTATTAAGGCATATCTTACCCAGTCTTATTAGTAGTACATCATTGATCTCGTATTAGCTCAGAAATATACCCAAAAACTATTTCTTGTGCAATCTTAACCAAATCGTTAAGATTGTAAAAATAACTAGGAATTGACACATCGCCCTAGTTCACAATCAGAATAAATATGGGGAAAATATGGTGCAATTAGGATGAGAGTGCACAAATCGTGAAGTTACAATTTCACTGACAAAAAATTGTAATTAATATGATTGTGAAGTAGGGTACCAAACTGCAGATATCGATAGGGGTGGTAAAATTTGAATAACCTACTGGTGGCAAATGTGTAAATCCGCTGCTGCTGTCTGCAGTTATTCAGTTCAAAAAATGCCTCTATCACAAGGAGATGAATTCCAGTACTTGTTACGGATAACATTTTGTACTATCCAATATACAAGATAAGGCTATCACAATGGCAATGGGCAAAACTGACCATTTGCTGGTTAGAAAAGATGCAACATATCAGCTTACCTAGCATATGACTTGGGAGGGGGATGAGAATAAAATGCTTAGACTGCCTCCCTATCATTGATATTGGATGCCTTTTAAAAGAGGTTATGAAAAAGTGACACCTAAAGAGTTGCACACAGTAGTGAAACGTGTGAAATTAGTGATGCTGAAAGAAGGGAAAAAAGAAGGTATATTGCAACAGTGCAGTAAAGACTCGATTGTATCTTCCACTACGAACAGGTAATTCGATAGTTCTACTGAGACCGATTTAAGTGGTGTTTCTCCATTGTCTGACTACTGTGTAGTGTATAATGTTCTTAAATGAAGCTCTGACTCCAATCAAATCTTGTGTTTGTCAATTTATCTTTCCTGTTGTAAGACTGTGGTGTTGAGTAAGCTGCCATCACCTCCTTATGGTAATTTAACTGCATTTGTGCACACACAAAATATTATTTCAGTGCATGTAGCAGTTTTAGAGATATGTTGTTGACAAACATGAACATTTTCCACACGTGATTATTTCTTGGTTTTCAATAATGAAACATACCACTGGCTCTAATTTAAATTAAGAAAAATATGTAAAATAAGGAAAAGGCACTCACCTGTAGCAGGTCAGTGCCTGGGGAACAAAACCACAGAACAGAAAACTGCAATCTTATTAGCTTTTAGCTACTAGTTTTTTTCTAGCAGTAATACACATATTCACAAACTCCGACACCCACCCACACACACTTCTGTGGCCACAGCAAGACTAATTGTCGATACCAATTACTGAAAACATTTGCCCGAGCTGGTGGCGGTGCGGAGTCGGTAGCAGGAAAGAGGCCGGTCTTCGGACAGACGGTTCTGCGGCCACCGAGATGAAAAAAATATGGAGTGTACAGCAAAACAATATTTAGGGGAGGAGAGGAGAGAAAGACGGAAAGGGAGTGGGGAGAGAAAGGAGAGCGAGTGAAAAGTGGGAGAGCAGAGAGAGGAGGGGGGAAGAGGGGATGGAGTGGTGCCTCATCATATGCAGTGAAAAGCAGGAGTGGTCGAAAGACACCGATAACCTTGCCAGAGGCGTTACTGACAGACAATACAATATCCTAGCCACCTTATCCATAAACAAATCACCTGTTAACCAACCTCCACTGACTACTCAGCATCATCCTGGCCCTCAGAAGCTCAACCACACCCTCCGATTACCTCCGTTGTGCCGAAATGAGGGATACCCTATCCGAACTCCTGCCCACATCGCCAAAAATACTGTTCTGCTACCTACCTGACCTGCAGAATATCCTCATCTGTGCCTATTACAGTCCTACTCCCAATGCCACACCCTTCTGTTCGGCCTGGGTGCAAAACCTGTCCCATACACCACCCACCGTCTCCTACTACAGTCCAGTCACAGGCATTTCCTACCCAATAAAAGTTTGGGCCGTGTGTGAATGCTGCTATATTATATATCAATTACAGACAGCATTATACATGAGCACAACAAATAACTGACTGTCAACTCGCACAAACGGCCACTGCCGAACAGTGGCCGACACCGAAACACAACCGTCGAGTTGACAGACGTGCTGCACACCGTAAGGCAAATGGCTTCGACAGCTGCTTCACTGTCTGAGCCGTTCGGATTCTGTCTCTACCAGCATAAGTGTGTGTTAACTACGAAGGAGGGAATCGTCCCTCCTACACATCCTGCGTTCTTGCAATGCCCCTGGCCTAAATCTCCACTAACTTGTGAATGAAAGGAACTGATGTAGTGGTACTGAAGGCTGATAAAGGTAATGCAACCATTTTGTTACCTCAGGTTGTGTATGATGGTAAGATGTATGATCTACTAAGTGACTCTACCTATAGGAGGGTTGATTACAACCCTGAAGGATTTGTGCACTGTGAACCTTCTGCACTATTAAATTCCTCCTCCTTACCTCAAGAGATCATCAAGTGGTTAAGACCTCGTGGCTGTGTACTACCAATACTGCACGGCCTTTCAAAAATTCATAAGGACGTTCGTGGAGTCCGTGATTCCTGGTCCGTTCACTGCCACTGCCTACCATCGTGATATGAAGTCTGGAGACGGTCAGGAACCGGGCGAAACCTGTAACCCCGAGAATAAAGGTTTCTTGTGGTCGAGACTTTATGTTCACTTCAAAGTACTAAGAAAAACTGCTGTTCTCTACGAGAGATGATCTCAAAAATTACACGAGGAAAGTGTTCCATACGTCCAATAATGCGTAACATTGGAGAACCTACCTACGGTTTAGCCAAACATCTTGGTTTGTTGCTGAGACTGTTGGTGGGAAAATGGCCTCCTTTTCATGGTGGATTTCAAGGGGAGAGCACTTTGGAGGTATGTGGACAATGCTTTCGTAGTGTGTCCTCACGGAATAGATAAATTGACGTATTTTCTTCACCATTTCAAATCCATTCACAACATTTGGTTCACCATGGAAATAGAGAAAGACGGTTGTCTGCCTTTCTTGGATGTCTCGGTTAGACAAACGAATGATGGCTCTCTGGGGTATCCAGTTTGTTGTAAGCCCACTCGCACTGATTTCTATTTGCAAGTGTCAAGTTGTCGTCACCAATCGCAAACTGTGAGCTCGGTTAAAACATTTGTTTACAGAGTTCCCAACACCTCAGATCTAGATAATTTATCTAAAGAGCTAGTCCCCCATAAGACAATGTTTATAATGGATAGATATTACACCCACCAGATTGATAGGGTTCTGTCAGATAAAATCACGTATAAGGAAGCAGATAAGGAGGAGAACAAGTCGGCAAAACCTTTAGCTTTTCTTCCTTTTGTGGGCAACATTTTGTTTAAAACAGTGGTAATACGCTGTAAATTTCAAGAGAAAATGATTTTCCGTCCACCATCTAAGGCCGCAGACCTTTTGGGATCGGTGAAGAACGACTCGTTATTGCGGAAAGCCAGAATTTACAAAATACCTTGTCAGTGGGGTATGGCTTACATTGGACAGACCACATGTACTGTCAAAGAACCCTGCGCCGAACATCAATATTGCATTTGCCTTTTGCAACCAAACAAGTCCGCTCTTGCCAAATGCTGCATTTCCACTGACATTCAATAGAGTACGGCAGAACTGTGATACAGACCACAGCTACAACTGTTTCGGGCTCCATTACTAAAGAATCTACGGAAACACGCCTCCTGAAAAATCTGACGAACTGTGATAGCGGCTAACAGATGGAGAGCGCACGGAACCCAGTCATCTTCACAATATGTTCTAATCAAAGACGACAGAGTGCGGCAACGGCCACGGCGAGCGGTAACACGGAGGACAACTGAATTCACAGTTCCACCGGTGAGGGCACTGCCCCCATGACGTGTGGTTTGCCTGTCAACTTGAATTTTGATGCATGCACGGGACACTTGCAGCTCGCTATAACGGAGCGAGTCTCTGTCAGTCTCCGACGGCTCACTTCAAGGTGACTCGCAGGTGCCCACCGAATGAATATCGGGCAGTGAATTAAACGGTGACCGGCTGCAAGCCCAAAATTCCTTTACACACTCCACTAATGTGTTGCCTTTTCCCTGTGCTATTCTATCCATACCACTCCTCCTCCATCCATATCAAGCACTGCTTCCTCTCACCACTCTTACCTGCCCCTCCCTATGCAGACATATTCTCTCTCTCTCTCTCTCTCTCTCTCTCTCTCTCTCTCTCACACACACACACACACACACACACACACACTCCCCCTGCCCTCAACCTCTCTCCCTCCTTCTCCCCACCATTTGTCCCTCTTCACCTTCACCGTTCTGTTCTTTTTCCCACTGCCTTTCCCTCCCCTCATGCCCCCTCTCCCTCTTCCTACATCTCTTTTGTTGTATCCTCTGTAGTGTTTTTGTCTTGTCGTCATACGTCCAAAGACCTGCCTTTTATTCTTACACCCTTCCCTACCCTTCTTCACCTCCATCTAGTCAGGCAACTGCTTCAAGTAATCGGTTTCAATAATTACACCTGTTGTGCATGTGGAAAAGTTCGTTGGTGTGGCTGCATGTGAGAATGCTTGTACTATTGCTAGACAAAGAGCTAGTGCTCGATAGCTGGTGTGAATGCTGTTTTCTGTTTTGTGTTTCTGTGATGCCAAGCACCAATCCACTATAGGTAGGTGGTTGCCTCTGCTGTATTTTACATTTTGCGTCATCTAGGAATTTCCATTATGTTTTAAATTAAGAAAAGGTCTTTTTACAAGCTTAGTAGACTAGTGAGAGCTATACTGCATATGAATTTCATAACTTTCACGTGATTTTTGTACGAGATAGAGACTTTAAACTACATAACTCTTAGTTACAGAGTGAGGTGGTGCAGTCGTTAGCACACTGGACTCACGTTTGGCAGGATGACAGTTCAAACCCGCGTCCGGCCATCCCGATTTTGGTTTTCCGTGATTTCCCTAAATCATTTCAGGCAAATGCCAGGATGGTTACTTCAAAAGTGTACAGCTGATTTCCTTCCCTAAACTGACCTTGTCCCTTATGAGTCAAGTATTGACACAATTGCATAAAAATGCAACTTTCAAAAGCTTAGATATAGGAAACTCAATGCAATACATAATTTTTAAAAGATCTGTCATTGAACGAGGTATTTTGGTAATCGAAGAAAAATAAGTATTACTGTGTGTTCAATAGTTTTTGAGGTATGATGCGATAAGTTTGAAGCTGTTTACGACGGGAAAACCGTCTGTTTTCTTTTTTAAAAATAATGTAAGTCCGACTCTAATAAAAATTAACAACAGATTTTTGACATACTTATAAACAGTATAGAGATCTATAAAGTACATGAATTTGAGGTTTTTTTACTTGATTTTTGTTGGAGATAGACTTTTAAGGCAATTTTCTATCACCGCAGTGTACGATGCACTGGGTCAGGTGCCTACAGATGTCAGAACTTTGTATCGAGTGCCAGTTAGTTTTAATAATACCATATGTTTGTTGAAAAACGCGTCTTTTTAGTGAGTAAGGAGTTGGGCTAAAAATGATTGAATTTGTACTAGCAAGTTTTTCTTGTGGCAGTTTCAAAAGTTCCATTATTAATCTCTTCTTTTCTCAGACTATCATATCACACCTCGTACGGTCAACATGAAATTTACAGCAGTGAGGGAATTCACCCATGCTTCCCCCCCCCCCCCCCCCCACCCTCTGCAGCCCCCACCACCACACACACACACCTGAGAGAGAGACAGAGAGAATCACACAGTCATTCTTTGTGATTCTGTATGATACAAGATAATTTCATACAACAAACCAAAGTATCAAGAAGATATCAGCCATCCACTTACTCCTGCAGTGTCTGTTCCCACTGCATTTGGCTGCTATCTCAGAAACAAGCCAACAGCTTTTGTTTCAACTTCCATCAATTTACTGGGCTATATGTCTTATCCACCTCAATTTGTTTGTTCCCAGTGCACAACCTGTGGCATTCACATTAAAATAACGAGTCCAACTGGCAGAAGTGTATATTTTACTTTTCATAAACACTAGAAACTTAGCTTTCATTCTGTTTAATTTACCAAAACCACCTCAACTCAGTTTTGACCTTCAATTCCTTTTTTTTTTGCGAGCCCTCCAGTCATTATCATCATCTTCAACTGCTCTCAGTACGAAATCTTATCTACTTGGAGTTTCTCAGAGGTTCAGCACATGGCCTACATAAACGACTTGCCAAAGATATTGCAAGACCCTTCAAAAACTGAAACTGTGAAGCTTCCCAATGACACAAGTATACTGACAAAAGGACAAAACAACACACACACACACACACACACACACACACACACACACACACACAAAATGATGCAATATCAAACAAATAAAAATATTTACAGGTAACAGATGTAGACATCAATGGGCACAAACTTCCATGTGTAAAGTTTCTAGGTGTTTGTTGTTTGTTTAACGTGGATTGTAGCACATGTTGCTGTTCTTCTTATTCTTCTTCTTCTTGTGATCTTCACCCGAACACCGGTTTGATGCAGCTCTCCATGTTACTCCATCCTATGCAAGCCTCTTCAACTCCAAATAACTACTGCAGCCTACATTCTTCTAAATCTGATTATTGTATTCAAGCCTTGCTTTCACTGTACAATTACACCGTTCTCCCCTTCCCCAGTAAACTTCCTTCCATTGTCAACATGATGAATCCTTGACACCTCACAATGTGTTCTACCAATCGATCCCTTCTTTTAATCAAGTTATGCCATAGATAATTTGTTATTTCTTTTCTATCCAGTTCAGTTCAGTACCTCCTCATTATTCTTTTGTAACACCGCACTTGAAAAGCTTCTATTCTCTTCCTGTTTGTATGTCCATACAGATAAGAAACTTAAATAAGTTAAACCAAAAAGTTCAGTCCTACCTGTATCATGCCTATATAAGCTTTTCACAATGTATTGGCCTCAAGGTGGGCTTGCTAGCATACTTTTGGGGTAATGCAGCTAAGGTCAAAGAAGTCTTGTATCATAAGGATATCGTGTACAGTTTATTAAGTGAACATCTCGCAGAAGCCTCTTCAGGGACTGAGCATGTGCCAACATAGTTATTTGTGGCTAGTAACAAGACTGAATTCAAATAATTAAAATAATTTCCAAGTAGACTATGCATCCCTCTTTAGGGATAAAAATAGTACCATAGCAGCCACTGCTCATATAATTTGTGAGACTATTTGGACTTCTGGGGGACATGAAGTCCAATTAATACTCTTGTTCACATTAAACAAGTTTTTTGCTTTTCCAATCCACACACATTTACAGTGTTCTCAGAAATAAGTAAAGTTATATAAGTGGTCAACAGTAGATAAAAATAGGAGTCGGCTAGTGGCGAGGAGGGAAATGTTCTCGAAGTAGCTGCTCTTCTCCTAAATACACATGTACAACTCCGGGTTAGCACCCCCAAAAGATAAAATGCTTAGTGACAGCCTAGTGGTTGTTTCCAGCATGAATCTTTGGGTGTCTGCTCCGTTTTCACACTTAGCAAATAAATGTTTGACTTTATTATCCTGGTAAGGCACATATGAGAATTTCTCTACATTTTGTATTCTGACCCGGCCCTTTTATCTATCAGGAAGTTTCGAAATGGTGGACTGTGATGCAGAATGAGAGGTTTGTTCTGGAAGAGGAGCACTTTGGACTCATCACCCCAGCAGTACTGGTCTTCCTACCTGTCTTCTGCCTGGAGGCTCACTTATTTCAAGAGAAAACAAATTTGTGTTTTTGACTGTTTTCTTCACCTGCTACAAAATTCTGTGCCTCTATCAGTTCTGTATACATTTTCTTTTAATATTCTGACACTATATTGTGGCACTCAGCCGCGGGCGTAAATAAACGACGAGAACTGGAGTGGTAGAGGACGGTAGTGAATGCCGATACTAGTGAAGACACCTATTGCTACGAAGAGCGTAACAGTTCTCAGATACAATATGAAATTATAGGTAAACAAAATGTGTGACAGAAGACCAATGTAATTAAATACAAATATATACAACATTTGAAACATTTACATACTGCACAAAAAAGTCAGTAAACGAAGATTCATTTTCAGCTGTGTGTGTCCAAAATGAGCTCTTCTGTTCCACTGTCTTTGCATTAAATGAGTCATCACTAGAGTCATTAGAATGTATTATAATATTGTCAATTGCAATTTCCGTGACACCTTTGTGCCTCCTATCATTGTTTTCCTTATCTTGTACTTCCCTGCAGTACCCTTCTCAGCTGACTGGTGTGACAGAACTAAGACATCATGTGTGAGCTTCTTGAGATTTGCTGCAAACGTGCCACCAAAAACATTTTTCTTCCTTACATAATGTTTAATATTTGCCTACACGAATTCAGTGGTGTTCAGGTCGCAATTCTACAGGCAAGCGAACCACAGTGTGGCCTACACTATTAGCCCAGAGCGTACAGCTCACCCTCTGTCATATTGCTGTTTCATTTTAGCTTTCTTTTGTGCAGTTACCGTATTTACTCGAATCTAAGCCGCACTCGAATCTAAGCCGCACCTGAAAAATGAGACTCGAAATAAAGGAAAAAAATATTTCCCGAATCTAAGCCGCACCTGAAATTTGAGACTCGAAATTCAAGGGGAGAGAAAAGTTTTGGGCCGCACCTCCAAATCGAAACAAAGTTGGTCCATTGTAATATGAGACACAATTTAGGTCGAATGAAAGACGATACAGCTATAGTAGTTTGGTTCGAGTCGTAAGCTTAGCAGTTAAGCTTTACCAGGTAGCCATTGCCATGCGTCAGGCGCTCCGTCCGTATTTATAGGGGTACCCTTCCTTTTTCACGTGCTTCGTCTGGTTTGAATCGATTGCTTATTTTGCTTTGATCTGATAAATGCCGTTTTCTTTGTTATAGGTGTTTACGTCACTCTAAGCTGAAAATGCATTACTGTACTGTGTCATGCATTGTTTGTCGCATTCTGATAGTGCTTGTTTACGGCCTGTCGCCGCTCGCGGCATGACTTGCTTTTGAGCGCGCTACCGCCGCTTTTTTTAAAAAAAGAGGAATCGTCTCATTAGCGAAACAATGGCAAGAGACTACAGTTTGTTGTTACTTACACTGCTGCTGTCTTTGATAATGATCAACAAGAACAAAATAATAGACAGCGTATGATAGAACATGTTCTGAACGAGAGTTAGGTGCAAATTTTTCTCCGTTTGAAAATCTTTGCGGCCGCTTCTTTAGTACATCAAATTCTGCACAGAAATTAGTCATCTTACATTTAAAATCTAGTCAGTTGCCGTGCTTCATTTCTGACTATATCACTATTAGGCATAAGAATAATACGATTATAAACATGACACGATACGTATATTCTTCCGCGTTTGCTGTTGTTTCACTCTAGTTTCGTAGTTTATTAGGCAGACAGGATTTAAATGAGATAGCAGCAAACACGAAGGAATACATGGCAAAATGTTTATTTTCGTATTATTCTTATGATGAAGAGAATACTGCATGTGATCCACATTTCATCACGTTCCTATTAGCAACCATCTCTTCTCACAGGTAGGAAAAAACTCGGAACGTAGAGTTGGCCATATTGACAAAAATCCCTAACAGTCTTGCCAGTCGGATTTTCGTAGTACATTGAAATTCTGCTACATTCGAAGATGAACAATACGGAATTTGTATTTACTTCGTTGGACAATGTATGAAAATGCAGTGGTCGAAACTCGGGGCGGAGAAAAAAAAAAAAAGGTTTTGGCGCCAGTATTTATCTTTGTGCCCACAAAGCATGCTTGTATAGCGCTACACATATTCGACGGCAGAAGTTAGTTGTGGCGGCACCTACCAACATTTTTCAGAACTTCCGCTTGCTTTGCACTCGATTCTAAGCCGCAGGCGGTTTTTTGGATTACAAAAACCGGAAAAAAAGTGCGGCTTAGATTCGAGTAAATACGGTATTCTATGATCACCACCCTCAGACAGTATATTGGTGGAGTTTTGTCCACTTGCCTACAGTGACACAATGCGCTGTATGCGACAATGGGAGAACTGGACCAAACAAGTGGAGCACTACCTCCAAAAACCACTTCTTGAAATTCTCAGAGTTCATTTGGCCTCGGTAACCTCCTCAAGTCAATTTCAGCTTCCCTTGCTTTACAAACCCGTTTTTCGAACTGACACTTGCCACTACCATTTTTCTGGAGCCACTTCCCCATACTGTAATGCCCAATTCATCTCGTGGTATCTGCCGCACATTACGATGCTGTCGATCCGTGAACTGTCAAGGTAAAAAATGTTTTGTCAAGCTTCTGTAATGCTCCTCACGTGCGCAAGGAAATGTGCTTGCCCGAGAACAGTGTTACCACATTCCAGCAAGAGATTTCTTTGTTCGGTACAGATTTACATACAAACCCCATCGCCTCGAGCGAGTTTTTTAGTGAGGTACTGCCCCATCTCCAATTCTCACACAGCACTGGAAGGAGTTCCGCCACACTAGGAACTATTTTCTGTCGAGTGTAGAAATCCTCGGCAGTACTCCTTACTACTAATTTATTGAAGTTGCTGGCTTTTTCAATATCACTGCATCTCTTCCTAAGAGCAACAAAATAAAAATAAAGTAATTTGAACCAAACAGCTGCCTACTTGAAAGCACTGTCAAATATAAACAGCTATACACTTTTACAGTACAATTTCCAACCAAAATTGACCCTTTCTTCCCTGGGTTACCAAGTTTGCAAACTTTCTAATTTTGTCTAGGGTTGACACACTTCTGCTGATGTAAGTGGCAGCTCCCTTACAGATGTAGGCATTTTTGGCACTCCTTTTCCACCTCGCAGTACTCTGGCAAAGTGAGCATCGTTTTAAGTGCGCCAGTCCATATTACAAATCTACCTTTCCTTTTAGGGGTCACTAGAGTTGTACCGGAAACCCGTGATGGACCCAGAGTGGCATCTTTACTCATTTCGAGTTACGAGACGTGAGCAATGAGCGACACACAATACAAAGCAAAACAAAATGTAGTAGTGAATGCGTGAGGCTTTCGGTAACTGTCGGCAGTGCCACTAAGAGTGATGAGACAGGGCTGACTCTACCGGTAACTTTAGCAACCGTAAATCAAAACATCACCCACCGAAAACTGTCACAGTATAGTGTCCGAGCAGTAATAAACAGTCAGGATTTTTCAATTGTCGTTTCTCCTGTGCCGGACTAATCAATGTGCCAACATTGCTACATGCGGTACGGTTCGCAGTCTTCAGTATTGCCAATTTTCTACTTTTGCTACCATTCTGCAGTGAGACTATTACATTGTAGACACTTGCTAAAATTGAGTACTCAATGATGCCGCTTTCCATCCTCTACTAACAATTTGCTAGGGTCATAGATACTAACTGCAGTATAATGTAGAGAAAAACAGAGGTGTTTTACGTACCCTGTTCTTTAACTTCTATGGAAGTCCCTTTCTAGTGATGGTTGCTCTCTTGTTGTTAGCAAGTAGGCAGCAGGATAAAAAGAAACTCAAAGCAGTAGTCACCCCACTGGTTTACTAGTTCAACAACACAGGATTACATATTTTGTCCTTCGGCACGTAGGCCTATGTGCCACTTAATGCTTACTGCTTCCCAAATGATCACACAGGTTCTCCCAGCAACAATTTTGTGACGTCTGCCGCAGCCAGCTTCCGGTCGACTGCTTCCAGGCGGACCGGCGTACGCTGTACAGATAAAAGAATATATGTCAGTATGCGACTGACACAGTGGAAATAGAAATACCAGTAATTATAACAAACAACCAGTTGGGTTAAATAACTGGTCCCCATTTACAGGCCCTTCCCCGACCACAACAAATAACTTTGTGCTCTTTGCTGTAATGACATGTTAAATATTTGTCTAAGAATTACCTAAAAAACCACACAAGCACTCGATCCACTTCTATATGGTTAATTTCACCTGAGATTACACAAGATTACTCTGAAACTAGCAAACATCACACTTTTATTAGTTTGAATCACCAATGCCATCACAGCAAACTTTTTTCTGGTGGTGAATGTAACAAGCTGCAACATTTCCACAGTCGATATAAAGTGTGACTTTTGGCAGTCGTGGAGGAGAATGTCATCACCAGCACAAACTATCCACACTGTGCGCACATACAGATTTTAGTTGTTAACTGGCTGTCAGAATATAATGTTAAGGAATGAAGAAATGGAAATACCAAAAATGGTACTTCTGTCAGTGATTTTTTCTAACTACTGAGAGTTTTTGTGTAAGGCCGAACAACCCAACCGATGCCGTTCTCTTCCTCAGACTGAGAAATGGTACAAATTCTTAGACAAATGACCATCTCTTCGATTTGTCCTAGCAGTAATCATTCATAGATCCACATCCTCAGTTACCTTAGCACTGATCACGAGTCAAGATTCGTACAGGGTAGTAACTCTCACATCAGCTTCTTTCGACAGCATTTCAAAATAAAATTTTTGTAGCTTCTTGCCACATTACTTTCCACTTGAACCTGTGTACAATGAATCACTTTGCAATATACACTGTCCAAAGGAAGCCTAATTATGCTTTGGCCATTTAGCATAAACAGTTCGTCTAGATCTACATCGACTTAAAAACTTCGCAATCCACTGTGTGGTTCGTGGGGGAGGGTACCCTGTACCATTACTGTTCATTTCCTCTCCTGTTCCACTCACCAATAGAAACAGGATAAAATGACTGTCTATATGCCTCCACATGAGCCCTAATTTATCTTACATCATCTCCGTGGTCCTTACGTGAAGTGGAAGTAGAATTGTTCTAGAGACGGCTTTAAATGCCAGCACTACAAATTTTGTCAATATTGCTTCTCGAAACAAACGTCACCTTTTCTCAAGGGATTCCCATTTCAGTTCCCGAAGTATCTCCGTATTACTCGCGTGTTGTTTGAACCTTCCAGTAACGAGTCTAGCAGCCTGCCTCTGAAACTATTCAGTGTCTTCCTTTAATCCAACATGGTGCAGATCCTAAACACTCACGAATAGGTCACAGGAGTGACCTCTATGTGGTCTCCTTCGCAAATGAATCACACTTTCCAAAAATTTTCCCAATCGACTGAAGCTAACCGTTTGCCTTCCCTACCACAATCCTCACATGCTCCCTCCATTCTGTATTACTCCCAGACACTTAAACGACGTGACTGTGTCGAGCAGGACACTACTAATGTTGTATCAGAACGAGATGAGTTTGTTTTTCCTATTTATCCACATTAACTTTCATTTTTGCCATTTAGAACCAGCTGGCACTCTTCACACAAACTAGACATTTTGTGTAGGTCACCTTGTACCACCCTACATCCACTCATCTTCAAAAACTGCCCATACAGCACAGCATCATCAGCAAACCACTACAAACTTCTGGATCATTCATGTAGATAGAAAATAATAGCGGTCCTATCAGGGCACTCCTGATAACACCCTCATCTATGACAAATGCTCACCGTCGAGGACAACACTCTGAGTTCTATTACTTCAGAAGTCTTCGAGTGAATCACGTACCTGGGAACCTATTCTGTACATTCGTACTTTCATTGACAGTCTGCAATGCGGCACCATTTTAAATGCTTTTCGGAACTCTAGAAATATGGAATCTACCTGTTGGTCTTCATCCATAGTTTGCAGTATATCACGTGAGAAAAGGGCAAGCTGAGTTTCATCTGAGTGATACGTGAACATGAGCTTTTTGATCCCTAAGAATTTTATTATATTTGAACTTAGAATATGTTCTAGGATTCTGAGCAAACCAATTTTAAGGACATCTATATGTAACTTTGTGGATCCATTCTTTCACCCTTCTTATGTACAGAAGTGACCTGCACGTTTTGCTGTCGGCCAAATAGTGTCGGTTTTCTGGTCTCGACAGTAACACGAGCTCTGTAAACTACTTGTATCGGGTTAGATTTCCTCGGTGGAACATTCCTCTCTACTTCGAACGACATATTTACTTTCCTACAACGCACTGTTTATTTACACTGATGAGCCAAAACACCTATAACCGTGTACTTAACGGTGTGTCGGTTCAAATATAGAACACAATACACCAGTGATTCTGTGTGGCACGGTTTTGACAAGAACTCGGTAGGTTTCCGGAGGAAGTAGCACGAGACATCTACACTCGGGTCTCGCGGTCCGTGTAAATTATGGACCAGTGGTTTGTAGGTGCGGAGCTGATGCCAGATAGCATCTCATATGTATTCTCTGAGGTTCAGATCTAGTTAAGTGATCCAGAAACCAACATGCATTCACTATCGTGCTCCTAAAACAATTGTAGCACAATTTTCACTTCGTGACAGGGACAGTTATCCTGCCAAACAGTGCCGTCACCGTCGGGGTCGCCACAGAGCATGAAGATATGCGAGTGGTCCACAATGTTCGTGTAATACACAGCTACTGCAGTGCATTCGATTACTGCCACATGTCCCACATATGGCTAGGTCAATACTCCACACAGCATATTACTTACCCACCTGACCCACATGCGTTTCTAAGAGCAGTTTGCCTCCTGATAGTATATCCAGAAACGACCGTCAATTGGATGTAACAAGAAACGTGATTCGTTCAAATGAGCAACACATTTCCACTGATCCACATTCCAATGTCCACAATCTCGTGCCCACTGCAACCGGAGATGACGACGATGTCAGTCAAAGTGGGAATGTGTAGGTGATGTATGCTACAGAGCACCATCGTCAACAGCATCTGCCACATAGAATTCTCCGAAACACTAATGCCTGCACTAACATTGCACAGGGTGTTTGTAATTAAAGTTCCAATTTCAAAATGGTGCAGAAAGGAAACTGTTGCTAAGAATGATGTCAAATTTTAACAGCATACCATTGATGCAGGGGCAAACGCCATGGAAAAAAAAGAATTTGACCAATAAATGGCGTCGTAAGTGACACAATATACACATCGACAAACACGTGACACACGGCTGTTCCTCAGTTTGCGTCTGAGATGCCCAACACTACTGTCTCCACAAAGGATTGCACACTGCTGGTACAACTCTGCTATGAGAACGGTGACTGTGGCCAGTAGCCCTATAGAAGTTCCTGACATTCCAGAGTATGAAAATAGGCATTGGTCTGATGTCTGGAGAAGATTACAAAATTTGAAAAGACAGGTGATTGATAGAGTGAGAAAAACAATTGATCTGACATCTGTCAAAGATGTGGTCACAGCACTGCATGACGGATCGAGCGATGGTGTGCAAACGTACAGTGCACAGGGAATAATCCAAACGTCGGACTTCCCTGTGAATGTGGTGCACAAAATCCTACAAAACATCCTACATTGCTATCCAAACAAAACCACTTGTGTTCAGGAGCTACTTCCTGAATGCAAGCTCTAGAATTTCTTGCTCCCACGGAAATGGACACTGAATGGCCACAGAATATTCTCTGGTCAGACAAAGCTCATCTGTACCTCCGAGACACGTTGTAACATTACGAGTCAAGATAGCTGTAACGGAACTTGAATAGCGTAAAGTTATCGTTAAAAATGCACGCTGTGCGATTTGTTACGATTTGGTCGGTCATAATAATAGTAACATGCTTTTGAATACCATTAAAATATAACGGCGATACCTGTTTAGTGTTATTGGAAATAATATGTAGTAAATTAATGAGTAAGATAGCCGATCCTATAAGAAGAGGTAAAATTGTGCATATTACGAGTTAAGTTTTGGGGACCTGGTCAAGAGGGGATAGTTTGTAGATCCTAACTACTGCAGCTATTCTGGAATCAGGTGCTACCATGACCGTTGTGTGTTGTCAATGGCTTAAGGTCATCATATCTCATGCTCTAAGATCGACGCGCCTTTCCTCTTGGTATAACGGTGTCTCAGGGTAACAACGACAATGCCGACGGCGAAGGAAGATACAGTAGAAGTGGCGCCCAACGTGGGGCTCGATCGAGGAGGATTGCTGCATCGAGTCGAGTGTCATCCGGATTCACGAACCCTAGAGTTGGAAAATATTGTAGCAGCCAGTGAGTCTGTTCAATGAGAGAGGTATTCTTCAATAATCGCTAAAAGTGAGTGATACTACCAGGTATGATCAAAATAACAGTATAATTATATAAAAAAAAAAGGAAGTTGAGACTTGTGATTTTGGTAGATAAATATATATAAATACATAGTGAAAATAAGTGTATGTCTTGGTAGTGAATAATCATGTCTAAACGAACGAAAAGAATACATGATAATGTGCAGTTGAGTAGAGTAATGAGTAGAGAGAGAGAGGAAAGTGAAGAGGATATGGATGATGCATCCCATGGGTTCAATGTGGGACAGGAGACAGGTACAGATAATAATACAGTTATTGATTTAAAGCCATTAGGAGATTCAAATACAATGATAAGTAAGGTAAGCAGCGTGGGAGAACATAAAGATCTTGAGGTTTCGGAAGTAGATCAGGAAGTTGATCCTCAAAATGGAAATATTAATCAAAAAATGTTTGATATGCTGGTATCAATAAATACTCAAATGGGTGTAATGAATGGAAGACTTGGTTCACTAGAAAAAGATAATAAGCAATTAAAAGAGGACAATCAAAAGTTAAATGAAAAATTTGAGGCCAAATTTCGTTCATTAGAAGTTAAAATGGATTCTTTGGAAAGCAAACTGAACACCTTTGATTATAAACTGGAAAATACTAAGAAAGAATTAAAGGCGGACTGTGAGACTCAATTAAATGCGAAATTTGGAGAACTAGAT
Organism: Schistocerca cancellata; assembly: GCF_023864275.1. NCBI lineage: Eukaryota > Metazoa > Arthropoda > Insecta > Orthoptera > Acrididae > Schistocerca > Schistocerca cancellata. The sequence continues at coordinate 166,327,548 of NC_064637.1, forward strand.
GTAGAGTTTTCTAACACCTTAGAAAGGCAATATAATAATTTAATGGGAAAACTTCATGACGTAGAAAAGAAATACGAGGTAGTTTCGAAGAGTTATGATGGCCTGTCCAATAGGATGGTTAAGTGTGAAAGCAGCTGTTTCAATGCTAGCGCACAGATAGAAGAGCTTTCAAAACAAATAGTCGAGTTTGAGTCCGAAGCTTGTAAGGGGATTGACAAGTATTTAGTAGATCAAACTAAAAGACTTGCCGAAGATCTATCTGAATGGATAGAAATAAAAGGAAATGAAATTGTATACAAGGTTAAGACTACTATTGGATACCAGCCAAATGAAAATATCAATGACCACCTAAGTAGAAATGATGAATTAATTAAGCTCTTCACTAGCGAAATTCAGAAAATAAAAGACAAAATAGTTGATAAGTTACCTAAATGGCAAAAGGAAACCAATATAAATTGGCGGAGTTAGAACGAAAGTAATCACAAAATTTGTTGACAGAGGATGAACGTTTGGAGAATAGGTCGAAAAACAACCAAACATGTGATAATACGAAGTACAATTGTGGTGAAAATTTGCATTGGGAAGTTGATGATTCGGTTGGTAAAGATGACGATTCTTTTGGTCAGTGAGGATATTTGTCTTCTTTAAAGGTGGAGATCAGCATTTTTAAAAGTAGACAATTCCCAACATTCTCCACTGAAAAGAACAACCTGCATCCGAAAATCTTTATCAATCATTTCAAAAGAATATTTCCACATAGCTGGTCTGAACACGACCGACTTCAATTTATAGTATCCAAAATTACTGGAGAAGCCACATTATGGGCCACCGAAGTAAATGAAAGTTGCCATACTTGCGCTGAGTTTGAACAACTTTTTTTGGCTAAAAACTGGTCGTCCAGTAAACAAAACAAATTAAGAAAAGAGGTTTATCAACCCGAGTATTTTAACAGTAAAAGGAGTACTTTAAGACAATATTTTGAAAAGTACATAAATAAGACACGTTATTGGAGTGATCAGATTTCTCACAAGGAAGTGATCAGAAATTTGAAGGGAAGGTTGCCCATAAATATACGTGAAAAGTTAAAAAATTTTCCTGACCACGATGTAGAACAATTCTTGTCTGTGATTGACTCTATAGATATGATTATGGAAGACGCAAGACAAATGAGTAGTAATCAAATGTCGATTCACACTCATAGTAATACGAATAATTATAATAATAATTTAATGTATGATAATAATAATACCGAAAACCAGGTCAAATCCACATCACAGGAGCGTGGACAATCTTCGTCCTATGGTTGCAATAAAAACAATGATTATAATAAAAATAGAAGAGATACTTACTGTGCTAGAGGTAAACCTCGATATAGTGACGTGAATGTGCATAGTAGTGATATTAATAAGAGTAACAGGTACCCAAGTGATGAACCCAATTGTATTCGACCTTGGGAAGATAATTCGAAGCATAATGTTCATCGGCAGGATGGAACAAATACCTCGAGTTCTCATCCAGCGCAAGGAGTTATACCAATGGGCGAAGGAGCCTCCAATGTGCGACGGGGTGAATACTATAACTCGGATCATACTGTACGGATTGTGGAAGTTCATGAACCCCCACCGATGAGTCAACGAGATAGATTAAACTAATACTAGTCATCAAATGCCTTCCTAGGATGACTGGAAAGGAGAAGGAAGGCAGGCATCAATTTGAACTGAGAGTATTAAGGTACAATAATGATCAGGATATAAGGAATGAATTAATTGAAGAAAAACCTGAAGTTTCTAATAAATGCGGACAAATTTTACAGGCAATAATTCCAACAAGTATAAATAATGTTGATGTTGAAATATTAATTGATACTGGAGCGACTATTAGTGTCAAGACGCTGGACTGTTTAAAACAGATAAGCCGAGGGGTAAAAATGCCCACTTTTCCTATCACAGGATGTACCGTGTCTGGCGCGTTCAGCGCAAAAATGCAAAAAGTTGTGAAACAGGTACGTGTCTACGTTACAATATGGGGGGCTCAAATAGAAAGTACATCCCTGGTTGTTCCTAAAATGACAGTACCATGTATCTGGGGTTTGGATTTTTTATGAGAGACCGGTGCAATCATTAATTTAGAGAAAGGTGAATGTATATTTAATTCCAATGGTAATGTTTTGACAGCCACCGTGAGAAAGGTCCGAGTAATTCCAAATCAATTGTGTATCAATCTAAGGTAAAACATGTCAGTATTGATGGTGAAAATGTGTATATCTGCCTTATTGAATGTTCTGAAGAACATTGCAGGAAAAGGTGTTAGAATCATAATATTTATCTGTTATCCAAAGGGACAAATTGTACTACTTGTTGGAAGCATATCAGTCGATTTTTAGTAAACGTCCGGGTATAATAAAAGACTTTGATACTATATAAAGACGTACGCGCATAAACCCTTTTGTCGTACTTCCTATTCTATCCCACGGACAAAGAAAGAAGTAGTCAGAAAGGAAATCAATAAAATGTTAGAATGGGGTATTATTGAGCCCTCAGATTCCGAATATTGTAACCCTCTTGTGGCGTTAATTAAATCCAATGGTGACATCAGATTGGTGTTGGATGCCAGAGAGATCAATAAGATCATTATACCTGTACAAACGCGACCAGAGAACCTAGAAGAGTTAGTACAAAAGTTTTATGGTGCCCACTTCTTAACTTCTTTGGATATGTGTAGTTCATATTGGCAAACTAGAATATCGAAAGAATCTCGAAAATATACTGCATTCGTTTTTCTGGGCCGAAGTTACCAGTTTACCGTCATGCCATTTGGGTTGAAAATAAGCGGTGGTGTTTTCATATCGGCATTACATACCATACTGGGCAGAGACATTTTGAATGAAGTTACTTTATATGTGAATGATTTGCTAATTGCTTCTGAAACTTGGGAGGAACATTTGGACTTATTAAGAAGAGTTTTTGCGAAATTTTTGGAACACGGAGTTACGGTAAATTTGAACAAATCCAAGTTTGCTCATAACCAATTGAAATTTCTTGGACATATAATCACTCCTGAAGGGATAAAACCAAATCCTAAAAAGATGGATGCAATTACCAGATGTGCTTATCCAAAGAATAGAACGGAATTAAAGTCATTTATCGGCTTAGTTTCATTTTTTCGACGATTTTTACCCAATCAGTTAGGAAGCCAAGACTGTTTGTTACGGCTGTTAAGAAAAAATGTCATGTGGGAGTGGAATTCCGAATGCACGCAAGCTTTTGATAACATCCGCAATGCTTTGACTAATGCTCCACTGTTACATCATCCGAGACTTGATCAAGATTTTTATATTGCTGCGGATGCTTCTGAAACAGGATTGGATGCCACTCTTTTCCAGATGGACAATCCAGAAGATATCAGTACCATCAAAATAATTGGGTTTGCCAGCAGAACACTCTCTAGCTGTGAACGTGCATATTGTACTACTGAATTGGAAGTACTGGCCGTGGTCTGGTCCCTTAGAAAGTTTCGCTATTTTGTATATGGAAAGAAGATCATTGTATTCTGCGACCAAAAGGCTTTATCTTTTATTTTAACAGGAAGGATGTTCCATTCACGTTTAACCCGGTGGGCCTTGCTACAGCAAGAATATGATATTACGCTCAAATACATCAGAGGGAAAGACAACATCATAGCCGATGCTCTTTCAAGACTACCGAAAAGAAAGAATGACGACGAGTGTGAAGAACGGACTATTGACTTTAAAGTCATGAATTTATCAAGGCAATATTGTGAGAGGCAGATTTCACAGCTATGTCGAGGTCTTCCACAACTGCAAGAAGATGATAAGTTGTGGAAAGCCATTAGACACACTGTTGAAAGCAAAACGCTAAGTCACTCTCAAGAACAGTATCAATTAAAATCCGGAATATTGTATTGGAGGAAGGATGAAGAAGATGTTTGGAAAGTTTGTGTTCCAAATAAATATTTAGAATCACTAGTATGGTACACTCACTTGAATTGGGGTCATTTTGGTGCCGCTAAATGTACAGCCAAAATAGCACAATACTGCTATCATCCAAATTTGGGACGTATAGCTACAAATATTCTTAAGAAGTGCAAAATATGTCAGAAGGCAAAACCCATAAACCATTGTCGGAAGATAGAATTACATCCGATCATCCCACAACAACCTTTAATGTTGGTGTCATGTGATGTCTGTGGGCCATGTCCCATGACACGTGGATGGTTCAAATATGTTTTGGCTTTCTATGATCTCTTTTCAAAATATGTGAAATTATATCCTTTGAAAAATCTCCACATTCGACCCATCTTACGCAAATTTATCTACAACTATATAACTGAGCTCGGCAAACCTATAATGATCTTGACAGACAACACTGCTTATTATACAAGCAAAGTATGGAGAGACACTATGAAAGAACAAGGAATCCAGCACATTTACATCTCAAGATTTTACCCTTGTGGAAATCCGGTTGAGAGAATCTTCCGAGAGTTGAACCGATTTTTACGGACGTACATAGCCAAACAACATTATAAATGGAGTGATTAGATTTATGAATTTGAGAAAGTGTATAATGACTTACCACACTTATCGACAGGTTATTCACCTAACCAAATAGTATTTGGTGAAAGTATTGTGCCAGAATGGATGAAGAAATTACCTGCGATAGAACAAAAGATTACCAAGAAAGAAGATATGGTGAAGAAGGTCTACAAAAACCTGAAGCATCAAGCACAATTGAGAAAAACCCATTTTGATATAAATGTGAAGAAAGTAGTCACATATGATGTAGGGGAAGAAATTTTATTGAGAAATCACCCAAAAGCATCAACCAGGAAAAGACTGAATAAGAAATGGCAATATTTATATACAGGTCCATACAAAATAATGAAAATAACTCATGAAGGGAGCTACCTCCTGGCAGATTGTGATACTGATGTAATTAAGGGCTTGTTCCCTCACATAGACCTGAAGAAGTATTATCAACAATGAGCAAAATATAGATTCAAGAAACACTGAATGATACCAAGACTACACTCAAAGTGGCCTAAATAAAAGCACCAGTGGATAAATACGTACTTATACTAACATACAAAGAAAATTAAAGAATGTACCGACGATTTCCATGAATTACCTTCTTGGTATCAGAAACAATGACGACGCTGTAATACGATTTATCCTCTCACCGAACAGCGAGGATGGATGATTTAAAAGTGGAATTAAGAGGAAAAGAAAAGGACCAAATCCTCTCTGGTTAAACAAGTGGCCTGATAAGGGTTTTGGCCTAGGATGCCAATCGTCAAACCCGGCTGTGATCCCCGCCTTGCACAGTCGGTTGAAGAACTGAGGGCTTCATCCAAGAAAAAAAATGTGGTGTGAATATGAAGTGATTAGTGCGAAGTGTTTCTAAGACAACCTATAAACAAATGTGGAATTTAGTTAAGGGCATTTTTTCTAGGCCCATTAACTCAACTTAAATATTGTAGAATGTATGTACTGACTTGTTGAGTGAATCTGAGAGTGAGTGTATTCGCCGAAACAAATACCCTCTCCTGTCACAGTACACAAAAAAATAAGCCTGTTCTGTCTGGAACCCTCTTCAAGACATCACAGTCTGGGGGGGAGGGCATGTAACATAATGACTCAAGATAGCTGTAACGGAACTTGAATAGCGTAAAGTTATTGTTAAAAACGCACGCCGAGCGATTTGTTACGATTTGGTTGGTCATAATAATAGTAACATGCTTTTGAATACCATTAAAATATAACGGCGATACCTGTTTAGTGTTATTGGAAATATTATGTAGTAAATTAATGAGTAAGATAGCCGATCCTATAAGAAGAGGTAAAATTGTGCATATTAAGGTGTTTTGCTTTATATCGACTAAGCCGATGATACAGCGTCTTTTTTTCCGTTTACTCTTAAAAAAAAAGGGTAAAGAAGTGCTAATTGTGCGTTGTGAAAAATATAGGGGCGAATTTTAAATAGCTACAGTGTATAATCAGACTAACAAATGGACATTCAGTTACGCGAAAAAGTGAATAGCAAAGTGTGGTCATTAAACTGAGTACACCTACAGGGCAGTCAATTCCGGGATAAGTCTATTCGCATCTCACGAGGGACGCGGTATTGAGACCGTTTTTTTTTTTTTTTTTTTTTTTTTTTTTTTTTTTTTTTTTTTTTATATCGCGGAGAGCGGGCTTCAATTTATAAAAAGGAGAAAAGCTGTAACATTATCATTGACTGTTGGTGTCAAGCAAACAAAACTGTTCATCAAAGGGTTTCGGTGAATGAGTGGTGAATGCGAAATGAAACTGTGAACGAAGTTGTGTTAAATAAAGCAGAAGAGACAAGACAGTTTGGTCGTATCTGTTATTATTCCATCAACCGTAACATTTCTTCTCGTTGTACGAAGCCTTTACAGACGATCGTTATGACTATTTCCTTTGAAGGGATCTCGTTACGAGTTAAGTTTTGGGGACCTAGTCAAGAGGGGATAGTTTGTAGATCCTAACTACTGCAGCTATTCTGGAATCAGGTGCTACCGTGACCGTTGTGTGTTGTCAATGGCTTAAGGTCATCATATCTCATGCTCTAAGATTGACGCGCCTTTCCTCTTGGTGTAACGGTGTCTCACGGTAACAACGACAACGTCGACAGCGAAGGAAGATACGGTAGAACGTCAATACACAGAACTGCAGAATATCCGCAATTTATGCGAAATGGTGCTCCTCCATACATTGCACAGCCAGTGAAGCGGCCGCTGCAGAGGCGTTACGGAGTTCCTACAATTATCAGCTGTCATTTCCCTACAGCATGGCTGTAAAGATCACTTGATCTTTTGCCGTTTGGCTTCTGGCTGTGAGGTTATCTGAAAGATGATGTGTTCAGCGCTCAAGTTACAAATGTAGTTAATCTAAAAGGCACACATTGCACAATGTACTCTGAACGTGACTGACGAGACACACTGATTTGTTGTGAAACACGCCGTTTCTCAATTTCAACTTGTAGCGGGAAACAGTGGACAGCATATCAAATACGTCTCGCGCCGGTCTCTCGACAATTAGAAACCGATGTTATTTTGCTTTTTATGTATTTTTGGCCACAGGACGATTAAAAAGACCCTAGAAGAATTACAAAATATTTGCAACACTGCTTTTTATGCAGTTTTTAGCCTCGGAACAATTAAAAACCAATTTTTCCCATCCAGTGTCATATGACCTTGCCATGGTGGATGAGCTTATCTAACTAATAATGTCACAGTCGTCGGCTGCACAAAGTCATGTTCACTGGGCAGCACAGATGGTGTAATGTGCACCTCAAACCATATTAGTCAGATTGTGAATCATCTGTCATTTGTAGCAGAGCTCATTTACATTAAGACAATTAAAGTTCCATCTGTTTATAGAATTTTTGTTAAATTTTTTCCTTCCCTGACATTTACCCCTATGTGCTGTTCAATGTCATTCAGAGCAGTAGTTCTCTTCCTACAGCATTTAAAAACTGGAACTTTAATTACAGACACCTCGTCTTCTGCCATACAATCTGCCACAGATTGACATGTATCCTGCGTTGCAGAGTGGGCGAGCCAGCCTCCACTTTTGTGAGGAGCCTCAGATGTCGTCACAAGTTGTCGCCTAATCGTGGGTCACCACCCTTAAAATACTACCCGCAGATGCTCATGACAGTAGCACACAATTAGCCAACCAGCTTCACCACTTCTGAGAGGCTTGCTCCCTAGCCACAACAATTTGCTCTTTATTGTGGTCACTTATATCAGTGGACTTCCCCATCTGCAGCCCGTATTGTCACTAGAATGATTCCCGATTCATTTGTGTTCTTCTTTCCTCACCTCTTCACATACTTCAAATGTCTCCAGGCATTCAGTCTCACAGTGGGCAGGGGTCAGAATGTTGTAGCTCACAGGAGTAACACTACGGCCCACTGTCCATTACTACTGTTGAATTTTTGGGAATATTTTGGATCAGAAAATTAGATAATCACTCTATGAAACTGTCACGGTAGTACAGTGTGTATAAATGAACAAGGAAAAATAATTTCCAAGTTTTTCCCGGACTTAAGAGATAAAATACATTTTTTCCCTGGTGAAATAACATTTTCCGGTGTGAAAATACACTTTCTCCGTGTTAAGTGACAGTATATGTTCTCTCGGAACTGTAAAACTTATCAATCCATTGAATGGTAAAGGTTATATACACCAGCATACAACTTCCCAGCACTTTAGGAAACAAAACGCAGAAAATAAAAAAAAAGCATTCTGAAAAGATCTTTGACGTGCAGCAACATGTAAACTGCATATTTTCGTATCACGAAAGCATAAATACAAATTCCGCCAAACACAGCACGATAGCTTCCGAAGCACTGAAATCGAGACTGCGATGCGCTTTTGTCAGCAATGATCTCGCCAGCAGGTAACACCAGATATTCAGATAACACGACACGTGATTTAGTCACCCGACAGCAATAATTACTGTTAAGTACAGCGAACACACAAATACGAAAAGTTAACAGTTTAAATTAATACACGTATAGTAGAGCTACAAAAAAAGTTATGCTTTCACATGCAACATCACTCTTTTTTGCGTGTTTTCCCCTTTAAGAAATACTGACAACAAATGTGCCAGTAAAATTTTAAATAATGACACAACTGCCTGACCTTCTGGGCCCATAATTTTTCTAAGTGGCTGGTCCTCAAATTCTTAATTTTTGAATGATAGTCAGATGTTCTTTAATTTAAGAAATTCATTAAACATTCTCACACGTAACGTAATAAAGTAACACTTCTCAAACCACCACTTGCAGTATTTTCCAGCACACATTTTGCTGTTGGCAGGCACTTGTGTGCACATTGTGTTTTGTTTTATAAATCGTGCATTTTTTCTGCAATTTAAGTTTTATTTTTGGTTTTTCCTCTCCCTTATGTTTTGTTGCTGCAGTATTATTCTGCATTAACAGGCTAAAGTAAAATTCTTTGTAAGAGTATCACTTCTTACCAGTCAAAATTACAAAAATTTAATTGAGAACAAAAACAATGAAAAATCCCTGGAAATCTAAAAAATTCCCAGTTTTTCCCCAGATGAAAAGAGTCCTGGGTTTATCCCAGATTTCCCAGTTGGCCCTTTAGTAGCATATTCCTCATGTCAGCAATAACTGTACACTCTTATGCTTATTGCATCCTGCCGGTATGCATCCATCTCCGTTATCTGTCTGTAACAACATGTTTTCCTGCCCAGCAATGCTACACTGTTCTCATGTTTCTGCAATACCAACTCTCAGCACAGTAGACCAACAAATGTTAAGTGTAGCAGCTGTTCTGCACATCACTGTCCTCTACATCTGCAATTGGACCTCTACTACTGCACTCCAGTTCCAAACAGCCAGATCGGTGTCCTCGTCTGCAGACTGTAATTTCCCTTTCGACCCTCTGTATCTTCAAAGCTGGCGAATGTGTTCTCAGACTATCACTTTTACAGTAACTCACTTACCGGTATGTGTCACCCATTGATTAAAATAGTCCTAATCCAAAAACACTAGTTCACAACAGCAGACAAATGGAAGACTTACTGATACTCGAAAACACAACTCTGCAACAAAAGCTGACGAACACAGAAAACAGACACAATCTGTTCCTATCACCCGACAGAGTAAAGACAGGTCACGTCCGAGCTTGCCGATCTATCGGCAGTGCTAGAGAGGACTCTGGCTCGTCAGTGCTATTACCTGAGTAATGGCGGCACGATCCACTGTCACAATTCACAAGTTATTTCGATCAGACTGTAGTTTTACTGACAATATTTTGTTTTACAGAAAAACTAGATATATGAAATTTTTCAGTACTACTCATTTTGACCCTCTGAGAAACTTTTGCTAATACACTGACTTATAATGATTTAAATTACCAATTTTCCTGAGTATATGAATTTGTTTCATTTTACCTAATATGTTTTAATTTGAAAAGTTACTATAATTTACATATGAGGGCTATTCAGCAAGTAGGGAACGTTTCCGTCTGACTCCGCTAGGCGCGTGGTGATCCGTGAAGCGGGAACATCTCTGTGCATCTGATTTTTTCGATTATTGAAATTTGAAATGTATGCTGCAATCGAAAATCCCGTCAGTTGTGATGTGTGGTCTACGATACGGCTTTTGTTGGCAAAATACCTAAAACCTATAGAAATTTATCGTGAACTGTGCGAAGTGTACGAAAACAACGTAATGAGTGAATGTTCAGTCTGGAAATGTTGCATTCGGTTTAAAAATGGCCAAACCGACGTTCATGACGAAGAGAAGAGTGGACACCCGAGCACTGTGACTGACGATCTTGTCATTAACGTTGATGAAACGATTTGTGATAACTGTCGCTTCACAATAACGGAGCTTTAGCTTTCTTTTCCACAAGTTTCACGAGATTTTGTTATTTGAAATTGTCACTCAAAAGCTAGGCTACCACAAATTTTGTGCACAACGGGTGCCCAAAATGCTTACAGAGCACCATAAAGAACAGTGAAAGGGGCAACGTTGACATTTCTGGAGGCCAACCACAAACATGGTAATTCATTACTGGATCAAATTTTAACTGGTGATGAGACTTGGGTGAAACACATCAATTGTGAGATAAAATTACAGTCCATGGAGTGGGGGCACACAAGAACCCCCCCAAAAACCAAGAAAATGTTTGCAAACCTTGTCAGGAAGGAAGTTGACGGTGACAGTGTTTTGAGATAGGCAAGGTATGCTTCTTATTGATTTTCTCGAACATGGAGCAACCATAAATTCTGCTCAGTACTGCCAAACTTTGCAAAACCTTAGAAAAGCAGTCCAAAACGAAGGTTGAGGAAAACTGATTTCCAAAATTTTGTTTTTGCACGACAATGCCCAACCTCACTCGACAAACCGCACTAAATAACTCCTTAATTCATTCAAATGGGAAATTTTCCCTCATCCGCCCTACAGCCCCAATCTTGCACCAAGCGCTTTCCACTTGTTTCCCAAGATGAAGAACTGGCTTGCAACGCAGCACTTTGGTGACGACGTGGAACTCCAGGAGGGCGTGACTCGCTGACTGAAATCTCAGGCGGCAGAATTTTACAACGAAGGTCTTTCAAAGCTTGTCCACCACTATGATAAGTGCCTCAATGTGTTTGGTGACTATGTGGAAAAGTAGTATGTCAGTCGCTCTTTCAGATGTATATAATAAAATGTATTTCTTGAACTTAGTTTTTTTTTATGCCAAAACATTTCATACTTTCTGAAAAGCCCTCATATTTCGTTGTTTACAAATACATAATAATGAATACTGCTTCATACTTTTGCTTAAAGAAATATGATATGATTAATTTACATGAGTGGTTTGATACATCTGGTAAATTTCCATGAAAGAATGGAAAATTTCTATTGCATCCTCATCGTTGGTGAGCTAGATTATTACAAGGACCACATAAAGAATTTCAACAATGTACGATGTACAGTGCTTTGTCAACAGCACTTGTATTGGTCAGTTTCTCGACTGAGAAAACTGAGTTGTTTCATGCTGTTATGAAACATTTTCATTTGAAGGGTTGCACTGGCACACAACCAAAACAGAACTGGATGAAGTTCATGCGAACCCTGTGCATCACTGAAGATCATTTACTTTTTGATTAATGAATGTAAACATGACTGGACAAGCACCAAAGATGAAGAGCACTCCGGCCATCCAACTAAGGTGACCACAAAGGAAACCATTGACAAAATCCACGATACGGTAATGTAAGACAGCCGAATAAAAATTCGTGAGATTGCCAAAACTGACAGTGAAAAATATTCTCCTTGCTTTTTGCCGGATTTATCAAACCACTTGTATATATTCAGAAGAGCAAGAGAACATATGGAAACATGTATCAATTACATTACACTATTGATTCAAATTACATTAACATAGATTGTATGAAATAAGTTTATTTAAATAATCTGTGAATTATTAGTATAAATACAGTACAATGTAGACAATATGCAGAGGCACAAAACAAAGTGGGGGGGGGGGGGGGAGTTGTATTGTAGTAGTTGCAGAGTGGCTGTTAGTGCACGGAATAGCAGTTGTAATTGAGAGACGGTGACCGATGGTCGGCATAGTATCATTCCGTATGTAATCAGTGCATTGTGTTTTACACTGTTAATAGCACTTCTCATTCAGTGTACGATAATATATTAAGGCCTCATAAATACTTTTGTGCAGTTAGATTTAAAAACGGTCACTGACCGATGTGATCACTATTACGAATATCAATTTTATTATTTGTGAAATTCTTTAACACAAACAGTGCGCATCGATAACAACTAAGACTGGGGCGGTAGAATGCGTCTGGTCTAGATGCGCGAGCTATTCTCAGAAGTGTGACCACTTCGTGTCTGCAGATTTCTCAAATAGCCAAGCAACTGGCTACCCCAAACCTCTCTGTTACTGACAGAGCTCGGTTCGGCTCCACACGAAATCGAAACCACCACGGAGTTGCATTTTGACTGCCGCCCACAGCTCACAAATGTTGGTCAGAATTGGCTCTGAGGGAAACCCTATGTTTGTTGGAATCCCAGGTGTGCACAAAATATCAGAGGAGGAGGAGGAAGGGGCACAGAGTGCTATTCTCCATCCTCCATTTGGTTTCCAGCAAATCCTAACTTTGCTATAGGGGCGTATCAAAACTCATAACTCATCAGTTGTGGTAATGTTTTCCACATTCTGAGTATGCACGGAAGGCACCCACATGTCTCCTCTATCTTCTGCAGCAATCGCAGTTACATACATGAGGCGCTGACTTACAAACTGTGTGGCCACTGATCACCCATTACTAAGCACTACCAAAAGTGTGAATAATTGAATTAACTGGATCCTTCAATAGTGCTTCACCAACTCACAACTGAACTGTCATCTTCCAGCCTAATACGGAACTCGGACTAAGCTAAAGATCAGCCAGTCACTATAACCTACATTCCATGACAAAAAAAGGATTACAACTCTTCTGTCCTCCTCTTTATGCAGACCTAACATCACACACCACAGCACCACTGTGTTACAGGACGAAGGCCTCGCATCTGGTATCGGTAGATTCAATCAATCCACCTATCAACGATTACAATCTGCAACATGTTTGCGGCAACCACTGCTGTCGAGGTGTAGTCCCCCACACACATCGCCTCTCGTCGTCTCCGCCTTACAGGGTCACTCACAGCACACGCCAGATACGGCACCCGGTCGACCTCGGAGACAGATCGACCTACACAGGTATCTCACTCGTACTACACTCGACTGTCACCCCGTCAGCTGAACGAGGCACGTGACACGTCGGACGTGTGACGAGCCGAGCTGAGCAAAAGCGGCAGTGACGGGACCGTACTCTATCCGCCGAGATAGCCGGCTCTAAATCGTGAAATAGCTCGGGCCCTCACCATTTGACCTCTTGCAGGAATCTTAATAGACGTGTTTATTCTGTACACGTCTCGTACTCACCACTCGTACACTGAGGTCGAAACGATTCTTGTCGAAAGATATTCCCGCGTCGACGTCGGCGCTCAGCCCGTAGTGCCGACACTCGTCCACGACTTCGGCCGCGCTGCCCGTCAAGAAGAGGTCTGCGAGCGCGGCGCTCGGGTAGCGCAGGGTGCGGCTGCTGTAGGCCACACTCATCACCCGCAGGGCCTGCCTGGCAGATGCACAGTCCCATTACATGTCACAGCCACCAAGTTTGCTCAGGAGACTGGTTTCGTGCAGTTTTATATAGTAATGTATCCCGTGTCAGCACGTCCATCTCCGAATAATTACTGCAACCTACATCTGTTCGAACCCGCTTAATGTATCCGAGCCTCAATCTCCCACTACAATTTTTACCTCCGACACTTTCCTCCATTAACCAAATTGGTGATCTGTCGGTGCTTCGGAATGTGTCCTGTCGGCCGATCCCTACTGTTTGTGAAGTTGTGCCATAAATTTCTTTCTTTACTCAGCTCAATTCAGTGCTTCCTCACTAGTTACTCAATCTACCTACCTAATCTTCAGCATTGTCATACAGTGACACATATAAAAAATTTCTACTCTCTTCTGATCTGAACTGCTTACCGCCAAAGTTTAACTTCTGTACGAGGCAACAGTTCACACAAATACCTTCAGAAAATACTTCCTACCACTTAAATTTATATTTAATGTTAACAAATTGCTCTTTTCAGAAAAGCTTTTTGCACTACAACCCGTCTGCATTCTATATCCTCTCTACTTTGGCCACCGTCAGTTATTTTGCTGCTGGCCACCGTCAGTTATTTTGCTGCCCGAACAGCAAAACATGTGAATTACTTTTAGTTTTTCATTCTCCTCCCTGAACTGTACTCCCGTTTCCAACTTTCTTATCAGTTTCCTTTACTATGAGCTCTATTATCGGATCGAACAATGTAGGAGATACACGACAACCCTATCTGACTCCCTTTCACGTCATTCGATCTTACGAGTGCAGTCTGGATTCTGCACAAGTTGTAGATAACTTCCCCTGCCTCCCCACTCTCCCTTAAGAGTCACCACGTGGCCATCCTCTGTCCTCTGCCCCCGCCTTTCACATCCTCTTCTTATCTTCACTCCTCCTCCCCTTTCGATACAAAACGACTACTCGTCTCTATCAGGTTTGGTGTGCACAACGTTAGATATACAGTATACAAAAAATAAATTATTTTTGCAGAACGTAAAAAGTTTCATCGAGAAAGAATCGGCATACAGTTTGAGATGTAAGCCATTCTAAATATTCAAATGAAATTCTGAATCCTTGTTAGAACTTGGAACAAAGGTGGATAGTGTAAAACTCTGCTTAAGATAAAACTGACATTATTTACAGCATACTCACAACAACAATTTCCATAATTCATGGAAATTGCACATAGGTGTCAATTAATTGCTACATTACTCTTGATTTATGTCAGGGAAAAAAATCAAGGCTTTGAGATACTGGGTAAAGAAACTGCAAGATAGCACACTAGGTGATTGCACTAAATGGTTTAAATGTTTATAAAATATTCTCAGTGATTAGGCTGCATCATATTTCTCTTCTCCATTCTTCTTTTTCTTTTCAGACAAAAATGATGCAGCAGAATCAACAGAGCGATTTTATTTCCTTAACAAAGATTGCCAAATCTCACAGACCTACATACTTACAACTACATCTACATTTGGGCTACACAAAACACTGCAGCGCAGGGCAAAGGCTGCTTCCCACTGCACCACAAATACTGGTTGTCTTCCTGTTTCATTCACACACGAAGTTCTGGAAGAACAATTGTTTAAATGCTTCTGTGCACGCTCAAATTAGTTTAACCTCATCTTCACATCTGAGAGATACGTGAAGTGTGAAATATATTTCTAGTTTCATCACTTAAAGCACATTCTCGAAGTAAGTGTTTGTGGGACGGTTGGCGTCTGTGTCTGTTCGTGGCCCTCTTCTTTGTATACATTCCGTATCCCCTGTAGCCCTGTTTCGTATAGGACTGAAGCACTTGAGAAATATTCTAGAGCAAGCTGAGAAACCCATCACTGCGCATGTATTTATTTATTCATATGTTTGGAACTCATTTTTCACTTATAAAGCTTCTTTGTACACAATGTCGGAAGCAGTACAATTGGGGCCACGAACGAAGAGCTCATCTGCTTCACCGACACGGGAGAGAGCCACACAAAGCCGTCCACGTGAAACGCAACTGGCAACAAGGTCCACGCCCACGACATGCAGTGTATGGCCTCGTCCTCTGTTTACGGTCGTGTTATAACACGAGATGGCCGGGAACTGTACACAGTTAAAGCAAAATCGTAAATTGTTAGGAATAACTGGGATTTGAGGTATAAAAACTCACTCGAGAATACCATTTCCCATCAGAATTTCTGCTTCTTTGAAGTTATGTCGAAGAGAAGAAACTTAAAACCTCTGCAAGTGAAGGATTCTGAGTACTGAAATACTGCATCTTGTTCAGATTTACATTGTGCTTCACTTTTGGAAAGAGTTTCTACACAGCAAGTTAAAGTCTGACGTTCTCGAGCTGCAGCAAGTCTCACCTCACAATCTTCTGTGGATTCTCGAGTCGGGCCCGGTCCTCAGTATTGTACCCATCCTGATGCATTAAGAAAGACTTTGCTGCTTGATAGGGATCATTTTTATTTGTAAACAAAACGAAATCAAAATGTAATGGGTAGTCACCCAAATCAAAAAGAAATGATAATAAATCCGTTTTTCCTAACAAAAAATATAAATAAAACCTATCAAAAGAAGTAAAGCAATTAATACACAAAGCAAAGTCAGTGTATCTGTATATCAAAGCCATGTAAATACAATGTTAGTTTCTATTCATATAAATGTAAGATTGTGGTACTTTATTCTGTCACTCACATAGACCAAAAATACATTTGACTGAGTTAAAAAAATATGGGGTTTTCAAAAAGTCTCTCCGCAGTGCCGTACGACTGTTAGCCTCACGTGCCGTACGATTGTTCGCCTGCCCGGGTTTTTCGACGAAACAATAAACGCACAACGATACTGCAGTGATATTCTGTATCCGTTCGTAGGAGAACTTGTGTTAAGTGAAACAGTGAATGGTTACTTTAAATCAGATGGTGCAACCGCGCATACAGCTCACGTTTCAATGTCACTGCTTGCCGATGTTTTTGGTGATCGCATAATTTCACAGGGACTTGGGCCTCCACGATCACCTGACCTAACACCACCTAACTTTTTCTTCTGGGGTGCAGCAAAAGCAACTGTCTATAAAAACCGTCCAAAATCTGTCGACAAATTGAAAACTGCAATATCCACTTTCACTGCTTCTGTTACAGAAGAATTGTTACAGCTCGTGTTTGGAAACACGATTAGACAAATTGAATTGTGTATTCGACAACAACGGGGACACTTTCAACATTTAATGTGAAAATTTGTACATAAAAATGAATCTTCAATAAATTAATAACTCACATTTCACCGAGTTTCATTTCGGTATATTCACTGCGGCATACGGCACGTGCGGTTAACAATCGTATGGCACTGTGGAGAGACTGTTTGGACACCTCGTACAATAATGTGACAAAAGTTGTGGAATAGTGATACGCACGCATACAGATGGCAGTAGTATCGTACACACGAGGTATATAAGGGCAGTGCATTGGCAGAGTTGTCGTTTGCACTCGGGTGATTCGTGTGAAAAGGTTTGCGACGTGATTGAGCTACATGCGAGGGACATTCCATTTCAAAAAATCATTAGAGAGTTCAACATTCCGAGGCCGGCAACGTCAAGAGTTTGCCGAGGATACCAAATTTCGGTCACTACCTCTCACCACAGACAATGGCCTTCTCTCAATGACCGACACCAGTAGTGCATAGTGCTGTCAGTGCTAAATGACAAGCAGCACTGCACGAAATAACCACAGAAACCAAAACTGAATGCACGACAAACATATCTGTTCCGAGAGTGCAGCAAAATCTGGCACTAACGGGCCGTGGCAGCAGACGGACGTACGTTTTATTTGTGTGCGTGTCTCACGAAATAGATAGGTGCAGCATATCTACAAGTCAGGATGACGATAAACGTCGTGCCACGTTCACGGTACCTGCCGGTCGGACGGTTATTCCGTGTCATCGTGTCCAGCCTCGTAGATACGGTGTGAGCCAAAGATGAAGAATGGCGGTGACAGTGCCTGTGATGTCATAGGGATGAGGGAAAACTTGTTATTTCCTCATGTAGACACTCTTTTCTATGTACTGCTGTTCCAAAATGCATTCTTTGTACTAACTGCTTTATATTCTAAAAATGGAACACAAACGAGGCTCGAGAATCCTAACCCACATGTGTAGTGAGGAAAGAAGTTTGTGCAATCCCTCACGATCCGTTGTATTGTTATAAGATATGTAGGCAATTGTATTCTTATTACTGATTAGGTGAAACCGATGGCCTCATTACTCTGTCACTCGAGTGAATTCCTTCCTTTATCATCGACAGAGCTAGGGAAAAACAACTCTCATGGATCGGGGGCCTCAGCTCCTTCTAATAGGAAATAGAGCTCTCGATAAAATACCGATATATATTGGCGATATTTTTATTGAGTGCCAATATTTTTTTATATTATATTTTTTTACAATTTTCGATAAATATTTGAAGTTGTTCTTTCGAAATTGAAATATAACATAATTTTACTTTCACTGTGTAAAGGAGTTTCACTGCTTTCTGAGCTCTCATCGCATCCAGTCTTCCTCTTCGGCTGTGTGAAGCAAGTACAGATGGCACAAAGAAGAAGTCCGTTTGCTACAGGGATTGGCAGTGTGAACAGAATAACAAGAAATCCGATGTGAAGAAATAGCACACTAGTTGCTGAAACTGATGAATGAGGATCTAAATGACAAGATTGGTCTTTGCGGAGGTTGGAGACGTTTGAGGGGAAATGCAGACACGTTCGGTGGTCGACACTACCGATAGAAACTGCAACGTTTAACCTCACGGTGCGGTTTTGATACTACAACTGCTAAGTCGCAGGTGTTTGCAGAAATGAAAAAACAGGTAAATCGACACAAAGTGTTCCAGAGAAATCCGATTAGTGACAAAACCAAACGACAGACCCATAGGATACTTTTTATTGTGCCACTTACGTGCAGTTATCACCGGTAGCAAAGTGGTTATCGCCTAGCGTGAATGTGCACCATTTGTCTTTCAATCCTCGATTTGAAGAGGATAAGCAGGCTGCTAGCTTGTCGGTGTACAGTATATCTACTAATACATCAGTACTTAAATATACAGCTCTAAAACAGGCAGTTTATTTACAATGTGCAGCCGATATTTTTTTGGCCGGTATGTCGATACTTTTTCCGTCAATATACCAAAACGTTGACAATTTTGTTTCAATTTATCGAGGACAGATACTGATATTTTTTAAAATACTGGTGTACTGGATTCCCATTTTTTAAAAAAAATATCAACACTTCTAATAGGGAATGGGTGTCTCTGTCTTCTCTCTTCTTTCGGATAAGTGTATGCCCGTGCAAGCGAGCTGCACGATACAAAATAAACAGTCGAGGCCGTAATACAGTACAGCAATAGCTTAGTTCCACGACTGCTACATAAGAGAACAAAAACTGCTTAACAAGGAAGAATCTGAATCTCTCAGAAATTTTTAGTAGAAATGAAAAACAACTTAACATTAACTCAGGCCATCCCATTCAAGTATTTCCATCACAAATATTCCACACGTGCTCTGTAATTGGGTGATGTGAACAAAGCTGAGGTTACAAACGCATACGTTCAAAGTCCTGCTGCAGAGGTGAACGTCACAAGTGCATCACACAATACAGCCTCAACGCACAGACGCGGTAGTTTCGACCGTGGACGGAAGGGCACGACAGAGCAGGCGTCGGACACCTCCGGTCGTCCTCCTCCGATCCCCAAATCTGCGGACATTTCCACGTCAGACTGCTAACGTCTCACTGCCCCTCTGTGCCACAGGCAGCAGGTGCTCCGGGTACTAAACTGTAGCCGTCGGACGGACACATCACAGCTGAGGACATTCGGTACACCGAGTCCGTACGCCAGAGACGGGGCAGTGGCGGCAGGCGACCCACCTGCGGAGGTGCGGCACGTGTAGTGCGGCGAGGCAGGCGAGTAGTGGCGGCAGGAGTGGCAGGCGGCGCAGCGCCCGCACGTAGTTCCCCGAGTAGCAGGCCAGGCTGAACTCCAGCGCACTCTCCACCGTGTCAGACCTGGTAAAAAGAAAGCACCGAGCGTGGAATTTTACGGATTAAATGAAGTTTGGCAGACTTACGACCGAATTGTCACCTTTCAACTGAAGCTAGACCTCGGGCTACATTACGCCGTATTCCCGTCCGTCGGCTTTGCCGAGAAGCTGTCACGGTGCCCCTTACTGCCAAACCTAGACTGTGGGCTATGCTACAGTTCAGTCTGTCACCACGACAAATGTTCCAAAAACTAAGAGAGAGAGAGAGAAAAAGAAATATTGTCAGTGTTCTATTCTCGTTCCGTTTGTACATGTACGATGTCACTCTCTACATCTTCATTCTGTTGTGGAACAACATTAACATCTTCTTTCTGTAGGTTCAGTGGACCCCATTTTACAGTATACTCGAATGGTCCCAACCGTAATGACTCGGGAACTCCATCTGAGAAAGTGTGTGTAAATACTGAAAGATCACAGTTCGACTACTCGAAGACTTTTGTGCTTACAGATACGGTCTCTCTCCAGTAGTCAGCTGTGTGCAATAAATTGTTCCAAATGTCTGAAAAATCCGTGCAACTGTGTCGCCTTTTGCTACTGTAAAATACGCACAACACACCGCGTGCAGAATGACGTGGGCAAATGGGGGGTGGAGCAGTAGTGGTGGGGGAAATGCCGAGTACTGAAGGCGAAGTACCTTTCTAAACTGAAGCCTACACTCGTATTAAGTGGAGCCCCTCCACACCCACACTTGCACGGTGGCCATCTAAAAAGACCTACTGTCACCTCTGCTTCGGTTAGTGTCTAAAAATAATTCCGCTGAAAATGAAATGAAGGCAGCGACTTATTTTCACCTGACTTGTTACCTGTTCGAAACTTCCAGTGAAGTGTCAAGAGTGGAGAATTTTGAGTAAAGCCTACATTTCTCTTGTTGCTATTTTTTAATTGTTTCTTTTGCCAAAACAGACCATTATGTAGAGCACTGTGTACAATGTCAGCTCACTAACATGTCGTGCAGATTCAGTTGTGAGAGAATCTTGAAACAATGGTTTCAAGTGAGGAACTGAGGACAAATAAAGCCAGTATCTTATGAGAAGGCACATTCTCAGTACAAAAATAAACGTGCAATATCTTCAGTTATGTTGTTGCAAAACCTACAGCAATTCTCATTTCGCCCTTAAAAATTACAGTGTTCAATTGAAAAATTCTGTATTTAGTCAAATAACACGGAAGGTAATGAAGTTTCGCAAATTAATCGTGTGGCAAAATACTCCACGTTCTATCATTTGACAAAATGTTGTTTCAATATCTTAAAAGTTTATCAGGTATCAGGAAAGTTTCAGATATTTCACTGTGGCTTTATTGCCAGTGCATGTGATCGCAAATGAGTGCACTGTATAAAAATCAATTTTCTCGAGACTGGTGCAGGTACGGACCTCCCCTCGAGTCTAAGGAAAAATTCAATATGCTAGTTTAATTCCTTCCACAATAATGTATGATGTAAAATACACCTACAGTAAAATCAAAGTGGCCCTTGCTTTTCATTGCGAACATACCAAATTTCAGGTAGTGTTATACTTAAAGGCAGAAATCAATGAATAGTTTCTGTAAAAGCATTTGAGAAAAATTTCAGATTGCGCATCTCGCTTCTGCCGGTACAGTTCCTTGCCGACTGGCCGAAAGTGAGCAAACGACCGTTGCTCCCCTTCTGCACAAACGAATGAACTCGCCCCGCACTGTGGAGGAAAATTTGTCACTGCATACTGGCCACAACAATCAGCGTGGACTCTGCTTACTGAATATGCAGTAATTTTTTAATCTGAGCAGACATTAATCTGAAATGGAGAAGAATAATAATCCTGTCTCCTGTTCACAAATCTCAATATCAGTGCTTATGTGGGAAATGACTGTGGCTACAGCTGGTGTCCTACACACACACACACACACACACACACACACACACACACACACACACACACACAAGCACACACACGCGCGCACGCAACTCACATGCACAAGTAGTGTGTGTGTGTGTGTGTGTCTATTGTTGAAGAAGGGCTTAATGGCCGAAAGTTATAATTGTGAGAGCCTTTTCGTTGTGCCTATCTGACTGAGCATCTCTGCTATATGGTCAGTAGCAACTTTCCTTCTCATAACACTGTTCCCGTCTTATTTTTAAAATAAGTAATTTTCATGTACATAGCTTTGACAACTATTGTGTATGTGCTCTCACTGAGAGAAGGTCACGTAAAAACTCAGTGATATTTTGCTTAATAAATGGAAGCACAATCGTAATGAGTTTACATAATTTGTGGTAACTGTCTTACGTAGAACTGGATCCTGTCACGGCAATGATGCGATCTCTGCAAATCGAATGTTTACATGTGTGTATTTGTGCTTGTCTCCACAGTTCTCATTGTTTTGTGTTGCATTTCAGAGAGTGAATGAGCACATATGGCAATTACTGGCTAATTGCCCCCCCCCCCACCCCCACCCTTCCTATCTCTGTCTATCCACCTCTAATTCCCTCTGTTTCTCTCCACATTATCACGCCAACCCCAATAGGAGGTTGCCCGTTCTTACTTCCAGGTATTATGTTTACCAAGTTTGGTTGAAACTTATCCAGGGTTTTTTTTTTTTTTATATATATATTATCAAGGCTTTCAGCACTCACGTACATGTCACATATGTTTAATATATTACACACACATCTTTAGTGAACTGTACCCTGCAGTTTGGTTATCAATGCTTATGACAATGACATCTTATATCCCAAGCTACAAGTCGTACAATGTTATAATTTTGTAGGTACATTCAGTCATTATGTGAATGCTGTCTGCAAAGTGTGTTGTGAGTACAGTTAGTAGTATAGTAAAATGTCGTGCCCAATGTGGCAATTTTACTGCGAGAACTGAAAATGTAGTAAGTGACAAGTTTCTTCAAAAAATGGTTCAGATGTCTCTGAGCACTATGGGACTTAACTTCTGAGGTCATCAGTCCCCTAGAACTTAGAACTACTTAAACCTAACTAACTTAAGGACATCACACACATCCATGCCAGAGGCAGGGTTCGAACCTGCGACCGTAGCGCCTAGAACTGCTCGGCCACGCCGGCTGCCAAGTTTTCATCCTTTCATCATTTTGTGGCATTGTCAGTGAGAAAAATTTTCATACGGAATTGGAATTATGTACAAAGTTTGTTATAAGTCACTAAGGGCTCTCATTCTCAAATACTGGATGAATGAAGTCCAGTTATTAGCATGTCACGAGCTACACTGCTTTTTCATTTTCACCCACACATTTTTGATAGGTGGCTGGCTCTTACCTCACAGTGATTCTTTGCAGACATTAAGTGGTAGGTTTACCAAGTTTGGCTGAAATCGGTCGAGTGGTTTAGGAGGACATGTGGTACATACACACGTAGATAAATGTACGGATAAAATAAACACATCACAGTATTAATTCAGCACCACCAGAAGGTCACACAAGGGTAGTTCCCACACACACGACCACCGTTTCCAGCTGCCGAGGCCCAAATGTGCACTGCAATAGTGTCTGTCATGAGCAGTAATTTCAGGTGGATGTTGGGGATAAGCAGGAGGCATTGGGTGGGGAGGGGGAGGGACAGCAGGAGAGGGGTTGGGGAAGATGATGTATTGCCTGTGGAGGATGCGGGATTTAATGGGGCAGGATAGGGTTGCTGGTGCAGAGTTGGGAGGTTGTGTGGGGGCAGGTGAGCAGGAAAGGGAGAGGGCAAAGGAGAGAGGTAGAGACGGGGCAAAGACTGTGGGTACATCACTGAAATAGAAGGCGTGTGTAGTGCTGGAGTGGGGGCAGGGGTGGGGATTGGTGAGTGGGAGGCAGAGATTAGTGAATGTTGAGGTCAGGGGGATTCTGAGAATGAACACCCCACTAACACCCCCAATGTCCACAGCCTTGCCACTTATTGAACACTACTTTTCCCGATGCCTGTCCAACTCCACACCTACAGCCTCCTTCCCGGTCACTGCGACCGACTGTATCCTCACCCACAAATACTTCTCCTTTGAAGGCATCGTCTAAGTGACGAAGGAAAGCAGATAGTGAGGTAAAGATGGAGATAAAAATGTAAAAGGGGAATTAAACAACTGCTAGCACTGAAAAAAAAAGGAGTGGCGGAGGGGCTATATTGTAATGGAGAATAGCTCCAGGAGGGTGTCTGGATGTGAGGACATGTTGCAGGGCAACATCCCATCTCCAGAGTTCAGGTAAGCTAGGAATGGGTGTCAAAATCCTTCCCCTACAATTCTTTCCCATCGATTCAGCTGCAGTTTTCAGGAACATCTCGTGCTGTAAATATGTGCCTCTGCCCAGTGCAATCCTCATTATTATGTCTATCTTGCACCTTTTTTCTTTATCAGATCTAATACACAGATAGCAAAATCCGTCTTCGAGACCATCTCGTCCGAGTTTAAACATTTTCCTTCCATTTATGCGTGTCTGCTAGGGCTCACTCCACTTCATTAAGCAACTGACTCACTTCCAGTCCACTTTCTGTGACAACTGCTGCGACGTGTGTGAACTGCAACGTGCAATGTATATCCTCGAGAGACGACTTTTGGGATGGCAATTTTGTGGTTTTTTGCATTAGTAATTCATATTTCCCTTCTGGAAGTGGAACATTAATTACAGTCCAGTAAAGCGTGACACTATCACAGCCAATTTCCTTTACCCGATGTTCTCTCTCTACCGTCTGAAGTGTACAGTTGCCTAATTTATTTTCCTCTTGCACAACAAGGGACTGTGGATTACTCTGATAGGCAATGTATAAATTCCATAAAAAATTACCTGAAATCCTTAGTCCACTTGACATCTCAACTCCATGTGTTGAAAAACAATGCCTTCAGTAAGATAACTGGTAGTAAGATGTGCTTCTCAGAAACACAGTAAAGTTAAGGTGTATTCACTCTTGAAAGTCATACTGAAAGCGAGCCCTTCTGTGATACAACAACCAGTAGCTATTTGCTTCCCATACTTTGGGAGGAGGCAGTATGGACCAAAACATGAATAAAGTGTCTAGTAAACCCAGTCTCTAAAGTGGATACCTTAAGAGCTATGAGTACTTGTTCAGTAGAAGAGATATGTTTTCAGTAGCAAAGATGAAGACGAGCTTGCAATAGAAGAGATTTGTTTCACAGTATCAAAGGTGAAGAAGTGCTCACAGTTCTTAACGTATGCATTTTAGAGAAATTTTTACTATCCCTTTTGCTTCACACGTACGTTCCTGTCATATCCCTGAATACTGACCGTTCCTCGTGGGACACCACGTATGCAGTGCCATTGCGAGGAAAGAAAAATCTAATTAAAAATTGCACTCCAGAGAGTTGCATACGCCATTAGCGACTCCAGCTGCACGACACAGAGAATAGAGGAGGGGGAAAACACAGAGCCTACACTACTTCTGGACAGATGCGGAAGTACACGCTTATGTGCAGCACCCAGTTGTCAAACGGTGCCCAGCTGTGCAGTGGTCATCTGGGCCGTAGCCGTCGTCTCCTCCCCTTCTGTGCAGATACGGGCTGACGTATTTTGAGTTCACTTTACTGTGTCTTATACATTTAAATCTACCTATCCGCCTGCCTGAGGTAAGTACTGGCTGCACATTCTGCCTCCAGGAAACTGTACACAAATTCACAGCACAGTGTAAAGTAACAGAATACTAAGATACATAACAAAGTTTGCACTACAGACGACAGCACAGTAACCGATAGTAGCTCCCGACGTATACACAAACTTACGTAACTTGATACGCCCGTACGAGATGTGAGAGAAAAGTCACGAGAATGACAACACTGCGAGCAATCTGGCAGCTTTACGTCGTTCTACTCGTGTCGACAGACGTATTCGTATCTTTCAGAGGCTCAGTTCGAGTTTCGGTCCCTACAGCCGTCACGTGATTTCTGAGAGTGCAATCGGTGAAGCTGTGTTTTTGTTGCGTGTTACAAACACTGAACAGTGAAATTTAGAGAAACGTTATTAATATCGAGTTTTATCTTACATTTGGGAAATCCATGAGTACGATCTCTGAAAAGTTGAAACGGGACTACGGGGAATATTCCTTATCGAGAGCACGAGTTTTTCGCTGACGTGAATTGTTTTTGGAAGGCAGAGAATACGTCGAAGATGAACCTCGCTCGGGGAGACCTTCGACTTAAAAAACAGACGAAAACGTCTAACGTGTGCACGCTCTCGTCAGATTAAACCGACGTTTAACAATTAAGGATGGTGGGTGACCTGTTAAACTTAAACACTGTCACCATATATCAGGTTTTGACTCGGTGCTGAAGAAACATGCATCGATCTTCTTGAGAGGACTGCCAATGACCACAAATGGTTCAGTTGTGTGATGACAAGTGATGAATCGTGGATTTTTGAGTTCTATCCTGAGACAAAGTGACAAAGTGAGAAGTGGCAGACTGAGATATCTCCTCCACTGAAAAAAGCTCGAACGAGCAAATCGGAGATCAAAGCAATGCTGATTTGACTTTCTGACAGTAGGGATATCGTGCATAAAGAATATGTTCACCTAGGACAAACTACCACCTAGGTGTTTTACAAATATGTCCTCGAAAGGCTCCGGAAGAGGGTGGATCGAGTGAGATTGGACATTGCAGACAATGGTTGCTGCATTGTGACAATGCCCCATCTTACACAGTTACTTCCGTCACGAAATGCTTCACCTCAAGAGGCATTCCTATTGTTCCATAGCCCCCAATTCGCCTGATCTGCATCCTTGTGATTATTCCCCCCCCCCCCCCTCCCCCCCAAGACAAAAACTGAAAAATGTCGTAAAAGGACTCTGGAGAACATCCGAAAGAATGTGACCGACATGTTAAAGCTGCCAAAGGGAACTACTTTTAAGGGGACAATATTATTGTTTGAAAATAAATAAATAAAAATTTTGGCAGATAGAAAAATCAGTCCAATTAATTTTCTCACACACCTCATATTGTAATGATATTAGCTGACCAAGTTAATGAAACAGAGGCACCTGAACCGAAATAATGATGAAATATGGCTTCTATCTGAAAGCATGTGTAACAAATGCAAACATATGCTAAAACCAGTATTTACAAATTTTGTACAAAGAAACCTACTTGTAATTAATGTTCAGTGATGTGTAAAGATCCCAGGATTCAAGTTAGTAATGAAATCAAACTTGTATTTAAGAAGTGATTAATATTTGTAAATCAAATATTGTTATGAAAAGTATTTCATTTACTATGGCAATGACAACTGTATTATTACTGCATGTTTGTTTCTGAGAAATAATTGTGACAAATTATTTTGGAAAACTAATTATTTTTAATTGTAAATGTCAAAGTTAATGTTTTCAACAATGAATGTATTCATATTTTGACTATTACAGGGCAATTCAAAAAGGACTTCACAGCTTTGAAATGATATAGAAATTTATTGAGATAACTTACAGAATCAGTAGGGGTGTCATTTTGCAGCAAACAACTTTAACTTTGATTCACATAGTGCATCAGTATCCCATTCCACCACCAGGAGTCACAGTGTAGGGCATAGTTAAATAGGTTACTTCCACTGGTGCGGAGCACGTTCGCTGTGCATTTCGGTTTCGTGAAACAAACTCTGCGACAACTGTTTGGTGTACATTTTATACCAAATACACTAAAGAACCTCCGAGCAGGCTTACAATTTACTCCTGGCACAAGAACATTATTGAGACGAGCTGTTCACTGTGACACGATAAATCGCACGGTCACCCGCAAATTGACAATTATGTCAAGTTAGGGAGAGCTTTGCCTAGAGTTCACAAATATCAACTTTTTAATTCCACAGGTCAATGGAGATGACCGAAACGGGACAGTTCACCAACGGCAACACAGTGTACCACTTCATTTCCCCGACTATCGCTTCTCGGGTCGGTGGATTGGCTGTGAAGGGCCAATTGCATGGCCGGCCACCTCGGTTGCCAGACTTGACACCACTGAATGTTATAATTTTGTAGGTACATTCAGTCATTATGTGAATGCTGTCTGCAAAGTGTGTTGTGAGTATAGTTAGTAGTACAGTAAAATGTCGTGCCTAATGTGGCAATTTTACTGCGAGAACTGAAAATGTAGTAAGTGACAAGTTTTCTTCAAAAAATGGTTCAGATGTCTCTGAGCACTATGGGACTTAACTCCTGAGGTCATCAGTCCCCTAGAACTTAGAACTACTTAAACCTAACTAACCTAAGGACATCACACACATCCATGCCCGAGGCAGGGTTCGAACCTGCGACCGTAGCGCCTAGAACTGCTCGGCCACGCCGGCTGCCAAGTTTTCATCCTTTCATCATTTTGTGGCATTGTCAGTGAGAAAAATTTTCATACGGAATTGGAATTATGTACAAAGTTTGTTATAAGTCACTAAGGGCTCTCATTCTCAAATACTGGATGAATGAAGTCCAGTTATTAGCATGTCACGAGCTACACTGCTTTTTCATTTTCACCCACACATTTTTGATAGGTGGCTGGCTCTTACCTCACAGTGATTCTTTGCAGACATTAAGTGGTAGGTTTACCAAGTTTGGCTGAAATCGGTCGAGTGGTTTAGGAGGACATGTGGTACATACACACGTAGATAAATGTACGGATAAAATAAACACATCACAGTATTAATTCAGCACCACCAGAAGGTCACACAAGGGTAGTTCCCACACACACGACCACCGTTTCCGGCTGCCGAGGCTCAAATGTGCACTGCAATAGTGTCTGTCATGAGCAGTAATTTCAGGTGGATGTTGGGGATAAGCAGGAGGCATTGGGTGGGGAGGGGGAGGGACAGCAGGAGAGGGGTGGGGGAAGATGATGTATTGCCTGTGGAGGATGCGGGACGTAATGGGGCAGGATAGGGTCGCTGGTGCAGAGTTGGGAGGTTGTGTGGGGGCAGGTGAGCAGGAAAGGGAGAGGGCAAAGGAGAGAGGTAGAGACGGGGGAAAGACTGTGGGTACATCACTGAAATAGAAGGCGTGTGTAGTGCTGGAGTGGGGGCAGGGGTGGGGATTGGTGAGTGGGAGGCAGAGATTAGTGAATGTTGAGGTCAGGGGGATTCTGAGAATGAACACCCCACTAACACCCCCAATGTCCACAGCCTTGCCACTTATTGAACACTACTTTTCCCGATGCCTGTCCAACTCCACACCTACAGCCTCCTTCCCGGTCACTGCGACCGACTGTATCCTCACCCACAAATACTTCTCCTTTGAAGGCATCGTCTAAGTGACGAAGGAAAGCAGATAGTGAGGTAAAAAGGGAGATAAAAAATTAAAAGGGGAAGTAAACAACTGCTAGCACTGAAAAAAAAGGAGTGGAGGAGGGGCTATATTGTAATGGAGAATAACTCCAGGAGGGCGTCTGGATGTGAGGACATGTTGCAGGGCAACATCCCATCTCCAGAGTTCAGGTAAGCTAGGAATGGGTGTCAAAATCCTTCCCCTACAATTCTTTCCCATCGATTCAGGTGCAGTTTTTAGGAACATCTCGTGCTGTAAATATGTGCCTCTCCCCGGTGCAATCCTCGTTATTATGTCTATCTTGCACCTTTTTTCTTTATCAGATCTAATACACAGATAGCAAAATCCGTCTTCGAGATCATCTCGTCCGAGTTTAAACATTTTCCTTCCATTTATGCGTGTCTGCTAGGGCTCACTCCACTTCATTAAGCAACTGACTCACTTCCAGTCCACTTTCTGTGACAACTGCTGCGACGTGTGTGAACTGCAACGTGCAATGTATATCCTCGAGAGACGACTTTTGGGATGGCAATTTTGTGCTTTTTTGCATTAGTAATTCATATTTCCCTTCTGGAAGTGGAACATTAATTACAGTCCAGTAAAGCGTGACACTATCACAGCCAATTTCCTTTACCCGATGTTCTCTCTCTACCGTCTGAAGTGTACAGTTGCCTAATTTATTTTCCTCTTGCACAACAAGGGACTGTGGATTACTCTGATAGGCAATGTATAAATTCCATAAAAAATTACCTGAAATCCTTAGTCCACTTGACATCTCAACTCCATGTGTTGAAAAACAATGCCTTCAGTAAGATAACTGGTAGTAAGATGTGCTTCTCAGAAACACAGTAAAGTTAAGGTGTATTCACTCTTGAAAGTCATACTGAAAGCGAGCCCTTCTGTGATACAACAACCAGTAGCTATTTGCTTCCCATACTTTGGGAGGAGGCAGTATGGACCAAAACATGAATAAAGTGTCTAGTAAACCCAGTCTCTAAAGTGGATACCTTAAGAGCTATGAGTACTTGTTCAGTAGAAGAGATATGTTTTCAGTAGCAAAGATGAAGACGAGCTTGCAATAGAAGAGATTTGTTTCACAGTATCAAAGGTGAAGAAGTGCTCACAGTTCTTAACGTATGCATTTTAGAGAAATTTTTACTATCCCTTTTGCTTCACACGTACGTTCCTGTCATATCCCTGAATACTGACCGTTCCTCGTGGGACACCACGTATGCAGTGCCATTGCGAGGAAAGAAAAATCTAATTAAAAATTGCACTCCAGAGAGTTGCATACGCCATTAGCGACTCCAGCTGCACGACACAGAGAATAGAGGAGGGGGAAAACACAGAGCCTACACTACTTCTGGACAGATGCGGAAGTACACGCTTGTGTGCAGCACCCAGTTGTCAAACGGTGCCCAGCTGTGCAGTGGTCATCTGGGCCGTAGCCGTCGTCTCCTCCCCTTCTGTGCAGATACGGGCTGACGTATTTTGAGTTCACTTTACTGTGTCTTATACATTTAAATCTACCTATCCGCCTGCCTGAGGTAAGTACTGGCTGCACATTCTGCCTCCAGGAAACTGTACACAAATTCACAGCACAGTGTAAAGTAACAGAATACTAAGATACATAACAAAGTTTGCACTACAGACGACAGCACAGTAACCGATAGTAACTCCCGAAGTATACACAAACTTACGTAACTTGATACGCCCGTACGAGATGTGAGAGAAAAGTCACGAGAATGACAACACTGCGAGCAATCTGGCAGCTTTACGTCATTCTACTCGTGTCGACAGACGTATTCGTATCTTTCAGAGGCTCAGTTCGAGTTTCGGTTCGTACAGCCGTCACGTGATTTCTGAGAGTGCAATCGGTGAAGTTGTGTTTTTGTTGCGTGTTACAAACACTGAACAGTGAAATTTAGAGAAACATTATTAATATCGAGTTTTATGTTACATTTGGGAAATCCACGAGTACGATCTCTGAAAAGTTGAAACGGGACTACGGGGAATATTCCTTATCGAGAGCACAAGTTTTTCACTGACGTGAATTGTTTTTGGAAGGCAGAGAATACGTCGAAGATGAACCTCGCTAGGGGAGACCTTCGACTTAAAAAACAGA
The DNA here is from genome assembly GCF_023864275.1 of Schistocerca cancellata. Classification (NCBI taxonomy): domain Eukaryota; kingdom Metazoa; phylum Arthropoda; class Insecta; order Orthoptera; family Acrididae; genus Schistocerca; species Schistocerca cancellata. The sequence goes on from NC_064637.1 coordinate 166,358,699, forward strand.
CGAAAACGTCTAACGTGTGCACGCTCTCGTCAGATTAAACCGACGTTTAACAATTAAGGATGGTGGGTGACCTGTTAAACTTAAACACTGTCACCATATATCAGGTTTTGACTCGGTGCTGAAGAAACATGCATCGATCTTCTTGAGAGGACTGCCAATGACCACAAATGGTTCAGTTGTGTGATGACAAGTGATGAATCGTGGATTTTTGAGTTCTATCCTGAGACAAAGTGACAAAGTGAGAAGTGGCAGACTGAGATATCTCCTCAACTGAAAAAAGCTCGAACGAGCAAATCGGAGATCAAAGCAATTCTGATTTGACTTTCTGACAGTAGGGATATCGTGCATAAAGAATATGTTCACCTAGGACAAACTATCACCTAGGTGTTTTACAAATATGTCCTCGAAAGGCTCCGGAAGAGGGTGGATCGAGTGAGATTGGACATTGCAGACAATGGTTGCTGCATTGTAACAATGCCCCATCTCACACAGTTACTTCCGTCACGAAATGCTTCACCTCAAGAGGCATTCCTATTGTTCCATAGCCCCCAATTCGCCTGATCTGCATCCTTGTGATTATCCCCCCCCCCCCCCCCCCCCCCCCCCCAAGACAAAAACTGAAAAATGTCGTAAAAGGACTCTGGAGAACATCCGAAAGAATGTGACCGACATGTTAAAGCTGCCAAAGGGAACTACTTTTAAGGGGACAATATTATTGTTTGAAAATAAATAAATAAAAATTTTGGCAGATAGAAAAATCAGTCCAATTAATTTTCTCACACACCTCATATTGTAACGATATTAGCTGACCAAGTTAATGAAACAGAGGCACCTGAACCGAAATAATGATGAAATATGGCTTCTATCTGAAAGCATGTGTAACAAATGCAAACATATGCTAAAACCAGTATTTACAAATTTTGTACAAAGAAACCTACTTGTAATTAATGTTCAGTGATGTGTTAAGATCCCAGGATTCAAGTTAGTAATGAAATCAAACTTGTATTTAAGAAGTGATTAATATTTGTAAATCAAATATTGTTATGAAAAGTATTTCATTTACTATGGCAATGACAACTGTATTATTACTGCATGTTTGTTTCTGAGAAATAATTGTGACAAATTATTTTGGAAAACTAATTATTTTTAATTGTAAATGTCAAAGTTAATGTTTTCAACAATGTATGTATTCATATTTTGACTATTACAGAGCAATTCAAAAAGGACTTTACAGCTTTGAAATGATATAGAAATTTATTGAGATAACTTACAGAATCAGTAGGGGTGTCATTTTGCAGCAAACAACTTTAACTTTGATTCACATAGTGCATCAGTATCCCATTCCACCACCAGGAGTCACAGTGTAGGGCATAGTTAAATAGGTTACTTCCACTGGTGCGGAGCATGTTCGCTGTGCATTTCGGTTTCGTGAAACAAACTCTGCGACAACTGTTTGGTGTACATTTTATACCAAATACACTAAAGAACCTCCGAGCAGGCTTACAATTTACTCCTGGCACAAGAACATTATTGAGACGAGCTGTTCACTGTGACATGATAAATCGCACGGTCACCCGCATATTGACAATTATGTCAAGTTAGGGAGAGCTTTGCCTGGAGCCCACAAATATCAACTTTTTAATTCCACAGGTCAATGGAGATGACCGAAATGGGACAGTTCACCAATGGCAACACAGTGTACCACTTCATTTCCTCGACTATCGCTTCTCGGGTCGGTGGATTGGCTGTGAAGGGCCAATCGCATGGCCGGCCACCTCGGTTGCCAGACTTGACACCACTGGATTTCTTCCTCTGGGGTTACATTAAAGACTGTGTGTGTGTTCCTCCCCTAACAAACAGTTTAGCAGATCTGAAAAATCAAACATACACTGCCATTGCACAAGTTATGCCCAATTTGCTGCAATGGTTCTGGGAAGAAATTGATTACCAGTGGGTTGTATGCTGCATCACAAATAGTAGTCACACTGAACCAAAACGTCACTTGACACTTTATTGTGAAACTTGAGATCGCTAATTACAAAATAACACATCCACTGATTCTGTAAATTATCTCAACAAATTTCTATATCATCCCAAAGTTGTACAATCCTTTTTGACTTGCCCTATATAAGGGACCACCACGGCAGCACAGTCGTGGCGAGTATTGTCTCATATTTCGTAGGTTCGATGTTACGTCATCTTCGTGGTGTGAACAAACAAATAATTAAGCACATTTTTATTTCTGCAAGATTACAGTGGAACCTCACATACTGAGCATAATTTGTTCCCGAATCTTACTCGTAGTGCGAAAAACAGTCATTACGGGAAACAATTTATCCCGTATAAATTAATGTAAAATATGATAATATGTTCCTTGCAGAAAAAGTACTACAAGTTTTATCTTATTAATGCCATAAATTCGAAGAAAATTATACGTACAGTATTATGTGCTTTATTTTATCCACAATACATAATTAATTCTTTTTCACTAGGAAGCTATCTGTAGTCATTCGTTTCTGCAGACACTTCAACACTCGGTGAAAATGTGACATAGCATTATTGTCAAATATATGCAAAGTGCACATGGCCACTGCTTTTGGGATGACGATTTTCAATATATGATGCAACCGATTTGCATGCTTTCAGAATTTCTCTTATTGTGCCAGAAGATTACAGTTTTGCTGTTACTGCTTATTCCTCTGAAGACCTCTCTTCACAACTTCCCGATGTGAAATGTAGTGGACTGACAAGACAGCCAGTCCACAGTGACGGGTAACCGAAAGACACGCGTACACACACGCCAGCTGGCGTGAGTTCTGGAACAGGATACTTTGTGAATGCTATAGAGAAAAGTTCGTAGCTTGTCTAATACTTGACTTTATTCCATGATTGTGGTACATCGCTCTTGATGATACAAATGAGACTTTAATTACAAGCACTGTAAGGCTAATGGCGCCTTGCTAGGTCATAGCTATGGACTTAGCTGAAGGCTATTCTAACTGTCTCTCAGCAAATGAGAGAAAGGCTTCGTCAGTGTAGTCGCTAGCAAAGTGGTCGTACAACTGGGGCGAGTGCTAGTCCGTCTCTCTAGACCTGCCATGTGGTGGCGCTAGGTCTGCAATTACTGACAGTGGCAACACGCGGGTCCGACATGTACTAATGGACCGCGGCCGATTTAAAGCTACCACCTAGCAAGTGTGGTGTCTGGTGGTGACACCACATGAAACACACTGCAACTCCATAAACTCTTTGGTAGTAATTTCTTGGTTGTGATCTTCTGCAAGATCACTGACATCATTGGTAAACATTTCTAGTACCATGCTCTTGGCCAAAGCCACAATCTCATTGACTACAGGCTCCATAGGTACTGACTCAAATTCCTCAGAGTCACATTCGACAACACACTTTGGCAAAAGCTTCTTGCAAGCAGAACTGAGAGTTATCTCGGTAATCCTTTCCTGCGCCTTCGCAACCATCTTGATATATTGAAGTGATATTCTCAAAATTCCATGAGAGAGGAATTGGTAGCTTCAGTCAACTCAAAGCAATGCTTGGAGAATGTTTCAGTGTAGAGCTTCTTAAAGTTACAAATAATAGGCTGGAGTAATGGAGCGGTGTTGGGAGGCAAAAATAGGATACTGATGAACCGAAATTCTTCAAGGAAGTGGTCTTGTAGCCCTGGAGGATGGGTAAGAGCATCGTCCATAGCAATCAACATTCAATTGATCCAATGACAAAAAACATCATGTGTCTCCCAAGCCTTGTTGTTGGACCTCCACATCACATTTACATCTTCTGGACTTTATACGTCTCGAAGGCTCGTGGAGTTTCTGAATGGTAAACAAGTAGCAGTTCAATTTACAAATCACTGCTTGCATTGGCACAAAATAGTAGTGTGAGACAATCTTTCATTTTCTTGTGACGGTGCAGTGTATTCTCCTCTGTTGTTATAAAGGTACAATTCGGCATCTTTCTCCAAAATAGATCAGTCTCATCACAATTAACAACCTGTTGTGTAAACCCTCAGAATCTACGAGCATCTCGAAGCTGCCGATGAAGTTCTCTGCTGCCTCTGTGTCAGAGCTGGCCGCTTCGCCGTGCCTCATAACACTGTGGATGTCGGTTCTTCTCTTAAACTTCTCGAACCACCGACGGCTTCCCTTAAACACTCCTTCAATCACTGACGATCCTGGCGTCTTCTTAATGAGGTCGGCGAAAAACATTCTCGCCTCGTCACAAATGATGTTTTCGTTAATAGTGTTGCCCTGCAACTGCTTTTCATTTATCCAAATAAGGAGCAACCTGTTGATATCATCCAAAAAATGAAACCATTGTTTAGATACTTTTGTCACTCACTTTGAAGCACTTATCTCCTTAATCTTGTCCTTCTTCTTGAGAACAGTGCAAATAATTGATGTAGACTGATTATATGTGCATGCTAAATCAGCAATGCTCACCCCAAGTCCGCATTTTTCAACGATTTTACATTTCATTTCTAAGATCATTTTCTTTGTTTTGCCGTCATGTTCTTGCAGCTTTATCTTCGGGAACATTTCTAGGATCGTTTCAAAAATTTGCACAAAAAAAGCACAGTGTGAACACAAGTTTAGAGAAATGTGTGATCACAAGCTGCACTAAGACGGTAGCAGAAAGAACGCCAAATCCAGATTGCAGTACGTACTAAAGACACAGTTCGTATTCCGCTGCTGACAATGAAAGGTGTTCAAACTGTTGAACGTGTGTGGCATCACACTAAACTGTTGTCACTCATTACGCGAAACAACACTCGTTATGTGAATCATTTTTTCCAATTTGTTTTGCTCATTATGCGAATTGCACACTATGCAAGGTGCTCGTTAAGTGAGGTTCCACTGTATTTAGTAGATTTTAATAACCGAGATAAGCAGCTCTATTACTGACAGCCTTAGATATTTGAAGATATCACAAACTTCAAGAAACTGCAAGATAAGTATCCATTTCTGGTGGTCGCACTTTAACGGGCTGGCTCAGACGCACCTGTACGCCGCAGGCAGCTGCAGAGCCCGCTGCAGCGCGTCTGCACTTCCCGGCGCCAGCACGAGGTAGAGTGCCTCGGTGTCCGCCCGACCGTCGCAGCCGGTCGCGCTCCTACCACTCTCCCGCTCCTGCCGGTCGTAGAGAACCAGCAGCCGCTGCACGCACTCCAGCAAGTGCTGCCTGTGGATCACCGCGTCAAAGCGCGATGCCGGCTCTTCGCACGACCTGGAATATGCGCCACTTGAAACTTAAGTAAGTCGTACATACAGGGCAATGGGGGTCGTTCGATCGATAGTGCCCCACAACTTTTCTCTCGGAACGTATTTTTCTCTTAAGAGGTAGAATCTGGTGACAATGTCAATCGACATTTCTTCCACATTACTTTTTTACTACACAGTCTGTAGCACACACAAGAGTATGTATTCCTTGCAAGTGTAGACTTCTGCGAGTATGTGGTCACTGTCAACAAACTTTCTCAGGGTATGTGACTTCCTTGTCAGTATGTAAAATTCTCCGACGGTTTGGCCACTATTGCAAATGACCTTTCTCAAGGTGTTTTGCTTGCTGTTGAATGAAAAAAAAAAATAGTTCTTATAGACTAGGGAAGAAGCTGTTTTGTGATCTGATAGGTGTTAAGGATGAGGAGGAAGGGCGTTAAGACATCCTTTATTGGTTTTTCTTTTGTTTCTTGTTATTGGTGGAAACAGAAATCCTCTAGTGGCATTTGATTTATTTCTCACCACTGGTGAAAATAGGCATATGAGAAATGAGTGGCAGTTGTTATGTAGTGCGGTTTACTCGCTGCCCAGTGCTAGCTGAGGCGTGCCAGTACCCTGTGTGCCTACGGTCACTTTGGTCTCCTGTCCGACTGTTCAGGTCTCTTGCGAGAGCTGATACCCCGTAGCACTGTTACTGCTGGCAGCTGAGATGCTGAAAGTCTGTGCCAATCTGCTCTACTCGTGTTGCCCGGTCATTCGGTTACTTCTATCACCTCTCTAATCTTCGTCCTCAGAGTAACGGCCGTTTCACCAGTACGCGTGCTTCTCGAAATCCTGTGCATATTTCGCACTCGTCCTGGCGTTTTGACACTGCCGACTCGGTGTGTTCTCTCGGGCAGATATAGTTTTCGTGTCCACATATATGTGTCATAACCAGTCACCGAGCCTCAGCTACGTACACTAGTTCACACTCGCGGCCGATTTCGTGAACTCCAGCTGTATGTAGTCGTCTACTGCAGCTTTTATTGAACCGAGAACATCTTTTATTACATCCCTGATTTGAAAAATTTGCTCAAAACTTGCTCTGTGGAGAATTTTCCCACACGTTCGGTGACCCCTCACAGGCACACTAATACGACGGTACTCTGTGTTTCCTTCTGCACTTCCCTACTGCCTTCCTTTGCCACCTAAGCTTTGCCTATTATTTTCACGTCATAACCATATGATCGAAAGGTGGACCCCAGGTTTTTTAGTTCTGCCTCCAGATGTTCATCATCACTGATCTTGTGGGTCCTCTCAGTTAAAGTGAGCAGGGCAGACTTCTTCTGAGCAGGGAGATAGTGGCAGCAAGCATGTAGCCACCTGTCTATGCTTGTGGATTTTTCTGTATACGCTGTGGTCATGTTTACTATCTGGATTTTGGTAAATTTCCACATCGAGGAAAGGCAGCACCCTATTCTTTTCAATCTCCATAGTAAATTGGATTTTACTATACTGTTCAGTCAGGTGTTGGTGGAAATTCTCTTAATCTTCTTCTCCTCGAGGCCGGAAAACAGAGGTATCATCAATACACCAGAATTTTGGGCATAATGGGGCTGACTGGAGAGCTGTTTCTTCAAATGCCTCCACGAACATGTCTGCTGCAATAGGTGAGAGGGGAAACATGCAGGTACATAGTCTGTTAGGGTAGGCGGTCATTAAACAGTGGTGCACTAGCTCACAGACATCAGTAGCAACGCATTCCTCTGAGATGTTCACAGTGGCCGACTAGTACATTCATAAATAAAGTATTCACATTGTAACTAACCAGCAGATCCATAACCGAGATACATTTTTATTTTAAAAGTGTCCAAAATGAGTGGGGTCCTTAAAGTATGAATCTATTGGCTCACTAGATGTTGAAGCTTCAGGGAAAAGACCTTTGTGGAACTTTGGCATCCCATACGTCCTCAGTGCCGGTGAAACTTGCGGGATGAGTCTTCCAGTTGTGTGAAGTTCACTCTGGTTTGCTTTAACAGTGCTTGTATCAATTTGACTATCTTGGCTGTCAGATTCCCTTTACGTTACTTATAAATGGGTTCACTAAGGAGATCCTCCAGTCATTTGATATAATCTGATATGTCCAACACTATGGCGCCATTTACCTTGTCTGGCTGTAATACTAATTAGCACCGTTCTTCAGGTTTGCAATAGAATATCATTTCTTCTTGCTGATGTTTTGTTTGGGTTGCTTTGTGTGAGCCAGGACTTGTACCCTTTCTTATTCATCACTAATTGTGGTAGGTGACATACTGAAACCTCAACAGATTCGATGATGCCTTCTTTTCATAATCCCTTTTCAGGCTACAGCAAAATTCATCACCTCAGTCAGCATTTGCGTAACTGCATCACATACGGTGTAGCTAGAGAGGTTACCCACTGTCTGTCACATGTCCGGTGTCAGTCCATGTTCATCTGTCATTTTCTGCTACAGCTTCTCGAAGTTCCTCGTCTGACGGTTGGTGATACTATCACTCGACTTCGTGGCTTGTCAAAAAGTTAGCCTGTCATCCTTCTACCAGTCTTTCATATCCAGTTCGCACAATATTCTGTTGTCGGTGTTGAAACTAATATGAATGTGGCATATCCTTTCCAGTAATGACAAGAAATGAAGCAAACACCAATAACAGACATCTAATACCCTTCCTCCGTGTTCTAAATATCCTATCGGATCACAAAAACAGCTTCTTCCACTGGTATATAAGAACTAAAGTTTTTCTCATTCAGTAGTAAGCAAACCACTCTGAGGAAGGCCATTTGAAATCGTGGCCAAAATGCTGGAAAATTTTATATGCTTATAATGCAGTCACATACTCCAAAAAATTTTACTGACACATGTTCCTTGTTGGTAAATGTTCTCGTCACATGATCGTAGCCATGTTGTCACTAGATCAATTGTGCCCTCATCACCTTCAAAGTGTGTCCCACATAAAGAAACATTAAGTCCGCACATATAATGGCATCCACATCATTCACTGTGTTGGGAGCAGTGGTCATGACAGGACATCTTAAATGCAGCCAATTGTGAAGCTCAGTTTCTGCACTTTCTGATGCTTTATCCATATTTACCCATTGCGCAACACTAGCCCTGTCAAATGCATCATTACCACACACTGTACACAAACATTTACGCATATTCATCACAGTTTATTTTTCCACAAACAGAAATTCAATTAAAGGGCTTTGCCAGTTAAAGAATGTCTCATCAGGACAACATTCTGACAGTTCACTATAGCTTTCCAAAAAAAGTTCACTATAGCTTTCCAACCGGTGGAACTGCTCAAAACTTCACACAAGTGTACAAGTAACATCAAGTCTGAAGCACTTAAAGGATGTTTTCCTATATATATTAAAGGCGGTAAAAAAATCTGAGGCATTATTTATTGGATGATCCTTGTTCTTTGAGATGAGTGAGGCTAAAACGTTCATAATTACATGTTAAAAGGTAAAGTGTGAAACATAAATCTGATCCACTGTGCTCCATTTTCATTCACTCATACACACAAAAGCACAAAATATTTTAACACTCACAAGGGGACAATCAGACCTGTTAATCACATATGTTGATGAGTCTTGTTGATGAGTCTTCAATATGTTGTTGAGGGACCTTTCATGAGTACCTGTGTATCTGCTTTTCACGCAACGGCCCCTAGTTCCTGAGAAAATTGATGCTGAAGCTTTATGCGTACCTCCTATATCCGCCACGTTAAACAAGTTTCAATCCAGATTGTAGTGCAGTGGCTAAGGTCCACAGCTACCAAGCTGACAGTACGTGTTCAGACCCTGCCCTTGTACTTTTTTTAATTTCATCATACAGAATATCATTAAATAGTATATGTTCTGCAAAATTATTCGAAATTAGTCATTTTTTACTTACAGAAAATATTCTTCACACATGTATTCCATTTGTTATGCAGCACATACTACAGGATTGTCTTACTCAGTGTCATTTGCGCCTCTTGTTTTGCTACAACAGTATTCCAGATGGTATTTGTGGCAGAAGCAACCGAAACACAAATTCGTAGAGCATCACACACATTTAATGAAAGCTACGGTCTTGCAGGTACATAGATTTTTCAGAAGCGATGCTGGAAAACACAGTTTGTTTGAATTCAAAATGCCTGTTCTTTCTTCAGTCAACTTTGATGGGAACTACATGTATTTGATGACTCCTGTGAATGTAGGTGCACTAAATTTATGCAGAATTAAACAAAGAAGTTTCACAGATTCATTGCTCGGAGCAATTTCTCTATTAGGCTTTAGCGAGTCGGTAGCCTTTTGGACTTTTTTCGTAAACATCACAGGGTTGCAAAGCGGAATAGATTTGTGTGGGGTAATTTTTATGGTACGTGTGCACTCTTGTTTGCCATCTACAAAGATTTCATCATAAAGTCTCTGAACAGCCTGTCCTTCCCACAAAAAGTTTGATCATTATCAGTTGCATAATTGTGGTTAAAATTAGGGATGAGTATTTCTGTCTGTATTTTGAATCCTTCCACAACTGCTAATAATTAATCCATCATTGAGAACTCTTTGGGGATGTCCAAACTATGAACCACAAATGGAATACACATTTGAAGAATTTCTGGTGCACAGATTGATTTATCAATGAAATTACTATGGCGAAAATGACTATTTTTTAATAACTGAATTACATTCTCTGCCAGGGTTCCAATTACCTCTTGCCGTGCCCTGAAATGAGAAATGTCCTGCCCACTATCCTTCCCACCCCTCCCACAGTGGTGTTCCACCATCCAACGGACCTAAACAGTATATTCGTCCATCCTTACACAACCCCTGCTCCCAATCCCTTACCTCATGGCTCATACCCTTGTAATAGACCTAGATGCAAGACTTGTCCCATACATTCTCCCACCACCAAGTACTCCAGTCCAGTCACTAACACCTATCCCATCAAAGGCAGGGCTACCTGTGAAACCAGTCATATGATCTACAAGCTGCGCTACAGAGAAAGGCAGAATAAATGGTCACACGTTTGTTTAATCTGTGGCAGTGTGTCACAGAGATACTGAAGGAACTGAACTTGAAGACTCTTGAAGATAGATGTAAACTATTCCGAGAAAGTCTCTTAATGAAGTTTCAAGAACTGGCTTTAAATGATTACTCCAGGGATACGGTACAATCCCCTACGCAATGCTCACACAAGGATTATGAGGATAAGAGTAGAACGATTACTGCGTGCAAAGAGCCATTCAATCAATCATTCTTGTCATGCCCCATATGTGAATGGAACAGGAAGAGACCCTAATAACAATGGGATGTACCCTCTGACATGCACCTCATGGCGGTTTGCAGAGTGTAGATGCAGATTTAGATGTAGAGGTATTCTATGTAATTTTCAGAGAAGTCATTCAGTAATGTTTCACATGAGGTCTTGTCATGCTCACCACTAATAAAACTGTAATTATCGCAGTTGACTGTCAGGTGATTAAAGACTCCTACCAGTAAACTGAGGGTTTCTCTTATGTTTCCACTTACATTGGGCGATGAATGTTGTGGCTGATAGAACAATCCAATCATAAATTTCTGCTTACTCTCAATATTGGGTGTTTACCTTCAATATTGAGTCGTGTACCTAGTAATTATTAACTACACTGTTTTTAGGACAACTTCAAACTCTTCCAGTGGTAATCAAGATGGCGCAGGTTGAAGTTGTAAGTGAGAACGATCGTGAGAAAAATGAATTTAATACTGGTAACAAGTGTAAACTGTGCATAAAAAGAGTAGTGAAAGGCATTTGGTGCTCAATGTGTAACTTTTGGTTCCATGAGAAGTGCTCAAAGGTATCTGTAAAATTTGTAACAAATGATTTCATATGGACATGTCAGGAGTGCATTACGGAAACGTGCCAACGAGATATTAATAAAGTTTTACGGGACAAAGACGCGTTAATAAAAGGACTCCAAAATGAACTAGACACTTTAAAAATGAAATATAACGCGTTGAGTGAAAAATGTGCGAATCTAGAGACGCAAATGTGTCCGAAAACCAGCAGCCTTGTGAGCATTTCGGATGTAAACAAAGACACATGGCGCCAACCTACAAACAGTGTTCCATGGAATGTTGCGCGAAACAAAATTAAAAGTGTGAACATATTAAGTGTTACAAACAAATTCGGTGCTCTCGAGTGTCAGGAAAAACGCAGGGCAATGAACAATGACAAAAATGCTTTCCGACCCCTTGATGTGAGCACACAACAAACTCACGATACCGTTACTACAGTTCTCGTGATGAAAAATCAGCCAAAAAGACCGATAATAAGTACAAACAATGCCGTTAGTATAAATCTATCTACGAAAAATGACCCAAAAAGACCCTTAAAAAGTGTAAACAAAAATGAACTACGCACTGTGAAAAAGTGCGAATCAAAAATCGATGTATATGGGGACAGCCACGCCAAGGGACTCTCTCAAGAGCTTAAAAGCATCAGTAAGTCATTGGCAGTAACAGGTATGATCAAGCCAGGCGCCGATTTCAAGGAAGCGACGAAAAACATCGTGAAAAATAACTATACTGGACAAGACAGTGTAATTATCTGTGCTGGAGCTAATGACACATACAAAAACAGAGCTATGTACGTGTTTAAACAGCTTGTGAGACTTCTATTACTCCTAACAAAGACGAATATCATACTCATGAACTTCAGCCACAGATACGACCTGCCTGAATACTCACCCATAAACAAAGAAATTCGTAGAATAAATGATAAACTCAAGAGCATGTGTAAGATGTTCAGCAATGTGGAACTAATAGATGTCAGCTCACTTGACAGAACATGCTTCACCAGACATGGACTTCACTTGAATCGTAAAGGAAAGTGCAAATTAGGAAAACTGATAAGTGAACTAATTAAAAGTAAGTCCCAAAAGACAGTCAGAGAACTAGGGTGGTATGAACCTTGTGTGAGATCAACAACAGCAGCCCCTTCAACAGAGGACAACAGCGGTGCACCAGCTAGAACTGCGGATACAGCCACATCAACAGCCACGAGGAATGATAGAGCTGCCACTTGCTTATCTACCAGCAGTAAGAATGTGAGTAGCTGTAGTGAAGATTTTTTATGGACTATCATCCCCCAGCCAGTGCCACAAAAACTGTAAATATAGAAGCATCTAATTCTTTGCCTATCCTTCTCAAAAACAGAACTTTAATTATGCACCTAAATGTACAATCAATCAAAAACAAAATAGATGAAATTGATGTGTTCCTAAGTTCAAACCCATGTCATGTTTTCTGTGTAAATGAACACTGGCTCACACCAGCTAAAATTGCCTTGTATACCCCAGAAGGATTTGAATTAGCAAGCTCATATTGTAGAACCAAAAGTAGTCATGGAGGAGTCGCTATTTTTATAAAGAGAAACTCTAACATTGAATATGTAGCACAAAAAGTCGATCATTTTTGCAAAGAGCAACTTTTTGAAATTGCTGCATTATTGCTTCCCAAACTTAAATTAGTGATCATCTCTATTTATCGCACTCCTAGCTCTGATGTTCATCAGTTTATTGACCAAATGGAGACTTTAAATAAGTACCTGCTGGTAAAATACAGACACTACAAGATAGCATACATTGACGACATTAATATAGACATACGACTAAAAACACCAACTGTCACCCACTTTCAAAACATGTTAAGGTCTAACAACTTGTACTGTATGAATAACAAGCCAACCAGATTAGATGCCTGCCTAGATAACATAATCTCCAATTTGACAAAAGATGAGTGTCAGTAAGGAGTGATAAATCCAGTTCTATCTGACCATGACAGCCTATGGCTAATGGTCAACTGTGAAAACTATCCTACTCAGCAACCTGACCACATTAAGAGAATCAGATTATTGTATCCTGACAACATTACAAAGTTGAGGCAAAAATTATCAGAAGTTGTGTGGGACAGAGTATATAATTGTAATAACAACGATTATGCTTTTAACTTATTCATGAACATACTAGTAAGCTTAGTTCAAAACTGTTGCCCACAAATAATCAAAAAGATGAAAATAGATGCTGCACCAAATAGAAAAAAGAAGCACAACTGGTTCACTCCTGAACTGCATGACCTGAGAAACACACTTATTGCCCTACATAAAATGGCTAAAACTGGTAACCTAGAATCAAAGCAAAGGTATAAAGAAGCCAGGAAGAATTATAGAACTGAAATACAGACAGCAAAGCAGAGAGCCAATGATGCTTTCATTGAAAACTCCAGCAACAAATGCAAAGCAGCCTGGCAGGTAATAAACAAAATAGCAGGGAAGCATAAAAACAGACAAGAAATTCCAATAGTGCCAGAAAAATTAAATGAATTTTTTGTTAACAGTACTAAGTTCGAAGCTACTGCTACCTCTGCACCAGATGATGCAACTTCTGAAAGTTTTACCCACAACATTCCTGACCTAAATAACTTATCCTTTAAATGGAAACAGGTGACCTGCCAAACTGTATACAAAGTCGTCACAAACCTACATGGCTCATATAGTGAAGATCTCTATGGCATCTCCAACACCATCTTGAAACAAATAATTGACATTATTGTTGCCCCTCTTACCTTTCTGATCAATAGTACTTTTGCAGCTGGAAAATTTCCTGAGGTCCTGAAGGCTACTATTGTTATCCCAATCTATAAAAAAGGAGAAAAAAACAAACCTGAAAGTTACCGTCCAATATCCCTCATACCTATATTATCCAAGATAATAGAATGCTGCATTAAAACACAACTTTGCAACTACTTTGCTGAACAATATCTTTTTTCCTCCTCGCTCTTTGGTTTTAGGCCAGGATTGTCTACAATAAATGCAGTAGAAACTCTTGTGACAGACATACTTGATGGCTTCGAGAACAATTCCATCACGTGTGCTGTACTACTAGATCTGAGTAAAGCATTTGATACTGTATCCCATGAAATACTAATAAGTAAACTAGAGTGCTATGGTGTCAAAAATAACGAACTGGCATTAATCAGATCATACCTGACAAACAGAACTCAGGTAGTTATAGTAAATAGCCAGCAATCAAATGCCCTACCAGTTGTAAGAGGTGTGCCACAAGGCTCAGTGCTTGGACCTTTTCTCTTCCTGGTATACATGAATGACTTGCCTACTTTCATGCTTCACAAGTCAATAATATATGCTGACGACACAACCCTAATCACCTCAGATAACAAATTGGAGGAAGTGAAGAAATAAACAAAAGTAATGCTTGAAAAGTCTGCCATATGGCTTCACAGTAACAAGCTGATACTCAACAGTAGCAAGACTGAAACTATGTATTTCTTCTTGCACAATCTACAAGAAAAATTAAATGAGTCCGACTCTGCAAGACTTCTAGGAATCCACCTGGACCTGAAATTAACATGGAATACCCACACGGAACTGTTATGTACCAGACTATCTAGAGTCTTTTTGTTAAGGAAACTAAAAACATTAGTTAGCAGAAAACAACTTTTATCTTCTTATTATGCCTTCTTTGAATCTCACTTACAGTACGGAATAAAATTATGGGGCAACTCAACTGGTGCTCGGACAGTGTTCATGTGGCAGAAGAAAGCAATTAGGGCAATTACAGGTATTAAAAGCCAAGAATCATGTCGAAAGCACTTTAAGGAACTTAACATCTTAACATTACCTTCTCTGTGTATAAAAATGTGTCTTCTTTCCATAAAAAAAAAACAAATACATACCTTACCTTCCAGAACAGATGTTCATTCACATGATACCAGATATAAAAACAATCTTGATGTAGACTTTACTAGGCTATCTAAGGTCCAATGTAGCTTTAAGCGAACAGGATTAAAATTATATAACAAGTTACCACAAGCACTGAAAGACCTACAAGGTGATGCCTTCAAGAAGCAGCTGCACAAATTGTTAGCTGATAAGTGTATCTATGATGTAAAGGAATTAGAATGTAGTAGAGAGTGAGAGTAACTATGATGTAAAGGAAATTGGAATGTAGTAAAGAGTTAACTATGATGTTAAGGAATTATAATGTAGAGAATAACTCTTTATCCTCATGTAATGTAATCTGAATGCACATAGTTTCCCAATTTTAGATTCACTATCAAATGTAATGTCAAAACTGTCTATTTCAACAAATGTTGGCTAATGACAAGTAATACATAAAATAAATAAATAAAGTTTGTTGTGAATACTTCTGCTGCTGATCACATTATCCTGGTTTCCAAAATGCCCAGGTAACTATCACAGTGACTCATCCTTTCCTTTCCTCTGTAGGTGGATCATTTCAACATGTTTTTTCTGCTGGGTTATAGGTGTTGGATAGCCCGAGAGATTCTTAGATTGTCACTGCAGATGAAGTATTTGCTAGCACAATTTGACCTACCAACCCTACAGCCATCAAAATCACATATAATTAAAAAATGCAGACTGTGATCTAATTAGCTAGAGAAACCTTTAGGGCATGTTCAGGAAATAAAATGCAGCCACGGAGCCCCTGCTTACGCTCATCAGTGTAAAGTACAACAATGATTTAGTATTTAGATGAAATTCTCAAAAACATGGATTTGAAAACAAAGTCAGGTGCACTATTCCTTTCACCCTGATAAATCAAAAATAATTACGGGTCTGTTTATTAACCAGGCAGTTGAACAACTGCACCTTTAATGAAGCACAGTCGTGTGGTCCACATTAATTGTTATTAGGCTGTGGTTCCCTCAAATTCCAAATGGCCTAAATGCTCGCAGGCCATTTATAAAGTTCTCTCCATTGTGTGTGTGTGTGGGGGGGTGACAGTAGGGAATCTCGGTGTCCGAGGCATCGAGAGTGTAGACACGACAAGCGCTTGTTGGCAAATTGTGAGTGGGGCTCACCACCCTTGTCAAAGCAGCTGGTGGGAATATGTCCCATCTTATAAGTTCCTGTTGCCAGCCAAATACCCTCACAGTGAACGAAACAGATGAGTTTTAGGTGTGACGGCATAGCCGCACCGTGAACTGTGCATTCGTAGTCGAGGCCAGATCACACAAAAATCTCGTATAACATTCAGTCTACTCTCCGTGACCTATGTCTGAGGCATTTTAATGTATTCGATGCCATTAGGTGTTTGGTCTTCATATCCCTCACGTGCGATAATTCTGTCACCCTCGCACAAATTTCGAAACCCAAAAACATCATTCAACTTAAAAATTGAGTTTTTCATTTTCATTTCAGAAGCAAGACAGGAATGATCAAAATTTACACAGAAACACTGCTTACGAAAAATTTAAAACCTGTGTACGAGCGCACTCCTCTGACCACCTTATAGTCAGTATCGTCAGTTGTGACTGATGAGTAGTTGTCGGGTGATCGGGTAAGGGTCAAGATATCGTAAAGTTGTCAACAAGCATTGAACAGTGAATGGAAGAATTAAGTATGGATGGAATGTCATCAACTGCTGTATCTAACAGTCACACTTGAAAAGATTTCTGAGGGATACCATTCTCCTGCTCAAATCAGTCCAAAGGAATGTCTAAAAAAGTGTCAAGAAAGGAAGGACGTACAAGTACCCAGAGAGAGCCTCAGATGTTCCATTTGTGGAGCCTTCAGAGGACATTACGCCTCTGAATAACGTCAGTCACAGCTTGAAGAAGATACCTACACGGTGCCATCCACGGAGGAAGGACTATCAATTGTATTCCCACTTCTCGCAGTGTGAGATTATCGAGGGTCGAACAGTACTTCCAAACCTGCCAAAAAAGTGACTACGCAGTTCCTGCAATTCTAAGTGCTGGATCATATGCTAGTCGAACACAACTTCTACTACGGTAACTACTTGGCAATGTGACATCCTTCCCGAGTTTCAGAAGGGATACTAACATTATATTCCTCCAGGAAGCCTTGAATCGGCCTAATTAAAAAGGATAGGAGAAGTTTTTTGATCCTTTTTCAGGTACTATGATACCAGTACTGGATCCCTTCTTCATCTGGTGCATTCCTAGGACATGTGTCAGCATAAATACACAAATATCTGCAACCAGTTGCAGTTAGTTAGCTGCGTGTTCCATACAGCACTTTCACAATTTTTAAAGAAAAGGTGTGAAACGAGGATACATATCCACAATATATTTAGGAGCTGGTACATTACCGTTTTTGTAAATCTCACAGTGGAGCAAAAATTTTACAAGAATAAACATATTCTTTCTTTAAACTGCTGTACATACTATCGCTTTTTAATAAATGGTTGTCTATGGAATAGAAAAAATTGTACTGGACTCCTTTCTGAGGCAATAACAGCTTTGGTAATAACGGTCTTTCTTTTTCCAATGTTGAAACTGTGGGAATCACTATTCTCCTCAAACAGCAACAGTTTATCTATGAGAATTATCTTTAGTGAATATATAAGGGGCAGCAAATAAAAGAGGGACAGATGGAAAAAAATAAATTAACTGTTTCAATATTATGAGAGGGAAAGTTGCTACTAACCATATAGTGGAGATGCTGAGTAGCTGACAGGCACAACAAAAAGACTCTCACGATTATACCTTTCCGTCATTAAGGCCTTTGTCAACAATAGACAAACATACGCACACGCAAACAGACTTACGCAAACACAGTGTGAGTTGCGTTTGCAAACACACTCACGCAAACTCAACTCACCCTACGTTTGCGTGGGTGTGTTTTCGTGTGCGTATGTTTGTCTATTGTTGATGAAGGCCTTAATGGCAAAAAGCTATAATTGTGAGAGTCTTTTTGTTGTGCCTATCTGTGACTCAACATTTTCACTATTTGGTGAGTAGCAACTTTTCTTCTCATAATATTTTTACATTCCAGGATTTTGATTGTTTAAAGTAAACTTTTTATTATTTAAAAAATAATTTCCATATCTGTTAACACATTTACACCAATGTGAGACAAGACAATCCGTGACTTCACAGAAAAATATTTGTTGGAGTTAACAAGACTGTACAGATGGTGTGTAAGGGCTTCCCAGCAAAATTTCTGCAGTGCAGTCAAAACAACCTCTGCAACATGAGGGATTGCCCACACCGGGAAGCCAAGTTCCCTTTTCCATATAGGCTATCCTCGAAAAGAATAAACAGCTTTTTTTGACAACGCTATAATCTTCTCGAGCCAATATCCGCATAGAAAACTGTAAAGAGGATGAACAATGAAGGCACGCTCTGCTGTGTGCTACGTACCTATATCCGGCGTACGCCAGAAATCTCGCAATCGGCTCCAGTATCTCCACCGATTCCACAGATGGCGTGCCTTGTATTACCAAATCCTGCCTCACAGCACGCAGGCGGTCGAACACAAAGTCGTACACTTCATTCCAAGGCAGGCTCTGGCTGGGAACAACTCTGAAAGTTTACACGGGTGAGACGTTTATTGAGCAGCATGGCCAATGATCGCATTGCTCAAAAATAAACACATGTTAGTTTCATCTATGACATTAACAATATAAACTGTTTAAAAGAAAGAGAGAGAGAGAGAATGTGCAGCTAACTTGTGACTTGCACCATTTATGTTTGGTCGGTAATCTCTAACCCGATCTTGCTTCAACCACAGAAAGTCACTACATACTGCAACCTGTGTGACAGAGGTTAAAGTAAACCTGCACTCTCAGAATAGTATGATAAGAAGCAATGGGTTTGCAATCGTGAATGAGACAATGCAGTTAGTGAGTACTGTTCATTCAGTCGACACACTCGGGCAGTGCATGCTTTGTCACTTTATGGCAAGACAGATTATCAACACGGAAAGTTGTCAACCAAATTAGTGTACAGAGGGATGGCTGTAAGGCAATGACCAAACACCAATAAAGTTGGGAGAAAAAAGAAACTTGGTGAACACCACAGTAGCATCTGATCACTGACCTCTCTCGTGAGAAACAAAACAATGAAGCTCTTATAGTGGTCAACTGCAGTCAACTACATCAGATGATGATTTTTATATACAATGGTGGTCTGATAATACTGGTAAAAAAAAAAGAAAAATGTTTGTTTCATAAACAACTCACCTTGCTTCTCAACATAGTCTTCTTTGAATGATATACATTTGGTCCAACAATCCTCCAGCTTTTTCATCCAGCCGGAAATGTAGGTTCTGTTGAACTATCACTTCCCCATTTGATGAAAATTTCTTCCCAAAGAAGCTGAAGCTTCAAGTTATGGAATGGCAAAAGTCACTTGGGGCTAAGTCTGGTGAATAGGGTGGATGGTGAACTGCTTCAAAGCTCAGCGCTTTCGCTATTGTTATTACTGATGTGAGGGATGGTGCATTATTCTGGTGAACCAGCACTTTTTTGTGTGCCTCTCTTCGTCTTTTTTTTTTTTAGCCAACACAAGTTTCAAATGATCCAACAATGAAGCATAATAGCGTCCAGTTATGGGTCTCCCCTTTTTCTAGTATTCTATGAGGACTATTCCTTGAGAATTTTATTTTAAAAAAAGACAGTTATCATCTCCTTACCAGCTGACAAAATGGTCTTAGCCTTCTTCAGTGCACTTTAATCAGCCTTTGTCCATTGTTTTGACTCTTGTTTTGACTCAAGTATATAATGACGGATCCAGGTTTCATCAACAGTCACAAATCAGTGCAAAAAGTCTTGCAGATTACATTAAACATCAAAAGACATTGTGTTCAAATGTTGTGCTGGATGTGCTTTTGGTCAACTGTAAGCAACTGTGGCACCAGCATCACTCACAGCTTTTATATAGCTCATTCTCCATGCAGGATTTTAAGCATTAGCTCAGTTGAGATGCCTACAGTCTCAGCGATCTCACAAATTCTTATTCAGCGGTCTCGGATTACCGTATCATCAGTTTTGAAGGCTTTGTGGTGACCCTGACTGAATGGCTGGAATGAGCTTCGTCTTCAGTGCTCGCCCAATCGTATTAAAACTTTTTAATCCAAAATTAAATAGTGTTCAATGGTGGTCTGAGTCCATATGACATACATGCAATTCTGTTTCGATTTGTGTAGCACTCCAACACTTCACCAGAAAAACTGTAATAACAGCACGTACTTCGATTTTCTCCATTTTCAATTGCTGTTGACACACTGATGAATTCAGATAGCTGTCATCAATGAACTGTAAGCCGTACATTGTTGAAATTCTTTATATGACCCTTGAGATAATAAAGCTTATCAGCAATGATGCACAATAAACATTTTCCATTGTTTCACGGAAATTTATCAGAATTATCGAACCACCTTTGTATGTTCACAGAGTCACTATCTGGGCTTGGCCAACTACATTCTGCCAGTTCTGCAACTCGAGTGTGGAGAGGAATCATACAAGATGGAATGGGTGTGGACACAGGGAGAGGGGAGGTGCAAAATGGGGTGAAAATTTGGCAAAAAGTGGCTGATAGCTGCGAGAGAGGCAGCAGATACACGGAGAAGAGACTCAGAACCAGTGTGCCCACTCAGGCTGAAGGCAGTGGGACTGCGTACGGCACACAGCGACGTGGACGGGTGGATCTGGACAGAGGCTGCAGAGAGGAGGTGGTGAGGGGAATCAGGTTCCCGAGGCAGAGGCGGAGGTGGGTGTCGGACAGGGCCTGGCAGAGAAGGAGGTCGGGAGGATTAACAGATCTGAGAATGTGATGCTGGGATACTCAGTTCAGAGACACTGGTGTCTGGTGAAATGCTCAATGACAGAGCACTGAACTCGATTGAAGAGTTATAGAGATAGGCAGCCGGTTGCCGGCGTTCAGTTATCAGCAAGAGGCGCAGTCCTGAGTGCAGTGGCCTGTTTCTCATGTAGAACTGAACTTGAGGCTCTGTTCTGCCGAGAAATCAATTTCGTGGATACGGTAAATGGATTATTAGTTTTAAAAATGATGACAGCGGAGAAACAGGCCTGTAGTTTCCTGCCTACTGTGTTACTTTTCCTGAAACAGAGGCATAATTCTTGACTATATAAGATATAATGGAAAGTTCCCCAATGGAAATGACTCATTCATTATGTTGGTGTAGGGAGATACTCTTCCCAATACACACTATTTCAACGCATCTAGGCCTGTTGTTGTTGTTGTTGTTGTTGTTGTCTTCAGTCCAGAGACTGGTTTGATGCGGCTCTCCGTGCTACTCTATCCTGTGCAAGCTTCTTCATCTCCCAGTACCTACTGCAACCTACATTCTTACGAATCTGCTTAGTGTATTCATCTCTTAGTCTCCCTCTACGATTTTTACCCTCCATGCTGCCCTCCAATACTAAATTGGTGATCCCTTGATGCCTCAGAACATGTCCTACCAACCAATCCCTTCTTCTAGTCAAGTTGTGTCACAAATTTCTCTTCTCCCCAATTCTAGCCAATACGTCCTCATTAGTTACGTGATCTACGCATCTAATCTTCAGCATTCTTCTGTAGCCCCACATTTTGAAAGCTTCTATTCTCTTCTTGTCCAAACTATTTATTGTTCACATTGCCCTTCCATTCATTGGGCACACAAATACTTTCAGAAATGACTTCCTGACACAGCTGTGAGTACCGGACGTGAGTCGTGCTTCGGCAGCTCAGTTGGTAGAGCACTTGCCTGCGAAAGGCAGAGGTCCCGAGTTCGAGTCTCGGTCAGGCACACAGTTTTAATCTGCCAGGAAGTTTCATATCAGCGCACACTCCGCTGCAGAGTGGAAATCTCATTCTGGAAACATCCCCCAGGCTGTGGCTAAGCCATGTCTCCGCAATATCCTTTCTTTCAGGAGTGCTAGTTCTGCAAGTTTCGCAGGAGAGCTCCTGTAAAGTTTGGAAGGTAGGAGACGAGGTACTGGCAGAAGTAAAGCTGTGAGTACCGGACATGAGTCGTGCTTCGGTAGCTCAGTTGGTAGAGCACTTGCCCGCGAAAGGCAAAGGTCCCGAGTTCGAGTCTCGGTCGGGCACACAGTTTTAATCTGCCAGGAAGTTTCATATCAGCGCACACTCCGCTGCAGAGTGGAAATCTCATTCTGGAAACATCTCCCAGGCTGTGGCTAAGCCATGTCTCCGCAATATCCTTTCTTTCAGGAGTGCTAGTTCTGCAAGTTTCGCAGGAGAGCTTCTGTAAAGTTTGGAAGGTAGGAGACGAGGTACTGGCAGAAGTAAAGCTGTGAGTACCGGACGTGAGTCGTGCTTCAGTAGCTCAGTTGGTAGAGCACTTGCCCGCGAAAGGCAAAGGTCCCGAGTTCAAGTCTCGGTCGGGCACACATTTTTAATCTGCCAGGAAGTTTCATATCAGCGCACACTCTGCTGCAGAGTGGAAATCTCATTCTGGAAACATCTCCCAGGCTGTGGCTAAGCCATGTCTCCGCAATATCCTTTCTTTCAGGAGTGCTAGTTGTGCAAGTTTCGCAGGAGAGCTTCTGTAAAGTTTGGAAGGTAGGAGAAGAGGTACTGGCAGAAGTAAAGCTGTGAGTACTGGACGTGAGTTGTGCTTCGGTAGCTCAGTTGGTAGAGCACTTGCCCGCGAAAGACAAAGGTCCCGAGTTCGAGTCTCGGTCGGGCACACAGTTTTAATCTGCTAGGAAGTTTCATATCAGCGCACACTCCGCTGCAGAGTGGAAATCTCATTCTGGATCAGTTGTTTTGCTCCCCAAATAGCAAAACTCCTTTACTACTTTAAGTGTCTCATTTCCTAATCTAATTCCCTCAGCATCTCCCGACTTAATTCAACTACATTCCATTATCCTCGTTTTGCTTTTGTTGATGTTCATCTTATATCCTCCTTTCAAGACACTGTCCATTCCGTTCAACTGCTCTTGCAGGTCCTCTGCTGTCTCTGACAGAATTACAATGTCATCGGCAAACCACAAAGTTTTTATTTCTTCTCCGTGGATTTTGATATCTACTCCGAATTTTTCTTTTGTTTCCTTTACTGCTTGCTCAATATACAGGTTGAATAAAATCGGGGCTAGGCTACAACCCTGTCTCACTTCCTTCCCAACCACTGCTTCCCTTTCATGTCCCTCGACTCTTATAACTGCCTTCTGGTTTCTGTACAAATTGTAAATAGCCTTTCGCTACCCGTATTTTACCATTGCCACCTTCGGAATTTGAAAGAGAGTATTCCAGTCGACATTTTCAAAAGATGCTTGCCTTTCCTTAATCTATCTTCTAAGATAAGTAGTAGGGTCAGTATTGCCTCACATGTTCCAAAATTTCTACAGAATCCAAACTTATCTTCCCCGATGTCGGCTTCTACCAGTTTTTCCATTCGTTTGTAGAGAATTCACGTAAGTATTTTGCAGCCCTGACTTATTAAACTGATAGTTTGGTAATTTTTACATCTGTCAACACCTGCTTTCTTTGGGATTGGAATTATTATATTCTTCTTGAAGTCTGAGGGTATTTCGCCTGTCTCATATATCTTGCTCACCAGATGGTAGAGTTTTGTCAGGACTGGTTCTCTCAAGGCTGTCAGTAGTTCTAATGGAATGTTGTCTACTCCCGGGGCCTTGTTTCGACTCAGGTCTTTCAGTGCTCTGTCAAACTCTTCACACAGTATCATATCTCCCATTTCATCATCATCTACATCCTCTTCCATTTCCATAATATTGTCCTAAAGTACATCGCCTTTGTATAGACCCTCTATATACTCCTTCCACCTTTCTCCTCTTTGCTTAGCACTGGGTTTCCATGCCTTCACTACGTCATCCCTCAAAACTACCCATTCTTCTTCTACTGTATTTCTTTCCCCCATTCCTGTCAATAATCGTTCCCTTATGCTCTCCCTGAAACACTGTACAACTTCTGGTTTAGTCAGTTTATAAAGGTCCCATCTCCTTAAATTTCCACCTTTTTGCAGTTTCTCCAGTTTTAAGCTACAGTTCATAACCAACAGATTGTGGTCAGAGTCCACATCTGCCCCTGGAAATGTCCTGCAATTTCAAACCTGGTTGCTAAATCTCTGTCTTATCATTATATAATCTATCTGAAACCTTCCAGTATCTCCAGGCTTCTTCCATGTATACTACCTTCTTTTATGATTCTTGAACCATGTGTTAACTATGATTAAGTTATGCTCTGTGCAAAATTCTACCAGGTGGCTTCCTCTTTCATTTCTTACTCCCATTTCTTACTCCCAATCCATATTCACCTACTACATTTTCTTCTCTTCCTTTTCCTACTGTCAATTTCCAGTCACCCATGACTATTAAATTTTTGTCCCCCTTCACTAACTGAATAATTTCTTTTATGTCCTCATACATTTCATTGATCTCTTTGTCATCTGCAGAGCTAGTTGGCACATAAACTTGTACTACTGTATTAGGCGTGGGCTTCATGTGTATATCTTGGCCACAATAATGCGTTCACTATGCTGTTTGTAGTAGCCTACCCGCACTCCTATTTTTTAATTCATTATTAAACCCACTCCAGCATTTCCTCTATTTGCTTTTGTATTTATAACCCTGTATTCACCTGACCAGAAGTCTTGTTCCTCCTGCCACCGAACTTCACTAATTCCCACTATATCTAACTTTAACCTATCCATTTCCCTTTTTAAATTTTCTAACCTACACGCCCGGTTAAGGGATCTGACATTCCACACTCCAATCTGTAGAACGCCAGTTTTCTTTCTCCTGATAATGATGTCCTCTTGATAAGTCCCCGTCCGGAGATCCGAAAGGGGGACTATTTTACCTCCGGAATATTTGACTCAAGAGGACGCCATCATCATTTAACCATGCAGTAAAGCTGCATGCCCTCAGGAAAAATTACGGCTGTAGTTTCCCCTTGCTCTCAGCCGTTTGCAGTACCAGCACAGCAAGGCTGTTTTGGTTACCGGTAGCATTGCAAGGCCATCATCCAGACTGTTGCCCCTGCAACTACTGAGAAGGCTGCTGCCCCTGTTCAGGAACCACATGTTTGTCTGGCCGCTCAACAGATACCCCTCCATTGTGGATGTACCTACAGTACGGCTATCTGTATCGCTGAGGCACGCAAGCCTCCCACCAACGCAAGGTCCATGGTTCATGGGGGTGAGTCTGGGCCTACTGACTTAATTTCGAGCTTCGGCACCATTTTTCTCACTTCACACTTTGCAGTTGGAATTAACATATTTGTACTTAGTTCAAAATTATTTACAGGTATCGTATCCATTTGCAGAATTTTTGTTGTAATTTCTTAACAATAGTTGACAAACCACTAGCTGGTGTAGATCATTTATTATTTTATCACCGTCCCTGACCTTCTTTTATATTATTATGCTTCCCCATTTTAATATTCCCACACTGCTCTGATTTTACTCTCTCTGCCAAATATTTCACTGTCATCAGACAACTTTTGCCCTCCAAACCCCAGTACTCAATACTATGGCTCACTGCAAGCCTTTTTGTGGAACTGAAGTACTACTCTATCAGGACTTTTTATATATGCAATTATCAATTTGCTTTCGTAATTCACTGCTACTGCCATAGATCTTTTTTTCAAAAGCCAGTTTACATGATGTTGGGAACTTAACGAATTTTACATTTAGATTGTTTTCTGTATACACTTCATCTCAAACATGGTTTGCCAGTTCTGTTGAAAAATCGTAGAATTTGGCTGTTGACAAAAGTCTTTTGTAGGTCTGCAGCCTGTGGATTTTATTTCCAAACCTGATTTTACTCCATCATTTAGCAAAAATGTTCTGAGAGTGCACAATCTTTGACAATTACTCCATACCTTTACTTGTCCATTTTGTGGTGCACATTCAATCACAAATACTTTGATTGTCTTTGCCCTCGCTGCACTGTTGACCGACAGAAGTGCCAATGCAGTAAACAATGTTTAGCAATTCACTGTTAGTTTCATCAGTCAAACTTGTGTATATGTTTCTACACAAAATTAGACTGTCTTTTGTAGTTGCAGTTTTATCTAAAATTTCCCTTAATTTTCTAGAAACGTCATCCACTCTATCATTAGTGGTCAATAAACACACACAACGGTTAATTTCTAATTGACATCAGGCCCTGTTAAACTGATAGCTGCTATTTTATAGTGTTTTTCCCCATCAACTGAATTAAAATCACTTGCTAATTAGTATTATGTTCCTTTTCTGCAAAAATGTATGATACTCCACCATATCATGAAATCCTACTGATGACTATGATACACTGTATTATGGATTTCTGTCTTTACACTAGTGCTCAGTCAAACATACTACTATGTAGTTCAAATATTGGAGCTCCATTCAAATTATTGTATTTTATTGTTCATTGATTGCATGTTTTGACAAATTTTGTTAAGTCTATGAAATAAGTTGACCCAATGATTTATTTTCTTTGTTACACATACTAATCATGCCTTCTGGAGTGTCAGACTGTCTTGTAAGTGCCTGTCCAGAAATTTATAAATTGATGTGACATTCTTTAGGCACGGAATGCTTTTCTTTTTTAATTGACCCTAAAACAAACCACAGCTTAATGTGATGTCACTATTTCTCTGCCCAATTGTATGTATACTGAATAGAGGTTTTAGCAGCTGATTGCCTCAGTGTTAAATAACTTGGAGAAAGCATATTTGTGTCATCAGCTGTACAATTTCATGTTCATTCTTACCTGTTTTAATTGTTACAATCATCTTCAAGGAGAAAAATATTGTACAGCTACAGATTAACCAGACATTTATGTCATACGCGAGTCCATGTAAACACATTGTACCTTGGCACAATTACAATAGTGCACATTTGGTGATAACACACTTAACTGGTGCCATGTTCTCTGAGAGTTAATCATCTGGTTAAGAAAGATTGATCATACTATTGCTATAAAATTCTAGTTATTTGATTGTGCTTTCTCTTGGCGGAAAAATGAAAACTGCCATAGCCACTTGAATCTCAACAATTACATTCAACTTACTGAATTTTGTACAATAATTCTTCTCATTATACCTGAAATAATTTTTCTTGCAGTTTGTGAATAAAATAATTAAATTCCATAAACCAAAACACTCCTATCAAAGTTAAAAATTTTCTGCATTTGAACAGATGGTATTCGATATCAATATTTCAGCTTGTATGGGATGACTAACGGGTTTTAATAGTTATCTAGATTCCTTTTGCAAACAACAATAATAAAGTCTAGTTTTTGTTTTTTCTCAGCTCCTCAATAGATTCTTTGTGACGAAGACTGAGAATGTCATTCTAGGCCATAACAAAAGCCTTAGCAATAGGCCTTCTTCCCAGTCTCCAACCTGCACTATATATGGTGACAGTTGTGGGGATATGCATGGCTGCACAGATCCCAGACAGAAGGCAATACCTCAGAAACTGCAGAAACAAACCAATGACTGACCTGTACCATAGCCAGACTTACAGTTTTGGTTCAAAGGTGATGATTTGGTTGTGAGTTGTTGATGCCAATGAATGTGAATACTGAGTCTTACTTGTGAAATACTGATATATAATGTAGCTTAATGCCTAGATTAAGTTGAAAGGTGAATGACTGACTGTGAGTTGGCGAAGCAGTACTGAAGGCTTCAGTAAATACAACAGGTATGCCAGTTGATGGTGTGTGGTCTCAGACCTTCAGTGAATTTTAACTGCGACTGATGGTTTAGGCCTACTGCCCGGTTACTTACCTTAACTCAGTCACTGTTTACAGTAATGGACCTTGCAGTGGTTAGTCCACCTGACTGGAGAAGTGAAATATTGTAATTTTTCGGATTTAATAAACATCAGTTTGGCACCAACTCATCTGAGTGACTGGAAAGAGGTATAGGCCTATCAATATTGAGCAGTCAATTTAACTGACCGGAGCTTATTCTCCCTTATTTCATGCTACTCTCTCCAGATACATCTACATCTATACTCTGCAAACTACGTGAAGTGCACTGCAGAGCATATGTCCCAGTTATTAGGGTTTCTTCCCATTCCATTCATGTATGGAGCAGGAAGAATGACAGTTTGAATGCAAAAATTATTCTAATCTTATCCTCACCATACCTATGTGGGCAATACATAGAGGATTGCGGTATATTCGAAAAGTCATCATTTAAAGACAATTCTTGAAAGATTATTAGCAGACTTTCTCGGGATAGTTTACATCTATCTTCGAGAGAGTTCCAGTTCAGTTCCTTCAGTGTTTCTGTGATGCTCCCATGGATCAAACAAACCTTCACGTCGCCATTCGTGCTGCCCTTCTCTGGATACGTTCAATATTCCCTGTTAGTGTTATTCGGTATGGGTCCCATGCACTTGAGGAATATTCTAGAACTGGTTGCACAAGTGGTTGGTAAGGAATCTTCTTAATAGATTGATTGCACTTCCCCAGTATTCTACCAATAAACTGAAGTCTATCACCTGCTTTACCCATGACTGAGCTTACACCCAGGTATTTGTGAGAGTTGGTCAATTCCAACAGTCACTCACTCAATTATAGTCATAGGCGACTATATTTCTTCAGTTTTGTGAAGTGCACAATTTTTACATTTCTGCACATTAAAAGCGTGTTGTCAATCCTTGCAGCATTTTGAAATGTTATCAAGATCCAAACAAATATTTATGCAGCTTCTTTCAGACAGTACTTCATTAGAGATAACTGCACCATCTACAAAAAGGTTGTCGTTTCTATTGATACACTGTATGTATGACTATTTTCTCACCAATAGCATCACAGCATTAAGGAGATACTACAGACGGTCAGTGGGTCTCTTGTTCACATGTCACACTGGCTTCTCAATCTTCCGTTTTGTTCTCATGGAGTCCAATATGGCACAAAACAATGTCTACCAGAATGATAATTCATAAAATAAAAGTGTATTTATTTGCAAATTAAATCTCATAGACGAGATATAAGTTAATTAATTGATTCACTCATAATAAATGTCAACATGAAGGAGAGCCTTCAGGAGTGGGCAACAGATCAAATTATTATTAGATGGCAGCAGAAGCCACTGCAGGCAGCTTCTGTAGACTATACCAGTTACAACAACATGTAATTAATTCTATATCTTTAAAAAAACAGCTACTTTAGGGAGAAAAAAGCCATTGCTAGTAATTTCTTTATAGACACAAAATAGTTACTATGAAATTCTTCCACTCCACTACTTGTAAAATCTCGGTTTAAAACATTACTAGGGCTATAGTATGAAGTAAAAGTTACGTAATGGACTTTGCATCAAAATAAATGTCAAAGACTAGTCCATTATGTAATATAGGTTTTCTTAATAAGGCAAAATGCATTAAAATATCGTGCAAATGTAAACATTACACTATGCTACATGTCAATCTGTTGGCATAAACTTTATTTGGTTTTCATATTTATTAGCTTCATGAATTCACAACCAATTGTCACCTTTTAACTTAACCTAAACCTCTAGCTAGAGTGTACACTGGATATCCCTCTCGCCTCCACATGAAGTACCGTTTATGGTGACAAAGAGATCTGTACCGCTACCCGCGGTACAGGTAAGGCTGGAAAGTGATACAATGACTGTGAGTTGTGGAAGATAATGAATGTGAAAGCCAAATATAGTTTGTAGTAATAGACTGACCCACTTGTAGTGTGGCCTACATTTTTAACGCACTTTTCATCATAAAATTACTACTACAAGGTAAATTATGAAAACGTATATTAGATAATGGAACAAGTCTACAACACGTATTGTAATGCATATTATGTACTACGTAGGGTCGAACATAAACTACGAAAAATGGAAAGGAGGCCCAATACTGAAGTTATACTCATTACCAGAAGTTGTAGTGCAAATAATGGCTTACAGCTGCGTTCCATCATTGCTGATGACTTACTCGGATAAGAGGTATTTTACAGTCTGGAGCAGCACCTGCGGGGGCCGGATATCGTCGGGGTCCGGTGGTCCGTGTCCAGCTGCCGGCCGACTGAAGCTTTTGATTACGCGTTTGTAGTCAGCTCGCCGCCGTGACTTGATAGTTCTTCTGTTTCCAGTTACGGATTCACTTTTCCCCATCTGCACACTTTCCAATTGATGTAGCAAGCCATTTCGCTCTCGCCTAAAAGGGAAAAAAATACGATGGCGCTTATTAAAATACCAAACTCTAATAATTATCAGAGAACAATATATTGCATTCTTTTTCCTTTTTACTTGTGTGGTACAAATGGGTGCCTGACCGACGCAATGTCTCGGTCAAGTGTACAATGAGCATACAGGAGAGTAAAAGTAGGTAACCACATAAACAGATTGCGGTTGAATTCTAAAGCAGAGGGTTTCGAGGAAAGAAATTGTCACTCAAGATATTATTTATGAATAGCATATTGCTCAGTACTCTAGTTCTAACTCACATCCTTATTTCTTTTTCCGGACACATCGACATGCATTTCCCTCGAATGAAGGTATTCATAGTTGAGCAGCTATTCATCTTAAAAGTCACATGTACTACTGCAATTCATATAAACGTGTGAAGATTGCGCTCAACAATATCCAAAATTACGAAATAATAAAGTACATAATTTTTCCCCGATTCCACTGTCGCATGTCGGGATCACTCCTTCTA
Organism: Schistocerca cancellata; assembly: GCF_023864275.1. Classification (NCBI taxonomy): domain Eukaryota; kingdom Metazoa; phylum Arthropoda; class Insecta; order Orthoptera; family Acrididae; genus Schistocerca; species Schistocerca cancellata. The sequence goes on from NC_064637.1 coordinate 166,389,368, forward strand.
ACATTCCCTGCGCCATGTGGTCTACGACGGTTTCATAAAAGTCAAACTCAGTTCCCCCACATGTAATGCTGTTCCATCTGCATAATATTCCCACGTGTTTACAAACACACAAATGCTACATAACAAACGCCAGAACAAGAGTAAACAAACCAAAGATGGTATTTTTTACCCCATTCAGTCGTTGCTGCGTAATAATAAAGTTTTGTTCACTCAATACCCACTTTCTTTCGTGTAGGTCAGCTTTACCTATCCCTCATAGTTTACTATTTAACTTTATATCTTTATCTGTCTATTACGTATAAACACGATTATGTTCTTGCAGGTTTTAATGCTCAGGTCATATAGCACATACCTGACTGGCAATTTTTGCAGGATTTTACTCTTGATATGAAATGCTAGAAACTTGTTCTTCGCCTCAGTATATTTTCTGAATTGAAATAGCATATGGTTCGAATCTCCCCGAGTAGTGTTATTACAATCATCGTATTAATACTTACAGGAACCTAGGACGTTTTGCAGCTGATGCAATTATCTATAACGAAACACTGCCTGAAAAAAGGTGCGTAAGATTTCAAAGTGTTCAAAGATTGACAACATACCTTAAATGTTCACGAATGTAAAACTGTGCACTTCAAAAAACGAAAAACACAATATCCTGTGACTATAATGCAAATGAGTCACTGATGCGGTCGGCCAATTCACACAGACACCTGGGTGTCAGTCTTTGTAGGAATACGAAATGGAGTAATTACGTAGGCTCAGGCATGGTTAAAGCAAGTACTAGACTTCATGGGGAAGGCACTCAGTCTACAAAGGAGAATACTTACAAATCACTCGTGTGACCAGTTCTAGAATATCGCTCATGTGCCTGGGATCCATACTGAACACGGCTAACAGGGGATGTTGAACGTATACAGAGATGAAGGGTATGAATGGTTACAGGGCTGATTTATCCATGGGAGTGTCACAGGAACTGATACTGAAGGAACTGTACTGAAGCTCTCTTGAAGATAGATGTAAACTATCTCGAGAAAGTTTACTAACAAAGTTTCAAGAACTCGCTTTAAATTATGTCTCTCGGAATGTACTATTTCTGTTTGTGCACAGTCGCCTCCTTTGTGTAGTGAGCTCTGCATCCATGTTTCCTGTCAGTATTCGATTGCCTGTTTCTGAATAAGTTGTCCACATTCCATATAGTTGAGCTTTATTTCTAATGGTGTTCTGTTGCTTGTAGCCTGTTTTGCCAGTTGATCTCTTTTTCATTGCCTGGGATTCCAAAATGGGCTTTCAACCACGTAAAGGCGATTTGTTTCTGGCTTTTGAGGTATTCATAATACCAATAAGGAACTTGGAGTAGGTACTCATAGGTGGTTTTTGAGACTTTTATATTTTATATTGCTTGAAGGGACTTTTCCAGTCTGATAATATTGCATAGGATGTATAGTTCTCATTCATACACCATTGTATCGCCTTTAATATTGGGATTGTTTTGGCCAAATAGGTAGAATCAAGTAATTTAAAAATTTTGACTATCTGCAGTTGTGGACTAAATATAACACATCCTGTGTTGTCCTCTGCTTTTATCTTTGATCCATTGTCGTATATGTTGGTTTCTCATTGTCTTCACACTGCTGAACTGTTTCCAAGACATAAGAATTTCCCTCTGTCGTTTCCAGTGAGATGCGATTCCTGATGATGAAATAGTCATATTGGTAAGCAGGTCACTCTATACTTTTGGCAAATTCTTTGCACTCATTTTCCAAATCAGTACATGCCAAAATGAAATCAAAAGGCTTTCTGCCCCAATTTCCTGGAAAGGACAGTGCAGTCATAGAAAGTGAAGAACTGAAAACTGTCAGCATAATAATTTCTCTACTCTGTAACGTTACACAAACTCTTCCTCTATATTTGGAAGGATATCTCTTAAGCCTCCACTAGTAGTGTATTTGTTTGTGCGGATTTCGTCACTCCTAAGTACGTGAATATACAGTGATACTGTACTTTAATCTCCCCAGCTTCTCAACATTTTGCAAGTTGTGGACTTGTAGTATATATATCCATAATTCAATCTGGATTGAATGATTCAGGTATTAATAAGAAATGTCAAAGTAAACCTGTTGTCTAGTGTCATTCAAAAGAACCAAATAAATGCTATAACTTGTATTATTTTATCATATACATGTATTAAATAATTTCTTGGTACATAACCATTCCTAGTGAAAATGACTACCAAAGATTTCTCCAGTGTCACCATCAGGCCATTGGCCCACAGTCAGTGACTCAGTTTTTTTGTCGATAACATAAAGCTACTCATCACCTTTATATATATACTGCATATAGTAGTGAGCTGAGTACCAATCCTTGTGGTATGTGATTGTCCACAATGTGTGGACCCTTGAATCCAATACTCTTTCTAATATACAGTCCATTCATTGGTTAATGTCTACAAACTTTAGTGGAGTCCTAAATGTAGTAACTTATCAAACAGTGTATTTGTCTGAATATTATCATACACTTTTGCAATATCCAAAAATAGTGTTGCTGTATAGTTGATCTCACCAAAGCCAACTAACATGAAGGGTACTAATGCTGTTGTCCCTGCAGCTTTTGCCTCTACGGAACCCGAATTAGCACCCATCATTTAAATTACCTTTATATTAGTTTTTCCAATGTTTTAGCAATATGTGACGACAGTGAAATCGGTCTGTATGAAGTGGCTAATAATGGTTCTTCCCATTTTTTAAAAATGAGGGCTATGATCCGTCTCTTCCATTTTGGGACTAATTCGTGATGCATCCAAATTCCATTACAAATTTCAAGCAGCATTGTCAGGCATGTTTTTTATCGTGAAATATGTGTTCTGATCAATTGCTGAAGCACTGTAAGTGCTATCTTTGATGACTGATGTCAGCTCATCAGTACAGAACTACGTACTTAGCATATCTCCTTTGTCTCCTGAATAACTTATTGTGAATACTTGATTCGTCAATAAAATCACAGAATTCTTCTATACACTCATGTAATTGCATATTATTGACTCCAGGGGAGATAATCCTAAATACATAGACCTTTTGCCATATCCCCTACAATTTAGTATTCTTGGTCAAACTATTAAAGTATTTTATCCAACCACTCTTCTTGATGGAATTCAGTATCATCGGTCGCCCATACGATAGATTACTGTGATCAATCGCTCAGCTGTGGGACCCTGCAGCCTAAAGCGACCAACTTTACAAAATCTCAATGTGAGACATTTTGTGGATGTGGGTGGGGACTGAGGACAGGTGATTGAGTGTCTTCATTGCACTGAAATTATAAGTGAAATGTAAGTTATTAATGTATTATTTTATTTTTTAATTCATATTTCTGACGAGAGTGACATTGTTTGATTAATTCTGCGTTTTGATTTAAAATTTCATAAACATTTTCACAAGTTCTCATGTTAAATTTTACAATGGGCATTGCATTTGGCATTTCAAATTTAAGTGATGGTTTCGCCGAATTCACACGACCTTCATTAACGAAAATACTTGTTCAGTAGGTGCATTCATCCCTGGTAAACAGAGTTGGTGCTGGATGATGGCCAGACAGATTTTGTGTGGTTTGTTAAGATTTTGTACACCTTAAACCACCATTGCTCTTGATCTCTTCCGAACATTGTGATCCACATAATGTGAGATGTAGCAAGCTTTCTCAAGTATGTTAGCTTCTGCTATTGTCATTGCAGTCTTAGGCATCTGCACCATTAACTTTTGTTAAGTGTACTCCACATGAGCCCATTTTAGGCATTGTTTTAGCTCACTACAACTATATGTTTCGAATTCGCTGTACTGATGAATATATTTCTGTAGGTACTGGATGCAGATGTGACAGAAGTAAGATATATACCGTATAAAATAATTTCTATCCACTTGTCCACTCTCCATAAGGTTTTTAAACTTATTTCATATGCTCGGAGGTATATAATCGTTTTCTAAGTCGTTTGTCTAGATGATTCTCAGATACAAAAACAAATGAGAAACATCCATAATGCTAATTTTTGACTCCTTCGGTCATTTTCATAGAATCGGTAAATAATGCAACTTGAATATATACGGATTTTAGCCACAGCTCTGAGCATTCATTAGAGAAGAATGCATGAGACACAGCTGAACATTTTTCTTGCAATAAAAAGTAAGCTTTCAATGGTACATATGTTTGCAAGATTCTCTCAACTGCTGGCAAAAGAGCGACCCATCTTGTTTTACTAAGTCCCAAAATAGTTTTGTACTAAATCGCTGCCTCTTCGCAAAAATCTTTGAGAGCTTGCACACACACTGTGAATGTATAAAAGTATGAATATATCTTCGTAACAATATATTCGACGTCCACTAGTAACAAATCTACTGATATTTGTATACTGTTGTATGCAATGTGTGCTGAGCACCTCACACCAGCTATTTTTCTTCCTAAGCCCTCTTGAAGTTTGAAGAAAACGTCCTTCACATTGAACTTCAACAAAATTTTTATTTGCGTTATCAGAACAAATTCCAGTCACTTTCTCTTGAAGATCATATTTTGCAAGAATGTCTAGTAGAGAATCATATGTAATGACTGCAGTTTCGCGAGGTAAATTGATGATATCTAATATTTTGACATTAATTCCACTTATAGGATGAACGTAATGCGCTTGCAGTGGAAATATTTTTACGTTTTTATGGTTTGAAATATGTGTACATGTACATATAAATGGGACATCATTAAGTTCTGTCTTCAATCTGTCTAAAGACTATAGACCAAACACCTCTTTACAATTGCTAATACTTAGTTTTCCCACAGCGAAACTTCTATTCAAATCCTTTTTGAATTAATTTAGAAGTGCACTCCACAGATCTAAGACTCTGATTCTGACTACCGCTTTGAAGGTCCACAAACTCTTGCAAGTTCTCGATCGTCGTATTTTTCTCATCGAAAGTGAACTGCACCATACTACAAAAGGTGCTGAACACTACGGTAAAAAAGAGAACTCTGTCTGCAAGTCTTCTGTGGATTTACAACTTCGCTTATTCGCAGTCGGCGGCATTCCCAACTAAAACAAGCAGATTACTTCATCAAAGTGCCCAACACAGACTCAAGTTAACAATGTCATGTCAGCGCGCGGACTAATTTAAATCTCAAACAATGGCTTTGCGCCGAAGGTCGATTTTTCAGATCGGTCCAGCCTCAGTGGTTCTGCAGTGTTTGTTATTTTGTTATGCTAACTACATTGTATTACAAAACCCTTAATTCAGTCTCATTTTCTTTTCTACATATAAGTACCGCATTCCAAGCGGGCCTTTATAATTCGCTTTCAAGAATGCATGTTACATCTATTTGAAATTTATTCGCTACCCACTGCCCAGTATGAGGCACACGCAACCGTAGTTTGCTGGCACTAGTGTTAGCATTTTTCCTCTCACATTCCCGCTCTAAGCAAAGCCAAGTGATTTCATCTGAACAGCCCACGCGTAACAGACTGGTTAAAAAGTTGTTATGCTGTGTTTCATTCTTTTTCGTTTTCACTTGACAACGAATGGTATTGCACATAGTGAAATAGAGATTCTGTATTAGATTAGATTAGATTTACTTTCATTCCAATTGATCGGTATTAACAAGTCGATCGATACTTCCTACGAGGTATGAAAATAAGATGTGATTGATGGAATCTGAAAATTACAAAAATGCGGGACATGACAAACTGCCTATTGGCTTCCGTCTCGGGTTCTTCGGCCGACGTTCATCTATTGATTTTTCTGACGTTTCGCCAGCACGAGTGGCTGGCATTGTCAAAGCTTCACCCTCCATTGCCGGTGGTGAACTGGAGGCGAGCTCGCGGCCGCAGACTATATGTACCTGGCGCGCCAACGTCCGAGGGCTTCTCCACGGTCATTTCCGGTGCGGTTCTCCTCTTGCTACCTGCGACGGTCGTTCGCTGCAGTACGGGAAGCCAGGATCCGTTTACCTTAAGGCTTTCCTCCTTCTTGTTGAAACTGTTCGCGTGTTTTTGGATTTCTACAGCTTCTCTGAACAAGCGCGTGTGATAGTGCTTCTCTACAGCCAGAACTTCCGTGTCGGCGAATTTTATTACGTGGTCGGTCTCATTCAGTGCGTGCTCTGCCACGGCCGATTTCTCTACCTGCCCCAACCTGCAATGTCGCTTATGCTCTTTGATCCTGGTGTTAATGGATCGTCCAGTCATTCCGACATAAACTTTTCCGCATGTGCAAGGTATACGGTATATTCCCGACATTGCAAGTGGGTCTCTTTTCTCCTTCGCCGATCTAAGACACTCTTTGATCTTCCTTGTCGGTTTGAAAATCGTCTTTACGCCGTGTTTGCGCAATATACGGCCGATTCTGTCCGTCACTCTGGGAATGTATGGCAGAAAGGCCGTACCCGACATTTCTTTTTCTGGTTCCTTACTTCGCCGAGTGTTTGGCTCTGTTACACTTCTAATGTAATTTGTGGAGTACCCATTGCTCCTCAGAACAGTTTCCAGGTGTTGCATTTCTCGTTTGAGGTGTTGAGGCTCACATATTCGTCCTGCTCTCTTTACGAGCGTACTAATCATGCCTCTTTTCTGGCTCGGGTGGTGGTTTGACAGTTTGTGCAGGTATCGGTCCGTGTGTGTCGGTTTTCGATACACGCTGTGTCCCAGGTTTTCGCCGTCCCTTGTGACCAGCACATCTAGAAATGGCAGTTTCTTGTCCTTTTCTACTTCCATGGTAAATGTTATGTTGGCATGGAGGCTGTTCAAGTGTCTCAGGAATTCACCGAGCTGTTCTTCACCATGGCTCCACACCACGAAAGTATCATCGACGTACCTGTACCACACCTTAGGTTTGCAAGTCGCCGAGTCCAGTGCCTGTGCTTCGAATTGTTCCATGAAGAAGTTGGCCACCACTGGACTGAGAGGACTACCCATGGCGACACCTTCCAGCTGTTCGTAGAAATCGCCATTCCAGGTGAAATAGCTCGTGGTGAGACATGCATGGAAGAGCTTTTTGATGTCTTGCGGGAACATGGAACCGATGTGCTCCAGAGCGTCGCTGAGTGGCACTTTCGTAAATAACGAAACAACATCAAAACTGACCAGGATGTCGTTTGGCGCAAGTTTCAGTTTCTTCAGCTTCTCAATGAAGTGTCCTGAGTCCTTAATGTATGTGTCGGTCTTTCCCACGTGTGGCTGGAGCAGAGAGGCCAAGTGTTTCGCCAGTTTATACGTTGGTGAGCCAGGAGCGCTAACGATCGGTCTCAGTGGAACGTTGTTCTTATGGATCTTGGGTAATCCATACAGCCGAGGTGGTAGGGCTTCTGTGTTGCGCAGGTTTCTCTGTATGTCCGCCGGCAGAGAAGACGCCTTGATTAATCGATTCGTATTCCGAGTGATACGCTGCGTCGGATCTGCGCTTAGTTTTCGGTACGTCGTCGGATCTAATAGGTCTCGGATCTTTTGCTCATAATCTTCGGTCTTCATTACGACGGTCGCATTCCCCTTATCGGCAGGCAGTACCAATATACTCTTGTCGGCGTTGAGCTTCTTAATGGCTTGTACCTCTTCTTTCTTCAGGTTGCAAGCTGGTGGTTTTGCTCGGCGCAGTATCCTGGATGTTTCAGTGCGTATTTCCTCTGCCCTTTCACAAGGAAGGGTCCGAATGGCTGCTTCGGTGTTGGCAATGATGTCCTCCATAGGTATAGTTCTCGGAATGATAGCGAAATTCCCTCCTTTTTGAAGAACAGACACTTCCTCTTCGGTCAGTTGTCGTTCAGTGAGGTTGACCACTGTGTGTGACATGTCGGGAATCGCCTTGTCGGTCTGCTTCCGGCATCTTTCAAACTTTTTCTTTTGCCGCTCGGTGCAGCGCTCGAGTTCGTTCTGCATGCTCCTGTGAGTGATGCTGTCGATCTTGTCCCAGTCGTCTCGATGCATTCTGCTACTTAGTTGATAGAAAATGTCCAGAAGTTCCTGATCCGTTCTTGCCAAGTCTCTCCGTGTTGTATGTATTCGCTCACGAAGAAAAGCTCGTTCCATTCTGTCGTAGATACGATGTGCTTGGGCGGTGGTGAATAGGCGCTTGCATCTCAAGAACTTTGGTGTAGCACATTCATCTCGGCACCGTGACAGAAAGGCGAGAGAGGACATCAGTCGCTCTTTCTTCTTCCGTCGTTGGTCAAGGCGTCGGTACAATCTGCAAATCTCCTCCCCGTAGAGGCGTAATACAAAATTGTTGAGGCTTTCGTGGCCACTTGTTGACCAACTGCCTATTGGCTTCCGTCTCGGGTTCTCCGGCCGACGTTCATCTATTGATTTTTCTGACGTTTCGCCAGCACGAGTGGCTGGCATTGTCAAAGCTTCACCCTCCATTGCCGGTGGTGAACTGGAGGCGAGCTCGCGGCCGCAGACTATATGTACCTGGCGCGCCAACGTCCGAGGGCTTCTCCACGGTCATTTCCGGTGCGGTTCTCCTCTTGCTACCTGCGACGGTCGTTCGCTGCAGTACGGGAAGCCAGGATCCGTTTACCTTAAGGCTTTCCTCCTTCTTGTTGAAACTGTTCGCGTGTTTTTGGATTTCTACAGCTTCTCTGAACAAGCGCGTGTGATAGTGCTTCTCTACAGCCAGAACTTCCGTGTCGGCGAATTTTATTACGTGGTCGGTCTCATTCAGTGCGTGCTCTGCCACGGCCGATTTCTCTACCTGCCCCAACCTGCAATGTCGCTTATGCTCTTTGATCCTGGTGTTAATGGATCGTCCAGTCATTCCGACATAAACTTTTCCGCATGTGCAAGGTATACGGTATATTCCCGACATTGCAAGTGGGTCTCTTTTCTCCTTCGCCGATCTAAGACACTCTTTGATCTTCCTTGTCGGTTTGAAAATCGTCTTTACGCCGTGTTTGCGCAATATACGGCCGATTCTGTCCGTCACTCTGGGAATGTATGGCAGAAAGGCCGTACCCGACATTTCTTTTTCTGGTTCCTTACTTCGCCGAGTGTTTGGCTCTGTTACACTTCTAATGTAATTTGTGGAGTACCCATTGCTCCTCAGAACAGTTTCCAGGTGTTGCATTTCTCGTTTGAGGTGTTGAGGCTCACATATTCGTCCTGCTCTCTTTACGAGCGTACTAATCATGCCTCTTTTCTGGCTCGGGTGGTGGTTTGACAGTTTGTGCAGGTATCGGTCCGTGTGTGTCGGTTTTCGATACACGCTGTGTCCCAGGTTTTCGCCGTCCCTTGTGACCAGCACATCTAGAAATGGCAGTTTCTTGTCCTTTTCTACTTCCATGGTAAATGTTATGTTGGCATGGAGGCTGTTCAAGTGTCTCAGGAATTCACCGAGCTGTTCTTCACCATGGCTCCACACCACGAAAGTATCATCGACGTACCTGTACCACACCTTAGGTTTGCAAGTCGCCGAGTCCAGTGCCTGTGCTTCGAATTGTTCCATGAAGAAGTTGGCCACCACTGGACTGAGAGGACTACCCATGGCGACACCTTCCAGCTGTTCGTAGAAATCGCCATTCCAGGTGAAATAGCTCGTGGTGAGACATGCATGGAAGAGCTTTTTGATGTCTTGCGGGAACATGGAACCGATGTGCTCCAGAGCGTCGCTGAGTGGCACTTTCGTAAATAACGAAACAACATCAAAACTGACCAGGATGTCGTTTGGCGCAAGTTTCAGTTTCTTCAGCTTCTCAATGAAGTGTCCTGAGTCCTTAATGTATGTGTCGGTCTTTCCCACGTGTGGCTGGAGCAGAGAGGCCAAGTGTTTCGCCAGTTTATACGTTGGTGAGCCAGGAGCGCTAACGATCGGTCTCAGTGGAACGTTGTTCTTATGGATCTTGGGTAATCCATACAGCCGAGGTGGTAGGGCTTCTGTGTTGCGCAGGTTTCTCTGTATGTCCGCCGGCAGAGAAGACGCCTCGATTAATCGATTCGTATTCCGAGTGATACGCTGCGTCGGATCTGCGCTTAGTTTTCGGTACGTCGTCGGATCTAATAGGTCTCGGATCTTTTGCTCATAATCTTCGGTCTTCATTACGACGGTCGCATTCCCCTTATCGGCAGGCAGTACCAATATACTCTTGTCGGCGTTGAGCTTCTTAATGGCTTGTACCTCTTCTTTCTTCAGGTTGCAAGCTGGTGGTTTTGCTCGGCGCAGTATCCTGGATGTTTCAGTGCGTATTTCCTCTGCCCTTTCACAAGGAAGGGTCCGAATGGCTGCTTCGGTGTTGGCAATGATGTCCTCCATAGGTATAGTTCTCGGAATGATAGCGAAATTCCCTCCTTTTTGAAGAACAGACACTTCCTCTTCGGTCAGTTGTCGTTCAGTGAGGTTGACCACTGTGTGTGACATGTCGGGAATCGCCTTGTCGGTCTGCTTCCGGCATCTTTCAAACTTTTTCTTTTTACAAGAGTATATTGGTACTGCCTGCCGATAAGGGGAATGCGACCGTCGTAATGAAGACCGAAGATTATGAGCAAAAGATCCGAGACCTATTAGATCCGACGACGTACCGAAAACTAAGCGCAGATCCGACGCAGCGTATCACTCGGAATACGAATCGATTAATCGAGGCGTCTTCTCTGCCGGCGGACATACAGAGAAACCTGCGCAACACAGAAGCCCTACCACCTCGGCTGTATGGATTACCCAAGATCCATAAGAACAACGTTCCACTGAGACCGATCGTTAGCGCTCCTGGCTCACCAACGTATAAACTGGCGAAACACTTGGCCTCTCTGCTCCAGCCACACGTGGGAAAGACCGACACATACATTAAGGACTCAGGACACTTCATTGAGAAGCTGAAGAAACTGAAACTTGCGCCAAACGACATCCTGGTCAGTTTTGATGTTGTTTCGTTATTTACGAAAGTGCCACTCAGCGACGCTCTGGAGCACATCGGTTCCATGTTCCCGCAAGACATCAAAAAGCTCTTCCATGCATGTCTCACCACGAGCTATTTCACCTGGAATGGCGATTTCTACGAACAGCTGGAAGGTGTCGCCATGGGTAGTCCTCTCAGTCCAGTGGTGGCCAACTTCTTCATGGAACAATTCGAAGCACAGGCACTGGACTCGGCGACTTGCAAACCTAAGGTGTGGTACAGGTACGTCGATGATACTTTCGTGGTGTGGAGCCATGGTGAAGAACAGCTCGGTGAATTCCTGAGACACTTGAACAGCCTCCATGCCAACATAACATTTACCATGGAAGTAGAAAAGGACAAGAAACTGCCATTTCTAGATGTGCTGGTCACAAGGGACGGCGAAAACCTGGGACACAGCGTGTATCGAAAACCGACACACACGGACCGATACCTGCACAAACTGTCAAACCACCACCCGAGCCAGAAAAGAGGCATGATTAGTACGCTCGTAAAGAGAGCAGGACGAATATGTGAGCCTCAACACCTCAAACGAGAAATGCAACACCTGGAAACTGTTCTGAGGAGCAATGGGTACTCCACAAATTACATTAGAAGTGTAACAGAGCCAAACACTCGGCGAAGTAAGGAACCAGAAAAAGAAATGTCGGGTACGGCCTTTCTGCCATACATTCCCAGAGTGACGGACAGAATCGGCCGTATATTGCGCAAACACGGCGTAAAGACGATTTTCAAACCGACAAGGAAGATCAAAGAGTGTCTTAGATCGGCGAAGGAGAAAAGAGACCCACTTGCAATGTCGGGAATATACCGTATACCTTGCACATGCGGAAAAGTTTATGTCGGAATGACTGGACGATCCATTAACACCAGGATCAAAGAGCATAAGCGACATTGCAGGTTGGGGCAGGTAGAGAAATCGGCCGTGGCAGAGCACGCACTGAATGAGACCGACCACGTAATAAAATTCGCCGACACGGAAGTTCTGGCTGTAGAGAAGCACTATCACACGCGCTTGTTCAGAGAAGCTGTAGAAATCCAAAAACACGCGAACAGTTTCAACAAGAAGGAGGAAAGCCTTAAGGTAAACGGATCCTGGCTTCCCGTACTGCAGCGAACGACCGTCGCAGGTAGCAAGAGGAGAACCGCACCGGAAATGACCGTGGAGAAGCCCTCGGACGTTGGCGCGCCAGGTACATATAGTCTGCGGCCGCGAGCTCGCCTCCAGTTCACCACCGGCAATGGAGGGTGAAGCTTTGACAATGCCAGCCACTCGTGCTGGCGAAACGTCAGAAAAATCAATAGATGAACGTCGGCCGAAGAACCCGAGACGGAAGCCAATAGGCAGTTTGTCAACAAGTGGCCACGAAAGCCTCAACAATTTTGTATTACGCCTCTACGGGGAGGAGATTTGCAGATTGTACCGACGCCTTGACCAACGACGGAAGAAGAAAGCGCGACTGATGTCCTCTCTCGCCTTTCTGTCACGGTGCCGAGATGAATGTGCTACACCAAAGTTCTTGAGATGCAAGCGCCTATTCACCACCGCCCAAGCACATCGTATCTACGACAGAATGGAACGAGCTTTTCTTCGTGAGCGAATACATACAACACGGAGAGACTTGGCAAGAACGGATCAGGAACTTCTGGACATTTTCTATCAACTAAGTAGCAGAATGCATCGAGACGACTGGGACAAGATCGACAGCATCACTCACAGGAGCATGCAGAACGAACTCGAGCACTGCACCGAGCGGCAAAAGAAAAAGTTTGAAAGATGCCGGAAGCAGACCGACAAGGCGATTCCCGACATGTCACACACAGTGCTCAACCTCACTGAACGACAACTGACCGAAGAGGAAGTGTCTGTTCTTCAAAAAGAAGGGAATTTCGCTATCATTCCGAGAACTATACCTATGGAGGACATCATTGCCAACACCGAAGCAGCCATTCGGACCCTTCCTTGTGAAAGGGCAGAGGAAATACGCACTGAAACATCCAGGATACTGCGCCGAGCAAAACCACCAGCTTGCAACCTGAAGAAAGAAGAGGTACAAGCCATTAAGAAGCTCAACGCCGACAAGAGTATATTGGTACTGCCTGCCGATAAGGGGAATGCGACCGTCGTAATGAAGACCGAAGATTATGAGCAAAAGATCCGAGACCTATTAGATCCGACGACGTACCGAAAACTAAGCGCAGATCCGACGCAGCGTATCACTCGGAATACGAATCGATTAATCGAGGCGTCTTCTCTGCCGGCGGACATACAGAGAAACCTGCGCAACACAGAAGCCCTACCACCTCGGCTGTATGGATTACCCAAGATCCATAAGAACAACGTTCCACTGAGACCGATCGTTAGCGCTCCTGGCTCACCAACGTATAAACTGGCGAAACACTTGGCCTCTCTGCTCCAGCCACACGTGGGAAAGACCGACACATACATTAAGGACTCAGGACACTTCATTGAGAAGCTGAAGAAACTGAAACTTGCGCCAAACGACATCCTGGTCAGTTTTGATGTTGTTTCGTTATTTACGAAAGTGCCACTCAGCGACGCTCTGGAGCACATCGGTTCCATGTTCCCGCAAGACATCAAAAAGCTCTTCCATGCATGTCTCACCACGAGCTATTTCACCTGGAATGGCGATTTCTACGAACAGCTGGAAGGTGTCGCCATGGGTAGTCCTCTCAGTCCAGTGGTGGCCAACTTCTTCATGGAACAATTCGAAGCACAGGCACTGGACTCGGCGACTTGCAAACCTAAGGTGTGGTACAGGTACGTCGATGATACTTTCGTGGTGTGGAGCCATGGTGAAGAACAGCTCGGTGAATTCCTGAGACACTTGAACAGCCTCCATGCCAACATAACATTTACCATGGAAGTAGAAAAGGACAAGAAACTGCCATTTCTAGATGTGCTGGTCACAAGGGACGGCGAAAACCTGGGACACAGCGTGTATCGAAAACCGACACACACGGACCGATACCTGCACAAACTGTCAAACCACCACCCGAGCCAGAAAAGAGGCATGATTAGTACGCTCGTAAAGAGAGCAGGACGAATATGTGAGCCTCAACACCTCAAACGAGAAATGCAACACCTGGAAACTGTTCTGAGGAGCAATGGGTACTCCACAAATTACATTAGAAGTGTAACAGAGCCAAACACTCGGCGAAGTAAGGAACCAGAAAAAGAAATGTCGGGTACGGCCTTTCTGCCATACATTCCCAGAGTGACGGACAGAATCGGCCGTATATTGCGCAAACACGGCGTAAAGACGATTTTCAAACCGACAAGGAAGATCAAAGAGTGTCTTAGATCGGCGAAGGAGAAAAGAGACCCACTTGCAATGTCGGGAATATACCGTATACCTTGCACATGCGGAAAAGTTTATGTCGGAATGACTGGACGATCCATTAACACCAGGATCAAAGAGCATAAGCGACATTGCAGGTTGGGGCAGGTAGAGAAATCGGCCGTGGCAGAGCACGCACTGAATGAGACCGACCACGTAATAAAATTCGCCGACACGGAAGTTCTGGCTGTAGAGAAGCACTATCACACGCGCTTGTTCAGAGAAGCTGTAGAAATCCAAAAACACGCGAACAGTTTCAACAAGAAGGAGGAAAGCCTTAAGGTAAACGGATCCTGGCTTCCCGTACTGCAGCGAACGACCGTCGCAGGTAGCAAGAGGAGAACCGCACCGGAAATGACCGTGGAGAAGCCCTCGGACGTTGGCGCGCCAGGTACATATAGTCTGCGGCCGCGAGCTCGCCTCCAGTTCACCACCGGCAATGGAGGGTGAAGCTTTGACAATGCCAGCCACTCGTGCTGGCGAAACGTCAGAAAAATCAATAGATGAACGTCGGCCGAAGAACCCGAGACGGAAGCCAATAGGCAGTTGGTCAACAAGTGGCCACGAAAGCCTCAACAATTTTGTAATGCGGGACATGTTAGACGTTTTGCAGGACTTTTTTGGTTAATTCTTCCATTGTGTCATTAGAGGTTCCATTGATGGACGGTTCCGCAGAACCTGGGGCAGTTAGCTGCCTTAAGCCGCATTTAACACGTTTATTCCGCTCGCAGTGACAGCAGATGAACTTTTGTGGGACGGTTGCCACGACAGTGCAACATACGACATAATTTGTTGGGCAAAACAGTGTATGTGATAGGTCGGTAGACAAACTCGTGCATGTATAGGTCCTTTAACAGCACAAAAGTTGATAGGCAGAAATAAAATCCAACATGCCAGTTTTTCAGTTCATATCAGGTACGTGTCAACCACTCCTTTTTTCGAAGCATATATGTTGGCAATGCGTCAGTTCCCTTAGCCAATGGGAAGACAGTTTTGGGTAGCCAATGAGAGACGAGGAACGAAGGAACTATTCGGAGCGCTGGAATTGAAATTGTTCGATGTTCTACAGAGGTTATCCGTAGTTTCCGTGAATTTTCAGCTCAATGTGTTCGACATTATTTTTAATGATTGATTTTGGATGGAGGTTGCAGCTTAATATAGGTTTGTAATGTAGCCCAAGATTCTAATTATTGAATTGCTTTCCTGGTTGGATATAATTGTAGCTCAGACGCAACTGCTTGAAGTTTCGTAGTTACAGAAGTTCAATGCGTTCACAGCTGTTGTAGTATATTAAGTTTATTTGTACTTAGTAGAGGGTATTTGTTAGTGAGAAAATACGCCGCATCGACGTTGGATCCCAGAGTTACAGATAAGTTTTAGCGTTTAGTTTTACGAAAAGCCAATAATTTTGTGTAATTGCAACTACTAGTTTCGTATAACGCCAGTATTCACAAAACTAATAGTTGAATATCATCAAATTACTTTGTTTTATCTCGATTGTGCAGTAGCTGTGAACAAACTTAACCACTGTTTATGTGACATTAAACGAGCTTAAAATCTAAATTAACAATTTTCATATTCTCTCGTAAAATAAGTTTCATTGTGGTGTGCATAATATTTAAGCTTAAAAACTACTCCCAAATTATGTAAATGATTTGCCCCAAAATAATTCTTAATTTGGTTCAGATTCAGATTCTTTATTGGTCATTCAGCATTATTACATGCAATAGACTTCGTCAGTTCACTTAACCTATTAATTTTACAAAATAAATTTTTACATATTTAAGTTGATATTGGGCATTTCTAAAAATTCTTCTAATGAGTATAATGGATTAGTTAACAAGAAGTTATGAACATTGTCTTTAAATAATTTGTCAGGCTTGATTGACCCATTTTTAGACAATTTGTTATATATTTTAATTGTCATATACTTATGACTATTGTTAGTTTTAGCTAATCTATTTTGTGGCAACAGCGGAGAAGTACACGTTCTTGTATAGTAGTCATGCCTTTCATTTGTTACACTTAAATTAGGTAGTTCAGCAAGTATGTAGTTAACACTGTCAAGAATATATAAATTAATAACTGTTAAAATTCTATATTTAATGAACAATGGTTTACAATGTGTTCTATTATCTACCTTAGCCATTACTCTGATTGCTTTTTTCTGGATCACCATAATTTCATTTATTTTTCTGCTGTTTCCCCAGAGTATTAACCCATACCTTAAAACAGATTGAAAAAAGGCAAAGTACGCTGTCCTTATGTACTCAAATGTTACACAACACATCAGTCGCTTCAACGAATATATAGGCCTAACTCTTGACAACCTAACCGCTATGTGATCAACATGAGAGTTCCATGTTAGACTGTTGTCAAGTACAATACCTAAAACCTTTGCCTTTTGTTTTTCTATTTTTGTAGTCTTTGATAGACTGAACCAATATTCTGGGTCTTTTCCTCATTTAATAGCAGACCATTGGCATTAAACCATGATGTTGCATTTTCTTTTGCCAATTTCATATCACTTACAAGGTTATCATGTACATGGTTTACATATAGAAAAGTTGTGTCATCTGCATACATATATGTCTTTACATCTATTTGAAACAGTTTTGCACAAAAATCCCGTACGTGTTATCTTTCGTGATCATAGCATACCAACCAAATACCATAAGTGTTATTTTGAACAAATGTACAAACTTTTGCAGGAGGATGGAGGCTCCAGTCTTCATACAACTGTCCTGATTTGAGTTTTCCATGGTTTCTCAAAAATAATTCAGGAAATTTCGGATTGTTCCTACTATATGGCCACAGCCAACTACCTTTTCCATCCTTGTCATACTATACCCGTAAGTATGCAAATATCTGTGTACGTATATTTCTTTGTTTTTGTTTTTCTTAAATTGCAATGGCATATTATGTTCAGTATTGATTCTAAGAGTGTCACTTCTGGAAATGCAGTGATTGTCACTTTTTCTACACAGTAATTGATAAACAGCAGCTTATCTTGGAACTAGATGCTGATTTGGCAGCAGTGCAGGAAGAATTGTCAGTTTTGGGAGCTGCAGTCAGCTGTAGTAATATTAGGCCTGTTCCAGGTAACTGGATTAACATCAAGCCTTCTAAATCGGTGCAAAGATGTAAGTGATACTGCAAATCTGTTAGCTTCAGTCTAGCTGTCTCCAATGACTTCAGTTCTTTGGAGACTGAGTTACTCAGTTTCATGTTCCATGGATCATTTGAAAAATTAATTGTTATGTTGTGGAACAATCCCTTTTGCATTGTCGTTACACATTCATATTATGTGAAGAAACTTTTTCAGTTTGATTTCAAATTTAAGTTTTCTGCCTATGTGACATTTCATGTCATAGGGTAAGTGACTAACAATTTTGGAGGCACAATTATGCACTTCTTGTACTAAGGACAACCGTAATGTGGAGTAATCGATTTCATTTTTCTGACTGGTCTTGTAATTAAGTGTATCATTGCACCTGTTTTACTGCAGTGGATTAGTTACATTAAATTTAATGAGGGAATGGATATACTAGGAGCCAGTAGTAAAAATGGATAACTCCTCAAACAGATGTCTAGGACATGACTGTGGATGAACATTATATATTATTCTCACAGGACTTTTTTGAGCAATGCAATGAACACTTTCTTTCTCAAAGATGAGTTATCCCAGAACATTATTATAAATGATGACATTAAATGACTTACTGATTTCTCTCTCCCCAAGATTTGCAAAGATTTGAAGTGGAAATATGGCAGAACTAAGTTCCAAAATGGTTTTTTCCAGTTTAAATTCTCACCAATATGGACATCTAAAAAAAAAGTTTCCAGCCAAGTTATTTCCTCCCTGTCTGAATGTCAGAACTAATTAAAAATCTGCAGAAAAGTAGTTCACAGGTATACTGTAGCATTTTTAAGTTAACAGCAATAAACTTCATGTAGGATACCTGTGTATCTTGCCACTTCCAGTCACCATATTTGGCTGCTCCCAAGTTTAGGAATAATAAAAGGAAGAATATTATTAAATTATTTATGCACCACAATTGCGATTATGGCTTATAATGCCATTTTAAAATGATAGCTGTAACAACATAAATTTCTTAAAGACCACTTCAAGTAGATGTAAGAATATACTGTTCTTGAAATATTTTAGCTGTTACTTCTCCTCACTAAGAAATACATCCATGAATAGCCCATTTAAGAAGAATGGCAAGCGTACCCACACATACCTTAAATAAGCTGAAGAAGATATGCAGACCGGCCTTGCGTGAGTTATCAATGATCAATGCTTGCAGTTTGATACACTTTATGGTGAGGTAGGAAGAGCTATAATTTAAAAAAAAAAATTTTTTCTCTTTGTCAAATATTTTAAGAACAAAACATATTCCGAGTTAGACTGGTCTTTAAGCAATTTATGTTATTACAGCTATTTCTTGGGTAATCTGAAGGGAACTTTTAGAGGTTCTTGTGTGCGGCATGAGCTATGAGGAGAAAGTGGCAGACTGCTCAACTTCTTCCACATTGTAAATGGCATTGTCTCTAGAGCCGTCAACCACACACTATTCACAGCTCGAACTTCGTGTAGTGTGAGACTGCCCATTCTTTCAACACATAAACCGACTACAGTTTTTGTGTTCACTAGTATGCGTGAAGCCCATTAGCCTTTGTTGAACAGTTATAACAACAGGACAGCTTGTTTGGGGAGATATTCGGATTTTCACAATATAAACAACAGTTAAAAATGTGGATACAGTTTTTGTTTATGATCAGTGTCGTCAAACTGTTGGAGCAGTGGTGCTATCCTGTACTGAAACGTGTCCTGATTGTGCCAATCCCACACGATCTTCATTTGCAAACATAATGATAAATTCAAGAATTGCATTTTACTCTTCGTATTTCCATCCTTGAAGAAAGAATGTTAATACGTGAGAGAAAAGGAACTTACATTGTAATTGTAGTAACACAAAAGCAACACGTCACCATTTGGAAGCTCTAGCAGATGAGAGGGATTAGTCAAAAGGAGTGTTCTACGAATAGCTCATCCCGTCCCATTTTACCATTTCCACATTTCACTCCATCAACAGTTTATGTGACTGTTCTGGAGTCTATGAATGCAGTGTTTCTGTTTAAGAATTTGTTTATGGATGAAGCATCATTTACAAATCATGAGCAAATAGATTTTCGCAATTTGCACTATCTGTCCACTTGAAAATCCGCACTGATCGAAAGAAATGGATAAGCACTTACCTTGGTCACCCAGTTTACTGTGCAAACTTTATAGGAATCATATCAGTGGTCCCTGTTTTACTGATAGGAATTTTAAATGTATCTGGCTATGTAGTCCCCAACAGAAGTTACTAGGAAACATCACAACTGAGATAAGGCAATCCATGTGTGGTACCAACATTACTTCTTGTTTCATCCAGATAACTACAGCTCTTAACAGATCCAGAAGAAATTAAGCAACATTTTGAGCACCTGATATAAATTTCATAATGATATACACTCGAACCAAACCCAACTTAAGAGATTACTTACATTTGGAACAGTACAGCAGATGCTGTATCTTGCTACTAAGTTCCACACATTATGGGTTTGAAATACCCTTTGAAGCCACAGAAAAAGGTAAATAAATCCATTTAAATATAACTAAGTTAGTGTCATAATTTGGCAGTAATAAACATTAAAAATTTCTTTTGTATGTCAGAAAATTCACCACATCATTTGCTATAACTTAGTGAAAACCATACCTTGATATGAAACTTCCTGGCAGATTAAAACTGTGTGCCCGACCGAGACTCGAACTCGGGACCTTTGCCTTTCGCGGGCAAGTGCTCTACCATCTGAGCTACTGAAGCACGACTCATGCCCGGTACTCACAGCTTTACTTCTGCTAGTACCTCGTCTCCTACTTTCCAAACTTTACAGAAGCTCTCATGCGAACCTTGCAGAACTAGCACTCCTGAAAGAAAGGATATTGCGGAGACATGGCTTAGCCACAGCCTGGGGGATGTTTCCAGAATGACATTTTCACTCTGCACCGGAGTGACTGATGTCCATCACGCTTCTTAAACAGACAAACATCAATGCTCAAAATCTACGTTGGGACGGCAATTACATAGCAACATCGATTTATTTCCTTTATTACGTTCTCATAACACGTAATGCAAGCTAATGTGCGTGTGTGTGGGCTGGGGGATGGCATATCGACCTCGACTCTTAATAAAGGAATCACACAAGATTGTTGTTGTTGTTGTTGTTGTTGTTGTTGTTGTGGTCTTCAGTCCTGAGACTGGTTTTATGCAGCTCTCCATGCTACTCTATCCTGTGCAAGCCTCTTCATCTCCCAGTACCTACTGCAGCCTACATCCTTCAGAATCTGCTTAGTGTATTCATCTCTTGGTCTCCCACTATGATTTTTACCCTCCATGCTGCCCTCCAGTACCAAATTGGTGGTCCCTTGATGACTCAGAACATGTCCTACCAACCGATCCCTTCTTCTAGTCAAGTTGTACCACAAACTCATCTTCTCCCCAATTCGATTCAATACCTCCTCATTAGTTATGTGATCTACCCATCTAATCTTCTAATCTTCTATGTTTCACGTAACATATGTAATTATTAGTGCAGGAAAGGGGTCCAAATCCATTTACCATTACATCTACATTTCCACGCCATTTTCACTAAATTTCAACGGCATGCAATTTATCAAAGTGTTGCAAAAAGTGCCATATGTGGTAGGAAACTAATAGAGATCCAATTAGTTATCTTTGGTGACATCCGTGGACATGGCGGTAGGAGATGTGGTCTTGGGAGCTGCTGGAATATGCAAGGAATAGTTATGTTATGGCCATCAGACAGAGAGCTGGTTTAGTTTTTCTGATGCGCGACTGCATATTTGATTATGACCATCATAAAATTTTATTTTGCATGATGGGGAGTCTAGCCAAGTTATAGATTACGAACAGAGACTTACGATTGTGACGCTGGCTGACAGAGCATGGGTCTGTATTGCACATTGTATGAACTTCAGTTTATGCATCTGATGTGGGGTTAGAAGACCTGGTGTATAAACTCACTTAGCAATTTAAGCACATTAAGTGAAGACTACCATTACTCGTGTGCTGTTAGTTATGTTGAAAATGGGACATTCTTAGTAAATGGACTCACAGCTTTGTTTTAATTAATGACAACAATTCAGTAGCAAGCTATATCTAACTAAAACTAGTTTCATAAAATATGAATCTCGAATAAAGCGTATGTTATTACTGCAATTTTCCTAATATGTTATGTTTAATAATCTTTAACTTGCATGATGTGTCTGTCCTCAACCATATTAGGGTGTAAAGAAGACTTTCTATGCTACTATCCTGAAAAACCTACAAGCCAAGTTTTTAACTAACAGAGCGTTAGCCCAAGAACGTTAATTCACAAATGGGGTCTTTCTCACCTCGAATATGGACCTCAATTCTTTTAGTTCTGAATTTACAAGCAAGAATCAATTGTCCAGGTCCTGAGAGGTGTAGCCAGTTTTGTATAGGGGCTTCGAGCTTACAAACATTCAGAAGCAGTAGTACACAGAATTGTTAGTGATACTAAGGAGTGCAAGAGGGAAGATGATGGCATAATGAAAGTGCACTAAGTGTCATCAGCTTCAGCAGAGGAGACCAACAGTGTAGACTTGGACTACAACCATGGGAGCTTCAGAGTCGTCATCAGCACATTCAGTGTCGGAAGAATATTCACTTTTTGGTGGCATCATTAGAGCTAAGACAGTCACCACAGGAGAATAGGTAAATACGGGTGACAAAGCTGTCAATGTATGTATCTTTGCTGGCCTACCATCAGAAACTGAAGATGTCACATTCAAACTAACACTGAACACTTGTGATTTGGAGGACAATAGTCTGCTGCATAGCTTGAAGTTAGATTGGGAAGTTTATATTTGTAAGTTCCAATTACGAACAATGGGGCTCTACAGTTCAGTATGGGGAAAATGCAGGCTGATCTATCAAATGAAATTTCAATTGTAAAAACAAACTACAATCAAAGACAGATGAAGGACATTAAAATGGATATAGGTGGTATAATTGATAGGAAGTTAGCTCAAATCAGAACCATAATGTACAAAATTAGAGACGAAGTATGCTTCATGGATGAGAAAACATGTGATGTTAAAAAGTCAATGAAGCTAAACGTGAAAAAGGATGCATTACTAATTCAGGGGTGGTGTTAGTAACTGTTTGCTGAAGCAGAATGCACTTTAGGGGGAAACACGAGATGTACTTCATAATATGCCTAAGAGAACTGTAAACTGCAAATTGGAGTTTGGAAAAACTCAGTTTGGTTTGGAGGAGATGAGCTTGAAACTAGATGTGTTAGCGATGGATGGGGTCTTCTTTATAATAAATGTACCATGTGGTGGACCAGGATCTTCAAGCTGCTTTCCTAACAAAGGAAAGAACCATCTGACAGATTTTCTTGCCTCAGGTAAAGACAGCTGCACACCAGGATGTCTCATGAGTGAAAAATAAAACTAGTAGAAAGACAATTAAAAAGAAAATATGCAACAGTAGGCAAAATTGTTAAATGACTTGTTTACCAGTTATGAGGCAGTTGAAAAATGTTTTGTAAATAGCTTCTGGAGCTAATCAGAACAGACAAAACTTCAAACAAGTTCTTAAATGAGCCAATTTATAGACACAGCAATAAAATAATGAGAAGTTTAGTTTATGTGAAGTGACTAAACTGATGCACAAAACTTGACCGATGGATGTTCTAACTGAAATTACAGTAGTCAAGTGACGATTTCCAGAACTGATGCAATTCGACTTAATACACAGCCAAACCAACCCAGTAGCCAAATTCTTGGATATTTGTAGTGGAACTGCAAACAAGGTTTCACCAGCAGGCAAGGGAATGGGAACTACAATGTAAATATTAATTAAAACAAAAGGAATCAATCCAAACTATTTCACAAGCACAGCAGTAATAATGAAAAAAAATTAAAGGGGGAATAATGAGGCAGAAAATTTTAGACATCATGACAGGGAGTAAAGGTTTGAACAACCAGCAATGCAATGACAACATAACCACAACAGGAGAGCAGAAAACTACATTTCTCTGCATCTCAGGTCCAGATATGTCGATCTAAACCAGTATGGAAAAGGACAAGATGAGTAGCAAATCTGAAAAAATATAGTCAGTTAGAAAGGAAGGTTGAAAGTATGAAAATGGAGATTGTAAAGGAGGGCAATAAAGCAGGGACAAATCAGATGCAGAGTAACAGCAAGGACAGAAATACATGGGAAAGATGTATCAAATGAAAAGAAAATCAGAGTAAAAGATGTATCTGATTCAGGGGATGATGAGGCTAATGGTGGAAAACTTTTGAAAAACAATATCGGTATCAGTTTCGAGACCAGAGGCAGATACGACCTTGGCAGAGATTGACCGTAATCTCATCTCATCGAATCAGACTTTGAATGACAAAGTCAAAATAGATTGTAGTACAAAAGATCTAGACAGGTATACTAAAGATGAATGGTGTTTATGTAGTCAGAATTACAGACATCAGAAAGGTATTTCAGAGTTTGAAAAGGCTAAGATAAGGAATGAAATTGATAACAGAACCAGGTGTGGAGGAATTACTTCATGAATTAGTGAAAGGAGATGACAAGGCTCAAGACTCTTTGACAGAGGAGATGAATATAGTGCAGGTGCACAAAAGTAGAAAAGAACCCATGAAGAGAAAAATGTTTGGAGGATGAAGAAACGGAAAATATTCAGCCAGTCTTAGAAATCGATGTTTGTGACAAGAAAATACGTACACTTATAGGTTCTGAGAGCAAGGTATTGTCAATGTTCGAAAATTTGTTACATAAGCTAAAGACCAAGATATTGGTAATTTTTTATGTCACTGGTGTAAAAACTAGAACTGCAACTGTTGGGTTGGGCAAACCCGTAGCAAAAGAAATGTTAGAAGAATTGCGAAGTCATTTATTTCAGTTTACAATGATTTGCTTTATTGTGAAAATATTAATACAAGATGATGTGTTGAGCACTGATTTTATGATGAAGTATAGGATGGTACTAAGTTATAAGAAAAAATGGTAAAAATTCGAACAAGAAGGCAGAAATGAAGAATAAAATTCAACAGGAAGCTTGGCGGCAAACAGAAAACAACACATTTGCATGTTATAACTGTCCCAGAGTCAATTAGAGGTGGGCTGTTTCACTCATTTAACAGTGCATAATGTATCTGGTGATCAAAAAGTCAGTACAAATATGAAAACTGAGTAAATCACGGAATAATGTAGATAGAGAGGTACAAATTGACACACATGCTTGGAATGACATGGGATTTTATTAGAACAAAAAAAATACAAATGTTCAAAAAAATGTCCGACAGATGGCGCTTCATCTGATAAGAATAGCAATAATTAGCATAACAAAGTAAGACAAAGCAAAGATGCTATTCTTTACAGGAAATGCTCAATATGGCCACCATCATTCCTCAACAATAGCTGTAGTCGAGGAATAATGTTGTGAACAGCACTGTAAAGCATGTCCGTAGTTATGGTGAGGCATTGGCGTCGGATGTTGTCTTTCAGCATCCCTAGAGATGTCGGTCGATCAAGATACACGTGCGACTTCAGGTAATCCCAAAGCCAATAATCGCACAGACTGAGGTCTGGGGACCTGGGAGGCCAAGTATGACGAAAGTGGCGGCTGAGCACATGATCATCACCAAA
The DNA here is from genome assembly GCF_023864275.1 of Schistocerca cancellata. Taxonomy (NCBI): domain Eukaryota; kingdom Metazoa; phylum Arthropoda; class Insecta; order Orthoptera; family Acrididae; genus Schistocerca; species Schistocerca cancellata. Next base: position 166,414,407 of record NC_064637.1, read on the forward strand.
CGACACGCACAAGAGATCTTTCACACGTCTAGCAATATGGGGTGTTTTTTTTTTTTTTTTTTTCGTTCTAATAAGACCCCATGTCATTCCAAGCATGTGTGTCAATTTTTACCTCTCTATCTACATTATTCCATGGTTTATTAAGTTTTCAAATTTATACTGACTTTTTGATCACCCCGTTTATACAATTATACATGAAGTTATTAAATATTACATGCTTAATATAGAAACATTCATGGGATAATTACGTTTTGTCTTATGGTGATCTGATAGTGCTAACAGGACTGTAAAGAATAAGGAGGCACTTATAAATTCACACCAGAAGGTATTACAAATATTCGGCATAATTTGAGGGGTGTGTAGTTTGGCGAACAGCAAGAGGTTAATCAGTACAAGTAGGGATAATGAGGAGCTAATGTAATTCACTTGTTTTTGTGTGTGTATAATAGTAATTGTCATTTTTTTAGTTTTAAAATTTTTCAACAGATATAAATGGTTACTTAAAATAAACGAAAATCCAATTCTGTCAATGCATTAGTTGCATTGCCTCTTTTATGTGTGTCAATTCCACTGCAGATGGTGTGTAAAACACGAATTTTGAGGATTCCTACAGCCTTAGTATTCTGGAGGCTGCTTTGTGATCCAATTTTGACACATTCTACATCATCTTTTCTGATGGTGGGTGCAGAGTGACACACACATGGTTGCAGTACCTAGCATTGGGTACCACACTCATCACCATGAGATGTGCAACTGGAAAGAGTAGGTAGAGCAACACCAAGTGCTACAATGAAATATGTGATGTGACGAAACACCATGGACTGGTATAGATTATGCAAGTAAGTGAAAGCTGAGAGTCAACAGTCATTTGCACAAAGGAACAACATTGCATAAAAAACATTTCATCTTAATATTAAAATTGTTATGTCTTTGTGTAAAAGTATGTAAGTTTAATTCTGTAAGATAATGTATTTATGGATCATTCTGTAGTTAGTACAAATGCTTGGCACCACTTCAGTCTATTTGCACTACTGGACAGACACAGACACAAATAATGCTAACATCACTGGTGCGCTAGGTGGTAGTGAATGTGTCCTCTAACAAATCAAATGTAGCATTAAGTGAAAATTTTGTAACATGGTGGGGCTGGAGAGAAAACATTATGCAGTCATCAAAATTTATCTGGGGAAAAGTGGGAAATATTTCACTACTACAGTAAGGCACAGAAATGTAAACAATAAAATACACACCTTAACGAGTTTTGTATGGATAACAAGAGCAGCAAAGGAGCATAACCATTACTTTGAACTGCAGAAGGATGCCAGGGATCCTTCCCTTTCTGGAAATGTGTTCAACATTGATTTAGTATAGGAAACTGTTGACTGTGCTATGTATTTCGACAAAGGGCAGGCAAACGGTAATGGGTTCAACCAAGCTCAATAAGACAAGGACCTATTGACTAAGGGTGGATTAGGAGGAGTGAAAATCTGGCCTTAAGTGGTAGGCATTTACATGTAAAAGCCAACAGCCTGGCTTACAGTTACAAATGTCCAAAGCTGTTGTTTGGGAACACCAAGGCTCTGAACAGAACAAATACTCGAATAACTTAGAATGAGACTAGAAATATTCATACAGTAAGCATAACGGTTATATGTCAGCCAACAAATGCAATCCTATGTACACAAGCACCAACTGCAACTACAAGCATAACTAGACTCTATACTGTAGGAAGTTACACATTATACATAACAAATAAGGCAGATATACAAGATAGAAATAATATCAGATAATGGCATCGCACAGCAGTCATCATCATGAGTAGCAACAGAAATTTCATTATTATTATTTAATATGCTACGAAGATAAGTGTGTATATTAATTGTCTCATACAAGAAAAATACTACAGACACCACACTTATACAGGAATTGGTACGTAGATAATTATATGCCAAATTAATTTGACATATCGATGTTGTCGACAGTATTTGATTGAATGTGTGAAATTTACACATTGTAGCCTATGAAACGCATACATCTGTTCTTAAAGGAATAGTAATTATTATGATTAGACATGGTATCAAATACGGTTTCATGTAACGTATATAAATTAGTTGTAGAATTATTAGTGCAGCAATGGGGTCCAATTCCATTTACATTTACATTTACAGGTTGTTTTCACTCCATTTCAACTGCATGAAATCTATCAAAGTGTGCAAAAAGTGCATTATGTGATTGGGATCTAACAGAGCCCCCATTAGTTATCTTTGGTGAATTTGGCGGACATGGTGGTGGGAGAAGTGTGTTAGGAGTTGCTGGAAAATGCAAGCACAAGTTATGTCATGGCCATCAGACAGAGAGGGCTGGTTTGGTTTTTCTGACATGAGACTGAATATTTGATTATGACCATCATAAACCTGTATTTTTTATGACTGGGAGTCCAACTCAGAGATTACAAACAGAGACTTGAGTTTATGACTGGCTAACAGAGCATGTGCATGTATTGCACTTTATATGGACTTTAGTTTATGCAGCTGAGAGTGGGGTTAGAAGACCTGGTGTATAAACACACTTAGCAGTTTAAGCATATGAAGTGAAGACTACCATCACTCACATGCTGCCAGTTATGTTGAAAATGGGACATTCTTACTATATGACTCACTGTTTTGCTTCATAAAGGACCATAAATCAGCACGAAGCCATGTCTTTCTGAATTAACCAGTTACATTAAACATAATTCCGGGGCATAGCATATGTTATTACTGCAGTTCTTCTGATATGTTGCATGTAATAATGTTTAACTCACATTGTGTGTCTGCCCTCAATCATTTGATGGCAGGATTACCAGTGCAGTGGACTGGTTGGCCTCTATCACATTAGGGTGTTAAGAACACTGTGTATGCCACAACCCTGAAAAACCTACGAGCCAAGATTTTGACTAACAGTCGTGCACTGGACCATACAGTTAAGTCACGAATGGGGTCCTTCTTGTCTGGAATGTGGTCTTAAATTTATTTAGTTCTGAATTTACAATTAAGAACGTGTCCTGAGAGGTGTAGACAATTTTGTATAGGGCCATCGAGCATAGAAAGATTCAGCAGTAGTAGTACACAGAGTTGCTAGTGATATTAAGCAGTGGAGGAGGGAAGATGATGGCACAATGAAAGTGCATTGAATAAATGTCATCAGTTTCAACATCAGAAATCAACAGTGCAGAAATCAGCTACAACTATGAAAGCTTCAGCATCGTCATCAGCAGCAGATCCAGAATCGGCAGAAATTAAAATTAATGTAGATGTTATGATTGAGAGGAAGTTAAATAAAATCAGAACCAAAATTGACAAAATTCCCAATGAAGAAGGCTGCGTGGATGAGAAAATAAATGATGTTAAAAAGATCAACTTACCAAAAAGTGGAAAAGATGCATGACCATTGAGGGGTGGTGTTAATTACTGTTTTCTAATGCAGAATGCACTTTGGGGAAAACACAAGACATGATTCAGAATGTGTCTGAAAGAACTGTAAATTGCAAAATGGTCACTGGACAAAATTCAGTGAGGTTTGGAGGAGACGAGTTTGAAAGTAGATGTATTAGTGACAGATCAGGTCGCCACGATAATAAAGGCACGATGTGGTGGACCAGGATCTTAAATACGCTTTCCTAACAATGGAAAGTGTCATCTGAGAGATATTCTTGTAGCATGTGAAGACAGCTGCACACTGGGAATTTCTGATGTGTGAAAAATAAAACTATTGGAAAAGCAGTTAGAAAGAAATGTGCAACAGTGGGAAAAACTGTCCAATGACTTGTTTAGCTAATATGAGGAATTTGAAAAATGTTTTTTGAATAAATCCTGGAGTGAGGCAAAACAGACGAAACTTCAGAACAAGTTCTTAAATGGACCAATTTACAGACATAGCAACACATAAATGAGAAAGTTTTATGTATGCGAAGCAGCTAAACCCATGCACAAAGCTTGACTGCTGGATGTTCTAATTGAAATTAGAATGCTCAACTGACAATTTTCAGAATCGATGCAATGGGACTTAATACACAGCCCAACCAACCCAGTAGCTAAATTCTTGGAATTTTTAGTGAAACTGGAAACCACAGGGTTTCACCAGCAGGCAAGGGAATGGGAACTACAATGTGTATTTTCATTAGAACAAAAGGAATCAATACAATATATTTCACAGGAGCATCAGTAATTATGGAAATAATTAATAAAGGGGAAATAATGAGGAAGAAATTTTAGACATCAGGACAAAGAGTAAAGGTCTAAACAACCAGCAATGCAAGGACAACATAACCACAACAGGAGAGCAGAAAACTAGATTTCTCTGCATCTCAGGTCCAGAGATGTCAATCTAAACCAGCATGGTAAAGGACAAGATGGGTAGCAAATCCGAAAAACGATAGTGAGTTACAAAGCAAGGTTGAAATAATGAAAATGGGACGACAAGAAGGTAGGGACAAATCAGGTGCAGAGTGACAGCAAGGAAAGAGAAATACATGGAAAAGATGTATCAAATGACAAGAAAATCAGAGTAAAAGATTTATTTGATTCAGGGTATGATGAGGCTATTGGTAGAAAATATTGAAAAACAATATTGGTATCAGTTTCGACACTAGAAGGTGACACAACCTTGGCAGAGATTGACGTAATCTCATCTCAGTTGATATATAATCCAACAGCAGTAATCACTGCAATGTCGGTTGTAGCTCAATGGATTCATTGATGGACGTTCAAGAAGGAAGTGATAGTGGTCCATATGTTGTATTGACCGATGTAGATAAGGTTGGATTTACGTTGACAGATGTAATTCATTCATTGTCAAAGGGAAGTCAGGAGGAGATTTTAGAGAATAAAGTAATGGGTGAGCATTGTGATACTGCTGGATTAGATGCGTCACAAGAGAAAATCAAAGCTTTCATTTCTATAGTGGATGGGGAGCCAATCATTTTAGATGACGATAAAAAGTCAATTACAGTTATAAGCCAGACAAAGAGAACAGTAAGAAATTATGAGGAAACTATTGAGCTAGATCACAAAATTAATGCTGAGTAGTACATAAAGGAGGACATGGAATACAGTTTTATGATTGGAGATCATATTTGAAAATTTTAAAATTGCTGTTACTGAAATTGTGGGAGAATAAATAGTTTAAGGTGGTGAAAGCACTTAACAGAAGGACACAAAAGTTAGTGCAAGAGAAGTGTATGGTGAACATTTTTTTTAAAAATTGTGAAGTTGAAAAGAAGTACGTCAAATGTCTATGATGTCAATATCATGGTTCTGTCCCTAGAGCAAGGGGTGAGAACAGGTCCTAATTTGAGGAAATTGAGGGTTGCATTAATTCCAAAGGAAATCTCAGTTGTAGCTAGAAATATTTAAGCATAAAGGGAGCAGCTCACTACCAGATAATACACATTGTACAACACTTTGGCAGATTGTGTGCAGAGGAAATGGAATGAAAACAAGCTGAACATGTAAATGTAGACGTATATGTAAATGGAATTGGATCCCATTACTACAATAATAGTTCTACAATTAATTTAGATTTTTTACTTGAAACATTATTTGATACTATGACTACTGATACTAATTACTATACCTTTAAACACATATCTATGCTTTTCATAGACAAGAATGTGTGGTTATCACACTTTCATTCAAATACCATTGACAAAATCAATGCATTAAATTAATGTGTTATACTATTAATTACGTACCACTTTCTTTATAAGTAAATGTGTGGAGTATTTTCTGGTATGGCTCAATTGATGTGCACACTCATTATCATGATATTTTAAATAACAATAATGTAATTTCTGTTGCTACTCGTGATAATAACTACTGTGTAAAAGCATTATCAAATATTATGTCTACCTTGTAAGGCTGCTATGTTTGTTATTTATAATGTGTAAAAGCATACAGTGTACAGTCTAATTACGCCTGTAGTTACAGTTACTGCATGTGTACATAGCATTGCATTCCTTCGACAGACATATTGTAACATTACGAGTCAAGATAGCTGTAACGGAAATTGAATAGCGGAAAGTTATCATTAAAAACGCACGCCGCGCGATTTAATTGAATGGCGTAAAGTTATCATTAAAAACGCACGCTGCGCGATTTGTGACGATTTGTTTGGTCATAATAGTAGTAACATGCTTTCGAATACAATTAAAATATAACGGCGATACCTGTTTAGTGTTATTGGAAACAATATGTAGTAAATTAATGAGTAAGGTAGCCGATCCGATAAGAAGAGGTGAAATTGGGCATATTAAGGTGTTTTGCTTTATGTCGACTTACCCCATGATACGGCGTCTTTTTTTTCCGTTTACTCTTAGAAATAAACAAGTAACGAAGTGCTAATTGTGCGTTGTGAAAAATATAGGGGCAAATTTTAAATAGCTACAGCGTATAATCAGACTAACAAATGGATATTCAGTTACGCAAAATAGCTACAGCGTATAATCAGACTAACAAATGGACATTCAGTTACGCGAAATAGCGGACAGCGAAGTGTGGTCATTAAATTGAATACACCTACAGGGCGGTAAATTCCGGGATAAGTCTATTCGCATCTCACGAGGGACGCGGTATTGAGACCGGTTTTTTCTTATTATATCACGGAGAGCGGGCTTCAATTTATAAAAAGGAGAAAAGCTGTAACATTATCATTGACTGTTGGTGTTAAGCAACCAAAAGTGTTCATCAAAGGGTTTCGGTGAATGAGTGGTGAATGCGAAATGAAACTGTGAACGAAGTTATGTTAAATAAAGCAGAAGAGACGAGACAGTTTGGTCGTATCTGTTATTATTCCATCAACCGTAACATTTCTTCTCGTTGTACGAAGCCTTTATAGACGATCGTTATGCCAATTTGCTTTGAAGGGATCTCGTTACGAGTTAAATTTTGGGGACCTGGTCAACAGGGGATAGTTCGTAGATCTTAGCTACTGCAGCTATTCTGGAATCAGGTGCTACCGTGACCGTTGTGTGTTGTCAATGGCTTAAGGTCATCATATCTCATGCTCTAAGATCGACGCGCCTTTCCTCTTGGTATAATGGTGTCTCACGCCACAACGTGCGGCTCGATCGAGGAGGATTGCTGCATCGAGTCGAGTGTCATCCGGATTCACGAACCCTAGAGTTGGAAAATATTGTAGCAGCCAGTGAGTCTGTCCAATGAAAGAGGTATTCTTCAATAATCGCTAAAAGTGAGCGATACTACCAGGTATGATTAAAATAACTGTATAATTATAAGAAGTTGAGACTTGTGATTTCAGTAGATAAATATATATAAATACATAGTGAAAATAAGTGTATGTCTTGGTAGTGAATAATCATGTCAAAACGAACGAAAAGAATACATGATAATGTGCAGTTGAGTAGAGTAATGAGTAGAGAGAGAGAGGAAAGTGAAGAGGATATGGATGATGCATCCCATGAGCTCAATCTGGGACAGGAGACATGTACAGATAATAATACAGTTATTGATTTAGAGCCGTTAGGAGATTCAAATACAATGATAAGTAAGGTAAGCAGCTTGGGAGAACATAAAGATCTTGAGGTTTCGGAAGTAGATCAGCAAGCTGATCCTCAAAATGGAAATATTAATCAAAAAATGTTTGATATGCTGGTATCAATAAATACTCAAATGGGTGTAATGAATGGAAGACTTGGTTCACTAGAAAAAGATAATAAGCAATTAAAAGAGGACAATCAAAAGTTAAACGAAAAATTTGAGGCCAAATTTGGTTCATTAGAAGTTAAAATGGATTCTTTGGAAAGCAAACTGAACACCTTTGATTATAAACTGGAAAATACTAAGAAAGAATTAAAGGCAGACTGGGAGACTCAATTAAATGCGAAATTTGGAGAACTAGATGTAGAGTTTTCTAACACCTTAGAAAGGCAATATAATAATTTAATGGGAAAACTTCATGACGTAGAAAAGAAATATGAGGTAGTTTCGAAGAGTTATGATGGCCTGTCCAATAGGATGGTTAAGTGTGAAAGCAGCTGTTTCAATGCTAGCGCACAGATAGAAGAGCTTTCGAAACAAATAGTCGAGTTTGAGTCCGATGCTTGTAACGGGATTGACAAGTATTTAGTAGATCAAACTAAAAGACTTGCCGAAGATCTATCTGAATGGATAGAAATAAAAGGAAATGAAATTGTAGACAAGGTTAAGACTACTATTGGATCCCAGCCAAATGAAAATATCAATGAGCATCTAAGTAGAAATGATGAATTAATTAAGCTCTTCACTAGCGAAATTCAGAAAATAAAAGAGAAAATAGTTGATGAGTTACCTAAATGGCAAAAGGAAACCAATCATAAATTGGCGGAGTTAGAACGAAAGTCATCACAAAATTTGTTGACAGAAGGCGAACGTTCGGAGAATAGGTCGAAATACAACCAAACATGTGAAAATACGAAGTACAATTGTGGTGAAAATTTGCATTGGGAAGTTGATGATTCGGTTGGTAAAGATGATGATTCTTTTGGTCAGCGAGGATATTTGTCTTCTTTAAAGGTGGAGAACAGCATTTTTAAAAGTAGACAATTCCCAACATTCTCCACTGAAAAGAACAACCTGCATCCGAAAATCTTTATCAACAATTTCAAAAGAATATTTCCACATAGCTGATCAGAACACGACCGACTTCAATTTATAGTATCCAAAATTACCGGAGAAGCCGCATTATGGGCCGCTGAAGTAAGTGAAAGTTGCCATACTTGCGCTGAGTTTGAACAACTTTTTTTGGCTAAATACTGGTCGTCGAGTAAACAAGAGAAATTAAGAAAAGAGGTTTACCAACCTGAGTATTTTAACAGTAAAAGGAGTACTTTAAGGCAATATTTTGAAAAGTACATAAATAAGACACGTTATTGGAGTGATCCAATTTCTCACAAGGAAGTGATCAGAATTTTGAAGGGAAGGTTGCCCATAAATATACGTGAAAAGTTAATAAATGTTCCTGACCATGATGTAGAACAGTTCTTGTCGGTGATTGACTCTATAGATATAATTATGGAAGACGCAAGACAAATGAGTAGTAATCAAATGTCGACTCACACTCATAGTAATACGTATAATTATAATAATAATAATTTAACGTATGACAATAATAATACCGAAAACCAGGTCAAACCCGCATCACAGGAGCGTGGACAATCTTCATCCTATGGTTGCAATAAAAACAATGATTATAATAAATATAGAAGAGATACTTACTGTGCTAGAGGTAAACCTCGATATGGTGACGCGAATGTGCATAGTAGTGATAGTAATAAGAGTAACAGGTACCCAAGTGATGATCCCAATTGTATTCGACCTTGGGAAGATAATTCGAAGCATAATGTTCATCGGCAGGATGGAACAAATGCCTAGAGTCCTCATCCAGCACAAGGAGTTATACCAATGGGTGAAGGAGCCTCCAATGTGCGACGGGGTGAATACCATAACTCGGATCATGCTGTACGGATTGTGGAAGTTCATGAACCCCCACCGATGACTCAGCGAGATAGATTAAACTAATACCAGTCACGAAATGCCTTCCTAGGATGACTGGAAAGGAGAAGGAAGGCAGGCATCAATTTGAACTGAGAGTATTAAGGTACAATAATGATCAGGATATAAGGAATGAATTAATTGAAGAAATGTGGACAAATTTTACAGGCAATAATTCCAACAAGTATAAATAATGTTGATGTTGAAATATTAATTGATACTGGAGCAACTATTAGTGTCATGACGCTGGACTGTTTAAAACAGATAAGTCCCCTATTCCAAAACCTTCAATCACCCACAAAGAATAAAAAACGATCAATGGACATGAGAACATATGACATAGGACAAGAAAGACGCAGACTGAGACAAGACAAAAGGAATAAAAATCACACAGAGTGTTACAGTGGTTGGCTGACCATAGAGACAAAAAAAGGAAAAGCCAACCACCGAGAAACACACTAAAAAATCAGGTTTAAATCGTAGGCCAAAGGCCAGAATCAATACAAAAAGGACAAACACTTAGATTAAGTGATAAAAGCCCGCTGCCCGAATAAAACACAAAACTAAGCCTGCCATAGCAGTGTCATCTTTTAAAAGGGCAGGGAACGTATCAGGCAGCGCAAACGTCTGTCTGAGCACAGTTAAAAGGGGACAGGCCAACAAAATGTGGGCCACTGTCAAAGCCGACCCGCAGCAACATAGAGGCGGGTCCTCATGGTGCAGTAAATGGCTGTGTGTCAAGCAGGTGTGGCCAATGCAGAGCCGACGAAGGACTACGGAGTCCCAACGAGTAGCGCACATGGATGACTGCCACACATCCATCGTCTTCTTGATAGGACGGAGTTTGTTTGGTGTGGTCAGGTTGCGCCATGCAGTGTCCCAAAGTTCAAAAACTTTGCAGCATAAGATCGCTCGCAAATCAGTCTCCGGGAGGCTAATGTCCAGAGATGGTTTACTGGTGGCCTGTTTGGCCAGGCGGTCAATATGTTCATTGCCGGGTATCCCAACGTGGCCTGGGGTCCACACAAAGACCACAGAGCGGCCGCAACGAGCAAGAGTATGGAGGGACTCCTGGACAGCCATCACAAGATGAGAGCGAGGGAAGCACTGGTCGATAGCTCGTAAACTGCTCAGGGAGTCGCTACAGATAACGAAGGACTCACCTGAGCAGGAGCGGATATACTCTAGGGCATGAAAGATGGCGACCAGCTCAGCAGTGAAAACACTGCAGCCAGCCGGCAATGAATGTTGTTCCTAGTGGTCCCCTAAAGTGAGAGCGATATGATTGAGAACAGAGACTTAAGACTGTATCTTTAGCTGATGGAGCATGTGATTGAATTTCATTATATATGGATTTTAGAATCCACATATAATGAAATGCGATCACATGCTCCATCAGCTAAAGTCTGCTTCTGATCGTGAGGTTAGAAGACCTGATGTATAAACGCACTTAGCAATTTGAGCATATTAAGCGGAGATTACCATCACTCGTGTGCAGTTAGTTAGGCTGGAAATAGCACATCCTTACTTGATGGAGCCACATTTTTATTTCATTAAGGACCACCATTCAGTAGGATGCTATATCTTTTTAATTAAATAAATTACATAAAATATAAATCTGAATTGCAGCATACATTATTACTGCGATTTTCCTGATCTTTTATCTTTAGTTATCTCTAACTCTCTTTACATGTCCTCCCTCATCCATTTGACAGCAGGAACACAGTGTTTTGATTGATTGGTCACTACCATATCAGGGCTTAGACCAGACAGTTTACGGCTCAACCCTGAGACATCTACAAGTGAAGCTTTTAAAGATCACCACCACCACGTTTATCATCAGCTGAAGTGTGACTTTCACATTTAAAATAGAATTAAGAAACAATTATTTCATGTAGACTTCACCCTGTTGTTTAGGGTTGTGAATGGAGTCATCTGCTCTGATGGCAAGATATTCAACAAGTTTCCACACAACATAAAGAAAGAAACTGGGAGTATCTTATCTACTAATTCAAAAGAAAATTAAAAAGCATTCCCAGTTACCAAACTTTCTACAAATTATCTGAGTGCCCTAACACTAGGAAATGATAAGCTGTTGTCTATAAAGCAAGTATCAAAGTATGCCTAAAAACTGCATAACAAGCAGTTATGTACTCTAAATAAAACACAGTAAATAAAGTTTTAGGTACATATTTCCTTTGAAATATACCATTCTAATAAAGTAAATATTAAGCTACCAATATCAACAAGCAGCAGCAATATGGCACGATTGAGATGCCACCATCCGTTTGTTCAGAGCAGCAGATTTCCTTCTGATTTAGGACATGCCATTAAATTTAAATGTTAAACATGGAAAGTGTTACACAGTGTAGTGATAACTTAAAGCAGTATACGGATAAGGTTTCCACAATTTCCTTGACTTTTCTCAATTAGCCTTTATCTTCGTTCGTTTCATATCCCTGAAGGGGCTCTATGAAACATGATGAAGAAATGAATGGAACTGGATTTACGTTTATGCTCTAATTGTCTTTTGTGGATATGAGAAATCAATGAGCACCCTCCCCCCCCCCCCCCCCAATTGTGTGATCTTTTTCAAAAACCTTCTCCAAAGAGCTTAAATTGCAGATGACACCACTGGGGCTTGATTTTACTTTAAAATGCTATTGTAATCTGGTAATCACTTCCCAAAGAGTTTTGAGCTAGTTCTGATATTCCCTCTTTTGTGGCTATTAGCCAGCAATAAGATCTTTTTGGTCTTTGTAAAAGTTTTGTTCTCACACAGACTGCTTGAAACTTCTTGGGTTCTCTGAATGCTTTTGTCCTCACATGTGGAGGAAACAATAGCTAGGCTCGAAACTTCAGAGTTTTAAGGGTCCGTGTATCAATAATCAGTTTAAGCTGGAAAAAACACATTTTGGAACTCTTAAAAGAACTTAGTTCAGGTGCATTTGCACTTCAAATCATTGCAAATCTTGGACAGAGATGAATCAGCACGCTGATATATTTTGTGTATTTTCATTCAGTAAGATCATATGGGATAATGTTCTGGGGTAACTAATATTTGAGAAAGGAAGTGTTCATTGCTCAAAAATGTGACTGCAAGAATAATATGTGGTGTTCACCCATGATCAACTTATAGACATCTGTTTAAGGGATTAGGCATTTTGACTACTGCCTGACAGTCTATTTATTCCCTCAAGATGTTTGTTGTAACTAGTCCACTGCAGTTGGATAGGCATAATGATATACATAATTACAATATGATATACATAATTACAATATCAGAAGACAAAATTACATAAAATTATTCATTACTCCACATTACGCTTGTTCTTAGCACAAAAAACTTTGCTTAATGGTGCCACCAAAATTTTTTGTCTTTTTCCCTATGATGTAAAATATCTGACAGAGAGAAAAGTTACATTTTAAAATAAACAGAAAAAGATTCTTTACTTAATGTGAACTTGTAACGAGAATGTAGAATGACTTGTTCCATATTATAATGATTAATTATACAAATGCTTCATGGAACATGTACCTAAATCAGTCTCCAAAGCAATGAAGCTATCAGAGACAACTAGAATGGAACAATTGGATTTGAGCATCACCTAGATCTTTGTACAGATTTAGAAGGCTTGACGGTGGTCCAGTGTTCTAGTCTAACCATAATATTACAACTGCAGACTGCAGCTCTCGAAATTGCCAACTCTTCTTGCACTACTGTCAAATTAGCACCTAGTTTCAAGACAAGCTGCTTGTTTTTCGAACACTTTGCAGTAGAAGAGACAGTCACTGTGTTTCCAGAAGTGACAATTAATGGTTGTCATTTGTATTGCATTACAAAATCCCATGCGGGAGGGGAGAGGGAGGGGGGCGCTTACATTCCTCACACTTGCTGCCATTCCTGATGATTCTGTAGTAGTAGTAGTAGAAGAAGAAGAAGAAGAAGAAGAAATAGTGGTGGTAGTGGTAGTAGTAGTAGTAGTAGTAGTAGTAGTAGTTTTAGTCATTCATCGATCATTTTTACAAGGATATTGGACATAACACGATATTACAATTTAAGAAAAATAAAGCAGTATACATATACAGACATTTGCATACTTACAGTACAGTATCGCAAGGATGCAATAGGTAGTTGGCTGTGGCCTTACAGTAGTAACCACTTGAAATAAATTAGAGAAACCACGGAAAACCTGAATCACGATGGCTATATGAAGATTGGAGCCTCCATCCTCCTGCAACAATTTGTACACTTGTTTATTATAACACTCATGGTAATTGGTTGGACAGCTATGTTAAAGAAAGATAATCCAGAAGGGATTTGTGCAAAACTGTTTGAAAATTAGAATTTTTGGGGGAAAATTAGTGACATAATTTAAGAGTGGTTTTTATGTTTAAATACTATTTGCATCACAATGAAATTTACTTTATGAGAGAATATGAATAGTATTTATTGGTGAAACTCTCTCGTCACAGAAACGGAGGTTAGGTTAGTTGACAGCTACTAAACAGTCGTGATAAAATGAAATAATCTGATGGTATTCAACTACTAGTTTTGTGGATACTGGCGTTATACTAAACTATAGTATATATAGTACCGGCAACAACCGCACAATACTAACGATATTTTCCTAAAACTAAATGTTAAAAGTTAGCTACAGCTTTGTTTTACAACGTCGATGAGACGTATTTTCTCCCTAATACATATAATCTACTAAGTACAGATAAACTTGATATACTTCAATAGCTGTAACTAAGAAACTTGAAACAGCCGTGTCTAAACCATAATTATGACTAACCAGAAAAGCAATTCAGTAATTAGAACCTTGGGTTACATTACAAACCTATATTTCGCAGCAACCTCTATTCAAAACCAGTAATTAAGAAAAATGTCAAATCTGCTGTGCTGAAAATTCAAAGGAAGATTAACCCGGAGTAACCTCTGTAAAACGTTGAACAATTTCAATTCCAGCGCTTCGAACATTTCACTAGTTCCTCGTCTCTCATTGGCTGCCAAAAACAGTCTTCCCATTGGCTACGGGACTGACGTAGTGCCAACATATATATATAAATTTTAGTTGTTTCAAAGAAATTGCATTTTTTTGCATGCTGCACATCGAAATTTTTATTTTTATTTATACACCCAGACGTAAAAAATGGACAGATCATGTAATATTTCAGAACACCCACTGAAGATGCCTTGTAAAAAAGGCAAAACGCATCTGGGTGCACAAATAAAAATAAAAATTTCGATGTGCAGCATGCAAAAAAGGCATTTCCTTTGAAACAACTGCAATTTATATACAGCTGCTGCAAAAACGACCACTACAAGAAACGTGCCAACATATATGCTTGGAAAAAAGTAGTTGTTGACACTACCCTGACATAGTTTGTGACCCTGATATGAACTGGAAAACTGGCATGTTAGATTTTATTTCTGTCAAGCATCTGTTTTGCTCTTGAAGGGCCTACACACGCACGAATTTATTGACGCCCAACAAATCATGTCTTGTGCAGCGCTGTCGTGACAAGCGTCCAACAAAAGTTCAGATACCGGTAATGGGTAATCGGCGGTTAAATGTATCAGGAGACATATGACACAGTACACGAATATTGACTGTCCGTTATCACTTTGGTGTAGTGAGGAAAGTCCTCAGCTGTGGGTAAAGAGATTAATTTGCAAATACGACAATGCTGTTTCTCAACCAATCATGAATAAAAATGTTATTATTTAGTTTCAGATAGCTTCTGCGACTTATCATTGTCAATAATTTACTAATTTATCATGAAACACGGAAAATGCGAATGATTATATGGCAAAAACAAACTCCCACTCACTGTTAGAAAAAACACGAAAAAAGACTGATCCATAAGAGAAAGAATTAACAGATGACTTAGTCTCACTGTCAGTCGCCTATAGGGTCTAAAAGAAAATTTACAAGTTAGTAATTTTAAGCGACAACTTTACCAAACAAGAACGTCTTCAAAGAAAGCACATGGCGACGAAATTCATTATGGTACTGGTACAGGCATATCCGTGACGGTGTTTTTTTCTCGTTGTTTCAGTTACTTTCAAGAGCGAAGGTAGAATTTATTTTTCTAGCAGTGAACTGTAATTTTTCGCTCAAATTATAACGTACTTCATGCAACCAGCACACTTATTTAGCATTGGGGGAGCTTCTTAAGTACTTTTCGTACTACATACCAGTAGCAGGTTCACACTTTTCAAGAAAGAAAGGCAGCAACAGTTTCCTAGTTTGTAATGAATAAACCAGATGAACATGTAAAGAGCATCTGCTTTAATTCGTCTGTTAGAATAGCTGCCATAATCACAAATGTACCTTGATAACAGATATATTTATCGATGCCTTGGAAAAAGCCAAGGTATATTTTTGAAAGGAGCACAACTACATTACCTTTCGTGATGTGTATAAAAAAGGTATGTAACATTACTCTCTGCACCCTTATGCAAATCTGGCATGGACTCCCGCTCCTCTCTCCTTTGACTTTTATCATGCCCCACAGGTCCTTGAACGCTATGTGCCCCATCCAGTGTTTGGGCTCCAGTTACCCTCCCCCCCCCCCCCCCTCTTCCCGGCCCCCTGCATCCACAGCCAACTTAAAAATTCCCCAGACTGCTCCATCTTGAAGACCCATATACCATAAACTCGACACTACCTACCCTCTAGCATTCCCTCCCCCCCATTCACTGACTGTGTTACTCTGCTGTACCTCTATCCCCACATCCCCCAACTCCACACCTCCACATCTTCTCCCAATGAAACTTTAACTGCTTTCCTTTACCCAACCATGAAATCCATCCTAACAGATCTAATAGATCCCTACCACCATCCCATTGTCAGGGCAATATTCCCTTCCAGTCCTCTCCACCCGCTTCCTAAGTCTCAATGTCGATTCTGAGCACTCCCTCCCACTTCACTCTTCCCCATTCCTTCCTCCAAACATCCACCCACACATCTGTTTTTATATTTCAATTAATCATCAAATCAACCTTTAATATTTTAACTTACACAGCTGATAATCTGTCTTTTTATTGTTCAAAAGGTTTACTCATCACCATTTCTAATCTTTCTTCTTCTGATCTAAAATGTGTTCCCAGATCTTAAAATTATAGGAGACATCATTTATGCAATGTACGTAAATAAATACCCCCTCCACCCGAATCATCAGTCTTCAGGCTGGACTGATGCAGCCCGCAACGAATTCATTTCCTGTGCCAACCTTTTTGATATCAGAGTGGCACTTACAACCTACATCCTCAATTATTTGCTGGATGTATCCCAATCTCTGTCTTCCTCTACAGTTTTTACACTCTACAGCACCCTCTACTGCCCTGAAAGTTTTCACTGATAACTTAACACCTGTACTGTCATCCTGTCCCTTTTTCTTGTCAGTGTTTTTCATATATTCCTTCCCTCATTGATTCTGTAGAAAAATTCCTCATTCCTTGCCTTATCAGTCCATCTAATTTTCAACATTATTTGGTAGCACCAAGTCTCAGATGCCTCTATTCTCTTGCATTCTGGTTTTCCCACATCCTGTGTCTCAGTGCCGTACTCCAAATGTACCTTCTCAGAAATTTCGTCCTCATACCAAGACTTACGTTTGATACTAGCAAACTTCTCTTAGCCAGGCATGTCCTTTTTGCCAGTGCTGGTCCTCCTTGCTCCATTCATCATGGGTTATTTTGCTGCCTAGGTAGCAGAATACCTTAACTTCATCTACTTTGTGCTCACCTATTCCTATGTTAAGTTTCTTGGTGTTCTCATTTCTGCTGTTTCTCATTACTTTTGTCTTTCTTCAGCTTACTCTCAATCCATATTCTGTACTCATTAGAGGATTCATTCCATTCAACAGATCTTGTAATTCTTCTTCACTTTCACTAAGAATAGCAGTGTTGCAGTGGATCTTAACATTTATATCCTTTCACTTTGAATTTTTATCCCACTCTTAAAACTTTCTTTTATTTACATAAACACTTCTACAGTATATAGATTGAACAGGGCAAAAGACTGCAACCCTGTCTTACACCTTTTTCAATCTGAGCACTTTGTTTTTGGTCTTCCAGTTTTATTGTTCCCTTTTGGTTCTTGTACATATAGTATGTTACCCATATTTCCCTAGAGCTTACCCCCGTTTTTCTCAGGATTTCAAATATCTAGCACCATTTTACTTTGCCGAACACATTTTCCAGGTCAACAGATCCTATGAACGTGTCTTGATTTTTCTTCAGTCTTGCTTCCATTATCAATTGGAACATCAGACTTGCCTCTCTGGTGCATTTACCTTTGCTAAAGCCAAACTGATCATCATCTAACAGTTCCTCAATGTTCTTTTCCAGTCTTCTGTACATTATTCTTGGATGCATGAGCTTTTCAGCTGTTTGAGTGATACTTCTCACATTTGTCAGCTCTTGCATTCTTGGGAATTGTATGGATCCATTTTTCTGAATGTCTGATAGTATACTGCCATACTCATACATTCTATACGTCAGTGTTAGTAATCATTTTGTTGTCACTCCCCCCATTTATTTAGAAATTCTGATGGTTTAACAGTCCCTTCTGTCTCATTTGATTTTAAGTAATTCAAAGCACTTCTAAAGTCTGATTCTGTATCTCCTCTCTGTTCCCTTATTTATTTCTGCTTCTTCTTCTATCATGTCACCAGGTAAGTCCTCCCTCCATACAGATCCTCAATGTACTCTTTCCACCTATTCACTCTCTCCTCTACATTTAACAGTGGACTTCCCATGAACTACTTCTTCTGTTACCCATGTTTTCTTTGCAGTTATCTTCCTAGCACCTATGTTTTTCTCCCTAACTTCTGTGATTGCCCATTTTAGAGATGTCAATTTCTCTTCAACTGAGCTGCCAACTTAGCTATTCATTATTACAATATGTATAGCCTCAGAGAACTTCAAGCATATCTCTTCATTCCTTAGTACTTTTGTATCCTACTTCTTTGTGCATTGATTCTTCCTGACTAGTCTCTTAAACTTCAGCCTACTCTTCATCATCACCAAATTGTGATCTGAGTGTATATCTGCCCCCAGGTACGTTACAGTCCAAAATCCGATTCTGGAATCTTTGCTTGACCATGATGTAATATAACTGAAAGATTCCTGTATCACCCAGCCTTTACCAAGTGTATCTCCTTCTCTTGTGATTCTTGAGCAGAGTGTTCACTGTTACCATCAGAAATTTATGTCAGAACTCATTTAGTCTTTCTCCTCTCTCATTCCTATTAACAGGCCCATTTTCTTCCATAACCTGTTCTTCTGCTCCTTCATCTACAACTGCATTCCAGTCTCTCATGACTATTGATTTTCATCTCCCTTTACATACTGAATTATCCATTCAATATCCTCATATACTTTCTCTATCTCATCATTTTCTGCTTGCAACATCAGCTGTTGGTCTGCTGTCGATTCTGATGAGAATAACCCTATCACTGAACTGTCCATAGTAACTCATTCTCTGTCCTACTTTCCTATTCATAATGAATCCTACTCTCATTATTCCATTCTCTGCTGCTGTTGATATTACCCTATGCTCGTCTGACAAGAAACTCTTTTCTTCTTTCCATTTCACTTTACTGAACCCATGATAGCTATATTGAGCATTGGCTCTTATCTTTTCATATTTTCAAGCTTCCCTACCTCATTCAAACTTCTGAGATTCACTGCCCCAACTTGAAGAAATATTATCCTTTTGTAGGTTATTCAATCTTTTCCTCTTGGTCACTTCTCCATTCGTAGTCCCCTCACAGAGATCTAAATTGGGGGACTATTCTGGAATCTTTTGCCAATGGAGAATCATTATGAAACTTTGTGAGTTGCAGGCCACATGTCGTGTGGACATACGTTATCTGTCTTTGATAGGATGGTTTCCATTGACCTTTGAATCCACATTCCATTAATCATTGTTGTTTCTGATTTGCTTTACCATGATGTATTTCCTGAACACCTGTAAGTAAAGCTGCAGATTTCAGGAATAATTTTACACAATAACTGAATTAGAGATCTTGCTAAGTTCTGTTAATAGCAAGGAAACTTGATACATTGAAGAGCTGCTCCTCACAGCTCACTGCTTCTCTTATCACTGTACCAGTATCCTTTTTCATTGAGTGTAACTTAATGTGCTTTAGCAGCTTAGAAAAGCATCTCTCACCAAGCCTTCAATAATTCCAGAAAGCATCTATTCCAATTCCTTCACTAATGTGGGTAAGTAAATTTCTTTCTTTGATAAAATCATTTCTTGTCCCACAGCTTTCTGTAGCCGCTTCAGTCCTTGTCAGTTCTAAACTAATCAATGTAAATACAAATTGCATGTACAGCCTCTTAGTGTATGTTTAAATGAAATGCATAATGAGTCCCTGAAATGATACAGTTCAGGCTTGTTTTGTTAAAGCAAACAATAAGTTAAAGCAGGAACTATTCTTTTTAGAAGGCATTCCTGCTCCCTAAATTTTGTGGACACCAAATAGAAATAAATTTCTTGTTGTATTATTTTAAGGAAGAATAGGGAAAGAACATGTACACATAATGGTGAAAGAATAAGTGTACATAGGTGAGCCAAAATAGTATAAACACCTCATTTACAATAAAATAAATTCATCCTGTATTTTCCATTACTTCATTTACAATACGCATTTTTTATCTCAACAGTAAAGCCTATCTCAAATAGAATAATATTTGTTATGAGCGTACTTTCAGGCTTCATCAAGTGCTAGGCCACTTCCCTGTATGGAGCATGCCATGTTTTTGTGTGACAGCTCTAATATTGCTTGGAGGTCTCTAGGGCATGCAGTCGGGTTGACTGGTCGTTGTAGAACGAATTTTCGATGGCGTAACGTGCCATCGTCATCAGGTTACTCCTGTTGACTGACGTCCTAGTCCGGCGGGTGGTGTGGTATATATATACCTGTCGTCTCTGCTCTCCACTGACTCTGCGTATGGACCTAGGGATGTGCAGGCCACAGTGGTGGGGGTAGATTGCGCTGACGAGATGACTGATGGGTGTCAGTACGGACGCCGCCTTCGGCGGGTGTGGTGACCTGTTTCCGCTGCTCCTGCAGAACTTTTATAGCTGGATTCCACGTTTGGCTGAGTTAAATCCATTGTCCTTGTTAATAAGGTTCTCGTGCAGCCGGATTTCAATTGCTTCCTTGTATACAACAGTCCCAAAAGCGGGATGTGTTGTGCAGGACTTCTGTGTTCTCGTATTTCATGCCATGATTTTTCTCGAGGTAATGTTCTGCGATTGCAGATTTTGTAGGCTGTTGGAGATCGGTGTGCCGTTTGTGTTCAGTACACCTTTCCTCGAACGTGTGAATCGTTTGCCCCACCTATGCTTTCCCACATTTGCACGGTATGAAATAAACTCCAGATTTCCGGAGTCCTAAATCATCCTTCAACGTCCCTACAAGGGACTTGATCTTTGGTGGCGGGTGGTAGACACGTTTGATGTTATGACGTCCTAGAATCCTGCCTATTTTACCAGATACGTTACCCGCAAATGGTATGTAGGCTGCCGCTTTCAGTGGATCATCATCAAGTGTCGGCTGTGGTGTGGTCTTCTGCTTAAAGGCGCGTCGAATTTCGCGGTCACTATAGCAGTTAAATGATGATGGCGTCCTCTTGGGTAAAATATTCCGGAGATAAAATAGTCCCCCATTCGGATCTCCAGGTGGGGACTACTCAGGACGACGTCATTACCAGGAGAAAGAAAACTGGCATTCTACGGATCGGAGCGTGGAATGTCAGATCCCTTAATCGGGCAGCTAGGTTAGAAAATTTAAAAAGGGAAATGGATAGGTTAAAGTTAGATATAGTGGGAATTAGTGAAGTTCGGTGGCAGGAGGAACAAGACTTCTGGTCAGGTGAATACAGGGTTATAAATACAAAATCAAACAGGGGTAATGCAGGAGTAGGTTTAATAATGAATAAAAAAAATAGGAGTGCGGGTATGCTACTACAAACAGCACAGTGAATGTATTATAGTGGCCAAGATAGACACGAAGCCCATGCCTACTACAGTAGTACAAGTTTATATGCCAACTAGCTCTGCAGATGACGAAGAAATTGAAGAAATGTATGATGAGATTGAAGAAATGTATGATGAGATAAAAGAAATTATTGAGGTAGTGAAGGGAGACGAAAATTTAATAGTCATGGGTGACTGGAATTCGACAGTAGGAAAAGGGAGAGAAGGAAACGTAGTAGGTGAATATGGATTGGGGCTAAGAAATGAAAGAGGAAGCCGTCTGGTAGAATTTTGCACAGAGCATAACTTAATCAAGGCTAACACTTGGTTCAAGAATCATAAAAGAAGGTTGTATACATGGAAGAATCCTGGAGATACCAAAAGGTATCAGATAGATTATATAATGGTAAGACAGAGATTCAGGAACCAGGTTTTAAATTGTAGGACATTTCCAGGGGCAGATGTGGACTCTGACCACAATCTATTGGTTATGAACTGTAGATTAAAACTGAAGAAATTGCAAAAAGGTGGGAATTTAAGGAGATTGGACCTGGATAAACTGACTAAACCAGAGGTTGTACAGAGTTTCAGGGACAGCATAAGAGAACAATTGACGGGAATGAGGGAAAGAAATACAGTAGAAGAGGAATGGGTAGCTCTGAGGGATGAAGTAGTGAAGGCAGCAGAGGATCAAGTAGATAAAAAGATGAGGGCTAGTAGAAATCCTTGTGTAACAGAAGAAATATTGAATTTAGTTGATGAAAGAAGAAAATATAAAAATGCAGTAAATGAAGCAGGCAAAAAGGAATACAAACATCTCAAAAATGAGATCAACAGGAAGTGCAAAATGGCTAAGCAGGCATGGCTAGAGGACAAATGTAAGGATGTAGAGGCTTATCTCACTAGGGGTAAGATAGATTCTGCCTACAGGAAAATTAAAGAGAGATAAGAGAACCACTTGTATGAACATCAAGAGCTCAGATTGAAACCCAGTTCTAAGCAAAGAAGGGAAAGCAGAAAGGTGGAAGGAGTATATAGAGGGTGATGAACTTGAGGACAATATTATGGAAATGGAAGAGGATGTAGATGAAGATGAAATTGGAGATACGATACTGCATGAAGAGATTGATAGAGCACTGAAATACCTGAGTCGAAACAAGGCCCCGGGAGTAGACAACATTCCATTAGAACTACTGACGACCTTGGGAGAGCCAGTCCTGACAAAACTCTACCATCTGGTGAGCAAGATGTACGAGACAGGCGAAATACCCTCAGACTTCAAGAAGAATATAATAATTCCAATCCCAAAGAAAGCAGGTGTTCACAAATGTGAAAATTACCGAACTATCAGTTTAATAAGCCACAGCTGAAAAATACTAACGCGAATTCTTTAGAGACAAATGGAAAAGATCAGTTTGGATTCCATAGAAATGTTGGAACACGTGAGGCAATACTGACCTTACGACTTATCTTAGAAGAAAGATTAAGGAAATGCAAACCTACGTTTCTAGCATTTGTTGACTTAGAGACAGTTTTGACAATGTTGACTGGAATACTTTCTTTCAAATTCTAAAGGTGGCAGGGGTAAAATACAGGGAGCGAAAGGCTATTTACAATTTGTACAGAAACCAGATGGCAGTTATAAGAGTCGAGGGGCATGAAAAGGAAGCAGCACTTGGGAAGGGAGTGAGACAGTGTTGTAGCCTCTCCCCGATGTTATTCAATCTGTATATTGAGCAAGCAGTAAAGGAAACAAAAGAAAAATTTGGTGTAGGTATTAAAATCCAGAGAGAAGAAATAAAAACTTTGAGGTTCGGCAATGACATTTTAATTCTCTCAGTGACGGCAAAGGACTTGGAAGAGCAGTTGAATGGAATGGACGGTGTCTTGAAAGGAGGATATAAGATGAACATCAACAAAAGTAAAACGCGGATAATGGAATGTAGTCGAATTAAGTTGGGTGATGCTGAGGGAATTAGATTAGGAAATGAGACACTTAAAGTAGTAAAGGAGTTTTGCTATTTGGGGAGCAAAATAACTGATGATGGTTGAAGTAGAGAGGATATAAAATGTAGAGTGGCAATGGGAAGGAAAGTGTTTCTGAATAAGAGAAATTTGCTAACATCGAGTATAGATTTAAGTGTCAGGAAGTCGTTTCTGAAAGTATTTGTATGGGGTGTAGCCATGTATGGAAGTGAAACATGGACAATAAATAGTTTGGACAAGAAGAGAATAGAAGCTTTCGAAATGTGTTGTTACAGAAGAATGTTGAAGATTAGGCGGGTAGATCATGTAACTAACGAGGAGGTATTGAATAGGATTGGGGAACAGAGAAGTTTGTGGCCCAACTTGACTAGAAGAAGGGGTCGGTTAGCAGGACATGTCCTGAGGCATCAAGGGATCACAAATTTAGCATTGGAGGGCAGCGTGGAGGGTAAAAACCTTAGAGGGAGACCAAGAGATGAATACACTAAGCAGATTCAGAAGGATGTAGGTTGCAGTAGGTACTGGGAGATGAAGGATCTTGCACAGGATAGATTAGCATGGAGAGCTGCATTAAACCAGTTTCAGGACTGAAGACCACAACAACAACAATAGCCGTTCTTCTGGAAGGTGGTCTAGTTCTGGTTTTAAGCTTTCTTCATCGGAGATCACACGAGCTCTGTGAACCAATGTCTTTATTACTCCCTCCCTTTGTGGCGGGTGATGACAGCTGGAGGCGTGAAGGTACAGATCCGTGTGGGTTGTCTTCTGGTAGACGCTGTGTCCCAGTGTTCCATCAGGCTTTTTCCGTACCAGAATATCCAAGAGTGGTAGCTGCCTGTTTTTCTCCACCTCCATGGTGAACTGAATTTGGGGGTGGATAGAGTTTAGATGTTGTAGGAACAGTAGGATCTTCTCTTCCCCGTGAGGCCAAATGACAAATGTGTCGTCAACATATCTGTAGAAGACTGTTGGTTTTAGTGGTGCTGATTCTAACGCTTTATCCTCAAATTCTTCCATGTACATATTGGCCACCACAGGTGACAGAGGGCTACCCATACGTATGCCGTCTGTCTGTTCGTAGTAATGTCCGTCAAAAAGAAAATATGTTGACGTGAGCACAAAGTTGAATACTTTCGTGAATGTGGCCCCGTATTTCTTCTCAATAAGATTCAGCGAATCCTTGGGTGGAACTCTCGTGAAAAGTGATACAACATCGAAACTGACTATAAGATCTGAGCTGGCCAACTTGAGTTTCCCCATACGTTCCACAAACTGAGCCGAGTTTTTGACGTGGTGCTCACATTTGCCAACCAATTGACTCAATACTGTGGTCAAGTGTTTGGCAAGCTGGTATGTTGATGCTCCTATAGTGCTCACTATCAGTCTCAGAGGAGTGCCAATCTTGTGTACCTTTGGAAGTCCATAGAGTCTTTGTGGTGCAGCAGCACGCGGCCGAAGTTTCTTCACTGTCTCGTCTGTAAAGGTTCTTCGAAGAAGTTCAATCATCTTGCACTGTATCCGACTGGTTGGATCCGTTATCATCTTCCTGTAAGCAGGGTCGCCATGATCTTGTACATTTTCTCTTTGTATTCTGCTGCCGTTTGTAGAACGGTTATGTTACCCTTATCCGCTGGGAGGACGACAATGTCTGAATCATCATGCAGAGAATGCAGCGCGGCCCTTTCTCGTCTGGAGGTGTTGTGTTTCGGCGGCGCGGCCATGGCGAGTGTGCTGCACGTTTCCCGTCGTAACTCCTCCACCGCGTCGGGTGGCAGCTTGGAGGCGACTTGTTCCACTCCGCTGATGATTTCTGTGACAGGGGTTGCTGCTGGTGTTGGAGCATAGTTTAAGCCTTTTTCTAGGATGGACAATGCAGCGTTGTCAATGGTTTTCCCTGTAAGATTCATAACCACGCATTTAGTCTCCTATTTGGGCTGTTTTGGTGCAAGCCGATCAAATCTGATGCGCGGTTATCATGAATGACACAGCTTTTCTGTTACTGCCTCTGGAAGAAAGTCAGTGTGTACACAATATGTCTGCTGTGGAGGACCTCATCTGAGATGTGGAGGCAGACTTGACTGTGGCTATTCAGGGTGCAGTCATCTGCAAGTTGTGGCTCATGTCGGCACCAACGGCTCTCGCAAGGGTTCTGAGGGCATCCCCAGTTCATACAGGTGGCTGGCACAGTTGGTGAAGACTGCTGGCCTTGCGGGGGGATGGAGGGGGTTTCAAGCAGAGCTCGCAATTTGCGCCATTGTTCCCAGAGTTGATTCGGGTCGCCAAGTGTTTGTAGCAAAGCTGCTGAATCTACTGCCCTCCAGGAAATTTCTTGCACTCAAATTATACTTTGGTCTGAGAGCTGGCTGAAACTCATAGTGGAAAGCTCTGAGGTACATAGTGATTTGTGGAATGTATATTGGAAAGACAGATTAGAGGCCATGGGATGGGGAGTGTTCACTAGAGTTGACGAAAATATTGTCTCTGTTGAGGTCAAAGTTCAGTGTGACAGTGAAGTTACCTGGTCGCATATAACAGGTTTAGGTGAAACCAAGTTAATCGTTGGACGTTTTTACCAGACACTCAATTCCAGTGTGAGAGTTCTAGATTCATTCAAAGAATGTCTATCGTCAGTAGAGCAAAAATACTCCAGATCAAGCAATATTACACTACTGGCCATTGAAATTGCTAGACCAAGAAGAAACGCAGATGATAAACGGGTATTCATTGGACAAATATATTATACTAGAACTGACATGTGATTACATTTTCACACAATTTGGGTGCATAGATCCTGAGAAATGAGTACCCAGAACAACCACCCCTGGCTGTAATAACTGCCTTGATACGTCGGCATTGAGTCAAACAGAACTTGGATGGCGTGTACAGGTACAGCTGCCCATGCAGCTTCAACACGATACCACAGTTCCTCAAGATTAGTGACTGGCGTATTGTGACGAGCCGGTTGCTCACCCACTATTGAATAGACATTTTCAATTGGTGAGAGATCTGGAGAATGTGGTGGCCAAGGCAGCGGTCGAACATTTTCTATATCCAGAAAGGCCCGTACAGGACCTGCAATATGTGGTCGTGCATTATCCTGCTGAAATGTAGGGTTTCGCAGGGATCGAATGAAGGGTAGAGCCACGGCTCGTAACACATCTGAAATGTAACATCCACTGTTCAAAGTGCCGTCAATGCGAACAGGAGGTGACCGAGACGTGTAACCAATGGCACCCCATACCATCGCACCGGGTGATACGCCAGTATTGCGATTACGAATACACGCTTCCAATGTGCGTTCACTGCGATGTCGCCAAACACAGATGCGACCATCATTCGGGCACCTAGGTTCGTCGTTGAGTACACAATCGCAGGCGTTCTTGTTTGTTGTGATGCTGAGTCAAGGGTAACCGAAGCCATGGTCTCCGAGCTGATAGTCCATGCTGCTGCAAACGTCGTCGAACTGTTCATGCAGATGGTTGTCGAACTGTTCGTGCAGATGGTTATTGTCTTGCAAACGTTGCCATCTGTTGACTCGGGGATTGTGACGTGGCTGCACAATCCATTACAACCATGCGGATAAGATGCCTATCATCTCGACTGCTAGTGATACAAGGCCGTTGGGATCCAGCACGCGTTCCGTATTATCAACCTGAACCCACCGATTCCATATTCTGCTAACAGTCATTGGATCTCGTCCAATGTGAGCAGCAATGTCGCGATACAATAAACCGCAATCGCGATAGGCTACAATCCGACCTTTATCAAAGTCGGAAATGTGATGGTACGCTTTTCTTCTCCTTACACGAGGCATCACAACAATGTCTCACCAGGCAACGACAGTCAACTGCTGTTTGTGTATGAGAAATCGGTTGGAAACTTTCCTCATGTCAGTACTTTGTAGGTGTCACCACTGGCGCCAACCTTGTGTGAATGCTCTGAAAAGCTAATTATTTGCATATCGCAACATCTTCTTCCTGTCAGTTAAATTTCGCGTCTGTAGCACGTCATCTTTGTGGTGTAGCAATTTTAATGGCCAGTAGTGTAGTTGGAGGTGACTTTAGGCTACCAAGTACAGACTGGTATGTGTATGGATTCATTTGGGGGGGGGGGGGGGGTGGCACAGACAGAAAACTGTGTGAAATGCTTTCAAACATGTCTCTGAAAACTCTCTTTAACGGCTATCACGGAAACCCACACAGAGTGGAAATGTATTAGACCTTGTAACAACAAATAAGCTGGACCTTATTGACAATGCAGTACAGAAAGGGGGACTAGCAATCATGATGTCATTATAGCATCTATGGTTACAAAAGTCAATAAGTCAGCCAAGAAAGCTAGGTGAGTATTTCTGCTAGACAGAGCAGATAAGCATTTGTTATCATCCCACTTAGACAGTGAACTGACATCAATTTATCCAGTAAGATGGGCATAGAGAAATTATGGGCAAAGTTTGACTGTAAATCGTGGTGTGAAGAGTTATGTGCTGAGTAAGTGAATAAAGGATGGAAAAGACCCACAAAATGGTTAATAACGAAATTCGGAAAATGCTGAGGAAGCAGGGGCTGTTGCACTCTCGGTTCAAAAGAGAACGCATGAATGATGACAAGCAAAGGTTAGTAGAGACTCGTGCATCTGAGAAAAGATATGGGCACAAAGCATAGAACTACAACAACCATCATACCTAAGCAAAAAACATGACAGAACCAAAGAAAAATCTGGCCCTATATAAAATTGGTAAGTGGATCTAAGGCTTCCATTCACCCCCTTGTTGTCTAGTTTGGTGTGGTAGTTGATAACAAAATGGAAGCCAAAGTTTTAAATTTCATGTTTAAGAAATTATTCACAAAGGAGAATCGTACAAATATACAGTTATTTGAGCATCAGATGGACTCCCATATGGACGACACAGTAATAAGCATCCCTGATGTAGGAAAACAACTGAGAGATTTGAAAGCAAATAAATCACTGGTATCCCAGTTGGATTTTACAGAGTACCCTATGGCGTTGGCCCCTTACCTAGCTTGCATTTATCATGAATCTCTCGCCCGGCACAAAGTCCCAAGTAACTGGAAAAAGTGCAGGCAACTCCAGTATGTAAGAAGAATAAAAGAATGGACAACAGAATTACAGGCCAATATTGCTAACTTTGGTTTGCTGCAGAATCCTTGAACATATTCTCCATTTGAATATAATAAACTTTCTTGAGACTGAGAAGTATGCCCACGAATCAGCACGGTTGTAGAAAGCATCGCTCGTGCAAACTCAGCTTGGCCTTTTCTCACATGACCTATGGGTGAAGGCCAACAGACAGATTCCATGTTTCTAGATTTCCAGAAAGCATTTGACACAGTGCTCCATCGCATGCTGTTAATGAAGGCAAGAGCGTATGGAATAAGTTCACTGATATGTGAGTGGCTCAATGACTTTCTAAGTGATAGAACCCAGTATGTTGTCCTTGATGGCGAGTGTTCATCAGAGATAAGGGTATCACGAGTGCACCCGAGAAGTGTGATAGGACCGCTGTAGTTCTCTATATACATAAATGATTTGGCAGACAAGGATATGCAGCAATCTGCAGTTGTTTGCTGATGATGCTGTGGTGTTTCGGCAAGGTGCTGAAGTTGAGTGACTGTAGGACGATACAAACAACATAGACAAAATTTCTAGTTGGTGTGATGAATGAAAAATGTGGAAAAACTTAAGTTAATGCAGATGAGTAGGAAGAACAAACCTGTAATATTCGGATATAGTATTAGTAGTGTCTTGCTTGCCACAGTCAAGTCGTTTAAATATCTGGGCATAACATTGTAGAGCAATATGAAATGGAATGAGCATGTGGTAGGGAAGGTGAATTATTGAATTTAGTTTAGTGGGAGAATTTTAGGAAAGTGCGGTTCACCTGTAAAGGAGACTGCATTATAGGACACTGGTGTGATCCATTCTTGAGTACTGTGAGAGTGTTTGGAATCTTTATCGGGTCAGACTGAAGGAAGATACTGTAGCAATGCAGAGGTGGGCTGCTAGATTTGTTATCGGTAGGCTCGAACAACACGTAAGTATTAAGAAGATACTTTGGGAACTCAAATTGGAATCTCTGAGGGAAGGTGGCTTTCTTTTCAATAAACACTATTGAGAAAATTAAGAGAACTGGCATTGGAAAGTGACTGCTGAAAGATTCTACTGCTGCCCACATACATGCACGTAAGGCCCATGGAGATAAGATAAGAGAAATTAGGGCTCGTACAGAGGAACATACACAGTCATTTTTCCCTTGTTCTATTTGCGAATGAAACGGGAAAAGAAATGACTAATAATGGTAGGAGGTAACCATTGCCATGTGCTGTATGGTGGCATGCAGAGTGTCAATGTAAATGTAAACGTATGAGGGCATTTGTAAACTAAGGTTACAAGGCATGTACCTTAGCACGGAATGTCCACTGGGGAAGTTCGTACCACTACCATGAAGCAGGAAGCCGGTGCAAGGAACGAGCATTCCCAACAATCAGTAGCTAGTTGATTAGCATTGTGGTGACTGTTAGAAATGAGTGTTCTCATTCCTACTCCTGCCAAGTGCGGTGTGCATGCTGTAATTCGCTACCTAAATGTTAAGAGCATGAAAACTGCTGCAATTCATCGCAAAATTGTTTCAGTTAATGGAGTGGATGTAATGTCAAGGCAGCATGTGATGGAATGGGTATGGAATTTCAATCTTGTAAAGACAGAAATTCACAATGAAGACAGCAGCAGAAGGCTGTCTGTTGTGACTGATGATGTGGTGCAGAAAATTGAAGAACATCTCACTGATGGCCGTTCAACAATTGATGACCTGCATGCAGTAGTTTGTCCAAACATTTCATGAACTGTTGTTCATGAAATCTTAACTTATCAACTACATTATTGCAAGTTGTGTGCACGATGTGTGCCCAAGATGCTTACCGAAGCACACAAAATGAACAGTCAGTGACACAAATTTCTTGACTGTTTTGAGACTGAAAGCAAGGCTTTTCTCAACTCTGTAGGGACAGGATATGAAATCTGGGCTTATCATCATACTCCAGAGAGCAAACGTCTATAATGCAGTAGCACCATACTCATTCGCCTTCAGACAAAAAATTCAAATCTCGGCAAACCGTGAGGAAAATTGTGGTGTTAGTGGTTTGGGACAGAAAAGAGTTCTGCTCATTGATTTTTTGGAAAGAGGTGAAACAATAAATGCTGCAAGATGTTGTGAGCCCATGAAGAAACTCTGCAGAGCCATAGAAAACAAACGTCACAGGATGCTGACAATGGGAAGTCTGTCTCTTTCATGACAATGTGTGTTCACACACCGATCAAGCAACACAAGAGTTGTAGACTTAATTTGGTTGGGGTGTTTTAACCCGCCCCTCTCACAGCCCTGATCTCACACTTAGTGACTATCATGTGTTCATTAAATTGATGGAACATGGTTGTGGAAAACACTTTTCCGATGACAACGAGGTGAAAATCGAAGTGACAAACTGGATGAAAAAGATGGCGGGAGACATCTATGAACCTGGAATCAAAAAACTTCTATGGATGACAAAATGTATTGAGGTAAATGGTGATTATAAGGAAAAATAATCCAAGACCTATACGACAATCCATGTAAATTTTATGAAAATAAATTAATTTTTTGTTTTTTACTCAAAAAATTCTTTTAACTTTCCTTTCTAGATTAGCCTCATAATTTTAACATGCAAATTAGCATTTGCTGTTAGATACTGAACACCATGCTGAATTTTATTCTTTCTTTTCTACCCTCTTGTTCAAGTCTTAAGCATTTTTTACTTATAATATAACACAGTTTTATACTTCATCATAAAATCAGTGCCCAACACATATTTTGTTAGTCCTTTCACAATAAAGCAACTCATTCAAAACTGAAATCTGTCACTTTGAAATTCTACTAGCATTCCTCCTGTTACAGGCTTGCTCAATCCATCTGTTGCAGTTCCAATTTTTACACCAGTGACTGGAAAAATTAACAATTTCATGTTCTTATGTCTATTTAAAAAAAATTCTGACACATTGATCTGAGAATTGATAAGCACATATATTTTCTCATCACAAACATAGATTTCTGTGATTGGCAATACATTTTCAGTTCCTTCCTTCTCCAAACTTTGTTCCCTTAATAGATCATTTTCTATGCTTTCCATTTTCAGTGCATTAATTTTGTCTGTCAAACAGTCCTGAGCCTTGTTATCTCCTTCCATTAATTCATTAAGTAATTCCTGCACCCTAGGTTCTCCTTTTCTCTTATTAAGTTCCCTACCTGTCTCGGCCTTTTCAAAATCCCAGATACCCATATGATGTCTGTAATTTTGAGTAAGTAATCTCCACTCCTCTATAGTGTAATCGTCTAGATCTTTTGTGCTCCAGTCTAATTCGACAGTATGACTCGGCAAACACTGTGACCTAGTTTACATCATATTATATGTGCGGTGATGCTAAGCTGATTCTGTGTATATTTTGTGATGATGCCACTATAGCTTTATTAAATTAGGATATGTTATAAAACTGATATGAAGATGAACATTGCTGACTGAAA
Source organism: Schistocerca cancellata (assembly GCF_023864275.1). Classification (NCBI taxonomy): domain Eukaryota; kingdom Metazoa; phylum Arthropoda; class Insecta; order Orthoptera; family Acrididae; genus Schistocerca; species Schistocerca cancellata. The sequence goes on from NC_064637.1 coordinate 166,446,500, forward strand.
CCAGTAGTCCAATTGATTGTGCTAATTGACAAAAATAAAAATGATTTATTCTGATACCTTTACTTGTGTTGTAGATGCAATCAATTTTAGTAAAGTTGTTTACTATGCGTGAAATGCACCTAAACAAGTTAGGATAAAAAGAACTAGGTGCCCTTCTAAATGCAGCAATTTCAGAACAACTCGACTCTACAAATGGTAGTGCATATAAACAAACCGTATCAAACAAATAGTTTCCAAAATCACAGGACACGGAAAGCACGGACGTCTACCGCCAGAATATTAGAGGTTCGTGTAATAAACTAAATGAACTCTATGTCAACGTGCAAGACAACAGAAGTACAGATCATGCCCACATACTGTGCTTCACAGAGCATCACATACTGTTTGGGAATGGAAAGACTCGTAATACCTGAGTATGATCGTAGGTCTTTATACTACAGAAAACAAAGAAAAGGAGGTTGTGTTGCTATTTTCACAGAAATCTGTGTAAACTGTAATGCAATCTATGAACACACTTTTTGTTTAGAGCAACACTTGAAAGCACATGCCACTGAGTATTCTGTAAGCAATTCTACTATCTTAATTGTAGCAATATATAGGGCACCCTCAGGCAATCTCAACCTTTTTTTGAAGTAGCCTGACTTTCTCTTACATCACCTATTTAATTCTAAAAGAGATATCGTACTTCAATAGACAGTGCATTTGTAGAGCAAGTAAATCTGGACAGTAAAATACTGAATGGCCCCTCGGATCAGAGACTCACCATTCAAAATACGATCACTTGCCACAGTAAAATTGAGCTCCAATTGAAGGTAGTCAGGCCCATAAATAATGGAACAATTAAAGTCTTTAAGTTATGCCTCCAAAATGAAAACTAGAATCCCATATACGGTGAAACAGATGTCAGTTCCAAATATAATGTGTTTAGCAATGAAATTGCATCATTTGAAGTTTCCTTCCCCAAAAAATATTTATAGGAATTGACCCGAAGAAATCACAAGAAAATTGTGGATCACCGATGGGATAAGGATATCCTGCAAACACAAATGTGAATTGTAGATCACAGCAAAACAGTCAAGAAATCCTCACCACATAAGTCGTTATAAAAAGTACTGTAAAATATTAAGCAAAGCAATTAAACACTCAAAAAGTTCATATTTCAACACCAAAATCAACCAATCCTTTAATAAATTCAGACCAATCTCAGACATAATCAGGAACAAAACAGGTGTCAGCAGTGCTCATAAAAATGTAGACTTTGTTTTAAATGTTGATAATGAACATATAAGCAATCAAGAGAGTTGCAAAATCTTCAATGACCACTTCATAAGTGCTGCTACACAAATAGGCTGCAATGTCTCTTTAGAGAGTCCTATGAATATACTGAAACACCAGTTTCCCAGTTCATTAAGTGAAATAAGTATTTCTCCCATAACCAGAAATGAGTTAAAGAAAATCATTGCATCATTAAAAAGCAAAGGCTCATCCAGTGTAGATAATATTTCCAGTAAACTTCTGAAAGCCTGCTGTGTTCAACTATCCATAGTTTTAGCCCACATATTTAATGCCTCTACATATCCCACATATTTAATGCCTCTACATATCAGGGTGTCTTCCCCAATGGAATGAAGTTTACTATAGTGAAGCTTCTCCACACGAAGAGATACACTACATGTCACTAATGTCCTACCTCTGTTTTGGCTGGTCTTGCAAAAGTCCTCGAAAAATTATTGCATTCCAGAATGTGGTCCCTCAAAAATTTTAATGTTGTCAGTAATAGTTTGGTTTCTGAGAAGGTATGTCCACTACTGACGTAATATTTTCATTCACAAATGACATATTGGAATCCCTTAATCAAAAAAAAAATGAAGTCAGTCAGGATCTTCTGTGATCTCTCTGAGGCTTTCTACTGTGTGGATCACAAAATACTTGTTGACAAAGCGACTATGACATCGGAGGGATTGTGGGAAAGTGGCTACTATCTTACCTAAATGATGAGAAGCAGAAGGTAATTCTTGATAGGAGCAGCATAGCAGTTAAGGGAGGAGGCGGAGTCCGACTGTGGCACTGTACTCCGTGGAGTCCCTAAGGATCAGTCCTCAGTCCACTGCTGTTCCCTATTTAAATAAATGACCTACCTTGTCATACAAAACATGCAAGTTTACTATGTTTGCTGATGATATTAGTACTGTGATAAACAACAAACAGTCCACTGACATAGAAGCCAAAGCCAACAAATTACTTTGAGAACTCTTAACCTGGTTTGGAGCAAATTCACTGACAGCAAAACCTGAGCAAAACCAGTTACATCCACTTCAGCTTTGACCACAAAGTCCCACAAGAAATTCCTATCTTACATGACAGTTGGCAAATACAAAGAGTAAATTGCACCAAATTCTTAGGTCTGGTCATAGACAGTAAGGTCAGCTTTCAACATCATATCCTCCAAACCGTGAAACGTTTGACCTGTGTTACTTTTGCCATTACGACAATCTCAAAACCTGGAGACGTCAGTGTCACAAAATCTACTTACTTTGGGTACTTCCACTCCATCATGTGCTATGGCACTATCTTCTGGGGCAATCCACATTCATCAAACAAAATCTTGTTGCAGCAGAAAAAAGTGGTCCAAATATTGTGCAGAGTACACCTGAAAGCCTCCTGCTGAATCTGTTCAAGAAGCTCAGGATAACTGCGATGAAATCCCAATATATTTACTCCATCACGAGTTTCACGATTGGCAATACTGCCCATTATGAAACCAACGAAATGTTCCACGGTCACAACACCAGGAGGAAGGCTGATCTCCATTATGAACTTAACAATCTTAACTCACGTGCCGAAAGGGTACAGTACTCCAGTGTTAAAATTTTTAATTCACTGCCAAGCTTCATCAGTGTCTACGTAGTAACAAAGCATTATTTAAAAATAAATTAAAGATACATTTATTTGAGAAAGCCTTTTATTCGTTCGATGAATTTTTCAACATAGAAGCATAAGATCTGGATATACCTTAATTATTTTTTCGGTTGTAATTTTATATTATGTACTTTCACTGAAACTTTTTTTTGTAAAATAACTTATGTCCTATGCCTGTTTTTGTAAAGTAAACACTATGTTGTATGAAAATACATCTGTACATTCTTTAAGTAATTCCACATCCATGGGTCTCATACGCATTAGAAGACCTAAGAAATAAGTATATAAATAAAATAAATATCCACAACTTCACATATCAACAGTTGCAGTTGTTCCCTAAGTCTTCAGTTCTCAATGGTTCACACGTAACAAAGCGGCTTGATAAATGAATATCAAAACAAAATTTGAAAATAAGTTACAAAAATCATTGATAAGTATGTGGCGCAGATTTGTACTGTATAATGCTCAATGTACAAACATTTGTAAATTCACAAGTTATGCACTAACTCCTGGTAGGTTCTGAAATATAATCAGGCAGATACTGGTTTTGGTATATAAAACCGGTAGGGTCAGACAGGGTAACTGGATACGATATTGAAAAGTTTTCACTTTGGTTTGAAGTAATTTCTAGCTTGCTAAATTTAAACGGCTATTTTTGTAATTTTCAGAGATCATAGACCTGAAATGCAACTCTAGCCGTGGATTTGTTAATCTGTTGATTCTAATGGACAGAATAAGTTTACATTTACCCTGTGCGTCCCCATGCGCAAAAATATAAGGCTAAGCTTCCCCCGCCCTCCTCTTTTGTTTTAACAGTGCCAAACACAAATTTATCAAGTGGTTGTAGTGTGTCAGATAAATCAGTCAGGAAGCACACTAAATTAAGGTTATTTCATACACCCACTTCCACTAATCTTAGACTGACATGGCTAGCACGACCATCAAATATCAACACACACTTCGATTGAGTAATTAGCGATTTGTTTGACATGTGTTTGTGATGGACAAAAGCTGTGGTGAATTACTCATAAAACTTATGCTCCTCTATATACTCATTTGGTGAAGCAGCATGAAGGTTCCCGGGGTAAGTATTACGCCAAGCCCAGACTCATTACACTGTAGGCAAAGAATGATTTCTCATTATCTTTTGGCCCACATATTTAATAGAATTATTCAGTTCATTGTATAAGGCACAAACTACAAATGGATCTGGCATTCTTTCTGGACTCCTGAAAGTGCTAAGGTTTCTTCAAATAAATAGAGAGAATGTGTTCTGTAAAGGTCTGATTCAAGACCTCACCAGAATGAGAATCTTCAAATGGAGTCTTCCATGTGTGCTGGTTAACATAGTGTTGTACCAATGACCTAAGTTCCTCTGTCGCATTTAAATTTCTACACACGAAGGTAAAGAATTGGTCAGTGTAGCTTCATTATTTGTAGGTAGAGTTTAATGGTGGCCAAGATATAATTTATCCAGTGATACGCCTACAGAAGAAATAAGAATAAAATAATGCAAGGATTCTATAAAGGGTCAGATTTAACTTATGGTTATTCTTTAATTGTTGACCCTCAGAAAAACATTTCCACCCTACACACTGATTTTTGGGACAATAGTCTGCTTCTACTTCCCTAAATGTTTTAACCTTATTCACATCATCATGTGTAGCCCTTGACACATTATTTACGGAGAAACCAGAATCTGAACACTTTTCAATATAGCTCCATGGCATTTTTCAAGACCTGATATGGAATACCATAATCCTACTTTCTGCACTCTCCATTTAGTATCTGTACCCAACTACCACAATTCATAATTTTTAGAGGGCAAATTTAAATATGCAATGGTTCTTATTTAGCTTGAAATCAAGTACTTTCATTGTTATAATCTAATTTGGGACTGATAAAATATTGTGTGTTCAACTTGCCAATAAATAAAGAGAAAAAAAATACAATCTCCTTCCTTTCTGGAGCTGTTAGACACATCAACATAAAAAGCTTAACAATTAACAAAATTTAACAATAAAAAGAGAGAGAGAAGTGATGCCAGGATACAAAATGATGGCTGAAACTATGCAGCCTTCAATTGCAACAAATGTCTCTACAGCAAAATTTTATGCCTGTGGTTTCCAATTACCGCTAGTTTACAAATACCCTATCTCAGTAAGTAAACATTTTTTCTCATTTGTTGCATTCCTTTGCCTACAAAGAAAATAGTTTTATAAGCCTACTCTTCCCATTAAGGGCTAGTCAAATGAGTTCACAGATCGGGGGAAGGCCAGGGCTTGTTCAAAAAGAGCAAGCTACAGCAGCGATCAGTAACTCTCTCTGTAATGCAAATACACTAAGGCAGGGGCTATTATACCATATATTCAATTAAAAAAAAAAAAAAAAAAAAAAACTGGGTTACAGACGAAATGCTGCTATGCACATAAAGGGGGTATATTGAAACAACTATAAGAAAACATTTTCGGATTTTGAAATTGTTTCGATGACACACACACACACCCAGAAACTCGCTGCAGAATTTGCTTCACTGGACTATTTTTTTTTTTCTCCCCTTGACTGATGTCCGAAAGAATTTAAAAAGTGAATATAAGTTGTGGTTGAATTGGTTCAATGTCAAACTGACGACACTGCGCCTACTCAAATTTACCAAACACTGGATACAACAGACAATATGAATGTGAGATTATCTAACATTCTTCTTAAATGAGAACTTATCACAATTGTTTAAAAAATTAATACAATAGCAATGACCTGGAGGTGCTATTCTTATGTATTGTCTTCCGACATTTGCATCAATTAACCACTACAAAGCTTTACAGGATTTTGTTTAATTCACCAGCAACATTTTGGTAGTGCTTACCCGTAGCATTGCACACAGTTGATGTACTACATATACACCAAATTAGTTGTCGGAAGTTCGTGGTAATACTTTCTGGGAAGTGTGGAAACCTATAGTTTTTTCAACAACATATTATTACGTAACTTCACGGGCGTGACGGCCGTTGAGGTGAGGAAAATAAAGCAATGACGTAAGCTTCGTTTCGTGTTATCAACAAATATTTTATTTTCTAATACAACAAAGCATACATACAACTCGTTTATATGCTTCTAATCTTCTTTATTTCTTTGTACACGGAATCCTTCTGAACTGTAAGAGAAACAAATTATTAGAAAATGAAAATCCCAGGGCATCCCCAGTGAAACAGACAGTGAAATACATACTGTATGGATCAAAATATATTAATTCCATTTTGTCCGCTAAGCGTTCTCTTATTCTCCTTATTTTATGCCCACTTACGACGCTTTCCAGGAGCACCATAATGTGCCTGGCAAAGAGACAAATACATTATTTTAACAAGGGAACTGCTATTTCGCTAAATTATCCAGTGAAACAAAAGTGTCTTAATCCTGTTAACTGCATCTAAAATCGAATGCTTTTCATTGCTTACTTGCTCTTTACTTTCTTCAAAAGAACGTTTGTCAGGTACATTTTATCAAATCAGACACACATTCTAAACAGCACACATTGCGGATATTTATCGCCAACCTCCAAAACTTTGTTTATGTTCTACGTGCAGTGTGCAGCTATCGCATGTTACGCCAAAGTTTACATCACAAATAATTACTGAATTGCCCAGTGTAGCCAAAGATGTAACATACAGGCCGGTTTGAATCCTTCGACCATAAATATAACTATGGTCGAAGTTTGAATCTCGCTTCTACACATACGTCTAGCATAGACCACATATAACATAATACATATTTCATGTACAAAAACCATATGTTACTGTTGCTATCTGTCCTTATTGTGATAGGCACGCTCGATTTTCTGATACACGAATGTTTTTGTAAGTGTAATTTTGCTTCAGACTCCGAATATGTTGAAGATTCTTGCCGAACGTGGCTCAGTAGATAAATTCTCCAATTTATCTACTGAAATTCAGATGGCTCATGAAAAGAAACAAATCCTCTTTTTGTAGATGTTTCAGGAGCCTATTACTACTACTACAAGTCTAACTGCAAATATTATTAAATGTGGATGTATCTTCTGACGGTGTCAGGCATCAAATCATTTTTAATTGAGCGTTTTCGATACGATGTCGAACTACACGCCCTAAGAAGCAAGAACTGTATGTTACACCAAAGATCTAGAAACTGTTTTTTCCATCAGTCCTTTTCCCTTGCGAAAACCAAACTGCGATTTTGGGGGAAGTTTTCTCCTTTCACGCCACCATTCCAATTTAGTTTTAATTACATGCTCAAGTATTTTACCGAGATGAGACGATAGTGCTATTAGTCTAAATAATTTTTCATCATGGAGATCAGGGTTTGTTTTGGCGGTTGGTAATATAATTTGTGTTGTCCAATCAGGGATGAATTCTTCCTTCATCCATAATATCCCAGGGGAAGATTGAGGAATGTACTTGAATAATTTCTGCAGCTGTGCGTATTTAACTGGCTGGCATAGGAACTGTACTCGCTGAGTAGCAGTCGAGGGTTGAGCATCGCTCCTCTCACTGGCGTACTGTCAGCCATAGGCCCCCGCTTGCACGGGAGTAAAAACAGGAGTGATCACCGGCTCTGTTTTTATCAAAACATTGACGGGCACTTGCGCCTAGGTCTCAGCACGGACGGCACTTGGAGAAAATTTTGCATGGCGTCGCCTGGCAGAATTGTCGTGTCTTCTCGTCGTTGTGGAATGTCGAGCTTGGGCGACGCCTTGGGGTCGCGGCGGTCTCTTTCCGCCGACGACACGAGGCGCGCTTTCTTGTTGCCGCGGGCCGCGCGGCCGGCCGTCTCGAGCACCTCAGCTGCCGCAGAGTCAGTCTCTGCCCCCCCCCCCCCCCCCCCCCTCAAGAATAGGGAAAAAGTAGGCCAGGACCTGGAAGCGGGCCGCGGAACCACAGAGAGGTTTTCCGCCGCCCCCGTCCAGAATTCCGCGTCTGCCATCGTGTTACTAGGGTCAGCACTGCAACCGGAAAACCCAACGGTGCCAACAAAAGTTGCAACTGACAATAACCTGGCAGCAAGCCCCCTTTCCGCGACCGACATGGCAAAACCACATAATACGCAAACAAACAAATACATCGTCAGTATTTGCGATCCCGCCCCTCCCTCCCCTCTCCTCAGCCCTCTCCTGCTTGCCAACAGCTGTGGCCTCCTTGCTGACCATATCCGCAACCTAAATGGCAAGCAGAAGCCCAGTCAACCGACAAAAATCCTTCCCAAACCCGCAACTGCCACCCAACCCCCTACCCGATCCCAGTTCCTTAAATCCCCCCCTCTCAAGTCCACCACATCCAAGCAGCGGCGTGTGAGGAAGGACAAGAAGGAGAAGCACTCCAGGGGGAAAAAGCACTCCACCACCACCACCCCAGCCACTTCCACACCCTCTGAGGAGCCTGCGCCCCCGACAGCACCTGTCGTCGTCCTAGGAGGGGACCAGGAAACACTGGCACTGGAAGGGAACCACGTAACCGGGCAGGATTCGGATGGTTTCGTGCTGGCGAGGAAAACCTTTCGCCAGCCGAGGCCCCCGCCAGCCCGGGGAGTGGAACCCACCCCGAACAGGTTCCAGGCGGTGGCCGATGAGCCAGAGACACCACATGACACAACAACACAAACACAAAATCAGGTCACCCACCACCTCCCTCCGATCGTCGCGGAGTTCACTCGGAACTACGGGGAACTCTTCGAAATGTTAAAAACAGCAATCGGGGGAGGCAATTTCAAAGCAAAACCTGCTGGTGGTGACAAAATAAAAATAACATTATTGACACTCGAGCACTACACCACAATAAAAACACTTCTCAACAGCAAAAACATACCACATTACACTTTCCCCACAACAAAAACACGCAATAGAAACATTGTCATCAGAGACATACCGAGACGAGTGGCCCCCCAGGCGATCAAAACAGACCTGACTGCCCAGGGGTACATCGTCAAGGCGGTCCAACAGATGGGAAACATAGGCAGCAAATGGCCCCTGTATCAGGTCACACTGCCAGACGTCCCACAGAACAAAAGGGACATTAAGACGATCCTGGCGGTCCCTGTGACCACTGAACCACTGCGCTGCAAAAACAAGACGGTGCAGTGCTTCAGATGTCAGGGCCTCAACCACATTGCGGCACACTGCTCAATGGCAGTGAGGTGCAGAAAATGCGCCGAGGCCCATGACACACGAACGTGCAACATAAAACACACGGACCCGCAAATAAGGTGCGCGCTGTGTGGCAAAAACCACACAGCGGGTTACCAAGGTTGCGAGGTCCATAAAAGACACACACTGCAGGCAAAGGGCGCAAAGGCCGCCCCCCACACACGAAAAGAAAACACCACGAACCCATCCAGACACACAAGAAACCAAAACATGACAACACACACAGACAAGGCCTGGGTAAAACCAAGGCCAGACACACCAAGGGCAACATATGCGGAAGTGGTTTCTCCCCCGAGGAACCACGAAAGCATTGCCCAACCACCACAACATCAGACACCAACACAAGAACAACACCGGGAAATACACAGCAACAACGACCAGGTCCACCTTGACGGAGAGGGCCCTAGGAAACCCCAGACGCACTTCCCCCCCATGGATCAGTTGTTAGGTGTAATGGTGCAGACCATGAACCTCGTCATGGAAATGATGAAGGAATTCAGGGAAGCCCAAAAGCAAAACACACAGATCCTCGCTGCCCTTCAGGCAACAGTCCAGCAGTCGCTCCCCTCTGCGACTTCCTCAGTAGTATCAAAACCCCATCATGGATAGACGACCAAACATCCAAGGCCTGACAATGTGCGTCTTTAACGCAGACGGCATTGTTAATCAAGAGGTCGAGTTCAGAGAACTCATGAAGGAGTTCTCCATCGACATATGCATGATGGGGGAAACCCACCTAAAACCGGGAATAAAAGCGACAGTCCCCAACTATGTTAGCTACCGCAAAGACAGGCCAACCCAAGGCGGAGGGGTGGCCATATACATAAAAAGAGGGATCCCCCACCACCAGGTATTCTTACCAGCTACCAACAAAATTGAAGCAGTGGCGGTGGAAGTAACCACTGCCACTGGACCCCTAACAATTGTTGCAGTCTACCGACTCCCACATGACCAGATAGATGAGGGAGACATAGCTGCTCTAGGGCAAATTGAAGGCAAACTCGTAATAGGGGGAGACTTCAATGCCAAACACCCTGACTGGAATTCTAGAGTAACATCCAGAGCAGGCGCCAAACTGCAACAACTAGCGCGCACCCACCACTTCGAAACATGGGGTCCAGTCGAGCCCACACATTTTCCGAAAAACGGAAGCAGGCCCGATGTGTTAGACATAGCTCTCACTAGGAGGATCGCAGGGTTTGTGACCGCAAGGACAATCAACAGAATGTCCTCCGACCACAACCCAGTGATTCTGGAGGTCGATGTGGGAGAATGGGTAGCACTCCCACGGTACCAGACGTCGTACAAACGTACAGACTGGGAGCGATACCAAGAAACTGTCGCCTCTGATATCGCTCGCGCTCCGCCACCTACTGCCGAAACAGTAGAACAAGCGCTACAAGACCTAACAGGCAGCATCTTACAGGCAGCGGAAGAAGCCACCCCTCCACAAAGGGATGGCCCACCACCGCAAATACAGCTCCCGGAACACTTGCTAGCTCAAATTCGACATAAGAACAGAGTAGCAAAAGAGTGGAAGATCACCAGAAATCAGGCCACCAGGAGGCTGCTCAATCGTCTACAGAGAGAACTGAAGGTAGCGCTCAATGAGCACAGAAACCAGCAATGGCAAAACCGCCTCACAGCTCTCAAAGTAGACGACCACACACTATGGCAAGCGGTAAAACAGTTTACAAAACGACGCGCTAGGATGCCGCCACTGCATGGCGAGCAGGGACTGGTCTACAGCCATGCTGGAAAGGCCAACGCCCTCGCCGACTCCTTCGAGAAGCAGTTCCAAGCGGCAGAACCCCAGGACGACGAGCATGAAAGAGTGGTCCGTCGTCAACTGGCTGTCTTCCTCAATGCCGAGGAGGACCCAGAGGACGAACCCATACTTTTTGCCCCCGAGGACGTGGCAAGAGTAATCAGGTCTCTCCCTACAAAAAAGGCGCCAGGGCACGACAGTGTCACAAATCAGTTAGTCAAAAAACTCCCACCCACAGCGATCACACACCTCGCGAACGTCCTCAACGAGATTACTCGATCCCGTGTTTTCCCAGCTTGCTGGAAACATGCGGAGGTGGTCGCGATACACAAACCAGGGAAAGACCCTCTATTCCCGCAGCACTACAGGCCGATTAGCCTCTTGCCAACTCTCAGCAAGATCTATGAGCGCCTCCTGCTAAGACCCATACAAGAACATATTACCAGAGAGCAAATTCTGCCGGATTTCCAATTTGGCTTCCGACAGAACCACTCTGCCCCACAACAGGTCATGAGAATGGTTGAAGCAGCAACAGAGGGCTTCAACCACAGAGGCTACTGCGGGATAGTGCTACTGGACGTAGCCAAAGCTTTTGATTCAGTATGGCATAGAGGGCTACTCTACAAGTTGTACACACAAGGGTTTCCCGGGAGCATAGTTCAGCTGATCAAGAGCTACCTCACGAATAGGACTTTCTCCGTCAAAGTAGAAACTGCCACCTCCACCAGAAGGCGTATTCGTGCTGGGGTGCCACAGGGATCGGTCCTGGGGCCCGTATTGTACAGTTTGTACACTGCGGACACACCAATGGCCCCCCTGGTGCACACCGCACAGTACGCTGACGATACAGCCTTCTACACGAGAAACGCGAACAAGGACCTGGTCATCCGTAGGTTACAAAGGGTTTTAGATAACACAGAAACTTGGGCCCGTCGCTGGCGCATCACCATTAACTCTGAGAAGACGCAGGCAATGCTGATTACCCGCAGGCTCGGAAGGCGCGATCCTCCTCAACGTCCCCCCCTACACCTTCACCTAAATGGAACCCAACTCCCCTGGCGCAGAACCGCCAAGTACCTTGGCGTAACCTTGGACTCTCGTCTTACGTGGAAACCCCACATAGACGAAGTCCATAGGAAGGTCTGCGCCAGAATGTCCATCCTATATCCTATCCTGAACTCAACAAGCTCCCTTCCCTGCCCACTAGCATTAAATGTGTATCAGGCCCTGATCCGGCCAGTAATGGAGTATGCGTGCCCTGTCTGGGGATACGCGGCGAAGCAGCACCTGGACAAACTCCAGAGGCTGCAGAACCGCGCCCTCAGAAGGGCACTGCGCTTACCTCTTGCATTCCCTACAGACGACTTGCACGCCGCAGCCGAAATCCCACTCCTGAGAGAGCGTTTCCAGGATCTGGCAAGAGCCTTCTATGAGGGTTCTTCCAGATCCAGAAACGCACTCATCCACTCCCTAGGTCGGTATGACATGTCCCGCGATAAGCACAAGCGCCCTATGACGATCTTCGACGACTAAGTTGAAGAGAAAATCCCTACACCAAATCCATCATCCTGTTCCTCCCCATATAACAACAAACTTCTCGCCCACCTCAGGCAAGTACCAGACACACTCACAACAATCATCACAAATCACAGACATCAAAAACTACAGAAAAATCACACACACACTTTCACAGGGGAGTAAAAGCCTAAAGGCTACAGACTCCCCCTCACACTTCCCCAAAGAGGGGAAAGCAAAAGATGAGAGAGAGAGTAGGAACTGTAGCCAGCAGTTAGAACAGTGAAAAGTTGGTGCACTGTTGGTGGACACGGTCTATCCGTGAATGCTTTCAAACAAGTCCCACGTATCTGAATGCAGGATTTTCCTGCGAAAATCAATGTCTTAGTTCTTTATACTGTGCCACGTCCCAAATGTTTTCGACTGTTTATTCATGCTCACACTGTAAGTTCGCTAATGAGATTCCCCCTGAAGTTACTAATAAATATTGCTGAACTAACACAGAGCTTCTTGAGAGCGTTACTTGGCTTTTATTGTTTGACTGCATCCGCAAAACACAATCAAATTAGCAGTCACACAAAAACTCACAAAACAATTCCAGAAACCAAAACAAAGTGGTCAAATACAAAAACTAAGAATAATCAAGGAACAAAAGGGGTTCCGTGCGCAGTCATACTCCGCTGCGTTGGAACGCCTCGGTTTTTAGTGCGACCACTCGAAATCAGTCATTTGGCACACAGCATCCCTGCTTAAAGTGCGGAGCACCCGGGACTTATGGGTACTTGAAGCGTACCCGCCGACCTGCTCGTGTCTGTCTATGCGGCACTCACTCGGGCGATGTCTGCTAACTGAATGGTGGAGGCACAAGAGAAATTGTTTACTCTGATATCCTCGGTGCTGGCTTGACTCTTTCTATTGACATCACTGTTGACTTCCCCTCGTAGGAGATTTCGATCGTATGCTTGTTTCGGCGCAAAATTTCGTAAGGCGCCAATTACAGATGTTGTAATGGTGGTTTGACGATGTCTAATCTCAACATAATCTGGGTACAACTGCTCAAATCTTTGTGCATGAAAGTTGGTTGATGTCCATGCCTAGTGCGTGTAATTGTGCCCTGATGCGACACTTGTCGTAACTGCACAATGAGTGTAGGTGATGTGTCAAATTCTCCTGTCGTAGGACTCTTGCCTTCCATAAAGCCCGCTGGAACGTGGATATTCTGACCATATACCATTTCTGCGGTAGATGTGCCTAATTCAGGCTTGTAAGCAGTCCGTAAACCGAGCAATACCAAAGGCAGAGCCTATGTCCATTTACGTTCATGACACATAAGAGCTGCTTTTAAAGTCCAATGCCATCTTTCGACCATATCATTACTCTTGCGATGATAACTGGTAGTTTTGAGATGGTTCATTCCACACAGCTTGGCTAACTGTTGCAATAAAGTTGACTCAAACTGTCCGCCTCTATCTGTGGTTACATGTACAGGACATCCAAAATGCACTATCCACACACACATGAAGGTCTTTGCTGTCGTTTCTGCTGAAATGTCCACTATCGGAACGGCTTCTGTCCAACGGGTATATCGATCAATTACTGTAAGAAGGTAGCGAAAACCATCTCGGTGGTAATGGTCCTACCAAGTCAAGATGGACATGAACGAATCTTTCGCAACTGTCATGAAAAGTCCCTAACGGAGGATGGGCGTGACGACCCACTTTACTTCTTTGGCAGGCCAAACATTCTTGTGCCCATCTCCTGCATTCTTTGCTTAGCCCGGGCCACACAAAACGTTCTGTCAGCAGGTGGACCGTGCTTCTAATGCCAGGGTGGGCCAGATCGTGAACACTATGGAATGCTCGTCTGTGGTAGTCTGTTGGCACAAATGGGTGCTTTCTACCTGTAGAGACATCACATCAAACTTTGAGGCTCGAGTTTGGTAATCTAATTTGCACTAGATGGAGACCTGTATTCTCATTCAAGAGGAAATGCTGCAACTCTGCATCCTTCTCCTGTGCCATTGCCAACTCGTGACAGATAATACTTTGGGATAAGCCATTTATTTGGGAAAGATAATCTGTTGCAAAATTGACTGTCCTTGCTATATTCTGTATGTCGGTTGTGAATTTAGCTATAAATTCGACCTGTCTGCGTTGCCTCGGAGAACTGTGTTTGCCTCGATGTTTGAAAACAGACGTTAAGGGTTTATGGTCCGTGGAAACGGTGAAGTCTTTGGCCTCTGCTCACGTTCTGAAATATTTGATTGCCTCAAAAACCGCCAGCAACTCACGATCATATCACTCCAATTTCTTTGCCACGCATTTAATTTTTTGGGAAAAATGCCAAAGGCTGCCACACAAAAGTAACATATTTTTGCAGGACTGCGCCTATGGCTACCTGACTTGCATCGACAAGAATTGCCAAAGGTGTGGTCGGATCAGGGAGTGCTAGAAACGTTGCGTCAACTACACATTGCTTCACTGCCTCGAACGAGCGTTGCATTTCCATAGAGCACTGAATTCTGTGCTTACCTTTAGCATTGGTACCTGCGAGTACTGCTGTCAATGGCTCCTGTTTCTCCGCCGTCCCTGGTAAGTGCCGCCTGTAGAAATTTACCATTCCTAGAAATCTTCATAATTCTTGGCATGTGGCTGGAGGTGATACTTTCTGTAACGCTTACACCTTCTCCGGCGATGGAGTAATTCCTGCTGCGATAACTGAATACCCTAAAACTGTCGCTTGGTGTTTTACTAGGACACACTTCTTGTAATTAATGGTCGCACCAAATCACCTAGAGGTGAAAAACCTGTGTCAGATGACTCTTATGCTTGGCTGTAGTTTTAGAAACTACATGCACTAACTGCATGCATGCAGTGGTGCCTCCGATATTACAGACACGAAAATTAGCAAACAAGAAAAAGTGACCACAAGAATTGAAGGGACTCGATCACGTACAAAACTTGGACGGCAGGAAGACGAAAGCAGCGGAGTTCAAGCAACTGTAACTGAAAATTCATCCGTGCCGTTTCGTAACAGCGGCAAATCAGAAACAGGTTTAATGCCATGGGTGGTTCAACATTTACCACCGTTTTCGCCACAGAACCCAAAAGTTTGGTTTGCACAGGCAGAAGGAAATTTCCTGTATAGTGGAATAACAAACGAGAAAACAAAGTTCGCCTATGTGGTAAGTCAGTTGGACCGAAACTACGCATCTATGGTTTAAGATATAATTGACAGCCCAGCATCTGAAAACTGTTACCAACACCTGAAGTCAGCGTTAATACAACGGGCTTCCAAGTCGGTCGAGCAACAAATCGAAGAGATGGGAGGAAAGATGCCTTTGCAATATCTCCGACGCCTGAGAAGCCTCACAGCTGACACGGAAATGCCAGACTCAATGCTGCAAGTGCTGTGGACAAGTCACCTACCTGTATCAGTGTAAACCATCGTACATTCACGCATGGAATCAAATTTAGATAATCTGGCAGAGATGGCTGACCTAGTACAGTAAACAATTTCACTTCCGCTACCTCCAATCACAGAGCTTCCACGATATTATACAGCAGCGTCAACAGAGACGGCCACAGCAACACAGTATAAGTACCACACAGATACACAGGACGAGTTTCAACAGTTGTCAGCTTACTTTTACTTTTTTGTGTCCGGAAACTACAATTTGTTTGCCAAGTATTGGGCAATGTCCAATGCTTCTTCTTTAGCCAGCCATAGATCGTCGAGGGTGCATCTGTGGGCGTAGGAGACGTTCCATGTCCTGTCGGGTGCCACACTCGCATTTGTCATCATTTTCGTCCAACAAACCCCATTTGATCAGATTAGATTTCACAGGAGCGCCGGCATTTTACTTTCTTCTATGTAGCACGTAAGTAAAATGCACACTTGGAGGCACCTTCCTTGCTCCCCAACAGTTGTCAAATGCAGTACAGCAACTGTCATGCCAAGCAGAGACATTAACGGTGCAGCATGAGCAAACGGTAGTTGACGATGAAGAGAAAAAAATTCAGAGACGACTGAAAACGTTTTCTCAATCACCAGCTAGGAGCAACAGCCCGAGACCACGACGACGTCAACTTTGTTGGTATCACGAGTGTTTTGGTGAACGTGCAACACGATGCTCAAACTTCTCGAGCGGCTGGCAGTTGGCGCGACCGGCTGCACGAGGTGTTTACAGCGCCAACAAAACAATTCATTCTCGCACAGACTCTGTGGCAGACAAACTTCCACGGTGCAAGTTTCTCATAGACACGGGTCGGATGGTTCCTTACACCCACACAAGATTTAAATGTTGGTGTGAAGCCCATGCCCTTACAGTTTTCTGCAGCAAACAACTCAGTGATTAAGACATTTGGTGAAATAACGCTGCCATTAGATTTCAGACTGGAAAAGAGATATTGGTGGCAGTTTATTGTAGCTGATGTAGCAGAACCAATAATAGGACCAGACTTCCTCGCAAATTTCAGCTTTCTGCCTGATGTCAGGAGTGGCTGTCTAATAGACAATACTTCCGGTTGCACTACAAGAGGCACCCAGGCACCTTATCCCATGAAAGAGGTGCGAGAAGCATTCGTCACAAATGAGTTTACACTTTTCTGAGATTGTTACACCACAATATAAGAAGGAAATTGTCGAAGGAAAACATGGTCCGTCCGTCTGACAGCCAGTGGGCTTCGCCGTTGCATTTAGTTCTCAAGAAAGATAAAACATAGAGACCCTGTAGCGATTTCCGGGTACTAAACATGAGGACAATACCAGATAAGTACCCGGTACCGAATTTACAGGAGTTTAACAATTTGCTAGCAGGATCACATGTGTTCAGTATAGTGGATTGTGCGAGAGCTTATATGCAAATTCCAGTGGCGACAGACGACGTCCCAAAGACAGCTATAACTACCCCGTTTGGCCTTTTCAAACACATGTATATGCCTTTTGGACTTAAAAATGCAGCCCAGATATGTTTATCGACGAGGTTTTGCGTGGCCTGCATTTTTATTTCTCTTACATTGATGACATTATAGTATTTTCTAAAACTACAGCCGAGCATAAGAATCATCTGACACAGGTTTTCAACGTCTCATTGATTATGGTGTGACCATTAATTGCAAGAAGTGTGTCCTAGGACAAAACCAAGCGACGTTTTTAGGGTTTTTAGGTACCACAGCAGGAATTACTCCAACGCCGGAGAAGGTGTAAGCGTTACAGCAAGTATCACCCCCAGCCACATGCCAAGAATAACGAAGATTTCTAGGAAAGGTAAATTTCTACAGGTGGCACTCACCAGGGATGGCGGAGAAACATGAGCCGTTGACAGCATAACTTGCAGGTACCAACGCTAAAGGTAAGCACGGAATTCAGTGGTCTACGGAAAAGCAACGCTCGTTCGAGGCAGTGGAACAAGGTGTAGTTGACGCAACGCTTCTAGCACATCCTGATCCGACCACACCTTTGGTAATTGTTGTCGATGCAGGTCAGGTAGCCATAGGTGCAGTCCTGCAACAATATGTTACTTTTGAGTTGCAGCCATTGGAATTTTTTTCCAAAAAATTAAATGCGCAGCAAAGAAATTGGAGTGCATATGATCGTGAGATGATAATGCTATTATTCTAAATAATTTTTCATCACTGGGATTACAGTAGCGTTTATTTTAGCGGTTGGTAATATAATTTGTGTTGTCCAATCAGGAATGAATTCTTCCTTCATCCATAATATGCTAGGGGAAGAATGAGTAATGTTCTTGAATAGTTTCTGCAGCTGTGCATATTTAACTGACTGGCATAAGAAGTGTAGTCAGCAGTTAGAACAGTGAAAAGTTGGTGCACTGTTGGTGGACATGGTCTATCCATGAATGCTTCTAAACAAGACCCACGTATCTAAATGCAGGATTTTCCTGCTGGCGAAAATCATCGTCTTTGTTTTTTTTATACAGGGCCACACCCCAAATGTATTCAACTGTTTATTCATGCCCACACTGTAAGTTCGCTAATGAGACCCCCCCCCCCCCCCCCTCCCGAGTTTTACAAATTCCAGGATAATTGCCTAGAGAAGAAATCTTCCATATATATTAACCCCCCCCCCCCGAGTTTTACAAATTCCAGGATAATTGCCTAGAGAAGAAATCTTCCATATATATTAAGTGCAAGTCGTTTTCTGACAATTTCTTTAGAGCAGTCTGCATTCCACCATGATGAAGGGTCTGTTATTCACAGCCCACCAGCTTTTTCTTTGGGATTAAATGTCCCTCTGCACCCAGTGTTGCATTTCTTAGGTCATTACACAGATTCTTCACACTGATGAATACACAAGTTTATGTGCTTTTTGAAGTAGGTTAGTCTTGTACACTTACTATTGAGTGTGTTTGGCAATGCTAGGAGAACACTGTGTAATGTCTAGTGCTGTTTGTCTTTTAAAGTGTATTAAGGTGGATGGTTGGTTGGTTGTTTGTTTGTTTGGGGGAAGAGACCAAACAGCGAGGTTATCGGTCTCATAGGATTAGGGAAGAATGAGGAAGGAAGTCGGCTGTGTCCTTTTAAAGGAACCATCCCGGAATTTGCCTGGAGTGATTTAGGGAAATCACGGAAAACTTAAATCAGGATGGCTGGACACGGGATTGGACCGTCATCCTTCCGAATGCGAGTCCAGTGTGCTAACCACTGCACCACCTTGCTTGGTATTAAGGTGGATGAGTCATCATTTATTACAATTAGTTGGTTATCTTTTATTGCTATCAATAAGTTGGCACCTTCTCTGTCTGTGTAAGCACTGCCCCAATTCTTGCAGTGGGAGCTGAAATAACCACATATAACAACTAGCATATTTAATAGACAGAAGACTTTATTCTATGTTTCAGCTTCTGTTGTATTACTTGGTGGATTATAATCAGACAGTACAGAGAAAGTATTGAGATGCAAAGAATTTTAATAGCTCCTGCTTGTGAATTTGAATTGTATGACTGTAGATCTACATTAGTATACGGTATGCTGTTATGAACCAAAATTGTCACACCACCTTTGCCATCTAATCTATCAGATATTGTCAAAGTATATACTTTGAAAGTTATAGGCAGAGAAGGTTGGAACCCCATTTCTGATAAGCAGGTCACCATAATCTTTTGTCAATGAAGTTCATTTTCCAGGCTGATTTTGTTGGCCGTAGCAGATCTCTCATTCCACTGTAAAACTCTTACATCCCTGATTTTGTATGTAGTGATCTAGTTAGTTTCCTGATGAAAAACTTTATCTGGAAAGGATTATTAGATAACAATTCGTTATCATCTTGGGGAGTATGTTGTACTTGATAGGGATTATATCCAATATGAGTTCCAGTTAATCTTCTGGGTTCAAATCTTACTTCCTGCTTTATGTGCCTATTTGGATTATTATTACACTTGGAAGAATTGACTTTTGTTTTCCAAGTCTGTGTTTTTGTCTAATCAAAATTTTGTTGCCTGTTGGTGTTGTAGTAACTGGTGGGTTGTTGGTGATGCAGTAGATGGAACTTGACTTCAGAAGATTTGCTTTACATGCTACCATTGTTATGTTCAAAACTCCACTTATAATACACTCCTGGAAATTGAAATAAGAACACCGTGAATTCATTGTCCCAGGAAGGGGAAACTTTATTGACACATTCCTGGGGTCAGATACATCACATGATCACACTGACAGAACCACAGGCACATAGACACAGGCAACAGAGCATGCACAATGTCGGCACTAGTACAGTGTATATCCACCTTTCGCAGCAATGCAGGCTGCTATTCTCCCATGGAGACGATCGTAGAGATGCTGGATGTAGTCCTGTGGAACGGCTTGCCATGCCATTTCCACCTGGCGCCTCAGTTGGACCAGCGTTCGTGCTGGACGTGCAGACCGCGTGAGACGACGCTTCATCCAGTCCCAAACATGCTCAATGGGGGACAGATCCTGAGATCTTGCTGGCCAGGGTAGTTGACTTACACCTTCCAGAGCACGTTGGGAGCCACGGGATACATGCGGACTTGCGTTGTCCTGTTGGAACAGCAAGTTCCCTTGCCGGTCTAGGAATGGTAGAACGATGGGTTCGGTGACGGTTTGGATGTACCGTGCACTATTCAGTGTCCCCTCGACGATCACCAGTGGTGTACGGCCAGTGTAGGAGATCGCTCCCCACACCATGATGCCGGGTGTTGGCCCTGTGTGCCTCGGTCGTATGCAGTCCTGATTGTGGCGCTCACCTGCACGGCGCCAAACATGCATACGACCATCATTGGCACCAAGGCAGAAGCGACTCTCATCGCTGAAGACGACACGTCTCCATTCGTCCCTCCATTCACACCTGTCACGACACCACTGGAGGCAGGCTGCACAATGTTGGGGTGTGAGCGGAAGACGGCCTAACGGTGTGCGGGACCGTAGCCCAGCTTCATGGAGATGGTTGCGAATGGTCCTCGCCGATATCCCAGGAGCAACAGTGTCCCTAATTTGCTGGGAAGTGGCGGTGCGGTCCCCTACGGCACTGCGTAGGATCCTACGGTCTTGGCGTGCATCCGTGCGTCGCTGCGGTCCGGTCCCAGGTCGACGGGCACGTGCACCTTCCGCCGACCACTGGCGACAACATCGATGTACTGTGGAGACCTCACGCCCCACGTGTTGAGCAATTCGGCGGTACGTCCACCCGGCCTCCCGCATGCCCACTATACGCCCTCGCTCAAAGTCCGTCAACTGCACATACGGTTCACGTCCACGCTGTCGCGGCATGCTACCAGTGTTAAAGACTGCGATGGAGCTCCGTATGCCACGGCAAACTGGCTGACACTGACGGCGGCGGTGCACAAATGCTGCGCAGCTAGCGCCATTCGACGGCCAACACCGCGGTTCCTGGTGTGTCCGCTGTGCCGTGCGTGTGATCATTGCTTGTACAGCCCTCTCGCAGTGTCCGGAGCAAGTATGGTGGGTCTGACACACCGGTGTCAATGTGTTCTTTTTTCCATTTCCAGGAGTGTATTACACTGTCAAATTAATTAAAAAACAGGAGAAATGCCACAGAGTTTAAAGACGTGTGATAATATTGTAATTTTGACAAGAGGTCCATATAAACAGCAGCCAGCAGGCTCATGTGGATGCACAGAGCTGATATTATCTATAAGCAGCACCATGTTCTGTCTCTGGCCACTTGGCATGTGGCAGATTGCAGTACAACCAGTGAGAGCAAACAGCCGACTCTACCCAGAAAAAATTGTTTTGCGGCTTTCAAGCTGCCAGATTCTCACACGCACAGAGCTGTCTGAGTTAGAGTGGGGGTAGACTCCATGTGACTGGAGTATTGTTTGTGGTTGGTTCTCCAATCTTTTGCAAGTTGTTGCAGTTCCGGTGTCTGTTTCACATTTATGCTTTATCGTTGATTGAAAAAAAAAAGAAAAGAAATTTTAACATTTTAGTGTGCAGTGTCATATGACAGGGGAGTTAAGTGAAAAATTCAAGAACTCTACCTATTATAAGTATCAGGCAGCTGCTTCCACTACAGCACATTCTGATGTCTTTGTGGTTCACTGGCCACTAAGTGGCAAGTTTTATAGAGAGACGGCAGACAGATTTAACATTGGTATTGATTCTTTGCGCCATGTCATAGAAAGACTGACTTACATTGTTAGTGGTTTAGGAGTTGGCATTATAAAGTGGCTGTGTGCTGAGGAAAGGGCACAAATTGAGGCCAATTTCTAGGGAAATAGGATGCCTTGTATGATTGGGGCAATCGATGGGACATACATTCGAACAGACAATCCTCTACAAGATGCACAGTCATATTTGAATTGGAAAAATTATCTTCCATGCAACCACAAATATGAAGGACATTTCATAAATAATTCACACAGATTTTTTTTTTACTTACATTTTTTTTCAATATCTATTTATAGTCCTTCAATATTGTCTCCCTGCTTCTCTTTGACTGAATTCCAACGTCTCAGAATCTCTATTATTCCACCCAGGACACCACTTCTGTTCATCTGTTGAATGGCTTGGCTAACTGTGGTAGAAAGCTCTTCCAAAGACAGATAACAACTTTCATGCACCGGTTTTTTCAACTTCAGAAACAAGTCAAAGTCTGGTGGACTCATGTCCGGTCTGTAGGGAGGATACGGCATCACTTCCCATCTGTATTTGTGCATTTTCTGGGCTACTACATTACCGATATGCAGACCAACATCGTGGAGAATGACTGACCAGCCTCGAGCAACTGAGGTCAGATTTTGTGCTTTTTTTCTGCACAGGTTTTGCATGAATTTACAATAATACACAGCTGTAACACTTGTTCCATGTGGGACTCTGTCATGATCATTTCTTTGTGATCACAAGAAAAAATAATAATTTGCTTGAGCTTTGACTGAGTGTGTGCCAAGTTTTTTGGACGTGGAGAATCTGAAGCTCTGCGCTCACTGGACTGTGATTTCAACTTTGCTTCAAAGTTCACGTTTCATCAATAGTGACAATTCAACACAAGGATTCTTGACCTTCACGGTCGAATCATTGTTTGAGCAACATTGCAATGACCAGGTGTTTCTGCTTCTCTTCAGCAGTCACTGTGGGACCCATCTCGCAGAAATTTTTCTCCCCTTCAAATCGTCTATCAGAATATGGCAATGATGCTGGGGGGAATTCATGTGGCTTCAATGAGTTCCTCACAAGTTGCACTGCCACCTTCTTCAGGAGCATCTGCCACAAGTTTTATGCTTTGTACATCCATTAATGTTTTTGACCACCACAAATACAATTAACCCGATGTGAAACTTTACTACAGTTCAGTGTAAACCCACCACAAACTTCACTTAATACACTGTGAATTTCTGTCATGTTTTTACTGTGTTAAGTTTCGATCTAGATGTAAGACAGTAATAGTACCCGAGAGCCCTGTAGTATTCATTTTTACCTCTCACAAATTTTAGGTGAGAGTACATGTCAAAAAAAAAAAAAAAAAAAAAAAAACAAACTTTTTCCTCGAGTTCCCAACTACATCTGACATAATTTTCATTGTTGTTGCATCAAAAATTCACAGTAATGCCAACCGTGCATTATTTGTGAAATGTCCCTTGCGGTATGTGATTATGATGGAATCAGGATCGTTTAAAGTGGAGTTACAATTTGATTCTTGTGAGGAACAAGGGTTGAATGTTAAAAAATCTCTCATTGGTCTGGAGAGAAGGGATACTGTTTAACAGAACTTCCATATTCTCTGCCATAAATAATATACATAAAATATAACATGAACACTGTTTTTGAAATTATTTAACAAAAGTATTTTACCCTCTGGCACATCTTCCTCACACTGTACGCAGTTACTACTGCCACACATATCAGCTGCTGATACACCACTATGTGTGGAAATCTGACCAAAAATAGGATGAAAGGTGTTTAAGCAGAGCAATCACTGAGTACGGCTTTCTACGTTTTCATAGTTGCACGTGCAGTGATGCATGTTTCATAGCATTTGAAAATAGCTCTCAGGCAGCTGCTAGAACAGACCTGAGGTTGCCCAAATTGTAATGCTAGTCAAATTACATACAGCATTTTTTTAAAGAAGGAAGGAGAGAGGGGCGTGGGCAGCTCATAAAATCACAGTTCCATGTTTAAGCACCAATATTGTAACATTATATTTAACTAAAAGAACCACCAATATCTACTAATTTTTATGCCTGTAGTGAATTTTGCCCAACACCTATATCTGAATTTAGTACTGTAATTGATCATTTGACGCAGGTCCTGTGCCACAGATCTCAAGCACTTTTGACAAAAAAGACACTTGGAATGTGTTTCTGCTAGAGAGCAAATGTATGTATGTGTAGTTGGATCTGTAAAATCAATGACTGTGCAATATTGATGGAAGTGATACATTGTATAATCTGGATAGTCATCAGACTACAAGCTAATAAATATTGGAGTGACCAAAATAAAAGCTTTCTTACGTAATTAAGAGACAACAGGGAAAATTACCGTAAGGAAATCTTGAGAAAGTAAAGAACATGGGAAACACAATGCAACTTCAAGAAAGCAGTGCATCAAGTGACAAGTAGAAATCTCATTTGCATACATGTTGTTGCCTAGCTATCTTGCAACATCAGAGTTTCGTAATGCCTAATTTGTGTCTCATGAGAGCACATACGATCTCTAAGTGCAGCTTGAAAATGACAGTTGTAAATACTTCACTTGTACTCTTCAAGTACCAGGGGTTACCTTTTGGCATAGCAAGTGCTCCACTTACATGGATGATATAATTGTCACTGGAACAACTGTGGATGAATACAAAAAGAGTTTGAGCATGATTTTCAAGTGAATAGCAGAAAATGGCATCAGATGCAATAGAAAGAAATGGGAAGTGTTCAAAAACAATACCAAGAATACCAAAGTCACATTATTTGTACAGGTGGAATCCAAACATTTGAGGCAGGTTTGAAAGCAATAAAAACCTTGTCTCATCCAAAGAATATTCAGGAAGTAGAATTTTTCATTGAAAAAGTAAATTACTACAACAAATTCATGACGGGATTTGCTGAAATCGCTGAACAACTGAATCAACTTAAAAAGAAAACTGCATCATTGAAATCAAACAAGCAAGAAGATGCAGCATTTTTGAAGCTGAAGAAGGAAACTTACAATTACCGATTAATGAGGAGAATATGTGTACTGTAGGATAAATTCTACCTTAACCTAGGTGGAACAGGGCTGACCTATACAAACAGAACGATTTGTGCACTGTCCTGTTGCTTATCGATACTGGCCTGCATGAACTCTGTGGTTTGGGCTCCATGTTCTTGTATTTCAGCAATTTGGAAAAATTTATTTACAACAGTTCCACAGAACCCTTCTTACATTGTAGTTTCAAGACTTGTGACTTGGGAGTCTGTTTGAACTTTCTTCCTCTTTTCACACTGTTTTACTTCCTTAATTAATTACTCTCATGCTAAGAGATATATCCAGTTGCCCTGCTTTGAGGACTCCCCAATACCACTGACCCAGCCGTGGGCGCAGTAACTGCTTCATCTGTGCTGTAAAATTCCCAGCATTTCTTAGACACAGGTGCTATATCAGTTCCACCTGTGCTGTACAATAATCCTGTAAGTTCCCAGCCACAGGCATTATAACAGCTCTACCTGTGCTGTACTTAATTCTTGTCCAGTCACAGGTGCTATAGGAGCTGCACCTGTCTCATATAATAAAAAATCCCTTTAATTTCTCTACTTTCACCTCTCTCCCAACCACTGACAGATTTTTTTCTGCTTGTCACAGCTTTCACTCAGTCAACTATTGCTGGTGGATCTAGCACTATCTGCAGCTTTCACTCAGTCAACTATTGCTGGTGGATCTAGCACTATCTGTCCTTTCCCAAACACTACACCTACAACTAACTCTGACATTACGGAAAAAAGTAGGGAAAGGATGTAGGGAATGACACGAGTGAAATTATAGAAGTTTGTGCTGCTACTTACATATCTAGTTGTCCCTGTCAAATCACTGCTTGCAGTCTTTTGCCACCGACGTACTGCGTATTTTCTCATTCCTCGACGATTCGC
Source organism: Schistocerca cancellata (assembly GCF_023864275.1). Classification (NCBI taxonomy): domain Eukaryota; kingdom Metazoa; phylum Arthropoda; class Insecta; order Orthoptera; family Acrididae; genus Schistocerca; species Schistocerca cancellata. The sequence continues at coordinate 166,472,429 of NC_064637.1, forward strand.
CAGTCTGCAGACATCTCGCTGTGACAGCGAATATAACAGGTGTGGCAGAATCGTCCCCACTGGGCACCAAAATGTAGTCAGGGACAGCTGCACGCAAACTGGAGTTAACGTGCACAGTATTCTGACGAGTGGTGGACACGTACACAGTTCTTTACCTACTCATTCGACTTCACTCCTCCAGAAACGTGAACAGGATTTTAATTATTCCATTCAGCTAGTTCAGTGACTACAGTACATTACCTTCTTCACATAATATTCAGTAACCAGTGGCAGCCACAGTAACGGCCAGCGAGACAGAGGTGAGCTGCTTACTCGGCAGAACAACGACCTGGTCTGCCGACTCGACAACTGTGAAGCAGACCCGACACGGGTCTCCATAAGACTGCGGAACGAGGTTGGCCGGCAGCATGTTCAGTCATAGTGGTAGGCTGTTGTATCCCAGTGGTACGGGATGGCCCGGCTGCGGTGGACCGACAACTGGCGAGAGGGGTCGGGTGTCTCCGACAGTGTCGGCTGCTCGGGCTGTGCCAGCAGGCAGATGTCACTTGTTCGCAGCAGAGTTACAGCGCCAGTGCTGACACGCAGACTGCGTGTCACTTACTGTCCAGCTGGCCAACAGGGCAATCTGACTTCTGCTTCGAGTTCCCTTATAGTTTTGTTCCATTACAGAAGTTTCACATCAGCAATTAAATGTATGCCAAAAATGTCTCAAATAATTTCTCAAGTCGATGACTGTGGATCATTGGCAGTGTAATCGTACAGCTTGGAAATATGTAGTATACAATAAGACTGTCTTATGGGACAGTCAAAATACATCAAAACCGACTCCAAAATTCTGCATCATGAAAAATAATGGGAAAAAACAAAAATGAAAACAATTGACACTTAGCTTAACTGCCTACCGAACTGGCAGCAGATATGGTGAAACTGGACCATTGCCTCCTGAAGCACCAATATGGAGGCAAAACTAAATCGAAGCCCTGAATTTCTTAAGTTTGTAAGCACATACAAAAACACATTCAACAAAATAGTTAAACTAGCAAAACATACTGCGAATAATAACTTCATTTCAAATGCAAAAAACAAATCAAAAGCTGTTTGGTCTGTTATAAGAAGCAAAGTTGGCAGTGAGGCAGAGAGAAAATGCCTTTCTAAAATAGTAATAAATGGTAGAGCTGTTACAGAACCCAGTGCCATTTGTGAATCATTCAATGACTTTTTCAGAAACTTTAACAAATTTGGTGACTGCTCACCACCAAAAACAAAGCCCAATATGACAGACAGCAATTGCCCATGTTTTAAGTTTTCTCATGTTTCCATCTCAGATGTCTTCAAAATTATAATGTCCCTAAAAAATTCAAAATTTGTGTGGTGGGATGAGGTCCCCACTAAAATAATAAAAATAGTCCATTACAGTATTGCATATCCACTCTCTTTCATAATCAACCAACATTTTGATGAGGGATGTTTCCCAGATCGATTAAAATATGCAGAAGTTCGGCCCATACATAAAAAGGCAAACAAGATGAATTGGGCGACTATAGGCCAAACTCACTGTTACCAATTTTCTCAAAAATATTTGAAAGAGCTGCATGTGATCAGATCGAAAATCACAATTCATCTAACAGCATTATCTTAGTCAATAAATATGGTTTCAAAAAAGGCTGCAGCACAATCCATGCAATAAATGAATTAGTCACAAAAGTCAGTAGATGTCTTGATGATAGAATGTGTGTGTCAGGCATCTTTTGTGACCTGTCCAAAGCCTTCGACACAGTAAATCATGACCTGCTTCTCCAAAAATTGGCACGCTATGGTTTTCAAAGCAAATCTCGTAGCTGGATGTCATCATACATGACAAACAGAAAATAAAGAGTACTTATTAACATCAACGGCAAGAAATTTCTCTCTGGCTGGAAACACACTCATTTATGTGTTCCACAAGGTTCAATATTAGGGTCACTACTTTTTCTGTATTATATTAATGATATGCCATGTCAGGTCCAGTCTGATACTATCCTCTATGCAGATGACTCAACAACTGTAGTCTGTTGTAAAAATGAGGTAGACCTAATTCGTCATATAAAACAAACACTTGGGGAAGTGGAGGCATGGGTCAAAAACAATAACTTGACATTAAATTTTAAAAAAAACAGAAATTGTTCATTTCACCACAAAACAATCTGCAGTCTGTAAGTGAAATAAGGTATATGAACAAAAAATTAGAGACTGCAGACTGTGTCAAATTCCTTGGTGTATTAGTCAATAAAAACCTGTTATAGAGTCACTATGTGGACAACATACTGGGTCGACTGAATAGCCTTGTATATATTATGAATATCTTGTACAGTATTATTGATTTAGCTGTAAGAAAAATTGTATATAATACATATTTTGTTTCAGTCATTAGGTATAGTATAATTTTCAGGGGGTTTGAAAAAACTAATTTACTTAGAGCTTTTAGACTACAAAAAAGAATCATCTGAGCGATGGTGGGAGCAAAACCAAAGCAACATTGTAAACCTTTATTTGTAAAACTAGGTCTAATGTGCATTGCAAGCATGTACATCTATGAAACTCTCACTTTCACAAAAAGAAACCCACAACTTTTTGAGGGCAACTGCTTCTTGCATCAGTATGATACTAGATATAGGATATGCTACATGTTACCTACCCACTGATTAAAAGCGTATGAAGAAACCCCATACTATTTGGGCATGAAATTTGTAAATAAAATATGGAAAGATATGGATGACCCAAATGTAAAAGGTACCAAAAGAGACCTGGAAAAATATCTGAAAGATAAATGTTACTATAGTGTAGAATATTTCGTGAATGGCACAACAATGCATTATAACTGTAATTAAAATATCACTTTGAAAATGTTACAACATATGTATTATTAGTTTATTGTCTAATTTTTGTATTATTATATATAGTGTAAAACTGACAAGTCACCTATGTCACAATCTTTGATTGTATAAGGCATGTTATGTGACAATGAAAATGCAAATGGAAAATCTGATAAATTTTTCTTGCAACATGTAAAGAGAGTTGCACACTAGAAATGCATGATGTGCAAGAAATAAAACTAGTGCAAATACAGAGGGAAATGTGCAACAGTGGGCAAAATTATTGACTGACTTGTTTACAAGATATGAGGCATTTGAAAACATATTTTGTGAATAAATTTTGGCGTCAGGCGAAACAGATGAAACTTCGGAACATGTTCTAAAATGAGCCAGTTTACAGACATGGCAATACAAAGATGATAATGTTTTGTGTATGCAAAGTGGCTAAACTATTGCACAAAACTTGACCTCAGGGTGTTGTAACTGAAATTACAACACTCAACTGACGATTTCCTGAATAGATGCAATGGGAATTAGAACACAGCCAAACCAACTCAGTAGGCAAATTCTTAGAATTTGTAGTGAAACTGGAAACCACAGAGTTTCACCAGCAGGCAAGGGAATGGGAACTACAATGTATATTTTAATTAGAACAAAAGGAATCAATTCAATATATTTCACAGGAGCAGCAATAATTACGGAAATAATTAATAAAGGGGGAAGAATGAGCAAGAAACTTTTAGACATCATGACAGCGAGCAAAGATTGGAATGACCAGCAATGCAAGGACAGAATAACCACAACAGGACAACAGAAAACTAGATTTCTCTGCATCTCTGGTCCAGAGATGTTGATCTAAACTAGCATGGAAAAGGACAAGATGGGTAGCAAATCCGAGAATATATAGCGAGTTAGAAAACAAAGTTGAACTTATGAAAATGGAGATTGTAAAGAAGGACAATAAAGTAGGGAAAAATCAAATGCAGAGTAACAGCAAGGAAAGAGAAATACATGGGAAATATGTATCAAATGACAAGAAAATCGGAGTAAAAGATGTATCTGATTCAGGGGACGACGAGGCTGACAGAAAACTTACGACAGGGAGGGGGGGGGGGGGGGGGGGGACGGTAAAAAAAAAACAGAGAGAGAGAGAGAGAGAGAGAGAGAGAGAGAGAGAGAGAGAGAGAGAGAGAAGAAGAAGAAGAAGAAGAATTAAAATACCTCTTTGAAGATGTTACGCCATATATATTATTAGTTTATTGTCTATTTTTAGTATTATTATATATAGTGTAAAACTGACAAGTCACCTATGTCACAATCTTTGATTGTATAAGGCATGTTATATGATAATAAAAATTGAATTGAATTTAACAGGATGAAAACGGATCCCGACGTACTTCAGGAACTGAACCAGCAAATATACAAATTGAGTAGATATCTACCAAACATAGGAGATAGATGAGGATTCATCAAAATGTGGTTTGCTAAAGCTCATTCTCAAAGTAACTGTGGAGGAAATGCTATATTTGAATTTCTTTACATTTTTATAGAATTTCTGTGCATATAAAGAAGTACCATGACTTTCAGTTTTATTTTCAGTTATTGTTTATTTCCTTGTTCACATGCATCACAATATTATTGTTCAGAGTTACTGCCTTCTGTGTCATGTTAATAAGGATATTGGCTGTTTCAGGTATTCAGGTATTCAGTGTAGCCGCTGGCCAAAAGATGTATTAAAGTATTTCACTAAAAAGTTATGCTGGACATGTAAACACTGATATAATTGTCTTAGTGTTATGTATACGGCACAAATATTTACAAAAGACCTCCAATAGGTATACTAAAAATCACTGGTTTGACTATGAAGGTACAAATAATGGAAAATTCTGGGAAGGAGACTGACAGCAGCAAAGTACAGTAATCCAGCATAATAATAATTCCAATGACAACAAATAGAGAATGCAAAAAATGTTTGAAATATATTTACTGAATACTTCAGTATACCTTTCCAAGAAACAAATGGTGAATTTGTTCAGTGATGATTAGAAGTAGGGTGTGAAATAAGCACAAAACTTTCTCATACCCCATCACTGTCATCACGACCACACGTGTCTTCACCCACTTGATCACTCTGACCTTCACATTTAAGAACATCAAATACTCATAGTACCATAGGGATGGCAAACACAATTTATTGGCACCAGCTGTGGAATGCATAATTTCTTCTACCTGCGATGAATACAGAATACCTACATAGCATTTATATCATTGCTACTGACAAAAACTGACATCACACTGTTCTCATTTTATTTATCTTTCTCAATTCTTTCCTGTATGCAGCCCTCATATTTTCTATTTTCTTTTTCCCCAGCAAAGCATTTGCAGCAGATTTCACTGCCCATAGTATTCCCAGTAATCTTTCCAGTGCCCAATTTTGCAAATCGTTGTTGCAGTACTATTTACCTGTTGGATCAAGCATGTGAGATATGTCACATTCTTGGATCTCAATCACAACACCTCACTCTGGAATGACAGTTACCACTGTTAGGACTCGTGATGTTACGGTAGGATGCTCTCAGCGTGACTGGTGATCTTTTCGATCAAACTGCACTACAGACAAACAAATATGACGAGATGACACCCGAAAAGCATTCTGTCACATGACATGCATACGCACAATCGACATCGAATCTGGCCTGACCGAACCCGACGTTTTTACTTAACACCTTTAAATCTAAATGGAGTGGAAGGGCTGACCCAATAAACTGAACATTTCAATTCCAATATGTCTATTAACTACCAAAAACAATCTCACATAAAAACCAGCAGATGCCACTGATGCAAGATTATTTATGAAACACTCATTAGATAAAATCATAAGCAAATTAATAAATCATTAGCCAGTGATCTCCCACAAACATTGAGAAATGTCACTCAGGCAAAATATTTAAGAAACTCTCTCACTGCATAAAATCATTAATAAACCATTAGCAACGATCTTATATAAAAATTGGTAGAAGCCACTAAGGCTGAATTTGACCATAATGTAACAAAACAACTCCAATTAAGACGCATTATTTAAGACCCTTTCAATTCCAATACTTTAACATTACATGTAAAATAACAGTGGACACACAGCCTCAGTTTTAACATGAATACTTAGAACATATATTAAAATGTAACTTGAGCCATCTTGCAAATTACACCTTACAGAGTGAATCACGAAATTATTCAAATGCCCATTGACTTGTAAGACGGGCTTTTAGGGCACAGAAAGTTACAACTTTGTACAATCATAAATGTGTAACAACAGAAGTAAGGCCAAAGTTTGACCACAAACAGTGGAACCGACTGAGGGAAGTAATACTTAACTTCGAACCAAGACGTGGCTCTGTTTGCAACCCCACATCGAGTAGGCCACCAAAATGTGAACCCAACAAACGCTACCGAAGAGGAACACACGAGATCAGGCGAAGTCCACCACCCGTAAGCCAAACTTGTATTCTAAAGGGAAGCTCTGCACTTCATTTGCCCGCTGCCTCAGCTCACTGAAACACAGGCCACACTCGACAGCAGGAGGCTAAAAAACTTTTCTTAACTTTAACATTCAAGATTGACTGGTAAATTAACACTGTAAAATCAAGGCTAAACAACAACTAATTTCACTTGCAAGTCCTTTTTTTTAAGTGAAACTGTATGTGATAAATAAACGCTAAGAGTGGGAAATGAGCTGGCTCACTAGAACTTAATGACACACATATTGGCCACCTTAAGTGGGCCTGCAAAGCTCAATATGGTAACCTTTAGAAATAAAAACTCAGATTGCCCGCAGAGGACATATTGACATGGATTAACCGATATCATAAGCAAATTAAACACTTGCTAATAATAGCTAATGAACTAACATTCTGCAAATAGATCAATATTATGCAGAAGCAGAGCACATGCTTAGTAAGAGGCATCAAATGAAATCGAACACACATAACATCACACATAACGTCTTACAGTACCGAGAGCGATCACAATCACAGTTAACTAAGCGCTCTTTGTAATAAGAGTACTTAACTGGGTGGTTGATGCTGGGGCAATTTTGCGAAGATGTCAGACCATCACTTCGCAAGATCTTAACAGTGTGTCCCTCCAAGAAAGTGGGCACATCCACAGCTCACGAGGTTGCCAGAGAATCCACAGCATTGGACAACTGCTGCCGCCTCCAGTATAACCGTGTGACAACCACCGCCCAGCCTCAGGCATGCCGTCTTCGCTTCTGCTGCCAGCCAACCGCCGAGTTGCGCACCACTGCCTTCCATTCTCAAAGCATTGTTCCCGTTACTCGTGGTTGTGGCGAGGTTAGGAAATGAGTTTAAATACAGGGCTACAAAACGCTTCATCTGCTGCAGTTCAGTCATTGAATCAAATGAAATCAGCTGTCTACATTCCCATCATTCCTTGCGGCTGCATTAGACATTAAGGGCATTTGTGAAATGACTTGCATTATTTGTGTGTCACCTATAACTGAGCACACAATCTAACATAACAGTCGCGACACTCTCTGCTGTAAAAGTTGTTACCGTTTGACAGCTGGAGAGACACTAGCGCTCCAAGCAGTGAGAAAGGAGAACGTCAGATGCATTGTAAGCATAATGTTTGTATCACTTCCCGTTCCTACATGATTTATGAAATATTAGAATTATTTTTATGTCTCCAAGATTTGTGTAATATCAGATAACACAGATGTTTCTAAAAATGAATCTAAAATAAGAGCAAATAGGGATAAAAATCATGAATCCAATGGCAAGCTACAACACATTGTGAAGAAACACTTGTGACATTCGATAGAACTGCAGCTTACCACACAGATATCAAAGGAATACAAACACACAGATTCACACGTAAGAAGCACAGACATGTACATCTATGTGCAAAAGGGATTGACACCTCATTTGTCGTTCCTTAGGTCTACTGTGTTTTAGTCTTTGTCACCTGTTAAGACCTTCATCTAATTTATTATTCTAAGTGGGACAAGCAGCTGCCGATATTGGGAGAGTTATGCTGTGCATGTGAACCTCAAGTCCTCAAAGCCAATAACAATGTTAGAAGTGCTGCCATCAGAGACTTTTTTATCCAATGACATATTCTCTAGTTTATTAGTATCAGAGAAATGCTCTACCTTCTGTTTTAAAAGGTGGCATTTGTTGTCACTTATCACACATTTTATTTGTATGCCTTCCACATACCTCTGTAATGTATGCACTAATGGAAACATAAAACATTTTGACAAAACCTGTAAGCCTGAGTGCTGTAATATAATGAAATAGGAGCAAACAGTTTATTTTCATGTTCCCACCTTGTAGCACGTTTCTCCTTCACTGGCTTGCTAATCTGGCTTAACGACAAGTCAAGGGCATCTTTTATTTAAATTTCGGGATCCTATAGTCCTCAAAATTTGTTTGTCATTTTTCACTTGATCCTTCTGATACGGTCTCTGTTGCTGTCTGTACACTTTCCTTGTCCTGTAATAGTTTTGCACTATGTCTAGCAGTCTGCACACTCTGACACTTCACACGATTTTGTAAGACACGAAAAACTGCACGTAATCTAACCCCTTCATCATCAAAACAGGTTTCTGTTGACAAATCAGATAAACTTGGCACTGATATATGGAGAGTTGAGCTGGCAGCTTCTGTGCCACAGGAGTGTTTTACAGCTTTAGGCGGATTGCCAAATCTTTGTGGCAGTTTCCTCTTCCTCGTCAGTTGATGTGGCTTATTAGGGATGTCAAACAGTGTAGGCACTGCACTCCACACGAGTTTATTACTGTCGGCATTCATTAACTGATTTTGTTCGAAGTGTAGCAAACAAAACATAACATTATTATATAGGTAAACAGGGTATATTTTCATAAGATCTTCTCATCTGCTATTCACTAGCCATTTTATGCTCCTAAAACAAAACATTAATCATTAATACACAAGCAGTTTGCAAGCGAATCCTGACGATGCCCTTTAGTGACTTTCACGATCGCGCAGAACTCAACAGATTTACTTACTGGCTGCTTGGAGCACTGCTGGCACAGTAGGCAACAAAATCGAGATGAAGTGTCCCGATTGTTATTAGACTGCGTCGAGCGGTAGCTGGCTGCAAATGTGGCAACACTGTAACAGCAAGTGGCAGACATCAACTGTCAAGTAATTTTAATCGGATATAGCAAATCATTCCTCATCAGATGATGCTGCTGTCACCCGGACAAGTTTATACCGATAATAGGCCAGTGATCATAATGCTGTGGCTGACCAGTTTACCTCATTACTTAGCAGTGCTATATTTTGGCAACCCACTAAGAAGCATCACGATGCAATCTCCTTCACCTTCCGAGGTCACTTTACACTGTTGTTCTTTCAAGTCTGGATTTGAGCAGAGGAAGTGATCAGGAACAGACAAGTGCTAATTTTTTGAGACACTATGATTATTACTGACAGGGCTTGCAGAGGATGCAGAATTATTCAGCCTTACAGTTTCCCAAATTTCCTCATTAAGTATGGATCTCTCACTTGTTGCCATTTAAGAAAGATCATATTCTGCATTAAAGAATGTCCCAGCAGACAAATACGTGAAACTAAATGAGCAGAATTAAGAATATTATTTATTTGTCATACAGCCTTTAGTGCCAGGAGTCTCCAAAGAAATGGTCAGCTCGCCTTCGACACTATTCTTTTCATTTAACCGGAAGGCCTGCATCTTTAAAGGAACTGGAATATTTCAGGAAAGAAGGGTATTTGGAAGGACTTGGCTGTGGTCTATTGTAAGAGACCAACCCCAGCATTTGCCTTAATTGAAAATGGGAAACCACAGAAAACCATTTTTAAGGTTGTTGGCAGATGGATCGAAACCACTTCACTTCCCGAATCCAGGGATCTCTAGCTTAGCGGCCCAATGTGCAGAGCTACCCAAAGTCAGTGGAGAATTTGGAACAATTTCTTGCTGTATATTGTTTTAAAAGAAAATGAAATGCACCCCAATAAAAAACTGAATTCTGACATTGCTTATTTTTCCTTTAATTGTGCATGTTTAGTCATTTGATAGTGCACAAATGCATGCATATTTTAAGATTTAATTGTGCTTGGAATTCCTGGCTTCAGTTATTACAGTGTTACGAGAGCGGAAACAGATTCTGGATGAAAGGAGATGGGAGGGGTCCACAAAGCAGTCATCTCGGACGAATTCGAGCAGCCAGCTGAAAAAACTCCTTTAGACACGAATGAACTGTAGAATCCGCTGTCATCCCGCACCCATTCCACTCTCCACAAACCACTCCCCATTATCCCATATTGGAACTGGTTCTCATAATTCAGGTGACCAGATTGGGCGATATTTTGCCATTTGGGCTACTAATGATAGGATATTGAGCAATATTTTTTAAAGATATGCTGCCCTCGCCATTTGTGTGATATTTTTGTGGGTGACACAGATAGATCTAAGTGTATTATTATGTACTGATTTGAAATTTACTGTTATTTGTAATGATATTTACCCTCCGCTGCCTTGTGAAATACTGGAACATTGCAACCCGAAAGTACAACCAACTTCAAATAACAAAGCAAGTGCTAACATTAAACTGCTGTTGATTGGTAATTATGCTATTATAGTAGTGTGTGCCTATTTTTAATTTGGAACAACACTAGCAGATGGATCAAAATTGATTTCTGCTTTTCAGGACCCTCTGCACTCCCCCCACCCCCTTTGCTCAAGGCCTTGCTTTGGGTAATGCTTCTCAAACCACCATTCACAATATTTTACCTTGACCTGTTACAAATGTGACGTCACATTAATCAAAACGAGGCACACGAGGAAGGCACATAGAAAGCACTTTGTTGTTACAAAATATTGGACAGTCTTCGACATATTTTGCTGTCAGCAGATGCCTGTGTGTGCAATGTGCTTTGTTGCTGGAAATGGCACATTTTCTTTACAATTGAAGTTTTATTTTGGTGTTACTCTGTCGTTTAAATTTTATTGCTCCAGTGTTATTCCGCAGTAGCAGGCTAAAGTAAAATTCTTTGTCAAGTTCTCTCTTCTGACCAGCCAGACTTACAAAAATTTAACTGAAAACGGAAATAATGAAAAATTCCCGGTTTTTTCACCAGATTTCCCCCTATTGTCCTGTGGCGTATACACCCTGACCGACATATAAAATCGATAGAACTCAGTCAAATAGTAGGAACATCTTAAATTGTTGCATTCTGTTCTAATTAGAACAGGCCTGGCCGCACAGCACTCTGGCTGCCATCCCAGGTAGCGCAGTGGCGTGTGGTGGGGGTTGGCGTGGACGAGGAGGGGAAAGGGGGGGGGGGGGGGGGGGGAAACGCAAACAGAGAGGCGGACGGAGCAGGACAGTTGCCAAGAAGTCTGCTGACAGTACTGCTTGTGTCAAAATGCACGTATGTCTGCACTAAGGAAGTATAGCTTTCACACATAAAAGTCCCCCCACGGGGCTCGCCTCCCTTTGGCGGGTTCGTGCTCGGCTACCACAGGGCCCCAGCCATTGCAGCATTTTTCCCCTTCCATGCTGCGTGTCTGTCCTCTCGCTATTCTTTTTCCCTTCCCTTGGGGAACATGTCCGAGATGTTATTGGGAATGTTCCAAATTAGTCTGTCGCTAGTGTAAGAACAGTCTCACCTTTGTTTTTCACTCCCTTTTTCGTTTCTTTGTTTCTCTTCTCCTCTCGTTCTTCCACTTTGGAGTTTCAGTTTCCTCTCTTTCTTCTTCCTCCCTGCATGCTCCCGAAGGCCGCCCCACGTATGACGCATAACAGGTGACTGGGTAACGTGTAATTCCCAGCCACAGGTCGACAGGTAGGGTTTGCACGTACAGCTCGGTACAGGCTAGGCCCGGAGAAGGGTGATTTCCCGAGCTGCAACCTTCCCAAATTGCCGATTGGTCCCTCTGTCAGGTGTTCGGGAGGTGTGGACAATTACCTAAAGCAGGTGTGCCTCCTTGTCGAGGGAGCTCCCAGTTGGAAGGAGCACGTCATCAGAGACACTAGCAATCGTGGAGGATTTTCTCGCAATGAGTCAATCGTCTTCACAATCAAAGTCTACAAAATGTAAACATAATGAGGCTAATGATTCAAATACTCTTCCTGCTGCAGCACAGTTCCTTGTAGTCTCACGAACTGAAGACGGTCAGTCCTTCGCCGAGACAAATCCGTTTATTATTCAGAAACGTGTTGATGCAACTGCCGGACCTGTGAAATACTGCTCTCGTTTACAGAATGGCACTTTGCTTTCAGAGACTACTTCCGATTCTCAAGCACGACAACTGCTCGCTGCCTCGCTTCTCCACGGCTACCCTGTTCATGTCGAGGCACACAGAACTTTGAATTCTTCTCACGGTGTCATTCACAGCAGATGCTCGACGGTCTAACCGAGGCCGAAATCCGATCTCACCTCTCTGATCAGGGTGTCGTTGCCATCCATCGTGTACTGCTAAAGGTAGATTCTTCCTTAGTGCCCACCTGCACTCTTTTCCGCACCTTTGATAGAGTGGTGCTGCCATTCGAGATCAAAGCAGGCTAAAATATTATCACAGTCCGGACATACATTCCGAACCCGACACGCTGCTACCGTTGCCACACTAGAACGTCTTGTCGACACCCGGCCAAATCTGTAACCTGTGGTAGGGATGCACTCGAGGGCAACTGTCTGCGTCCTTCTCCCCACTGTATCGACTGCAACGGGGGCCACGCCACCTCCTCTCGGGACTGCCCAGTGTATCTCGATGAGCGGGCTGGCTGTCCGAGTGACTTACCCAGTCGCTCGCAAGTTTCTGGCTAGTCGCAAACCCTGTGTTCTCCCGTCTGGCACCTACTGTTATCGTTACCCCTCTCTCTGTGAAGGACACGGACACGCAGACGTGCGACCTCAAATTCAGCTCTGACGTTGTGAAATCACCCAGTGTCAAGGTAGCATCGACATCACCTCGTTCACCTGTGCAGCAACCCGTCAAACTCTCACCTCGAGGAGCGAAGCCACCAGCTACACAACAGGTAGGCCGGAAAGGACAGAAGGAGTACTCCTGTGTAGACTTCCTCCGTCCCTCCAGCCAAACAAAACCCCAGTCTTCCTCTAACCGGAAAGGCTCGAAGAAGTTCACCAGAGGCAGACGGTCTTCTCCTTTGCCAACTCAAAGATCCTCTTCGACGGTGTCACCACGTGTACCTTAATCCGGCCGGCCTCCGTATCACTGGTGCACACCACCAACCGTTTTTCAGCACTGGACTCCACAAACTGACCACACGAGAATCCGATGCTTCTGTGGACCCCACGGAGCAGGATCCTCCTGCATCTGTACCCTGTAGCAGCGAGTCTACACTGGCTGTCACTCGGCAGCTGCCGAGTTGACACTCCTACATCTCTTCGTCGTGACTGTCCTCGAATGGTGCTGCTCGTACGGGATGACATTCACAGTCCACCCATCTCCCTGAATACCCATCTTCAATCTGTTGCAGTTCACCTTTTCCTTCCCCACCTCACTTTTTCCCTCTGTACCGTTTATGTCTCTCCGTCATTCGATGTCACCGGGGCAGACTTACTTCAGCTTGTTGGGCAGCTACCTCCCCCGTTTTTGCTGCTCGGTGACTTTAAAGTGCGTCATCCGCTTTGGGGTTCTCCCAGGACCCGTTAGAGAGGTGCCCTCTTGAGTGACCTACTTAACCAACTTAACCTCTTCTGCCTTAACACTGAAGCACTCACTTTCCTTTCTGACTCCTCGCACGCTTATTCCCATTTGGACCTATCATTTTGCACTGCCCATCTTGCCCACTGTCTTGAGTGGTCCGTTCTTTCTTATACCAACTCGAGCCAACATTTCCCACGTGCTATCCATTTTCTGACTCTTACCGCATCTGTGTGCACACTGAAATGGCAGCTTACTAAGTCTGAGTGGCAGCTTTACTCCTCCGTGGTGATCTTTAAAGAACGAGATTCCCCAGTTGTGATGGCCGGGGGGCATATCTCACAATCGTTATCCTTACTGCTGCAGAACATTCCATTCCTCGCACTTCCTCTTTATCACGTAGTGTCCCAGTCCCTTGGTGGACTGAGGCACGCTGCGATGCAATCTGTGCACAGATAAGTGCTCTCCGTGTTTTTGACCGTCACCCTACAATGGTAAACTGCATTCGTTATAAACAGATATGTGCAAAGTGTCGTTGCATTCTTCAGGATGGCAAAAGAGCTAGCTGGATTTCATTCACAAGTTCTTTCAACAGCTCCAACTTTTCCTCTGTTGTGTGGGCCAACCTCAGATGGCTCTCTGGGACTAAGATCCGTTCCCCAATTTCCGGCCTTACAGTAGCAGACGATGTTATCTCGGACCCTATTGCTATCTTCAACACCTCGGGCCACCATTTTGCAGAAGTTTTCGAGCTCTTCGCACTATCACCCTGCCTTCCTCCATCAGAAACGAGCAGAGGAGGCTCGGGTAATACCCTTCTCTTTTCTGAATTGTCAGTGCTACAATGCCGCCTTTACTATGAAGTCACGCTCTCAGTTCATCCCGATCCTCCACCCCAGGACCAGACACCATCCACATTCAGATGCTGCAGCACTTTCCGTTTAACATGTACAACAGCATCTGGGCAGGGGGCACATTTCCCGTACACTGGTGTGAAGCCACCGTCATACCCGTACCTGAGCCCAGTAAGAACAAAAACCTTCATTGTAGCTACTGCCCCATCTCTCTTGCAAGGCGATGGAACGTACGATTCGTGCCTGGCTGGTATAGTGGCTTGAGTCTTCCAATTTACTGACAAATTCACAGTACGGTTTTCAAGTGCAGCATTTTGCAGTTGACCATCTCGTTGCTTTGTCCACCCGTGTCACGAATGGTTCTCTGTGGAAATCCCAGACTGTGGCCGTGTTTTTCAATTTGAAGTAGGTTCTAAAACACCTGCTGGAGAACAGGTATCCTCCACACTCTTTATACATGGGGCTTCTGTGGCCGCCTGCCCTGTTTTCTTCGGGCATTTTTACAAGGCCGAGTTTTCAAGGCACGTGTGGGTCAGCCTTGTCGGACACCTTCATCCAGGAAAATGTTGTGCCTCAGGGTTGTCCTGAGTGTCGTCCTCTTTGCTGTTGCCATTAATCCTATAATGGCCTGTCTCCCACCGGGTATCTCCGGCTCCCTTTCTGTTGACGATTTTGCCATCTATTGCAGTTCTCCAAATACCTGTCTCACTGAGAAGCATCTTCAGCGAAATCTTCATCATCTTTACTCCTGGAGCATCGGCAATGGCTTTTGCTTCTCCACTGACAAAACAGTCTGTATGAATTTGTGGCGATACAAGTAGTTTCTCCCACCATCTTTACATCTTGGGACTGTTGCCCTTCCGTTCATTGAAACTACAACAATTCCTGGGGCTTATGCTTGATAGGAAACTCTCTCGGTTCTTCCAAGTTTCATACCTGGCAGTCTGCTGTATGCAGTTCCTCAAAGTCCTACGTGTCCTCAATGGTACTTCCTGGTGTGCCGATCGAACCAAATGGTGCAAATGGCTCTGAGCACTATGGGACTCAACATCTTAGGTCATAAGTCCCCTAGAACTTAGTACTACTTAAACCTAACTAACCTAAGGACATCACACACACCCATGCCCGAGGCTGGATTCGAACCTGCGACCGTAGCAGTCCCGCGGTTCCGGACTGCAGCGCCAGAACCGCTAGACCACTGCGGCCGGCGCCGATCGAACCACCCTCCTCCGTTTGTATCGGTCCCTCATCCATTCGAAACTCGATTATCAGTGCTTCATTTATGCGTCTGCACACCCATCCCTCTTACACCGTCTCAACACTATCCACCACCATGGCATCCGTTTGGCCAGGGGCTCCTTTTACATCAGCCCGATTGAGAGTCTGTATACTGAAGCTGCTGAACTACCACTGTCCTACCACCACGACTTTCTCCTCAGCAGATGTGCGTGCCATTTGTCTACCACGCACGGTCAACCCTCCTACGCCTCCTTCTTTGACGATTCTTTTGATCGCCAGTATGGGACACGTCCCTTTTCTCTGCTGCCTCCTGGAGTCTGGTTTAGGCACTTGCTACGGCGGCTTAACTTTACACTACCTGCAACTTCCCCAGTGGGTGTGAACCCTTCACCACCTTGACTTTGTGAAGTGGCTCATGTTGACCTCGGCCTTCATTCCCTTCCTAAAGACACAACTCCAGCCTCGTTCTATCGCCTTCAGCTGCCCGACCTTCGCACGGAACTTTGTGATAGTACCTTTGTATACACTGATGGCTCTCAGACTGACCGTGTGTCAGGTATGCCTTCGTCATTGGCCCCAATGTCTTTCGAAATCGGCTTCTGGCACACTGCTCAATATCTACAGCTGAGCTCTTCGCCTTATATCAGGCCATGAGATGAACATTTTAGCATTAAATTTCAGCAATGCAACCAGGCATTGTTGATACCAGCCGAGGCGGTGTTATGGACAATAATTGACAGTACCTTGTTCTGGAGATTAATTAATATTGTATCCGGTCAGTAGGAGACAGCCTGACACAGTCACTTCGATTAAATATTTAGGAGTAATGTTGCAAAGTGATATGAAACGGAATGAGCACATCAGGTCAGTAGTAGGAAAGGCGACTGCTTGACTTCATTTTATTGGTAGAATTTTGAAAAAGTATAGATCATTCATAAAGAAAGACACTGAAGTAATTCAGAGACAGGTTGCTAGATTTGTTAGTGGTAGATTTGATAAGCAATATCATGGAGAAGCTTCAAGAACTCAAATGGAAATCCTTGGAGGGAAAACAATGGTCTTTCCACAAGGCACTATTGCACAAATTTACAGAACTGGCATTAGAGGCCAACTGCAGATTGATTCTACTGCCAGCAACACACATTTTGCATACAGGCCATGAAGATGAGATGTGAGGAGTTAGGGTTTACACACAGACTTATAGGCAGCCCTTTTCTCTCACTCTACTTGAGAGTGGAATAGAAGAGGAAGTGACTAGTAGTGGTACAAGGTACCCCCTGCCATGCACCAAATGATGATTTGTGGAGTGTGTATGTAAATGTGGACTGGGTTCAGTTCCCATCATCCCCTTCATTTATTTTTATCATGGCGTCTATCACAAAACTTCGGTTACATTTCTTACATTACTGAGAGTTGTTCTCAAGCAAGTATTGGCCTAGGTGACTTAGTACATGTACTTTTAAACAGTTATTGACTTTGAAATGACTGGTATGCTCTGTTTTCACTGACACTATTGAAGGCAGACAGACTTTTTAGGCAGCATATTCTCATGTGCAGTAGCTACAAGGTTCATTGCTCTCTAGTTAATTCATTATGTACATTACACAATAGATGGGCATCATTTTTCTCTATAAAACATTGATAAGGGAAAAAATCCAGCGTAACCAAGTGGCATGAAATCTATAAACAGTTTGTACAGGAGCAACAGTAGCAAAATCAGAGATTACCTAGAATGCACAGTTTGATGCTGTTTATAACAACATATAAAAAAAGTTTTGGTGACGAGTGCAGTTGCTGATGGCGAAGTACATCTGTGGAAAAGTGTGTTATGCAAAAGCCTTCCAGATACCAGGAAATAGAAGTGAAGCTGAAATATAGTTGTCTACAACAATTGAACCAAACAAGCAAGGCCCATTTATTGTTTCATATAGTGATAAAGAAAAATCAATAGGCAATTGTGAAAAATATGGAGTTTAAGAATAACGATGCATCGACGATAAGTAAAGTTGGAATGAAGTAATAATGAGAGGTAATGAGAAATGTATTAGGTACGGCACTAATGGTTATGGAGACTGTCTTTGCAGTACACCTCACAACTGTGGCGAATGCACCCCTCCAGTTAATTGTTGGGAGAGGAAGTATATGACGGAAATAACAGGCATGTAGTTATTTTTTATACACAGTGTCTATTATTACAGTTCCAGTTTTCAAACACTGTAGAAAGAGAACCAGTGTTCAGAATGACGTCAAATTTGAATAGCATATTATTGGTGCAGGAGGAGACATCATGGTGGGAAAAAAGGAAAATTTGACCAATGGATGGTGCTGGAAGTATCAGAACACGAACATCACAAGGGAAGCGGAACACGGCTCGTCCTCAGTTTGCACCTGAGATGCTCGACGTGAAGGATCACGTACTGCTGCTAAAACTCTTTCACAACAACAGTGAGTGTGCCCCAGTGGCAATGCAGAAGTTTTGAACACTCAGGTGTGGAAGAAAAGGCATCGTTCCAATGTCTGCTCAGAGTCTGGAGAAAATTATTACAAAATTCGAAAGGACAGGTTCTTCTGAAGTGCAGTGTGGTACAGAGAGGAAAGCAGTCGATATGATGTCTGTGGACATGACACTGCAGGAAGAATTGACAAGTGGTTGTACAAAATCCTATGAAACATACTGCATTGCTACCTGTACAAAAGCACTCGTGTTCAGGACCTGCTTCTTGCTGAGCTGCAAGTAAGACAAATGTTCATTCTGAAATTTATTGCTCACATTAGTGTGGACAGCTAGTGGCCACAGAAAATTGCGTGTACAGATGAAGCACATTTTCATCTCCAAAAATGTGTCAATATGCAGAACTGCAGAATGTGGGCAACGGAAAATCCGCACATATATAAACTGGTATCATTTTATTCTGGCGTGTGTTGATGGCATCCTTTATCATAGGGCCATATTTTCTTGAGGAGATGAGTCCTGCTGGTCCTCTCGCCTGTACTGTCATTGGCAAATGCTATGGGAGTCTTTTGTGACCCACATCATTCCAAACCTCCAATAGCGGGGATGTGTGGGTAGAATCATTTTTATGCAAGATGTACATTGCACAGCCAGCGAAGTGGCTGCTGCAGAGGGACTTTGGAAATGCTAGAATTATCAGCCGGCACTTCCCTACAGCCTGGCTGTCCAGATCAGCCGATCTTAACTGTGTGACTTCTGGCTGTCAGATCATCTGAAAGACGTGTTCAGTGCTGCAATTATAATTGTAGCTGAACTGAAGGCACGCATTGCACAATGCATTCCAAACGTGACTCCCGAGAGACTCCGATCTGTTGTGGAATGTGCTGTTACTCAATTTCACCTTGTGGCAGAAATCAGTGGACAGCATACTGAACACATCTTGCACCAGTCTCACAACAATTAGAAACAGATGCCATTTTGCTGTTCATGTAGTTTTTTGGCCCCAGGACAATTAAAAGCCAATTTCATTTTGCTTTTTGTTTGATTTTTTGTCCCAGGATAATTAAAAACTGATTTTTCCCACCCTATGTGGTACGACTTTGTCGTGGTGGATGGGCCTACCCAACTGATAGTGGCGCTTTCAAACTGGACCTTGGGTGAAACGTACTGTAGACTTTGGGTAGTTGTGCATGTGTATGTATGTGACATCCACGTTAGATCTGTCACTCGAAGTCAAATGTTACATTTTTGCTTATTATTGTAGATAATTACAGTTGCCATTCTAAAAAATTCTCACGATCCAGTCAGCTATTCTGTTTCAAGGCTGTGCACGGACTTGATGATTTTGTCGAACTTCTTCTTGCTCCAGGGCGACACTGACAGAAAAAAACTTCACTGCTCAGCACTAGTGAAATAATCAGTTTACTTCTTTCTTCAGTGATTCTTCTATATTTGAGAAACCGAAGTTAAACATACAACAGATTAATTTTATAATAATGTTCTGAACAATGAAGATCACATAACTCAACATACACTGAAGCATTTCAAGCAATGTTTACTGTCAGAGTAAGTTAGTTTAAAGACAGTCTTCATTTGTTGTGGTCCTCCAAAATGTCGGTGAAGAATCTCTCAGTCTGAGGAGTTCACCGCACCTTCCATATGTACCATCAAAGCACCATACATCGTCTGCAGCAAATGAACTTTTTTTTCATATTTCGTTGAGGGTTTTGGCCACTGCGTGTCCATATGGTGTCCGTGCCATCTGCACGTACAGATACGAGGGTGCACACAGTGAACATTGTTCCCCTTCGTTTACGCTACACCGTGTTAACATAGGACATGATCATTTTCAGCTAACATTATGTGAAGAAGCTTCTTTGCTGTACCTAGAAGCCAACCCAAATCCTTTGCCACTCCAGTTTTGTTTTGTTGTCTTACACTCTATTATGTATACTCAAGTTCATTTCCTCTGAATTACTTCAATAACTTCACCTTTAGAGGCTATAGCTTTGCTTA
The DNA here is from genome assembly GCF_023864275.1 of Schistocerca cancellata. Lineage (NCBI taxonomy): Eukaryota > Metazoa > Arthropoda > Insecta > Orthoptera > Acrididae > Schistocerca > Schistocerca cancellata. Next base: position 166,492,516 of record NC_064637.1, read on the forward strand.
TCACAGCTATACAGAAATATATTTCCTGAAAATACTTAATTTTATTCTACACTTCTTCCACAACAATTAAGACACTCATCAATATTCACAAGGATAGTTTTTTAGTGTCAATATTTTCCTCAGTCTACGAGTCGTGCCTGTTAATACCAATGTCATATATCGCTGTGTCTCACTGCCTGATTATTTGTTGTTACCCTGGCACATGTTAGCACATCATTTCCTTTACTACTGTCTTATCCTGTGACTCGTTCTCCTCTCGAGAGAGACTGGCAGACTAAATTGTGCCAACAAAAATATCTTTCTAATTGTCAATGACTTATCACGAATTCTTTATTCTCCGGGACTTCTGTGTATACACATGAGCAAGTTGTCTTACAGTTTCACCTTCAGAGCACTGGAAAAGTAATCTCAACAGATGCCTATTGAAAAGAATAAAGAAAGGGAAGTTTAACATGTGAAGAAAAAATATAGTTAATCATAATTTGTTATCATCATTGTACTATTCATCTATGCTACATCTACCCTAGAAGAATAATACAAACTTCTTTATTCTGTAGAATGTTGATAAAGCATAAAAAAATAGTCCTATTAGAAAAAATTAAAAAAAGTTTTGTATGACAAATGTATTATGCAATAAACAACATGTTTAAAAAATGTATCTTCAATGCTTATACTAATTGGGAATTGTGAATTCATTCACGAAAAATGACTCTCTCTGTTGTTGATGTTAATTTGAGTATATATTTGTTTGTACCTGGTAAGATAGTACTCCACAAATCTTATTGTAAGTATAATTCATACAGGACAAGGGCCCAATACACACAAAATAAATATGGGATGGTGCATCAGTTCAGATATCTCTTAATCATATAACCCTTTATCTTGCCCATTGGATGGATCTACCAGAAATGCCATCTCAGAGTGAGGAATGTTGATTATTTTGTAAGGTCCCTCATAATGATGAAAAAATTTTCCAGTTTCCTTTTTCAAATTGTAACTCTGATGATATGATTCTACTAGTACTCCCTCCTTGATTGTCTTTGCTAGAGTTCTCACTTAATTACTGGTGTAACTTACAGATAAAATATTAACAGTGAAACTGACTTCTGGACCCTCTGTTCTAGTTAACATATTCATGAGAGGTAATTGGGGAAGTGCTTCAGGTACTGTATTTAATAACCTTCTAATATAATGTACCTCTATAGAAAACTCCTGCAAAAATAATACCCATCTCATTAGTCTACTGTGAAGGAGTTTGCTCTCCATTAAGAAACTCAAAGCCTGGTGGTCGGTGTATATTACTATTTGTGAACACCATATGAGCATTTGAAACTTTTTTAAGCTCCATACAATAAGTAGCAATTCCTTTCCCACAGCTGTATAAAGCTTTTGACTCAGTGTCACATGACATACTCATCAAAAAGTTAAAATACGAGGGCATTGAAGATGATACACTCTATCTATTCAAATCTTGTCCAAGCAATAGGTTACAACTTGTATATGCAAATAAGCAGAGGTCAGAAATACTCCCTATAGAAAGAGGAATACCCCAAGGCTCTGTTCTTGGACCTTTTCTGTTCATTGTCTATGTTAATGACTTCTCGAATTACATACCGTGTAAGAACACATGATATGCTGACGATATGGCATTAATAAGTACAGGAGAGAACTTACAGAGTGTACTGGACAAAAATAGAGAAATGATGCAAATGCCTAATTACTGGTGTCAGGCTAACCAGCTGTGCATAAATCAAACAAAAACAGAAGAAATAATATTTAATCTCAAAGTAACTAAAAATGAAAACAAAACAGTGAAAATACTACCAAAAGCTCTCATGGGAAGGACACACTGATTATCTATGTAGTAAACTAGCACGAGTAATTTTCTTATTGTATAAATTAAGAAACAGCGTGAGCAAGCAATTGCTACGTCACTCATACTATGCTTTTTTTCATTCCCAACTGCAATATGGAATATTGCTTTGGGGTAACTCCCCAGGGGCTGAATGTATTTTCAGATGGCAGAAGAAAGCAATCAGGTGCATGTACATATATAACTGTTTAATATACACTCCTGGAAATTGAAATAAGAACACCGTGAATTCATTGTCCCAGGAAGGGGAAACTTTATTGACACATTCCTGGGGTCAGATACATCACATGATCACACTGACAGAACCACAGGCACATAGACACAGGCAACAGAGCATGCACAATGTCGGCACTAGTACAGTGTATATCCACCTTTCGCAGCAATGCAGGCTGCTATTCTCCCATGGAGACGATCGTAGAGATGCTGGATGTAGTCCTGTGGAACGGCTTGCCATGCCATTTCCACCTGGCGCCTCAGTTGGACCAGCGTTCGTGCTGGACGTGCAGACCGCGTGAGACGACGCTTCATCCAGTCCCAAACATGCTCAATGGGGGACAGATCCGGAGATCTTGCTGGCCAGGGTAGTTGACTTACACCTTCTAGAGCACATTGGGTGGCACGGGATACATGCGGACGTGCATTGTCCTGTTGGAACAGCAAGTTCCCTTGCCGGTCTAGGAATGGTAGAACGATGGGTTCGATGACGGTTTGGATGTACCGTGCACTATTCAGTGTCCCCTCGACGATCACCAGTGGTGTACGGCCAGTGTAGATCGCTCCCCACACCATGATGCCGGGTGTTGGCCCTGTGTGCCTCGGTCGTATGCAGTCCTGATTGTGGCGCTCACCTGCACGGCGCCAAACACGCATACGACCATCATTGGCACCGAGGCAGAAGCGACTCTCATCGCTGAAGACGACACGTCTCCATTCGTCCCTCCATTCACGCCTGTCGCGACACCACTGGAGGCGGGCTACACGATGTTGGGGTGTGAGCAGAAGACGGCCTAACGGTGTGCGGGACCGTAGCCCAGCTTCATGGAGACGGTTGCGAATGGTCATCGCCGATACCCCAGGAGCAACAGTGTCCCTAATTTGCTGGGAAGTGGCGGTGCGGTCCCCTACGGCACTGCGTAGGATCCTACGGTCTTGGCGTGCATCCGTGCGTCGCTGCGGTCCGGTCCCAGGTCGACGGGCACGTGCACCTTCTGCCGAACACTGGCGACAACATTGATGTACTGTGGAGACTTCACGCCCCACGTGTTGAGCAATTCGGCGGTACGTCCACCCGGCCTCCCGCATGCCCACTATACGCCCTCGCTCAAAGTCCGTCAACTGCACATACGGTTCACGTCCACGCTGTCGCGGCATGCTACCAGTGTTAAAGACTGCGATGGAGCTCCGTATGCCACGGCAAACTGGCTGACACTGACGGCGGCGGTGCACAAATGCTGTGCAGCTAGCGCCATTCGACGGCCAACACTGCGGTTCCTGGTGTGTCCGCTGTGCCGTGCGTGTGATCATTGCTTGTACAGCCCTCTCGCAGTGTCCGGAGCAAGTATGGTGGGTCTGACACACCGGTGTCAATGTGTTCTTTTTTCCATTTCCAGGAGTGTATATACTTAATTATTCATCTACCTCTCTAAACTTCAGAATGCTGTTGCTGGTATCGTCTCTTCAAATTTATTTATTACCAAAAATAGTATCTCTCAGTCGAATCCCATATTCCGACCTCTCATTCAAAACTGCTACACGTTTTGCTAAATCGGCTATGATTGCTCGATGCAGCTCTACTAGCCACATCCGCAGACACTTTTTTCATATTAATTGGCCAAAGCATTGCCAAGATTTTAGCTTTTGAACCATAAATTTACAATTTTTAAGACAACAATAACTTTTAAACTATTATATATTTTTATGGTGGGTCTAGATAATATAGCTTTACATATTTTTCTGTCCATGAGTGCCATTTGAGACAGTATCTTTGGAGTCTACAGTCAATGAGATTGTGTCTTTGGCAAGAGTATAGGACTAGATGTGGATAAGTATGATATTGATGAGCTTGTGGAAGATCACAGCCAAGAAATGACCACCGAAGAGCTGATGGGATTGCAGTGTGTTTCACAGCAGGAAGCTGGGGAGAGGAGTTCTTCAGAGCAGGAGATGGTAACAGCAAAGCAGCAATTTTATGGAGCAATAAGACAAACTCTGAAAGCATGGGAATCAATTGCAATGTACATTGAAAATCATCACCCCAATAAAGCAGTGGTTATGAGCACTACAAATTTATTTGACAATAATGCTGAGTCACATTTTTGCCAAGCATTAAAGTGTCGGCAGAAACAAATGACTTTAGATAGCTGCCTGGTAAAAAGGAATTAAGTTATGTATCGTGAATAATAAAGTACATAATACTGTATGTATAATTTTCTTTGAATAAAAGGCATTAATAAGATAAAACTTTTAGTATGTTTTCTACATAGAATGCATTATTGTATTTTACATTACATTATATGGGATAAATTGTTTCGCATAACAAGTGTTTCACACTACAAGTAAGATTCTGGAATGAATTATGCTCGCTACACAAGACTCCACAGTACCGGTAATAGGAATGTTGACCGATATTGTCACCATTGTCATATAGGACCACATTAACTCTTGTTACATTTGGCAGTGAACTTTTGTTTTCCTTTGAAGCCTCTATTTCGAGCATTCTTTCTGAAAGTGCTCGCTTACATAACTCCATCCGACGGGAACCGTATTTTCTTTCCAGGTGCCAATCATGGTGCGCAGCCCACGTGTGTGCGAGTTTTCAACTGAAAATGGATTTGTATTGATTGTAGCATGGGACAGGGCTTGAATATATTTCTATTTCACTTACTTTGCAATTAGAAAATTTGATAGTGTAAAAAGAAATTCTCAAAAATATACATTTAATTCAACCAGATGTACATAATAATTACCACCAATATAAGATCTATATGGCAGATCAAGTTTCAATTAAAGATCTTTTTTATTATTCCTATACTGTTTAATTATTGTGTCAATACACCTGGTAAATATTTTGAACTGTGTAAAATATCTTCTCCAGAAATATGCAAGTAAGTTTTGAAATTCTAATTCAACATGATTTTTTTGGTTCTTTTTTTCTGCTGTGTCCCTATAACTCACAAATTGTTTTCTTTTTTAAAACAAAAGAACAGGTAGTAAAGATAGGCTCATACTGCAGCTTGTGCCTTTAAAATTACAAAACATATTAAGCAAGACGTTTTATGTTGTTGGTGACACACATGCCATTTCTCTGTTTTTTTAAACTACAGTCTAATTTATCAACATCTATAATAACACAGGGCAGTTGTTACCTATTCAGTCCTTAGTTGTTGTATTATAATTGAGTAGTTATGTATACAACTGCAGAGAATAAGAAGTCACTATACAATATTCATTCAAGAAATCACAGATACAAGATATCTCTTTCATTTTCACAGTCTACTGTGCCTCTTTAACATTACATGCACAATGTAAAACACTCTAGTCTCATGACTATTAAAGTGTAATATAGTGTCAAAATTATACTGGTACCATGTCTGTATGGTTGCAATCTTAGACTAACTACTGAAATGGAAACAGTCCTGCGTAAATTAAGCCATCTCACAAAAAAACTTTAAATTAGCGAATACTTGCACACTTTTCAGCAATACTTGTGTTGTAGACGTAAGCAATTTTGGTAGAGAGTTGTTTACTACAAGTGGAATGCACCTAAACAGGCTAGGAAAAAAAGTATTATGTGCCCTTTTAAATGTAGCATTTTGGAAGAACTTCACTCTACAAAAGGTAGTGCATACTAACGACATTCATTCAATGAATGGTTCAATGACCTCTTCATAAGTTCTGCTGCACAAATAAGCTGCAATCTCTCTTTAGAAAGCCCTATGGCCACATTGAAACATCATTTTCTCAATTCAGTAAGTTAAATAAGTGTTTCTCCCATAACCAGAAATGAAGTAAAGAAAACCATTGCATCATTAAAAAGCAAAACTCATCCAGCGTAGATAATATTTCCAGTAAACTGCAAAATGATCAACTATCCAAAGTTTTAGCCCACATACTTAATACCTATATTTATCAGGGTATCTTCCGAGATGGAATGAAGCTTGCTACAGTGAAGCCACTCTACAAAAAGGGAAACACTATATGTCATTAACTATCATCCCATATCTCTTTTGGCCAGTTTTGCAAAAGTTCTCGAAAAATTACTGGGTTCCAGAACTGTGAGGCTCCTCAAAAATGTTAACATTGTTCAAGAGTGTATGTCTACTATTGAAGCAATATTTTGGTTCACAAATTACATATAGGAATCCCTTTATTAAAAAATAGAAAGGAAAAAAGAAAGAAAGAATAGAAAAGTAACCAGTCACGATCTTTTGTGATCTCTGAGGCTTTCGACTGTGTGGATGACAAAAATACTTGTCAACATAGTGAGCCACTACAGCCTTAGAGGGGCAGTGGGAAACTGGCAACGATCTCAAGTAAATGATAGGAAGCAGAAGACAATTCTTGATAGGAGCAGCATAGCAGGGAGGGGAGGAGGCGGAGTCCAACTGCGGCACTGTACTCCGTGGAGTTCCCCGGGGACTAGTCCTCGGTACACTGCTGTTGCTCATTTACATAAATGACCTGCCTTTGTCATACAAAACGTGCAAGTTTACTATGTTTGCTGACAGTACTACATTGTGATAAACAATAAACAGTCCACTGACGTAGAAGCTGAAGCCGACGAATTGTTTTCAGAACTCTTAACCTGGTTCAGAACAAACTCACTAACAGTAAAACAGAGCAAAACCAATTAGTCCACTTCAGCTTTGATTACAAAGTCCCACAAGACATTCCTATTTTGTATGACAGTCGGCAAATACAAAGTGCACATTTCACTGCTCATAGACAGTAAGGTCAGCTGGGAACATCAAATCCTACAAACCCTGAAATGTTTGTCCTCTGCTACCTTTGCCATTAGGACAATCTCTGAAATTGGAGACATTAGTGTCACAATATCTACTTATTTTGGGTACCTTCACTCCATCATCTGCTATGGAATTATCTTCTGGGGCAATTCACCTTCATCAAGGAAAATCTTCCTGCAGCAGAAATAGGTGGCCCAAATAATGTGCAGTTTACACCCGAGAACCTCCTGCTGTGATCTCCTATTTGAGGAGCTCGGGATACTTACGACAACGTCCCAATATATTTACTCGATCACGAGTTTTCTAGTTGACAATCCTGCCTACTATGAAATCAATGAAATGTTCCACAATCACAACACGAGGAGGAAGGCTGATGTCCATTGTCAACTACACAATCTAACTCACGTGCAGAAAGGTGTACAGTACTCCAGTGTTAAAATTTTTAATTTACTTCCAAACTCCATCAATGTCTACATACTAACAAAGCGTTATTTAAAAACAAATTAAAGATACATTTATTTGAGAAGGCCTTTTATTCATTAGATGAATTTTTCAGCAGAGAAGCACAAGATTTGGATATACATATTTGCTGTGTTATCTGCACCAAAAAAGGTTAAAACAGTTGTTGATTCCATACTTGATGCACTAGAAAAACACATTCAGTGGCTTTCTATCTTCCCCAGGAGCTCTTACTCTAGTTGGGTCACAGTCAGAGCCAGACTAATCACAACTGTTGACAAATCATGATTTTTGATTATCTTTTGGCTCACAGATTTAACACAAATTATTCAGTTCATTGTAGAAGGCATAAACTATAAATGGATCTCTAGCATTCTTTTTGGACTTTGGAAAGCACTCAGGTTTCTTCAAAGAAATACAGGGATTGCATTTTATAAAGGCCATAATTAAATGGAGTCTTTCATGTATTCTGGTTAACATATTGTTGTACCAATGACATAAGTTCCTCTGCCACATTCCCATCTCCACAAGTGCAAGCAAACAGTTGGCCAGCGCAGCTTCAATATGTGGAGGAAGGCCTAATTTAACCACTGATACCCTCCAACCTAAAGAAGAAATTAGAATCAAATAATGCAAAACCTGTATAAAGAGTCAGATTTAACTTCTTTCTACTCTTTAATTCTTGACTCTCGGAAAAATGTCCTTTCCACCCCAGAATTTGGTCGTATATGATTGATTTTTTGGACACCATAGGCTGCTGCCTTAAACGTTTTAGCTTTGTTTATAACATCATGCAAAGCCCTGGACACATTATTTACAGTGTAACTGCAATCCGAGCACCTTTTAATATAGGAACATGGCATTTTTCAAAACCTGATCATCATCCTACTCTTTCCAATCTGCATTTAGTATCTGTACCTAATTACCCCACTTTATAATTTTTAGGGAGTAAATTTAAACATGCGATGGTACTTATTTACCTTGAAATCAAGCAATTTAATTTTCATAATCCCTTTTGGGAAATATAAAATAACTTAATAAACTACAAATACACTCCTGGAAATGGAAAAAAGAACACATTGACACCGGTGTGTCAGACCCACCATACTTGCTCCGGACACTGCGAGAGGGCTGTACAAGCAATGATCACACGCACGGCACAGCGGACACACCAGGAACCGCGGTGTTGGCCGTCGAATGGCGCTAGCTGCGCAGCATTTGTGCACCGCCGCCGTCAGTGTCAGCCAGTTTGCCGTGGCATACGGAGCTCCATCGCAGTCTTTAACACTGGTAGCATGCCGCGACAGCGTGGACGTGAACCGTATGTGCAGTTGACGGACTTTGAGCGAGGGCGTATAGTGGGCATGCGGGAGGCCGGGTGGACGTACCGCCGAATTGCTCAACACGTGGGGCGTGAGGTCTCCACAGTACATCGATGTTGTCGCCAGTGGTCGGCGGAAGGTGCACGTGCCCGTCGACCTGGGACCGGACCGCAGCGACGCACGGACGCACGCCAAGACCGTAGGATCCTACGCAGTGCCGTAGGGGACCGCACCGCCACTTCCCAGCAAATTAGGGACACTGTTGCTCCTGGGGTATCGGCGAGGACCATTCGCAACCGTCTCCATGAAGCTGGGCTACGGTCCCGCACACCGTTAGGCCGTCTTCTGCTCACACCCCAACATCGTGTAGCCCGCCTCCAGTGGTGTCGCGACAGGCGTGAATGGAGGGACGAATGGAGACGTGTCGTCTTCAGCGATGAGAGTCGCTTCTGCCTCGGTGCCAATGATGGTCGTATGCGTGTTTGACGCCGTGCAGGTGAGCGCCACAATCAGGACTGCATACGACCGAGGCACACAGGGCCAACACCCGGCATCATGGTGTGGGGAGCGATCTACACTGGCCGTACACCACTGGTGATCGTCGAGGGGATACTGAATAGTGCACGGTACATCCAAACCGTCATCGAACCCATCGTTCTACCATTCCTAGACCGGCAAGGGAACTTGCTGTTCCAACAGGACAATGCACGTCCGCATGTATCCCGTGCCACCCAATGTGCTCTAGAAGGTGTAAGTCAACTACCCTGGCCAGCAAGATCTCCGGATCTGTCCCCCATTGAGCATGTTTGGGACTGGATGAAGCGTCGTCTCACGCGGTCTGCACGTCCAGCACGAACGCTGGTCCAACTGAGGCGCCAGGTGGAAATGGCATGGCAAGCCGTTCCACAGGACTACATCCAGCATCTCTACAATCGTCTCCATGGGAGAATAGCAGCCTGCATTGCTGCGAAAGGTGGATATACACTGTGCTAGTGCCGACATTGTGCATGCTCTGTTGCCTGTGGTGGTGGTGGTTGTTGGGATGTTTAAGGGGGACTAAACAGCTAAAGTCATCAGTCCCCCATTCCAAAAACAAGCGAGACAAAGTCGCAGAGCAGATAAAACCCCAAGGGGAAGGAGACTGCCCCCCCCCCCCCCCCCCCAGGTGCTAAAGAACACAAATTAGGCAACGAACATTACAGAAAAGAGGAGTACAGACGAACACCAGGCAGAAAGAAATAGAAGAAAAGAAGATGGCCGGAGACTGGTTGACTGACCACGACAACAAAAAAGGGAAAGAGTCAACCAACCGACTACACACTAAAAGCTGCAACCAAATATGAGAGACTCGAGGACAAGAGACACACAAAGGGAAAGGTGCAGGACCATTCTAAATGGAACCATAAAAAGGACTAGCACGGATAAAATGTAAAACACTGTCAGCCATGGAGGCATCGTCGCATAAAATCAAAGGCAAGGTGCCCGGGAGATTAAAAGACTGCCAAAGGGTGCGCAGTCGGGGACACTCCAATAAAACATGGGCGACCGTCAGCCGGGACCCACACCGACACAGGGGGGGATCCTCCTGACGTAAAAGATGGCCGTGCGTCAGGTATGTATGGCCGATGTGGAGCCGACACAGGATGACAGAGTCCCTGCGAGAAGACCGCAGGGAGGAGCGCCACACATCGGTCGTCTCCTTGACAGCCCGCAGTTTATTCTGGGCTGTCATGCCATGCCACTCAACAGACCACACCCCAAGCACCTTACGGCGCAACACCAGCTGCAGGTCGCGAGCTGTGAGGCCGATCTCCAAAGCTGGGGCATCGATCGCCCCTTTAGCCAGCCTGTCAACACGTTTGTTCCCCGGGATGCCAATGTGACCTGGCGTCCAAACCAAGACCACCGAACGACCAGAGCGGGCAATGGCGGAAACAGACTCCTGAATAGAGGATACTAGAGGAGAAGAGGGATAGCAGCGGTCGATGGCCTGAAGGCTGCTCAGGGAGTCGCTGCAGATGACGACGGACCTACCTGAGCAGAAACGCATATGCTCAAGAGCGCGCAAGATGGCCACCAGCTCTGCAGTAAAAATACTGCAGCCAGCCGGCAAGGAGCGTTGCTCAACATGGGCAGCGTGAGCAAAAGCGTAGGCAGTGCGACCATCAACCAGGGAACCATCAGTGTAGACAGGCTCACAGCCCGGAAATGATTCGAGGAGCGCAAGAAAACGGCGACGGAGGGCCACAGGCGGAACCGAGTCCTTAGGTCCCTGTGCCAAATCCAGACGGACGGACGGCCGGGACAAACACCAGGGAGGGGTAGGTGTACGGACCCGGAAGGGAGGCAGAAGAGGGAACGACTCCAGTTCTGACAGCAGGGACTGGACACGGACAGCTACGGAAAGCCCAGACCTAGGTCGCCGTTTGGGCAGATGGAGGACCATGGCAGGGAAAAGCAGGCGATGATTGGGATGGCCTGGCGAGCAATGCACGTGGACAGCATAGTCGGCGAGCAGTCGATGGCGGCGAATCCGCAGCGGGGGAACCCCGGCCTCCACCAGTAGACTATCCACGGGGCTGGTGCGAAAAGCGCCAGTTGCAAGCCGAACCCCACAGTGGTGTATGGGGTCTAACAACTTCAACACTGAGGGCGATGCAGACCCATAGGCCAGGCACCCATAATCAAGCCGGGACTGCACAAGGGCTCTGTACAATCGCAGCAGCGTGCAGCGATCTGTACCCCAAGACGTGTGGCTAAGGCAGCGGAGGGCGTTGAGGTGCCGCCAGCATTTTTGCTTCAGCTGAGTAACATGAGGAACCCATGTGAGCCGGGCATCAAGCACGAGTCCCAAGAAGCGGCAAGTGTCCACCACTTCAAGCAGGTGGCCGCCGAGGTAAAGTTCAGGATGAGTGTGGACCGTCCGACGCCTGCAGAAGTGCATAACTCGAGTCTTGGCTGCAGAGAACTGAAAACCATGAGTCAGAGCCCATGATGCTGCCTTGCGAACGGTGACTTGCAGCCTGCGGTCGGCGACTCCCGTAGTCGTGGAGCTAAATGAGATGCAGAAGTCGTCGGCATACAAAGAAGGAGACACCGACGACCCCACTGCTGCAGCCAGACCATTAATGGCCACTAGAAATAAGGAGACGCTCAACACTGAGCCCTGCGGGACCCCATTTTCCTGTATATAAGATGAACTAGAGGTGGCACCGACTTGCACCCGGAAAGAGCGGCGCAATAAAAAGGTTTGAAGAAAAGCCGGGAGCCAACCACGAAGACCCCACTCATGCAACGTGGCGAGGATGTGATGCCGCCATGTGGTGTCATACGCCTTCCGCAGATCGAAAAATACAGCAACGAGATGCTGACATCGGGCAAAGGCCGTACGGACTGCAGATTCCAGCCGCACCAAATTGTCCGTGGCAGACCGGCCCCGACGGAAGCCACCCTGGGATGGAGCGAGGAGACCGCGCGACTCAAGGACCCAACACAAACGCCGCCCCACCATACGTTCGAGCAATTTGCACAAAACGTTGGTGAGGGTAATGGGACGATAGCTGTCCACCGCCAGTGGGTCCGCACTGGGCTTCAAGATGGGGACAATAACACACCTTCGCTCCAAATGCGATTAAATATCGCGAGAATGTGTCTCTGGCAGTCCCTGGAGAGATGCTTCAGCATCTGCGCGTGGATGCAGTCTGGGCCTGGTGCTGTATCAGGGCAATCGGCGAGGGCAGCGAGGAATTCCCTCTCGCTGAAAGGAGCATTGTATGTTTCAGAACGACGTGTGTGGAATGAGAACGGCGTCCGCTCGGCTCGCTCCTTTAGAGAGCGAAAGGCGGGGGGATAGGATGCAGTCGCAGAGCTCTGAGCAAAGTGCGCGGCAAGCCGTTCAGCAATGGCGGCAGCGTCCGTGCAGACAGCGCCGTCCAAGGAGAGCCCAGGGACACCCATAGGGGGCTGGTATCCGTAAATCCGCCGGATCCGGGACCACACGAGCGAGGGGGAGACATGGGAGCCCAAGGATGAGACATACCTCTCCCAGCACTCCTGCTTACGCCGTGCAATAAGACGACGGGCGAAGGCACGGAGCCTCCTAAAGGTGATGAGGGTCTCAAGAGACGGGTGCCGCCTATGACGCTGGAGAGCCCGCCGACGGTCGCGAATAGCCTCAGCAACCTCCGGCGACCACCAGGGTACAGCCCTCCTCCGAGGGTGGCCAGAAGAACGGGGGATGGCAGCCTTGGCCGCTGAAATGATGGACGTGGTTAAAACACGCACCACCTCGTCAATGTCACCCTGTGGGGGAGACTCAATGGTTGCAGCGGAAGTAAAAGCTGGCCAGTCAGCCCTGTGGAGAGCCCAGCGGGGCAAGCGCCCAGAAGAATGACACTGGGGCAGTGACAAATAGATGGGAAAATGGTCACTACCACACAGGTCAGGATGCACTCTCCAGTGGAGGGATGGGACAAGTCCGGGGCTGCAAATAGAGAGATCGATGGCCGAGAACGAGCCATGGGCCACACTGAAATGCGTGGGAGCACCGGTGTTCAAGAGGCTAAGGTCGAGCTGAGCCAACACATGCTCCACGGCCCGACCGCGGTCATCGGAGACAGTCCCACCCCATAGAGGGTTGTGGGCATTGAAATCGCCCAGCAGCAAAAAAGGTGGCGGCAGTTGGGCTATCAGAGCAGCCAGGACATGCTGCGCGACAGCACCATCAGGTGGAAGGTAAATACTGCAGACGGTAATAGCCTGTGGCGTCCACACCCGAACAGCGACAGCCTCTAAAGCTGTTTGTAGAGGTACAAACTCGCTGTGAAGAGAGTTAAGGACATATATGCAGACGCCACCAGACACCCTTTCATAAGCTGCCCGGTTCTTATAATAACCCCGATAGCCACGGAGGGCGGGGGTTCGCATTGCTGGAAACCAAGTTTCCTGTAGAGCAATGCAAAGGAAAGGATGACGGCTGATAAGTTGGCGGAGCTCAGCTAGATGGTGGAAGAAACCGCTGCAGTTCCACTGGAGGATGGTATTAGCCATGGATGGGAAAGGCGTGAAGGGATTGGGGAGGCAGATTACGCCTCCGGGGCCCCTGCTGCTACTGAGTCACCACCTGGACAACAGCTATCTATTGCATCCGAGGGACTGGCGAGATCCATGTCCTCAGTGGACGCCAGAATCTCCACCTCATCCTCAGACGCAGAGCTTGTAGGTAGCAGTGGAATGGGTGCCACCGCAATGTCGGTAGCCTTGGGGAGTTTCTTCTTCTTCTGCTTCTCGCACTGCGCCTTGGGTGGTTCAGGCTGGGAGGGCGTCACTGGGTCAGTCTCAGGGACAGACGATGACCGTGTGTCCCGACGACCAGGGACTGGCGGTTGTTTGAGCCACTTGTGGCTGTCGGCTTTGGAACCGGTCGGAACTTGGGAAGGGAGGTACCCAAGGGACCCCTTCCTTACGAGAGTAGCCGAAGAAGTCTTACGCTTCTCCGGCTGGGAAGGGGGGACTGATGTCCCCGATGGTTGGGGGGGGGGGGGGGGGTGTTGCTCCTGAAGTAGATGGAGCAGGAGCAACAGGAGGTTTAGTGCCCCCCACCATCAAGGGGGCAGGTGTGGGACTTCGACTCTGAGAGCTGACTGGAGTGGATGGAATTGTAGAAGGAGTGACAGTTGCGGCATAAGAAGCTGTCATGCGCACTGGATGAAGCCGATCATATTTCCGCTTCGCCTCAGTGTACGTCAGGCGGTCGAGAGTCTTCATTTCCATGATCTTCCGCTCCTTCTGCAGAATCGGACAGTCTGGTGAGCAAGGCGGATGGTGCGCACCACAGTTCACACAGATTGGAGGCGGCACACAGGGATGATCAGGATGGGAAGGTCGACCGCAATCGCGACAGACGAGGTCGCAAGCACAGCGTGAAGACATGTGGCCGAACTTCCAACACTTGAAGCACTGCATCGGGGGAGGGATATACGGCTTGACATCACAACGGTGCACCATCACCTTGACCTTCTCAGGTAACGTGTCACCCTCGAAGGCCAAGATGAAGGCACCGGTGGCAACTTGACGATCCCTCGGACCCCGGTGGACGCGCCGGACGAAATGGACACCTCGGCGCTCCAGGTTGGTGCGCAGCTCGTCATCGGACTGTAAAAGGAGATCGCGGTGAAAAATAATTCCCTGGACCATATTTAAGCTGTTATGTGGGGTGATAGTAACAGACACATCCCCCAACTTCGTACAAGCCAGCAAGGCTCGTGACTGGGCAGAGGATGCCGTTTTTATCAACACCGATCCAGACCGCATCTTGGACAAGCCCTCCACCTCCCCGAACTTGTCCTCTAAATGTTCGACAAAGAACTGAGGCTTCACAGACACAAACGAGTCCCCGTCAGCTCTGGTACAGACGAGATACCGGGGCGATTATCTTTCGCTCTCATTCACAGCCTTTCGTTCCTCCCATGGTGTGGCCAGGGAGGCGAACGATTTGGGGTCATACACATTAGCTTTAAAGTGAGCTTTGGAACGCTTAGAGACTGCTGATGGCTGGCCGCCAGCGAGAGATGATGTACCACGCTTCATTGCGGGTCATCCGCCCTGATGCCACCTACTCCGACCAAGGGCCCTCCCCACGGGCGCCACCCAGCCACAGCAAAGGCCACCTGGCAGGATGGCCATTGCCGGGAGTCCCGATGCCCCAGGGCGATGGGCATCTACTCCTTGGCATACGTGGGGAGTTAACGGCGCAGGCATCAGTAGAGCGATCCCTGTGTTGTCAGGGGGCTACAACCAAGAGGGTACATGGCGGCCCCACCACAACGGACTGGCTACCGTGCTGGATCTTAGGTGCAAAAATGGCCAAGGTCGTCGTCGCAGTTAAAAGAAACACTGCAGAGTGCAGCGTGGTAATCGCCCAAGAGATCGAAAACGAGCGGGACACCACTGCAACGACGAGAAAGACGGCTAAAGGTCTAATTGCACGACGGATACAATGCACCATGTAAGGCGCCCTTCCCCAAGTGGCTCGCTCTTCGGAATAATTTAGAAAGATGGAGGTCAAACCCGAGAGGGGACCATCACATAAGGCCAAAACATTTGAGACTCCTTTTAGTTGCCTCTTACGACAGGCAGGAATACCGCGGGCCTATTCTAACCCCCGAACCCGCAGGGGGGTTCTGTTGCCTGTGTAAATGTGCCTGTGGTTCTGTCAGTGTGATCATGTGATGTATCTGACCCCAGGAATGTGTCAATAAAGTTTCCCCTTCCTGGGACAATGAATTCATGGTGTTCTTATTTCAATTTCCAGGAGTGTATGTTCAACTTACCAATAAACACAAGAAAAGCATATGGAGCTGTGAGACCATCATCATAAAAAGCTCAACAATTAATAAAATTTAACAATAAAAAGAGGGAGAGACTACTCTAGGGATATACTATAATCCTGTAGGTATCACTCAGACAGGGATCGTGAGGATAAGGTCAGAATACTTACTGCATGTACAGATCGCACAGCAGCATTCAAACAATCATTCCACCCACACCCCATACCTGAATGGAACACGAAGAAACTCTAATGACTGGTACAATAGGACATACCCTCTGCCACACACCTCATGGTGATTTGTAGAGTATGGATGTAGGTGCAGCTGTAAACAGAGAGAGGGGAGCCATGTCAACCTACAAAATGATGGCTGAAAATGATGCTGCCTACAATTACACCAAATGTGTCTCTAGCAAAATTGTTGTTGTTGTGGTCTTCAGTCAAGAGACTGGTTTGATGCAGCTCTCCATCCTACTCTATCCTGTGCAAGCTTCTTCATCTCCCAGTACCTACTGCAACCTACATCCTTATGAATCTGCTTAGTGTATTCATCTCTCGGTCTCCCTCTACGATTTTTATCCTCCTCGCTGTCCTCCAATACTAAATTGGTAATCCCTTGATGCCTCAGAATATGTCCTACCAACTGATCCCTTCTTCTAGTCAAGTTGTGCCACAAATTTCTCTTCTCTCCAATTCTATTCAATACCTCCTAATTAGTTATGTGATCTACCCATCTAATCTTCAGCATTCTTCTGTAGCACTAAATTTCAAAAGCTTCTATTCTCTTTTCGTCTAAACTATTTATCGTCCATGTTTCACTTCCATACATGGCTACACTCCATACAAATACTTTCAGAAACAACTTCCTGACACTTTAATCTATACTCAATGTTAACAAATTTCTCTCCTTCAGAAACGCTTTCCTTGCCATTGCCAGTCTACATTTTATATCCTCTCTACTTCGACCATCATCAGTTATTTTGCTCCCCAAACAGCAAAACTCCTTTACTACTTTAAGTGTCTCATTTACTAATCTAATTCCCTCAGCATTACTGACTTAATTCAACTAAATTCCATTATCCTAGTTTTGCTTTTGTTGACGTACATCTTATATCCTCCTTTCAAGACACTGCCCATTCCGTTCAACTACTCTTCCAGGTTCTTTGCTGTCTCTGACAGAATTACAATGTCATCAGTGAACCTCAAAGTTTTAATTTCTTCTCCATGGATTTTAACTCCCACTCCAAATTTTTCTTTTGTTTCCTTCACTGCTTGCTCAATATACAGTTTGAATAACATCAGGGAGAGGCTACAACCCTGTCTCACTCCCTTCCCAACCACTGCTTCCCTTTCATGCCCCTCGTCTCTTATAACTGCCATCTGGTTTCTGTACAAATTGTAAATAGCCTTTCGCTCCCTGTATTTTACCCCTGCCACCTTCAGAATTTGAAAGAGAGTATTCCAGTCAACATTGTCAAAAGCTTTCTCTAAGTCTACAAATGCTAGAAATGTAGGTTTGCCTTTCCTTAATCTATTTTCTAAGATACGTCGTAGGGTCACTATCACCTGTTCTAACATTTCTACGGAATCCAAACTGATATTCCCCGAGGTTGGCTTCTACCAGTTTTTCCATTCGTCTGAAAAGAATTCGTATACCTTCTGTTTCCAATTAACCCTAGTTTACAAATACTCTATCTGACCCTACCTCAGTCAGTAAATGGGTTTTCTCGTATGTTGCAATCCTTTGTCTACAAAGAAAATATGTAGTTCTATAAGCCTACTCTTCCCATAACTGGCGAGTCAAATGAGTTCACAGATCAAAGGCCAGGGAAAGTCAAAAAGAACATGCTACAGCACTGACCAATAATTTCCTCGTTTCTGTAATGCCGATACACAAAAACGGTGGCTAATGCACTATAGATTCAACTTTTAGAAAATTGAGCTACAGACTAAATGCTGCTATGCACATGAGGGGGCATACCGAAACAATTTTAAAAATATATTTTCAGATTTAGAAATTGTATCCATGGCACATACCAAGAAACGGGTCAGTGGAAGCATCCGATTCCACCCATTTCTTTAGTAAGGCTGTTGTGTGTGACATCATTATGGCACAGAGTTTATAAGTTGGTTGTGTTTGTGGATGTCGTCTTGTTGTGTTTTATGGTGCTCTGTGCTGGTGTGTATGTGTTTGTGTATGTGTATGTGTATGTGCTGAGTGCAATGTGTTGTATTGGGTTCATTTGGGTTTTGGCGTTGGATGTGTGAAGTCGTTGGCAGTGTTCGTAGTTCCAAATTTTAGGTTTGGAAGTTTTTTCAGTGAGTTATCAATTAATTTCCTTATTTGTTTTTTGGTTTATGTGTTTAGCGTTTTCGTTAGCTGTTATTGGTTTGCTGTTTGTGGTGCAGTAAGGCATTTAATTTATTGTGTGGCGTCTGTTGTTAGGTATGGATATGACAATGAAATATAACATCAGTCGGAGATGGGGGAAGTCATGTCTACTATTAAATTCCTCCAGTTATTTGAACTTATCACTGAGATTGTGAAGTGTAGTATTTATTGCGTGAGAGCACGAGGTTGACCAGAGTTCTGACGTCTTGGGCCAGGGACACCATGCGCGCGCAGGGTGTGGGATGTGTGTGTGTGTGTGTGTGTGTGTGTGTGTGTGTGTGTGTGCGTGTGTGTGTGTGTGTGTGTGTGTGTGTGTGTGTGTGTGGCGCGGGGGGGGGGGGACCTAGTTTGCAGCATCAGAATATGTTTGTGATAAGCAATTGTTTCTTTGGGTCTATTCTTATCGAGTTGTAATGTTTTATGTATTTATGGTGTACTGGCTGTGTTTTAATTTATGTAGGGATGTTTGATTTTTAAGGTGTTGTGGTTTTGATTATGTTTCTCGTAGTTGTAGGATTTGGTCTTTTGGTATCGTCACCTGTGGTTGACCTTTATAGGTCAAGGGAAGTGTCCGATTCCTGTAGATTTTTGTTGGTATAGTAGAATGTTGCAATTTTTTGGCTCGTCATTTTGTGTGTTTTGGGATAGTGGCTTCTATTTACTATTATATTTCGCTTGTCTGCACACTAAAACCGCTCATTTTCCAGCGGCTGTCCAGTTAGTTTGAATGTATTTTTGGAGGGACATGTTATTGTCTTATTTACACGTATTTTCGTGTTTGTTGCCGTATGTATGTAGTGACGTCACAGGCTCTATATTGGAGTCGCTTAGAATAGCCATTTTGCGCCATATTGATGACATCATGTGTCACAACAGATGGGTAAAATCGCACACTTCTGTAATTCATAACACTGGGCTCGTATTCGTTTTTCCTCTACTGACGTCTGCAGCAAAATCTAAAAATCCAATAGCAGTTGTGGTTGACTTCGTGCTACGTCGAACTACTCACACCACTCAAATATTGGATACAACAGATAATAAGAATACGAAATTATCTTACGTTCGCAAATGACAGCTTATCACAATTGTTTAAAAAAATTAATAAAATAGTTACGATCTGGAGGTGTTATTATTATGTATGCCCTTCATATATTTGCATCGATTAACCACTACATGGCTTCACGCAGTTTTGTTGAATTCATTTGTTACATTTTCGTAGAGGTTACACAATTACCTGTTGATTTACTACTTATACACCAAAACAGTTGTCGGTAAATAGTGGTAATACATACTGCGAAGTGTGGAAACCTATTATACTCCCAACAACATAATATAACGAAACATCATGATTGTGACGTACGTAGAGGAAAGGACCGTAAAACAGCGATGTAAGCTTCGTTTGATATTACCAACAAATATTTTATTTTCCAAGATCAAAACATGAATACTATTCATTTATAAGCTTCTGATCTTCTTTATTTCTTTATACTCGGAATCCTTCTAAACTGGAAAAGAAATAAAGTATTAGAAAACAAAAAGTCAGTACATTCCAAGGGAAAAGACCGTGAATCACGTACTGTATAGATCAAAGTATATTAATTACGTTTTGTCCGCTAAGTGTTCTCTTATTCCCCTTATTTCGTGCCCACTTATGACGTTTTCCAGTAGCACCGCTATCTGCCTGGCATAGAGATAAATGCATCCTTTTAAGAAGGGAACTGCTATTTCACTATATTATATCGTAAAACAAAAGTTTCTTAGTCCTTTTAACTGCACCTAAACAGAAAGATTTCAATTCCATAGTCTAGTACTGATCTTATTAGAGCTACAAATTAGACTGGAGAAGAGCTCTGTATATTACCACCTGACCAGAGGAATTTGCATACCATCCAGTGCCAGCTGCAGACCTCATAACATTAATAGATTGATGTATTTCATTGGTAATAGCTTACGGTAATAATCCACGTGAAACACATGTCGGAAATCGTGCCAAAAAATGTAATATAATATTACTGGAAATTCTGTTTCACCCAACTGAATGGTATTTTCTCTATATTGAATCCGATGCTGCGTAAAAGGTACAACAGAAAATTTATTTTCCGATATTGAAAGACAATGTAGATCAAACCACCGAATTAATGCTCTGACTGCCAGGTCTAATGAATATCCCAGTGTTGTAATCTTTTGTCTACAGTATATATGCGTATATTATCAGCATATTGAAGAATTTTGACTGATAGAGAAAAAATAGTTTCTAGATCTGAAGTATAACGTCTAGTTTCTAAGCCATGCAGTTCGTTATCGCGTCGAATGAATATTAAAAATGATTTCATGCCTGATACAAAGCCAGAAGGTATACCCGTATTTAATAAGTTTTGCAGTAAGTATTATATTAATACGTTGTCAACGCTCCAGAAACATTTGCAAACAGAGGATTTGCGTATTCTTGTAACGCATCTAATTTTCAGTACATAACACGGAGAGGTTGTCTTACAGTTTCTTTCCCTTGCGAAAACAAAACAGCGATTTTGGGGGAAGTTTCCCGCTCTACAAACCACCATTCCAGCTTAATCACATGCTCAAGTATTTTACCGACACGGGATAGTAATACTATTGGTCTAAATAATTTTTGAAAACGGGAGTTAGCGTTTGTTTTTGCGACTGGTTATGTAATTTATGTTGTCCGTTCACCCTTCATCTATACTATCCCTGGGGAAGAATTAGTAATGTTCTTGAATACTTTCTGCATCTCTGAATTCTGAAATGGTTGTCATAGGAAGTGGTCTAAGTAGCCATCAGTTAGAACAGTGATACGTTGGTGCACTGTTGGTGGACTCGCTCTGTCCATGAATGCTTCTAAACGAGACTCATTTATCTGAATGAAGGAATTTCATGCAGGCGAAAATCAACGTCTTAGTTTCTTGACACGTTGCCAAACCCTAGATGTATTCGACTGTTTATTCATGCTCACACTCCAAGTTCAAAAATGAGAATGGGAAATACGGAGCGTCCGATCCCACCCGTCTGCTTTGACCCAAGACGTCACAAATATGGCGGAAACGACCATAAACCACGATTCCAATATGGCACATATAAAGTGGTTACGTACACGTTATGAGGACGAAAATACATAGAAAAACAAACACACACACGTTCCACAAACAGCCTAATGACACTAACCGGACAAGCGCGGGAAATGGGGGGTTTTTGGGTGGGGACAAACTAAATATAAACAAATTTAGACACCCACCCCCATACAAAACCAAGCAAAACGACGAAAAACACCTACATGGCAAAACTCCCCAAATACCACTAAACACAATATCATCTGGAATCGGACACTTATCTTGACTTATACAGCAGCTCCCGATCCCATAAATTAGGACCTAACACTTCCCTTGACCTATATAGCTCAAAAACATCTCCCAATACCAATACCAACATTCACAGCCACACATTGGGATCGAACATTTCCCTTGACCTATATAGCTCAACAGCAGTTCCCGATCCCATTGCCAGTCTACATTTTATATCCACTCTACTTCGACCATCATCAGTTATTTTGCGCCCCAAATAGCAAAACTCCTTTACTACTTTAAGTGTCTCATTTCCTAATCTAATTCCCTCAGCATCACCCGACTTAATTCGACTACATTCCATTATCCTCGTTTTGCTTTTGTTGATGTTCCTCTTATATCCTCCTTTCAAAACAATATCCATTCCGCTCAACTGCTCTTCCAGGTCCTTTGCTGTCTCTGACAGAATTACAATATCATTGGTGAATCTCAAAGTTTTTATTTCTCTCCATGGATTTTAATACCTACTCCGAATTTTTCTTTCGTTTCCTTCACGGCTTGCTCAATATACAGATTGAATAACATCGGGAAGAGGCTACTACGCTGTCTCACTCCCCTTCCAACCGCTGCTTCCCTTTCATGCCCCTACACCCTTATAACTGCCATCTGGTTTCTGTACAAATTGTAAATAGCCTTTCGCTCCCTGTATTTTACCCCTGTGTACTGGTTGTTACCTATCTCGTTTCTTGATAACTGAATGATGTGGAATCTTACGCGGTATATTGTGGTAGCACCACATTCGCACCACGTGTTTGTAATAAAGAATAATACGAGTAGTTCCAGCACAATTTCAGCAAGGCTTATTTATTAGTAGCTGCTGAAAGATTACACACTGCAGATCTCGTTTGTCTAGGGGTTTTCGAAGTTTTGTCTGCAAAACCATTACTCTAACAAGCATGGTCTGGGTTTTCTTCTTGTTTGAAATAAACACTACCGGATTCGAATTACTTTCGGCTAAAAATAATATTTATTCGTACTTTTTGTTTAGTCACTACAATATTTTCACTACGAACATTGATACTCTAAAAATGTATTATACTATACTGGTCACGTAAACACGTCCATCTCCCTCCAATACTGACAAAGAAGTGCCGGGCAAGCCAACATGTGCCCGGAAGTTGCAGACATTCCTGCATTCCAGATTCTTTGGTCTCCTGACTCCAAAGACACATATAAATAAATACACATAAATATACAACATTTAAATCTCAAACAAATCCATTATTTATCATAAAAGAAAATATTCATAAATAAATAAATTAAATACATTGTATGGCAACATAATGAAGTTACCTTAACTCTTTAGTGTGGGCATCGTACTTTTCACATGAGATAAACTTTATCTCCGACAGTTAATTACATTACACCTGCCACCTTCAGAATTTGAAACAGAGTATTCCAGTCAACATTATCAAAAGCTTTCTCTAAGTCTACAAATGCTACAAACACAGGTTTGCCTTTCCTTAATCTCTCTTCTAAGATAAGTCGTACGGTCAGCATTGCCTCACGTGTTCCAACATTTCTACGGAATCCAAACTGATCTTCCCCGAGGTCGGCTTCTACTAGTTTTTCCATTCACCTGTAAAGAATTCGCGTTAGTATTTTGCAGCCATGACTTATTAAACTATTAGTTCGGTAACTTTCTCATCTGTCAACACCTGCTTTCTTGGGATTGGAATTATTATATTCTTCTTGAAGTCTGAGGGTATTTCGCCTGTCTCATATATCTTGCTCACCAGATTGTAGAGTTTTGTCAGGACTGGCTCTTCCAAGGCTGTCAGTAGTTCTAATGGAATGTTGTCTACTCCTGGGGCCTTGTTTCGACTCAGGTCTTTCTGTGCTCTGTCAAACTCTTCATGCAGTATCATACCTCCCATTTCATCTTCACCTACATCCTCTTCCATTTCCATACTATTGTCCTCAAGTACATCGCCCTTGTATAGACCTTCTATATACTCGTTCCACCTTTCTGCTTTCCCTTCTTTGCTTACAACTGGGTTCCCATCTGAGCTCTTGATATTCATACAAGTGGTTCTCTTTTCTCCAAAAGTCACTTTAATTTTCCTGTAGGCAGTATCTGTCTTACTCCTAGTGAGATAAGCCTCTACATCCTTACATTTGTCTTCTAGCCATCCCTGCTTAGCCATTTTGCACTTCCTGTCGATCTCATTTTTGAGACATTTGTATTCCTTTTTGCCTGCTTGATTTACTGCATTTTTATATTTTCTCCTTTCATCAATTAAGTTCAATATTTCTTCCATTACCCAAGGATTTCTAGTAGCCGTCATCTTTTTACCTACTTTATCATCTGCTGCCTTCACTATTTCATCCCTCGAAGCTACCCATTCTTCTTCTACTGTATTTCTTTCCCCCATTCATGCCAGTTGTTCCCTCATGCTCTCCCTGAAACACTGTACAATTTGTGGTTTAGTCAGTTTATCCACGTCCCATCTCACTAAATTCCCACCTTTTTTCAGTTTATTCAGTTTAAATCTAGTTCATAACCAATAGATTGTGGTCAGAATCCACATCTGCCCCTGGAAATGTCTTACAATTTAAAACCTGGTTCCTAAATCTCTGTCTTACCATTATATAATCTATCTGAAACCTGTCAGTATCTCCAGGCGTCTTCCATGTATACGACCTTCTTTTATGATGCTATGATTAAGTTGTGCTCTGTGCAAAATTCTAGCAGGCGGCTTCCTCTTTCATTTCTTCCCCCCAATCCATATTCACCTACTAAGTTTCCTTCTCTCCCTTTTGCTACTACCGAATTCCAGTCACCCATGACTATTAAATTTTCGTCTCCCTTCACTATCTGAATAATTTCTTTTATTTCATCATACATTTCTTCAATTTCTTCGTCATCTGCAGAGCTAGTTGGCATATAAACTTGTACTACTGTAGTAGGCGTGGGCTGTGTGTCTATCTTGGCCACAATAATGCGTTCACTATGCTGTTTGTAGTAGCTTAGCCGCACTCCTATTTTTTTTATTCATCGTTAAACCTACTCCTGCATTACCTCTATTTGATTTTATATTTATAACCCTGTATTCACCTGACCAAAAGTCTTGTTCCTCCTGCCACCGAACTTCACTAATTCCCACTATATCTAACTTTAATCTATCCATTTCCCTTTTTAAATTTTCTAACCTACCTGCCCAATTAAGGGATCTGACATTCCACACTCCGATCCGTAGAACGCCAGTTTTCTCTCTCCTAATAACGATGTTCTCTTGAGTAGTCCCCGCCCGGAGATCCGAATAGGAGACTATTTTACCTCCGGAATATTTTACCCAAGATGACGCCATCATCATTTAACTGTACAGTAAAGCTGCATGCCCTCGGGAAAAATTACAGTTGTAGTTTCCTCTTGCTTTCAGCCGTTCACAGTACCAGAACAGCGAGGCCATTTTGGTTAGTGTTGCAAGGCCAGCTCAGTCAATCATCCAGACTGTTGCCCCTGCAACTACTGAAAAGGCTGCTGCCTCTCTTCAGGAACCACACGTTTGTCTGGCCTCTCAACAGATACCCCTCCGTTGTGGTTTCACCTACGGTACGGCTATCTGTATCACTGAGGCACACAAGCCTCCCCACCAACCGCAAGGTCCATGGTTCACTGGTTGGGGGGGGGGGGGGGGGGGGGGGCATTTTACTAACAGCCGTTAAAAAAACCCAAAAAACACAATAGCCCTCAGGGACACTCTTCCGCTAACAGTACTCAACTAAATGAGACTGAAGGTTGGGAGAGCGCCTCTTCCCCCTCGCAAGGACTCACTTAACAGCCCCCCACATCCCTTCTATTGTATTTGTGCAAGCCCCCGTGTCATAATTTTTGAACTCTATGCTATGGTTAATGACTAAATGATTGAATCCCCTCTCACCCAACCCCCTATATGAAAAAAATGCATTTGAAACTACTGTGACCACGGTTCTATGTACTCCTCAATTAACCCCACTAATTCCGCCTTAGACCTCCCTTCCACAACCCTAAAAACACATGCAGAACACTCCCCGGAACAACAGCCCCCCACACCCAGAGACCAACCACAGACTTACCCCTCCCATACTTCCTTTTCCCAAACTGCAACTCATCCACCTCTACAACACCCCATGCCCCCCCAGCTTACCCCTGTACTTAATGAACTCGGAACACACTTCACGGCAAAAAGAAAACCTATCAAGCACACTCCTCTCACTCACACCAGTCTAACGCGTGCAAAAACTGTGTGGGGATCTATAACAAAAATAATAAGTCACCAGTACAATCTCGCGCATGCCCAATATAGACTTCTCAAACCAGGAATCACGCCGTATGGAACGCCTAATGTCATCTTTTCGACAGCGCCACATATAACTGTCCCTGGTCCTAGACGCTGGAACTTCAGCCAACTTCATTTCTTCACCACAAATAGAGCACTTCCCGACCTCAGCAATTAAACCGAACAGCTGCAAAAACTTTATCAGTTCCAAAGCAGTGTTCCCCATCATACCCCTCAGACGCATACTATTAATTTTATCCATCATATCCATTTCTGAACAAAAACAACAACCGATCAATTTTACTAAAATTACCACACGATGTACAGCGAACAACACTAAATTAACCTTCACACAAAACCACAAAATCGTTAACTCACTGAAACAAATTCCACTACAAACACAGCCAACACTTGAACAATTATGGATAATGAGCATGAGCAAACTGTGCCCATTACAAACGAAAGCCCTGAACATACCACCAGAGGGTACAACAAACCACAACACGACGACATCTACAAACACACCACACTCACAAAGCAACACCCTTACGTCACAGGTCAAAGCCAACACATGGGATCGGACACTTCTGTCGACCCTGAGAATGAGCCCTTTTTTTTAGTTTGCACCTGAGTTTTGCAAAATTCAAGAAAATTGTGTAGAGAAGGCTATTTTCTATATGTACTAAATACAATTTCTTTAGAGCAGTCTGCATTCCACCATGATGAAGGAGGTCTCTAATTCACGTTCCCCATCATTTTCTTTGGAACTGAATGTATTGCTGCACCCAATGTTGCATTTGTTTAGTTGTTGCACAGATTTCTCACATTTGATGAATACGCAAGTTTGTGTGTTTTTTGAAGTAGACTGGTCTTGTACAGTTACTGTTGAGCTTGTCCAATATTCCATCCACATTATGTTCTGCTTTTTTGAGTAATTATATTGTTTTGACTGTCTATTATATTGTAATATGGTATGAACCTAAGGGGTCAGTTAAAAGTTCCCAGTTGGAAATGCTAGGAGAACACATGTAATGTCTGCTGCTGACTATCTTTTAAAGGGTATTAAAATGGTGAGCCACCATTCATTACAATTAGTTGGTCATCACTATCAATAAGTTGGTATCTTATCTGTCTGTGTGAGCACTGCTCCAACACTTGCAATGGAGCTGAAATAACTGCATATCGTGACTGGTGTGTTTAATAGATGAAAGACTTTATTCCAGGTTTCAGCTTCTATTTTATAACTTGGTGTATTATAAATAAATGTTGTAGAGAAAGCAGATGAGAGGCAAAGAATTTTAATAGCTAATGCATGTAAATTTGAATTGTATATCTATATTAGCATACGGTACACTATTGTGAACCAAAATGGTCACACCAGCTCTGTTATCTAATCTGTCAGAGCTTGTCGAAGAATATCCTTTGAAAGTTATAGGTAGAGAAGGTCGGAACACGTTTCCGATACGCGGGGCCAGCATAATCTTCTGTTGGTGAAGTTCATTTCCCAGGCTTATTGTATTGGAGATAGTAGTGCTTGCATTCCATTGTAAAACTCTTAAACCTCTGATTTTATATGTACTGTTCTAGTTAGCTTCCAGATTTGGAAATCAATTGAGGGAGCCTCGTTCTACTGGACTGTGTATCTACTGGTTAATTTTTCTGTAGTTCACGTATAATATAAAGAGTGAAATGAAAAGTTTTCGTCTGGCAAGGATTTATTTAATTAAGATTCGTTATCATCTCGGGGAGTACGTTGCACTCGGTAAGGATTATATCGAATACGAGTTCCAGTTAATCCTTACTTCCTGCATTATGTGCCTATCTGGATCCTTGTTACACTTGGAAGAATTCCGTCTTCTTGTTTGTTCAAAATTCAGTTGACTGTTGGTACTGTGATAACTGGTGGTTTGTTGCTTAATTTGACTTCAGAAAATTTGCTTTACATACTACTATTGATTTGGTGAAAAATCAGTCAGATAATGTGTGTCTGCTATACTCATTTTTGTCACTTGAAAATGACTGGTAACAGAGAAAGTTTTGTGCCCCTCAGAACTCCTTACACGATCTGCCAATTGCTTCACGTTGTTGACGGCAGTAGACCGTTCAGCTCGTACATCGCTGCTGTGAGTGTGGTCCCTGAGGCTCCTGCACTGTTTCCCTGTGTGCCCAAATCGGAGACTGTTGAAATAGTGTTTCACACACACACACACACACACACACACACACACACACACACACACACACACACACACACACACACACCCATGGGAGAGTTTAAACATCAAAAGTTAACACACAAGTTTGTTTTTATGTATGCAGGCTGAAGTGGCAAGTAAAAATTTCTGCCGAGGCTGGGAATCGAATGCGGGTCTCCTGCTCGTTAGACAGGTGCGCCAGCCACCGAGCTACCTCGGCACAATGTTTGGCACGGCTGCACGGATTATCCTGGCACGACTCCCTGCTCGAGCTGAATGCGCACCGCCATCCGGGTCTACTTTAAATTCCCATTACACACAAAAGGAACTGCCGAGGCTCTCCACGTCCTGCAACAGCATCTCAGCATCGGATGCAAACGGGGGCTCCGGCCTGCAACCCAGGAGCGGGTACTTATACAAATGAAGTGACACAATTTCAGGACACCCAGATTCAATTCGTGGCCTCGGTGCAAATTTTCACTTGCCGCTTCCGTCCGTATATGTAAAATCGTATCTGTCCGAGACCAGTAAAGTCTCTCAAATTGTGTCATTTAATTTACACAAGTGCTCGAGAGTCTGTAAACTGTAAGCGCTATCCGTTTTCTGTCCAGACGGAAAGAAAAAAAAATATCATTCGTCACTGAGCGTTATGATGAATGCATTAAAAACACCGACAAATTATAGTCAAATAACGAACTCCAATTTATTTCATTTCAGTAAATTCATGATTTTACTGAAATTTGTTTTGTTTCGATTCACAAAATTTCAAGGAAATCTTTTCACATTGATGAGTTTTACTGGGAAAGGTATCTCATTTAAAATGAGAATGAAAACATGTTGTACTACTCCCTGTTTGAACATCACGTGACAGAATATACGGAGTCATACTTTTCGATGTCCAGTACAAATTTGCTGTTTCTGTGTCCACAGCATTTATTTTCATTCTGTTGCATATTTGCTGAACACTGACAATTTGACCTTTCTTTTTTGTAAAGATAGAATAAATCACTTTTCTTACGGCCATACGATGAAGGTGGCTACATCTACATCAGAACTCTGAAAACCACAGTGGAGCGCCTGGCAGAGGGTATGTCCCACTGTACCAGTTATTAGAGTTTCTTCCAGTACAAAGCATGGGAAGAATGACTGCCTGACTGCCTCTGTGCATGCAGTAATTATTCAAATCTTACCATCACGATCCCTACGTGAGTGACTGCACATTTCTAGTCACCTTTTAAGGCCGGTTCTCAAAACTATGTGATTAGACTTTCTCAAGGTAGTTTCTTAAAGATAGATGTAGTCTTCCAGTTCAGTTCCTTCAGAATTGTGTTACACTCTCCGCGACGTATTAAACAGACTTGTGACTGTCCGTGCTGCCCTTCTCTGTATACGTTCAATTCCCCATTTAGTCCTATCTAGATATCCCCACACAGTTTAACAATATTCTAGAACTGGTTGCACGAATGATATGTAAGCAATCTTTTTTGTAGACTAATAGCACTTCCCTAGTATTCTACCATTAACCCAAAGTCTACCACCTGCTTAACCCACGGCACAATCTATGCGATACACATTTCATTTCCCTACAAGGTGTTAAGCCCTAGTATTTGTATGAGTTGGGCAATTCTAACAGTGACTCATTGGTGTTATATTCATAAGATACTATATCTTTTTTGATTTTGTGATGTGCAGTTTTAGATTTCTGACAATTTAAAGCAAGTTGCCAATCTTTACACCAGTTTGAAATCGTATCAAGATCTGACTGAATAATTATGCAGCTTCTTTCCAATAGTACTTCATTATAGAAAGTTTGATGTTACAATTACTGTTGTCTGCAAGGTTATTAATGTACAACATGAACAGCAAGCATCCCAACATACTTCCCTGGGGCACATCCAAAGGATCTTCTACGTCTGACAATGAGTCTCCATCCGAGATAACACGCTGTGACCTCCCTATCTAAAAGTCCGCAATCCAGTCACAAATTTCTCTCGATGCCCCGTACGATCGTGCTTTTGACAATAGGCATAAGTGTGGTACCGAGTCAAATGTTTTTCCGATAACGAGAAATACTGCATCGACCTGGTGTCCTCAATCCAAACCTTCCAGTATATCACGTGAGAGAAGCGCGAGTCGGGTTTCACACAATCGATGTTTTCGGAATCTGTGCTGGTTGGCATCGAGGAGGCATTCTGTTCGAGATACCTCATTATGTTTGAGCTCAGAATATGTTCTCGATTCTACAACAGATTGATGTCAAGGATATTGGACGGTAGCTTTGTGGATCACTTCTACGACCCCCTTCTTGTAGACAGGCACGACCTGTGCTTTTTTTTCCAAGAACTGGGTACAGTTTTGTCTTCGAGGGTCTACGATAGATTATAGTTAGAAGAGGGACTAACTCGACCACAAATTCAGTATAGAATCTGACAGAGGTTCGTTCCATCGGGCCCTCGACCCGAGTTCAGTTTTAGCGATTTCAGCTGTTCCTCAATGCCACCGATACTAACACTTTTTCATTCATCTATTCAGTGATACGAGGAGTAAATTAAGACAATTTTCCTGGGTTTTCCTTTATAAAGGAACGTTTGTAAATGTAATTAAGCATTTCAGCTTTTGCTTTGCTGTCCTCAGTTTCAGTTCCTGCCTCATTCACTAGGGACTGGACACTACCTTTTTTGCTACTAATGGCCCATACCAGAACTGCGAGTTAAGCACCGAGGCTGTGCGCCGATCTGACATCGCCTTCTCTGTTTCCACTCGGCGTTTTCCGTTTCTAACATCTCGAGCGCCCGTACTGAGATCCTGACCGTGCGGGACCTGCACGACACGGGCAGCAGCTGCCAGTGTTTCCAGAGCATCAGGAAAGTCACACCGACCTCCCTCTCTGCAGTCTCCACAAACCGTACAACCTTATCAGAGTAGCCACTATAGTCCTTTGTGGGGTAAAGTACAATTTATTCACACAAACTTTGAGTTTACCAGTTGTTAAATAAAACCAGACAAAAGGCTGACACCGAGGCCCGTAGACAAAATGCTAACACAACAGAGTGCGAGGCGGCACCACTGTTTCTAGTCTTTCTACTTACGACCTAAAATAAGTTTCCAGTTATAATTTTTTATGCTACATACACAAATAAATACATAAAGTGTATATGAATATCTTTTGTTTAATTTGATTTATTTTACAGTGATGTATTTTCTCAGGCTCCTATAAGTACTGTTGCATTGTGGCAGCTAGAAAACTGAACATAGCGATGAGCCTCTCCATACATCTACATCCATACTCCGCAAGCCACCTGACGGTGTGTGGCGGAGGGTACCTCGAGTACCTCTATCGGTTCTCCCTTCTATTCCAGTCTCGTATTGTTCGTGGAAAGAAGGATTGTCGGTATGCCCCTGTGTGGGCTCTAATCTCTCTCATTTTATCCTCGTGGTCTCTTCGTGAGATATACGTAGGAGGGAGCAATATACTCCTCGGTGGAGGTATATTCTCGAAACTTCAACAAAAGCCCGTACCGAGCTACTGAGCGTCTCTCTTGCAGAGTCTTCCACTGGAGTTTATCTGTCATCTCCATAATGCTTTCGTGATTACTAAATGATCCTGTAATGAAGCGTGCTGCTCTCTGTTGGATCTTCTCTATCTCTTCTATCAACCCTATCTGGTACGGATCCCACACCGATGAGCAGTATTCAAGCAGTGGGCAAACAAGTGTACTGTAACCTGCTTCCTTTGTTTTCGGACTGCATTTCCTTAGGATTCTTCCAATGAATCTCAGTCTCGCATCTGCTTTACCGATGATTAATTTTAAATGGTCATTCCATTTTAAATACTCCTAATGCCTACTCCCAGATAATTTATGGAATTAACTGCTTCCAGTTGCTGAACTGCTATATTGTAGCTGAATGATAAAGGATCTTTCTTTTTACGTATTCGCAGCACATTAGACTTGTCTACATTGAGATTCAATTCCATTCCCTGCACCATGTGTCAATTCGTTGCAGATCCACTGCATTTCAGTACAATTTTCCATTCTTACAACCTCTCGATATACTACAGCATCGTCTGCAAAAAGCCTCAGTGAACTTCCGATATTATTCACAAGGTCATTTATATATATATTGTGAATAGCAACGGTCGTGTGACACTCCCTTACAGCTTACAGCCGCTCTCATCACCGTACAGCTGTTCTTTTTTGTCGAGTGTAACTTGACAAAGCTTTAGCAGCTCAGAAAGACATTTCTCGTCAATTCTTCAATAATTTTGGAAATGGCCTGATCCCAGTTCCTTCACTGATGAGGGGTGACTGAATTTCTTTCTTTGATGAAGTCATTTCTTTTCCCACAGCTTTGTGTCACTTATTTCAGGCCTAGTTCTAAACTAGTCACTGTAAATCTAAGGTGTGTGCATGAGGCCTTTTAGTGTTCGTATAAATGAAACGCACAGTGGGTGCACGAAATGGTACACAGTTCAATCCTGTTTCACTAAAGCAAGCAATACGTTAAATAGCAAGAACTACTACTTTTAAAAGGCTTTTCTTATTATTAAATTTTGTGAATCCAAATAAAAATTAAATTTCTTGTTGTATTATTTTAAGAAAAAACATGAAAGTAATATTTATGCTTATTGTTTACAGAATAGATGTACACATGTCAGCAACATAGTATAAACACCTCATTTACAATACGCTTTGTTTTGCCTCAACAGTAAAGCCTATTTCGGACAAAATAATATTTGTCATAAGCTTACTTTCAGGTTTTGTCAAATGCCAGGCTGCTTCCCTGCACAGAATGTGCCACGTTTTCATACGATAGCTTTGATGTTATTTTTCCGTGTAGATGCTTTGTCGAGAATTTAAAATACCCTTTGCCTTGTGAGACATAATACCACTTTTGAAGAATGTTATTTGAAAAAGTACGCTTTGCAGAACCAGTTTCGTGTAGAACACGGGAAAGTAGTAAGAGCTATGAAAGAGAGGCAGTGAGAGGAACGATGCAAGTACAAAATCGCAAATGTTCTAGTGTATGTATATTAAACAAGTTATTTCCCAAAAGTTGGAGACATTTGACTATTCCCTGTATGATTATTCGGTACAAAACAATGTACAAGGTGTTATCGTGGAGTTGCATCACTTCACAGTCTTCCTCTCAACTGACTCACAACAGTAAAATCACAAAATTATCTGTACTACAGATCACTATGCCACCACAAGGTATAGTATTCGCATTTGATAGTTTCAAAAACACACAACAATATTATCACCTGTCAAACAAGTCTATACCTTGGGCTATGCTAAAAATCACTGTAACCACACTCTACGGTCTAAAAAATAGAATAAATACAAGAAAAAAGCTGTTAGTAAGCTGTTCTTTTCCTTTGCGCATATACGTTGTTACGTGCCACATCATCAGTACATCCTGGAATAAAACCAACGTCTGATATTGATAGGTTCCGTTGACCCGTGTTATCCATGTACAATGATGTGTATTTAATGACCAAAGAACTGTCACAGTCCATCTTTCACTTCATTCAAAGGATTCCTGAAATTACATGCACTTCGAATGACTAGTCGATTACAATATATTAGGTTGGTGTATAAGTTGGCAGCTTTTTTCCATACATTTAATAAGCACAACAGACACACATGACAGAGACTTTAGTCATAAATAACATATTCTCCTTCTCTATGACAGTCTGCCAATGCTGGGGTAACTTTCCAATTCCATTACTGTAGAAATCACGTGGTTTTGAGGCGAAGAACTTGTCGAGCCACATTCGGCGCGCATTTTCATCTGGAAAGGAAGTTGATTGAAGGATAGTCAACACAGAGAAAACGTGAAAATCTGAGGATGCAAGATCAGGTGAATAAGGTGGGTGTAGAATGGCTTTCCAATCAAACTCCTATATAATATTTTTTGCCAATCTAGCAGTATGCGGCAAGGGTTATCGTGGAGTTGCATCACTTCACACAGTCTTCCTCCTCATTATACTCGGATAGTGTCTGCACGTCGTCTCAGTTGTTGACAATAAGATTCAGCAGTGACGATTAAACTTCGGAGAAGCAGTTCGTAGGAGACCGTACTATTACTGTTCACTAAATGCGTAACATTATATTTTGTGGATCTGTGCAGGTCTTTATATAGGGAGTTGCTGATTTGTCTGTACTCAACTATTCCTTTCATTTTCTTATGTTAGCATAAGAACGCCATTTCCAGTCACCAGGAGTTATACAGGATGAGATATACAGGATAGGAAAGGTCACTGTTGTTCACGAGCCAATTGACGACGAGCAAGGAGAGATGCGGGCACGGCCACCCGCTGATTTTTGTGATTTTAGCTTAGAGCATGCGGTACCTGTACACACAAATTTTGGACCTTCCCCATTGCCTGCAAATGTTGCGCAGTGGTAGAATGAACACAGTTCACCAAATTGCCAGTTCTCGAGTACAATGGCACGGATCATTGAGGATTAAATGCATTTAAACGATCTTTGTCAAACCCTGAAGGTCTTACTGAATGTGGAGGGTCACTAATGTCAAAACAGTCTGCCTTAAAATGAGGAAACCATTTTCTTGCCGTCTGCTGTGTCAGCTGCTGTCATGTCTCTAATGAACTAAGACAGACAAATATGTCAGTAATGTTCCAATTTCTCTACTCGGCACTCCATTTTCTAGTGTCCAAAGCTTCACTCGCGATCACAAACAGCGAAAGTGAACTAGAAATAAAAAAGACAACTGATGGATAAACACCTATCGACTGGAATACCAATGTGCAAAATAATGCTACGAACTTATGCACCAACCTAATACTTTCCCACCAACATTTTATTATGAACTTTAAACTTTGCAGATATGTAAACCCAACTCACTTTGTGATATTATCAAAAATTATTGTTCTTGGGAGACATCGTTGTTCCAGGGAAGAATGAGAGTCTTAGGGCGTAGTGGACACTTACCGGCAGTGAGCACTTATGACAATGAAGTGATAATTCCAATTTTTTTTTCTTTTTCTTTCTTTTTTGTGCGCCAACCTCTTCATCTCAGAGTAGCATTTGTAACTTATGTCCTCAATTATTTGCTGGGTGTACTCCAATCGCTATCTTCCTCTGCAGTTTTTTTCCCTCTACAGCTCCCTCTAGCACCGTGGAAGTCATTCCCTGATGGCGTACGTCCTATCATTCTGTCCCTTCTCCTCGCCAATGTTTTCCACGTATTCCTTTCCTCTCAAATTCTGTGCAGAACCTCCTCATTCCTTACTTTATCAGTC
Organism: Schistocerca cancellata; assembly: GCF_023864275.1. Lineage (NCBI taxonomy): Eukaryota > Metazoa > Arthropoda > Insecta > Orthoptera > Acrididae > Schistocerca > Schistocerca cancellata. Next base: position 166,527,933 of record NC_064637.1, read on the forward strand.
CACCTAATTTTCAACATTTGTCTGTAGCACCATATCTCATATGCTCTTCTGTTTCAATTTTCCTTCAGTCCATATTTGACTGCCATACAATGCTGTGCTCCAAACGTATATTCTCAGAAATTATTTGCTGAAATTAAGGACTATGTTTTTGTACTAGCACACTTCTCTGGGTCAGAAATGCCCTTTTTGCCAGTGCTAGCATGCTTTTGATGTCCTCCTTGCTCCATCTATCATTGGTTATTTAGCTGCCTAGGTAGCAGAATTCCTTAACTTCATCTACTTTTGGACCATGAATCCTGATGTTAAGTTTCTCACTGTTCTCATTTCTGCTGCTTGTCATTAATTTAATCTTTCTTTGATTTACTCTCAATTCATATTCTGTACTCATTAGACTGTTCATTCCATTCAGCAGATCTTGTAACTCTTCTTCACCTTCACTCAAGATAGCTATGTCATCAGCGAATTGTATCATTGATATCCTTTCACCTTGAATTTTAATTCCACTCCAGAACATTTCTTTTATTTCCATCATTGCTTCTTCGGTGTACAGATTAAACAGAAGGGGTGAAAGACTACATCCCTGTTTTACCCCCTTCAAAATCCATGCACTTCGTTCTTGGTCATCTACTCTTATTCCCTCTTGGCTCTTATACATATTGTATATTAACTATCTCTTCCTATAGCTTACCTCTATTTTTCCAAGCATTACGAACACATTGCACCATTTTACATTGTGGAACACTTTCTACCGTCTTCAAACCTTATGAACGCATCTTGACTTTTCTTTAGTCTTGCTTCCTTCATTGACCGCAAAGTCATAATTGCCTCTCTGGTGCCTTTACTTTTCATAAAGCCAAAGCTATCGTCAGACAACACATCCTTAAGTTCCTTTTCCATTCTTCTGTATATTATTCTTGTCAGCAACTTGGATGCATGAGCTATTAAACTGATTGTATAATAATTCTCAAACTTGTCATCTCTCGCAGTCTTTGTAATTGTGTGGTTAATATTTCTCTGAATGTTAGATGGTATGTTGTCAGACTCGTACATTCTACACACCAAACGTGAATAGTCATTTTGTTGCCACTTCCCCCAATGGTTTTAGAAATTCTGATGGAATGTTATCCATCCCTCCTGCCTTATTTGATGTTCAGTCCTTTAAAGCTTGCTTAAATTCTAATTCTAACACTGGATCCCCTATCTCTTCTAAACTGACTTCTGTTTTTTCTTCTTCTATCATGTCAGACAAATCTTGCACTTAATGGAGGCCTTCAATGCACTCTTTCCACCTATCCGTTGTCTCCACTGCATTTAACAGTGGAATTCCCATTGCAATCTTAACGTTACCACCCTCACTTTTAATTTCACTGAAGGTTGTTTCGACTATTCTATATGTCGAGTCAGTCCTTCCTCAATCATTTCTTTTTTGATTTCTGCACATTTTTCATGCAGCCGTTTCTTCTTGGCTTTCCTGCAGTTCCTATGTATTTCATTCCACAGCGATTGTATTTTAGCAGTCCTGAATTTTCCCAAGCATTTTTGTACTTGCTTCTTTCATCGATCAACTGAAGTATTTCTTATGTTATTCATGGTTTCTTCGCAGTTACCTTCTCTGTACCTATATTTTGCTTTCCAACTTTTGTGACTGTCATTTTCAGATATGTCCATTCCTCTTCAACTGTACTGCCTACTGAGCTAATCCTTAATGCTGTATCTGTTGCCTTAGAGAAATTCAAGCGTACCTCGTCATTCCTTAGTAGTTCCGTATCCCCCTTCATTGCATATTGATACTTTCAGACTAATCTCTTAAACTTCAGCCTACGCTTCATCACTACCACATTGTGATCAGAGGCTATATCTGCTCCTAGTTGCCCCTTAAAATCCAGTATCTGATTTCGGAATCTACATCTACATCTACATTTATACTCCACAAGCCACCCAACGGTGTGTGGTGGAGGGCACTTTACGTGCCACTGTCATTACCTCCCTTTCCTGTTCCAGTCGCGTATGGTTCGCGGGAAGAACGACTGTCTGAAAGCCTCTGTGCGCGCTCTAATCTCTCTCTAATTTTCCATTCGTGATCTCCTCGGGAGGTATAAGTAGGGGGAAGCAATATATTCGATACCTCATCCAGAAACGCACCCTCTCGAAACCTGGACAGCAAGCTACACCGCGATGCAGAGCGCCTCTCTTGCAGAGTCTGCCACTTGAGTTTGTTAAACATCTCCGTAACGCTATCACGGTTACCAAATAACCCTGTGACGAAACGCGCCGCTCTTCTTTGGATCTTCTCTATCTCCTCCGTCAACCCGACCTGGTACGGATCCCACACTGATGAGCAATACTCAAGTATAGGTCGAACGAGTGTTTTGTAAGCCACCTCCTTTGTTGATGGACTACATTTTCTAAGGACTCTCCCAATGAATCTCAACCTGGTACCCGCCTTACCAACAATTAATTTTATATGATCATTCCACTTCAAATCGTTCCGCACGCATACTCCCAGATATTTTACAGAAGTAACTGCTACCAGTGTTTGTTCCGCTATCATATAATCATACAATAAAGGATCCTTCTTTCTATGTATTCTCAATACATTACATTTGTCTATGTTAAGGGTCAGTTGCCACTCCCTGCACCAAGTGCCTATCCGCTGCAGATCTTCCTGCATTTCGCTACAATTTTCTAATGCTGCAACTTCTCTGTATACTACAGCATCATCCGCGAAAAGCCGCATGGAACTTCCGACACTATCTACTAGGTCATTTATATATATTGTGAAAAGCAATGGTCCCATAACACTCCCCTGTGGCACGCCAGAGGTTACTTTAACGCCTGTAGACGTCTCTCCGTTGATAACAACATGCTGTGTTCTGTTTGCTAAAAACTCTTCAATCCAGCCACACAGCTGGTCTGATATTCCGTAGGCTCTTACTTTGTTTATCAGGCGACAGTGCGGAACTGTATCGAACGCCTTCCGGAAGTCAAGAAAAATAGCATCTACCTGGGAGCCTGTATCTAATATTTTCTGGGTCTCATGAACAAATAGAGCGAGTTGGGTCTCACACGATCGCTGTTTCCGGAATCCATGTTGATTCCTACATAGTAGATTCTGAGTTTCCAAAAACGACATGATACTCAAGCAAAAAACATGTTCTAAAATTCTACAACAGATCGACGTCAGAGATATAGGTCTATAGTTTTGCGCATCTGCTCGACGACCCTTCTTGAAGACTGGGACTACCTGTGCTCTTTTCCAATCATTTGGAACCTTCCGTTCCTCTAGAGACTTGCGGTACACGGCTGTTAGAAGGGGGGCAAGTTCTTTCGCGTACTCTGTGTAGAATCGAATTGGTATCCCGTCAGGTCCAGTGGACTTTCCTCTGTTGAGTGATTCCAGTTGCTTTTCTATTCCTTGGACACTTATTTCGATGTCAGCCATTTTTTCGTTTGTGCGAGGATTTAGAGAAGGAACTGCAGTGCGGTCTTCCTCTGTGAAACAGCTTTGGAAAAAGGTGTTTAGTATTTCAGCTTTACGCTTGTCATCCTCTGTTTCAATGCCATCATCATCCCGGAGTGTCTGGAAATGCTGTTTCGAGCCACTCTGCCTGACCACGATGTGATCTAACTGAAATCTTCCCATATAACCCGACCTTTTTCCCAAGTACAGCTCCTCCTCTTCTGATTCTTGAACAGGGTATTTGCTACTACTACCTGAAATTCATTACAGAACTCAATTAGTCTTTCTCCTCTCACACTCCTTTTTCCAAGCCCATATTCTCCTGTAGCCTTTTCTACTACTCCTTCCCATACAACTGCATTCCAGTCCCCCATGACTATTAGATTCTCATCTCCCTTTGTTGTTGTTATCTTCAGTCCTGAGACTGGTTTGCTGCAGCTCTCCATGCTACTCCATCCTTTCCAAGCTTCTTCATCTCCCAGTACTTACTGCAACCTACATCCTTCTGCATCTGCTTAGTGTATTCATCTCTTGGTCTCCCTCTACAATTTTTACGCACCACGCTAACCTCCAATGCTAAATTTGTGATCCCTTGATGCCTCAGAACATGTCCTACCAACCGGTCCCTTCTTCTAGTCAAGTTGTGCCACAAACTCCTCATCTCCCCAATTCTATTCAATACCGCCTCATTAGTTACGTGATCTACCCATCTAATCTTCAGCATTCTTTTGCTCCCCAAATAGCAAAACTCTTTTACTACTTTACGTGTCTCATTTCCTAATCTAATTCCCTCAGCATCACCCGACTTAATTCGACTACATTCCATTATCCTCGTTTTGCTTTTGTTGATGTTCATCTTATATCCTCCTTTCAAGACACTGTCCATTCCGTTCAACTGCTCTTCCAAGTCCTTTGCTGTCTCCGACAGAATTACAATGTCATCGGCGAACCTCAACATTCTTATTTCTTCTCCGAATTTTAGTTTCCTTTACTGCTTGCTCAATATACAAACTGAATAGCATCGGGGAGAGGCTACAACCCTGTCTCACTCCCTTCCTAATCGCTGCTTCCCTTTCATGCCCCTTGACTCTTATAACTGCCATCTGGTTTATGTACAAATTGTAAATAGCCTTTCGGTCCCTGTATTTTACCCCTGACATCTTTAGGTATCAGGGTCAGTATTGCCTCACGTGTTCCAACATTTCTGCGGAATCCAAACTGATCTTCCCCGAGGTCGGCTTCTACCAGTTTTTCCATTCGTCTGTAAAGAATTCACGTTCGTATTTTGCAGCAGTGACTTATTAAACTGATAGTTTGGTAATTTTCACATTTGTCAACACCTGCTTTCTTGGGATTGGAATTATTATATTCTTCTTGCAGTCTGAGGGTATTTCACCTGTCTCATACATCTTGCTCACCAGATGGTAAAGTTTTGTCAGGACTGGCTCTCAAATGGCTCTGAGCACTATGGGACTTAACATCTATGGTCATCAGTCCCCTAGAACTTACAACTACTTAAACCTAACTAACCTAAGGACATCACGCAACACCCAGTCATCACGAGGCAGAGAAAATCCCTGACCCCGCCGGGAATCGAACCCAGGAACCCGGGGGTGGGAACACTACCGCACGACCACGAGCTGTGGACGACTGGCTCTCCCAAGGCCTTCAGTAGTTCCAATGGAATGTTGTCTACTCCCGGGGCCTTGTTTCGACTCAGGTCTTTCAGTGCTCTGTCAAACTCTTCACGCAGTATTGTATCTCCCATTTCATCTTCATCTACATCCTCTTCCGTTTCCATAATATTGTCCTCAAGTACATCGGCCTTGTATAGACCCTCTATATACTCCTTCCACCTTTCTGCTTTCCCTTCTTTGCTTAGAACTGAGTTTCCATCTGAGCTCTTGATATTCATACAAGTGGTTCTCTTTTCTCCAAAGGTCTCTTTAATTTTCCTGTAGGCAGTATCTATCTTACCCCTAGTGAGATAAGCCTCTACATCCTTACATTTGTCCTCTAGCCATCCCTACTTAGCCATTTTGCACTTCCTGTCAATCTCATTTTTGAGATGTTTGTATTCCTTTTTGCCTGCTTCATTTACTGCGTTTTATATTTTCTCCTTTCATCAATTAAATTCAATATTTCTTCTATTACCCAAGGATTTCTACGAGCCCTCGTCTTTTTACCTACTTGATCCTCTGCCGCCCTCACTACTTCATCCCTCAGAGCTACCCATTTTTCTTCTACTGTATTTCTTTCCCCCATTCCTGTCAATTGCTCCCTTATGCTCTCCCTGAAACTCTGTACAACCTATGGTTTAGTCAGTTTGTCCAGGTCCCATCTCCTTAAATTCCCACCATTTTGCAGTTTGTTCAGTTTTAATCTACAGGTCATAACCAATAGATTGTGGTCAGAGTCCACATCTGCCCCTGGAAATGTCTTACAATTTAAAACCTGGTTCCTAAATCTCTGTCTTACCATTATATAATCTATAATAACCTTCCAGTATTCCAGGATTCTTCCATGTATACAACCTTCTTTTATGATTCTTGAACCAAGTGTTAGCTATGATTAAGTTATGCTCTGTACAAAATTCTACCAGATGGCTTCCTCTTTCATTTCTCTCCCCCAATCCATACTCGCCCACTATGTTTCCTTCTCTCCGTTTTCCTAATCTCGAACTCCAGTCACCCATGACTATTAAATTTTCGTCTCCCTTCACTACCTGAATAATTTCTTTTATCTCATCATACGTTTCATCAATTTCTTCATCATCTGCATAGCTAGTTGGCAAATAAACTTGTAGTATTTTAGTAGGCGTGGGCTTCGTGGCTGTCTTGGCCACAATAATGCGTTCACTATACTATTTGTAGTAGCTTACCCGTACTACTATTTTTTAATTCATTATTAAACCTACTCCTGCATTACCATTATTTGATTTTGTATTTATAACCCTGTATTCACATGACCAAAAGTCTTATTCTTCCTGCCACCGAACTTCACTAATTCCCACTATATCTAACGTTAACCTATCCATTTCCCTTTTTAAATTTTCTAACCTACCTGCCCGATTAATGGATCCTTCATTCCAAGCTCCAATCCGTAGAATGCCAGTTTTCTTTCTCCTGATAACAACGTCCTCCTGAGTAGTCCCCGCCCGGAGATCCGAATGGGGGACTATTTTACCTCCGGAATATTTTACCCAAGAGGACGCCATCATCATTTAATCATACAGTAGAGATGCATGTCCTCGGGAAAAATTACGGCTGTAGTTTCCCCTTGCTTTCAGCCGTTCGCAGTACCAGCACAGCAAGGCCGTTTTGGTTAGTGTTACAAGGCCAGATCAGTCAATCATCCAGACTGTTGCCCCTGCAACTACTGAAAAGGCTGCTGCCCCTCTTCAGGAACCACACGTTTGTCTGGCCTCTCAACAGATACACTTCCGTTGTGGTTGCACCTACGGTACAGACATCTGTATCGCTGAGGCATGCAAGCCTCCCCACCAACGTCAAGGTCCATGGTTTACGTATTGTATTGCCCTTTCAGTATCCTCTTATACTCTATCTTTTCATCAACAGCTTGTGATGTCAGAATGTATGCCTGGACTATTGTTGTCGGTGCTGTTTTGCTGTTGATTCTGATCAGAACAACTTTATCACTGAACTGGTCACAGTAACTCACTCTCTGCCCAGCCTTCGTGTTCATAATGAATCCTACTCCCGTTATACCATTTTATGCTGCTGTTGATGTTACCCTATAGTCATCTGACCAGAAACCCTTGTCGTCTTTCCATTTCACTTTACTGACCCCAACTATATCTAGATTTAGCCTTTGCCTTTCCCTTTCCCTTTTCAGATTTTCCAGCTTCCCTAACACGTTCAAGCTTCTGACATTCCATGCCCCGACTCTCAGAATGTTATCCTTTTGTTGGTTATTCAATCTTTTTCTCATGTTCACCTCTCTTTTGGCAGTCCCCTCCTGCAGATCCGAATGGGGGACTCTTTTTGGCAACGGAGAGATCATCGTGACACTTTTTCAACAACAGATCACATATCCTTTGGATACATGTTATGTATCTCCTCTTGATCATTGCTGATTCTTCCACCTTCAGGGCAGTTTTCCATTCCAAGTACAAGAGTGTGCTCTGAATCTCCATCTGCCCCTCTGCCCTCTTTGACAAGGCCGTTGGCAGAATGAGGGCGATTTCTTATGCCGGCAGTCTTCGGCCACCACTGCTGACTATCAGTAAAAATTTAATGGGTGGCAGGGTTTGAACACGGGAAGGAGGATGCTGAGGTTTACACCGTGGAGGTGTACGTGAATTGACCTCAAGTAAAGGGAAGGACTCCAGTTTGGAAAGAAGGGATCGCACACGAACTGCGATCGTGAGCCCGGACCTGAGCCTGCAGGAAATGAACTGCAGCGGGTGAGAAGAGGAGACGGTCATTCAGATGCTCAGGAGAACTACAAATGTGTGCAACATAACTGGCAAAGAGTTGTGACGTCGGATCCACAATGGAGGGACTCCTGTCTTCACCAGGACACTAGTCACCAGACTCTTTCAAAAGATCCCGTCGCTAGCTGAATGCCACAGTGGTGCACTGGGTCCAGTAAACACAATGGTGAGGGCGTCGCCAAACCGTAAACCAGAGTCCCACAGTCAAGGTGGGATTGAAAGAGGGCTCTGTAGATATGCAGCAGCGTAGAGCGATCTGGTGTTGCTCAGGCAGCAGAGAGCATTGAGGTGCTGCCAGCACTCCCGCTTAAGCTGACGAAGTTAAGGAAGCCAAATAAATCGGGTGTTGAAAACCAGTCCTAAGAAATGATACATCTCCACTACAGTGAGTGGATCATCATTAAGATAAAGTTCAGGTTCCGAATGAACGGTACAACGCCGACAGAAGTGCACGAGACACGACTTCACGGGCTGAAAACTGGAAGCCGTGGGCTCGCACCCACGATCGCGCCTTGTGAATAGCTCCCTGCAGGTGCCGCTCGGCAACACCAGCACTGGAGGAGCAATACAAAATGCAGAAGTCATACGCATACAGAGAAGGGGACCGAGGGCCCTACAGCTGCTGCTAAGCCGTTGATCGAGGACGTGATGTTGCCAGGTTGTGTCGTATGCTTTACGTAAGTCAAAAAAGATGGCAACCAGGTGTTGGCATCTGGAAAAGGCTGTTTGGATGGTAGGCTCGAGGAATACAAGATTATCAGTGGTAGAGCGACCCTAGTACAAGCCACCCTGACATGGAGCCAGTAGGCCACATGATTCCAGGACCCAACCCAACCGCTGACACACCACATGTTCCAGCAGCTTACAGAGAATGCTGGTGAGGCCGATGGGCCAATAGCTATCCACATCAAGCGGAATTTTAACGGGTTTTAGCACCGGAACGATTGTACTCTCCCGCCATTGCGACGGAAAGATGCCGTCGCACCAGATCCAGTTGAAGATGACGAGGATATGTCACTTGTAGTCAGATGAGAGATTTTTAATCATCTGACTGTGGATCTGACCTGGCAAAGGAGCTCCGTCGGGGCAATGTGCAAAGGGGCTGAGGAGCTCCCACTCGGTAAATGCTCTAGGGAAGATTGCCACTTATGTTGCTGCAGAGCTCAACGACGCTCTTTAATTGCCTCATCGACTTCCGGCGACCACCAAGGGACTGTCTTTCACCGGGGGCACCCTAGAGATTATTTTCTGCCGCAGAAATTATAGTCGTAATGACCTGCTCAATCACAACATCGATGGCACAATGTGGGGGAGAGAGCAGTGACAGCAGAGGTGAAGACTACCCAGTCTGCCTCGTTTAAAGCCCGTCTGGATAGGCATCCGTGGTCATTATACCGGGGGAGTGAAAGGAAGATGGGGAAGCAGTCACTGCCACACAGGTCGTCATGTGCTCTCCAGTGGAAAGATGGAAGAAGTCCTCGGCTGCAGATGGATAAATCAATGGCCGATTAATTACCGTGAGCCACACTGACACGTGTGGCGGCCCCGGTATTTAAGAGGCAGAGGTAGTGTCGGGATAGTAAATTTTCGACATCTCTGTCATGGCCTGTAAGCACGGTGGTACCCCACAAGGGGTCACGGGTGTTAAAATCTCCCAAAAGTAGGACAGGTTTAGAGAGCTGATCAACCAGTGCAGCCAATACGTTCAGGGTTACCGCACCTTCTGGAGGAAGATATACATTGCAGACAGTTATTTCCTGTGTCGTCCGTATCCTGACAGCCACAGCTTCAAGAGGAGTTTGAAGAGGCACACATTCACTACATACCGAGTTCAGGACATAAACGCAAACTCCACCTGACACATTATTATATTCGCTGCAGTTCTTGTAATATCCCCTGTAGCCGCAAAGGTCAGGGGCCCACATTGCTGGGAACCAGGTTTCCTGGAGGGCAATGCAGAAAGCAGGTGTAAAGCTCAGTTGCCGTAGCCAGGTGGTCGAAAAAACCGTTGCAATTCCACTGGAGGATGACGTGATCGTGAGACTGGGAAGGTATGAAATACTCAATGAGGCAGTCTACGCCTCAGGGTCACCTTATTTCCTGAACAGGCTATATCCATTGTGTCTGATGGTATGGCGAGATCTAGGTCCTCAGCAGATGCAGAGCTCGTAGGCAGTGGTGGTGTGGGTGCCACCGCAATTCCTTTGGGCTTGGGGTCTTCTTTCTGGATTTCTCTTGCTGATCCTTGGCTTTCTCTGGCTGGGAAGGCTTCACTGATTCAGTCTCCGGGACTGAGAATGATCGTGAAGCTGCTTTTGGGCACTTCAGCCACTGGCGGGTGTAATCTGTGCCGCTAGCAGAAACCTGGGAAGGGAGTGACCCGAGGCACCCCTTCCTAGCAAGAGGAGCCGAAGACGACTTACGCTTCTCCAGCTGAGAAGTGGGGACTGGTGTTCCCGACAGTTGGGGGGACAGTGGACAGTCCCGAGGTAGGTGGTGTGGGAGCAACAGGGAGGAAAGTGTCCCCCACTGCCAAGGGGGCAGGTGTAGTCTTCCGGCTCTGAGAGCCGACTGGAACTCCTGGAATTGATGGTGCTACAACTGTTTTCGTAGTGGTAGCATAAGAGAAGGTCATAGCCACAGGATGTAGGCGCTCAAATTTCCTCTTGCCATCAGTGTAGGTCCATCGGCCCAGGGTCTTGTATTCCACGATTTTCCTTTCCCGCTGTAAAGTCCTGCAGTCTGGTGAGGAAGGGGAATGATGCTCTCCGTGTTGACACTGATGGAAGGTGGGGCACAAGAAGTATTGGGATGGGATGGACGCCCACAATCTCGACATGTGATGCTGGAAGTACAGCGGGAAGACATATGGCTGAACTTCCAGCACTTAAAGCACCGCATTGGGGGAGGGATATATGGCTTGACATCATAGTGGTAGACCATCACCGTGACCTTCTCGGGTAATGTGTCACCCTCGAAGGCCAAGATGAGGGCACCGGTAGCAACCTGGTTATCCCTCGGACCCTGATGGACGTGCCAGACGAAATGAATTCCTCGTCACTCTAAGTCGGTGCGCAGCTCCTCGTCAGACTGCAAAAGAAGGTCCCTGTGGAATATACGAGGGTTGGAACTTAAATAGTGGCAACTACTTATTCACAACCGATACAAAAGAGTTACTGCCTGTCGAATCTGTGGAACTGTTCTGAAGCGAATGCCACAAAGTGATTCCTTCATCCTTGCAATCAAATCAAAGTCACAAGTACTTAAGTCTGGGGAGTTCGGAGGATGGTACAGTACTTCCCAGTCCCATTGACCCAACAGGACAGCCGCAGCTTGCGCTGTATGCGCCCGCACATTGTTGTGCAACACGATGGGTGGGTTGTGCAGAAAGTGTCGACGCTTCTTTCACAAAGCTGGTCGCAGGTGATGCTCCAAAAATAAACAGTAATACTGAGCACTGACAGTCTGCTGTGGAGGAACGTTAGGATAACACCATCACAGTCGTACACGAGAATCACCATAATTTTAGACCGCTCCATTCGCATCATCAACAGAACGAGCTCTGCTAACTGTATACTACACCTTCCACATTGCTGGCAACAGGTTCTACACAACACTGGTGACTACTTTGAATGACAGTAACAGGTGCAAACATGTAACTCTATTGTATCGTTCGTGAATAAATAGTTGTCACTATTTAAGTTCCAACCCTCGTAATACCCTGGACCATATTTAAGCTCTTATGAGGTGTGATGGTAACGGAAACATACCCCAGCTTGTCTCGAGCGAGTAATACCTGTGACTGGGCAGAGGATGCCATTTTTATCAACACTGACCCTGACCGCATTTTGGACAAGCCCTCCACCTCCCCAAACTTGTCCTCTAAATGCTCTACAAAAAACTGAGGCTTCATCAAGACAAAGGAGTCCCCATCAGCTCTCGTACATAGGAGGTACCGGGGCAAATAAGGTTCGCTGCCATCCTTAGCCTTGCGTTCCTCCCACGGTGCGGCCGTGGAGGGGAACGATTTAGGATCATAATTCCTTGCATTGTACTGAGACTTGGAACGCTTAGAGACTTCTGGCATTTGATCACCAGCAAGTGATGACGTGGCACACTTCATGCCACGTCATCCGCCCTAGACAGTCATCTACTCCTCGGCATATGTGGGGAGTTAACGGCGCAGGCATCAGCAGAGCGATCCCCGTGTAGTCAGGGGACTACAACTAGCAGGGTACATGGCGATCCCACCACAACAGACTGGCTACTGTGCCGGATATGAGGTGCAAAGAATTCCAAGGTCATCCACGGTGCAGGAAACGACACTGCATAATGGTTCGAGGAACACGTGCCCAGGAAGGTGTCCTCATTCGTGAGATGGAAGATGAGTGAGATTGCAATGCCACGATGAGACAGTGGGCTAAAGACCTCAATCCACGATGGACACGATTCACCGTGTAAGGCACCCTTCCCAGTTGGCTTGCTCACTCTTCAGGAAAAGTTTGAAAAAAGGAGGTCAAACACTACAGGGGACCGTCACATAGAGGCCGAAAGGTACGAGACTCCTTTTAGTCGCCTCTTACGACACGCGGGAATACCTCGGGCCCAATCTAACCCGCAGGGGGTCTATTACGGGGATACGAGCCACGGGGCAAAGGGTCGGGAGCAGGGGTCGAGTAGGGACGGACGAGGATATTGTGTAGCTTTGGTGGGGGCAGAATACCACTGTGGGAGTGATGGGGAGCATAGTGTACAGGACAGTCCTCATTTCAGGGCACGGCACGAGGTAAACGAAACCAGGGCAGAGAATGTGAGTCGTTCCTGGTCGGTACTGAGTCACGAGGCGAATGCTCCTCTGTGGCCGGATGGTGGGATTTTGGGAGGTGGTGGGTGACTGAAGAAATAAGGCGTGGGAGATCTGTTTTGGTACAAATTTGGGAGGGTAAGTACAGCCTGTGAAGACCTCAGTGAGACCCTCGCTATATTTCAAGTGGAACTGCTTGTCACTAGAGATAGGACAGTAGAGGGTGGCTAGGCAATACAGAAGGAACCTCTCAGTACAGGACAGGTGGCAGCTGTCCAAGTGGAGTAGTACCTCCACAAGACGTGCACTCACAGCAGTTTCCTTCTCTCCATTCCTGCCCTGCCCCCCCCCCCCCCCCTCCGCCAGCTGCTGTACCCTCTTCTCTCCTTACTCCCCACCACATCCCTGTATGTTCTCACAAGCAGTACTCTACTGTATCACAACCCTACCCTGTTCTCCCTCCCCCTCCCTGTCTCAGCCTCCTCCTTACACCTAACACCCAGATCGGTTCTCCCATCTGCCAGAGGCAGTGGTCGTGTGTGGGTAAGCCGTGTTTGCGAGAATGTGGATGTGTGTATTGTGTCTAATTCAAAACGAGGTCTTTTGGCTGAAAGGTTACTTGTTTAGCAGTCTTTTTGTTGTGCTTGCCTACGATTTGACATCTGTGCTATACACTACGTAGCAGTCTACCATTTTTGTAGACTGTCATCATTCCATCCTGGATTTTCCACTTTTTAACTTGTGTTCTTTTCTGTTCCATCTGTGACTCTAATCCTACTTTTTTGTTTCCTCAGCACTTCTTTCACTTTTGTGTGGTATTATCTCAAAAAGTGACTAATGCTTTGATGTAGGCTTCTCACTGACCGTAGTTATTGTTATAGTTCTTCACGTATTAGTTAATGCAGTCCCGACTTTTGGAATTAACGGACAGTTGTGATATCTACACTATAGCAGAGAAATTCAATAAGTACAGTTTTGTTAATGTTCCGAGATATTTTCTGCCAGTTTCCAAATGATTTAAGTGAATGGATATTATTGTAAAATACAAATTTTTTCAGCCGGAGACCGAATCACCAATAAATAAAAAATTCACTCGAGACACTGCTTGATGTAATGATTGATGTACGTCAAAGCAGCAGCTTCCTCAAAATTATCTTTCTGCTTCAATTTTCTTCCACTACATTCTCTGTCAAGAAAGAATACCCATAAGATAGATGGCCAACTGGTAGTGACTTAATGCTTCTTTTATAAATGTTAGTGCAAAAACCAGTAACGAAATATAAATTATTATTGTGTAAAAACATGTACACTCAGAATTTCCGAATGTCCTGATTTATCTTATTTGGTTTTGTTATATTTAGACTGTTAAATTCCTATTTTCAATTTCATGTTATCATTTTGTAGTTCAGTCCTATTAGTTCTGTGACAGAGAGAGAGAGAGAGAGAGAGAGAGAGAGAGAGAGAGAGAAATGGTTTGTCATTTTATGATGTCCCACTAAACAGGGTTTCCCAGGATGAATGGTCAGTATTCAGGCAAATGACTGGAATGTTAATTTGAAACAAAAAAGTCCAGTTCATATGGGCTCTAAAATGCATACCCTAAGAGCTGGGACTGGAATGCACTTGTAGGGAAAAGAATAAAAGAAATGGTTACAGGAGAATAAGGACTTGGGACAAGGAAAGAGAGAGGAGAAAGACTAATAGAGTTCTGTAGTAAATTTCACTTAGTAATACAGAATACTCTGTTTGAGAATCATAAGGGAAGGAGGAGTACTTTGAAAAGGCCAGGGGATACGGGATGATTTCACGGTCGGACAGAGATTGCGAAATCAGATACAAGATCGTAAAGCGTACCCAGGAGCAGATATGGACTCAAATCACAATGCAGTACTGATGAAGAGTAGGCTGAAGTTTAAGAAATTGGTGAGGAAAAATCAGTACGCAAAGAAGTAGGATAAAGAAACACTAAGGAATGACCAGATACACTTGAAGTTCTCTAAGGTTATAGATACAACAATAAAGAATAACTCAAGAGGCAGTACAGTTGATGAGGAATGGACATCCATGAAAAGGGCAATCATAGAAGTTGGAAAGAAAAACATAGTTGCAAGAAGATAACTGTGAAGAAACCATGGGTAACATAAGAAACACTTCAGTTGATCAATGAAAGGAGGTATCAAAATGTTCAGAGAAATTCAGGAATACAGAAATAAAAATTGTTGAGGAATGAAATAAATAGGAAGTGCAGGGAATCTAAGACGAATTGGCTGCACGAAACATAAGAAATAAAAAAAAGAAATGATTGTCGGAAGGACTGACTCGGCAGACAAATCAACCTTCAGTGAAATTAAAATGGAGGGTGGTAACATTAGGAGTGCAATGGGAATTCCACTGTTAAATGGAGTGGATAGGTGGGAAGAGTGCACTGAAGGCCTCCATGAAGTGCAAGATTTGTCTGACACGATAGAAGAAGAAACAGGAGTCGGTTTAGAAGAAAGAGGGGATCCAGTATTAGAATCAGAATTTAAGCAAGCTTTAGAGGACTGAAGATCAAATAAGGTAGGAGGGATTGCTAACATTCCATCAGAATTTCTAAAGCCATTGGCAGAAGTGGCAACTAAATGACTGTTCATGTAGGCGTGTAGAATGTGAGAGTCTGGCGACATACCATTTGACATTCAGAAATATATCATCTACACAATTACAAAGATTGCAAGAGATGACAAGTGTGAGAATTATCATACAAAAAGCTTAACAGCTCACGCGTCTAAGTTGCTGACAAGAATAATATACAGAAGAATTGAAGAGAAAATTGAGGACACGTTAGATAATGATCAGTTTAGCTTTAGGGAAGTTACAGGCACCAGAGAGGCAAATCTGATGTTGCAGTTGACAATGGAAACAAGACCAAAGAAAAATTGAGACACATTCATAGGGTTTGTCGACCTGGAAAAGGTGTTCAACAATGTAAAATGGTGTAATATGTTCGAAATTCTGAGGAAAACAGGGGTAAGCTATGCAAAGAGACGGGTAATATACAATATGTACAAGAGCCAAGAGGGGAATAATAAGAGTGGACGACCAAGAACGACACGCTCAGATTAAAAAGGGCTTAGGACTGGGATGCAGTCTTTTACCCCTAGTCTTCAATCTGTACATTGAAGAAGCAATGATGGAAATAAAAGAAAGGTTCAGGAGTGAGATTAAAATTCAAGGTGAAAAGATATAAATGATAAAATTCACTGATGACATTGCTATCCAGTGTAAAACTGAATGCAATGAACAGTCTAATGAGTACAGAATATAGATCGAGAGTAAATCGAAGAAAGACAAAAGTAATGACAAGTAGCAGAAATGAGAAGAGTGAAAAACTTAACGTCACGATTGGTGGTCACAAAGTAGATGAAGTTAAGGAATTCTTCTGCCTAGGCAGCAAAATAACCAGTGACGGATGGAGCAAAGGGAACATCAAAAGCAGACTAGCAATGGTAAAAAATGTGAACCTGGCCAAGAGAAGTCTACTAACATCAAATACTGGCCTTAATTTGATGAAATTTATGAGAATGTACGTCTGGAGTACAGCACTGTATGGTAATAAAACATGGACTGAGGGAAAACCAGAACAGAAGAGAATTGAAGCATTTGAGATGTGGTGCTACAGGCAAATGCTGAAAATTCAGTGGATTGATAAGGTCCTGTGACAGGATGATAGGACATCTATTAAGACATCAGGGAATGACTTCCATGGTACTAGAGGGAGCTGTAGAGGAAGACAGAGATTGGAATACATCCAGCAAATAACTGAGGATGTAGGTTGCAAGTGCTACTCTGACATGAATTTGGCACAGGGGAGGAATTCATGGTGAGCTGCATCTACCTAGTCAGAAGACTGAGGACTCAAGGGGTGGATACCGATCATTTCTCCTGGAGCACCACGTATATTGCAGTTCTACACTTCATTCGAGTCTGACCGTCAATCCAGTGCTCGTGTTGGATTTCTTTTCAGTGCACGGAGGCTCTTTAATTGAGGAGCGGTGGATTTTTCCAAAGTACAATTTTTTTTCCAAACACAAACACATAAAGTAATCTCAGAAGCAATTATCTCTATTATCAGCTCGCGTGGATTAGTGCTAGCCATAATTCGTCGTCAGTACAGAGGGTCAGTCAAACGAGGGCAGAGCACCTACCACACCGCGACCACAGAAGTAATCGCCACACGTGTTAAGACATTTATCCCACTTCCTGTTTTAACGAATGTGGTCGGCTAGCAAGCGGACCCACTGCCATGCCAGTTCTTGAACTTTCTCGTCTGACTGAAACCGACGTCCACACACACCTTTCTTCGGGTCACCGACGGTGTGAAAGCCGCACGGTGAAAGCTCTGGGCTGTATGGAGGACGTCACACTATATTGATACTGAATCACAGAAATGTAGCCTTTGTCCAATCGGCAGTAAAGAGTGGGCATTATAGTGGGACAGGACGATTCCGTCCCACACCGTATCCCAGAATTTTGACTTTACGGCGCACTGCGAGCTACCGGTCTGCCCCGTCACGTCAGGGGCCAACGGGGCCTTACCGGGCGCGGATTGTCTCTCGGTGGAGTGCGCCCTTCCCAGAATCTCCTCTTCCAGTCGCACACATACGTAAGGTACACACAGTAGTCACTGTACACGGTGGATGTGCGATGACAATTTTGCGTACTCCAGTGCCCTCGGCCACTGTAAACCTAATCGCACCTCGCAATTCTCTTTTGCTCGCCTCCAAGTAAGAATCTGGACGAACACACTAGACGGGTCCGCCAACTATCGAGGTCATTACTTGACAACTGCACCGATGTGGCCGTTTCCCGGCGACAGTGTGATAAGATCGAAATGTACTGACTGCAGAGGCCAACTGTTGTGCGGATCATGTGTTCTGTGTTTGTTTGACTTCCGTTTCCACTTTACATGTGGAGCCAGCAGCAGCTGATCGTACCTACTTTTCACTGATTCTACATCCTTGAAGTCTCTTCTTTAGGTTGGGTTTTACGGAGCAGGTTGTGTGACTGCTTAAATGAAAGCAGAATAAAGATTGTAATAACTGCAACTATGATGATGTGTGCATTTTACTTTTACATCATATGTATTGTTGTTGTCGTCGTCGTCGTCTTGTTCTTAGCCCCTTCATGTCAGCACAACTACTGCAGCTGACACCCATTTGAACCATTGTACTTGCTTATTGTGTTTACTCCTCGGTCTCAGTATACACCCCCCCCCCCCCCCCCACCTACCCCAAAAATTTTCTTCTGGAACCAAATCCGATGACTTATTGACACCTCAGGTGTGCCATGTAAGTGCCTAAAAAGCGAAGCATAAATGTGAGGTAAGCAAAAATGCTGATCCCCAACTAGTGCTGCAGGTAACCTAAACTGAGGTCCACGTGATCTCACTGTAGCAAACGATTAATTCGAGAAATGCGAAATCCAAGATGGGGAATAACAACAACACGCAGAGGACAGATTGCTACTCATCGAATAGAAAAGGCACCGAGTTGTAGACACGCACAATGAAAATACTGCTAAATAAGCTTCCATACAAAAAAAATCCTTCAACAGTACTCCTGCCGGCCCCCAGTTGCCAGAGACAGTAGCTGTAGCTCTCTCTCTCTCTCTCTCTCTCTCTCTCTCTCTGTGTGTGTGTGTGTGTGTGTGTGTGTGTGTGTGTGTGTGTGTGTGTGTGTGTGTGAGAAGCGGAGGGGTGGGACGTTGGGGCGGGTTTGCAGCACATTTGCTACTCCTGGAGGAAGACTTTTTTTGTGTGAAAACTTAAATGGTGTTCAATCTTTTCATTGCGTCTATCTGCAACTCAAAACCACCTCTATGGGGTGAGTAGCAATCTATCCTTTTCAAGCAATCAATTCTTGTTTTTGAGGAATGCAAATATAATAATAATAATAATAATAATAATAATAATAATAATTAGTAACACATCAGAAAATATAGAAAATATCTTTTATTAAAAGCAGTGTGATTTATAAGTGACATTTGTAAATCAGTCTTAGTAAGTACATAGCTCAGAACTACATACATAAGGCTAAAGAAGCTTATACAGTCTTCTCAGTCACCACTACCATTCCCACAATCGGTGTGACAAATTTTTGGCAAGTTCACACAACAAGTATTTTCCACACATATGTCAAATTCAAAATCAAAAGAAAAAGGCAACAAACTGTAATACAGAGAGAAATCATTGACTAAAGAATCCGATTTCGCAAAAGAAACAAACTGACAAATTACAGTTTCAGAAAATAAGTGAGATACACACAGAAACTCCAATTTGTAAGAGGAGTGCCAACTGTGTTCTGACCAATGCACATGTGCGTACCTCACACAGCATTACGAATCTTAAACTTCTGCGCTGGCAATCAGACGAGACCGAAATAAATCGTTAGCAGCTTCATAATTTATTAAGGTACCAAAGCATACTACATGAAATTCTCCACAAATTTCAGATTTTTCCCAGCAATTAGACACAATTTTCTGTGGAGGAGGAGGAGGAGGAGGAGGAGGAGGAGGAGGAGAAGACTAGTGTTTAACATCCCACTGTCAACGAGGTCATCAGAGATGGAGCAGAAGCTCGGATTATGGGAGGAAATTGGTAGTACCCATTCAAAGAAACCATCCCAGCATTTACTTGAAGCGATTTTGGGAAATCACAGAAAACCTAAATCGAGATGGCTGGACGCAGGTCTGAACCGTCGTCCTCCCGAATGTGAGTCCAGTGTGCTAACCATTACAGCACCTCGCTTGGTGAACTTTTCTAACCATCTGAGAACAATCTGAGAACAAATTTGATTTAGAACCAATACTATACTACATGGCACACATTTAATGATACATACTGTAACAACATTAGTTTTATGGATATTGTGAGGAATTTCCTCAGCTAAAAGATTATTAAATTCACAATCTTGCAATCAGAACAATGTGCACATTTTGATTCTTACACATGTATGGACATCTTACTTTCTGCTGGTCCAATAGTGAAGAAAGACCACAAATTACATGCAATAAGGGTAAATTTAATTTTATGGTAAATTATTGTGTAATATTTTACTGTGTCAAGTAAACACGACATCTTCACCTCCTTGGCAACAACCATACTGAACAAAGAAAAATTATCTTACACGCCATCTGAGAGAAGCTCGCTGACAGATTACATTTAAATTTTTTTTCAAATTAGCATTGCCCAAATAATGGTACCGGACACTGATGCTTTGATGGAGAAAAGGGGAATATTGATTAACTATACATGTTTTTGTGTTTAATATGCAAATACAAGCGAGTATGAAATACAACTCAAATATAAATACAAATTTTATATTACAATATTATTCATCTTCTGGAATGGGGGACACGGAAACAGCCTCCCAGAAGAGTGTATAACCCACACTTGAGTGTCCCCGGGGGAAAGGTGATGTACCAGCAGATCTTTCCACTCCAGTATTACCAACAGTTAATGACAATGGTTAATAGCCCGCACAATCGGCCCCTCTCGGGGCCAAACCTGACAGCCATATCAATTAACATAAAAGGCATAACTTCAAACAAGGAAACCCTGCTACAACAACTGTGTCAAACCAATAAGTGCAATGTTCTCTGTGTTCGAGAGACTCACAGGAATGCTAACCGAAGGTGACCAAGTGCCCCAGGAATGCGCTCAGCATCTGAGAGACCCCATGAAGCACTATTTTCATAAAGCCATCACTACAAGTCATATCTACCACTAACACAGACGACAACGACATCGAAATATTATCAGTTGAACTATCTAATTGTATAACAACATCTGTATGCAAACCACCGACTGTTCTCTTCCACTTTGCCGAACCAGACACAGGGTGAGAGGAGAAGATCCATGTGATTGTGGGAGAATTCAACAGCCATAGCTGCCAGTGGGGATACAGTGAAGACAACGTAGATGGTGAAGCCGTGACTACACGGGCAGAATCTTATGAAATATCTCTAATACACGACAGCAAACTACCTGCAACTTTCAACAGCGGCCGATAGAGACGCGGATACAATCCGGATTTAATTTACGTCAGTGCGGCTATATCACAGCAGTGTGTGAAGAACGTCTGTGAATCTTTACCCAATACACAGCACAGACCCACCACGTGCCAAGTTGTATCAGCAGTACGCCAACAATCTGTCCTATTTAGGAGAAGATATAACTTCAAAAAAGCGGATTGGACAAAATTCACAAAATGCTTAGATGAAAGGATAGCAGACATCCAACCTGTCCCAGAGAAATATGTTGTTTTTACTAGTGCTGTGCTAGAACGCTCTTGTAAGTCAATTCCATGAGGCTGTAGGTCTCATTATATACAGGGCTTAGACCCCAGTACAGCACATACGTTGAAAGAATGTATCTCCTTTTATGAAGACAACCCATTTAGCAAGGACACTATTAAAACTGGCCGACAACTAATTCAGTCTACGGGCGAAATAAAGAGTGAACGTTGGGTTAAGCTGACGGAAGAACTTGACATGGCAAAAAAAAAAAAAAAAAAAAAAAAAAATCTTGATAAATGGCAAAACAAATAAAACAAGATCATCTAAGCTCCAAAGAAATGTCGAACAAGAAACATCTAACTTTTCCAACCCATTCACTATCAGAGAGTTGGAAGACGCCATAAAAAAGAGTAAGACAGGCAAGGCAGCCGGACTAGGTGATATGCGTATGGAGCAGATTCATCACTTTGGAAACCTTACCAAGCATTGGATTCTACAGCTTTTCAATAACTGCCTGGAATTATGCCAAATCCCTAAAATCTGGAAGAAGACTACTGTTGTTGCTGTTCTGAAACCTGTAAAGCAGCCAATAGACCCAAAGAACCTCAGGCCAATATCACTTCTGTGCCATCTTTACAAGGTTTTTGAAAGACTGTTATCGAATCGCATAACACTACTGGTCGAACCTCTTCTCATCCCAGAGAAAGCTGGATTTAGGCCACGAAAAGAACTGCCGTACACAGATCCTTAAACTGACAGCACACAGAAGATGGTTTTCAGCTCGGAAATATCACCGGAGTGGCCTTTCTCAATCTCTCTTCAGCCTATGAGACTGTACAACAGCAAATCATCCTAAGGAAGATTTACGGCCTTACCACGGACTTCAGGCTTACACAAATCGTTGCCACCCTGTCGCATAATCGACATTTCTTTGTAGAATTTCAAGGCAGGCGGATCAGATGGAGACTACAAAAGAACGGGCTCCCACAAGGCAGTGTCTTGACACCAATGGTGTTTAATACCTACACCAATGACCAACCACTTCCTCGACTTGGCAGTGGCAACTCGGGGTAAGAATTTTGAGACGGTAGAAGAAAATCTCACTGCTGCTCTGAAGATTCTCTCAGAATATTATGAGGAAAACCATCTCAAGCCAAACCCATCAAAAACTAAAACATGCTTTCATCTGAAGAACAGAGAAGCTTCTCGACAGCTGCACGTGCACTGGAATGGAAAGGAGTTAGGACACTGCAGTGCTCCAGATTACCTCGGTGTTACCCTGGACCCCTCCCTGACCTTCGAGGCACACTGCACCGCCCTCAAGCCGAGGTTTCGTAGCGAAATTGCGTACTGTCCGAGGTGACTGGTTCTGGATGGGGTGCCCACCCCCAGACAGTAAGAACAACTGCCCTGGCACTCTGCTACTCCGCTGCCGAATATGCCGCTCCAGTGTGGTACAATTCTGCACGTGCAAAAAAAGTGGACACCGCCCCGAATGAAACTTGCAGGCTGACACAGGCTGTCTGAAGCCAACAACAATACAGAAGCTGTATACACCTGCAGGTACAGCCCCAACCGATATTAGACGCGAGATAGCTGGTAACAGTGAGAGGCAAAAGATCTGCAATAACCCGGCCCACCCCTCGCACGAACATCAGCCACCACCACCTCGACTGAAGTCCGGGAAGAATTTTCTACAGTCTTCTGTTCCAGTTGACAGAGACCAAAGTATAGCCAGGGTTTAACTGTGGAAGAAAAGATATCCTGTCCATCCACAGCGAGACATAATTGAAGAAACTGTATTACCTGGTCACCGAGAAGGACGGGTGCACACGTAAGTCCTCGAACGGACTGCGTTGCGGCGTTGCGAGAACGGAGGACGACTCGAAGAAATTGGGCATCGCACAAGGCGGAGACACACTGTGCGAGTGTGGAGATGAACAAACTACAAGCCATCTCCTGGAGTGTCGTCTCTGCCCATACTCTTTTACAGGTCTCGAACTGGCCTCGGCTTATAGCAACGCAATGTTGCCAAATACTGGACATAACTAGTGTAAATGTATTTATTATGTAAAAATTGATTTCTTGCTTCTGTGCGTATTATGTAAATGTTGATTTCTTACTCTTTTTTCCCCTAAGTGTTCATTTTATTACGTTTATATGTCTTTGAATTACCCGTGTATACAAATATGCATATTTTTAAATCAGCACAGTCTGTGCCCTGGTACTGCTGACAAAGTTGTGAGGACTACCAAGTTTCTATTAAACACTGATCCATGTTCATAATTTCTGCAGAACGTTAAAAGCAATGTGCAAGTATATATACACTGAACTTGGCCATTTTGTAGCATTAGTGCAGGAATCTTCAGAACTACAACAAATTTCCCACAAATATTATTAATGTGTCATTGTAGTACACCTAACCGGACACCTGAGTGTCAACATTAAATGTTAAAGCATGTTTTTAGTGACAAGGCAGTCACAGGGTTGGAGAAGCAGTGACTGCAATAGGTATTCATTAATATTTTGGATAGCTGTCGGCCAGCACATCAAAAAATGTCACGTTTGTTGTGGCTCCAGCTCAGGAGCATTGTGAGTAGCTAGCCTGTACACAACATGTGATGCATGGGTACTCTTGTGCACAAATCTCTGAATGTTGCCTGGCAAGACACTATTCTATATTGCAGGAAAAGTCTCAACACACACACACACACACACACACACACACACACACACACACACACACACACACACACACACACGCACACGCACAGAGAGTTTCGTTTCAGGGTGTATAAATTTGATACAGATATTCTATGCACCATCAGAAAAAACAGGATCGGAAGTACTGGTCAATACTGCTATGTTGCCGAGTCGTGTAAACGACCGCCAGACTGCCAGTTTGCATCAGCTGCGAGTGAGGTAGTTGCTGTCAGGTGTAAGGTTCTCTGCATTCTAGAGTTCAGAAGAAGTGAGCCCGTAATTTCAGCACAGAGGCTATTTCGTCTCCAGTTTGTTATCGAACCACCGACCCAGAAATTTATAAGATGTCAGTTCGATCAATTTCGAAAAACCGGATGTCTCGGCACAGGATGACATGCGGGCTGACTACATGTCCAGTTAGTTCTCAGACAGTTTGTCCAGTTAGTTCTCAGACAGTTACTGTCCGACGAGACGGCAACGTACTGAACGTTTACGACCTTCATTTGTAAACTATAAAACTTTCTGTTCACAGCTGCATATAGATTACTATCTAATTTATATTTAATGAAATGACAGTTAATTAAATTTGTTTATTTTTTTAAATAATCCTGCACTTGTACTCCACATGAGGTAAAGGGGGCAGAGCTCGACACAGCTGCGTCACTAGGAGACTGCTGCTTTACCCGAACACTGTAAGTCTCGTGTGTTAACAATTAAGTTCATCACATTCCTGTTTCATTCTTTTTAAAAGAAATTGATCTGAGGATTGTAGTACAGCTGCAACTGATAACCATATACAAGTTATCTGTGATTTGGAAAGCAATACTGGGTAACACAAATGAATTAGTGTGTGAAAGTTGCTGAGGAAATTGCTCCAGAACAGTGGCATGGCTAGACTGTCTGGAGAATCCTTATCAGACTGATGATTGAAAGAAGCAAATCCAAAAACTATTTAGTTAACTGAAGATCCCATATGCTAATGCAAAAAAACTCAAACTGTATCACATATTTTTACCTGCCCTCAAAATGCTACGTAGTTTGATATGACAGAACCACTGTTAGTGGCAGACAAGACAGTAACAATGACAGTATACCACAGTTTTAAAAAAGAGCAGGGTCATTACCAATTTCTTTTGTCGTGAGCATTAAACTAATAACAGTTGTTTCTCAGATTTTTAAAGTATATTACATCTGAAGCAACATAAATGAGTTATTTAAAGTAGTGGTTATATTAAAAGCAGCAACATTTTATAGTGAACTGTGAGAGCAGTAACAAGAAAAGTTAACTGTGACTCGGATTTTGAAGGAGACATTTCCGTTTCTGCCAATACACAGCAGTCTGGACAGTGAAGACTGACGTAATACAGAAACAACTTTTTGTGCAGCCCAGTACGGCAAGTAATGTGAAAAAGGAAAAGTGGAATCATTCTGATAAAAGTTGCTGGCAACTAGTTCAATACATGTAAACATTGCAGGGATAATGCAGAGGCTGTCCGGCATTCCAGCCATTGTGGTAAGGGAAGAAATGCAGCACATGGTGATTGTCTGTGCCTGAACCAGACGAGTTGGTGCAAGTACTGACAGTCAATCTTTCCGTCCTGTCCAAACCGGTAAGTCTACCGTGACCCGGGTTTCTGGGTGATATTTCTGTAACTCTTCCCATTTCCTAACATCAGCAGTCCTTTCCCTTCAACCCTTCTGCCAGAAGAAGGAGCCACAGGTTTCTAAAGAATGTGTATTTCCACACATTCTATGTGTGTTTTGCTGCAGTACTCAGTGAGTAGATAAAAATCTATCTGACAATGTCCATCATGTGCCACAAAATACAACAGATGAAATGGGAGAACATTTTCAATGAGATGCTTTTAAGCAGGGAAATTATGGGAAATCAGTTGTAGCCAAGCATATGCACAAGACAGGCCATCCACTGACAGATAAGAATGGAAGAAAATGTGACATACCTGAAGGATTTGACATATCAACCCAGCAGCACAGATTTGATGATGTGCTTAATGTACAAACAGCAGACAGCCACAACGGATTCCGCAACATATTTGTGGACCTTTTATGATGTCAGATCTCACCTGATATGTCAGATTTTCCCAGAGAAAAATAGTAACCATTTGAATTGAGAGAGATTGTGAGTTACTTAAAGAACTGTATACTAATACAGCCGTACGTGCTGTCGTGTCGATGTAAGTCAACTGGACGGACGATGTGCGAGTGCCGAGGACATAAAATTGGACAGTTAGTCTGAGAGCCATACTTAAAACTGTTACAGTAAGCCTCACAAACTTAATTCTAAGTTATCGCATACTTCTAAGAGAGCTCAAGCTACTCCAGCATACTCATTATGTACCTACATACTGGGACAGCACACATTTCTTATACATACGCTCCTACTATATATGCACACATTTCGTAAAATTACTAGCTTACTAACTTACCGTCACTCATCGTAATAAAACTACAGATATGCGAGTGAAGCAGCGGATACCAAATAGTTAATGTATAGTTCCTCCATCTCAAAATAACACCCATTCGTCTGTCTAAGAGTAGCGCCCTGACAAAATATACCTAGTGTTGCATAATTAATGTCCTTTTTTTGTGTTCCATTCAGTTAGCTTGCTCGATTGAGTTGTTAACTGTGCCATCGTCTAGCTTTAGAGGCAATAAATTTGTACGAAAGTGAAACTAAATGACCGTATTTCAAGTTTATAAAAAATCGTCATTGTTCTGAAAGATGATATTTCACATCTAAGAAATGAAACTTCTAAGTTGCAGAAATCTTGACAAGTTCCAAACAATAAAACAACTAAACCACAAAATGTGAATGGAGAGAGTTACGAGAAGTGGAAAGGAAGCACCGAACAAATATTGAACTTAACAAATGAAATTACCTTCATAAACATAAACAGGTACAGTGTACTGTCGACAAGCGGCGACGATTGCAAAAGGGATGACAGACTTTGTAGGCAAGAAACTCTGAAATTCACAACAAAGTACAACATACTTTTGCTTGCTGATAGCTACAGAAGAAAGCTAGCTGATACTAAACAAAACGGAAATCGTTAAATTCCAGTTAGCAACGTGGTGAAGTGAGAACAGAAAACGTCACAATAGACGGAGTTTTAGATGGAAAAGTGTTTGACTAAGTATATAGAACAAAATAGATTGGGGGGGGGGGGGGGCGAGGCACAAAGTGTGGAAAAAATTTTGGCTTTAGATATACAGGTAAGTACATTATATAACAGCAATTATAACAAACGTGAATCATATTTTAAATATGAGGTAAGCACTTTTTGTGTAAAAAAAAAAATTGCAAAATTATTGCAGAAAAGATTGAACTGAGTGGCCTAACATATGAAAACAGCTCATTTCAGAGTGAACTCGAAGTCCCTAACAGCACCAAAGAAGACAAAAAATTTAAAATGACCAAACATTATCCTTGCAAGTCTTGCAATGTGAATGGCCTTTATAATAAATACATCGATCCAGAATCCCATTTCACATTATATAGAACAAAAGGTAGGCAAAAAAGATGAGTACCTCTTAAGATAATGCACCTAATCTGCAGCATGTTAGAAATAAGCTCAATTTGCTGCAACTTTTTTGTGGATGAGCACTCACCACACCTATTACTTGTAACAGAACATTAACAAAGTCAATGAAATTGAGTGTCATAAATTAAATGTTTACGCATTACCAGATAGTTACTGCAGGCAATAACAGAATTAGGGTAAGTTGGCAATATTTGTTAATTAATATCTTACATTAATAAGAATCTCATTCCTCTAACAATACATTCACAAAGAAGCAATTGAAATGACTGGTGTCACGATCCACACAGAAGCTCATTCGAGTGGATTAGCTAAACATAAAGCTATTGGAATGTGCCAACAAATTCTGACGTGTTTTGCAGTACTGATATGCTTAACAGTGCAGTTTATGCAAACAGACTACTGACCTCTGTGTTGTTGAAGACCTAAATAATGATGCAAACTGCTGTCATATAACATACATAAAAATGACAGATACATTAAATTCATATAATCTCACAATTGTAGTAAGCTCTGCCACTAGAGCTCCTGTAAGACAGATTATGC
This sequence comes from Schistocerca cancellata, assembly GCF_023864275.1. Classification (NCBI taxonomy): domain Eukaryota; kingdom Metazoa; phylum Arthropoda; class Insecta; order Orthoptera; family Acrididae; genus Schistocerca; species Schistocerca cancellata. The sequence goes on from NC_064637.1 coordinate 166,555,739, forward strand.
AGTTGCCAGCAGAAGTGTAACAGATAAAGTGTCGATTTTCATTACTCCGACCACTGCTGTCAGATGTTAAGAGTACTTAAGCTCTGCTGCACCAAAGCAACTGAAGTAACGGAGAGGAAGCGGATTCCGAATAGCGCCGACATCGGCGTCTTCGAAACTGAGCTGGCAGGAGGAGGGGTGGGACACAGTTCACTGAGCCAGAGCCTCAGAAATGAAACGGGATTAATTCTTCGTAACCGTGTCGTGGCATTTCGACAACTGCTGACCTTTCAAAGAAATAACGAGGGTACAACAAACTGTAATATTGAAATTAATACGTCTGCTAGATTGAAACTTCTGCCTGCTCAAATTAAGTTAGCCAGAATATATATGATCCCGACCATTTACATCAAGACACAAAATTACATATGTTTAAAGAAAAGTACAATAAAGCCAAAAACCTTCAAGGCAGACCTTTTACACTTCAGGAAACAGACAGACAGACAATGAGGTGACTACAGACAGACAGGCAGGCAGACAATGAGGCGACTACAGACAGACAGGCAGACAATGAGGCGACTACAGACAGACAGGCAGACAATGAGGCGACTACAGACAGACAGGCAGACAATGAGGCGACCACAGACAGACAGGCAGACAATGAGGCGACTACAGACAGACAGGCAGACAATGAGGCGACTACAGACAGACAGACAGACAATGAGGCGACTACAGACAGACAGACAGACAGACAATGAGGCGGCGACAGACAGACAGACAGACAGACAATGAGGCGACGACAGACAGACAGACAATGAGGCGACGACAGACAGACAGACAATGAGGCGACGACAGACAGACAGACAATGAGGCGACGACAGACAGACAGACAGACAGACAGACAGACAATGAGGCGACGACAGACAGACAGACAATGAGGCGACGACAGACAGACAGACAGACAGACAATGAGGCGACTACAGACAGACAGACAGACAGACAATGAGGCGGCGACAGACAGACAGACAGACAGACAATGAGGCGGCGACAGACAGACAGACAGACAGACAGACAATGAGGCGGCGACAGACAGACAGACAGACAATGAGGCAGCGACAGACAGACAGACAGACAATGAGGCGGCGACAGACAGACAATGAGGCGGCGACAGACAGACAATGAGGCGGCGACAGACAGACAGACAGACAATGAGGCGGCGACAGACAGACAGACAGACAATGAGGCGGCGACAGACAGACAGACAGACAATGAGGCGGCGACAGACAGACAGACAGACAATGAGGCGGCGACAGACAGACAATGAGGCGGCGACAGACAGACAATGAGGCGGCGACAGACAGACAGACAGACAATGAGGCGGCGACAGACAGACAGACAAAATACACCTAGGTTCACGTTACTGATGCCCTAGTTTTGTCTCCAGACCACTATACTCGCTCAGCCGAGTTGTGAACTGTACCGTCATCTCACTCTGGTGGCAACAGATTTGTACGACGCTAAAACATTTGAGACAAGTGACTTACTTCTGATCTGGCTGTGAATGAAAGAAGAGATATTCTTCTAGATGAACAAATGGCATTTTGAGACTGATGAATTATATACTACAAAACTGTTTAATAAAAAGGAGTGTTATTTCTGTGTTTTGGCTTTTACTTTTACAATGTGTTAGATTAAATCCTCTATAGAATTAACTGTTTTAGCAAATTTAGTAGATCTAAGAGAGTAAAAATGGCACATTCCACCGTCACGTAAAGAAATCTCGGCTTCGTACAAATTGATGATGGAGGTTAAATTCTGTGATGGAAGTTAAATTATTAGGCACAGAACTGAATGGAGAGAGAGAGAGAGAGAGAGAGAGAGAGAGAGAGAGCAGGCACTATGAATTGCTGCCTCTGTCTCGTTAAGATACGGGCTCTCCAGGTGGTGCACAAATACTCCCGTGTGAGCATGCAATTAACAATAATCGTGTGCCACCCACAGAACGCTACTGGAATAGTCCATAAACTTCTGTGCCTGAACTGTTATTGAATTATTATGAAAGAAATAAATGACAAACGACAGTACACCAAAGTTTTTTATGCTTAACAAGAGTGCCAGAGACTTAACGCGATAGCACCTTTCGAGAGCACGTCAAAATTGTGTCGATAGTTATGAGTCGATAGAGTGTGGCCACACCAATCCACTTGAGGATAGTAGCCATACTGAACTGTATCAATGTTTGGAGCAGCCGTCACAGAATTGGACACTTCGAGGCCACACCAGCTTCTTGCAGTCGGCTGGTACTCGGCACTACAAACTGCCTGCCTCATAGCTTTCTTGCCGCGTGTAGGTCAGTGCCAGCTGTGTGCTCGATGCGTCGGTGCGGTATTGTGTGTTCACTTGTGGTTTCAGTCTCGCACAGACATGTGTTCGGTAGTGAGCAAAACGCAGGGGCTACAGCCAACGTATAGTGCTGCTCTGGTCGGTGTACGTACAGGGTGAAAAGACATTTGAAAACAGTCTAAAATTCTCGTATCGAATGTACTGAAGCTCTTCACTGATCTGACTGACAGTGAAGAAGCCTGGGATAATGTAGATTTTCTGCAAGTTCATAAAATGACAGCAAAACATTATGCTGTTCCCAATTTGACTGCATTCTGTATTAACAGTGCAGTAACGATGGCAGAATCTCTCCATTTCGATACTCTGAGAAAAGGATGTAAATAAAAATGAAAGTCTACAGAATTTGATGATTTTTACAGAAAGTGTCAGGTATAACTGCAACAGAGGGAAGTACCCAACAGCTAGAAAAACAGACTGATCTCTGTGAAAAATATAAATTATTCTGGCTCAGAGACCTCCGTTCTTGTCTTCTCCACTCATTCGGTTTTGATGCAGAAAGTATAATAATGGACAAACATTTTTATTGGAATGGAGAGACACTGTAGCAGCAAGAAAGAAATTTTGTGTATGATGCACTTATTCATGCCGAGGACGATAGTTTTGTAGCTTACTTTGATAAAACACGGGTTTCACAATACCACGAGCGAAAATATATTTTGGTCGACTTCTACAGAAGTATTGGCCAGAAAGTACCTACAATTGTTTTTGTATAGCATACATCGACGGTTCGGGTAGTGGGTGCGGTGGCAAAGGGTCAGTAGGAGCTGCAAATAAAAAAATTTCAGGAGGTAGGGAATATTCTCGGTCGTATTAATGTGAGCTGTCGGAAGTAAAATCCCGGCACCCGAGTTGCTGCGTATCCGTGCTGCTGCGTACTGTTTCCCTCGTAAATAAAATGAGTTTATATGTGATGTGATAGAATAATGCTGTCTCCAATGTTACCAAAACTTATTTCACAATCTTCTTAGAAACTTTCTCACTAGAAGTTTCTACGAGGTCCAGCAAAATGCAAATTCATCAGCAATGACATTTCTTATTACACAGGCAGAACAGTTTCACATGCCTCTTACGGTATTTTATTTTTTACCTCAGAACACTTTTCTGTTTTCACAATGAAATATGTATCACATGCATCTAAAGACTTTGATAATGTTTATATATAATTTTCAATGGAATAGATCCATGGTTCTGTTTCTTTTCTCCCCCCCCCCCCCCACACACACAACTGCAATAAGAAAACATTTTTCTTCAAAATTTCTTGGAATGTGAGATTAGCTTTCTGGGAGAAGACCAAGGACAGAACACTAAAGCAGTACTGGGTCACAAAGTGAACAGTTGAGATGCCTATGCACAGGAAGGTGCACGATATGGAGGTGGACTAAAATCACGTATCACTTTTCCCACTAGCCCCCCCCCCCCCCCCCCCCCCCCCCCCCCCCTCTCCATGACACTGAGAATGGACTGAACAACCCTGCAATGTTCTCGCAGGTTATCTGTCCCAAATTCTCACAACCTGTCAGAAGTTGAAAAAAGGTAAATAAAAAAAAACAAACAAGCACTGATAGATTCACAGCCTCAGGAAAAATTAGGTACAGTTAATTCAACTTACACAGTTACAAACGCACAGAAAAACAGTGGCAAGCTTCGATGAAAATAATTCTTTGTATAGTAAGAATTATTAATTATCTTTGGATTACATAAGCTCTAGTTCAGTCTTTTCGAGCTCGTGTCCCCGTTTATAGCCATTTACTCCATCACATTTAGCCTCTAAAAGGGTGATGCTCGTCTTCCTTTTCCCTCCTAAAACAAACACAAAACTAATGGATTTTTTCTTTTTTTTCGCCTATCTACTCATGCAGGCCACAGTTCAGTCTGACTATGTGACTGAAACAGGCACAAAACTTATATAATGAAGGCACTCATTAAATATTACCACTGACTGCAGTGACAAACAACAGTGAGTATTTAGCAAAAATGCGACGACCGTGCAGTTAAATGCGTAATTATTGTGCACGTCAGTACTGGACTAGATACAATTATTTTTGGTAGGTGAGGAACTATTTGGTAACCTATTCTTGTGAAATAAATGCTGGCTGTACAAAAAATGTACAACGTTATCATTACAGCTTGTCACTCAAGAGAGAGCAATCGAGTGTGGTGTGGAGCTGAATTGTTTTGTTGACATCTCATTTAGTATTTGTGCAGACAATATGGAAGGTGTGTAATTTCATATATATAGCGAGTCTAAAGTGGTATCTGAGTTCAAAAAGGCACAGAAACAGCACAGCCAAAGAACGGCAAATTTTTCAATAGTAGTACACCTCGTGTTGCAATTGGCTACTCTACAGTGATATTCTTCAGTGCAGGCAGGCTTCTTCTGCTGAAACAATCCACGTGACAATACCTCAATGTGGTATGTCACGCCATCCGCTGCTATCGTGTGGCAGGCCTGCAACAAACCGAGAAAAGTCAGAGGTGCCATGTAAGAACTTAAAAAGAAAATCAAGCTCTAAAGAGGCAGGGGCAAAGGAATAATGACCACTGCAGAAGCACTTTTTTAAATTGTGTAAAACACGAACAATGAGACTGACATTATGATTATTTTTATTAACATTTCGGCTCTGCCAGGACATGCAATGAACAAGAAATGGCATTTAAGACTTTTTCTCAGCCTCTCTTTTTCCCAATACTAATTTGATTTTCTCAGATTGGGCTCTTTTCTTATCCTCAGGCCAAATGGTGCCCAGTTGTGAATTTTCAGCTTATATTTTTTCCTTCTCAACTGACAACTTTAGAACGCATTTAGAAATTTCTTAAGTGAAACACCATCACAAAAAAGGAAGCAAGAAAGATATGTTACATTTCTCTGCTGCCTGTAGTTTCAAAACTTCTGGAAAAAAGGACTTTATGAAAAGACTTGTAATTTTTTTTATATAAGTTACCAATAGAATCACAACAAGGCTTTAGAAGAACCACTCAACCGAAACAACGATGTTTTCTCTTCTAAATGACGTGCTATAGGCATTGCATAGGCAGGAATATCAAAGTCCTGAGATATCATTACTTATGATAAATTGCTAAGTATTAGGGGAACAGCACACAGATGGATTAAAGCATGTGTCCATGAAAAGAAAACAGCTCAGTGATAAGACACGAAGTGTCAGATTTATTAGCAGTCAAATACTGAGTTCCCCAAAATTCCATACTGGCTACAATCCAGTTTTATGTTTTTACTTTATGTAAATGATTTAGATGTAAGCAGTATTACAGACAACAGTACAGATTTGCAGATGACACCAGCATTTTAATTACAGCAAGTATGAAAGAAACCTTCAGGGTGGGCGGAGACCAGCGGGGGGGATTAATGCTCTCACAAACAAACTACAATAATTTGATGCAAACAATTTGCAGCATGATGCTGGTGAAAAATAGGTTCACAACGTGCTTCATAATTGAAATAAACGGTAGTAGCTTTGTCATAAGTTTCGTTAAGAAGGATATTTTTTTATTTCTTAAAGGTGACTACTTTTGGATACCTATGTCCAGTTTCAAAGCACTTGTATTGTATGCCTACGTGCAAAAATTGCCTACGCAGTGACAACCGAAGTAGCCCAAAAGCTGACTCAACAGTAAACACACCATACAGGATACGCACTGGAGGTCTCCAATGTCTGTTCTATGTGGTCTGTTTACTGCTGTTGAGTCAACCACAGTGGGATCATCACTGCAGCAGCAATTTTTGTACGTAGGCTTTCGCACGTATTGTCACGATTAAAATATAAGTGGTTTGAAAATGGACATAGACGTCCAAAACTAGTCGCCATTAAGAAATAAAAAAGGTAGTTCTGAATGAAACTTATGATGGAGTTACTTCCATTTATTTCAATTATGTAAATAATCTGGTAATAACTATGGAAAAAATTGTTGAAATGGACATATTAACCACCCATAATAGGACACCAGCTAATCCTCATATTCAAATGAATGGACAAGCAACAGGGGTAAAAAACAGAACACTATTTCTCAGGATGTCGATACAACAAGACATGAAATGGGATAGATATGTGGACTATGTGATGAGAAAACTAAGAAAAACATATTTAGCAATACGAATACAAAGAAATGTTCATCATATTGAAAGCTCAGGCTTATATATTTTGATTATACTTGCTTGATATTGAAATACGATGTAGTATTTTGGCTAAACTGTGGAACAATTCTGAAATCACTAGGATTGCAGAAGTAGTAAATAATTATTATTTTCTTACAGTTATGAAGTGGTTTTGAGCACCACCAAAAACATGTATTGGAATTCATATATTTCAAAACATTAAGAATCCTATTTGCTATGTGCATTAGCATATATAGCTTAGTGTTTAAAATTAAATATATAAATATTTCTGAATAAAATGTTTTCATTGAAAAAAAGGGAAAGAATATAAAAAGCAAAGAGTGAGACTTGAGGTTCACATAAGAGTACATCCATTTACGCCTTACTGAATCATTCAAAACAGATTTTCATCTGCATCTGAGTCATGCTTTTTGTTATTTTTCTGGAAAATATGAAAAGAAAAATGTCCTGCAAATTTTTTTGTCTCAGGAGTGAAGAGGCTACCTAGCTTAGCAGTAACTCGTGTACTGTGGGCTGTCAAAATGATTTCTCCTCGATGCTGATGAACTTTTCATATTGACAATTTAGTTTTATCACAAGCACTTTCATATTTTCTCCGTGTTAAATGCAATATCAAGGTACAAATTAGGTCTTTGTTCCTCATGTTTCTGCAGCACTACTGATCACGATTTGAATTTCTTCTTCTTCTTCTTCTTCCTCCTCCTCCTCCTCCTCCTCCTCCTCCTCTTCTAAATTTGTTCTTGAGTCTTTGCTTCCACTGTTCTATAAATTACTGCATATCATTTCACCATTTGTAGCGTCTTCACTTAGAACTGTTTCTTTTATATTAATGTTTACTTTTTTTGGCGTGTAAAGATAATGATAAGTACAATGGCATGTATTTAACTACATTTATTTTTACACATGTGCACAATTTGTCAACAGACACCCATAAACTAATTATGTAAAGTTTCTAAGCTATTACCACTGACCAGCTATGGCTTATTTGCAACAAGTTTCACAAGAAGAGTTACATTGGTGGCCCAAAACATTACGACCACTGCTCGCCAGGAGTCTGAATGCTGCCTCACGGCACAGTAAGGAATGTACGTACGTGGAGCACAGACGAACAGGGAATCATTCTCATTACGACAAGGTCACAAGCGAGGGAATTCACTGACCGGAGTGAATCGGACACTCCACGATGCCCGCTGCCTGGGAAAGACATCTCGGAAATGCCGAAGCCTGTCACCTGGTCACGAGTTTCTACTGTGAGTATCTGTGAAAAGCCATCACCGTACACTGAAACCACAAGTAGGTGACAAGGTAACGGATGCCCACACGTCATCACAGAACGTGAAGTTCAGGGGCTCACCGGCTCTGTAAACCAGGAAATGTGCCGATCTGCAGCCCATTTGAAGGCAAAGTACAGTGCCAATGCAGGAAGGAATGTTTTTAGAGCAGAGCATTTGCCACATCTCAGTTAAACGTGGAGCTCTGCAGCAGATTGCCCTCTAGGCATACCCACGTCGATCTGACGACATCGTCGGTTACGAATCCAGTGGGCACAGGATCATTGAGATTGTACAATGTATCGACAGAAATGGGTCACTCTGTCAGACGAATACGAGGTCTGTTCAAAAAATTCCACATTTTTCTACACTTACCTTTTACTTATGTACATACTCAAAATACTCTCCTCCACAATTGATACATTGCTCCCAATGTCATTTCCACTTCCGGAAGCAGGCTCGGTACACTTCTTGCTGGACTGCACGAAGCACAGTCTGTGAATTTTCTTTTATCTCGTCTATTATTGACAATATTCATCATTTCAATTGGGTTTTCAACTTTTGAAATAAAAAAGTCCACAGGTGCCAGGTCTGGTGAGTACAGAGGACGGGGCAGCACACTGATTTCGCTTTTTGTGCAACAGCCGTGCACCCGACAAATGTGCTGGTGCGTTACTGTGACCGAGAGCCACGAATTGTCCCCCTCACATTTCAGGCCATTTCATTCTCACATTTTCTCGCAGGTGATGCAACAAGTCCCAACAGTACCGTGGGCTAATAGTTTTTCCCTGTGGCACAAATTCATGGTGAACAAATCCTTCAAATTCGAAGAAAACTGTCAAAGCACTGTTTTGACATTTGATCTGACCTGACGAGCCTTCTTTGGTCTCGGAGAACCTTTCCTGACCCACTGTGAAGACTGAACCTCGGTCTCAACATCATACCTACAGACCCACGTCTCATCACCAGTTACGATTCTCTTAACATCTCGTTCTCATTTGCGTGATCCAAAGGCTCTTCACAGATTGTGAGGCGAAGGTATTTCTGGTCTCAACTCTTGAGTCGAGGGATGAACTCGGCGGAAACACTACGCATTCCGAGATGCTGCATCAGGAGTTCATCACACAATCCAACTGAAATGTTACATTCTTCTGCAGTCTCTCTGTAAGTCACCCTTCAATTGGCACACACGATTTTGTTTACTTTTCCGACACGAGGGTCGTCGGTAGACGTCGAACGGCGTCCTGAGAGACAGTCACCTTTAACTTCCATATGGTTATTTTTAAACTGTGTAAACCATTCATAACACCGAGTACGGCTTAAGCACTCGTCACTGTAGCCTTCCTGCATCATTTGGTGTGTCTCTGTAAAGATTTTCTTGAGTTGCACGCAAAATTTAATGCAGAAGCATTGCTCCTCTAACTCTGCCACCTCGAAATTCTCACCACGTTCTACTCAATAGAGCACTGAATAATAACTAACAAACGTACAACAATGAAACTTCCAGCAGTTAGATATTCAATGCAGGTGTGTGCAGTCATGCCAACCGCATTTCGCTCCAACACACCACTGGCGCGAAATTACGAATGTTTTGGAATTTTTTGAACAGACCACGTAATGTTTTTCATTACACTAGGTCGACGCACGTGTCCGCGTATGCCACCGTACGCGCAAACGTCCGCTCGATACGTTCACCACGGTGACACCGCAGACCGATTGTAGGCAGTACTTTGCTCTGGGAGACATTTATCTGGGTCTCTGCGGGACCTGTGAGAATAACTGAAGCCACCATCTCAGCTACGGACCGAGCAAACATCATTAAGGACAATCTACTTCTCTCCGTGTCCGATACCTCCCTCCCTACGAGGGATCTCCGAGCAGTATAACTGCTCCCGTGACACGGCCAGAATCGGGCTACAGTGGTTCGAGGAGCAGAGGGAATGCATCTGGGACACTACTGGGTGCTAGCTGAGTGTCCACAAACCACCGGCTTACAATTTACGGGAAATGTGTGAGCCGTGCAGACACACCCAGTGGCACGCACATCTGGAAAGCCACGGGGTACTTGTCGAATCCACACCGTGCAGAAGTACTCTTCGTTCTGGAGGTGGACCGGCAGCTGCTAAAGGTCACAATGTTCTGACTCACCAGCTTACGTTCTGCGAGGTACCTAAAATGCCCGACTGCCAAAGGAGGTGCACGCAAGTCGACTGAGGGTCACAGCACCACATATTATTCTTACAGATATCTAAGTTCTGTTAGGCTGCAAGTCATTGTAATTACCGTATGCTGTGCAGACCAAGAGAAGCTGCCTTTAGCTGGAGATATTTCAACCTCTCCCTGTCAGCTGCAATAATCTTCATCCTCTCTCCAGTAGAAATATCGAAAAATGTTTCGTAAAATGTACTGCATGCAGCAGTCAGCTGAAAAGTTAAAAATATGTACATTAAATTAAGATTAAACGGAAAGGAATTCGGGGACCAAAAAATTTTTTACAATAGCTGTTTGTAGATGAGGATATAGATGTGAAAATAATCTACAATTTCATTTACAGTATGAAAAGTATATACCAGATTTTCAAAAATACACTGTCCAGACACACAAACACGGCCATCGCCTGTGTCGAAAGTCGACGTGCAATAACCACTCGAGAGATGGCAGGCGGCAATGCTACCAGTGGAGGGCATATAAATTGTGTCAGGTGATGCAGAAAACAGTGCAGTCATTGTCATAATGCAGAACTGGAGCTATTTATCTGACGTCCAAAAGGGAACGATTATCGGATTTGTGTCAAGGTCGGAAGCATTTCCGAAAAAGCCAAGTTTGTAAACTGCTCGTGTGACGTCACAGTTGAAGTATACCGTGTGTGCAAAAATAGCAGTATCCAAAACCGTCGCCGAGACAACTGTGTCACAGACGACGGGAGCGAGCGGAGGCTACGGAGGTGTGAACGGGCAAATAGACGTGCTACTTTTGAACAACTGAATGCCCGGATGAACCGAGGGGCTACCAACAGTGTCTCCTAAATGACTGACGAGAGAAGACTGCCGCGTACGGCCTCCGCACCAGGCACCCGGCTCGTGCACCTGTGCCGACTGCCGTTTTCTCGGCGACAGAAGCCGGAGTCTAAATGCCAGTACTGCAACTGGACGTCCACCGAGCTTCGACAGGTGACCTTTCCAGATGGGTTTGACAAAATAGTTCAATTGGATAGATAAAAAATCTACTCACCAAGTGGTGGCAGAACACACACATAAAAGAGGGCTGTAATTAGGTAAGTTTTCAGAGCCAGTGGCTCCTCCTTCAGGCAGAACGGTTGAAGAGGAAGGAAGAGGGGTGAAGGAAAAGGACTGAAGACGTCCAAGAAAAGGGCTAGATTTTGGGAAAGTCAGAACTGCAGGTCAGGGGAGACTTACCGCACGGGATGTGAAGTAAGACCGATTCAGTGTTTTCTTCTCATACCGTGGGGTTAAGTCTCCCCCGGCCTGCAGTTCTGTGTGACTTTCCCAAAATTTACTTCTTTTCTCAGACATCTCGAGTCCTTTTCCTTCACCTCCCTTCCTTCCCCTTCAACCGTTCTGCCTGAAAAAGGAGCCACTGGCTCAAAAGCTTCCCTACTTACAACCCTCTTTTACTCGTGTGTGTTCTGCCGGCATTTGGTACGTAGATTTTTTTATATGTGCAATTAAATTATTTCATACGTGCAGTTTGCTTTTCCTCGGCATAATGACATCTGCCGGCAGGACAGTGCACGTGTCACGTAGCTCACACTGTACGAGTGTGGTGCGATGAGTGCCAGGGAGTGTTTACCGTACTCTCCCCAGATTTAAACTCAGTCGGAGCTCCTCGATCGGGCTGTTCGCACCACGTATCCTCGACTCGGAAACCTAGTGCTGTCGGGCACAGCCTCGGAGTCGGCACAGCTCCACATCCCTGTCGCTATCTTGACAGGTGGCCACATTAATGTGACTGGACATGTACTGCTTAACAATTTTTTAGTTTAATTTCAAATTTGAAGTATTTTCAAAGCTATTAAAAGAGGTATTTGCTGCTTCTACAAAAGGTGAACACCAACAGGCCAAGATGCACTACTTATGGGAATGGGTAAAAGCAACAACTTCTTAAATATTTTCAAGCCATAAGAACAACAAAACAATAGGATTCCACCACATAAGTATGCATTCTAGGTAAAGTCACACTGCAACTACGAACAATAGCAGTCTACAGATTCTATTAAATGTCTTTTCGTGCCGGGCAGCTTAATACGTATCTTCCTGTTTGAACGGCAGCTAATGGAAGCCCGCTCGTTTCCTACCGGTATAGTTACAAGTTTAGACAATTTCCAAATCGGCAAACTCTCGAGAATGCACGAGACAGTGCACGGAACTAAATTGTTACAGACAGCAGAAGAGTGTCACAATCCTTCTACGATATTTTTGTTAAAGCTGTGTGTTGAGTTCAATGTGACGTGACCGATATTTCTCGAAGATGTGTTCAGTTTGTGTGTGCACCAGCAACAGAACTGGTATGCTACTCTTGATGTATAAAAATGACAAAGCTCAACACACTTGGCAAAATGGACAACTGATCATTTCTTGAGAGGGACCGTGTGGCCTCAATTTTGGCATTGTGGAGCCTCCAAGTTTCAGGGCACTGTCTTCGGATCCGCACAGCTCTCTAATCGGTTATAAAATTAGAGACAGACAGAAAGGCCGTCCAGTACTTACCTTCACGAGGTGAAACACCAGTGGTGCTGATACACCACACACACGTGAAAGTAGAAAAAAATTCCCAGCTGTCCAAAGCATTCTACTCTAATTTAAATTAGGTGGCATCTAATTTTTATGGTCCAAAGGAGGAGGATTTGTCACAACAAGACTGTCTGCTGGAAGCCACCACAGAGCTCTGCAGAGACTCAAAAATCACTATAATGTCTCAGTTTTCTACAAAACTCGAGCAAAAAATATTAAACGCAAGATATGGTATAATGTTCTCATGAAGTGTTTCAAAATTCTGTAGTTAATTTTAATTTACATTTTCACACAGTGACAACAGTTGCAAACCCTTCCTCCACCAACTGACCACCAGAAACTTATCTCTGCAACAGATCTTTCCAAAATCTTGTATCACTTTGTGTTAACAACACGAAACACTTTCTGCCATTAACAAATTGATGATACCTTCATATCTCAGGACGTGTCATACTGAACAATTCATCTTTTAGTCAAGTTGTGTCATAAAGTTCTTTTCCCTGTCAATTTAATTCAGCAGCTCCTCATCAAGTACTCAATCTACCCATCTAATCTTCAGCATTCTTTATAGCAGCACATTTCTAAAACTTCTGTACTCTTCTAGACTGAACTGCTTATCAGTCATACTTCACTTCTGTACGAAGCTTTACTCCAAAATACCTTCAGAAAAAAGTTCGTAACAACTAAATTTATTTTCAATGTTAACAAATTTCTCCTGCCTCTTTTCTTCTTATTGCCAATCTGCAATTTTCATTTTCTCTAATTTGGCCATTGTCAGTTATTTTGTTGTCAAAATAACAAATTGCATCTACTACTATATTTCTTAACCTACTTCCCCCAGCATCTGTTTATTTAATTCATCTCAATTCCATAACTGATTTTTGTTCACACTATAACTGCTTTTCAAGACACGATCTATTCCATCTAACTGCTTTTCTGTGCCCTTTCCATCTTTGACAGAATTAAAATGTAATAAGAAAATGCAATTTTTTTTATTTCTTCTCTGTGAAATTTAATTTCTATTCTCAGTTTCTTTTACTGCTAGCTCGAATACCATCGGGGGGGAGGGGGGGCGGGATGGGGGGGGGGGGGGGGGGGGGGGACGGCAGAACCTTATCCACTACCTTCTAAACTATTGCTTCCCTTACATGTCCAACACTTACAACTGCAGTCTGCTTTTTGAACAAATTGTAAATATCCTTTTTTTTCCCTGGATTTTGAGCTCGCTACCTTCAGAATATCGAAGAACATATTGGCACTGACGACGTCAAAAGCTTTCTGCAAACCCAAAAATTCTATTATTATCATTCCTAGCCTTTTCCCTGTAGCTCTGCCCGCGTATGCGCTCGACTTTCATATTGGACACACCTCATCCACCCACCTCTAACTGGCCACCTCAGTCTGCCTAATCTTCTCCTCCCCCTCCCTCTGCCCATATCCTCCTCCCCTATCTCCTTTCCTTCCCCCTCCTCCTCTCCCTTTTCCTCCAGCCCACTATCCACCTACAACTTCCACCTGCCACACGCACCTCTACCTCCACCCCTCTCTCTGTCCATTTCCTCCTGCCCACACTCTCCCGGACATACACACTTACACTCTCCTTTATAACTAGGAGACTATTAACTTTACTGGCGACATCAGACCTCTTGAACCATTACACATTCAAATTTTCTTTGAAATTTCTACTGTTTAGTTTCTATATTCCAGCCTTTAGTGTTTCATTCTTTACAATCGTCATTTTCTTCATCAAAATTTTCTATAATATGTGCCATTTTTGCTGAAAATTTGTGGTTTTTACAAATAGTATTAATTTAATCTTTGTTCTCTGTATCTTTCATTTGGAGTCAAACTGCTTTAAGAGCTTTCTGAATTTATTGGATCCATTTTCCTACTGTCTGCTTTCTAAGACTTCTTGCCACAAATTATTGTGAAATTCTGTTTTCTCACATTCGCAAGATGCAAGAGAATTAAGAGATTCTTTTCTTCTTCACTGTGCCGATAATTTGGTCAATCTATCGACAGACAGTTTCATCTGGGAGGAGTCTCCACAATCCTTTGTCTGTGGTTTTTCTATTTGTGCAATCTCTAATAATAATTCTTTCAGTTTTGAGAAGATGATCACTTCTTTCATTTTTATTTTTGAACAGGATTCTGAAAGCATATGTGGCTTCCGCGAGAGTTACAGATTTATAGTGTTTGATCAGTGCCTACTACAAGCATTTCTTATTGTTCATCATTTCAATTTGTTGCTCTTGCATCTGCCATATTTGCAGTAAAAATAATTTCTTATTATAGGCTGATCAGGTTAGAAATTGAGTTTCTTTTTTTTCCATTTTCTCAGTTCTGTTAACCACATTTTTTTTCTAATTCAAGTTATGCTCGACAATTTCTCCCGAGATATTTAAACAGTAGGAATACGTTTTAAGGTGATTTCTCAGACTGGTGATCTGGGGACGAACTTCTTCCACATTGAGAGCTAAATCATTTGCAAATGCTTGTCAGTTTCTTTTTATTAAGGGTTTTGCTCCAACTCCTTTGTGTTTTCTTTTTGCTAAATCTTCATGCCAAAAACCTGTTTTTAATTTCATGTCAAATCTTCTCGTTTTTTTCCCCCGAAATAGCTTCATTTTTCGCACCTAGAAAAATTCTGTCCTTGAGAACTGCTGAGCAGACTGCTCTGTGCAGCAGGAGGCTGGCAGTGGTGTGTGTGTGTGTGTGTGTGTACGGCACAGCTGTCCGAGCTGCCATTTGCTGGTGGGGTATTTCAGCCTGCTAGCTGTCAACGTTCTACCTTCTCCCGAAAGTACAATATATTTCATCTTGTGAACATTCGCAACTGAGAAACATATTTATAGAATTAAAATACGCTTCAGTTGCTAGGAATTTTCTTACTTTATTCCAAGGCTGGTTTCGAAGCTTAACGCTTCATCCTCAGGTGCCACCAAATAATCACAGAAAGATAAATGTGTGGCATTTGGGTCACTAGTGGGAGATCACACCCACATCAAACGAACACACGAGAGCGTAGGACCCGCAACAGCAGTGCCCGCCTAGAGAGGGCGACACCGAAATGACTAGAGTCGGCGCGACCTCCTGCGAGTGACCGACACGACCACCACACATTTATGTTTCTGTAATTATTCGGTGGCACCTGAAGACGAAGCTCTAAGCTTCGAAACCGATCGTGGAATAAATTAAGAAAATTGCTGACAACTGAAGCAGATTTTTATTCTATAATTACATCCCAAAGGTGTTCCATTGGGAGTGGGAACTCTGGGCATGCCAGTACATTTCAGGAATGTTACTGTTTACAAACCACTGTCTCACACATGCCGTTCTACGACTGGTGACACTGTTATGTCGGTACAGAGCATTGTCGTCTGCCAGCTGTTCCTCTATTGTATGCAGTACATAATGCTGTAAAATATGTTCGTATCCTTCTGCATTTAACATTTTCTTACGTGCAATAAGGGGCCCACACCCCAACTGGGAAAAACACCCCTACAGTATGACACCACATTCTCCGTACTTCGCTGTCGGCACTACTCACCACAGCAGGTACCGTCCTCTAGGCATTCGCCAAACCCTAACCCTCCTGTCAGATTGTCGCAGGGCGTACGTTAAGGGTACAAAGTCTCTCTTATGTATCCTGATTTTATATCCTTGTAGTGAGGCTTCAAATGTAGGAACAGGCAGGCCGAGTTGAGAATCAGTGCATTTCTCGTTAAGGAGATAATTACCATCATTTCTTTTTTAGAATTGTTCCGTTTTCGTAGTCTGTAGTTGTCGTATTCTCGTCCGAGGTATTCCTTTCGAGCTACGTGTGGTGCCGAGAGCAGTCGGGCTGCCGGCGACGTCATCGCACGTATCGGCAGAGAGAGCTCGGGCCGGATGCAGTTCGTGAGGAATACCGAAGACCGGAACGTAGAGCTGACAAGAATTTCGAAGGGAAAGTCAATTGTTTCTGGCACGAGAACGAGATTTTTAGTCATCTCTCTTGTCTGTATTCGCCTACGTTTATAAAGGAATAATAGGTCATTATTCTGTATTCGAGGAATGTCACTTCTCATTTAGTAGAGTAGTGTCATACAAAACAAAGGATTCTGTCCCGAGTCGATCGACATTTGCTCTACTGAAGACGGTCAGAGACCCTCGCGTGTAGCACAATTCGTCAAACCAATCAGTCACCCACTGTCCAATGACATCACTCTTTACTCCGCCTCGAGTGTCGCCTGCCGAGAACTACAGAAATGTACAGCTTACTAGGAGCCGCTCGACCATTGTATTTCATTCTTTTTAACTGCCTACACACAGTCATCGTGCTAGCTGGACTGACAGTAAGAATTTAGGAACTTTCAAATGTTTCCTTCAACAGATTTAGCACGGTCGCTTACAAACACCTCCCGCAATGCCCGACGACCCCCGTCTGTCAGTGAACGAGATCTGCCCGGTCTCCGCTTACCTACGGTCTTTCCTCCGTACTTCCACTTCACGATCACACAGCAGTCGACTGGGGTAGCTTTACGAGTGACAAAATGTCTCTGACGGATTTTTTATTCCGGTGACATCAGACGACCAGCCCACATTCGAAGCCCGACCGAGCCGTTCTGCTGTTACTGCTCCTCTGCTGACCACACGATAAGGCCCACCTCCTTTCGTACCGGCAGGTCCGCCTCGCGTGGTACCCGGTGCCCGATTCGCTGTTACTCGAGGGTGTCCTCACACTTTCGATCGGACGGTGTACCGGTCGAGTGTCCGAACTCTACCTTACTAGACGGCGCAGGTGGTAGCCGAACTGACCTAGAAACGGTACACGGTGAACCATTTAAAGTCCCAATTTCACAGAGACTCGCAGGTAGGCCGAGGAATTATTTAAACGAGAGTCGGCCGCCAGTAGCCTCCGTGCGAGGCATCACCGGGCACACTTCTCAGTCAGCTCCTTCGGCAGAAGATTGCGATCTGCGAGACGAGACGGGCACCTCGAGTTCAGTTCTCGCGACACGAGGTCCGTGCGCCCGCGCTGCAGTTACTCGTTCCTCGGTCGCACCCACTGTGCTCTGCTCTCCTACGCTTGCCAGAGGGCACCTTCCTAGTAAGTTCTTTACTGTTTTAACCCAGCTCTCTTTTGAATATCTTTCTCTAGTTTCTAAAATTACTCTCCAGTAACACCAATACGAAAGCATCTCGTGCAGTCATTTCACTGAAAACCACGGTGAAGTTCAATACCTCTTTCAGCTTCTACGAAATTGTACAACAGCAATCTACATCTAATGAGGTAGTACGTATTTATCAAAGACGTGTATCGAGCTTCACTTTACAGCTAAAGATGCACTACCGAGCCACTAGTATGTTCACATTCTGAGTGCATATCATCAAATATCTAGAAGTTACGGGCAATATCAGAAGAGGAGCTACAAATGTTTATCACTATTACTTACACAGTGGCTCTAACAGCCCCCAAATCTGGAAGGCAGCAATAAAAATAAATTTATAATAACTGGCTTTCCAGAAATTTTCACCATTGAAAACTACAATAACTTTTGCAAACTAGTGTCAGCATAATGGCGGTATAATTCAAATCACTCTCAGAGGTCACATCGACAGACAGAAAGAGTATCAGTTGAGTAATTATTTCATACCACTAAATGAACGAAACTGTATCAATAGAATCGTTTCGACATACTGAACAAGTGTACCTGATCAGTAGTATGGTACGAAGCCACATCAAAATTTCTTCCTTTACCAGTAGTTCGGCTAGGAACCACCCACTAATGTTTATAAAAGAGTCAAATACTGGTATTTGTCTACCCTCACAATCATCTATTCTAGCAGATACCTGTGCATAAACTTCTAAGGAGAAATATTGCAATTTGAGGTGCAGGTATCACAGACAACATGGAGTGGTTATCCAAACATGTATTACAGATACGCACGTATTACGTGACAAACTGTAATATACTGACCAAGAATTATCCTAAAGTTCACTGTTCACAACAAATGTTTTCATTTATAATGAATTGAAAGTCAAATAA
The DNA here is from genome assembly GCF_023864275.1 of Schistocerca cancellata. NCBI lineage: Eukaryota > Metazoa > Arthropoda > Insecta > Orthoptera > Acrididae > Schistocerca > Schistocerca cancellata. The sequence continues at coordinate 166,574,307 of NC_064637.1, forward strand.
CCTTCAGCTTTCACTGACGTTTATTCAATTGATGGCACATCGGCAGGTGGCCACATGAAAACGTGTGATATCAAATGATTAATAGTTCGTACGAAAGTATTAATTTGGTAAAGTTTCCCCTCCATATTTCTCAGCCGGGGTCAAACAAACAGCAGTGTGATCGGTTTCGACTCGTCAGTAAGTCGTAATACGATAATTTATTACGGGGTCACACCTGGTCACGACACTGTGTGACCGAAGGCTGAGAAATGCAGAGAGAGAATTTCATTACGTTACAGTCTCTGTGTCAGACAGTACGGCTAGGCCGGGCATTAATTTGCCGACATACAGTTTTTATGAAAAATTCTGGCCGGAAACAACAAAAATAGTTTTGCCTACCCCTAAACAATTACACTTCACTCGGTGGCAAGTGCTATTCTCTTTTCCAAAATAACGCACACTACTTCTTCGTAATTCTTTGAACAGGTTCTACTATTTTGGAGCAGAATTTAAAAAATTTTCAACATCACATTTTTATGTGAACAATGAAAGCTTCGATAAAACCTAAAATTTATTAAACGTGCTACACGATCAGAAGTATCCAGGAGCCTACTGGAGGACACTAACACAGGGTGTGTCGCCCTCTGCCTGTATGACAGCTCCCGCTCTTCTCGGACACTTTCAATGAGGTGCCCGACGTCCACGGAGGAACAGCGGACCATTCTTCCTCGAGAGCTCAAACCTCAGGTCAAACACTGAAGTTACAGTCTGTAGCGTAAGAACCGTACCCGTTCAAAAAGTACGCCGGGGCAGAAGTGAGTCGTGACAGAGCCACGCGAGCACGTTACGCGTCTCGAAGCGAAACGCAGCTGACAGGCGTCGCAGAGAGCCGGGTGCCGTATAGCGACTGCTGACGGAACGATACGCTGGCGGAAGGATGGGAGCCTTTCCTCACTTACCACCACAGAAGTGTTTAGAGTACGTGCCTTAACGCCTAAACAAACACATTCCGGAGCATACGAGTACTCAGCTGTTCTCGTACTAAAATATTCTCATCTCAGTATAACAGCCTACACTTCGAGCCAGTGAAACCCGGAGCAACATCCCGGAATGCGGTACGGCATCCGCCGTTCGAACGAGGGACGGGGCAGCCAGTCCCGAGTCACACAGAGCGGCCACTCCCCGAACACAGAACAGCCCGCTTGCCGGAGGGATGTCACGGCTGCACTGACACCACCTCCTTAGAGTGACGTCTGAATCTACAGCCTACAGTACAGTCAGCCCAAAACTTTAGAGTGTATTTTAGTTACAGAGAAAAGATTTGACAGTGGTGCATTTTGCAAAGCAGATTTCACTGCAAGTATCGAGTTGACGAATTTGTCTAGTTTTAGAGGTAATGGAAGTCACGATCGGTTAGTGCCTGTTAGACGTGCACAGTCTAACCTCGAGGTCCACTCAGGGCCAAGTACGGAACCGGTTCCAGTAAAATGTTATACGTGTAATCGTTGGCGACGTGCAGCTGCGCAGTGCTGGGACTTGAGATGGCTCACGATTAGACATAAGAATTATTGTAATCTGTTTTCTTGTCCTGTGAGGGTTAGTTCTCAAAACGAGTGTCCTCGAGGACAGCGCTTCGTCAGAAGTGGAGACGCGAGGTGTGTCAGAGTCGGAAGCGGTATACGTTTTGTTAGAAAAGGTAGCACAATTAACAGCGAATGATACAGAACTACACGGGTCGGTAAAATTGCGATCGTCACGACGGAGTGTACATTTGTCTGTTGCAAGTTTAATAGCTCCTTTTTCTGGAAAGGCAACCGAGATGTACTGGCCTTTGTGGGAGATCCTGGAAATCTGGCTAAGATGGAAGGTTAGTCTGATAAGGAATTATTGAGTTTTGCAAAATTGAGACTAATAGAGGAAACTAAGACTCCACAACATTTGAAGAATTTACAGAAGAGTTATTTCAGAGATATATGAAATGAAATAGTGCCAGACACTATAAGGAATTATTAGGGGTAATAACTAAGAGAGATACAGAAACTGTGGAACAATTTGCGGATAGGACAAGGAAAACTAATGGATGTACCTATGAATTAGGACAGGATACTGCAGTCAATGAAATTAGTTTGCACAAAGCTGAGTAGAGGCTGCTCTGTGCTTTTTTAAGAGGGCTGCCGTCAGAAATGTATGACACGTACGGACAGGGGGACTGGTCGATTTTCACACACACCAGCGCGGTTAACTAGAGAGCGTGAGGGGATCAATTTGTCGACTGGAATGCAGGGTAAACGGATAGTGTTTGCAGCTAATATAAAAGGTTTCAGATGTGGACAAACAGGGCACGTAAGGAGACACTGCCACCACCCTCAGGGTGATGTGAATAAAGCAACCAAGAAGTAGTAGTTTTACAAGTAGAGGGCCAGAAAAAAAATGTGTTTAACAACAATGGGAACCCTGGGCTCACCGATAATCATTCCCAGTAAGATTGGATGTTACGAAATCGTATGCAGAGGCGGATTATATGATACGAGGAATAGTAGGAAATAAAGGTTACAGGATATTATTGGACACAGGGACAGATGCATCTGTTGCCAGTAGTAGTCTGGTGAAACATAAGCAAAAGAACCCACCGCAGTGCAGATAGTGTGGAGGTGGGAGATACAGATGTCACACCGTTAGCATCGGTGGACGCAGACTTTTGCCTGGATAGGGTTCAATTTAAACAATGTGTAGAGATTGTGCCACACACGAGTGAGGGCTATGATATGATTCTAGGATTATATTTCTGCTATTATCATTGTGCTGTAAACAATATTCAGCAACATAGGATGGAACTTGCTGGAAAAATGTTTCAGTCACGTAAAGCCACTGCCAGTGTTGCGATGTCACGAGGGAAGTCTGTCGCGAAAGACGAACTGATTAAACCGTGAATGACCACATTAAGGGTACTGGGAAATCACTTTGCATCAGTGTTGAGACTAGCTTGCTGGTAGGAAGTTAGTGTGTGGTGGAACCGCTCGAAGAGAATCAAGTATAAGATCAGGGAGGTTGCCTAGTTAAAAAGAGGTATTTTACACGTACAAGAAATAAAGGTTGAAAAGAAGGTACCTATTTCTATAGATAATTTTAGTGCAGAGGACATAGGATTATCAAAGGGGTTGTTAACCACTAATATGGTTATCCTGGAAGGAAGGTGGGGTGTCAGCCACAGAATTTCCAGACGCAACTGAAACTGCATTGTGAAGAAGAGTGATGCACCTAGAGGGAAGCAATAGAGAATGGACGGAAAAACTATTTTTGGAATTTAACGGCCATTAGCAGCTATGCATATTATGCAGCAATGCTTACCAATGGAAAATCAATCACCAGTCTACTGCAAACCATACAGAATACCTAGGTACTTACAGCCAATTTTGGAGGAATTTATAGATCAACAGCTGAAAGATTGAATAATTTAACAAAATAATAGCACACAGGGGGTCGGGGGCAGGAATAGTGGTTGTGCCACATCTAAATACAAAAACTATAATGAACACCTACCCTTTGCCAAACATCACAGAAACCTTGGATCATTTAGGGCAATGCAAATATTTATTCAACAATGGATTTGAAGAGTGGTTATTATCATATAGGGGCTGCACCAGAGGGTTGACACAAAACACCATTTTCAGCACCCTGGGGACACTACCAATTCGGAAGAATTCCATTTGGATTAAAAAGTGCACTTGCAACGTTTCTGTGATTCTCAAGTGACATACTTGAACGGTTTAAAACCACACCAATGCTTAGTGTATCTCAATTACATAATTGTCTATGGGAGTGATTGTTGTTGTTGTGGTCTTCAGTCCTGAGACTGGTTTGATGCAGCTCTCCATGATACCCTATCCTGTGCAAGCTTCTTCATCTCCCAGTACTTACTGCAACCTACATCCTTCTGAATCTGCTTAGTGTATTCATCTCTTGGTCTCCCTCTACGATTTTTACCCTCCACACTGCCCTCCAATGGTAAATTTGTGATCCCTTGATGCCTCAGAACATGTCCTACTAACCGGTCCCTTCTTTTTTTTCAAGTTGTGCCACGTACTCCTCTTCTCCCCAATTCTGTTCAATACTTCATCTCTACTTCGACAATCATCAGTTATTTTGCTCCCCAAATAGCAAAACTCCTTTACTACTTTAAGTGTCTCATTTACTAATCTCATTCCCTCAGCATCACCCGACTTAATTCGACTACATTCCATTATCCTCGTTTTGCTTTTGTTGCTGTCTGACTTATATCCTTCTTTCAAGATACTGTACATTCCGTTCAACTGCTCTTCCAAGTCCTTTGCTGTCTCTGATAGAATTACAATGTCATTGGCGAACCTCAAAGTTTTTATTTTTTCTCCATGGATTTTAATACCTACTCTGATTTTTTCTTTTGTTTCCTTTACTGCTTGCTCAATATACAGATTGAATAACAGCGGGGAGGGGCTACAACCCTGTCTCACTCCCTTCCCAACCACTGCTTCCCTTTCATGCCCCTCGACTCTTATAACTGCCATCTGCTTTCTGCACAAATTGTAAATAGCCTTTCGATCCCTGTATTTTACCCCTGCCACCTTTAGAATTTGAAAGAGAGTATTCCAGTCAACATTGTCAAAAGCTTTCTCTAAGTCTACAAATGCTAGAAACGTAGGTTTGCCTTTCCTTAATCTAGCTTCTAAGATAAGTCGTAGGGTCAGTATTGCCCCACGTGTTCCAATATTTCTACGGAATCCAAACTGATCTTCCCCGTGGTCAGCTTCTACCAGTTTTTCCATTCGTCTGTAAAGAATTGGCGTTAGTATTTTGCAGCTGTGACTTATTAAACCGATAGTTCGGTAATTTTCACATCTGTCAACACCTGCTTTCTTTGGGATTGGAATTATTATATTCTTCTTGAAGTCTGAGGGTATTTCGCCTGTCTCATACATCTTGCTCACCAGATGGTAGAGTTTTGTCAGGACTGGCTCTCCCAAGGCCGTCAGTAGTTCTAATGGAATGTTGTCTACTCCCGGGGCCTTGTTTCGACCTGTGTCTTTCAGTGCCCTGTCAAACTCTTCACGCAGTATCGTATCTCCCATTTCATCTTCATCTACATCCTCTTCCATTTCCATAATATTGTCCTCAAGTACATCGCCCTTGTATAGACCCTCTATATACTCCTTCCACCTTTGTGCTTTCCCTTCTTTGCTTAGAACTGGGTTTCCATCTGAGCTCTTGATATTGATACGAGTGGTTCTCTTTTCTCCAAAGGTCTCTTTAAGTTTCCTGTAGGCAGTATCTATCTTACCCCTAGTGAGATAAGCCTCTACATCCTTACATTTGTCCTCTAGCCATCCTTGCTTAGCCATTTTGCACTTCCTGTTGATCTCATTTTTGAGACGTTTGTATTCCTTTTTGCCTGCTTCATTTACTGCTTTTTTATATTTTCCCCTTTCATCAATTAAATTCAATATTTCTTCTGTAACCCAAGGAGTTCTACTAGCCCTCGTCTTTTTACCTACTTGATCCTCTGCTGCTTTCACTACTTCATCCCTCAGAGCTACCCATTCACCTTCTACTGTACTTCTTTCCCCCATTCCTGTCAATTGTTCCCTTATGCTCTCCCTGAAACTTTGTGATACGGAACAGAATATGCAGCGATTAAGGGAAGTATTCCTAAGGTCAGAAGCAGCAAAGTTAACGCTGAGCATAAAAAACTGTAAATTTGCGATGGACGAGGTAGCACACCTAGGTCATATCATACAAAAAGATGGGGTTAAGACACGCCCAAGATTAGTCAGAGGTGTAAGTGAATATCCTGCATCACAATTTGTAAAGGAGTTACAATCACTCGTAGAAGTCACGAACTATCACTACCGGTTCGTAAAAGGATTTGCAGATACTGCCAGACTGTTGACACAGTTGTTAAGAAAAAGAGCTACTAAATTTGTGCGGTCAGAAGAGCGCCAGCATGCTTTTGAAGAATTGAAAGAAGCTTTAACACTGAGTCCGCTATTGGTTTTTTCAGATTTTAATAGAGAGTTTGTTTTATCATACGAGCCATCAAACCTTGTATTTGGCTCTGCATTATCAGATGAGATAGAAGGCACAGAGCACACAGTAGCTTACCCGTCAAGACAACAAAATACTGCAGAAAGAAATTATTCCACAATGCTAAACCTTGTTTATGGCATAACATATTTTAAATGTTATCTGTGTGGTAAAAAGTTTAGATTAATAACAGACTGTGTGGCATTAAAATGGTTTTTGGGGTTAAAGGATCCTTCTGGTAGGATGATGCGATGAGCAGTAAGACTAAGTGAATTTGATTTCGAAGTCACATATAAAACTGGGAAGAACAGAAATGCGGACTGCTTAAGCAGAAGAGTAGCAGTATTACATACTGGGGGTAATGAGCGCAAGGAATGTCAAACGGCACGGACAGATGATGTCAAATGTTAGCAGTTTTTTAAGCAGTCACGGTTTTGTATGCAGGATGCGTTACTATACAGAGAAACTAAGTTTGAACTGCAGGTAGTGATACCAGTGAAGCTAAGGAATAGAGTGCTACAAGAAGTTCACAATAACATTTAGCGGGTTGTAGAGGTTGCAGGAGAGGTTGCAGGAGAGTAGCAGAATGGTATAGGTGAAGGAATAGGCAGGCAGATGTAAACCAGTATGTGTGGAATTGCATTCAGTGCGCACAGATCAGATTTGTGTCGACCAAGAGCACCGTTGCAGAGGCTACCTGAAGCATTATCACCATTCAGATTTCTGAGGATAAATGATTTAGGTCCATTCGATAAAAAACCTGCAGGGAAAAAGTACGTACTCACAATCACAGATTATTTTTCAAGATACACAGAAATGGTCGCAATGCCAAACCGGCACGCAGCAGCAGTGGCACTGACACTTGTGAATAATTGGATACAGAAGTTTTCAGTGCCTGAAACAACAGTAACAGACCAGGGAATGAACATCGAGGAATTATGTAAGTTACTGAATGTGAAGAAGGTAAGGCCGAATCCTCTCCGTCCACAAGCCAATGGCATAACTGGAAGAGTGCACAGTACAATTGGGACGATGCTCGGATGCTATGTTGACTCACATCGTACCAATTGAGATACCTATTTAAAGTACGTTGTCTCTGACTACAACTCAAAACAGCTTACAAATACAGGATTATCGCCATACAAATTAGTATACGGTCATAAAATGCTGTCACCATTCGACATACTGAAAACGAAGAAACAGAAGGCTGGAGAGTCTGTTATTGTCAGAGTGATTAGGAAAATTTGGAATAAGAGTACAGACGGCAAGTACGCGAGCACTGGAGAAACGGGAAGAGGCAGCAGACCGTATGGCAAGAATGTCACACTGTGTGGTTGGTCAGTGGGTGATGCTATCAACTTTGTAAATGCCAGAGAGAGACAAAGGAGGGAGAGTAAGGAGAAAGGTATCGAGAGATAAACAAGAGGTTGTGAATGAATGGTAATGAGGAACCCGTACGGATTAAGGCCTACAAGATGATCACTTATATTTTTTCAAGTTTGGTATAGATTTAGTGTAATTAGTACAAGCAGACGTGGAGCAGCAATGAATTTAATTGGGAGGAAAGTAATAGGTATTCCTGCTCGTAGATGAGATCCAGAGAAGGCGAGATGATGCAATTTATAGCAGGAATACTGACCTTTGTCGAGAAGGAAGCATTAGGGAACCGGTACCTGGAAGGGGGAGCTGTTCGCCAAGCAGGGAGACGTAGTGATCACCAGTCATCCCTTTGTGATACAGGTGGTATTCAACGTACGGGAGACGTGTACAGAGGTGAGAAGATCGGAAGAAGCGTTCGACAAATTCTGTCAGGGAAGAGAAAGACACGGGACAGTCAAAGAGGATGCCCGGGTATGCGAAAGAGTACAAGGAGCGTACGAGAAATTGAGGAGTGAAATGCGACAGGTATTGTGGATCATTCCTCGTACGCGGAAGAAGAGGCGTCGGATCGACACTGGAAGTTGACTTACGAAAACGATATCTGGCATTGCCGACGAGGAAGACATTTGAAGGGTGAATGGCACCAAAGAGGTGAAGCAGTGTGCAGAAAGGAACAAAGCTGTGAGTGATTGGCACACTACGCAGATTACAAGTTTAGGCTACAGCTGACAAGAGCAGTAATGTGGTATGCCAGAGCTACAGAAGGGGCAGTTAATCAGAATATCAGGAAACACAAACTGAAGTAGGAGTCTTAGATAGGGAAGTAGTAATGACAAAATTGTCACAGTCCGTACGTGCAGCATACCTACAGTATAGTACGACAGTGTTCATCATACGCTGCTACGATTACTCTACAGTGTAAAGCAGAGTGAAGTCACAGCACGTGTTCACGGGCCAAATGCAGGCCTAGACGAGATTAAGACGCACGGCACGTGAAGTGCCTGTTCTGTGGGGACCGAGAGTGGGTGTTGGGCAGGTGGACTGCAGCCGAGAGTTCACTGTGTCAGACATGGCATCTGTCTCTTTCTGTGGCGCATCAAGGGCTGTACGAGGAAGTGGCAGAGAAAATATCAGGCATTACAACAGCCATGTTCTACAGAGGCTCTCCGATTACAAAGACAACACGACAAGAAAACAGTACAATTTCTCGTGAACAACATAACAACCAAATAATGTAGTGTTTACTACAGTTACAATGTTTCCCCTTACTTTCAATGAAGCTAAATCTGTAGTTGAGTAAATTGCAGACAATCATGTCTAGAAATATGCAATAAATCTGAAATTAATAACACACACCCACTCACAAGCACACGCACACGCTCGCTCACTCACCCACCCACACACACGCACGCACGCACGCAAGCACGCACGCACACCCAGCTATTTTCTCTTAGCAAAACGGAAATAAAGATCAATACGTACTGATGATGGAAGGCAGGAAAAGTCACTCCAAACGCTGGGCAAGGAGGTTTATAATGCGCAGTAAATTAGTCATGTGAACATATGGAGAAAACGACTAAAACTTAAATTTAAAATGTTGATTAATGTACTGGGTGCAAGTAAAAGGTGGGATAGGCTCGATACAAACTGTACTGAGAAAGACTTGATTGTTGCGGACCACACTGGGTGAGGTTTGAAAACCTGAGAGCTTAAAGCAGGGTGGCTACTCAAATCTGGAGGAAAAATTAAAATATCCTGAGAATTCTAGGTCCGAGGAAGAAGACAGTTTCAAGAAGCTCCTGATAATTGGCGAATGGAGAACGGGGCAAGGGCAGCATACCACAATAATGACTTACTTCCTCTCAGCTGAGCTATATACCTGCCACAAGCAGTAGAAGCACAATTTTTAAACATAAATACTCTATATGGAATAATATTCATATTATTTACACATTTCGACATATTAAGTATTTTTAAATTTGTGATTTATAAAACTCAATAAAATCTGATTTAAATACGTCAAAAATGTACAATTCCTTGAAATTTTACGAAATTCTTGAAATTCCCACGACTTCACCGATTTTTCCAGGTAAAATGTAATTCCCTGAGAATTCTAGGTTTTCCAGAAAAAATTGCCACCCTGTTAAATCTGGAATATACAGTAATACACAAGACAGAAATTACTGACTAAACATTATGCTAGAGTTAGTAAGAGCAGAAAGCTAAATGCATTTGTGTGTGGTAGATGTGTGGGGCACGGAAAAATAGATGATCAGACAATAAATATACAGGAAACTAAAATGGAGTGAAGAAAAGTATAGTTACTGTGAATAAGCGCAGTATTTGAAGACGTTAACGTAAAACCAACCAACCTAAGGTTGGTTTGGGGGATGAAAGGGACCAGACTGCTACGGTCATCGGTCCCTTTTTCCAAAGACAAAGAACATCCACAGAGAATAAAAACGAGGAACAATAGACACAGACGATACAGAACAAAAGAAACGGAGACAAGGACAAGACAAAACGAAATAAAACCACACAGAGTGTGACAGCGGTTGGCCGACCATAGAAATAAAAAAGGAAAAGCCAACCACTTAGAAACACATTAAAAGATCAGTGTAAAATCATAGGCCAAAGGCCAGAATCAAAACAAAAAATAAAATAAAACAGAAACACTCAGAGGAAAGAATAAAAACTCCCTGCCCGAATAAAACGTAAAACTAAGGCAGCCATAACAGGGTCATCGGATAAAACGGCAGGGAGCGTATCAGGCAGCACAAATGTCTGCCTGACCACAGCTAAAAGGGGGCAGGCCAACAGAATGTGGGCCACCGTCAAAGCCGCCCCGCAGCGACATACAGGAGGGTCCTCCTGGCGCAGTAAATAACTGTGTGTTAGCCGGGAGTGGCCAATGCGGAGCCGACAAAGGACGACTGAGTCCCTGCGGTTGGCTCGCATGGAGGACCACCACACAGTCGTCGTCTCCTTAATGGCACGGAGTTTATTGGGTGTAATCCGATCGCGCCATTCAGCGTCCCAAAGCGCAAAAACTTGTCGGCGGAGGACTGCCCGCAAATCAGCCTCTGGGAGGCCAACATCCAGAGATGGTTTACTCGTGGCCTCTTTCGCCAGGCGGTCAACATGTTCATTGCCCGGGATACCGACATGACCGGGGGTCCACACAAAGACCACAGAGCGGCCGCAACGCGCAAGAGTATGCAGGGACTCATGGATAGCCATCACCAGACGAGAACGAGGAAAACACTGGTCGAGAGCTCGTAAACCGCTCAGGGAATCGCTACAGAGAACGAAGGACTCACCTGAGCAGGAGCGGATATACTCTAGGGCTCTAAAGATGGCGACTAGCTCAGCAGTGTAAACGCTGCAGCCAGCCGCCAAGGACCGTTGTTCGGAATGGTCCCCTAGAGTTAGCGCATACCCGACACGACCAGCAACCATCGAACCGTCGGTGTAAACAATTCCAGAGCCCTGATACGTGGCCAGGATGGAATAAAAGCGGCGGCGGAAGGCCTCTGGAGGGACCGAGTCCTTCGAGCCCTGTGCCAAGTCGAGCCGAAGGCAAGGGCGAGGAACACACCACGGGGGTGTACGCAGAGGCGCCCGGAAAGGAGGTGGAACAGGGAAAAACCCAAGCCCACAGAGAAGCTCCTTGACGCGTACGGCGATCGGACAACCCGACCGGGGCCGACGGTCTGGCAGATGGACGACTGACTGCGGGAACAGGACACGATAATTTGGATGCCCGGGCAAGCTTAGAACATGGGCAGCATAAGCGGCCAGCAAACGTTGGCGCCGGAACCGCAGTGGGGGTACACCTGCCTCCACTAGTACACTGTCCACAGGGCTGGTGCGGAAAGCACCAGTGGCAAGGCGTATCCCGCTGTGGAGAATTGGGTCCAGCACCCGTAACGCAGATGGGGATGCTGAGCCATAAGCCAGGCTCCCATAATCCAGACGGGACTGGATTAACGCCTGGTAGAGCCGCAACAGGGTAGAGCGGTCGGCGCCCCAGCGGGTGTGGCTCAAGCATCTCAGAGCGTTTAGATGCCGCCAACACGTCTGTTTAAGCTGCCGAATATGAGGCAGCCAAGTCAACCGGGCATCGAAAACCACCCCCAAAAACCTGTGGGTCTCCACCACAGCAAGGAGTTCGTCGGCAAGATAAAGCCGCGGCTCAGGATGGACTGTTCGGCGCCGGCAGAAATGCATAACGCGGGTCTTGGCTGCCGAAAACTGAAACCCATGCGCTACAGCCCAAGACTGCGCCTTACGGATAGCGCCCTGTAGCTGACGTTCAACAGCTGCAATGCCAGTAGAGCTGTAATAAAGGCAGAAGTCGTCAGCATACAGGGAAGCAGAGACAGAATTTCCCACGGCCGCAGCGAGCCCGTTAATGGCTATTAAAAACAGGCAGACACTTAAAACAGAACCCTGTGGCACACCGTTCTCCTGGACGTGGGTGGAACTATAGGAGGCTGCGACTTGCACGCGGAAGGTACGATACGACAGGAAATTGCGGATAAAGATCGGCAGAGGGCCCCGAAGACCCCATCCATGAAGCGTAGAAAGGATGTGATGACGCCATGTCGTATCGTACGCCTTCCGCATGTCGAAAAAGACAGCGACCAGGTGCTGACGGCGGGCAAAGGCAGTACGGATGGCCGACTCCAGGCTCACCAGATTGTCGGCGGCGGAGCGGCCTTTCCGGAACCCACCCTGAGACGGAGCCAGAAGGCCCCGAGACTCCAGTACCCAATTTAAGCGCCGGCTCACCATCCGTTCAAGCAACTTGCAAAGAACGTTGGTGAGGCTAATGGGGCGGTAGCTGTCCACCTCCAGAGGGTTCTTTCCAGGTTTCAAAATGGGGATGACAATACTTTCCCGCCATTGCGATGGAAACTCACCCTCGACCCAGAGACGGTTGTAAAGGTCGAGGAGGCGTCGCTTGCAGTCCACTGAAAGGTGTTTCAGCATCTGACAGTGGATGCGATCTGGCCCGGGAGCGGTATCAGGGCAAGCGGCAAGGGCACTCTGAAATTCCCACTCACTGAATGGAGCGTTGTAGGGTTCAGAAGCGTTGGTGCGAAAAGAAAGGCTCCGACGTTCCATCCGCTCTTTAATGGAGCGGAAGGCCTGGGGGTAATTCGCAGAAGCGGAACTCATAGCAAAATGCTCTGCTAAGCGGTTTGCAATGACGTCGGAGTCAGTACAAACTGCTCCATTCAGTGAGAGCGCAGGGACGCTGGCAGGGGTCCGATAGCCGAAGACCCATCGAATCTTGGCCCAGACCTGCGATGGAGTGACATGGAGTCCAATGGTGGACACATACCGCTCCCAGCACTCCCTCTTGCCTTGGCGGATAAGGAGGCGGGCCCGCGCACGCAGCCGTTTGAAGGCGATAAGGTGGTCCATGGAGGGATGTCGCTTGTGACGCTGGAGCGCCCGCCGGCGATCCTTAATCGCTTCAGCGATCTCAGGCGACCACCAAGGCACAGCCCTCCGCCGAGGGGACCCAGAAGAACGGGGAATGGCAGACTCGGCGGCAGTGACGATGCCGGCGGTGACCGATGTAACCACCACATCAATGGCATCAGTTGAGAGAGGCTCAATAGCGGCAGTGGAGGAGAACAAGTCCCAGTCAGCCTTATTCATAGCCCATCTGCTAGGGCGCCCAGAAGAGTGACGCTGTGGTAGTGACAGAAAAATCGGAAAGTGGTCACTACCACACAGGTCGTCATGCACACTCCAGTGGACAGATGGTAAGAGGCTAGGGCTACAGATTGAAAGGTCAATGGCGGAGTAGGTGCCATGCGCCACACTGAAGTGTGTGGAGGCACCATCATTCAAAATCGAGAGATCGAGCTGCGACAATAAATGCTCAACGGTGGCGCCTCGACCTGTTGCCACTGACCCACCCCACAGAGGGTTATGGGCGTTAAAGTCGCCCAATAATAAAAAAGGTGGCGGCAATTGGGCTATCAGCGCAGCCAGGACATGCTGCGCGACATCACCCTCCGGTGGAAGGTAAAGACTGCAGATGGTAAGAGCCTGCGGCGTCCACACCCTAACAGCGACAGCCTCTAAAGCTGTTTGGAGAGGGACAGACTCGCTGTGAAGAGAGTTAAGGACATAGATGCAGACGCCACCAGACACCCTTTCATAAGCTGCTCGGTTCTTATAATAACCCCGATAGCCACGGAGGGCGGGGGTGCGCATTGCTGGAAACCAAGTTTCCTGCAGAGCAATGCAGAGGAAAGGGTGAAGGCTGATAAGTTGGCGGAGCTCAGCTAGATGGTGGAAGAAACCGCTGCAGTTCCACTGGAGGATGGTTTTGTCCATGGCTGAGAAAGGCGTGCCGGGACTGGGACGGCAGATTACGCCGCTGGGTCACCTGCTGCCTCCGAGTGAGCACCCGTGCTAGTGCTATTGCTATTCACGGCGTCTGAGGGACCGGCGAGATCGAGGTCCTCAGCGGACGCCAGAATCTCCACCGCGTCCTCAGACGCAGAGCTAGAAGGTTGCGATGGGGTGGCTACCACCGCGCGTTCCTTGGGCTTAGAGCTGCTCTTCTTTGATTTCTCACGCTGCTCCTTGGGTTTAACTGGCTGGGAGGGCTTCACCGATTCAGTCTCCGGGACTGAGGAGGATCGGGAAGCCCTTCGACCTGCAGATTGTGGGCACTTACGCCACTGTCTATCGTCAGCCTTCCCGCCGGTGGAAACCTGGGAAGGGAGGGACCCAAGGGACCCCTTGCGAGCGTGAGAAGCCGAAGAAGTTGGACACTTCTCCGGCGTAGAAGCGGGGACCGACGTCCCCGATGGGCGGGATGGTGTTGCTCCTGAGGTAGGTGGCACAGGAGCAATCGGGTGGGTAGAGCCCCCCACTGGCAAGGGGGCAGGAGGAGTTGTACCACTCGTCGATCCGGCCGAAAGGCGCGAAACTGATGGGGCTAGCACAGGTGTTGTAACAGCGGCGTAGGAAGTTGTCATTCTCACTGGATGTAATCGGTCGTATTTCCGTTTGGCCTCAGTATAAGTCAGTCGGTCCAGGGTCTTATATTCCATGATTTTGCGCTCTTTCTGGAAGATTCTGCAGTCTGGCGAGCAAGGTGAATGGTGCTCCCCGCAGTTGACGCAGATGGGAGGCGGGGCACATGGAGTATCGGGATGAGATGGGCGTCCGCAATCTCGACATGTGAGGCTGGAAGTGCAGCGGGAAGACATATGGCCGAACTTCCAGCACTTGAAGCACCGCATCGGGGGAGGGATATAGGGCTTGACGTCACATCGGTAGACCATCACCTTGACCTTTTCCGGTAACGTATCACCCTCGAAGGCCAAGATGAAGGCACCGGTAGCAACCTGATTGTCCCTCGGACCCCGATGAACGCGCCGGACGAAATGAACACCTCTACGTTCTAAGTTGGCGCGCAGCTCGTCATCAGACTGTAAAAGGAGGTCCCTATGGAAAATAACACCCTGGACCATATTTAAACTCTTATGTGGAGTAATAGTAACGTTAACATCCCCCAACTTGTCACAAGCAAGTAACCTGCGTGACTGGGCGGAGGATGCCGTTTGTATCAGTACTGAGCCAGAGCGCATTTTAGACAAGCCCTCCACCTCCCCAAACTTGTCCTCTAAATGCTCGACGAAGAACTGAGGCTTTGTGGAGAGAAAAGACTCCCCATCAGCTCTCGTGCAAACTAAGAATCGGGGCGAATAACTGTTACCTCCATCCTGGGACTTACGCTCTTCCCACGGCGTGGCCAGGGAGGGGAACGTTTTCGGATCGTACTTCTGAGCATTAAATTGAGCCCGAGAACGCTTAGAGACTGCTGGCGGCTGGCCGCCAGCGAGAGATGATGTACCACGCTTCATTGCGGGTGATCCGCCCTGATGCCACCTACTCCGACCAAGGGCCCTCCCCACGGGCGCCACCCAGCCACAGCAAAGGCCACCTGGCAGGATGGCCGTTGCCGGGAGTCCTGATACCCCAGGAGGATAGGCATCTACTCCTTGGCATACGTGGGGAGTTAACGGCGCAGGCATCAGTAGAGCGATCCCTGTGTTGTCAGGGGGCTACAACCAAGAGGGTACATGGCGGCCCCACCACAACGGACTGGCTACCGTGCTGGATCTTAGGTGCAAAACTGTCCAAGGTCGTCGCCGCAGTTAAAAGAAACACTGCAGAGGGCAGCGTGGTAATCGCACCCAGGGACGTATCCCCGCCCTAAAGATCGAAAACGAGCGGGACACCATGGCAACGACGTGAAAGCCGGCTAAAGGTCTAATTGCACGACGGATACAGTGCACCACGTAAGGCGCCCTTCCCCAATTGGCTCGCTCTTCGGAATAATTTAGAAAGATGGAGGTCAAACCCGAGAGGGGACCATCACATAAGGCCAAAACATGTGAGACTCCTTTTAGTCGCCTCTTACGACAGGCAGGAATACCGCGGGCCTATTCTAACCCCCGAACCCGCAGGGGGGAACGTAAATTTTAGGCCAGGGTGGTGGCGACAACCGAGGACACGTTGTAGCGCACATGCAGAGTTCTGAGAAACTGGTGTCTGGGGCAAGAATGCAGATGGCACGTGTGGTGAGAAAGGCACCGAGGTCACGACTGTCATGTTGAAGACAGGATGTTGTCTGCTGCAGCCATACATCCTCTGATTCTACAACTTGACAGTTACGACCTCAGTGCCTTTTTCACCACACGTGCCATCTGCATTTTTGCCCCAGACACCAGTTTCTCAGAACTCCACAGATGGGAACTGGCATTACAACCTGGCCTAAATTTATGTCGACTCCTTTGGACACAGGACTACTTCTCAGCAACTACTCCTTTTCTTCACTCCCTTTTAGATTTGTTCAGCTTCCATTTTCTAACCTAACTAATTTTCACCGTCCTCCTCCCACCTCCGTTACATACAATACACTTAGATTTCCACTTTTATTAACTTGTACACAATGTTTTGTCAGTAATTTCAATCTTGCTTATTACCTCATCTTCTACCTTTAAGCCCTCAGTTTTTCAAATCTCGTCCAGTGTAGCCCCCGACAATCACAGTCTCTCATTCTCATCCCGTCAAGTAAGTGCCTCCGTTCCCGGCGTTCTGGGCAACGTTTCCAAATTCTCCTCATTTCTAAACCTCACCAATCCTTTTTCTTCACTCCTTTTCCTTTCCCTTCTACCCTTCTGCCAGAAGAGGCAGCCCTTCTGCTAGTAAATTTCTGTAAGCTTTATACACGTTTTCTCCTGCAGCCGAGTAGATTTTCTTTATCTATCCAATTATATCATATTTTCCAAAATTAATTATTTTCATCAATATGTACTGTGAAAGAAGAACACGGGTGGTAAACATTGTGGTAACGTGAAATTCTGTGCCGGTACTAGGAAAGACAACCAGTCACGGCAAAGAAAAAGTGCCACTCAATCTAAGGGGACAGGAAGTCGACCACAGTGTGTGGTGCTCCTGGGGCAGGAAGTGTGTACTCTGAGAGTTAAACTGTTATTGTGTGCCTCTGAAGCTGCTACTTTTGTTGCATTCAATAAGGTTCCTTTCGGGCCCTCGGGTCTTCAAAATATGTCACAGATTTTTAGAAATTTGTCAATGTCTGGCAAATGATTCACATGCATGCAGCAAACGCAGAAAAGTTTTAGAACCACTGCAGCAAGGTAACATTTCTTCAGCCGTATGATAAAACTGAATATACCAGTTCTCCTAAATAACCTTTATCTTAGACAAAATGTCTACGGAACATACAGCTGCTGGCAGTAATGGAGCAATTTGTTAGAAAAAAGTCCAATTTACTGTTTCTGAGTCATCACCAGAGGTCATTTATCAATGTCGGTATTCTCAATTTACAGTGCACTCTAGCATGCGCCTATCGTGTTTGGTAAAGATACACCTCGTTGCAGTTGCTGCTATTATGCTGAAACAGTTATATGTACACAAATAGTAGAAATTTGGAACGATTTGCAGTAACATATCCTAAGTTTTATGTGCTCTCGAGTCTGGGTTACAGCTAGCTGTGTTTCTTAAAAATTAAATGTAAGTTCTTAACTAAAGTTCTTAACTAAATCCACCGGTTAGTCCCTCAGCCGTTAGGGGTAAAACCCAATGGGACTCGGGGCAAGTAAGGCTAGCAACCTGCTTCCCTGGTACTTTAAATATGATGCTGGCAACAATCAGAGCAAAATGCCTCGGACCTTTGGAGGTGACGGAGTCCAACCTCTAACTGACAAACCAGGGACTCCTAAGATACGACTTGGCAAACAAATGGTAATGAGATGGGGAGCTATTAATATCAATGGGGGCTACTCTGGGAAGAAGGTAGAGCTGGCAGAGGCTGCAAGTAAGATGGGGCTGGATGTTTTAGCTGTTAGTGACATTCGGGTAAGGGGTGAGAAAGAAGAGGAAGTGGGAGAATACAAGGTCTACCTGTCAGGAGTCAAAGCAGGAAGAGCACAATGGGGTGTAGGGCTTTACATCAGGAAAGAAATGGAACTCAGCGTAGTTGCAATAAGGTATGTAAACGAACGACTGATGTGGATAGATTTGACAGTGTCTAGCAAGAAAATTAGGATTGTGTCAGTATATTTGCATTGTGAAGGGACAGATCAAGATAAGAGGGATAGTTTTTATGAGGCACTCAGTGATGTAGTTGTTAGAGTAAAGGACAAGGACAGTGTTCTGCTCATGGGTGGTTTTAACGCCAGGATTGGAAATCGAACAGAAGGGTATGAAAAGGTTATGGGTAAATTTGGAGAGGATATGGAGGCCAACAGGAACGGGAAACAACTCTTGGATTTCTGTGCCAGTATGGGCTTAGTAATCACAAACTCCTTTTTTAAACATAAGAACATTCACCGGTATACTTGGGAAGATCTGTCATTGACTATATAATAACAGATCAGGAATTCAGGAAGGCTGTGAGGGACACACGTATATTCAGGGGATTCTTTGATGACACTGATCATTATTTAATCTGCAGTGAAATTGGGATTGTGAGGCCGAAAGTGCAGGAGGTCAGGTCCATATGTAGGAGGATAAGAGTGGAGAAACTTCAGGATAAGGAAATCAGGCACAAGTACATAACAGCGATCTCAGAAAGGTACCAGTTAGTTGAATGTAGTCAATTACAGTCATTGGAAAAGGAATGGACAAGGTACAGGGACACAGTACTAGAAGTGGCTAAAGAATGTCTTGGAACAGTAGTGTGAAAAAGTAGGATGAAGCAAACAGCAGTCAAGGCAGCCTGTAAAAGGAAAAAGAAGGCGTATCAAAAATGGCTACATACCAGAACCCAGGTAGACAGAGAAAGTTATGTTGAAGAAAGAAACAAAGCCAAACAGATAATTGCAGCATCCAAGAAGAAATCGTGGGAAGACTTTGGAAACAAGTTGGAGACTATGGGTCAAGCTGCTGGAAAACCATTCTGGAGTGTAATTAGCAGTCTTCGAAAGGGCGGTAAGAAGGAAATGACAAGTATTTTGGACAGGTCAGGAAAACTGCTGGTGAATCCTGTGGATGCCTTGGGCAGATGGAGGGAATATTTTGAAGAGTTGCTCAATGTAGGTGAAAATGTGATCAGTAATGTTTCAGATTTCGAGGTAGAATGGGATAGGAATGATGATGGAAATAGGATCACATTTGAGGAAGTGGAAAAAATAGTAAATAGATTGCAGTGCAATAAAGTGGCTGGGATGGATGAAATTAAGTCGGAACTCATCAAATACAGTGGAATGTCAGGTCTTAAATGGCTACACAGGATAATTGAAATGGACTGGGAGTCAGGACAGGTTCCATCAGACTGGACAAAAGCTGTAATCACACCAATCTTTAAACATGGAAACAGAAAAGATTGTAACAACTACAGAGGTATCTCTTTAATCAGCGTTGTGGGTAAAATCTTCTCAGGTATTGTTGAAAGGAAAGTGCGAGTATTAGTTGAGGACCAGTTGGACGAAAATCAGTGTTGGTTTAGGCCTCTTAGAGGTTGTCAGGACCAGATCTTTAGCTTACGGCAAATAATGGAGAAGTGTTATGAGTGGAACAGGGAATTGTATCTATGCTTTATAGATCTAGAAAAGGCATATGACCGTGTTCCTAGGAGGAAGTTATTGTCTGTTCTACAAGATTATGGAATAGGAGGCAAACTTTTGCAAGCAATTAAAGGTCTTTACATGGATAGTCAGGCAGCAGCTAGAGTTGACGGTAAATTGAGTTCATGGTTCAGAGTAGTTTCAGGGGTAAGACAAGGCTGCAACCTGTCTCCACTGTTGTTCATATTATTTATGGATCATATGTTGAAAACAATAGACTGGCTGGGTGAGATTAAGATATGTGAACACAAAATAAGCAGTCTTGCATATGCGGATGACTTAGTTGCGATGGCAGATTCGATTGAAAGTTTGCAAAGTAACATTTCAGAGCTAGATCAGAAATGTAAGGACTATGGTATGAAGATTAGCATCTCCAAAACGAAAGTAATGTCAGTGGGAAAGAAATATAAACGGATTGAGTGCCAAATAGGAGGAACAAAGTTAGAACAGGTGGACGATTTCAAGTACTTAGGATGCATATTCTCACAGGACGGCAACATAGTGAAAGAACTGGAAGCGAGGTGTAGCAAAGGTAATGCAGTGAGCGCTCAGCTACGATCTACTCTCTTCTGCAAGAAGGAAGTCAGTACCAAGACTAAGTTATCTGTGCACCGTTCAATCTTTCGACCAACTTTGTTGTATGGGAGCGAAAGCTGGGTGGATTCAGGTTACCTTATCAACAAGGTTGAGGTTACGGATATGAAAGTAGCTAGGATGATTGCAGGTACTAGTAGATGGGAACAATGGCAGGAGGGTGTCCACAATGAGGAAATCAAAGAAAAACTGGGAATGAACACTATAGATGTAGCAGTCAGGGCGAACAGGCTTAGATGGTGGGGTCATGTTACACGCATGGGAGAAGCAAGGTTACCCAAGAGACTCATGGATTCAGCAGTAGAGGGTAGGAGGAGTCGGGGCAGACCGAGGAGAAGGTACCTGGATTCGGTTAAGAATGATTTTGAAGTAATAGGTTTAACATCATAAGAGGCACCAATGTTAGCACTGAATAGGGGATCATGGAGGAACTGTATAAGGGGGGCTATGCTCCAGACTGAATGCTGAAAGGCATAATCAGTCTTAAATGATGATGATGATGATGATGATGATGATGATGATGATCTTAACTGACAGGACGTTTAAACGGCAGACAGGCACACAAAAAGATCCGATCCACTGTTAATGACATTTTCAGGCTCGTCAGTTTTATACTGAACAAAAAACAGCAGGGCGAGGAACAAGCGACTCCTACCTGCTGCAAGAGCCGATCGTACAGCTCCTGGTCGGCACGGAGTGGCCTCAGTGACTCTCCTTTCAACTCGAAGATGCATTTCAAACTCTCCTCCATGGTCTCTATCAGGTCCTGCACGTGCTTCGTCTTCATCAGCCTCCGGACGAGGTAGCCCCTCGCGGCAGCATTTATAACTGCCGACGCTTTCATCTGCGGGCAGTAAGAAATGGTACAAACTGAGAAGTGAACGTAGTTGTTATTAATGCAGGCAAATGTGAGAACCTGTAAAATTAAACACTGGAAAATTCAGAGTAACTATATGAAATCGATCAGTGGTTCGACCCATCTGTCACACCCGTAACCCGCATCTTCAACACCGCAGCTTGAATCTCTGACACCGCAGCTCAAACACACAGAGAGATTTTGTGTCATTTTTGCTTCTGTTTCACACCCATAAAATGCTAAGCCCCATATGCAATTCATAACACTTTTTTTCCACTTCAATGTTTTTTGTTTTGTTTTCAAATAAAATACTTTTGTATTAAAGGAGACCACTTCAAAAAGCAGAAGCATTGAGCTGTCGATAGAGTAACACAAAGAAAGAAAACTTGCTAACTTTCGGAGTTATCCTGTCATATAAAAAAAACAAAGATGACGAGACTTACCAAACAAAAGCGCTGGCAGGTCGATAGACACACAAACAAACACAAACATACACACAAAATTCAAGCTTTCGCAACAAACGGTTGCTTCGTCAGGAAAGAGGGAAGGAGAGGGAAAGACGAAAGAATGTGGGTTTTAAGGGAGAGGGTAAGGAGTCATTCCAATCCCGGGAGTGGAAGACTTACCTTAGGGGGAAAAAAGGACAGGTATCACTCACACACACACACACACACACACACACACACACACACACACACACACACAGCCATCCGCATATACACAGACACAAGCAGGCATTTGTAAAGGCAAAGAGTTTGGGCAGAGATGTCAGTCGAGGCGGAAGTACAGAGGCAAAGACGTTGTTGAAAGACAGGTGAGGTATGAGCGGCGGCAAATTGAAATTAGCGGAGATTGAGGCCTGGCGGATAGCGAGAAGAGAGGATATGCTGAAGGGCAAGTTCCCATCTCCGGAGTTCTGACAGGTTGGTGTTAGTGGGAAGTATCCAGATAACCCGGACGGTGTAACACTGTGCCAAGATGTGGTGGCCGTGTACCAAGGCATGTTTAGCCACAGGGTGATCCTCATTACCAACAAACACTGTCTGCCTGTGTCCATTCATGCGAATGGACAGTTTGTTGCTGGTCATTCCCACATAGAAAGCGTCACAGTGTTGGCAGGTTAGTGGTGCTTTCACACGTGGCTCTGCCTTTGATCGTGTACGCCTTCCGGGTTACAGGACTGGAGTAGGTGGGTATTCAATGGTCATTAGCGCCCAGACTACGTTAGGAATGCACCGCGAGGCACAAGTTTAAAACAGCAACTAAAAGGGAAAACACGATAAAAGACAGACTGACAGGCATAGGATTAAAAAAACAGCTTAATCAAATGTCCTTAGAGAGGTTTGTCAAGTTGATAAAACGAAGAACGCGAGCAGCTGCTCGTGGGTCATCCACTAAAATGGCATATAGAGTACACGCCAGGCCAAGATCAAGACGCAGTGTGTTAAAATCCGGACAGGATGTTAAAATGTGGCGGACCGTCAGCAATTGCCCACGTGGGCAGTACGGTGCCGGCGCAGCCATCAGCAGATGGCGATGGCTGAACCGGCAGTGTCCAATTCGTAACAGGGCCAAAACGACCTCCTCCCGCCGAGAAGGGCGTGAAGAGGACGTCCAAGCCGCGGGAAGAGGTTTCAAGGCCCGAAGCTTGTTGTCCGTAAGTGCAGCCCAATCGGCATGCCACAGCGATAAAATGCGCCGACAAATGACCCTGCTACAATCTGACGAAGGGACACAGAAGAAGCTGTCCGAGGCTGGAGGACCGCAGCCTTGGCCGCGACATCTGCAGCTTCGTTCCCAGGGATACTGACACGGCCAGGAACCCACATAAAGCTAACCGGAGAACCGTCGCCCACCAGCTGCTGAAGAGAGCGTCGGATCCGGTGCACGAAAGGGTGAACCGGATACGGATCACTGAGGCTCTGGATGGCGCTCAGGGAATCGGAGCAGATGACATAAGCAGAATGTCGGTGGCGGCAGATGTAAAGAACAGCCTGGTAGAGGGCTAAGAGCTCAGCTGTGAAGACCGAACAATGGCCATGGAGCCGGTATTTGAAACTTTGTGGCCCGACAATAAAAGAACACCCAACCCCGTCATTGGTCTTAGAGCCATCTGTATAAATGAAGGTGATATTATTGAACTTCAATCGAAGTTCGACAAAACGGGAGTGGTATACTGAACCGGGGGTAACCTCCTTTGGGAGCGAGCTGAGGTCAAGGTGAACGCGAACCTGAGCCTGGAGCCAAGGTGGCGTGTGGCTCTCGCCCACTCAAAAGGTTGCAGGGAGTGACAAATCAAGGTGTTGAAGGAGGCAACGAAAGCGAACTCCAGGGGGTAGCAGGGCAGAGACATACAACCCGTATTGACGGTCGAGAGAGTCGTCAAAAAAGGAACGATAAGACGGGTGGTCGGGCATTGACAGTAGCCGACAGGCATCCCGACAAAGCAGTATATCACACCGGTAGGTGAGTGGCAATTCACCAGCTTCAGCATGAAGACTCTCGACGGGACTAGTATAAAACGCTCCGATCGCAAGACGTAAACCTCGATGTTGTATGGAGTTGAGGCGGCGTAAGATGGATGGCCGTGCAGAGGAGTATACGAAGCTCCCATAATCCAGCTTGGAGCGGACGATCGACCGATATAGGCGAAGTAGGACGGTTCGATCCGCTCCCCACGACATACCACTGAGAACACGGAGGACATTTAGAGAACGGGTACAACGGGCGGCCAAATAGGACACATGTGGAGACCAGCTAAGTTTCCTGTCAAATGTAAGGCCTAAAAATTTGGTTGTCTCCACGATTGGGAGAGCAACGGGACCGAGTCGTAAGGACGGTGGGAGAAACTCTTTGTAGCGCCAGAAGTTAATACAGACCGTCTTCTCGGCAGAAAAACGGAAGCCATTGGCGACACTCCAGGAGTAAAGACGGTCAAGAGAACGCTAAAGACAGCGCTCCAGGAAACATGTACGCTGAGCGCTGCAATAGATGGCAAAATCGTCCACGAAAAGGGAGCCTGATACATCAGCTGGGAGGCAATCCATTATTGGATTGATCGCTATGGCGAAGAGAGCGACGCTCAAAACTGAGCCCTGTGGCACCCCATTCTCTTGGCGAAAGGTGTCTGACAGGACAGAACCCACACGTACCCTGAACTGTCGATCGATTAAAAAGGAACGAATAAAAAGAGGGAGGCGACCGCGAAGGCCCCACGTATGCATGGTGCGGAGAATGCCCGCCCTCCAACAGGTGTTGTAAGCCTTCTCCAAATCAAAGAACACAGCCGCCGTCAGGTGCTTCCGCAAGAAGTTATTCATAATGAAGGTCGACAAGGTAACCAGATGGTCAACAGCAGAACGGCGCCTACGAAATCCACATTGTACATTGGTAAGTAGGCGTCGAGACTCGAGCAGCCAAACCAATCGAGAGTTAACCATTCGCTCCATCACTTTACAGACACAGCTGGTAAGCGAGATGGGTCGATAACTGGAAGGCAAGTGCTTGTCCTTCCCCGGCTTAGGAATCGGGACAACAATAGACTCGCGCCAGCATGTGGGAACATGTCCCTCAATCCAGATGCGATTATAAGTACGAAGAAGGAAACCTTTACCCGCAGGAGAAAGGTTCTTCAGCATCTGAATATGAATAGAATCAGGCCCTGAAGCGGAGGACCGTGACCGGGCAAGTGCGTTTTCGAGTTCCCGCATGGTGAATGGGGCATTATAACTTTCACGATTCGAGGAGCGGAAGTTAGTTGGCCTAGCCTCCTCTGCCTGTTTTCGGGGGACGAAGGCAGGGTGGTAATGAGCGGAGCTCGAAACCTCTGCGAAAAAGCGGCCGAAGGCATTGGAGACATCCTCAGGGGCCACAAGGACGTCATTCGCGACCGTCAAGCCACAAACTGGTGAGTGGACCTTAGTGCCAGATAGCCGGCGCAGGCTACCCCAGAAAACAGAAGAAGGAGTAAAACAGTTGAAGGTGCTTGTGAAAGCAGTCCAGCTGGCTTTCTTGCTTCCTTTAATAATACGACGACACTGCGCATGTAATCGTTTGTAAGTGATACAATTCGCCACTGTAGGGTGGCGTTTAAAGGTGCATAAAGCACGTCGACGAGCACGTAAAGCGTCTCTACATGCTGCGGTCCACCAGGGGACCGGTACGCGACGTGGAGAAGAAGTAGGGTGGGGGATGGAATATTCGGCAGCAGTGAGAATGACTTCCGTGAGGTGTGCGACCTGACGATCGCAACTTGTGAAGGTTTCATCCTGAAAGGTCACCCTGGAAGAGAAGAGCCCCCAGTCTGCTTTGGAGATGTTCCAACTAGATGAGCACGGAGAGGGGGTATGCTGCAGGAGATGGATAACACACGGGTAGTGGTCGCTCGAATATGTATCAGAAAGTGCATACCACTCAAACTGCCATGCAAGTTGGGTAGTACATATAGAGAGGTCTAAATGGGAATAGGTGTGAGATGTGTCCGAAAGAAAAGTAGGGGCGCCAGTATTGAGGCAGACAAGATTGAGCTAGTTGAAAAGGTCTGCTAACAGGGAGTCCCTTGGGCAGGATGCTGGAGAGCCCCAAAGGGGATGGTGGGCATTGAAGTCTCCAGTTAACAAAAATGGTGCAGGTAGTTGAGCAATAATTTGCGTCATGTCTGCCCTGGTAACGGCAGACGACGATGGAGTGTAAACGGTACAAATGGCAAATGTAAAAGTGGGGAGAGTAATTCGGATGGCAACTGCCTGCAGGCCGGTGTGCAATGTGATGGGATCGTAGTAAATATCATCCCGGACCAGCAACATAACCCCTCCATGAGCCGGAATACCTACCACAGGGGGTAGGTCAAAACGCACAGAGGTGTAGTGTGCCAAGGCAATGTGATCGCATGGGCGTAGCTTCGTTTCCTGGAGGGCTACGACGAGCGGACGGTGCAAGCGGAGCAGCAACTTCAAGTCCTCTCGGTTGGAGCGAATGCTGCGAATATTCCAGTGAATAAGTGCCATCGTAAGAAGAAAAGGAAGATGAAAGAAGGGGTCACCTCGAAGGCCGCTGAGGGCCTGGCTTCGAGCGAGCACTGCCGCCGCTATCAGTAGGCGGACTGCCATCGTCCATTGGTTCTATAGGTTCATCGGCCATCTTGGTAAGATGGCCGGGAGGGGGAGCTTCCTCTGCCGGTGAACGGCCAGATGTTCGGCTACCAGCGGTGCGGCCAGGCGAAACGGATGACGGCCTGCGGCGGCAACCGCTGGGTGGAGCAGGAGAAAAAATGCGCCGTGGCGCAGAAGGAGAACTGTGCTTCCTATGAGCCTTCTTGGAAGGTCGATTGGTGGAAGTACTGGTCGATGGCTGGGAGTTCCAGGTACGTAGGAAGTCTGCACGGGACGGTTCCTTCTTGAAGGCCCGTGCATCTGACTTCTGGGTCTTCGTCTTAGCAGAAGCTGATGAAGGGGCTTGTGTCTGTGAGGTGACGGGAGGAAGAGGAGATGTCGACCGCGCGATCTTAGCACTGGCCGAACGGACGAGCATGGTGCTAAAGGTCAGATGGCATGTCTGGGTTGCCACCTCCCTGGTAGTCCGAGGAGAGGTGAGGACAGTACTGTATTTCCCCGCTGGGAGCAGCGTGGGCTTCCTACTAGCCAATGGCTTGCGAGCAGCCGAGGTGGACACTTTCTCTTTGACCCGAATTTCTTGGATACAGCGTTCTCCTTATAGATGGGACAGTTCACACAACGAGGAGACGGAGGTGGACAGTCACCCTCATGGGCATCCCTGCCACAAGTGACACATTTAGCCGCATTGGAACAAGACTGGCGAGTGTGATTAAAAATCTGACAGTGGTAGCAGCGCGTAGGTGTCGGGACATAGGGGCGAACAGAAATAACCTTGTAGCCCGCTTTGATGCGCGATGGCAGCTGAACACTATCAAAGGTCAATAAAAGTGTCCGGGTCGGTACAAGGTCATTGTTGACCTTTTTCATGACCCTATGGACAGCCGTCACGCCCTGCTCAGTGAGGAAAGACTGAATCTCCTCGTCAGTCAATCCGTCGAGTGATCGAATATACACCACACCACGAGACGAATTCAAAGTTCGGTGAGCCTCCACCCGGACAGGGAACGTGTACAGGAGTGTGGTTCGAAGCAGTTTCTGTGCCTGATAGGCGCTCTCAGTTTCTAGTAACAAGGTACCATTACGCAACCTGGTACAAGACTTGACAGATCCGGCTATGGCATCTACGCCCTTCTGGATAATGAAAGGGTTGACAGAGGAAAAATCCTTTCTGTCCTCAGATCGAGAAACGACGAGGAACTGCGGGGCAGGCGGTAGTACTTTGGTCACTGGTGGCTGGTCAAGTTTCCGTTTGTGGGCAGAAGTCGAGAGAGGAGAAGAAGAGCAATCCATTGCGAAGGAATGCCCATGATTTCCAGCGTCTCCGATGGCGCGCTCCTTCCTTATGGGGACCCCCTCAGAGGGCACTCCCACCTTAGCTGAATGTTTACACCTCAGGTCACACCTCCCGAGAAACAGACGGAGGGACCAATCGGCATGGTCAGAAGGTATCAGCTCAGGCAATCACCCCTCCCTGGGCCTGGCCTTTACCTGGGGGTACGTGCGTGCCTTACTTGTCTACCCAGGGCGGGGAATTACGCGTTACCCCGTCACCGGCTACGCGTGCGAACGCGTGGGTCGGCCTTCAGGCGCGCACAGGGAGGAAGGAAGAAGAGGAAAAAGAAGAGAGAGGACAGACTGTCTCAAACGCCGAGGTGGAGACCAGAGAAGGCAAGGAGAAGAAGGCAAGGAGAAGAAGGCAAGGGAAAGAGTAAGGAAGACAGTGAGATGGAGAAGAACAAAGAAAGGAACCAACCAAAGGAAGGAAGAAATGAGAAGTGAAAAACCAAAAAGACCACGAATATAGGTCGTGGAACCGTCCGTCTCCGGACGCAGGTGCTAACTACCACCTTGAGGGGGATGGACTCCTTTTAGTCGCCTCCTATGACAGGCAGGAATACCTCGGGCCTATTCTAACCCCCGGACCCGCAGGGGGGAGGTGGTGGTGGGAGGGTGCATGGGACAGGTTTTACACCGGGGGCGGTTACAAGGGTAGGAGCCAGAGGGTAGGGAAGGTGGTTTGGGGATTTCATAGGGATGAACTAAGAGGTTACGAAGGTTAGGTGGACGGCGGAAAGACACTCTTGGTGGAGTGGGGAGGATTTCATGAATGATGGATCTCATTTCAGGGCAGGATTTGAGGAAGTCGTATCCCTGCTGGAGAGCCACATTCAGAGTCTGATCCAGTCCCGGAAAGTATCCTGTCACAAGTGGGGCGCTTTTGGGGTTCTTCTGTGGGAGGTTATGGGTTTGAGGGGATGAGGAAGTGGCTCTGGTTATTTGCTTCAGTACCAGGTCGGGAGGGTAGTTGCGGGATGCGAAAGCTGTTTTCAGGTTGATGGTGTAATGGAGGAAAGGTTAACTTAATGGGAATAAAACTTAATGGGTCTTAATCCTACTCCTATTGATCCTCAGAACCTTAGGCCTCCTACAAAACCTTTCACCTGACTCCGTCAACCTTCTGACCCCAGCAACACCCCGCACCCCTACCTTCTACCTTCTTCCTAAAATTCACAAACCCAATCATCCCGGCCATCCCATTGTAGCTGGTTACCAAGCCCCCACAGAACGCATCTCCGCCTACGTAGATCAACACCTTCAACCCATTACATGCAGTCTCCCATCCTTCATCAAAGACACCAACCACTTTCTCGAACGCCTGGAATCCCTACCCAGTCTGTTACCCCCGGAAACCATCCTTGTAACCATTGATGCCACTTGCTTATACACAAATATTCCGCATGTCCAGGGCCTCGCTGCGATGGAGCACTTCCTTTCACGCTGATCACCTGCCACCCTACCTAAAACCTCTTTCCTCATTACCTTAGCCAGCTTCATCCTGACCCACAACTTCTTCACTTTCGAAGGCCAGACATACCAACAATTAAAGGGAACAGCCATGGGTACCAGGATGGCCCCCTCGTACGCCAACCTATTCATGGGTCGCTAAGAGGAAGCCTTCTTGGTTACCCAGGCCTGCCAACCCAGAGTTTGGTACAGATTTATTGATGACATTTTTTTCATGATCTGGACTCACAGTGAAGAAGAACTCCAGAATTTCTCCAACCTCAACTCCTTTGGTTCCATCAGATTCACCTGGTCCTACTCTAAATCCCATGCCACTTTCCTTGACGTTGACTTCCACCTGTCCAATGGCCAGCTTCACACGTCCGTCCACATCAAACCCACCAACAAGCAACAGTACCTCCATTATGACAGCTGCCACCCATTCCACATCAAACGGTCCCTTCCCTACAGCCTAGGTTTTCATGGCAAACGAATCTGCTCCAGTCCGGAATCCTTGAACCATTACACCAACAACCTGAAAACAGCTTTCGCATCCCGCAACTACCCTCCCGACCTGGTACTGAAGCAAATAACCAGAGCCACTTCCTCATCCCCTCAAACCCATAACCTCCCACAGAAGAACCCCAAAAGTGCCCCACTTGTGACAGGATACTTTCCGGGACTGGATCAGACTCTGAATGTGGCTCTCCAGCAGGGATACGACTTCCTCAAATCCTGCCCTGAAATGAGATCCATCCTTCATGAAATCCTCCCCACTCCACCAAGAGTGTCTTTCCGCCGTCCACCTAACCTTCGTAGCCTCTTAGTTCATCCCTATGAAATCTCCAAACCACCTTCCCTACCCTCTGGCTCCTACCATTGTAACCGCCCCCCGGTGTAAAACCTGTCCCATGCAACCACCCACCACCACCTACTCCAGTCCTGTAACCCGGAAGGCGTACACGATCAAAGGCAGAGCCACGTGTGAAAGCACCCACGTGATTTACCAACTGACCTGCCTACACTGTGAAGCCTTCTATGTGGGAATGACCAGCAACAAACTGTCCATTCGCATGCATGGACACAGGCAGACAGTGTTTGTTGGTAATGAGGATCAGCCTGTGGCTAAACATGCCTTGGTGCATGGCCAGCACATCCTGGCACAGTGTTACACCGTCCGGGTTAACTGGATACTTCCCACTAACACCAACCTGTCACAACTCCGGAGATGGGACCTTGCCCTTCAGCATATCCTCTCTTCTCGCTATCCGCCAGGCCTCAGTCTCCGCTAATTTCTAATTTCAATTTGCCGCCGCTCATGCCTCACCTGTCTTTCAACAACGTCTTTGCCTCTGTACTTCCGCCTCGACTGACATCTCTGCCCAAACTCTCTGCCTTTACAAATGTCTGCTTGTGTCTGTGTATATGCGGATGGCTGTGTGTGTGTGTGCGCGAGCGATACCTGTCCTTTTTTTCCCCTAAGGTAAGTCTTCCGCTCCCGGGATTGGAAGGACTCCTTACCCTCTCCCTTAAAACCCACATTCTTTCGTCTTTCCCTCTCCTTCCCTCTTTCCTGATGAAGCAACCATTTGTTGCGAAAGCTTGAATTTTGTGTGTATGTTTGTGTGTCTATTGACCTGCCAGCGCTTTTGTTTGGTAAGTCTCATCATCTTTCTGTTTAGATATATTTTTCCCACGTGGAATGTTTCCTTCTATTATGTGTGCACACTGCCCCCCCCCCCCCCCCACACACACACACACATAAAAAAAACAGACCCGTCCCATGACCCGGACACATCCAGCACCATGTAGGGGCACAGGATGGTGTGGGTGTGTGTGTGTGTGTGTGTGTGTGTGTGTGTGTGTGTGTAGTATTTCTGTCTTGCATTAATTCCCATTTTGTATTTTTTTATTTACTGCATTAACGAGGGGTATACACGGACAAGGGAAAAAAATTCCCTGATTTTTCCGGATGTCCTGGGTAAAAATACACTTTCTCCCAGGTGAAAACACATCTTTTCTGTGTTAAGTGACTGTCTACTTTTCCTCTTAACTGTAAAACTTAACAATGCTTTATGGTCTTATACACCGCCATAGAACTTCCTGGCACTTTAGAAAACAAAACTCACGGGGGGGGGTGTTGTTGTTTTGGAAACGTCTAATGTACACCAATATGTACACTGCATATTTTTCGTATTACAAAAGTATAAATTCGAATTCCACCAAACACTGCACGTTGCTTTCCGAAGCATCGAAATTTAGATTGTGATGCGCTTTCGTAAGCCAGTCATGGCTCGTGTCACGTGTTCTCGCCAGCCGATGACAGAGGATATTCAAAGCGTAGGACACATGACGTAGTCAGCCAATAGCAATATCACTGTTAAGTAGCGCGAACACACAAATAGTAAAAGTTAATGGTTTAAATTAATATACATAATGTTGCTAGGAGAAAAAAAAAGCTTTCACAAATAATATGAGTCTCTAAGATTAATAAGCTGCAAGAGAAGCTGAGATTTCACATATAATGTCAATCTTTTTTCTGCGTTTTACATTTAAGATAAATCACACAAATGTGCCAGTAAAATTTTTAAGGACGACATAAATGTCTGATCATCTGGGCTCGAAATTCTTCTAAATAGTCATCCTCAAAGTTTTGATTTTTAAATAAGAGTCAAACACTCTGCGATTTAAGAAATTCATTGTACATTCTCGCACATAGTTCATCTTGTGTAAAAGGAAATTTACTTCGAAAGTAACGCTTTTCAAACAACCATTCGCAATATTGTCCCGCACCTTGTTAAGAATAGGTCCGTTTCAGCAATTGCCAGAGAGCGCCGGGTAACAGGCGTCACCACGCTTGTGCAGCTATGGTGGCAGAGGAAGCCCATATGTTTGCATTTGTAAAACACTGAAAGATCTTACGTTATGTCATGAAATAAACAGGACATTAGAGGATACTCCAAGAGCATAAGCATTTTGTGAACCACACTAAAATGCATAATTCGGTTTAAAATGTAGATTTGTATGTCCAAATTCGGATGTAAATTTTCTCGGAGTACCAGTGCCGTGTTATATAATGTTTGGTTTTTTATTATGGCATAATGACACACATGCTAAAAGATGAAAATGTGCACTTGAAATGCAGTGAACAGTTGAAATTAGCTAATAGTATGGAATTAAATACTTCATTTCAAATAAACTGACTGCCTCAGTGGAAAAGATTAATAAAAGTCTAATTTCTTTAGCAATCCGACAAAAATAACTTCATTGTTCTGCAAGGCGATTAGTGCTCAATGTCAGAAAGGTGGAAATAAAATAAAATCTGAAACTAACAACATACTTTAGCCTTCTGTCATTATTTGAATGTATTTTAATTCACTCGATAGCTCCTGGCCACAGAAATCCGTTTTGTTTTCATTAGACGTGAAAGGAATAAATGAAGAGGAAACAGCAAAATCACTAAACATAAACACGAGTCACATGGAGACTACCCACCTCCCCACTACAACTCAGACTGCTCTGTGCATCACGTCCGGATCTCCAATATTTCCGGACCGGGGCAATACTAGATAGTGGCGCCCCCCCTGCCCCCCTCCGCACCCCAAGCGTTTGAGGTAGGACGCCAAAAATAAAAAATAAATAAATAAAAAAAAATAAAAATAGAATTTTCAAAAAGAAAATGTTCATTTTGTAGTGCACATCTTTCTAAAGAGTGTGACACATAAAACATATATGTTTGAGGAAATGTAAGATGTGTTATTTGGTCTTAGGTGTGCCAAAGTGCAGTCCCACGCTTCTTCACACATTACTTCGCATGTCACTGTATTTCGCTCTGTGGAATTCGAATGTGTAATATTTTGTAATGGGTGCCATCAAACTATATTCAGGACAGGGAAAATTAAAATGTCTTGTGGTGCCTCTCCTGTTCCCAGTCGGCCGTTTTACATCCCGCCCCTCTTAAAACAAACTCGCAACTAATACTGGATGGGGTTATTTGTAACTGGGAGAACAAGAACTCTTCAGAAAATTTGGATTCTCTATTGCCTATTAGCTAATAACTTGCTGTTTTGTGTGACATAAAATTAAATATAGGATACACACAACCAGTAAAGACAAGAGCCGAGCAAGACAGTACACATTTCTTTAATCCTTAAGTCCTAGCATTATTTTCTTTCTAATCTTGCTACAGCTTTGCATGGCATGCTTTTCTTTCTGGAAAATAATTTATTAACTCAAAGTTCGTCAAACATTTTGCTACGTGAAAAAACAAAATGTCATCCTCTAATACTGAAAATACTGATAATACCAACAGTACCTGAGACTGGTGTGGTTTCTCGATCTGATTACGCGTATTTTGTCACTGTCTGTTAGATAAAATCAAATAGGCCTGCTTAATATTGCAGCAGTTTTAACACACACACACACACACACACACACACGCCTGCTTAATATTGCAGCAGTTTTAACACACACACACACACACACACACACACACACACACACACACACACACACACACACACACACACACACACCAAATAAACGACACTGTTTTGCCACAAATGGTCATTTTTATAACACAACAGAATATAATTCATGAAGTACCAGTATGAAATGCCTATTAGGCATACTACAAGCAAAAAGCTTTATGTTAAGAAATAGTTTCACAGTTCACTCATACACTCCAGCTTCTCAAACATGAGATCCAAAAGCAGCAGTACAAAAATTTCATATAAATTTGGAATCATCATATTCTTCCATAATTTGTTTGATGTCCCTGTTTCATCTTCTTTGTCATTCCAATAAACACTCATGTCATCAATAATTCTGTAACTATTCCTTCCAGTGTCAAAACTTATTCTCCAGTTAACTTCACTAACCCTGCCACACTCACACTTACTGGTTTAGTTATCCCGCATTTATTCTCCAGTTGGGTGTTATTACACGTTCGTACAACACGTTTTCCAGGCTACTCCCAGAAAAGATCTTAAGCAGCTGCTGGCCAGGAAATGTACAACTGGTCCTTACTAGTGTAGCAGTCTGGCCAAAAATTTTCTGTCAAACTTTCATTTTATTGGCTACAACGAGAAGATGATATGTAATCTTTCTTACTTGTTATTCCTGTTAGTTGTTTATTTTCATTCTGGTAGTCTGAACCTTTGATTTCACTAGTAATTATAACAACGCTGATCATTCCCAAATCCAGTCAACCACATAAACAGCGATTGGCATTCACCTGCTCAGCTCGTATAGCCCGTCCTCTTTTGTCTGCAGGAAAGTTTATTTCCAGATGCGACAGGGATTCCCCTGACAGACATCACGTACACAATGGACGCATTCAAAAATCAACTTATGATTCATTCGGAAATCAAACTGGAATGTGTTCAAATATGTTCAAAAACCAACAGGGATGTGATTCAAAATTACATAAATAATCGATAGACCAACATGGGCTGGATGCTAGGCTCTTTGTGAAAAAAGGTTTTTCTCCTCAAGAATATGAAATTTTATTTTTTAAGCTTACTGCAGTGTTGCGTGAATAGGGTGAACTCGGTACTTTGGAGGGTCTGAAAATGAGGAATGACGTACCCGAGTTGAGCAGCTAAGACCATATAGATCAGAAAAGTCAATTGAAAATGACGAGGTCACGCAGAAGCTATTTGCATAACAAACAGTTTGTAAGTCTTCAGATTTCACCTGATTATAAGCCAGAACAAAAGCTTTTTGTTAATATCATGGCCGCAAGAGTTTTTTGAATGCATTTCTTGAAAAAACAAGGACCAGTGTTATTGCAGCAAGTCGATGTAGTTTAAGGTCTCAATTTAACACTAAGCCCAGGTCAAGACTTAAGATATCACCAACGGATGCAGAAACATTCTGGGAACAAGTACAAATAACAAGTAATTGAGAAAAAATGTACAAAGTCACTGACAACTGCTGTTGGCACATAAACTACAGCAGGAAATAACTCACAAACAAGAGCGTCATCAAGATCGTTTATGTAGGTGGTGGAATATATTTAGTGGGTCATGCCACTCCGAGGCAATTACGCACCCCTCCACACGGTTCGTGCTGGCAAATGGTGACTGAAATAGGACAAATATAATTCTCAGATACTGTCAGCATTTCTATTTCTACATACACGTGGTGAGATATATTTGGGGTTTTCTAGTGCCTTCAGAATGAGGCATTCATGACAATTTATGAAGGTGTGTCGAGAAGAAGTACCCGTTCGGGCAAGGCAACAGAGTCTCCTCGCAGTGCGACGTGCCGCCCCGGAAGAGCACCAATATCTCCGCATCGTATATCCGAGAATATTGAGAAGACGTACAGCAAAATGAACTAGTTCGGTCAGTCGATCTGGAAGAAACTTCATGTTCGCTCAGTGAGTGACCTCGAGCACTGGTGCTGCCATTCATTTAAAGCGGTCTGTTTGAGAGCGTACAAAATTTAACGTACATTGGATTATTGTAATTTTTTAAGGCACAATCTAAAGATCAGCGAAGTAGGTCAGATAGTCACTGTGAGAAGTCCTGCAACCGCATGCATTAAAAAGGCCGAATGCTAAAGAAACTATGGCGTCAGCTGCATACGTGACAGAGTAACACCACAGCCCGCAGCAGCTGACGTGATTAAGCAGCCAGTGGCAGTAACACGGGGATTCCCGGCACTCACCTGCAGCCGTGCCGACTGCTGCACCTGCAGAAACGACCTGGCCAGCGCCTCCTGTTCGGCCCGCTGCCTCACCAGCAGCGCCTCCATCGCCGTGTCGAACCTCTTCCTCAGCTTCTCCCGCAGCTCCGACACCTTCGAACTCGCCACCAGGTCCGCGGTTTCGTCTTCGACGTCCGGCAGCTCGAGCTCTGGAGAAAAAAGTCTGCATGGGAATTGGTAATGCAAGTTGTGGGAAGAACATTGATAACATATGTGATATGACAATACTGAAGAACAGGAAGCGTTTCTATAAATCAAATCTTCTTTCAGTTTAACGGAGAACGTAAGGTATCAAAGTTATTATTTAATGGAAAGGCCGAAAAGTCTCACACGTATTTTGAACTGTAAAACATGTCAAGAGGTAGACGTGGACTCAGAACATAATTTATTGGTTATGAATGGCAGATTAAAACTGAAGGAATTGTGGGGAAATAAATCCAATGGGTAGCTATGAGAGGTGATACATTGCAGTCAGCAGAGTTTGAAATATGCAAAAAGACAAGACTTTGGATAAATTCTTAAATAATGCATGCAATATTTTATTTGACAGACAAAAGGGGAAAAATTAAAATGTAGTAAATGAAGCACGCAAAAGCCAGTGCATATGTCTAAAGTAGGACACTGACAGAAAGTACAAGGCAGTTAGACGAAAATTGCAGAGCTATAGAAGCATTAGGGGAAAGGTAGATGCTGGCTGTAAACACTTTTGCAGAAAGAGAAGGAGCTGTATGAATATCAACAGCTCAGATGCAAGCCAGTACTAAGGAAAGAAGTGAAAACTGAAAGGTATGAGGAGTATATAGAAGGGCTAGACAAGGGAAATGAACTTGAAGGCAATATTGCAGAAAGGGAAGAGTAAGCTGGTGAAGATGAGATCAGAGAAATAACACTGTAAGAAGAATTTGATAGATCGCTGACAGACCTGAGTGGGAACAAGGTCCTTGGACTAGAAGACATACCCTAAGAAGTAATTGAGATCTGCGGGAGGGAGGGAGGGAGGGAAGGAGGGAGAGCTATTGCAAAACTATTCCACTGAATGTGGAAGATATGTGAGACACAGGAAGTATCCTCAGAAATTAAGAAGAATGTAAAAATTTCAGTCCCAAAGAAGAAATGTGCTGACAAGTATGAATACTACCAAACCATCAGTTTAATAAATCACAGTTGCAATATAGTGACACAAATTATTTACAGAGGAATGGAAAAAAATGGTAGAGCTCGGGGAAGATCAGTTTGGGTTCCAGAGAAATGTAGGAACATTGAAGAGATTACGGACTCGATAACTTGTCTTAAGAGGTTAGTTTGAAGAAAGGCAAACCTACACTTACCGTGTTTGTACATTTAGAAAAAGACAATGCTGACTGGACTACACTCTTTTAACTTTTTATTGTAGCACTGATAAAACACAGGGAGCGAAAGATTATTTACAGCTCGCACAGAAACAAAACTACAGGTTTTAGTGTAGCATTATCATTCTGGTGAAGCAAAGTGCCACACAAGCATTTTCCGAACAGAAGAATGATAATCGCCACTACAAAAATGTTTATTTTCGTAATGATTTAGAATAACCTACTGTTCAGATGTGTGCTTTACTTATGCACATTTATTATGAAATGAATGGACACAACAGATCTGCAAGCTGGGTCACAGATAAACATCGTACCACATTCGCGATACCTGCCGGTCGGGCAGTTTCCTCCGTGTCTTCGGTTCCTGCTTCGGAGATACTGTGTGAACCACTGAGGAAGACTGGCCGTGACAATGCCTGCGATGTCGTGGGGACAAGAGAAAAGGTGTTATATACTTACCCGATTGGAATCTGTTAAATATGACAGATCATTTTGGGACTCTTAGTTCACATCACTTTATTTGTCGTGCTCTGAATAACGAAGCAGTTTTGTAATGCAGGGTCACAGGAAACGGGAGTACAATATATGGAACACGCTTTATGAGAAGTGTCGTATTTATTTCGAGAACTGGATTTAGGATTTGTACTGTTACACTTACAGCAGGAACTGCAGCACTTCGAGGAACAAAACTGGATCAGAATGTATTGGCGGGTGTGTGGAATTAATAAGGTGAGCGAGATTGAATAATAGGAAGTCTCAGCTCCCGATCGGACTTCACTTTGTCACCCACTGTCACGGCAAAGAATCGGCGGAACGTGACGAGTTATGACAGTCAGAAAACAGGAAAAGGAAGCACTGGTCAAGAAGGGGTCGTAGGTTTTCCTCGAAGGTAATCTGTACACTAAGCAAGCAACAAAGAACACATAGAAAAAATTGGAAAGAAAGTTAAAGTTAAGGAGAAGGCACACGAATTTTGTGATTTCCCAATGATGTCACAGTTTTGTCAGAGATGGCAAAAGACTTGGGAGAGCATCTGAATGGAATGTATAATGCCTCAAAAAGAGGTTATAAGATGAACATCGACAAAAGCAAGCCGAGTGTAATGGAATGTAGTCAAATCAAATCAGGTTAGGCAGAAGGAATTAGATTAAGAAATGAGACAATGGAAGTAGTGAAAGAGTTTTCCTACTCGAGCAGCAAAGTGACAGATGATGGTCAAAGTATAGAGGATATAAAATGCAGACTGGCTATAGCAAGAAAAACATTTCTGAAAAAGCGGTATTTGTTAATATCTGACAAATTTAAACAACGGAAACTCTACGTCGGAGTGTCAGCAGCATAGAAAAAGATATGTTGCTACTAACTGTAAACATGATAGGCAAAGGTCCCGAGTTAGAGTCTCGATCTGGCACACAGTTTTAATCTGCCAGAAAGTTTCAGTTTTCAGCTCGTCTATCCTATCACCTTCCGACCTCTCTGTTTGCCGCCCCCTCCTACTTTCCAAACTTCACTGAAGCTCTCCTGCGAGGATGGAGCGTGAGTCGTGCTCAGTTAGCTCAGCTGGTAGAGCACTTGCCCACCAAAGGCAAAGGTCCCGAGTTCGAGTCTCAGTCCGGCACAGAGTTTTAATCTGCCAGGAAGTTTCATATCGGCACGCACTCCGCTGCAGAGTGAAAATCTCATTCTGGGATGAAAACTGTCGGGTGGAGGGTGTGGGGACAGTACATTACTGAGCCCGGGATACTTACAGGCGCGGAGAATGTGCGGTACGGATAGCTCGCATCTGCACTGTTTCAAAAAGCTGGTGGTGGAGGGAAGAATCCGTACAGCTCAGGTAGTGAAGCGGACACAGAAATGGAGCATGTTACACTCAGCAGCACTCTGTGCCACATTTTGCTCTCTGTCACAGTTTGGCGACGGCCATTTGTCCCGGAGGACAGGTGGTCGGCAGTCGTACCGATATAGGAAACATTTGCAGCACACCTGGTACACGACACGGCCGCTTTCACAGGTAGCCTGGCCCCTGACGGGGTAGGATAAACCTATGACAGGACTGGAATAGGAAGAACTGCGCGGTGGATTCGGCAGGCCTTTCCTCGAGACAGAAAAGCTCCCATTCACGAGTCTAGCTCGTACAAAACTTAGCTCGCCCTTTTGTCACAGTATCCTGTGAACCGGGGATGAGGGGAAATGGGCAGATTCCACATTCCCAGATTTCCGGACAGCATTAGACACGGTGCCACACTGCAGCCTCCTAACGAATGTCCAAACGGGTTCTCAGGTGTGCGTGGCTCCGAGACTTCGCAATTAATAGAGCCCACCGTGTTGTCCCGAACGGTAAGTGTTTTCCAGATACAAAATATTATCGGGAGTGTCCCGGGGAAGTGGGATAGCACCGCCCTCGTTTTCTACGTACATAAATGATTTGGCAGATACGAATGAACAGCTATCTGCAGCTAACTGCTGACGGCACTGTGGTGTACGGGTAGTGTCGCTGCCGAATGACCGTAGGAGGGTACGAGATGACGTACACAGAATTTATTTTTGGTGTGATGAGCTGCAGCTCACTCTAAATGTACAAAAATGTAAGTTAATGCGTACGAGCAAGAAACATTCCTGTAACGTTTCGTTGCAGTATTAGTGACGAGCTGCTTTCACACTCTCGTCAGTTAAATATATAGGTGTGACATTGCAAAGTAATACGAAACGGAATGAGCACGCGAGGGTCATAGTAGGGACGATAAACGGTTGACATCGGTTTATTACAAAAGTTCTGGGAAAGTGTGGTTCATCTGTAAAGGAGACCACATACACAACACTTGTACTACCTATTCTCAAGTACTGGTCCGGTCTCTGTGTTCTCCACCAGATCGGACTGAAAGAAGACATCGAAGCAATTCACAGGTGTGCTGCTACGTCCATTTGTTACCAATATGGCTTATCACCACGTGAATATTACAGAGATGCTTCGTGAACTCAAATGGGAATCCTCAGAAGGAAGGTGATATACATCTATGTCACACTCCACGAGCCACTTAATAATGTGTGGCGGAGGGTACTTTCGGTACCACTATCCGATCCTTCCAATCCTGTTCCACTCGCAAATAGTGTGTGGAAAGAATGATTGTCGGTCTCTGTATTGGCTCTAATTTCTCAAATTTTCTCCTTGTGGTCAATATGCGAGATGTGTGTGTGTGTGTGTGTGTGTGTGTGTGTGTGTGTGTGTGTGTGTGTGTGTGTGTGTGTGTGGGGGGGGGGGGGGGGGGGGGGGATTAATTTGTTGTCCGACTCCTCCTGAAATGTGCTGTGCTGAAATTTTAATAGTAAATCTCTCTTGTAACATCTGCAAGTGGAGTTTGTTTAGCATCTCCGCAACACTTCCTCTCCAGCTAAATGATCCAGCGACGAAACACGCCGCTTGTCGTCGGATCTTCTCTATCTCCCCTATCGGTCCTACCTCATAGAGATCCCAGGTAGATGAACAATACTCGAGAATCGGGCAAACGAGCGCTTTATAAGCCACTTCTTTTGAGGACGAGTTACATTTCCTTAAGATTCTTCCGATGATTTCCTTACGATTCTTCCGAGGAATCGTAGTCTGGTGTCTGCCTCTCCCACTATCCATTTTATGCGGTCATTCCACTTAAGGTCGCTCCGGATAGTTACGCCTAGATATTTTATGGCAGACACTGTCTCCAGCTGTCTGTCATCAATAGTGTAGCTGTACAGTAGTGGATTTCTTTTCCTATGTATGCACTTCTGTGAAACACTCTTAAGAAAATGTGGAGAAATGGTATTTGCAGCTGACTGCAGAATGATTCTACTGCCACCCACATATATTACATGTAAAGACTGCAAAGACAAGACAAAATAAATTAGGGCATACAGAGGAATACAGACAGTTGTTTTGCCTCACACAATTTGCAACTGAAACAGGAGAGGAAATGACTGTCATACCCTCTGCCACGCACGATATAGCAGCATGTGGAGTGTCAGTACACATGTAGGCCTAAAAACGTCACATTCGGAATGGATCGAGTATGTAAAGATGACAAATCGAACAGGAACAGCAAGAAAGTGGCTCGAAAAGAACTCTAACACGAGAGAACTGTAGGCTGGCCCCAGAAATGGTGGAGCACTCGAACGAGGCAGGATCTGGAAGGAGGACACATGGAATGGTTGGTTGGTTGGTTGGTTGTTTTTGGGGAAGGAGACCAGACAGTGAGGTCATCGGTCTCATCGGATTAGGGAAGGACGGGGAATGAAGTCGGCCGTGCCCTTTGAAAGGAACCACACCGGCATTTGCCTGGAGCGATTTAGGGAAATCACGGAAAACCTAAATCAGGATGGCCGGACGCGGGATTGAACCGTCGTCCTTCCGAATGCGAGTCCAGTGTCTAACCACTGCGCCACCTCGCTCGGTACATGGAATGGGCCGGTTAAGAGAGAAGGAGGCGAAGGTTTAAAGCTTTCCTGTAGTGCACCTGCGAAGCTAGGTATGGGTAATGGATGATGATGATGATGATGATGATGATAAGGTGGTATCCATAAGTTCCCAAAACTTATCAATTTAATTATTACATCTTATCTAGGCCTTATTCAGCCCCTTACCCTTAGAAGTACTCCTGGGAAAGGATACACTGACCACCATGTTTCTGTCAGTTTTGAAATGCACCCTGCAGTCCTTTCTTAGTTAGTACGTTTACTACCAACAACCATTCTGCCCGAAACTCCTCTACCGTATCGAGTCTCTGATCCTTCAACTCGACTTCCATCTCAAAGAAGAGGAAGAAGTCATTCAAAGCTAAGTCTAGTGAGTATGGTGTGTAGAGAACAAAAAATTTCCTGAATACTGTAGGCCACATAATGTCACATATTGTTACAGTTGAGTACACACTCATTGTACGGCACTTCTACAGGCATTTTCTCCTCCTGTCCTCCTCCAAACATCTTGAAATCGGCAAAAGAAATTTTATTGAGCATACAATCAGGGGGGACAAACTCTTTACATACAATTCCAATAATATATGAGACAAAGATCAACGAAGGGTCAATGTTACTCTCTCTAACTTTTTGTCGGTCGAGGTGAAGCGGGACACATCCACTGCAACAACTGTGCTCAGTTTCAGGCACGTGTCACAAATCCAACTTTTGAAATTAAAGCTTGGGCAGTTTAGGAGCAGTCAAAGTTTGCTGGAGACCTCCACAAGATGTCGCTTCTGAGCACATTGACGCAATTTGCTGGACTACTCCTCGTGTCAATTCTTGTGATAAAATACATTCGTATGTACTGTAACTTACTCACAAATTGTTGCAGAGTCTCAGATGATCCATTTATGATCTTGCAAAATCAAATCCCTCTCTTTCTGGACATTTAATCGTCAGACTCCAGTTGACTGTGAACTGGAACAAACATCAGCAGTTGACATATGACCGTTGTTTTAAATATATATAGCATCACAACTCCATGTCTGACCTAACGCATTGCCTCCACGAGCTCGCTCGAACTGTCTGTGTGTTTCTGCAGTGATTTTCCCAAGTTTACAACAAAACTTAACACAAAGTTATTGCTCTTTCAGGTTGGCCACTGCAAATTGGCAAACTAGTCCAAACAAAACAATGGAAATACATTCGACGACAACGAAACAAACCACCCGTCCTACAGCCGTTTACCACACTGATCGGAGGAAGATGAATGTGGAGACCCTAGTAGTACTTCAGTATACAGATAAACATTGTAACATTACATGAGTGTGTACTATATAGTCGGATCTACTTTGCATCAAGTGAGTTTAGGGGAGTCGAAACCAGTAGTGACCCATGATGTCATATGAACTTGAGATTTTTTTATACATGCCATTCATTTCTAAATTTTATTGATTATTTACAGAGTAAAGAATTTAATTGTGTACAACATTTAATAAGTAATGAGTTTTAATGAGATAGATATAAATGTTTTGACACAGCAAAGCGCGATCAAGTAGTCGTCGAGTGTGGAGAAGCTGTAGCTTACACGTATGGGCATTGATGACCCACAGTTGATTTAAAAATTATTTTAGCGAACCACGGCCCGACTTTGGTGCAAACAAATTGTGCGCGAATTCTCAAATATCGGCGCAGAGTTTACGATACGCGCCTGGATATTGGGCATTATCATAGCGTGTGTGATTCAGGAACATTAACCCCAATT
Source organism: Schistocerca cancellata (assembly GCF_023864275.1). NCBI lineage: Eukaryota > Metazoa > Arthropoda > Insecta > Orthoptera > Acrididae > Schistocerca > Schistocerca cancellata. Next base: position 166,617,455 of record NC_064637.1, read on the forward strand.
TACAGACATTAGCTTGATAATAACTATCAAAGACTTATATGAGCAGCATAGTAATCGTCTCGATTACTAATGCAAACGAGAAGCGATTTACTGTCGGGATACGACAAATATTAATCATTGTCTAGTCAGCTTGTTGATACGTTGCTTAGCAACTCATAAACGGACAGTGATAGAATTATTGAAACTATCTTTTAAGTATTAACAACCACTACATACACATCAGAAACTGATTACTTTAACTGTGAGTGACTTCTGGATTGGATGAGGTTTTTTTTTTATTTCAGTTAACTGGTATAATAAATTTCTTTCGAGACTGAAACACCATCAATGGTGTCGCGCTTATTCAGTTTAGTAGAACGATATATAGTACTAGCTACGGTACTATTTATAGTTTTAAAAGAAAAGAGAGCACATACCTGTTTTTCTTTTAAGAAATGTTTGTACTTCAGTCGTCAGTCTTCTCAAACCAGAGGCATGAGTGATGCTCCCTCAGAGCACTACAATATCGTCAACCACAACACACGTGCCCCTTCTCACAAAATTTCTGCACTGAAAACCCTGAGATATAGCCGCGGTACGAAGAAGGAAGAAAGAAGAGGAAAGATCAGCGAAAGAAATGGAGCTGTTATAACTTCAAATTGAACAAATATATTTGAAGGACGATGCAATACATGAGAGTCACAGATCAAGTAAACAAAGTAAGATGTGTGTACACTTTAACAGTCAAATCATAACCGAGTCCGAGTCTAGCGGCCGCTGGCTGGCCGGCCACTTAGGTGGCGCTGCTGCTACACGGCCGGCAGACAGCGCCGCACGTATAGGACGTGCGTAACTGCGCGGCGGCACTTTGAAAGATCGGCAAGTCACGACAGGAGCAAAGGGAGAAGAAGAGGTCGCAACACTTTCCATCAAAATTCATATTTTGGGAACTATCACATATAATCTCCAACTGCTACACATAAAGGAGTACCAACTGATACCTGCAAAAAAAACTACAGCAAACAGATTACATAAGAACAAAAACTGACTTACCATCTATTTCTGTCTGGACTGACGATTCTTTCGTAGGTCTGACAGGCTGACGAAGCCCAGTTTCGCCCGTGCTCTGTTTCTTCAGGTGGTCCAACAGTGCCTCGCTGGGCTTATCCAGGACGTACGAGCCCTGGCGAACGAGCCGGTAGCCGCCGCTCCGGTCGGCACCGGGGGTGGGCGGGACGTCCAGCAGCACCACGCCGCTCTCCCGTGCCGTGACGTAGTCCGACGACGCGCTGTGCGAGCCGCCTCCCGAGCCCCCAGTCCCCGGCGGCTGCCTCCCGTCGACCTCGTCTGACGAGTCGGAGTCGAAGTTCCTGTCCTCGTTCTCCAGGGGGAACAGCTGTCTGTAGAAGCTCACCGCCCACGTGGAGTCAGAAGCAGAATTGTCACCCGGGTCGTTCTTCTGGGGCGACGCCGACACGAGAGAGAGCTCAGACTCGGCAGACGTGACACCCCCGCCTTTCATGTATGTGATCTGCGGTCCGTTTCTGTCACGAACCTTAGCTGGCAAACTGACTTTGGAATTTCTGGCTCTCTGCTGCTCCGAGGAAAATAGCTGGCTGCTAGATACGACAACTCGATCGGGTTCTCTGACACACCTACAGCGGGCGCACTCCGAATCCGACTTATTTTCGCTCTGCCATTTCACTGGCAGGTATTCTGCAGAACTGCACTTTCTCAAAACTTTTGTCGACCCCGTAGACTGAGAGAAAGGAAGGATCATCGACCTTCTGGCAGAAGAGCTGCCCGTCTGCGACTTCCACGGCACGGCATTCGGTGACCCGTCCGTCAGACACGGTGCGGAGGTAAATTTCCTCGAGATGTGATGTCGTCCTTTTCCACCACAAGTACACTGCGGGAAAGCCTCGCTCGCATCTCTGGGACCTCTGCCGCACGTACCGTTCTGAACTGACAAGCTAACCGCATATTCTCTCCTTTTCTCTGCCAACTTCTCGGCACACTTTTGTTCTCGGTAGCCATCAGTCCACCCCAGCTGCATTTCCAACTGCAATGCCCTGTTCTTTGCTTCCATTGCCATTGTTTTGGTGCTTTTGTCCAGCTGAAAATAACAACCAACAACAATTAAAGTAAATAAGTATTATGGAAGAGCAACTATGACACACTGAAAGGTATTAAAAAATTAGATTTGACTAGAAATGATACAAAGGAAGCGATACCTATAAAAAGGCAAACTATAGAGGGTGGTCAAAAACAGCCTGAATAGCTAGTAAGAGTGCTGCAAGCTGCATTGTGCTGAGAAATAATGGTTACAAAAATATTCACTATATAGTGACGTTACCGAGTTAATCGGCATCGACATTAGCCAACTGGACCACTTTGTGCTCAAATTAGAGTGACCCCCCAGAGAGGAGTTGACAAACGTGTTCTCCGTTCGGTTTCCTAAAACCGAACAAGAGAGAGATACAAAAATTGGGCACGTGACAGTGGTAAGGATCGAGCTCGAGCCAAAGTCTGCGAAGTCTCGTGCACTATCACCTGTGCCACAAGAACAACTGACACTATTGTACCTGGAGGCCCATACGAATTTGCACACGCATTGCTAATTAACTCAGAAATGGTGCAAGATACAAATTTTTTTCTTAACAATTATGTCCGAGCACAACGTACCGTACAATACTCTTAGGCTTTTCAGACTGTTTCTGACCACCCTGGCTACAATACGTCGGCATCGCAACCCGAGAATGTCAAAGGTGTGACACAATACGTTAATTCCTCAGCTGATAAACTGTCCAAAACCGTATTTGTCATAAATATCAATGTAAATAATGTACGGCTGCCAATGGCCTATAAGCTGAAAATCGTGCATATTTATAATCAAAAGTAAATTATTCGAGAATAAATTAAGTGCAAAGACATACAGCTATATTTGTACATCATCATTACTGTAGAAACGCACTCGGAAACATTTGTGGTGTTCATCCCAGAGTTGCTCGTTCCCCCTACACTGCTCGTACTTACGGTTGTATTTAATGGACAACGAAACAATAACTGTGAGAGGCAGCAGTGGTACATTCTGTATGAGCACTCAACTCTACCGTTTCCTTAGAAACAGACACCTCGACATCACACACTACCTCCTGCATTGTCCAGTATCATAAATGGCACCGCATTTGCATAGAAATGCCATCAGCATAACCAATATAACCAGCACCTGCGGCTAGAGTGTTTGAAGTGGGACAACTGAACCCATTGCCCACGTGAAGATGCAGTAAAGCAGTTTTATTGCAAGTGAGGACTGCAAAACCACACTGATACCTTCTGAGGAAAATCTGTTACCAGAGTGCATCCAACCGGGTTTGTGACAGCAATGAAAATTTCCCGACAGGGAGGTCAGAGGCCGAGCACTCTCTCCTGGACGAAGAGTCCTCCACAGAGGCTGGAGTAATGGCTGCTATGTCTAAGGTAGGCCACTGCCGTTGACATTGAACATTAAAGACAGCAAATTCTATCACATCCAGGCCTTGAGCAATTGATGCAGTTACCTGCAAGGAAATTGTATCCAGTAAAATTAGCACTAACATCTGCGATACCCGCCCAGTAGTTGACTGCATATACATCTACATTTATACTCCACAAGCCACCCAACGGTGTGTGGCGGAGGGCACTTTACGTGCCACTATCATTACCTCCCTTTTCTGTTCCAATCGCATATGGTTCGCTGTTGGCACTTCTTAGAATATTCATGCCTAAGTATTGATTAATTTCCCCTAAATCATGCATATTAAATTCTGACCATTGTTGTTGTTGTGGTCTTCAGTCCTGAGACTGGTTTGATGCAGCTCTCCATGCTACTCTATCCTGTGCAAGCTTCTTCATCTCCCAGTACCTACTGCAGCCTACATCCTTCTGAATCTGCTTAGTGTATTCATCTCTTGGTCTCCCTCTACGATTTTTACCCTCCACGCTGCCCTCCAATACTAAATTGGTGATCCCTTGATGCCTCAGAACATGTCCAACCAACCTATCCCTTCTTCTGGTCAAGTTGTGCCACAAACTTCTCTTCTCCCCAATCCTATTCAATACTTCCTCATTAGTTATGTGATCTACCCATCTAATCTTCAGCATTCTTCTGTAGCACCACATTTCGAAAGCTTCTATTCTCTTCTTGTCCAAACCATTTATCGTCCATGTTTCACTTCCATACATGGCTACGCTCCATACAAATACTTTCAGAAATGACTTCCTGACACTTAAATCTGTACTTGATGTTAACAAATTTCTCTTCTTCAGAAACGCTTTCCTTGCCATTGCCAGTCTACATTTTATATGCTCTCTACTTCAACCATCATCAGTTATTTTGCTCCCCAAATAGCAAAACTCCTTCACTACTTTAAGTGTCTCATTTCCTAATCTAATTCCCTTAGCATCACCCGACTTAATTCGACTACATTCCATCATCATCGTTTTGCTTTTGTTGATGTTCATCTTATATGCTCCTTTCAAGACACTGTCCATTCCATTCAACTGCTCTTCCAAGTCCTTTGCTGTGTCTGACAGAATTACAATGTAATCGGCGAACCTCAAAGTTTTTATTTCTTCTCCATGGATTTTAATACCTACTCCGAATTTTTCTTTTGTTTCCTTTACTGCTTGCTCAATATACAGATTGAATAACATCGAGGAGAGGCTACAGCCCTGTCTTACTCCCTTCCCAACCACTGCTTCCCTTTCATGTCCCTCGAGTCTTATAACTGCCATCTGGTTTCTGTACAAATTGTAAATAGCCTTTCGCTCCCTGTATTTTACTCCTGCCACCTTTAGAATTTGAAAGAGATTATTCCAGTCAACATTGTCAAAAGCTTTCTCTAAGTCTACAAATGCTAGACACGTAGGTTTGCCTTCCCTTAATCTTTCTTCTAAGGTAAGTCGTAAGGTCAGTACGGCCTCACGTGTTCCAGTATTTCTACGGAATCCAAACTGATCTCCCCCGAGGTCGGCTTCTACTAGTTTTTCCATTCGTCTGTAAAGAATTTGTGTTAGTATTTTGCAGCTGTGGCTTATTAAACTGATTGTTCGGTAATTTTCACATCTGTCAACACCTGCTTTCTTTGGGATTGGAATTATTATATTCTTCTTGAAGTCTGAGGGTATTTCGCCTGTTTCATAAATCTTGCTCACCAAATGGTAGAGTTTTGTCAGGACTGGCTCTCCCAAGGCCGTCAGTAGTTCCAATGGAATGTTGCCTATTCCGGGGGCCTTGTTTCGACTCAGGTCTTTCAGTGCTCTGTCAAACTCTTCACGCAGTATTGTATCTCCCATTTCATCTTCATCTACATCCTCTTCCATTTCCATAATATTGTCCTCAAGGTACATCGCCCTTGTATAGACCCTCTATATACTCCTTCCACCTTTGTGCTTTCCCTTCTTTGCTTAGAACTGGGTTTCCATCTGAGCTCTTGATGTTCATACAAGTGGTTCTCTTATCTCCAAACGTCTCTTTAATTTTCTTGTAGGCAGTATCTATCTTACCCCCAGTGAGATAAGCCTCTACATCCTTACATTTGTCCTCTAGCCATCCCTGCTTACCCATTTTACACATCCTGTCGATCTCATTTTTGAGACGTTTGTATTCCTTTTTGTCTGCTTCATTTACTGCAGTTTTATATTTTCTCCTTTCATCAATTAAATTCAATATTTCTTCTGTTACCCAAGGATTTCTACTAGCCCTCGTCTTTTTACCTACTTGATCCTCTGCTGCCTTCACTACTTCATCCCTCAAAGCTACCCATTCTTCTTCTACTTTATTTCTTTCCACCATTCCTGTCAAATGTTCCCTTATGCTCTCCCTGAAACTCTGTACAACCTCTGGTTCTTTCAGTTTATCCAGGTCCCATCTCCTTAAATTCCCACCTTTTTGCAGTTTCTTCAGTTTTAATCTACAGGTCATAACCAATACATTGTGGTCAGAGTCCACATCTGCCCCTGGAAATGTCTTACAATTTAAAACCTGGTTCCTAAATCTCTGTCTTACCATTATATAATCTATCTGATACCTTTTAGTATCTCCAGGGTTCTTCCACGTATACAACCTTCTTTCATGATTCTTAAACCAAATGTTAGCTATGATTAAGTTTTGTTCTGTGCAAAATTCTAACAGGCGGCTTCCTCTTTCATTTCTTAGCCCCAATCCATATTCACCTACTACGTTTCCTCCTCTCCCTTTTCCTACTACCGAATTCCAGTCACCCATGACTATTAAATTTTCGTCACCCTTCACTATCTGAATAATTTCTATTATTTCATCATACATTTCTTCAATTTCTTCGTCATCTGCAGAGCTAGTTGCCATATAAACTTGTACTACTGTAGTAGGTGTGGGCTTCGTATCTATCTTGGCCAAAATAATGCGTTCACTATACTGTTTGTAGTAGCTTACCCGCATTCCTATTTTCCTATTCATTATTAAACCTACTCCTGCATTACCCTATTTGATTTTGTATTTATAACCCTGTAGTCTTGTTCCTCCTGCCACCGAACTTCACTAATTCCCACTGTATCTAACTTTAATCTATCCATTTCCCTTTTTAAATTTTCTAACCTACCTGCCCGATTAAGTGATCCGACATTCCACCCTCCGATCCGGAGAACGCCAGTTTTCTTTCTCCTAATAACGACATGCTCTTGAGTAGTCCCCGCCCGGATATCCGAATGGGGGACTATTTTACCTCCGGAATATTTTACCCAAGAGGACGCCATCATCATTTAATCATACAGTAAAGCTGCATGCCCTCGGGAAAAATTACGGCCGTAGTTTCCCCTTGCTTTCAGCCGTTCGCAGTACCAGCACAGCAAGGCCGTTTTGGTTATTGTTACAAGGCCAGATCAGTCAATCATCCAGACTGTTGCCCTTGCAACTACTGAGAAGGCTGCTGCCCCTCTTCAGGAACCACACGTTTGTCTGGCCTCTCAACAGATACCCCTCCGTTGTGGTTGCACCTACGGTATGGCTATCTGTATCACTGAGGCACGCAAGCCTCCCCACCCACGGCTAGGTCCATGGTTCATGGGGGAGGATTCTGATGATAACTGTTCTTTAAAAAAGTCCATCTGGCTTTCACTATTGGTTAAAATAAAAAATCATCTACCCATATGGCCATGATTACAATTTCTTCATTGCTCCTTTTATAATATATACTGGGATCTGCCTTTTATGCAAACATTTATTCCAGCAATGGCCACTTTGCTTTAATCCATATATGCCTTTCTTCAAACACCGAATTCTCCCTTTCCCTTAATAAGGTCACTTAATTTCATCAGGTAGAATCACATATATTTCCTCTTTCAATCTTCCATTCAGGTAGGCTGTTTTCACATCCATTTGATGAATTAATAAGTCTTCCTTTACTGCCAGAGGTAAAAGGTATTTTAATGATGAATACTTCACCACTGGTGAGTAAGTTTCATTGTAATCTATTCCTTCTTTCTGGGAATATCCTTTAACTACCTCTGTTGAATCTTCTTCCTCAATTTGATTCTCGGGTAGCGCATCAGCTTCCTCTTTATTCTTGTCTTCCTCTGTTTCAGTTTCCATCTCTGTTTCAGCACTATCACACATTATGCTTGGTTGCATTACTGTATCACTTTGACTACTTTCCTTTATTTTAGATCTATAATCCTCCAAAAATACTACAGCTATACTACTTATTATCTTCTTATTCACAGGATTACAAAATCTGTAGCCTTTTGAATCCTCACAGTAGCCAACAAAAATATATTTTTGAGATTTTGCACCCCACTTTCCTCTTAATGGTTTTGGAATCTGAACCATGGCTTCACATCCAAAGATTTAAGTGCTTTAGATCTGGTTTCTTCCCAGTCCATACTTCATAAGGTGTCTTGTGTCTCAGAACTTTGGTAGGTGATCTGTTAATTAAATACACTGCTGTCGATACAGTCCCTGTCCAAAAACACTTACGTAGCTCAGCATCGCTTAACATACTTCTTGCCTTTTCTACAATGGTTCTGTTGGCTCATTCTGCAACTCCACTCTGAGGAGGACTGTAGCGAATTGTAGTCTGATGCCTAATACTCATTCCATTCAACTGTTTCTTATACCGTCTGTTTACATATTCTGATCTATTGACTGATCTAATAATTTTAATTTTCTTCCCAGTATGTCTTTCGACCATTTTGCAATAAATAAGAAATACATCATTTACTTGGTCCTCACTACTTATAAAATAAACAAGCATGTTTCTAGAAAAATCAACTATGAATGTCAGGAAACAGAAGCTACCTCCTAAGGATTCATTCTCCATAGGTCCACAGAGATCTGAATGTACGAGTTGCAAGACTTCGGTAGATCTGCTCTGACTCTATTTAAATGGCAATCTAGCCTGCTTCCCTTGCAAACATACCTCACATTGAACATTATTCATTCCATAATTTTCCATCTCAGTTGCTATATTCTTCAGTAAAGTCATACTTTTCCTATTCAAATGTCCAAGTCTCCTATGCCACAAGAAACCTCTTGCAGCATAAACAGAGTGACCTCCTGTTTCAGCAGTATTTTGAACAGTATTCACTTTGCAAATACCTCTTACATTAGTTGCAGTAGCTACAGTATCACCACAAGAGTCTATCACTTTGGCTCCCTCTATATCGAAGATAACTTTATTATCCTTCTTTACTATTTTGCTTACTGACAGCAAATTAGTTGCAATATTCTTTACAGAGGCCACAATTGTAGAATTAGAACACCATTGGGGAACTCTGAATACTTCGAAATAAGACAAGGACTTAAGCAAGCTTTTTAATGTTGTGATGGAGGGAATGAATAGGGCAGTTAAAGATATAGTAAAAGAAAAAGACAAAAAGATGATTTTTGCAGATGATATGGTAATATGGGGTGATAAAGAGGTAGATGTACAGTTACAGCTTGATGCGTGGAAGGAAATAATGAAAAGGTATGGATTAAGAATAAATAAAGATAAGAGTGAAGTAATGGTATTTGGAAGAGAGAAAGGAATCAATGGAAATATTACCTTGAATGGAGAACCCCTCAAAGTGGTAGAAAGTTTCACTTATTTAGGGAGTGAAATATCTAGGGATGGAAGAATAACTAACGAAATTAATAGGAGGTTACAGAAGGGAGGCAATTTCTACCAAACAATAAAACATCTGATTTGGAATAATGAAGTTTCAGAAAGAGCAAAACTCCTGATGTATAAGAATTATTACTTCCCTATTGTCACCTATGGTGGAGAAACATGGACAATGAAAGAAAGGGACTGGAGCAGACTGCAAGCAGGGGAAATGAAATTTCTCAGAGCAGTTAAGGGAAAAACAAGAATGGACAGAGTAAGGAATGTAGAGATTAGAAAGGACCTCAAACAAGAAAGTATGAGAGAAGAAATTGAAAGAAAGAGATTAAGATGGTATGGGCATGTTAAGAGGATGCATGGGCAGAGACTCCCCAAAATTATGGAAGAACTAAAGATGGATGGGAAACGACCTAGAGGGCGCCCAAGAACACGGTGGAAAATGGGAGTGAGAATATCTGTTGAAAGGAGAGGTGTGACCTGGCAGCAAGTGGAGGAAGAAAAGTGGTGGGAGGACCGAGCCAAATGGAGAGGACTCGTCAGCACCCAGACCCGGCAGTAGCTGGAGCGGGATTCGGATATAGATAGATTCTTTACACAATGTACATCACGAGCAGTAACAATTTCCTTTTCCCCATTCACAAGCAAATTAAGATCCACTTTTCCTGCAGGTTCACACCTTAACTTAGATCTGTCAACTGTGGAAATTCCAATGTCAGTCCTTGACTGAACATCATACTTTAACACTAGCCGCTGTAATTGATGTTCCGGAACTTTCCAAACCCATAATCATTGGCAAATATTTCTCTGGTAGTCCAGCTAACAATATAGTTCCAATCCATTCATCCGCAATTTCAAAACCAATATTCCTCAGACGATTAGAAATTGAAATTATTTTATTCACATATTCACCCACGCTTTTACACTTAATCAATCTTGTGGTTATCAGCTCACAAAGTAATCCTACTTTTCTGGTTAAACCACCATCTTCAAATGCATTTTTCAGTTTGTCCCATACCTCCTTTGGTGACGTGGCCTTTTCTATGCGAACATAATTCACTGGATCAATCAAAAGGATTAGTTTTGATTTCGCCTTCCAATCCTCAGTTGCAAAACTTGATTCCGTAGGTGCCAATTTACCGTTTACAACGTCCTATTAGTCACCCAAGTGCAAATACGCCTCAACGGCAAATTTCTAGGTTGTGTAATTTTCGTGCCCAACAAGCTGCTCTATTTGGGGTATCTGAGTTGTATTCATTTTACAGTATTTTCTTCTTCGTATAGCGTACACAATCCAAGTTTAACCGAACTTCCGCGCACCTTTTGCGCAAATACATGTCACCTTAAAGCTTATTATTTCGCTTTAATCCAGTACCTGGGCACATAACCTGATGTAGTTTATGCAGATTAACGCAGCTAAATGACAGGTAACTACTATTTAAGGGACAAAATAAACTTATGCTTTATTCGCACAACACATGTTAGTACATTTGATTACCAAATTATATTATGACTACAGAATTATATTACGTTCCCCATCAACAATCACGGAACACGTATATTCCACAGAGTCTAATGCACTCTGCACATCATATCCTGTGCGCCACTATGCATGCTACAAAATGTTTGTTCACATATCCCCAACAGCCTGCCGACGAGCACTGCAGTCCTAGGTCCGTGGAAAAACCGTAAAAATCCGCTACATTAAGTCACACACAAACAGACCCAGCCTGCGGGCAGATCGGTGAGACTAGATACGGCAGGCAGGATCTGCACATTAGTGACAAGCTGTGGGCTTCAGTTCTGCAGGCCTGATCCATTGGGTACACCCACAAAAATAGCCTGCGGTTTTAGCCTATCTTTTCCGAGTCCATTCGCGTGGAAAGTTATTTACACGTCACAAACACCGTGTCGATGAAATGAGACCAGGGGGATCGATCCGCACAGCAGATAACTTGCTCGAATACCCTGAGAATCTGTGGCAAATCCCTGTAAAGATGATTGCTGAGCCGCAGACAGGCACATAGGAAAGACAATCACACTCTCACAATTAAATTTTCAGCCACAGGCTTTGTCAGAAAATGAGAGCACGTATACATTCACACGATCACTCAGAGACAACTCACGGACGCACAACCGCCGTCTCTGGCCATTGCGTCAACAGTCTCTGAGAATCGGATCCGAATCCGAACAAACCACTCCTCACGCCTTCCTGCCGCTAGTCGGCAGCTGCTAGGCTAGCGGCAAGACTCGGTGGCACCACTGACTGCAGGCTGAGGGGAGAGGTAGAAGGGGAGCAGCAGTAAGAATGAGGGAGCAGGGAAGCAGCACACGTACTCAGCTGCACCCAGCCAGCGACGGTGCACGGCATCCCAGTAAACAAACCGTTTCATCTACTGCGACAAAAATGAGATTTTTCTACGCCACGTTTGAAATTCCCCAATTTCCAGAAATTGTGGCAACCCTGTAATACAGCATCAAACTGAAACACCATTATAAAGAATTAACAAATTATTAAGGAAAGAGCTACTTACTAGTGGTGGAAGAATGGGGACTCCATTCAGTCTGATGCAGGATACGAACGGCCTCTTTCTCTCGACACCACATGTCGCTGCCACTGCAAGATACGCAATTCAATTATTATTCGTCGCAACGCCTACACGAAACGCACAATCCAATGCACTTTCTTCATTAAAATAACTGCAAGGGACTTCAATTCTGAGCACACGCTCGAGATAATTACAAAAACATTTTACTAGCAAAAACTAGAATCTGAACAAATTGACTTCACCCTTGTCAACCTGCTGCTCAATGTCCCATCTATTATATAGTGAGTGGTTACCTTTGCACATTACAAGGCAGGTATTCCACACTCCTACCCACGGGTCTCCAGTATCACAAAACATATAAATCTTAAGATTTAATAATTCAAGGTGCATGTCTGGAAGAGTAACACATCGAGTTTTATTACTCCACATATAACGGTTTGTCCCATAACCAAATTCCTCCTTCCTGATTTCAAAAATCCTGGCAGCTTACTAGGTTCTTGGACAAAAATGTTACAGTTAACTACTAAAAAGACCTCAGACTCATGAAACTTTCCTCCTAAAGCTTTACTCTCACAGAAGTATCGGTCCTTTCCAAAGGCATTACGTTTTGCCCCAGTCCCAAATTCTTCCCTCCTCCTCCAGGTACCTACAGCCACCACCCTACCGACCAAACTCGACTCTAAGTCAGTGCCGAACACTGCCCCCGACTCAGTTCACTCCTACATCCCCCACTACTCTCAAATCACCCCTGTTAACATCACAATTTCTTAACCTCGAACCTCGCCTCACCGTCATTCCCCCCGAGTCTCTCGACGTGGAAGCTAACCTTACATCTGCAAACACAACCGCAATCCTGCATCCAAAATCTGATCCCATCCTTACAGCTCCACCTGCTGACAAAGGCTCCACCACTGTGGTTTTGAACCGCAAGGACTACACCAGCTGTCAGATTCATCCACCAACAAACCCTGCCAAAGTGACCCCATTCCAAAAATCCAACAGGGTCTTAAGTCAGTCCTCAAACCCTTAGGCCTATCCCAGAATCTCTCCCCAGAACCCCCCCGCCCCCTCCCCGCCTCTCTCTCTCTCTCTCACTCTCCCCCACCTCTCTCTGTACCCACTCTCCTACCTTCTACACACCTCCTAAAGTCCATAAACCCAAAACCCATTGTGGCCGGTTTCTGCGCCCACCAGAAAGAACCTCTGCTCTCGTGACACCTTCAACCTTTCACCCACAACCTACGCACCTACATAAAACACACCGACCATTTCCACCACAGACTCTCCACAATTCCTGTTTCTTTACCACACAGCATCCTACTCATCACTTTCAATGTCACTTCCCTCTACACTAACATCCCTAATGCCAGTGGCTGAACGATACCTTCCCCGATGTTCAACTGACCTCCTAACCTACAACCTACGAGCAGTCTCACTCGAAATAAATCACATGTCTCACTGAGGCCTTCACATACTCTAATTACCCTCCCAACCTTTTACAGAAACAGATCTCCTGTGCCTCGTCTCTCCAGCGACCTACTACACCCCACTTACCCACACTCTGGCCACAAAAGAGCACTCGCCCAATAACTGAACACCAGGACTGGAGCAACCGAATCACGCTCCTCACCAGGGTTTCGACTAAATCTTGTCGAGCCCCAAAATGAGGGATATTCTACCAGCTATCCTTCCCACCACTCCCACAGTGGTATTCCGCCACCCACCCGGCCTACACGGTATCCTCGTCTGTCTCTACAGGACTCCTGCTCCCAACCCCTCGCCTCGTATCCCTCTAATAGACCTGCCCCGTGCGTCCTCCAACCGCACCTACTCCAGACTGATCACAAGCATCATTTGTTCCACCAATGGCAGGTCTGCGTGTGTTAGCAGTCACGTGATCGACAAGCTAAGCTGCAAACACTATGCTGCGTTCTACACAGGCACGACAAATGACACACTGTCTGACTGCACGAATGGCCAACAACGGACATATGCCATGTTTGGGAAATACGTAAGCGTCCGATCCCGTCTGTCTGCTTTCACCCGTGACGTCACAAATATGGTGGAAACAAAAACAAACACACACACTTTCCACAAGAACACAAGAAGCCTAATGACACTAACGGGACAAGCGCAGGAAATGGGGTGTTTTGGGTGGGGGGGGGGGGGGGCAAACTAAATATAAACAAATTTAGACGCCTTGCGTAGCTACAACATGTAAGTGAAGACAGCCATGCATGAATACCCACCCACCTCCCCAGGGATCGTAATCCCTGCAACCCATAGAAGATAAAGATGCTTCAGTAGCTGATTCGTGTTTTTTGTCTTTTTTTTAAAAAAAATCTCACGGGATAGAACGAACAGATCAGAAAGATAAATATAATAAACTAAAACAGAAATTGGAGGAAACGGATGATTAAAATAAGTAATAAGCGTTTTTAAATTAAAAAAAAAAAAAAAAATATCACGAGATAGAACGAACAGATCAGAAAAGTAAACAAAATAAGATAAAACAGAACTGGAGACAGCCACACTCAAACCAAACTCCGCGCCGTCATGACGTCACACACGACAACACCCTTACGTCACGGGTCAAAGCCGACGCGTGGGATCGGACGCTTCTGTCGACCCCATGTTTGTTTAAAGCATAAATTAAAAATTACAAAATCAAAAAACTGAGAAATTCTTTTTAGACGTTTTTAAAAGTGTTGCACATAACAATGTCACCTAGTCTCTGCAGAGTAGGCTACAATATTTCTTCACTGTTAATAATTATAAAAATATTTGGAAGTTGTCAGATAAATACTAACAATATTAACAAGATACCTTAGCATGTAAATATTTGATACACTTGCTTATATAGCACATAGAATTATAGCCTAAATTCTTCACTCAGGCTTTTGAAGTAATAAGGCTTATACGAAAAAATGTTTCAGACTTATGCATAAATAAACAAACTTTGTTTACATTAAACTAATACTTACTTTCAAATTGTTTACAACCTTTATAACCAGCAAATTTACACTTCCAGCATGAACAGCCGCTTGAAACCTATACAAAAATGGTGAGAGAGACCAGAAAACTGGAGGGAAAACATCTGACACAACTGTTTCATTGGCTAGCTAGGTAAAGACATGGTGTGAGTAGCTGGTTTGATTTTTAGAGGGAAAGTCAAATAGAAATTTATGACAAATGTCCTTCCGTAACAACTTTTACAAAATAAACATTTATTAAATAGTCGTGTTTCATGTGTATTTATGCTACTGAAGTCATCATAATACTCTTATATTTGGAAGTTATGGAAAAGAAAATTTTATATTAACTGTTCATTATATTTTATACTGAAATTATGTCAACAATTTGTTACGGAAGGACATTTAGAATTTTGGGGGAAATTTTACGTCTTTGATAAACATACCAAATTCCTTCTTTTAATTCCAATGTATTCCTGTTAGGCTAACTTAACTGCCCACATAGATTTTGTCACAGGATCAACAACGTGTGTGATACAAATAATAAAAATGAAATGTCCTTCCAATAGAGAAAATATTTTATTTTTTCTAAATGTGTGAGGAAAAAATCACCCTAATATTTTTTTAAAAAGGAAAATGACTATAGCATATGAAACTACATAGTTTTCTGAAGGATATAGCACAAAGCTTTATGGTGATGAAAAGGTTTTTGAATTTCAGTACTTGTGGCATACAATATCATGGCCTGACCCTTAACTATTCTATTGATTTAAATACATTGTCCTACATATTGCCAAAGTCAATTAACAGCGATGAAATAACAGGGCACTAAGTATTAAATATGCTTTCAGAACCTATACAAGTTTTCACATTCAAGTAGGTTATTGTTTATAGTTCTTGCATATGGATTGAGCTAACCGTAGATGCTAGATATGTTATTGCATTATTTATTGTTTGTTTGTAAAGCAAATAACAAGTAAGGTGGCACCATGTCATGGTACTCTTGAGGACTGAAGTTTAACCCTGGTATGACCATCCTGACTGGTCTCACCTGAGTCTATAAAGTAAATGCTAGGATGGTCCAGTTTGAAACGCCATAACTTTCTGCTCCACTGTTGCCTGATATAAACCAACTACATAAATGTTGGATAACTGTGTAAATATATCTTAAATGTATTTGGCACATCCTATTCCACTGTATTAAATGTTCAAGAAACAAATAAATAATGAATAATAGATATTTCTGAACAAGCAAACAAACACTATGGCTGGTTAGTTGCCATCCCCTTATACACTATAAAAGTAATTATTAATTATATTATAAACTTGTACTGTCGCCAGTCAATCCATTGAAGTTTTGTGTAATTATGTGCATTATATTGTGTATTTGATGCATACTACTTTAATGGCCTAAAGATAGTGAGGTTATTTATAGGCAATAAATTACATTAAAAAACGTTGAAGACATCTATTCGAAGTACCGGTTACTTACGAAATGGATGAAGAATTGATGTTACGCCAATCACAAAGAGTAAACCGAATAACGATGATGATAAATGATGTTGTTGTTGTTATTATTGTTATTATTATTATTATTATTATTATAAGTTTTCGTGGCATAGATGTAATGCTGAAATGTAATCGTAATGACAGTTTACTATTAACTCTATTAGCTAAAACGATCTCTCGATTCCCCTCTATATGAGTTGGCGAAAGAAATACGGGCCTTTGGATTCATTATAGACATACAAGACCACTTTTCATTCCGAAGAACGCTGATCTCTGTGTCTAACAGGAGGTAGTTCGAGCTTTGAGCGATTAACAAATGTATGTTACCGACTGCACACAATGTTTCTTCCAAAATTTCACTTCGCATTTGTTAATACGTAAGAAACCTAGCTTTTCAGTCACTGTTGGCACTTCAATTGCAAATATCAGTTGACTTGTTTTAACAGAGTTATTACACACTAAACGACATACACAATTGTTACTGGAAATTACAAGCAACCACAACATGTCAATATAAAAATTATGTTTGTAAAGGTAGTTTATCAAACGTGCAACACTAACCTTTTTCTGCTCCGATCATCGTACATGAAATTGGTATTGTGATATTAGAAAAACAAAGCATTTGCATGTATTTTCCTATATCCTAAGATGGTGCATGTCACTAATATCCAAAGTTTTTTGTTTATGCCAATAGTAGTTTTCCAGCTATATGTACTTCTCAATTCGGCGACTGAATAAGTCTCACAAAACAAAAATATGAGTATTTAAAGCGAAACGCGGTTTTGGTGTTAACAGCTGTCACAGACTCGCTGTTGGACGCCAGTTGTACGGTGTTAGCTAATGTGTTTATTTTAACACAACGAATAACATATCTGCTCAAGACCCGTAAATTTCGCAAAGTTCCATTCACTAGATTATCCTGAAAATTTGTACACATACAACACCGTTCCGTTAGCAGAATACCAGAAGCAGTCGAACCTGTCAACACATAAACAAGTCTCACAGAACTCAAACACGCACAGAAACAAAATATACTTCCCGCGTCCGCATTCGATACACGGCATGTCAGAGAGAGAGAACTGGCAAGTCGAGAGCCATGTATCAGTTGTGAATTACTAAGTCCCGTTTTACTCTTTTTATGTTTGATATGGACGAAATGTACTATTTAATTCAAGCAATATCCGAAGAAACTGAGAAATCACAATATGACGATGTGGTTCAACTACGATCTTTATATGTAAGAAAAACTGGATGAGCAGTAGGTACTTAGGGTGGATGCTTCAAAATATATGGTTTTACGTATTGATAGCAAACCAAATCTCAGACCTATGCAAAATGCTATGTTAGCTATTTTCATTCGATTATAATATATGGAAACATCTTTTGGGGAAACCAGCCATCGGCTAGAAAAGTGCTGCTATGTATGCATAGACATGAGTGAAATATGATTTATTCATCTGGCTACATACAGTTATCTAATCATTTGATTTGTATTGTATTGTATTTTTATTGATCCAGGCAATCATAGTATTCTACATCTGCACATATGATATTGGACAGGTCAAGAGAACATATTTGCAAGTAATTTTTAATAAATTGATTTTACATTATTTTGTAATGGGGAAGTCAGCTATCTTTAACAAATCAGTAAATACAAATGTTGTATAGTAAAATACAAATAGCCAATACAAATGTAAAAGTAAAATAATCCAGTATATTTAATAGACCCACACTGTATATAATAATCCAGTATATTTCTTAGACATGCACAGTATATAATTTTCAGACCTAATTGAACATTTATCATAAAATTGTTAACAATTGTAACCCCTTTCAAAAAATTATCAACTGCATAAAACCAATGATACAAGAGACATTTTTTTAGCTTATGTGTGAAGGCTCTTGGGTTCATTGTTGCTTTGATTTCATTTGGTAAATTAATATACATTTGTATCCCAACTTTTAAAACACTTTTTTGGTAGCAGGTAGTTCTGGACTGAATAATATGTAGGTCAGATTGCTGCCTTGTTGCATAGTTATGAATATCTCCATTGAATTATAGTGTGCAGTCATTCTTTAAGAGGTATGACTTGACAAATGAGACGATATTATAAATGTAAGCAGAGGGCAGTGTCATAATGCCACTTGTTTTGAAATGTTGTCTGAAGGATTTGTTATGTCTTAGGTTACATATTATGTGTATTGCCTTTTTTTGCATGTTGAAAATCTATCTACCTCCAGGTGATTTCCCCCAAAATATGATTCCATACTGTAATGTAGAGTGGAAGTAAACATAATATACATGTATGAGAACAGATTTTGTGACTGATTATTTGAGTATCCTTAAAATGTAACACACAGTTGATAGCTTTTTTGAGATATATTTTGTGTGTGTCTCCCACTTAAGATTTTCTTCAAGCCATATGCCAAGAAACTTGACAGAGTCCACACACATAAGCTCTTGGTTATTTAGAATCACATAGGGCATTTCTTGTTTTTGGGATGAGAGTCTGAAGTTGATGTACGTTGTTTTCTGTATATTTATAATCAGTTTGTTCTCGTTGAACCATTTGCTGAGTGACGACATAAGCGGTTTAATTTTTTGATTGTGGTCCTCCGTATCAGTACCTTTGTATTAGTATACTCGTGTGATTGGCAAATAGTGTGGTATGTCCTGTAGCAAGCTTCGTGCTTATATCATCAATGTATAGCAGAATCAGTATGGGTCCCAAGATTGAGCCTTGTGGCACACTATCTCTAATACGCATTGTGTCAGAGGAGTGGACAGTAGATTGATGGGTGGTTGTATTCCTTTTTCAAAATTAATTTCAACTTTTTGAAATCTGTTTGACAGGTAAGATTCTAACCATTTGTCTGCAATTCCTCTTATACCTTTATTTGCTAACTTCTTAAGGAGTATGGTATGGTCAATTACATCAAAGGCTTTGGATAAATCTAAAAAGATACCACTAGTGATTTCCTTATTATCCAGTGCTTTTAACGTTTTGTTGAGATACTCATAAATAGCTGTGGTAGTTGTCTTTTGCTTTCTAAAACCATGCTGGTGTTTTGTTAATAAGGATAGATTTGTTGTTCAAAGACTCTGAGGAACTTTTTGAAGCATGAATAAAGAGTGGCGAAGCAGATGTAGCTGACGAACTGATACAGAGACTGGAGACGAAGAAATGGGGATTAAGACAACTACTGAAATGGTTTTAAGGGAAATCTAGCAGGCCAGCATGGAGCTTACTGATGAATTTGGAGAGTCAAAGTAACACAGTCATTATCATCAGACCAAATATCAAGTGGAATTGCATCACTATTTAGAGCACCAGGAGACAGATATCACACACAGAAAGTTTAAAGGGAATATACAAATGCACAACGATCAATAGCACAGGAAACTGAATACTGTCGGGGCTTCACCGCTGAAGGACTAGAAGCGGCTCTCAATGACGTTAAAAGGCACCTGATTTTGATGGGATGCGCCCTGAATTCTTGACTCAGTGTGGAAAGGAAACGAAGAAATGGCTGACCAAATTTTAATCTTGCATGCTGACATCGGACTGTCTGCCAAAAGCTTTTAAAGTTGGTAACGTAATTTCAGTATTGAACTCAAACAAACCACGGGATAACGCGGAAAGATACTCCTCGATAGCCCTTCTCAGCTGCTGCTACAATCTCTTTGGAAGGGTGCTTTTGAATAAGACGGGTCCACAAATCCTGCAGTCATCCCACCAGAGCAGGCGGGTTTCAGACAAGAAAGGAATTGCATTTTGAGCCTAAATGCACAGATTGAGGTAGGTTTTCAAATACAAAAAACGACATTCGTAGCTTTCATATTCCTAACAGTTGCCTATGACACTGTGTGGAAAGAGGGGCTTTAACATATACTGATTAAAGTAATTCCATGCCGAACTACGCTGAGATTTAACAATAACACGCTTTGAGCTAGACGCTTCCATGTGATACATGGTAATCACATAAGCAAAAAGAGGAAGCTTAGTAACGAACTGCCTCAAGGATCAGTGTTAACACTAATTTCATTTAATTTCATGTTTTTTAACCTCTTCATTTCTGATCTGTCTGAAACCACGTCGAGGAAGTTCAGCTACGCTGATTATATGGCTCTAGCTACCCAACACTAGCACTTCGAAGATGCTGAAAACATTCGCACTGCTGACCTAAATAAAATGCATGGGTATTTCACTTAACCTCGCCAAGACGAGGTTGGCTGACTTTTTCATTTGACCAACAAAGTGTCGGGATATGAGCTGAAAGTTCACAAGAATAACACTGAAGTTCCCAATCACCTACATCTAAAGTGCTTCTGGGTTACTCGTGATAGTACCTTATCCTTCAAATGCCATCATGAAAGTGTATTCTACAGAACATGTTCATGGAGCAGTAAATTCATAGACTCTGCAGCACTAATTGGGGAGCATCAGCAGATACACCTTTGTATTCAAGTATTCTGCAACCAAGTACCGCTCACAAGTGTGGCTAACCAGCAAGCACGCAAAGGCAAAGAAGGTGTGCACCCATCTCAATGCTACTATGAGGTTTATAAGTGGATTTATAAGGATGACCCCATTATATTGGCTTCTAACACTAAGATACCTTCTGTGTGTAGACAGGAAACTTTTGTGAAAGAAAATATGAAAGTACTGAGCAATTCTCTACTTTCCACTAACGAACCACAAATATGACCAAATTTTGGAAGCAACCTGACCCCATTCTAGAATCCCGCCCCCCTCTCCTGCCTCTGAGAGTGGCCCAATAACTGATAGCTGCTGACTTCATCAGAGATACTAAATAGCATGAGAGCTGGAATGATAATGCCTCCTCTGAGAACCGTGGCCAAATCAACCCAATAGAAAATACACTCCTGGAAATTGAAATAAGAACACCGTGAATTCATTGTCCCAGGAAGGGGAAACTTTATTGACACATTCCTGGGGTCAGATACATCACATGATCACACTGACATAACCACAGGCACATAGACACAGGCAACAGAGCATTCACAATGTCGGCACTAGCACAGTGTATATCCACCTTTCGCAGCAATGCAGGCTGCTATTCTCCCATGGAGACGATCGTAGAGATGCTGGATGTAGTCCTGTGGAACGGCTTGCCATGCCATTTCCACCTGGCGCCTCAGTTGGACCAGCGTTCGTGCTGGACGTGCAGACCGCATGAGACGACGCTTCATCCAGTCCCAAACATGCTCAATGGGGGACAGATCCGGAGATCTTGCTGGCCAGGGTAGTTGACTTACACCTTCTAGAGCACGTTGGGTGGCACGGGATTCATGCGGACGTGCATTGTCCTGTTGGAACAGCAAGTTCCCTTGCCGGTCTAGGAATGGTAGAACGATAGGTTCGATGACGGTTTGGATGTACCGTGCACTATTCAGTGTCCCCTCGACGATCACCAGTGGTGTACGGCCAGTGTAGGAGATCGCTCCCCACACCATGATGCCGGGTGTTGGCCCTGTGTGCCTCGGTCGTATGCAGTCCTGATTGTGGCGCTCACCTGCACGGCGCCAAACACGCATACGACCATCATTGGCACCAAGGCAGAAGCGACTCTCATCGCTGAAGACGACACGTCTCCATTCGTCCCTCCATTCACGCCTGTTGCGACACCACTGGAGGCGGGCTGCACGATGTTGGGGCGTGAGCGGAAGACGGCCTAACGGTGTGCGGGACCGTAGCCCAGCTTCATGGAGACGGTTGCGAATGGTCCTCGCCGATACCCCAGGAGCAACAGTGTCCCTAATTTGCTGGGAAGTGGCGGTGCGGTCCCCTACGGCACTGCGTAGGATCCTACGGTCTTGGCGTGCATCCGTGCGTCGCTGCGGTCCGGTCCCAGGTCGACGGGCACGTGCACCTTCCGCCGACCACTGGCGACAACATCGATGTACTGTGGAGACCTCACGCCCCACGTGTTGAGCAATTCGTCGGTACGTCCACCCGGCCTCCCGCATGCCCACTATACGCCCTCGCTCAAAGTCCATCAACTGCACATACGGTTCACGTCCACGCTGTCGCGGCATGCTACCAGTGTTAAAGACTGCGATGGAGCTCCGTATGCCACGGCAAACTGGCTGACACTGACGGCGGCGGTGCACAAATGCTGCGCAGCTAGCGCCATTCGACGGCCAACACCGCGGTTCCTGGTGTGTCCGCTGTGCCGTGCATGTGATCATTGCTTGTACAGCCCTCTTGCAGTGTCCGGAGCAAGTATGGTGGGTCTGACACACCTGTGTCAATGTGTTCTTTTTTCCATTTCCAGGAGTGTATAAGGGTTTTGAACTTTCACAATGGATTTGGAAGAGCTGAAACAGATTCTGAACGGGGCATTGAATATGAGCACTCAATCTCTGGGAAAAGACACCCAGACCTAGCTGTGACTGTAGGCTCCAAATCAAACCGTCCAGCACATCAACTGGAACTGTCAACTAAGAGCCTGTTAGGATAACCTGGCTGATTTTTTCAATGCCACAGCATTCTGTCTCGAATGGGTCACCCATCTAGACATCAGAATATGAAGACACAAGATATGCAGTTTATCTTCTGCTATGTTATGTTTTGTATATTGTCTTATTGTATTCTATATTTTATCTCTTTTATCTTAGTTCATTATGTGTCCTTCATTTATGTTTTTATAGCGAATTTTGTCATTGATTATGTAACCAGTATAAACCACATGTGTAGTCCCATAGGCTACATAAAATAAAATGAGTGTGACATTGGATATGTTCTTTACGTTTCTTGATTTTTAGGAGCCACTGCTATGTTTTATGAGTTTTTCCACTACCTCGACATAATGTTGATTAAAAATATTGCTGACATCGTTTTGATCTCAACATTCCTTTCTGTTGTTCCTATCAGATCCTTTCCTTTATGCATTTATATTGGACTGTATTGTCTTAGAAACGATTTTTAAGCTTAAATTTCATTTTGGTAAAAACTAGACTTAGTTTCTCTTGTTATTCTACCACAGGTCCTCTTTTTGTCCTTGTAAGTGTCAATGCTAGCCGCAGTGTTGTGTATCATGCAATTTTCAAATGCCATTTTCAGATCTCTCCTTGATTTTATAATGTCTGACGTGACTCATCTGTTAGTATTTCCCATATCTAGATTTCTATATACAGTGGGGCAATCAATATTTATGAACTTTCTCTATGTTATTTATTGAGTTTATTTCCCATAATTAATGTTTTAACAGTCTACAACAATGTTCTGACCTATGCTGTCTAAATTATTACTTTATTTCTTCACAGCACCATTTGGCTACTCTGAAGGAGATTAGTAATAACATGATCTATCGATGTTTATGAGGCTTGACCACGTCTTGTTGGTCTTTGTACACCCAGCTTTAGGTTTTAGGCATTGAGGGTCTAACAAAAACTTCTTGTACGACAAACTAGCTTTTAATGTATCAATAGTTAGATCTCCCACTATATTTCTACCATGAGTGGGCTTCCAAACTATCATCTCTAAGTAGTTTTCAGTGTGATGCTATTACTCACTCTAGGAGCAAAAGCTATAAATCGTTAGCAAATGTAATAAGAAGTAGTGAGAAAACCATCACGGCTCATCACATTAGCAGCTGCAAACCAGTAGCTGCCAGTGTGGCAATGTGTGGGTCACAATAATAGACAGTTGAGTGCAATGGTTAAATTCATCACACAGCAGTAATCGTGTAGTGAACAGGTTGAAGTCACCAGAACAGGTCAGGTCGCATGCTAATGGCAACAAGAACAGATGCCAGGTTTAGTGAAAAAATTCATGCCACAGCCATACAAACAAGTCTGAATTTCGAGGCACTCAGTGCCAGCTGCCTTTCGACTTCTGCCAGAAGGCAGCAATTCGTACCCCATGCAAAGATGTCATCATGCATCACGATGGTGATGTGAGCAGAGTGAGGGGCCTCAAGGCTCCATGACACCGAGGAAAGATTACTTTGATGCGGTTCTCCAAGCTAGTCTATGTTGTGCAAGCCTCTTCATCTCTGCACATCTACTGCAAAATACATCTATTTTGAACTGTTTACTGTATTCAAGCCTTGCACTTCCTGTTCACTTTGTGCCCCCACCCTCCAACCCTTCTTTCCATTACTTATATTATCCTCTAGATACAACCTATCGCTTCGTTTAATCAAATTGTGCCATAAATATCCTTCCTCCCCAATTTGTTCTGTATATCCTTATCCATAAGCCTATTTGTTCATCTCAGCTTCATCATTCTACATCTATATCCATATCTATACTCCACAGGCCAAATACAGATTGTGTACTATCGCTTTTCCTTTTCCAGTTGCGGATGATCTGTGGGACAAAGGATTGTGGCAAGCCTCTCTGTGTTCCTGAATCTCTCTGATTTTAGCTTGGGGTCTTAAATGTTGACTTCTTCATAAAATGACATAATTATTCTTATTAATGGTTCGAGTTGCGGTCTCACAAATTAGAATTTCTATGATCGCTAGACAAGGTAACATTAGACTTGGATATTTGGAAGATACAAGTTGCTGGTCTGAAAGGACACAAATTACAATACGAGACTGGTGATAAAATATTAGTTAAGCGCCATAATGCTACATCAATTATCTTGCCTGATTGCTGTGAAATATTAGTATAGAAATACAAATTCCTTATGACATAAGCATATTGAACTAATATACTGTCATTTTAAATAAAACACCGATATATACTTTATCAACTAAATAATTGTAAAGCGTCTGCTAGATTACGCTAATATGTTCCTCTCCAAACTCTAACAGGCAGAACAGAAAAATAATAATTATTGAAGTTTTTGTCTTTTGTTTTAGAAACAAAAATTAAATGAGATACTATCTCTGACGCCTGTCAATTGTATATAAATTAATTCTTTGCCGCTACTTGAGATATTTGTTCCACACAGATTTTTTTGCATCATCTTTTCGCGAGATATATATAGGAGGAAGCAATATACTAGTTGACTTTTCTACGAACGTAGTCTGCTCTTTTGGTATTTTAACAACAGAGCATACTATAATGCAGATTGCCTTTTCTGCTGCTTCTGCCATTGGAATCTGCTGAGCTTGACGCTTTCACGCTTACTGAATGAACCTGTAACGGAGCATGCTGCTCTCCTTCGGATCTTCTCCATTTATTTTATCAGTCTATCTGGAAAATGTCCCATTCTGATGAAAAACTTTCAAGTAAAGGTCAAACCAGCGTTTCGTAAGCCACTTCTTTTGTTGATGCACTACATTTCTTGAACATTCTTCCAATGAATCTCAGATTGGCATCTGTTTAATTTTATGTGGTCGTTCCACTTCAAATTGCTCTGTACACATTCTGTACTTCTAGATATTTTATGGAAGTAACAGCTTCCAGGGATTGTTCTGCAATTGTGTATTCGTATAACAAAGGGTCTTTCCATCTATGTGTTCGAAAGTTAGAGTATTTTATAATACAAATGAATTTATATGTAATTAAAAAAAGAGGATCTTTTATTACAAATGTGACTGTAACAAACAAAATTGTAATCTATGGCAGACAACCTAATTTGTGCTCTATGTAATTATATGGTGTGTGCAAGATAAGTAATATCTATGTAATAATATTTATACTGGGTGAATCATCTGAAACTTTCACAGCAAATATTGTGGAAACGAAAAGTGCTATTGATTTGCGGTATTCGCAGAATTGATTGGTAACCAGGGGCTCATATTGTTAGCCAATAACCAACTGTAATAATATGTAAACAAGTTTTAAATGGAGCAATGCCTGTTGACATTAACAAACTCTAACTATGGCAGATTAGAATGTGAGTCGTTTACGAGATGTATTTTGTAAAGTTCCCACACTGCACACACTAAAGCACAACACAAATGGGTACACTAGTTATGTGGAGTCTGAACAGCAACGAGACAATTGACCATCACAGGTTGTGTTCAAAATGACCAATGGCAGCGGCAATACACGCTTATAGTCCGATATGAAATGACTCCTGCACACATGCTAGCATTTCAGAGAAGATGTCGAGTAGGCTGCAGTAATACGTCGTTGCGTATTATCAGGTGTAGTTAGTATGTGCTTGTAGACAGCGTCTTTCAGCGCTTCCCACAGAAAAAATCTACAGGCGTCAAATCCAGGGTACAGGCCATCCAAGGTACAGGTCCTCTGCATCAAATCCAACGATTTGGAAACAATGCATGAAGATACACTGAAGTGCTCCTTCCACTGTGAGTTGGGCATTCATCATCTTGGTACCACAGGTTCCTCCTAGTCTGTAGAGGAACTTATTCTAGCACCCACGGAAGATGGTCTGTTAGAAGGCTGCAATATTTGTTCACATTCAGTATTCCATCTATGAAACACGGGCCTATGATCTGATGGTTCACTAAGCCACACCACACGTTTATACTCCACAGATGCTGACATTCCATCTGACACAGATTGTCAACAGAGCAACAGTATATGTGTCGGCAGTTTAGCTGGCGATGATTAGCTTCTTCACTAAACGAGATACATGATAGGGGTGGAGTATCCTGTGTTAACGCCCACGTACAGAAGTTCGCACAATTCTCACAATCGTTTCCGTACACCTCTTGGTGGAGAGAGATGTGTTAGTGATGGAACCTATGTGATTGGAGGATGTGTAGGACACTTTCCTGACTCACACCATTTCTTCGTGAGATTGTACGGGAGCTAACGTGTGATTCGACTTAACAGCAGCAACAACATTAATTTCTCCCTCTTCTGTCGTCACTGGTTTCTTTCTGTTACGTTGTCTGAGTGCTATGCTACCACTTTCATGCATCTGGTTGAATAGGTTGATAAATAATTGCCGAAATGGTCGAAGTCTATTGGGATGTGTTGCCGTTTACACCATACAACAACGAACTGCATACTTCCTACATGAGCATGGCGGCTTGTCCTTCATTGCTAAATCCCACCGTACTCTCACAACCTCAGCTTGGACTGTCACACACTAATTGAACAGCAAGTCACAATGCGTTCAAGGAACACACAAGCAACCTGAAAGAAAGAATAGGATTATCCTACCCAGCATCTACGCAGGTTGAAGACACAAACAAGTGTCAGTATGGGAACTTTTCAAAATGCGATAGCTCATGAAAGCGTTGCACTAGAATCCCTCAATGAACACTACTGACATTCTTATTTGCCCTAATTTTAGTTTCTTGGTGTCAGTAGGTATTGATCGCTTTAAAAAAAGCATATGGTAACACAAAAAATACATTATTTGAATCTGTTTATTGGCTAACATAACGACCGCCTGATTACCAATCCATTCTGTGACAACCGCACATCATTATCACTTTTCATTTCCACAATATCTTCTGTGCAAGTCTTCGGAGATTCACACTGTATTTGTTAACCACTTGTATAATCATTTGTATAACCAGTTATATAACTATATATGCACTGATAATACCTTATAGGCAAATAAATTAATTCAGTTTAATTAGGTCTGTTTATGTGAAGGGTCAGTCGTAACTTCCTGCACCAAGCGTCAATCCTCCCCTTGCCATCCTTCATTCCGCTGCAGTTTTCTAGCATTGTTTTAGAAAAGCCTCACAGAACTACCAACATTATCTACAAGGTGTTTTATGTATACTGTGAAAAATAATAGTCTTGTAACGCTCCTCTGAGGGACACCTGAAGTTACTTTTACGTCTGAAGACTTCTCTATGTTCATAATGACATACTGTATGCTGTTTGCTCGAAACGCATCAACCCAGTGACACAGTTGGTCTGATATTCTATACATTCACATTCTGTTCATTAGGCGACAGTGCGGTACTCTCGAATGTCTTACAGAAGTCAAGGAACACGGCATATACTTGGGTGCCTGTATCTACAGCTTTCTGAGTCTCGTAGACGAACAGAGCGAGCTGGGTTTCACACAATCTTTGTTTGAAGATCCCATGTTGGTACCTACAGAGCGGATTTTCCGTGTGTAGAAATGTCCTGGTGTGTGAACACAAAACATGTTGCAGAATTCTACAACAGACTGACGTCAGAGATATAGATCTATAGCTTTGTGCATCTGTTCGACAACCCTCTTGAAAACGAAAATGACCTGTGCTTTTTTCCAATAATTAGGAATGCTCCGCTCTTCCAGACCTACAGTCCACTGCTGCTAAGAAAGAGGCAAGTTCTTTTACGTATTCTGTGTGGAATCGAACTGGTATGCCATATGGTCCAGTGACCTTTCCTCTGTTGAGCGATTTCTGTTGCTTTTCTATCCCATGGTCACTTACTTCTATATTTTCAGTCACTTTGTCGTATGCGTGACGATTTAAAGGAGGAACTACGGCGTGCTTTTCCTTATGAAAAAGTTTCGGAAAAAGACGTTTAGTACTTCTATCTTTTCTGTGTCATTCTCTGTTTTATTGGCGTTATGGCTATAGAGTGCCGACCTGCTTACTGATTGAACATAATACCAGAACTTCCTAGCATTTTTCTGTCAAACAGGTCGGAAAGTTTTACTTTTTTATTCATTGAATGTTTCACGACCCCCCCCCCCCCCCACCCCATGAACCATGGACCTTGCCGTTGGTGGGGAGGCTTGCGTGCCTCAGCGATACAGATAGCCGTACCGTAGGTACAACCACAACGGAGGGGTATCTGTTGAGAGGCCAGACAAACGTGTGGTTCCTGAAGAGGGGCAGCAGCCTTTTCAGTAGTTGCAAGGGCAACAGTCTGGATGATTGACTGATCTGGCCTTGTAACAATAACCAAAACGGCCTTGCTGTGCTGGTACTGCGAACGGCTGAAAGCAAGGGGAAACTACGGCCGTAATTTTTCCCGAGGGCATGCAGCTTTAGTGTAAGATTAAATGATGATGGCGTCCTCTTGGGTAAAATATTCCGGAGGTAAAATAGTCCCCCATTCGGATCTCCGGACGGGGACTACTCAAGAGGATGTCGTTATTAGGAGAAAGAAAACTGGCGTTCTATGGATCGGAGCGTGGAATGTCAGATCCCTTAATCGGGCAGGTAGGTTAGAAAATTTAAAAAGGGAAATGGATAGGTTAAAGTTAGATATAGTGGGAATTAGTGAAGTTTGGTGGCAGGAGGAACAAGACTTCTGGTCAGGTGACTACAGGGTTATAAACACAAAGTCAAATAGGGGTAATGCAGGAGTAGGTTTAATAATGAATAAAAAAATAGGAGTGCGGGTAAGCTACTACAAACAGCATAGTGAACGCATTATTGTGGCCAAGATAGATACGAAGCCCACACCTACTACAGTAGTACAAGTTTATATGCCAACTAGCTCTGCAGATCACGAAGAAATGGAAGAAATGTATGATGAAATAAAAGAAATTATTCAGATAGTGAAGGCAGACGAAAATTTAATAGTAATGGGTGACTGGAATTCGAGTGTAGGAAAAGGGAGAGAAGGAAACGTAGTAGGTGAATATGGATTGGGGCTAAGAAATGAAAGAGGGAGCCGCCTGGTAGAATTTTGCACAGAGCACAACTTAATCATAGCTAACACTTGGTTTTAAGAATCATGATAGAAGGTTGTATACATGGAAGAACCCTGGAGATACTAAAAGGTATCAGATAGATTATATAACGGTAAGACAGAGATTTAGGAACCAGGTTTTAAATTGTAAGACATTTCCAGGGGCAGATGTGGACTCTGACCACAATGTATTGGTTATGACCTGTAGATTAAAACTGAAGAAACTGCAAAAAGGTGGGAATTTAAGGAGATGGGACCTGGATAAACTGAAAGAACCAGAGGTTGTACAGAGTTTCAGGGAGAGCATAAGGGAACAATTGACAGGAATGGGGGAAAGAAATAAAGTAGAAGAAGAATGGGTAGCTTTGAGGGATGAAGTAGTGAAGGCAGCAGAGAATCAAGTAGGTAAAAAGATGAGGGCTAGTAGAAATCCTTGGGTAACAGAAGAAATATTGAATTTAATTGATGAAAGGAGAAAATATAAAAATGCAGTAAATGAAGCAGGCAAAAAGGAATACAAACGTCTCAAAAATTTTGTGTTACCATATGCTTTTTTTAAAGCGATCAATACCTACTGACACCAAGAAACTAAAATTAGGGCAAATAAGAATGTCAGTAGTGTTCATTGAGGGATTCTAGTGCAACGCTTTCATGAGCTATCGCATTTTGAAAAGTTCCCATACTGACACTTGTTTGTGTCTTCAACCTGCGTAGATGGTGGGTAGGATGTTCCTATGCTTTCTTTCAGGTTGCTTGTGTGTTCCTTGAACGCATTGTGACTTGCTGTTCAATTAGTGTGTGACAGTCCAAGCTGAGGTTGTGAGAGTACGGTGGGATTTAGCAATGTATGAACATCAAGAGCTCAGATGGAAACCCAGTTCTAAGCAAAGAAGGGAAAGCACAAAGGTGGAAGGAGTATATAGAGGGTCTATACAAGGGCGATGTACCTTAAGGACAATATTATGGAAATGGAAGAGGATGTAGATGCAGACGAAATGGGAGATACGATACTGCGTGAAGAGTTTGACAGAGCACTGAAAGACCTGAGTCGAAACAAGGCCCCCGGAGTAGACAACATTCCATTGGAACTACTGACGGCCTTGGGAGAGCCAGTCCTGACAAAACTCTACCATCTGGTGAGCAAGATGTATGAAACGGGCAAAATACCCTCAGACTTCAAGAAGAATATAATAATTCGAATCCCAAAGAAAGCAGGTGTTGACAGATGTGAAAATTACCGAACTATCAGTTTAATAAGCCACAGCTGCAAAATACTAACACGAATTCTTTACAGACGAATGGAAAAACTGGTAGAAGCCGACCTCGGGGAAGATCAGTTTGGATTCTGTAGAAATGTTGGAACACGTGAGGCAATACTGACCTTACGACTTATCTTAGAAGAAAGATTAAGGAAAGGCAAACCTACGTTCCTAACATTTGTAGACTTAGAGAAAGCTTTTGACAATGTTGACTGGAATACTCTCTTTCAAATTCTAAAGGTGGCAGGGGTAAAATACAGGGAGCGTAAGGCTATTTACAATTTGTACAGAAACCAGATGGCAGTTATAAGAGTCGAGGGACATGAAAGGGAAGCAGTGGTTAAGAAGGGAGTAAGACAGGGTTGTAGCCTCTCCCCGATGTTATTCAATCTGTATATTGAGCAAGCAGTAAAGGAAACAAAAGAAAAATTCAGAGTAGGTATTAAAATCCATGGAGAAGTAATAAAAACGTTGAGGTTCGCCGATGACATTGTAATTCTGTCAGAGACAGCAAAGTTCTTGGAAGAGCAGTTGAATGGAATGGATGGTGTCTTGAAAGGGAGGATATAAGATGAACATCAACAAAAGCAAAACGAGGATAATGGAATGTAGTCGAATTAAGTCGAGTGATGTTGAGGGTATTAGATTAGGAAATGAGACACTTAAAGTAGTAAAGAAGTTTTGGTATTTGGGGAGCAAAATAACTGATGATGGTCGAAGTAGAGAGGATATAAAATGTAGACTGGCAATGGCAAGGAAAGCGTTTCTGAAGAAGGGAAATTTGTTAACATCGAGTATAGATTTAAGTGTCAGGAAGTCATTTCTGAAAGTATTTGTATGGAGTGTAGCCATGTATGGAAGTGAAACATGGACGGTAAATAGTTTGGACAAGAAGAGAATAGAAGCTTTCGAAATGTGGTGCTACAGAAGAATGCTGAAGATTAGATGGGTAGATCACATAACTAATGATGAAGTATTGAATAGGATTGATGAGAAGAGAAGTTTGTGGCACAACTTGACCAGAAGAAGGGATCGGTTGGTAGGACATGTTCTGAGGCATCAAGGGATCACCAGTTTAGTACTGGAGGGCAGCGTGGAGGGTAAAAATCGTAGGGGAGACCAAGAGATGAATACACTAAGCAGATTCAGAAGGATGTAGGTTGCAGTAGGTACTGGGAGATGAAGAAGCTTGCACAGGATAGAGTAGCAGGGAGAGCTGCATCAAACCAGTCTCAGGACTGAAGACCATAACAACAACAACATGCTTCACGCATAGCCCTGGTTACACTAGTTTTGATTTTGTTATGTTTCTGGTTGTGTGAGGCTTTGGCTACCAGCATATTTAAATTTGCAGTGATGGTCTTTTTGGTTTTGTAGCAGATTCCTATAACACGGTGAGTCTTTTCCATCCTTCATGCTTTCCCTCCAGGAGTACTTGTCTAAAACGTGTTGTACAGCGTTCTTGAACTTTGTCGATTGACGCTCAACATTGTCAGTGTTGGAGATTAAATTTTCTTGATGGCCTGTCAGGTAATGTGAAATCAGTCTCTTGTCACTCTTGCTAAAGAGAAAGATCTTCATGCCTTTCTCTGTTTTATTTATATTTACAACTGTATTCAGTGATGCTATAATGGCCTTATGATCACTCTTTCCCTCTTGTACGCTGACTGAATTGAAAAATTTGGCTCCATTTCTCACCAGGAATTCTAAGAGTATTATCTTCAGTAGTCGGATCTCTGATTAATTTTCGCATAGGGTACGTAGAACAATTTCATACAGTTCTCTGTCTTTAGTACCCATTATAATCATTTGACTCTCTAGTCCATTCCTGATAAGTTAAAATCTGTACTTAAAACTGTAACATGATCAGGCAGTGGTTAGCATACTGGACTCACGTGTGTTAGGTTATGGTTCAAACCCGCGTCCAGCCATCCTGATTTACGTCTTCCACGATTTCCCTAAATCGCTTGAGACAGATGCCAGGGTGCTACCTTTGAATGGGTCCAGTCGGCTCCCTTTCCCATCTTTCCCCTATCCGTACTTGTTCTCTACCTCTAAAGACCTCGTTGTCGACGGGATGTTACATTAATCTCCTCTTGATCACGACCAGGAAATTTACGCGAAATGTTCTCTAAATTTCTCCTTAATTATTCCACCACCCTATTACTTTTGCAACACCATTTTTCCATACCTTGTAATTTCATCTTATACGAAATGTTTATCGTCCACGTTTCGCTTCCACGATAATATCTTCAGTAAAGACTTCTTAACTGTTAAATTTGTGTACGATGTCAACAAATGTCTGTTTTTCAAAAACATAATCTCTTTTTTGGCCATCGACTGGTATTTTTCTGTGCAAACAGCAAAATTCATCAGCTAGTTTCAGTGCCTCGTTCTTAAATGAAATCTGTCCGCATCGCCTTATATAGTTCTACTACTTTTCACGATATTTGTTTCACTTTTTACTAATTATTCACGTTACAAATTCTTAAGCAATATAGAGACCGTTTATTGTTAATACAGTGTACAATTAAGTTGCTTCATATTGCTGCTGCCTTGTAACGTATGCCTTGACTCGTTACGTCGTTACACATGCGTAGAGGCATCCATTCTAGTAGAACACTATGACCGAATGAAAAATATTGATTTCATATATATCTACTGACTTATCCCGCAGACTGTGGAGATAAAACAGACTAATTAAATGTAACTGGGAGGCGTATACACTTCAAATAATAAATGTGTGCATCTCTGGATGGAGAAGCGTGAAAATCTTAATGTCTGATTGGATAAGTACGTAAGTAGTATTGTAACCTCTGCCACATGTTTTCATCGTTGTACACGATTGTAGAAGAATAAATATGAAAAAAAATAAAAATTTGGATAATATCATCGCACATTTTATTCTGCATATGTTCCTGCGGAAGTGACGTACGCGACAAGAAGCAAAATAATTCTTCATCCTTATTCTGCTACGGCAACAATGCAATTGGCAACAACCTGTATGATTGCTGATTAGCCTTGCCTGTTGCTTCCTATGTGTGTGGGTTTGGAGCTGTGAAACGACGTCCAAAGTAGTGAGTACGAAAACTTATCTAGCACGTATTGTGTAATAAATTAGCATACTGAAGAGAAGTGTAGTATTATAAAGTAAGTAACGAACATATGAATTTGTGTCAGTTATTGCCGTTTGGAACACCGGAGTAACTGTACATAATTTTCGTGGTATGATTTTGCGGTAATTACGCATGCCACTGCGTAATTTGAATTATGCTAATACGGTAGGTTAAATTAATCGCACGTGTAATAGTTTGGTAAAAAGAGATGGATAGTGGTATTGTGCACCGATTTTCAGTGAAAAATGACGCACTAAATCAGCAGGTCTGTTTCCAGTTGAACTTGGATTAATGGCTTTAGTATATAAACAGAGAAAAATGTGTGCCTTTCGGGCGGAAGAGCACTTTGGATTGTTTTCATTGTTTCATGTACTGGTGTGTTGAAAGAAGTACCGAGAGTGATACTGCGTATTAATTCTGTACTGTTGTATACATGCACCTTAAATCTTTTATTTCATGCCTGCGATGAACACAACTTCAGTATGAGTATATCTCTTCACGATGAAGAAATATTTACAATAGCACGTCAACCTAGAGTGAGGAGACAATGTTCGAATGAAAACAGGCAACAGATACTACGTATTGTAAGCCTAATATTTAACACCGAAAAAGTACTTGTACATGAGAGGTTACATACTAATAAATCTTGAGCTTGACGCGTTTTGGGATCAGGCAGTAGGGCAAGAATCTTTCGCGCCCTGGCCGACCAAGTTCAGCGACGCGCGATGCTGTAGGGTGTCCATGTCATATTTTACAGAATCCGAGTTCCATTAAGGAAACTTTGCAGCACAAATAGAGAATTACGTGGAAAGAGAAATAAGTTATCGTTAAAGATAACGTGCGTTCACCCCACAAGTCTTAATGATTTCTCACACGCCTCCATTAGGGAGTGCAGAAACGAAAGATGTTCAGAGACATGCTGAAAATAACATTTACATTGATAAAACGCCGCCAGAAAACAAAATTTAAAGTACACAATTCATGCAGACAGCCTTCTTTAGAACTAGACATATTCAGAAATTGACAGAAAAATTAGGTTCATCCAGTTGTACTTCAGCTAGTGCACTAAATCAATTATCCTTATTGCATCAGAATATCCAATGACTAAGGGGTAAGCTTACTAAGGGGTAAGCTTATTTGTGTTAAAGAATTAGAGGTGAGCACACTAGTTGATATAATAAGTCACTCTGAATATCATGTGACCACAGGTATAGATATGTTCAGTGTTAAGGGATTATAGATATATGGCAAAAGGGAGGAGTTTCCATATTTGTCAGAAACTATTTTGATTTCAAGAATATTTATATTAATAAATTTTGTTCAGGGCTGCACTTAGAAGCTTGTGTAACAGATTTAGTCAGAATCAGAATTTTTATTGTCCCATAACACACAGAGTCAAATCTCAAGATCTAGTTTACAGGGGACTCGACAATACTGCAATTAGAATTTATATGTATTACAGAAACAATAATTGTTAATTTATAATTTACAGAGAGTGTGTGTAGGCTAACAACAGTATTATTGTAAAAACATGATTTGTTAGACATAAAACTTCTAAGCTAAATTAACCAAACATTCAGCCACTTGCTTCCTTGCTCATATTGTCATAGTATCATTAAGAAATTCTTGTAAGGAATAATAACATTTCTGTAGTAACAGTTGTCATAGTTTTTGCTTTAGTTGCCACATCTCCATGCTGAGGATTTGTTTCTTTTTTATAGAATGTTGTAAATTTTCATACTCATGTATTCTGTGGTTTGTGTAAGCAGCTTTAATCTCTGAGTGGGATGCATGAAATTCTCCTTGTTCGTAGTAGGATATTAATGTGTGAAGTTATTGTCTATGAATAACTTCGGGTTACTGTATACAAAAATAATCAGTTCATAAATGTACAAACATGGAGCACTTTAACATTTTTGAATTTTTTAACAGGATAGGGCCTACTTTCAGTTTCTCATTAGACATATTGCTAACAATTGATTTTTGTAATTTTAAGATTCTAGTCATTTTGCTTCTGCCTCTCCAAAAAATAATCCCATACCGTACAACTGATTCAAAGTAGCTGTGGTAAACTGTTTTCCTTGTCTCCATGCTAGTTGAATATGACAGAATCATCATTGCAAATGTCAGACCGTTTCATTTACTTGCTAAATACTTTATGTGTGAAGACCAGGATAGATTTTGGTCCAAATGTATGCCTAAAAATTGACACAGTCCGCTTCTTTCAGTTCTTGGTCTCTATGACTGATGTGGAATTCTTGTACCTTAGAGTTTTTGGTTTTAAACTGCAGAAAATGTGTTTTCCCAATATTCAGTTTTAACCCACTTAGTTGGAACCAGTTTTCCAAACAGTCTTAATAGTTTTCTGACAGTTGAGGAATTTATTCGGGGTCATTGCTTTCAACAAGGGCAGAAGTATCATCAGGGAAGAAAAGTGAGTGTGAACTTATGTTCAGGGGGTAGATCATTTATATAAAGTAAAAACAAAATTGGACCCAGAATTGAACCGTGAGGAAGCCTTGCGAAATAATCATCCATTCAGAGAAGGAATTTCCCTTACTTGATGATATAACTACCCTTTGTTTTCTGTTCATGAGAAATGACCTAAACCACTCTAAAGCACAACCCCCAATTCTGTATCTTTCCATTTTATACAGGAGCAAATGATGGTTTACACAGTCAAATGCTTTCGTAAGGTCACATAATAATCCTGCAACATTTCTCGACATGTGGAACTGGTTTGATTTTTGTTCACGAACTCATTAATAACTCTGTTGTACTGTTGCCTTTTTGAAAGTGATATTGATTATCAGAAATTCTGCTTGATTTCTATATAAATTTTAGAATTTGTGTTACCACCACTTATTCAAATATTTAATAAAATTATAATTGGGCAGTAGTTCCCCATTACTTCTCTTGAGCTTTTCTTAAACAAAGGTTTTACCTCCACATACTTCAGGACACCTGGAAAGTGGCCTTCTTTGAGTGATTTATTAATTATTGAGCAAAGAGGATGAGTTATTATCCTGGCAGCTGCTTTAACTGCTTTGGTAGGTATGCCATCCCACCCAGCAGAGTTTTTGTTTTTTAGCTGTAATATAGTTTTCTCTACATCTTCAACTGAAAATTTCTCTAATTTGTTACAGTATTCTTCTGCCTTGTGTGTTAAATCTACTTTTTTCTGCATAAGTATGTACATTTACATGTTACTGAGCTAAATTTATAAAAAAAAAGTGTTGAATAACTCTTACATCTGAGCCAGGTTTCTTAACAATTTTACTTCCCACCTTAATTTTGGAAATATCTTTGCTGTCAGTTCCAAAACAGGGTCTTTGTTGTATTTCAGTTCCTTGTGCTGTTGCCTTTATTTTTTCACTTGATATTTTTATTCCAGCAGTGATCCAATTTAGCTTATTAGACACTTTTGTTTGGCACACTATAAGTGGAAGTATTTCATTAAATATATGTAATAAAATTTCAAAAAATATGTTAAAATGTACAGAGATTGGAATCTCATCTTGGACTTGCCACTCCACCTTTTGTAATTTAGAGCAGAATAATTTTAAAGTTTTCAACAGTAAAATGTCTTTTGAGTCACTGGTTTCATTTGATAAATTTATATTGAAATCAGCAGCTATTAAAACCCTTTTCTTTACTGACTTTTTGTAAAAAACGCATCAAGTTTCATAAAAATAATTTTCTTACTGCTACGCCTTGAATTCTGTATATTGATATAATTACAGTATTTATATCTAAAAACAAAGATGATGTAACTTACCGAACAAAAGTGTTGGTATGTTGATAGACACATAAATAAACACAAACATACACACAAAATTCAAGCTTTCGCAACCAACGATTGCTTCATCAGGAAAGAGGGAAGGAGAGGGAAAGACCAAAGTATGTGGGTTTTAAGGGAGAGGGTAAGGAGTCATTCCAATCCCGGGAGCGGAAAGACTTACCTTAGGGGGAAAAAAGGATAGGTATACACTCGCACACACACACATATCCACCCGCACATATACAGACACAAGCAGACATTTGTAAAGGCAAAGAGTTCAGTTACAGCTAATTACAGTATTTTGTTTTTATAATTCATCTGAGCAGCTTTCAAATACACCTCCTTCATTTAGAAAATTGAAACCATTTTTCACTTTGTATTCTAAAGATTTATTTACAAGTATGCATGAGCCTCCATGGGTACTGTTTGTTCTACAGAAACTTCAGGCTACACTGAAATTGTTTGGATGGCTACACTGGAATTGTTTGGATTATTTAAAATTGTGACACAATTTTTGGAAGCCAATGTACATTTAAACAAATAATTTTAATACTTTTGCATTCTGAGAGTGAAATCTGTGGTTCATCAATTTTATTCACTCTGCCATTATGGCTGGTTGTACCAAATCCATTTATGTTCAAGTGCATTAAGAAAGTGCTGGTATTTCTGTCTTAAGTCTCAAAATTAGCATTCTTTATAAGATTTCTACTCTGACTATTTTCTGGTTTCTTATTTATACTAGAGTGTGTGTGTACACTTAAACATTTGGTTCTACTTTGTAGTACTTTCATAATATGCCCTTTATAGTAGAGCAGAAACTGTAACCTACTCATAAAAAAAACTTGAAGCTCTGTTGTCCCATCTCACAGTAAAAAACAAGTAAATAATGGTTGTTGGTAATTTTAATGTGGGTTTATTGGAAAGTTCTGTTGGTGAACAACTATTGTAATCAATAACACTGTCATTCAATTTAGTTCCTTCTGTGAACTTTGCAACTAGTATGTGTAGTAAATGCTCTGAGAGTGCTATTGATAATATCTTTGTAGACAAATCTAGGAAAAAAAGTCGTATCACAAAACCAATAGTAAATGGGCTATCTGATCATGACATGCAACATCTTGTGTTAAATGTTAGGCTAAAAAAATCTATTAAATCTGAGTACAGGAGGATAATAAATCAGTCAAAAATTGAGAATTTTAGGACATTGCTCTAAGACATTATGTGTTTACACTACTTTTGGCTCAGATGGAAAATACAAAGCATTCATTAATAAAGTTACTTTTGCTTTTGAAAGTTGGTATCCCGTAAAAGTAAATCATATCTAACAAAAATCAAAAAATAAACCATGGATTACACAAGGAATAAAGATGTCATGTGGGACAAAAAGGAGACTGCAACTACTATCTTGGAACAGCTCTAATGTTAGCATTGTTAAGCATTACAAATAATACTGCAAAGTATTGAAGCAAGTAATCCAGAAATCAAAGCAGCTTTATTATGAGAAAAGGGTAATTACATCAGGCAACAAAATAAAAACTATAGTGAAATCAGAGACAGGTGGGCCCCAAAAGGAAGGGGAACAGATAACGCTAAAAATAAATCAGACATTGGTAGCAAGTGCATGTAGTGTTGCAAACATCTTAAACAAGTACTTTATTTCTGTTACTGACAGCTCGGGGTTACCAAGCTCAGTGAACAGCGCAATGATGTATCTGAGACCTGTCGATAAAAGCAACTTCAGTAAAATGGAAATGACACATCTCCCAAAGAAGTAACGTCCATCGTAAAATCTTAAATACTCTAATGGGTATGATTACATGTCAACAAAGTTAGTTAGAGTGCTCATGCGAGTTGAGTCCTGTCGTAAGGTATTTGTGTATAATCAATCTCTTATCAGCAGAACATTTGCAGACTAGCTAAAATATGCTGACGTTAAGCCTCCGTGCAAGAGAAAAAAGGGGGGGGGGGGTAAAAGAGATATCATCAAATAAAGAGATACCATCAACTATCAACCAATTTCACTTTAGCAAGCTTTTTCACAAATATTTTAAAAGGTTGTGTTCAAATGCTCCTTAAGCATTTGACAGCAAATAACATATTGACCATGTCACAGTTTGGCTTTCTTAAGGGCTTTCATATAGAGAAAGCTATTTACACATACAATGAGAATGTGTGAATCACAGGATTCTCTTAAATAAATTAGAATATTATGGAGTCACCAGCAATGTTACAAAATGGTTTGAGTCTTAGCTAACTAATAGGAAACAAAGGGTGTTGTTGTGAAATACCTATGCAGTAAACAGTCAGTCTTCATCTGGTTGGGAATTAATTAGAAGGGTAATCCAAAAACTAAGGTTTCCTATTTTTTATAAGTACATAGACCTGTTTATTTCTACAATGGTTTGCATTTTGAACATTTAGCTATTTTTCGACATAATTACCATTTCTGTCGATGCATTTTTGTAGATGTTGTGGCAGTTTTTGTATGCCCATGTCATACCAGCTTGCCGCCATGCTGTTCAGAAAGTTATGAACCTCTTCTTTCACCTCGTTGTCGGAGCTGAATCGCCAGGACCACACTTAACGCTGACAGGTACTGTGAGACTCTGAAAAAACTCAAACAAGAAATTCAGAACTGGAGAAGAGGAATATTGAGCAAGGGCATACGCATTCTCCGTTACAACGCTCGTCAACACATCGCTCGGCAAATCGTTGCTCTCCTGCAACAGTTTCAGTGGAATATAATCACTCACCCACCCTATAGTACTGACTTGGCACCCATCACCTGTTCCCTAGGTTAAAAGAACATTTGGCCAGAAAGCGATTCAGCTACGATGATGAGGTGAAAGAAGAAGCTCATAACTTTTTAAACAGCATGGCAGCGAGCCGGTATGACATGGGCATACAAAAACTGCCACAGGATCTACAAAAATGATGATTTTGTCACAAAATAGCTAAATGTTCAAACTGCAAACTGATGTAAACCATTGCAGAAATAAATAGGTCTATGAACTTATAAAAAAATAGAAGACCTTACTTTTGGGACTACCCTCATACAAGTGGTGTTCCTCAAGGTTATATCTTGGGTCCATTGCTTTTTCTTGTGCCCATTAATGACCTCTCATCTGTTACATTGCCAGATGCTAAGTTTGTTTTGTTTACAAATGATACAAACATTGTAATAAGTAGCAAGTCACGTACAGATTTAGAAACGGCTGGAAATCAAATTTTCACTGACATTCATAAATGGTTCACACTTAATTCACTCTCATTAAACTTTGAAAAGACCCACTAAATGCAGGTGAGAACCGGTAAGAGATTTCCATCCAGCTTGTGTATGACATATGAAGACATGCAGATTGAAGAGGTTGACAGTGTTAAATATCAGGGATTGCAACTCTATGATAAATTCAGTTGGAAAGGGCATACCACAAAATTGCAGAAGTGCCTTAATAAGTCTGTATTTGCAGTGAGGATGATGTCAGATGTAGGATATCTAAATATAAAAAAAAACTTTGCTTACTTTAATTCTGTCATACGGGATCATATTCTTGGGTAACTCATCAAAACGAGCAAAAGTTTTTAGTGAGCAAAAGCATGCAATAAGAATTGTTTGTGGTGTACATTCAGAATTCAAGAACATTATGTAGAAATCTGTTTAAGGGGCTTTGTATTCTAACCACTGCTTCTCAGGATATTCATTCCATAATGAAACTTGTTGCCAGTAATGTATCTCTCTTTCCAATCAATAGCTCAATACATGGTATCAATACTAGGAATAAGAACAATCTATATAAAGACCTAAAATCATTTACCTTGGTCCAAGACGGTGTCAGATATTTAGGAACACACATTTTCAATAAATTGCCAGCAACCATTAAAAACTTGGTTTCAGATAAAGCATGGTTTAAATAGGGTTTGAAAGACTTTTTGATAGACAACTCCTCCTGCTTTGTAGATGAATTTCTTAAGGAACTGTTAGACAAGCTTAAATATAAATGTCTGTTAGGCTACAGTTTTGACAGTACTAGCTCACAACAGTCAACATTAGGAATTTTGTGTCTGATAAATTTATTAAAAGTGCAGAACAGTGTTTCATTCTTACAGCATATTTATTCTGTAAATATTAGCAGTACCAGTTTACTGTAATGTATTCACCTATTTTGACAATCTCCTGACAAATGATCAGGCTAGTAAGTATTACATTCAGATGTTTTGTGTTTTTTATGTTATTCTTTCTTACATGATCCACTCCCATGAGAATCCTCTCATTCTTACCCAGTAGGTGTAAATAGGCCTATAGGCTGCTTTCATGTACCGATATCCAGAATTCACAATTCACAGCCACCAAAGGAGAACTAAATAAATAAATGTAGTGGTCTATGAATGGTGGGCTCCATGTGGTTCCCAAGTCATGCAGCGACCGAAACCATAAAATTACCAAATGTGCACCAACCAGTCACAAAATCATGTTTTATTTATTCACTTTTGCAAATCAATTTCAACATAAATGTTTGACCTCTGCTTAAGACAGTATTGCTACTAAGGACACATTGGTTGAAAGCACCAATGATGGCTGTTAATCAGAAATCGATTTGCAAACATGAATAAATAAATAAAACATGATTTTGCTACTGGTTGCTGCATATTTGGTAATTTTAAATGTAGAGGTAACATTGTGGAAGTCTGTTGGGTTGTATTATGGTGTATATTAATGACTTGGCAAATAAAATTAATATTATCGGTAACATCAGACTTTGTCATATTATGCAGTTATATATAATTAAGTACCATCAGAAAAATAGTTGCACTTAAATTTAACTCTGATCCTGATTAGATTTCAAAATAGTGTTAAGATTGAGCAGCGTGTTTTAAACACTGCACAAAATGCAGAATTTCAGTATGCTATGACTACAATATCAGAGAACAACAAATGGAATCAGTGAACTCACATAAACAATTGAGTGCGATAGTTTGAAAGTTTATGAAATGGGACAATCTCATAACCTCAGCCATTAAAGCATGTGTTAATCAGTGACTGATACAAATTGCAGTTTACAGTAACCAAAAGTCGCAATACTTAGATGTAATTCGAGGCGTTCCTCAGGGTTCCGTGTTGAGGCCTTTATTTTTTATAATACACTCCTGGAAATTGAAATAAGAACACCGTGAATTCATTGTCCCAGGAAGGGGAAACTTTATTGACACATTCCTGGGGTCAGATACATCATATGATCACACTGACAGAACCACAGGCACATAGACACAGGCAACAGAGCATGCACAATGTCGGCACTAGTACAGTGTATATCCACCTTTTGCAGCAATGCAGGCTGCTATTCTCCCATGGAGACGATCATAGAGATGCTGGATGTAGTCCTGTGGAACGGCTTGCCATGCCATTTCCACCTGGCGCCTCAGTTAGACCAGCGTTCGTGCTGGAAGTGCAGACCGCGTGAGACGACGCTTCATCCAGTCCCAAACATGCTCAATGGGTGACAGATCCGGAGATCTTGCTGGCCAGGGTAGTTGACTTACACCTTCTAGAGCATGTTGGGTGGCACGGGATACATGCGGACGTGCATTGTCCTGTTGGAACAGCAAGTTCCCTTTCCGGTCTAGGAATGGTAGAACGATGGGTTCGATGACGGTTTGGATGTACCGTGCACTATTCAGTGTCCCCTCGACGATCACCAGTGGTGTACCAGTGTTCCCTCGACGATCACCAGTGGTGTACGGCCAGTGTAGGAGATCGCTCCCCACACCATGATGCCGGGTGTTGGCCCTGTGTGCCTCGGTCGTATGCAGTCCTGTTTGTGGCGCTCACCTGCACGGCGCCAAACACGCATACGACCATCATTGGCACCAAGGCAGAAGCGACTCTCATCGCTGAAGACGACACGTCTCCATTCGTCCCTCCATTCACGCCTGTCGCGACACCACTGGAGGCGGGCTGCACGATGTTGGGGCGTGAGCGGAAGACGGCCTAACGGTGTACGGGACCGTAGCCCAGCTTCATGGAGATGGTTGCGAATGGTCCTCGCCGATACCCCAGGAGCAACAGTGTCCCTAATTTGCTGGGAAGTGGCGGTGCGGTCCCCTACGGCACTGCGTAGGATCCTACGGTCTTGGCGTGCATCCGTGTGTCGCTGCGGTCCGGTCCCAGGTCGATGGGCACGTGCACCTTCCGCTGACCACTGGCGACAACATCGATGTACTGTGGAGACCTCACGCCCCACGTGTTGAGCAATTCGGCGGTACGTCCACCCGGCCTCCCGCATGCCCACTATACGCCTTTCTCAAAGTCCGTCAACTGCACATACGGTTCACGTCCACGCTGTCGCGGCATGCTACCAGTGTTAAAGACTGCGATGGAGCTCCGTATGCCACGGCAAACTGGCTGACACTGACGGCGGCGGTGCACAAATGCTGCGCAGCTAGCGCCATTCGACGGCCAACACCGCGGTTCCTGGTGTGTCCGCTGTGCCGTGCATGTGATCATTGCTTGTACAGCCCTCTCGCAGTGTCCGGAGCAAGTATGGTGGGTCTGACACACCGGTGTCAATGTGTTCTTTTTTCCATTTCCAGGAGTGTATTTGTGAATGATTTTCCCAGTAACATGCCCTGCAGATCTATACTTCATGCTGATGACAGAATATTCGTTAGCTGCTTGAAATTGTAAAGCAAAGAGTACCTTAAACTGTTAATACGTGGTTGACAGCCATCAACTATGAAAAGACAGTGAACATGATTTTCAGTTTATCAAGCAGTGAAACTCTGCTGTTTAGCTGCTTGGTGTATACCTCAATTCCAAATTAACCTGATACAAATGCACAGACCACGCGTGCAGCAAGCTCTCACATGTTACCTTTCTATTGACTAAGCTACAGAAATGTGTGCTACGGCACCTTCAGTTATGTGTGTGCGTTTCTTCTGCACTTGACACATTCCACATCGTAACAGTTACTGTGAGATCGATCAATGGAACACCAACTAACCAACTATCAACACCTCTGTTTCTTAACTC
Organism: Schistocerca cancellata; assembly: GCF_023864275.1. Taxonomy (NCBI): domain Eukaryota; kingdom Metazoa; phylum Arthropoda; class Insecta; order Orthoptera; family Acrididae; genus Schistocerca; species Schistocerca cancellata. The sequence continues at coordinate 166,662,261 of NC_064637.1, forward strand.
CTACTATGCCTTCTTTCACTGCCACCTGCTATATGCTATCTTTTATGGAGTAATTCTGCTGGGTCCAAAAGATTTTTCATCTGGCAAAAATAGAGTATCAGGTCTATTTCTGGAGTTATAAACTCCAAAACTTTCTGCAAACCACTCTTTGAAGACTTAAAAATATTGGCATTCCCATCACTTTTTATATGCTGTCACCTACTAAAGATTAAAAAAAAACAAACTTAAATAACTAAATCTTACGGGAAACTGTTCACCAACAAGAAACTAGGCAAATGAAGCAGACAGATATGCCCACAGCTTGATTAAAGAAAACATGGGCTAGTTATAAGGCCCTGAGTATGAAATTATTTAATATGTCATGCCTCGCTTAATGGCTTCAAAATAGAAACTGAAAAATGGCTGGAAAGAAAAGGCTTTCTGCAATATTCCAGTATTACATAAGTGTTCTAAGGATGATCTGAGATACTGAATTATTTCTAATGTGAACTATTTTGTATTTATCTTAGTATGTCAATAGTTTATTTTATACTTCCGTATGTTATTTTCTATGTACTGGAAAAATAAGACATTGTTCTCTGGTGTATATTTTATGTGCCTTGTATTATTATTAGTATGTATAGTGCAACTATGTCAACAAAATGTATTTGTACAATATATATAAACGACATCAACTGACTAAAAATGCTCAAAGATGGGTCAAAACAAATAAATAAATAAATTTTCCTGTAACTGCCAAGATCTGTCACTTCAAAGTTAAGAGGCAGGCAGCTGCATCACCTTTTTTTATTACCAGTTCTGTGTTGTTCACCAGCCATGGCTGGACAGACTGCATCAAGATTATAATAATATAACCACAAGAAAATGAATACAATATTGTCATTTTAAATCTGATACAAAAATGGATGTTATAAAACATATTAAACTTAAGAACTATGACTACAATATACTGTGTAATAATGATACATAAATAAAGTCTGTACTAGAACACAGTGTAGTTAAATAGTAGTGTTGCGATAATTGCCACGGCACTGCGTTGCAGCTGAGGCAAACACTGTTCTATTACCGGAGGAGAATTCTTCAATACTTAATAAAGGCAGCTCTTTTAATGTACACAGAATTGCTCAGTTGGTAGTTGCTGAATAACTTAGGTAGTGCTTCAAATAATATTAGGGCCAACATCGGGAATCTGTTTTGTCTCTGTTAACTGATGTCTCGGGCTATCTGTACTGTCTTTATTGTGGCTTTGCTGTATTGATGAACTACATTTCTCTTTCTGTTGGTCTCGTGATTCATTGTTGTGTGAATGAGGCAGGTGAATATATATTGTCTGTAAACAGCCAAACTCCTAATGGAAAAAATTGGTTTACAATGGTCTTTTTTTCGTGTGGTAATGATCCTCATTGTCTCATTTTGCAATAAAAGCACATTCTTACAGTCCGCAGAGTGTCCTCATGGCAGGATCCCGTAACTGATTTGCCTGTGGAACATTGTGCAGTACGCAGTTAGTATGCAGGCTTAGGTACTGTTCTGATATATTTTTTAGTTTCCTCAAGAGATTCAGGACCTGTGAAAGTTTGTAACATATGTGTTTAGTGCGCTGTTGCCAGGCTAACTTGGTATGAAGTTTTAACAGCTGCTACGTCATCCAGTTTGACAGTATCTCTGAAGCTGTATTTCACCCTCTCCATTTCGTCTTCATTAATTTTTATCTCATTCGTGATAAACCGAGCCCCAACCTCACCGAATAGGACTTCTTCTGGCAGAACGACCTGAAGGACAGTCTACCCTTCAGAGAACGAGGTCGTGATACCTGCGAACTGTGCACATTGGAGGTGGAGAGAGACAAGGAAAGGAAAGACGAGGCACTGTTGATGTCAGTGTCAGCTGCTTTAGGACTTTACGCAGAACCAGTGATGACAAGTGACAAAGTGTGAGGGACAGGTATCCGAACCTGGAACCTCCTGCTTCCTAAGGCGCTGCTTTAACTACTGCACCATCCGGACACAGTGTTTATTGCAATTATGCAGACTACCTCGGCAAGTTTCTCGGCTGACCCACATTTCCACCTAGTGCTTACCCATCTGCAGTCCCCGTCAGAGATGGTCTGCACAATTGCTATAAACACTGTCTCTGAATGGCACAGCGCTTAATGCGACTGCTAGTAAGTGGGGAATCCCGGGTTCGATCGTGGTCTGCCACACGTTTTCACTCGCCACCGTTGATTCCTCATAAAGTCCTGATGCAGCTGACACCGACATGAGTTGTCCCTTCCCTTTCCTTTCTCCCCATCCGCCTTCAATTTACATAATATGTATCACAGCTGCCGATTCCATGTGGTGTCTGTTCTTTTTGACATGTCCGACTGAACAGACACCTCGCATTCGTATCATTGGACTTTTGTGTCGTTAATGAAACGACAGAGACCCTATTATGGATCCCTGTCTATCACACCACTTTGTAACCTCTTTTCGTCTGAGAATGTTTTTGTACTGATACAAACTGTTGTCAGTTTTTCAGGTAGGATTCAGTTGTTTGCAGAACATCTCTCTCAGCACCATACCACTTTAGCTTACTGAGCAGAGCCTTGTGTGGGGTAGAATTGAATGCCTTACTGAGGTGACCAAGTACCAGTGCTATAGACTTTTTGCCTAAAACACTTACTCATAGTAAGTCAGGTACTGCTGTTGATGTCTAACTATCCTTCCGAAAGCCTCGCACCACTCGTAATGGGACTACTCCGAGAAAAGCCCAGAGCTGTCGAACTGACCTTCTGGTTGATGACAATTTTACTGCATCGTCATTGCACTAAGTAGCCTTAATTGTAAATAACTTGTTTAGTTAATTTTAATATTACATTATTTTAATCATAATCCACGGATCCCATGAAAAGCAGTCTCTGGGATAGGGAACGAACTCAAAGATGTGCATTTAATTTAGTTACAGTATAGTGGAATGACTTTACATTTCTGTATTATAGTAATAATTCTAATTGTAAACTAACCTAAAACATTAAATTTATTAGTTTCCGTGGGATTTGCCACAAACTCCTCTATGTTATCTGTGTGACATTTAGGGTGCTCTGGTAGGGTATTGAATAATGGGTACCCATATATCTTGACTCCTTTTTGTACTAATGTTAACAGCTTGAAGTCTTTGTGAAGGCTGATTTGACTCCTAATGTTATATTCGTGCTTTTTGCTACTTTTCTTGAGAAGAGAAATACAAATACCCAATGACAGAGGACATAGGTGTTATGAAGTAGTACTCAACATACTCAGTTAGCGATTACATCAAATTGAGCGAATAAATAAACCCTATAACAAATAATCAGAATGTGAAAAATACAGTACAACTGACACAGAACTTAATTAGTAGACACTGGTTCTTGCTTAATTCCTTGACTACTGAGGAGCTGTGTTGTTGTGAAAGGAAGTTATTTTGTTAGCTTAAAATTTATTTTCTGAATCACAAGTAGTGGGACATTCCCCAAAAGCAAATGCTGATTTCATTAGTTATTTATGGGTTCTTTTAATCCTTTCTCTAAATGGGTGCAGTTAGGTATTGGACAAGTAATTTGTTTAAAGCTAATTCACTGTCATTAAACTTCGAAAAGACCCGCTACATGCATTTCAAACCTGTAAGAGATTTCTTTCCAGCATGTCTATAACATATGAAGACGTGTTGATTGAAGAGGTTGACAGTGTTAAATTTCTGGGATTACAAGTTGATAATAAAGTCAGTTGAGAAGAGCACACCGCAGAATTGCTGAAGTGCCTAAACAAGTCTGTATTTGCAGTGAGAGAGATGTCAGATGCAGGAGATATAAATATAAAAAAAAGCTTGCATACTTCGCGTACTTTCACTCTATTATGTCGCACGGGATGATATTCTGGAGTAACTCACAAAATCGAGCACAAGTTTTTGGCGTGTAATGAGAATCATTTGTGATGTAAATTTGAGAACATCAAGTAGAAGCCTGTTCGAGGAACTTTGTATCCTAACCACTGCTTCTCAGTATATTTATTCCTTAATGAAATTTTTTGCAAATAATATATCTCTATTTCAAACCAAAAGCTCAATACGTAGTATCAGTACTAGGAATAAGAACAGTTTACTTAAATTGCCAGCAACCATTAAAAACTTGGTTTCAGATAAGGCACAGTTTAAACAGAGTTTGGAAGACTTTTTGATAGGCAACTGCTTCTACTCTGTTGATGTATGTCTTAACAGGGACAGTTGGAACAACTCAAGTAAAAATATCTGTCAGAGTTCAGTTTTGACAACACTCGGTCACGACAGTTGAGATTAGATATTTTGTGTATGATAAATTTATTAAAAGTGCATAACAATGTTCCATGCTGACAGTGCATTAATTCTTTAAACATTAGCAGTTCCTGCTGACTGTTATGTATTCACTTATTTTGAAGATCTCCTGACAAGTGATCAGGGTAGTGAGTATTGTATTCAAATGTCTTACATAATACTTTCTGACATGTTCCACACCTACGAGAATCATCTCATTTTTGGGTCTACAGAACGAAAACTGAATCTAATCTAATCTAATGAGAATGGTACTGTGAGAAGAAGGTTTAGGTGATATTATGGGTGCAGGGTAATATAACAATAAAATCATTCAATAAATTAGAAGTGTTCAGCATTAAGCAGTGAACATAGATGAGATTTCTGAAATACATACAGTACCAGATTAAAGTAGTGCTGAGACAATCACATACTTGCACTGGACACAAATATGGAAACACTGAAAGAAATGTGTGTTTGAAGATAAATGCTGGTGCCAACGAAGCCTGCGGGTTGCACTTTTTTATTTGACCACTAGTGGCACCTCTGTAATGGAATGTTCTCAATATGTCACTAGGGTCAGTCGTGGTCAGAACAGTGGCCTGTGTGCATGACATCAGAGATACGTGAATTCGAAGGTGTGCAAATTGTCGGTGCTCGTACGTCGAATGCTTCCGTAACCGAAATAGCCGAGTGTTTTGCGTTTCGAGAGACACCGCATCGAAGATTTATACGGCATACAGGGAGAGTGGAGAAACACCACCCGTTAAGTCAAAATAGGAATTAAAGTGCGTGTCGAGTGATTGTAGCGGACAGTCAGTGAAGAGGATTGAGGACGACAGATGATAAAAGTCACTGCGGGACCCAATGTCGTACTCGCTAACCTACCGACACTAAAATGATACGAAGAGAGCTCCGGAAGCACTGAACTGTAGGATGAGCTGGAATTCTAAAACCACTTGTCAATGGTGCAAATGCCCGTAGCAGGAAAATGTGGTGTACACCCTACAAGTGAAACACGGGCGGTGTTACAGTGGTGATTGGATAGCCGTATCATGGTATTCTGTGGGTCCCACGGTTACTCTGCAATTTCTCATTACTACCAAGGATTATGTGGCCGTTTTAGCCGATCGGGTCCATCCCGTATTGATGCTGTGTTCCGAAGTGACTTTGCCTCTGTTCACATAGCTCCATAGCTCACATTGTCCGCATCTGGTTTTGTGAGAGAATGGTCATGACAGTCGGTAGGTCGGTAGGTCAATGACGCGAAAGAACTTGCCCCCCTTCTAACAGCCGTGTACCGCAAGTCTCTAGAGGAACAGAAGGTTCCAAATGATTGGAAAAGAGCACAGGTAGTCCCAGTCTTCAAGAAGGGTCGTCGAGCAGATGCGCAAAACTATAGACCTATCTCTCTGACGTCGATCTGTTGTAGAATTTTAGAACATGTCTTTTGCTCGAGTATCATGTCGTTTTTGGAAACTCAGAATCTACTATGTAGGAATCAACATGGATTCCGGAAACAGCGATCGTGTGAAACCCAACTCGCATTATTTGTTCATGAAACCCAGAAAATATTAGATACAGGCTCCCAGGTAGATGCCATTTTCCTTGACTTCCGGAAGGCGTTCGATACAGTTCCGCACTGTCGTCTGATAAACAAAGTAAGAGCCTACGGAATATCAGACCAGCTGTGTGGCTGGATTGAAGAGTTTTTAGCAAACAGAACACAGCATGTTGTTCTCAATGGAGAGACATCTACAGACGTTAAAGTAACCTCTGGCGTGCCACAGGGGAGTGTTATGGGACCATTGCTTTTCACAATATATATAAATGACCTAGTAGATAGTGTCGGAAGTTCCATGCGGCTTTTCGCGGATGATGCTGTAGTATACAGAGAAGTTGCAGCATTAGAAAATTGTAGCGAAATGCAGGAAGATCTGCAGCGGATAGGCACTTGGTGCAGGGAGTGGCAACTGACCCTTAACATAGACAAATGTAATGTATTGCGAATACATAGAAAGAAGGATCCTCTATTGTATGATTATATGATAGCGGAACAAACACTGGTAGCAGTTACTTCTGTAAAATATCTGGGAGTATGCGTGCGGAACGATTTGAAGTGGAATGATCATATAAAATTAATTGTTGGTAAGGCGGGTACCAGGTTGAGATTCATTGGGAGAGTCCTTAGAAAATGTAGTCCATCAACAAAGGAGGTGGCTTACAAAACACTCGTTCGACCTATACTTGAGTATTGCTCATCAGTGTGGGATCCGTACCAGATCGGGTTGACGGAGGAGATAGAGAAGATCCAAAGAAGAGCGGCGCGTTTCGTCACAGGGTTATTTGGTAACCGTGATAGCGTTACGGAGATGTTTAACAAACTCAAGTGGCAGACTCTGCAAGAGAGGCGCTCTGCATCGCGGTGTAGCTTGCTCGCCAGGTTTCGAGAGGGTGCGTTTCTGGATGAGGTATCGAATATATTGCTTCCCCCTACTTATACCTCCCGAGGAGATCACGAATGTAAAATTAGAGAGATTAGAGCGCGCACAGAGGCTTTCAGACAGTCGTTCTTCCCGCGAACCATACGCGACTGGAACAGGAAAGGGAGATAATGACAGTGGCACGTAAAGTGCCCTCCGCCACGCACCGTTGGGTGGCTTGCGGAGTATAAATGTAGATGTAGATGTAGATGTAGGTCTCATTATTATTGAACCTTTGTGGTCTGCCTCGGAGCGAAAGGTGGGTGATTGTTATCGGCGTCCGTCAGTGTTACCTGTACTTGCCACTATTTTGCAGAAATAGTGGTATAAGATTCCCTTGAAAATCGTACGGGACCTGCATTCGTCCAGCCTGAGCCGAGTGGAAACTATTTTGAATGCCAAAGTTTTCGTACTCTGTATCGAGCACGATAATGTGACGCGTTTTTGGGCTTTCCGTAATTTTGTCCACCCCCTATACTTTTCAATAGCCTTTGTACTTAACACACTATGTTCTTAACAGCAAACAACAGAAAATTTATGTAAATTAAATTAACAGATGAAAATCTTAATATCTATTTTGTCTTTATACAGTTTAGAATAGTATATATTCATTGAAACTGTAATAATTAAAATATACATCTTAGAATCAATTTAAAATTCCATACCTTGTTTCTATTTTAATATAGTGTAGTAATTGATGTCCAGTTTTTCTCCCCTGCAGTGGAGGCCCATCTAACCTCAGTTTTGGTTGTGCATATTTAGTATGCAGATTCTTTTCTGACTTACTAGTGTTCCGGTGGAAAAGTAACATTTTATGTCTCATTATCACAGTCTTCTTAAATAAACTAATTGTAACGTACAAGCCGATCGACCAGTTTATATATTGGCTCGTGTTTGTTCCATTGTAATGTGTAAGGTATTTGGACTCCAGACATATGTTGTGGTTACTTTTCGGTTTACAGACACATTTTCAATTCTTGCAGTATCTGTTGCTGGTGTTACCGACTACAAAAAGTGAAACTTTGTATTTTCAATTTTGTGTATGTTTTAAAGCAGTTCCTTTGTTTAACTTTGTCGTCGACCTGTAGTTGGAATAAAAGTGACACAGTGCTGCTGTGTTTCTGAATTCGTGAGCACTATGATTAGTAGTAAATGCAGTAATTTTATTCATTAGTGGCTTTCATTGATACTAGATGTGTTATGGTATCGCAGTTTAAAAAAAGATAATGTAATTGATATATACAAGCATTTAGATACTGGTGTAGTTCAATAAGGATAGGAGATGTAGTTGGCCATGGCCATATAGCAGGAAACATCCCAGCATTTGCATGAAGTAAGTAAAGAATTTGTAGGAAATCTAAATCAGGATGTCCTTAATATGAAGCCAGTCTGTATAAAACAGAGCTGCCTCACTTGTTTATCACTTGTGTATGAAACTGCTTTTTTATACGCTCTTGCAAAGGAATTATTTAATAATAATATCCTTGACATCCATTAGGTGTAGAATTTCAGAACAAATTCTGAGCTCAAACGTAATGAGGTATCTCGAATAGAATGACCCCAATTGTGAAAACATTGATCATGTGAAACCCAAATCACACTTTTCTCATGTGGCGTACTGAAAGCTATGGATCGAGGCAGTCAGGTAGGTGCAGTATTTCACGATTTACAAAAAGTATTTGAATTGGTACCACACCTACTCTTATTGTCAAAAATGTGATCGTATGAGGTATCAAGTGAAATTTGTGAGCAGATTGAGGGCTTTTTGGTAGGGAGGGCGCAGTTAGTTAGTTGGTTGCATGTTCCATTGATCAACATCACGGTATGGTAGCCGTTATGATGTGGAACATGCCAAGTGCACAAGAAATGCACATATGAAACAACAAAGAAGATGTGACTTACCAAACGAAAGCACTGGCAGGTCGATAGACACACAAACAAACACAAACATACACACAAAATTCAAGCTTTCGCAACAAACGGTTGCTTCATCAGGAAAGAGGGAAGGAGAGGGAAAGACGAAAGGACGTGGGTTTTAAGGCAGAGGGTAAGGAGTCATTCCAATCCCGGGAGCAGAAAGACTTACCTTAGGGGGAAAAAAGGACAGGTATACACTCACACGCGCACACACACACACACACACATATCCATCCGCACATACACAGTCACAAGCAGACTCTTTGCATTTACAAATGTCTGCTTGTGTCTGTGTATGTACGGATGGATATGTGTGTGTGTGCGAGTGTATACCTGTCCTTTTTTCCCCCTAAGGTAAGTCTTTCCGCTCCCGGGATTGGAATGACTCCTTACCCTCTCCCTTAAAACCCACATCCTTTCGTCTTTCCCTCTCCTTCCCTCTTTCCTGATGAAGCAACCGTTGGTTGCGAAAGCTTGAATTTTGTGTGTATGTTTGTGTTTGTTTGTGTGTCTATCAACCTGCCAGTGCTTTAGTTTGGTAAGTAACATCATCTTTGTTGTTTCATATGTGCATTTCTTGTGCACTTGACACATTCCACATCATAACGGCTACCGTACCGTGATGTTGATCAGTGGAACATGCAACCAACTAACTAACTGCGCCCTCCCTACAAAAAGCTCTCAATCTGCTCACAAATTTCACTTGGTGCCTCATACGATCACATTTCTGACAATAAGAGTAGGTGCGGTACCAATTCAAATACTTTTTGTAAATCGTGAAATACTGCACCTACCTGACTGCCTCGATCCATAGCTTTCAGTACGCCACATGAGAAAAGTGTGAGTTGGGTTTCACATGATCAATGTTTTCACAATTGGGGTCATTCTATTCGAGATACCTCATTACGTTTGAGCTCAGAATTTGTTCTGAAATTCTACACCTAATGGATGTCAAGGATATTTTTTGACAGTAGTTTTGTGGATCACCTCTACTACCCTTCTTGTAGATGGGTGTGACCTGTGCTTTTTTCCAAGAGCTGGGCACAGTTTTTTGTTCTGGGGATCTATGACAGATTACAGTTAGAAGTAGGGATAACTGAGCTGCACATTCAGCATGAAATCGGATAGGGATTCCATCGGGCCATGGAGCCTTGTTCAATTTTAATGATTTCAGCTGTTTGTCAACATCACTGACACTGATCTTCACTGTGAACATTCTTCCGTACGCCAACAAAACGTGGAATGTTACTTCCAAAATGATGCTTTGTTCATCACTTTACAGTAAACTTCAGTTATTTGTCTATAAATTTTGATAGGTCAGAATTTTTGACCTCGAAAAAGCAGTTAACATGCGCACCTTGCACTTGGTGGGATTAACAGTTTTGTCTCACATTTTAAAGTCATACAGTTATGCAGGAGCAACGGTATCAAATCATTGCTGCTTCTAAACTGAAGCGGACGAGTACCGAGGTTAGTGGTCAGTTGGCAGTGGTGGTAGGCGGGTCGTGTCACTGGTCAAAACAAAATGTTCTTTCCTTTCCAAATGACTCTCTTATGTACTGTCTCCTGCTCTCCGTTACCTAAGTGATCCTGCTTAACACTGTGTCTACCAATCTAACCCTTTTAAGCATCCTTCTGTAGCACATTTCGAAAGCTTCTGTTCTCCTCTTGTCTAAACTGCTTATTGTCAACATTTGTCTTCTGCACAAGGCTACACTCCAGAAAAATACCATCAGTAAAGACTTCCTAACATTAAAATTTATATTAGACGTTAACAAATTTCTCATTTTTAGAAACCCCTTTTTGCTTTTTCCAACATACATTTTATATCCCTTGTACTTAGCCATTTTCTCTTTCTCTCATTTTTTTCCCTTTCCTTCTGCTTAAGCAACAAATATTACCTCATGTTTTTAGTGTCTCATTTCATAATCAGTTTCCCTCGGCATTGCTCGATTTGTACAACAAGACTTCATTGCCGTTGCCGTTACGTTCAGCTTAGTACCAATTCTACTGCTTGTGTTGTGTATATCACATAGGGATAAGAAAAATAATAGAGATTGGGAAAGGTACTATTATTTTCACTTTCTACACACACAGATGCAAAGGATGACAGCTGCCTAATTTTGGTATGAAATATCCACTGTACTGTAGTTTGCAGAGTGTAGTGGCTATGACCTTTTGCACTGCTGCCACCCCCCGCCCCCCTTCCCGCTTCTTCCTAGCCTCTGCCCTCCCTCTGTTTTTCCAAACCCGCATTTACTGTGTGCAGACTCATTCCATTGTTCGTAACACCATTTTAATTATATTAGGTTGATTCAAATGAAAACCTTAAAAGTGCAATAATATTTTTAATTGTAACAGTGAACAAAAAGCTTACACATTTTTCAATGTAGTCTCCCTGACATTGATTGCACGTATTCCACCACGTCCGAATTGCACAGATATTACGATGAAAGAATTCTTTTGGTCGTGCTTGTAGCTAGTCGTACACCACAGTTTTCACCTTTTTGGCATGTCTGAAATGCGTGCCTCCTATTGCTTCTTTGAGTGCACCAAACAGATAAAAGTCCCTAGGAGTGAGGTCTGGTAAAAAACGAGGATGCCCAAGACATTCAGATGTAATTTCCTGAATAGTCTCAACTGTCTTACGGGCTGTATGCGGTACTGTAGCAGTACTCCTCGAGTCAGAAGTCCTCGTCATTTACTCCCGCCTGCAGGTTGGCGTTGATTTTTCAACACTTGTGAATAAGTACTGATTACTGTCACACCGCTGTCTGTGTAATGCTCCAATATTACTCCATATGCACCCTGAAGAGAATGGGCATTACCTTTCTGCAAACAGGTGAGTGCAGAATTTTGGTTTCGGCATGAGCTGTGGTGCTGTACCTTTCCTTGACCTTTCCGTCTCTGGTTGGTGATAGTGGACCCAAGTCTCAACACCTGTAACAATTTTTCCCGCAAATGCACCATCTCCGACACAGAAACGGTGCAAAAGTTTGTCACAGGCATCCTCACGACATTCTTTCAATTTGGCAGTCGACTGACGTGGCACCCGTGTCGCAGAGACCTTATTGGAGAACTTTGCGAACAACATTCTGCACTGAACTGACACCAGTCTTCAAACTTATGGCTATTTCATTCAGAGTTTGGCACCTGCTTTCCTTTTCGAGCTCCTGCACTAGCGCAGTATTCTCGTCCGTCACTACCCGGTGAGCGTGCCCCGGTCGTGGGGCATTCACCACAGAATTTCCAGAACTTTAAAACTTCCTACACCCTTCATACACTTGCTGCAATGAGAAATACGAATCACCATCATTCTGTGACGTATTTCAACAGTTTTACGCCTTCACTGCATAAAAAACTTATCACGGGTTGCCACTCAATTGCGGTGCACGTCGACAACGGGGCGGCCGTCTCGTTGTGGACGCTACTGCCTTCTTCAGCGTCGCAGCGTCACTCTTCTGCACAACTTTTATGGAACTTTTAAAGTTTTCCTTTGAATCACCTCTGTAGTTCGTCCACATCATCATTTCTACAAATTGTGAATATTCCACTTTCAACACTGTACGAGAGACTGTCACATAACAGCGTGCAGTGGGCGACAGTGTTACACTAGTTGTCGATTCCCGATACAGAGATTTCTCCTACACGTAGTAATTTATTCTACAACGTGTCAATCACTGACTCTCCTTTACCGTGCAGATATTTTGGCGTATCACTGTTATATATGCAGCAATTTCTGTTTCAGGTGAAACCGTATGGACCCATTGAATCTTAGTAGGGGTGCCCTGTACACCCGGATGCAGCAGTACGCTTTACAGACCCACAGCCTGCCAGACGAGGAGCCGACGCAGACCACGGGAAGGGAGAACCGACGCCAGGTGAGCCGGCGGTCGCCGCTAAAAGTGCGGAGTCCGTCTGTCACTCACGATAAGTTTAGCATTTTTGTCGTTTTGTCGTAGGTGAACGTCTCGAGTACAATAAACGGAAGTGCGATGTACACGAGGACTCAGCGGTTCACTCTGCAGACACACAGCTTACCGGATGCAGAACCGGTGCCGAGTACCAGCGGGGAGGGTCAACGGCAGGTGAGTGAGTGGAGGAGAGAGGGAGCACGTTTCAACTGGAGCCACATTTGACAGTTTGAATTTCTCACTGACGGAACGTCTGTGTATTTGGCCGTCAGATAAGCATTCCAGTTCCACAACAGGACAAGTGCTAACAGGGGATTCCTCACCCTTATTACATCTACATGACTACTCTGCAATTCACACTTAAGTGCCCGGCAGAGGTTCGTCGAATTAGTTTCACACTTAATTAACTTTTCATAACTGGGATTTACAGTCGTGTAAAATTTTTTGAAAGACATCATGTTTACGCTAGTGATTGTTTAACTTTTTATTTACACTAATGCAATTTCAGTCTTAGACAATTATCAAGTGCAGATGTTTTGGCTTTAAGCCGTGTCATCTTATACACACTGACACATTTATATGTCGTCGTCATTCGCTGTTATATACATTCGTAATGCTGCTAAGTAGTGCGAGCGCACGTGCCCGTATATCGTAAAACAGCACAGTCTGTACGTACACCTTGTTGTTCTACCATCACTAGTAACTTTTGCACTAAACCACAGCAGCAAACGACTGTTGTAGGCTACTGGTAGCCATTTTGGCCAGGGCCAGTATTCGGAAGAGCAGTGGCTCGAATCCGGTGATTGAGATTTAGATTTTCCACAGGTTCCTTTAATTTCGTAAGGTAAATGTGAGAATGCTTCTTTTTAAAGAACGCGGCTAATTGTCTTTTCCCTCAACCTTCCGTAAAATGAGCTCGTGTTCAGTCTTCTGTGACTCCGTTGTCGATAAGGTGTTATGCCCTGAACTTCCTTCTCTCATCGATTTGTGTGCAAAGGGATTTTAATTTTTGTCTGACTATCCTGATGCAGTAGCTCACTAGAGGTGAATGCCAATTTATCTCTTTAGATTGTGGATTTTGGACTCTTACTTTATCTCTTGTGACCATCACAGTGGTGGGCTGTTATATTCTGATCTTCTTTTAAATGACACTTTTGAAGAGTTACTCATTTGAAGAGTTACATGACATCTCCTCTAAGGAATATGGAAGTTGGGAAACTAATATGACAGGAAGGAGCCAAATCAGTTTGACTCATTTTGTGTCATAGAACATCACTGTCTGAATTATATCTATTTCTTGTGTACGGAACTGAAAGATGAAGATTCTCTACGACTGAGTCCCGCCTAAATAACTGTGTAATACTCTGGAGAAAGTTTCATGAATCACTGTGTACACACACACACACACACACACACACACACACACACACACAGTTTATGACAATATAATGTAATTGGATAAACAAAAAATCTACTCACCTAGTGGTGGCACCAAGTGGTGGCAGGAGAACGCACATATAAAAAAAGGTTGTACGTATGCAAGCTTTCGGAGTCAGTGGCTTCTGGCAGAAGGGTTGAAGGGAAAGGAAGAGTGGTGAAGAAAAATGACTGGAGAGGTATATGAAAAGGGGTAGAGTTCGAAAAAGTCGCCCAGAACCCTAGTTCAGGGGAGACTTACCAGATGGGATGAGAAGGAAAGACCAATATGTGTGTTCTTCTGCTGCCACTTGGTGAGTAGGTTTTTTATCTGTCCAACTACATTATTTATAACAACGAAAACAATCAATTTTTGAGAAAACAATTTAATTGGATGGATAAAAAAACTACTCACTAAGCGGCGGCAGAACACACACATAAAAGAAGGTTGTATTTAGTCAAGCTTTGGGAGCCAGTGGCTCCTTCTTCAGGCATAGGGTTGAAGGGGAAGGAAGAAAGGGGAAGTAAGAGGGATGAAGGAAAAGGGCTGGAGAGGTCTAGGAAAAGGGGTAGGTTTCAGGAAAGTCATCCAGAACCATGGGTCAGGGGAGACTTAACGACACGGGATGAGAAGGAAAGACCTTTCCTTCTTTCCTGCTCATACCGTGTGTGTGTTCTGCTGCCAATTACATTACTTAACTGACAAACATAGAAAACTGGAAAGAAACTATGATGTTCAAAAACACAATACTAGGCCAAACAAAAGTATTAATGTCATTTGCACTGATACTGTATAATGTCAGAAGGACACATTTCATGTATGTATTAAGCTGTTTAACAAAATTCAAGGCATTACACGTCAGGTGCAAACAACAGTTCGTGTTAACTCATCAGCTAGAGAATTATGAACACTGACATACTGTCGTACTAACCCGTCCAGGTGACAGCAACATCACCTGGCGAGAAATAACCGTTAGTGAGACACGTGCACAGTGCACTTAGTATCTGCGATCGTGCTGTCTGTAAGTAGAATGTGGAAGGCACGCGTCTATCAGAGTTTGACCGAGGGCAAATTGTGACGGCCCTCGAGTCTCGGCACGAACCTTTCAGAAACTGGACGACTTGTAGGGTGTTCGAGGAGTGCCGTGGTGAGTGTCTTCAAAATGTGATGAAACCGAGGTGAAACCACATTCAGGCCTTGTGGGATAGGCGACCACCCCTCATTAGAGACGGTAGGCTGGGCAGACTGTCAAAACGGGACGGCAGAGAACTGTGGCAGAACTGACGTCAGACTTTAATTCCGGGCAGAGTCCGAGTGTGTCCGAACGCACGGAGCACCGAACACTCCTAACGACGGGCCTCCGCAGCTGACGACCCGTGCAAATGCCAATGTTAACACCACGGCGTCGGCAACTGTCACTGAAATGGGTACGTGACCGTCAGCACCGGGTGTCGGCGCAGTGGCAGAGCGTCGCACGGTCAGTACCTCCTCGACATCTGTACTACGGGACTGAGACGAGGTGGCGGTGGTTTCATTATGCTCTGGGCAACATTCGAGTGGGTATCCCACGTCCTCGGGTCCAGTGAAGCTCTTGCAGGGAATTGCGATGGCCTCGGTGTATCACACACTGGTTGCAGATGACGTACACTCCTCGACAGTGGTGTTTCCCAATGCCAGCGGCAGTTGTCAATGAGTCGAGGCATTGTGTCACGGGGCCAAGTGTGTGACGGAGTGGTTCGAGAACACGGTGGTGAGTTCCAATTGATGTTTTTGCCCCCCAACTCACCAGATCTGAACACATCTAGGATGTGATTGAATGTGGTGCCACAGCTCGTCGAGCCCCCTCCCCGGAATTAGGTGACACGTGCTTGCAGACGTGATACTAATTTCCCCCAGTGACCTACGGAGGCCTCGTCACTTCCACGCCACAATACGTCACCGCTGTTATCCGTGCTAAAGCTGGACGTACCGGCTGTTAGGTAGGTTGTCATCATGTTCTCGTCGATCAGTGTATACAGTGATAAATCTGCGCAACAGAATTCCACAATAGTAAAAAAATTTAAATGGAAGGTGCTTTGAAGAGGGATTGAAGGGATTTCTTACAAGTATGGATTTTTATGGTATTAAAGAATTCCTCTCAGCACAGATTCTATTATATTTTTTGTAAGTATTAGAAATACGTTGCAATTTTTAAATTGTTGCAACAGAGTTGTCACACGGATTGTAAGATACAGGGGTTGGACAAAAATATGAGAACACCAAAAACACAACACATTACCGTGCCTAATACAGTGTCGGAAACCCGTTGGCACTGACAACAGCTTCCAGTCATCTCAGAATGGACGAATATGAGTGCTGTGTGGTTTTCGAGAGAATCTTTACCATTCTTTCTGCAAAATAGTGGCTAGTGCAGGTAATGATTACGGACACAGATATCGATCGTGCTTCCTCTCCAAATTAGACAACAAAAGCTAAGTATTGAGATTAGTGGCCGTGGTGGCCAGGGGAGATATAACAATTAATTCTCGTGCTCACAAAACCAGTCCCGGACAGTGCGAGCTGTGTGAACGTGCAGTGTCGTTTTGGAACACGGCCTCACCGTCGGGAACAAACGTCGTACTACGGGTTGGACACAATCGGCCAAAACGGTCACGTAATCCTCAGTAGTAATGTGGCTGTGCAGAGTTAACTGTGGGGTCGAGGAATACCGGGGAAGTAAACTCGGCCAGAAGTCGGAAACAGTGCGATACGAGACTCTCCCGAGCAAATGGTTTTCTTCCATTGCTCCGTAATCCACATTTTACAGCTTTGGCACCGTATTTTCCTGTTACGGACATTTGTGTCAGTAGTGAGTGGTTTTGGAATTCCAGTTCAGCCTGCAGTTCGCTGCTTACGGAGCTCTCTTCGTGTTGTTTCGGTGCTCACAGAGTTACCGAGTGTGACGTTCAGTCCTGCAGTGTCATTTGCAGCTGCTGTCATCTTATTTTTCATTACAATCCTTTTCGGTGACTGCCACCAGTCGACAAAGACTTTTGTCCGTGTTGTGACTTTGCGAATCGTGCTTTTTTACTTTTCCTGTACGTGCTATAAATCTTTGATTCGGTGCCTTGTGAAACACTTAACACTTTGGCTGCTTTGGTTACAGAAATATCCACCGTACGAGTCTCAACAATTAGTCCACATTCACATTCACTTACCTCTGACATAATCCACTGATAGCTTTACAGAATACTGTTACGGCTACAATTGACACTCGGAATGAACTGAGGGCGTAGCACGGGTGCCACTCGTGGTCAGATATAACGGCCCCATCTGCGTGCTTCACTAGCGACAGCATTTGTGTTTGAGCGTTCATTTCTTGTGATGTTTCTATGTTTTCCTCCGACCTCTGCAGGTCCATAACCCAGAACAGCTCTTGTAGTTATCAGTGTAAAATATAAAAATCAATAAAAAAATTTTCATGTTGTCAGTCATATATTTACCAAGTTCAGTCGAAATTGTTCGAGGCATTTTAGAGTTGTGATGGAACATGCATTCATTTTGATATGAATCTTTTGTGCGAAATGCATCAGGAAGATGTGCAATTTGTTTTCTCGTGTATGTGCAGGTAACTGTAGCAGGAGAACAAAACGTCGATGCAGAAAAGAGAGGGAAGAGGCTGTCTGAGAAGACAACTGGTGAAACTCAAAGCAGTGATTCATCCACAGATCCAAACTATGGGAAGAGGCAAAAGAAGGCTGCCGACTCTCCTACTGCTGCAAAACGTTCAACGAGGTAAACATTTTTCTCTCCTGTAACTGCCTTTCCTGTGTTTTTGCCTGCCACACATATCTTGTAGTTAATGCAGCCATTGTGTTGTCGTTTGATGAAATTAGAAGACAAACTGAAGTAAGATGTATCAGTTATTGTAATATCAATACGTGCACGTTACGAGTACATTCTAAAAAGCTGTGCGCGAAAACGTGATTTTGCACGGGGTCGCGTCTGGGCCTCTATTGATCACAGAGATAGGTGTCGAGTATTTCGGATAGGCCCCAGCCTAATGACCATTTGTATACCTGTCGGGAGCTCGGGCATACTGCAGCTGTCGTCATTCAGTATAGGGTTGAAATTTAAACATTACACGCTTCCTCCAGTCCGGGTAAGTTGAGCACATCGGTTGGTTCTTTTGCATTAGGTGTGGTCTCGGTTGGACAATGGATGGCTTACAAAAACACCATTTGTTCATGTGTGTTTCCCGAGGAAACCCTGATAAACATTGATTTTTGGGTACGAAAAGTACCGGTTGTGGGGACGTCCACTGCTATAATTTCTGTTAGTGGCAGATTGTTGATATTTTTTCAGTATATTCTAAAGATGATATTCTGAGTACTTAAAACTTTTTTCAGTGTCATTATCTGTTACTGAGAAAGAAAAAACAGCAAAAACCAGTTTTTAGCTATTTTTGCACCGTGAGCTGCAATTATCTAAATGACTGACCATAGCAAAGCACTCAAATTTCTGTACATTCTTTAGACATTCATCTAGAAATGTCATTTTGACAAATCTGTATTTGTTATCAAGATCCATCTGAAGAAAGTAGCAATTGTGGGTACTACCACTTCTATCATTTCTATTCGTGGCAGATCATTGAAATTTTTACTGTAGGTTCTTAAGAGGACAGTCTCAGGGAACCTCGAAATTTTTTTTTTATACCATTATCCATTAGTGAGATTCAGAATTTCAGAGTTATCGTACTTATGTGTGCAGTACCTGGTCTGAGATTAAATGTAGTTTTAACTGATTTGGTGAGCACACAGCAAGGGTTCTTGGCGTCATTGCAAATGATCTGAGGTCACCAAACTGTGTTTCTAGTCAGCATTTTTTCACTAATGTAACTTTATAACACACTGTCTCTGCATAATGGGCACTTCACACAAATATGCCCAGAGCGATACTGTAGAGACCTAAACTGACCTAATAATGAATTAGTTTTATATAATCAGCACAACCTGCTGTTGCAGGGAAAAGAAGGAAACCAGCAGAAAAATGCCCCCGTTGGATCGCAAAAAAGGTGAGAGAGGAGACAGTGTAAATGAAAAATACAGACAAGTGGAGACCGTACGTAGGCTTGGGAGGGTCTGGACCCCCCACCCCCTCTTTCTGTACTGGCGAATTTAAAATATGTGAGTATAGGGGAAAAAAAGTTGGACCCCCAGAATTTTCCAGCTGCCTCTGTAACCACTCGTTTATAAAATCTGCCCTCCTCTATACCTACGTGTTAGAATTTGCCGGTCTTTGAGGTTCCAGATGCCCCAAAGTCTGTGTAGGTCTCGACTCATCTGCATTTTTCATTTCCTCTGTCTCCTCTCTCTTTTGCTCCCACTGCTTCTATCACTATCCATCTCTCTTTCTCTTTTACTGCCACTGTCTCTCACCTCTCTCCCACTGGCACTGTATCCTCTCTCTTGCACCTTCACTGTCCGTCTGCCTGCTTCTCTCTTTCAGTACAAAAAGTGCCGACATGTTCGTGTGCCAAATTTTTTGGAGAAGGAGGCAGAATGAGGACTGAGGGAGCTGCTTCTCCACTTTTCTTTCAGAGCCTTTTGAAAACGAGTGGATTAGCCATTTTTGCTCCGACAGGAGCATTTTTCTGGTGGCGCCCTTCTTTTCCTTCCTAGAGCAGGTCGTGCTGCTTATATAAGACTAATTATGTAGGTCAGGAACATTTTGACAGTTTATTTATGTTGTTGTTGTTGTTGTGGTCTTCAGTCCTGAGACTGGTTTGATGCAGCTCTCCATGCTACTCTACCCTGTGCAAGCTTCTTCATCTCCCAGTACCTACTGCAGCCTACATCCTTCTGAATCTGCTTCGTGTATTCATCTCTTGGTCTCCCTCTACGATTTTTACCCTCCACGCTGTCCTCCAATACTAAATTGGTGATCCCTCGATGTCTCAGGACATGTCCTACCGACCGATCCCTTCTTCTAGTCAAGTTGTGCCACAAGCTCCTCTTCTCCCCAATTCTATTCAATACCTCCTCATTAGTTATGTGATCTACCCATCTAATCTTCAGCATTCTTCTGTAGCACCACATTTCGAAAGCTTCTATTCTCTTCTTGTCCAAACTATTTATCATCCACGTATCACTTCCATACATGGCTACACTCCAAACAAATACTTTCAGAAACGACTTCCTGACATTTAAATCTATACTCTATGTCAACAAATTTTTCTTCTTCCAAAACGCTTTCTTTGCCTTTGCCAGTCTACATTTTATATCCTCTCTACTTCGGCCATCATCAGTTATTTTGCTCCCCAAATAGCAAAACTCCTTCACTACTTTATCATTTCCTAATCTAATTCCACCAGCAGCACCCGTCTTAATTCGATTACATTCCATTATCCTCGTTTTGCTTTTGTTGCTGTCCATCTTACATCATCCTTTCAAGACACTGTCCATTCCGTTCAACTGCTCTTCCAAGTTCTTTGCTGTCTCTGACAGAATTACAATGTCATCGGCGAACCTCAAAGTTTTTATTTCCTCTCCATGGATTTTAATACCTACTCCAAACTTTTCTTTTGTTTCCTTTATTGCTTGCTCAATATACAGATTGAATAACATAGGGGATAGGCTACAACCCTGTCTCACTCCCTTCTCAACCACTGCTTCCCTTTCATACCCCTCGACTCTTATAACTGCCATCTGCTTTCTGTACAAATTGTAAATAGCCTTTCGCTCCCTGTATTTTACCCCTGCCACCTTTAGAATTTGAAAGAGCATAGTCCAGTCAACATTGTCAAAAGCTTTCTCTAAGTCTACAAATGCTAGAAACGTAGGTTTGCCTTTCCTTAATATTTCTTCTAAGATAAGTCATAGGGTCAGTATTGCCTCACGTGTTCCAACATTTCTATGGAATCCAAACTGATCTTCGCAGAGGTCGGCTTCTACCAGTTTTTCCACTCGTCTGTAAAGAATTCGCGTTAGTATTTTGCAGCTGTGACTTATTAAACTGATAGTTCGGTAATTTTCACATCTGTCAACACCTGCTTTCTTTGGGATTGGAATTATTATACTCTTCTTGAAGTCTGAGGTTATTTGGTCTGTCTCATACATTTTGCTCACCAGATGGTAGAGTTTTGTCAGGACTGGCTCTCCCAAGGCTGTCAGTAGTTCTAATGGAATGTTGTCTACTCCGAGGCCCTTGTTTCGACTCAGGCCTTTCAGTGCTCTGTCAAACTCTTCACGCAGTATCGTATCTCCCATTTCATCTTCATCTACATCCTCTTCCATTTCCATAATACTGTCCTCAAGTACATCGCCCTTGTATAGATCCTCTATATACTTCTTCCACCTTTCTGCTTTTCCTTGTTTGCTTAGAACTGGGTTTCCATCAAAGCTCTTGATATTCATGCAAGTGGTTCTCCTTTCTCCAAAGGTCTCTTTAATTTTCCTGTAGGCAGTATCTATCTTACCCCTAGTGAGATAAGCCTCTACATCCTTACATTTGTCCTCTAGCCATCCCTGCTTAGCCATTTTGCACTTCCGGTCGATCTCATTTTTGAGATGTTTGTATTCCTTTTTGCCTGCTTCATTTACTGCATTTTTATATTTTCTCCTTTCATCAATTAAATTCAATATTTCTTCTGTTACCCAAGGGCTTCTACTAGCCCTCGTCTTTTTACCTACTTGATCCTCTGCTGCCTTCACTATTTCATCCCTCAAAGCTACCCATTCTTCTTCTACTGTATTTCTTTCCCCCATTCCTGTCAATTGTTCCCTTATGCTGTCCCTGAAACTCTGTACAACCTCTGGTTCTTTCAGTTTATCCAGGTCCCATCTCCTTAAATTCCCACCTTTTTGCAGTTTCTTCAGTTTTAATCTACAGTTCATAACCAATAGATTGTGGTCAGAGTCCACATCTGCCCCTGGAAATGTCTTACAATTTAAAGCTGGTTCCTAAATCTCTGTCTTACCATTATATAATCTATCTGATACCTTTTAGTATCTCCAGGGTTCTTCCATGTATATAACCTTCTTTCATGATTCTTAAATCAAGTGTTAGCTATGATTAAGTTATGCTCTCCGCAAAATTCTACCAGGCGGCTTCCTCTTTCATTTCTTAGCCCCAATCCACATTCACCTACTACGTTTCCTCCTCTCCCTTTTCCTACTACCGAATTCCAGTCACCCATGACTATTAAATTTTCGTCTCCCTTTACTACCTGAATAATTTCTTTTATCTCATCATACATTTCGTCAATTTCTTTCCTACTACCGAATTCCAGTCACCCTTGACTATTAAATTTTCGTCTCCCTTCACTACCTGAATAATTTATTTTATCTCATCATACATTTCATCAATTTCTTCGTCATCTGCAGAGCTAGTTGGCATATAAACTTGTACTATTTTAGTAGGTGTGGGCTTCGTGGCTGTCTTGGCCACAATAATGCGTTCACTATGCTGTTTGTAGTATCTTACCCGTACTCCTATTTTTAAATTCATTATTAAACCTACTCCTGCATTACCCCTATTTGATTTTGTATTTATAACCCGGCATTCACCTGACCAAAAGTCTTGTTCCTCCTGCCACCGAACTTCAGTAATTCCCACTATATCTAACTTTAACCTATCCATCTCCCTTTTTAAATTTTCTAACATACCTGCCCGATTAAGGGATCTGACATTCCACACTCCGATCCGTAGAACGCCAGTTTTCTTTCTCCTGATAACAACGTCCTCTTGAGTAGTCCCCGCCCGGAGATCCAAATGGGGGACTATTTTACCTCTGGAATATTTTACCCAAGAGGATGCCATCATCATTTAATCATACAGTAAAGCTGCATGCCCTCGGGAAAAATTACGGCTGTAGTTTCCCCTTGCTTTCAGCCGTTCGCAATACCAGAACAGCGAGGCCATTTTGGTTATTGTTACAAGGCCAGATCAGTCAATCATCCAGACTGTTGCCCCTGCAACTACTGAAAAGGCTGCTGCCCCTCTTCAGGAACCACACGTTTGTCTGGCGTCTCAACAGATACACCTCCGTTGTGGTTGCACCTACGGTACGGCTATCTGTATCGTTGAGGCACACAACCCTTCTCACCAATGGCTAGGTCCATGGTTCATATATTACAACAAATTTGTAGTATTGGACACATATAAACAACAAATAAGTATGCTAAGTATAAGGTCAACACACAGTCGTTTTACATTTTTTCTCGCTCGTCGATAATAATTTGTCCAAAACACCCGCCTCGTGATCGGTACCTTAAAAAACTAAAAGTTTGGAAATATTTTACCGAATTTGCAGTCTTTGTACTTAAACATAGTTTTTGAAAGTCATTTTAACTTCTCTCAGGCATGTTATAAGGCCCTATTTAGTGCAATTTTTTTGTCACTGGAGTACCACCTCGAGCGTATTTGTATAGGTGTGAAGTGCCCATTATACAGAGAAAGCGCATCGTAAAGCTACCTAAAAACATAGTTTTTCGACCCCACAATCTTTGCAATGACCCTAGAACCCTTGCCATGTGTTAGCTACATCAGTTAAAAATACATTTACACCTCAAACCAGATATTACATACATACTTAAAGTGCATAAGTATCGTAACTTTAAAGCTCTGGATCTCAGTAACTGATAACGGTATTGAAAAAGTTTTGAGCTTCACCGAGAACCTCACGTTAAGAACATATAGTAAAAATTTTGATGAACAGCCATGAATAGAAATTATGAGTGGCCATCCCTGCAACTGGTACTACTGATTCCCAAAAATTATTTATTTATGCATTTATTTTACCTGGCAAGATTAGGGCCTTCAGGCCCTCTCTTACACCTCACCAGGCATACTCAGATTGAACGAATTTCAGTTTGTACAGAACATTAAGGACACATAACGTGTTATGCAGTACTAATGTTAAAGAAAAAAACAGAGATTATAACAGTAGTACAATGATAATTATAACAATCAAGAATAATAATAATAATAATAATAATAATAATAATGATAATAGTAATGACTGTGTATAGAAGTAAACATATTTTTCTTTTATGAATGTCAGTCCTATTGCTAGTTGCGAATTTTCTCGTTATGCTCTTGCAGCTTGTGAGTTATTCTCATCGAGCAGAGAGATAAGACGATAGAATGGGGTGAAAGAGATATAGAAGAGGTAGCTAGGTTAGAGGAAGAGAAATAGAATGGTGAAATTTGAAACTATGATAGAGAGGAGAAAGAAAGCGATGAGAGGGGCATAAGGATGGCTATACCGTCCTTAATATGTAAGTCTTGAGTTTCCTCTTGTATGTTGAGTGGTTCTGGATAAGACGCAGATCACAGGGGAGCGCGTTCCATAATTGTATGGCTGACATGGAGAATGACACGGAGAAAGATTTTGTGTTATGTAAAGGTACAGCCAAGATGCTAGACGTATCCGATCTGGTATTGCGGTTGTGGAATGATGATAGGTGTTTAATGTGAGAAGATAAGTATTGGGGGCACCAGTGGCTAAGAAATCGATGAAGTAAGCACATCGTGTGGAGGTAGCGTGCCTTATTTGGGCGTATCCAACGTAGCTGGGAGTATGAAGGACTGATATGATCATACAGCCGTATATTGCACACGTATCTAACGCAAGCATTCATCACTAGCTCGAGGCATCTCGAATTTTCACTATTTGTACCGTGTTGAACTACATCACAGTAGTAAAGATTAGGCAAGACTAGTGTTTGGATTAATATTTGTTTAACATGGGTTGGAAATATTTTTCTAAATTTTTGGATTGCATGTAGGAAGGAGAGCGATTTCTGGCAAGCTGTGACTGTTTGTTCTTCCCACAGGGTGTCTACGACCCGGGACAACTGGGAGATCCGGGAAAAACCCGGGAATTTTTTCATCCGGGAGAAAACCGGGAAAAACCCGGGAATCTTTTTGAGTTCCGGGAATTTTTCATTATTTTAATTTTCAGTTAAATTTTTGTGATTTTGACTGGTAAGAACCAATACTCTAACAAAAAATTTATGTATCCCGCTTCTGCAGAATAATGCTGCAGCCACAAAACATGAACGAGAGAAAAAAATGAAAATAAAACTTGAAGTCGCAAAGAAAATGCGCCATATACAACAACAACACACACAGCTCATACAAGCGTCTGCCAACAGCAAAGTGTGTCAAAGGCTTTAGGAAGACTGTGCAGTGCTTCTTAACAACAAATTGCCTCCAATGAGCGTGACGTGACAGTTTTTCACATTAGATTCGTTTTAATGCAAGATCTTTTAATGTTTCACATGTACGAACATGCGTGCTTCCTGCATCATCGTAGCTGCGCAAGTGCAGTGATGCCTGTTATCTAGCACTCTCTGGCAACTGCTGAAGCGAACCTTTCAAATAGGTCTTGGAAAAATATTGCGAATATTGCTTTGAAAAGTGTTACTTTCAAAGTAAATTTCCTTTTATGTAAGATAAACAATGTGAGAGAGTGTACGGCAAATTTCTTAAATCACAGAGCGTTTGACTCTCATTTAAAAATCAACTCTTTGGGGATGACCATATGAAGAATTTCGAGGCCAGAAGATCAGACATTTACGTCGTTATTAAAAAATTTTACTGGCACATTTATGTGATGTATCACGTGCAAAACAGATCAACAATATATGTGGAAGCTTAGCTTCTCTTGCAGCTTATTAATCTTTGAGTCCAATATTATACGCGATAGCTGTGCTTTACTTGTAGCAACAATTGTACATTAATTTAAGCCATTAACTTTTCATATTTGTGTGTTCACGCTACTTAAGAGTGATCTTGCTATTGGCTGACTACATCACATGTGAAATGCTGTCATCAGCTGGCGAGATCAGGTGACATGAGCTGTGACTGGCTTACAAAAGCGCGTCGCAGTCTCGATTTTAATGCTTCGGAAAGTAACATGCGGTGTTTGGTGGAATTCGAATTTATACCTTCGTAACATGGAAATATGCAGTGTATATGTTGCTGCACATCAAATATCTTTCCAAAATATCTTTTTTTTTCTCCTGAGTTTCATTTTCTAAAGTGCCGGGAAATTCTACGCCGGTGTATAAAACCATAAACCATAAAAGGATTGATAATTGCTGAGAAAAAGTATACTGTCATTTAATACGCAAAAAGTGTATTTTCACCCAGGAGAAAGTGTATTTTCAACCGGGAAATCTGGGAAAAATCCGGGAATTATTTTTCCTTGTCCGTGTAGACACCCTGTCACAGTTTTAGTATGGTAGTTGGGTACCATTGAGGAGTATTTGAGGGACTGTTTCGTGAAAGTACCGGCTGATTAACATTGGATGAGATATAAGAATGACCTGGGATTTCTCGGGGTTTAGTTTCAGCCCTAGGTTCTGTGCCCATCGAGAAACAGAGCAAAAATCAGCTTTCATACTCGTTACTGTGTCAGCAGTGTTCTCGGGGCTCGCACTTACGTACAGTTGGATGTCGGCATATAGATGGTAGTTGCAGGAGTGAATCACTGAAGAAATATCATTAATGTACAGTGAGAAGAGTAATGGACCAAGGACGGAGCCTTGGGGAACTCCAGAGCGCACGTTTTTCCACGATGACTTTTCTCTGACCCACAAATGACTTGTTGACTTCTGTTTTTGAGGTAGCTGTCAAACCAGTGTATTGCGCTGTTTGAGAAATTCAGCTGTTTCATTTTAATTAGTAATATATCAAAGTCAACTGTGTCAAAAGCCTTGCTAAAGTCGAGCAGTGCTAGGATGGTATCTTAACGTCTGTCCATAGCAGGTTTAATGTCATCATTTACTTTGATTAATGCAGTTGCTGTACTATGGTGCTTTCGAAAGCCTGACTGATATTTATCATGGATGTTACGAGTTTTGAGGTAGTCCATCAGCTGTTCATGAACGATGTATTCTAGGGCTTTAGATATTGCAGGTAGTATGCTGATCGGCCTGTAGTCACCTGGCGACTTAGTGTTGTCAGTCTTGGGTATAGGTTGAATGAAACTTTGCGCTTCCACTCAGTAGGATATGTACTACTGACAAGAGACAGGTTGAAGATGTCTGTGATAACTGGAGTAAGAGTGTCTACGATGTTCTTAATCATGCCAATGCTCACTCCACGATTTCCTACTGCCTCGGAAGAGATTCTCATAATTGCCTTGTGTACTGTGCCTGTAGTGACATGTTTTGGGAAAAACTTGTCTCTCGAGAGATTGATATCTTGGGGCTGGTAATTGGTCGCTGTGTGGCAGTTTACAGCTGTTGAGAAGAAATCGTTTAATTCTTCTGCAGATGCTTCATAAACAGTGTCAGATCTTTGCATCTCTAAACCGAAACTGCGCTTTTTCCACAGTGCAGCAGGTTTCAGTATGCTGCATACGACAGAGCGGGCATGTCTGATTTTGGCATTCCTCACGCTTTGCTCGGTTCTATTTCAGAGTTTCCTATAAGCTTCGTACACCTAGGGAGTTGGGTTACGCTTGAAGGCCCTATGTGCAGCATCACGTTTATTCATTAACTGGCATACTTCAGTGGTGAGCCACATAGCGGGAGCTCTCTTTACCTTGAAAGTGCGTTGAGGAGCACGTTTGTCATACAGTGCAATAATTTTGCGACATAATTCCCGAATTTTTCCGTCTAAAGTCGGTTCGTTGCTTATATCGTGCCAATGGATGTCTTAGTAATCCTTTTGAAGAGCGTCACGGTTAACATTTTTTAGGTTTCTGTAGGTTACCAGGTGAGATTTTTCTTTGGTAGTATGCATTGAGTAATTTAAGAATGTCACGTCACGAGCAGAGAGTCCCGGAGCAGATGTCTGATTGGCGCAAATTATTTTATCTGGTCGCTTTGTTGCTTTTATATCTATGAGTGTATGGCTGTGTGGCGTGTGATGGGTTGGGTCCAGCGGTGTTAAACTCATATCATTGGAGTGGAACAGTCTCCTTAGTTCTTCTGCAGAGGGAGATTTTAACTGTAAGTTGATGTTTGTGTCGCCCATAACGATTGTGTGTTCATACTGTGACACAAGCGAAGACAGGGCAGACTGAAAGGAGGACATAGCGCCGATGTTTGGAGGTTTATAGATTACTCCAAGTAGCAGTTTCTGATTTGATGTATTTATTTCGAAAAACAAGAACTCTGCTTCTCCTTCGCCCTTTGCATTCGATGTGCATAGTATAATAGGTTTCAGATCAGAGCGAACATAGGCACCCACACCACCCCTGCGTCATGTTTCATGATCTGCCCTTAGGAGAGAGTAACCAGTGATTCGAGTAGCGTCGGAAGAAATGTTTGCAACCAAGTTTCAGAGACAAGGATAATATTGAACAGCGACTGGCAGAACAGGTCACAGAACTCGTCGAAGTGAGCCGTTGGCGACTGCGCCTTCGCGTGGGCCACAAAGAGCCCGCTGCCAGAACCGGTCCGTCCCATTGTGGCTGCCTGTAGGACCGAGCGCGCTCCGTTTACCTGCTGGCCGGAAATCGTGGTTGTTTGAGTGTATCTTGATAACAGATATGTATTTTTGAAAAAACAAAAATGTCATTTCTAGATGGGTGTCTAAAGAACGTACAGTTAAAATTTGAGCCACTTGCGAAGGTTAGTTTGCACCCACGGTGCAAAAATGGCTGAAAACTGGTGCGGTAACTTTCAACCCCTGGATTTCAGTAACGGATAACGGTAGCAAAAAACGGTGTCGAAGTTTTACCCCTCCACGCCCACACTGGCGCGATGGCCGATACGAAAGGTCTACTGCCATCTCTGCATAAGGGCCAGTTCTCACTAAAGTGAGGTCTCGCGAGATGGGGGTACTGCGAAGTTTAACCGTTAATACGTACTCGTCTGGAGATAGATTCGATAGAAAGTCAAGCGGAGGATAGTGTTTCGAAGTGCCGAGGGAAAAAGAACTACTGCGACAGTCTTGTCGGGTCGTAAGAGCGGTAGCAGTTTTCTCACTGCCCGCGACAGGTCGTGCGCGGGTAGGTTTCGTCAGTAGTGAGTATCGTGCAGGCGGATACCTCTGACGTCATGCGGCGGCGTTACTTGGTGGCCGCCGCCGGGTGTTGGGTTCGACTTCTCGGTCAGCGTCAGCGTACCTGTAAAGGGGAGGTCCGTCACCCTTTAGTGTCCGACAGGTCGTACATCGAATTCGCAGTGTAGGGTAATGTCGGCAGTTTGCAGACTGGAGGAAGTGCATAATGTTTAAATTTTGACCCTGTATTGCAGGATACCTGCAGAAGTCCCGTTCTTCTGACAGGCAGACGGTTTCTAGGTGAAGGGCTATCCAAAACCTTTGTCCATTGTCTCCATTTTCAATAGAACCTGAGATACGACCCCAGAAAAATGGTATTTTCATGCGCTGCTTTTTGGAAGACAGATAGACTACATCGACAGGAGACCAACAGAGTGCTTCTAAACCTATAAAAGTAAGAAAATAAGAATGATGTGACTTTTTTTTTTAGATCAGTGAATTCTAAATGCTTCAATTTTCTTCTTGTGCGTGTTTCACTTTTGTACAAGGCTTCATTCCAGATGATACCTTCAGGAAAGGTATTCTAACATTTATATTTGATGTTAACAAATATTTCTCTTTAAAAATGTTTTTTCCGTGCCATTGCCAGTCTCATTCTATATCCTCTCTAATTTGGCCCTCATCAGTTAACTTATTTTGCTGCCCAAATAGCAAAGCTAACCTACTACATATAGCGTCTCATTTTGTAATCTAATTTCCTCGACACTGCCCAATTTAATTTGGCTAAATTCCATTAACTTTGATTTTCTTTTGTTGCTGTTTGTGTAAAATCCTCGTTTCGGAACACTATCCACCCAGTTCCGCTGCTTTTCAAAGTTCTTGGAGTTTCGGACAGTCTTACAGTGTCCTCGACATTCTTCGAAATTGTTATTTCTTACCTCAAGATTTCTATTTCTTACCTCTAATTTTAATCTCCCTTCCAAATTTCTCCTCGGTTCTGTACACAGGTTGCTCGACGAACGAAAAGAATAATGTAAAGATGTAAAACTGCGACCGATCTGTTTTTTGAAATAGTTATTTATTCATTTCGTGTACTGGTTTTTGAACTTTTTCAGGCCCATCTTCAGATGGTTTTCTAGAAGTTACATATCTGTTTCAAGCAAAATGGTGGGTGTTGGGCTCTGTGACCAGAAGATGGAGCATGCTTTAATGCATAACCACGAGTATTGTTTATCTACCAATTTGGATCTAAAATTTAATTTTGTACTTACTGCGACGGTATGGGCAGCTTTTGTTGTTGGTATCTGTCTGTCTGCTTCCGTTGTTATGGCTATTTGGTATCAAATCATCCAGTTTTACTGAATGTGTATGCACATACACTGTGCTAACAAAACTGCCAATGTTCAGCACATATTATACAACTGTTACTTGTTACAATAACCTTGACACAAAGGTATGACATTGGCCTTCTTTGCTCAGAGATGTTATTTACTTTTGTTTGCTTGTATTAAAATTGATATATGGGCAAATACTTTAATCAAAACGGGCATCAACATGAAAGCTCAAAATAAAATAAATCGATTAATTACCACAAGAACTAACGCCAAGTGATAAGATTAGAATAGATTTACTTTCATTCCAATTGATCCGCAGTGAGGGGTTGCTCCAGGATGTAGAACATGTCAGAAAAACTATAATGCATGACAAATATTTTCAACTGAAACAAGTAAGCTAATGTACCTTCCACAGGTCCCAAGTGGAATGATTGTCATTTTTTTAAAAATGAACACTATGTGAAAGGATCATTTTACAACACTCATTTACTAATATCTCATAAATGCACTGAATTTAAAATTAAAAAAAAAGTTTATTTATTAGGTAATAAACATATAATAGAACTAATACAATATTTATTTACAATGAACACATTACTGCACTAGATGGTGCAAAAGTTAGATTGTACTTTATACACACACATGTCCGGGCGTGCGTGCTGCTCACACACACACACACACACACACACACACACACACACCATCAGTTGGTTCTACTGAGAAATTCATCAATGGAGTAGAAGGAGTTGGCCACCAATAAATCCTTTAGGCTACTCTTAAAGTGAATTTCATTGGTTGTTAAGCTTTTTATGGCTGCTGGCAAGTTATTGAAAATGTGTGTTCCTGAATAATGCACTCCTTTTTGTACAAGAGTAAGTGATTTTAAATCCTTGTGAAGAGTATTCTTATTTCTAGTATTGATTCCATGAACTGAGCTGTTGGTTTGAAAAGTGATATACTTTTAATGACAAATTTCATTAAAGAATAAATATATTGGGAAGCAGTAGTTAGTATCCCTAGTTCCCTAAACAGGCCTCTGCAGGATGTTCTTGAATTCACGCCACATATAACTCTTACTGCACGTTTTTGTGCCCAGAAAACTTTAGCTTGGCTTGATGAATTGCCCCAACAAATAATCCCATATGACATTATGGAATGAAAGTAAGCATAGTATGGCAGCTTTTTCATTTTTATATCCCCTATGTTGGACACAATGCGCATTGCAAATAAAGATTTGTTAAGACGCTTCAGCAGTTCTGTGGTGTGCTCCTCCCAGTTAAATTTATTATCAAGCTGTAATCCCAAGAATTTAACACTGTCCACTTCTTCTATCTGCTTGTCATCATATTTTAGGCATATACTCGTTGGACACTCCTTACAAGTTCTGAACTGCAGGTAGTGTGTTTTTTCAAAGTTTGGTGACAAAGAATTGGCTAGGAAACAGTAATTAATGTCCACAAATACTTTATTAGCCGATCTTGATCTGCTATTCATTACAATGATTGTATCATTGGAAAACAAAACAAACTTGGCATCTGGTAATGTTACTGATGAACAGTATACACAAGAAAAAGTAAGGATCCTAAGATGGAATTTTGTGGGATCACACATGTAATTAGTTCCCAGTTGGATGATACCTGATAGCTTAATAAATGTCTCTTTCATCTAACACCCTTTGTTTCCTGCCAGAGATATAAGATTTGAACCATTTTGCAGCATTTCCTATTACACCATAGTATTCTAATTTACTTAAAAGGACATTGTGATTTACACAGTCAAATGCCTTTGACAGATCACAAAATATACCAGTTGCCTGCAGTTTTTTGTCTAATGAATTAAGTACAGTTTCACTGTGTGTGTAGATAGCCTTCTCAGTATCAGAACCCTTTAAAAATCCGAACTGCGACTTTGACAGTATGTCATTTGTGATAAGATTGTGTTAGAGGTACATTACCTTTTCTAAAATTTTTGAGAGTGGTGGCAAAAGTGAAATTGGACGGAAATTTGACGCTATTTCTTGATCTCCCTTTTTAACAGTTGCTTAACTTCAGCATATTTCAACCATTCAGGAAATATTCCACTGATAAACGACTAGTTACACAGATAACTTAATATGTTATTTAGCTCAGAATCACATTCTTTAATATTAGCTTTGTTGATATTTCATCATATCTACTAGATGTTTTTGATTTTAAAGATTTTATAATGGACATTACTTCTGCTGGGATAGTGAGGGTCAAATTCATAATATGGAAGTTACTTGAAATGTCTGGTCTGAGGTATCCCATGGCAGCATCTACAGAAGCTGACAACCCTATCTTTTCAGTAACAGTTATAAAATGTGTGCTAAAAAGTTGTGCAACACTATACACATCTGTCACCAATGTATCATTTACTCTTAATGCTATTTGCCCCTCTTCATGTCTGGTTCTACCAGTCTTCTCCCTCACTATATGCCATACCGTCTTTATTTTGTTATCTGATATGACTATCTTTTCCTTGTAAAATATTTGCTTTGATGTCCATATTATAGTCTTTAATAATTTGCAGTATTTCTTGTAATGTGCTATAGCATCAATATCAGCTGCAGGTGAAATGTGTATTGTAACAAGTAGGCAAAAAATAGTGGCTTCACCTCAACTGAAATTTTTTTTTTTAACATCAGGCACAAAGGGGAGGAAACCGCCACGATAAGTAGAACCAAATTTTTAACTGCATTTCATCAAAATATACAGTCCACAACGAATAAAGTTCAACAACTAGAATCAGAATTGCAAAAACTAGACAGTACCATTGTGTGTATTCCTGAACATTGGTGTAAGGAAAATGAAATTATACATTTTGCATTAACATCTTATGACCTGGCCTGTTCCTATAATAGAATTTCCATGAAAGGTGGAGGTTCATGTATTTATGTGAAAAAAGGCATATTTAAAATTAGAAAAGATCTTATAGCATTAAGCGAAGACAAATCCTTGCGCCAGTGTGCAATATTTCATCCTGCAAAGTAGCCTACTTTGGATATATGCATTCAATCCTTAGTTATGGGATAATGTTTTGGGGGGGGGGGGGGGGTAAGTGCTGGAAACATACAAACTGTTTTCAAGATACAGAAAAGAGCTGTTCAAATAGCAGTAAGAGGGCACACTGTTAAGAATTGTTCAAAAAGTTAGAAATTATGACAGTTCTGTGTGAATATATTTATCAAAACATAATGTATATAAGGAAAATCATTAATCTGTATACCATAAACAGCACATTTCATGACCATGGAACCAAATCCAGACATGGTTTACATCTAAACAGAAGAAACAAGTGAAAAACTTAAAATAGTGTATTATATCATGGTATTAAATTGTACAACAGATTACCACTACAAATAAAAAATGTAAATGATCCCCATGCCTTTAGTCAAAGGCTAAAAAAATATTTACTGGATAATAGCTATTACACTGCAGATGAATATTTAAAATAACTATAGACTAATGTTCATGAACATTGTACTGTGTAACAAATTTAACTCAACATGATTAGAAAAGTAGAAATTATAGGAGCTGTATACACTGTAAAGAGACATGTTTATTTTATAAAAAATATTGTACAAACATTTGACAACATCCATGTAATGTATATTGTTCTATGGATGAAAAAAATCAATCAATCAATCAGAACTGTTTTGGATTAACGGATACAGTTTTCTTTTTGTTTTACAAGGTACCTCTATTCTTTGAATGATTTCTTGAAGCCTTCAGCTGCCATTCTTTTTATTTATAGTACAATTGTACAATTTCGGCCTTAGGCCATTTTCAAGTGTTTTATGGATGACTTTTTAGTAACAGATAATGTCATATACGTTGTTGTTCCTATGACATCATCACATTGAAAATTATACCTCTATTCTTTGAGTAATCCGTGGCTTCTTTGTAGACTTTGCTCTAACCTTGGTTAGTTTTGGGGGGAAACAGTGTTCAAATAAGGTAAGCACTTCATAGCAAAGGTGTTAAATTTTCATTCGTGCAATGAGCACTTAACTGGAGGAGCTGCATGTCATGGTCTGAGAGGACGTTGCCTATTGGCTTTGTAATATAATTTTGTTCGTTGGGCTTTGCTATAAAGTAGCTGTTTGTGAGCAATTGGCTACCCTGGTTGGGAACTTAACAGTGGGAATTAAGTTGAATGATACTGTTACTAACTCAAATAAGTTCTTATTGGGAGAGTCTTTAAGGAAATCTACATTGAAGTCACCAGCAACCACTATTTCTTTGTTTTTGGTTGTTAAATGGGCCAGTACCGCTTCAAGATGGTTTCTGAACAGATTAAAGTTACCTGCAGGTGCTCGATACACACTTAATAGTATGAAGGATTTTTTATGAAATTCTACTTCTGTTGCACATACTTCCATATGCTGTTCTAAGCAATATTTATGATTGTCTATGTTCTTAAATTTGTGACAGGCCCTGATGAATATGGCAACTCCGCGTTTCTGCATTTCTGCTCTACAAAAGTGAGATGCTAACCTAAATCCTGTAACAGTTAAAAAGTTCTATGCCAGTGGTCACAAGATGTTCAGAGAGGAAGATTTTGTCAGCTGGGTTTGAGGACTAATTCACCTATGCAGATAATTGATTTATTAATTTTATCTCTCAGTCCTCGAATATTTTGATGCAATAAAGATAGCTGACTTTTCACATTGACTGAGTGAAAATTGGCTAGAGTTGAAATTTCTTCTGATTGTTGAAAATTCTTAACCAACGACTGTTTATGCTGATGTAATAAAATAGAATTGTGTGTTTTGGTTTCTTTCTCAAACTGAAGGTTTGTATCAATCCTAACCTCTCTTAAAACTTGGTTTCTTTCTGTCCTCCCAACTGTAAAAAAGGGTTTTTTCTGTACCCTATAACCACAGGTATTTTATCACTCACGACAGTGTCTCCCGTCTTTTAACTTTCCTATTTTCCCAGCCAGTTTACCCTTCCCTTTCCTGCTGAGGTGAAGGCCATGCCTAGCATAATCCCACCTGTGCACAGCCCTTGTATGTAATACTTTCAACTTTTCCCTCTTGGTATAAGTATTGGCATAGTACTGGCTTGTCATTTGAGCTCTTGATATTCATACGGTAGTTCCTCTTTCCTCTGCAGGTCTCTAATATTTCTGTAGGCCACATTTGTGCTTCCCCTAGTCAAGCGTGCTTCTACAGCCTTGCATTACTCCTCTTGCCATTCCTTTTTTGTCATTTTGCATTTTTTTGTCAGTCTCATTTTTTAGACGTCTGTATTCCTTTTTGACTGGTTTGTTGTGCTATTTTTATTTTATTTTATTTCATTTATTAAATTTTATAGCCAGTGTGTTAAAATGGATTTATACTAGGTCAAGTATTTTTGCCTACCTCTGTGTCATTCACTGTCTCCTCTCAGAGCTACCCATTCCTTTCTTCTTATTTGTGTCAGTGATTGCCTAATGTTCCCTTTGAAGCTCTTAGCATTCTCCAGTTCTTCCAGTTTCTCCAGGCTCCATCTTCTTAACTTTCTCCTTCCTTCAGTTTTAATTTGCAGTTCATAACCAATAGATTGAAGTCAGAAACATCTGGCCCTGGAAATGTTTTGCATTTAAAAATCTGGTTTTGAAATATCTGCCACATGTTTAAAGTTGGTGGTGGGCATAAAAGTCTGAAATTTTTAAGTTAGTGGTAGACATAAAAAATAATCTAAAAAATAATCTGAAATTGTATTAACTGCTTTCTCTGAAAATTATTATGAGTGATGAGTTCAGCAATTGAGAGTTTCATATCAAGTAAATCACTAAGAGACAGATGCCCTACGATACATTGAATAAGTCAGGACATTCATTGTTGCAGAAGCAAAGAAAAAACCATGTCAGATTTAAAAGAATGTAAAAACCTCCCATGTTTGTAAATTTAGCACAGCCTTCAGCGGGAGATTCATTTAATAGTTTCCACAGCAAACATGTCTCAAAATCTGGCAAAAAATCCAAAGATATTCTGATCGTATGCAAAGTACATCAGGAGCAAGACACAAACAGTACATTCAGTGCATGATAGCAGTGCTACTGTTGAGACTGTTACTAATGCAGAATACCCGAGCGTGTTTTCTCAAATTCTTGCGCTAAAGAAAACGCACTAAATATCTCAAAATTTTCAGTCAAGAACAAATGCCATTATTAGAAATGTACAAGTAGATAGTCTCGGTGTAGTGAAGTAATTTAGGTCACTTAATAAAGTCAAGTCTTCTAAACCAGACTGTACACCAGTTAGGTTCCATCTGGAATTTTTGGCAATCATACACAACAAAGGCCCATATTTAATGACTGGATAGTCGCACAGTTCACACCAATATACAAGTAAGTAAATAGTAGTAATCTGCTGAATTATAGACCTACCATATTATCCCAATTACAAGACTAAGTTTTCTTCCCAGGTGTGTCATTTGAAAAACAGGGTCCTCTTATATTTGCAGAATAAACCGTTGCTGCTGAGGTCAACATTCTTCCATTTTACATTTACGGATGGAGCCATGGCTGTTGAGGTGACATACAGATTTATTTTTGAAACATTCGGAAGGGTAGCATTCCGCAAATGCACACGAAATTCCCAATATGTCGATGCGATCGATACAGGGTAGCATTCCACAAACGCAAACGAAGTTCCCAATATGTTGATGCAATCGATACAGTATCGACCTCGCTCGAACAATCACGTGCCATTTGACTTGCGCAGTGTTAGTGGAAGGAATATGTAAGAAACTATGAACTATCCACTGCAACAATCTATTGTTCTGCTTGAAATTTGATGATTTTGTGAAACATGGGAGGAAATAGAATTAAATTCTGTCATAGTTCTTGTACACCTACAGGTACTGCATACAAACATTTATGCTGCTTTTTAAGGAAAGATAACATTCAAAGATGAAAATGTTGTTCTTCAAAAAGCATTATTTGATTCTGAACCTGAGAAAGTACTTTATATTATACTAAAAAATAGTTTACATTTCTGCAGGAAATGGTTAAAAGTCTAGGTAGGGGCCGGTGGTGTACTTACATGTTTTGTGCAGCAATGTTTTCGACGCTTACTGTAAGGTATGATGGGAACGAAAGGAATGTGTGCTAGCTGCTGATGCAACACAGACTATGAGAGAGCAGAGGGCAAACAAAATATTTGGAAGCAAGAAGTGTCCTAACATCCTCACTTCAGTTTTGAAGTGAAATCTGCTATGTATTTGGAACAGAAAAAGCTGTGTTCTCCATTTCCATGGAAACCATAGTCTCAAAAATTACAAATATTTGGAAGTAACAGCCAAGTATTTATGAAGATATAAAATTCCCCACTGTGGTGTTGCAATAATATTTAAAGATAGTGATACCTCATACGAC
The DNA here is from genome assembly GCF_023864275.1 of Schistocerca cancellata. Taxonomy (NCBI): domain Eukaryota; kingdom Metazoa; phylum Arthropoda; class Insecta; order Orthoptera; family Acrididae; genus Schistocerca; species Schistocerca cancellata. The sequence goes on from NC_064637.1 coordinate 166,699,957, forward strand.
AGGATTAGTACGCAAAATAGGCAGTGGAGATGAAAATGAATGTACTGATAAAACGTTTATTTTATTTCTCTTTGTATTTTCCAAATGTAGACAATCATTAAATGGCATAAGTCTAGAATGGATACAGCATTAACTTTTAGGCCGATGACTTACGTAAATAAAACAGTTTGTAATTTTGGTCAGTCAGAGTATATTAAAAATAAATTTTACTCGAGGAGCCTGTTAAAGAAAAGGGAGTCGTCTTATACTCAGAGTAGTCTTACACTTGGGTAAATACTGTACATCATTAACATCGATTTGCAGTAGGGTTTTGGAGTGTATATTGTGTTCGAACAGTACGAATTAACTCGGTCGAAACAATTTATTGACAAATGGTCAGCATGGATTCAAAAAATATCATCCTCGTGAAACACAGCTGACTTTTTTGTCACGGGAAGTCACGAGTGCTAGTGATTTGTCGAGTGGCTAGGGCCTCCCTCCAGGTAGACTGGTCACCTGGTGCACTTTTTTTTAAATTATTTATTTATTTTTATTTTGTTGATGTCACTTGCATGGCAATGGTGATGAAGGCTTTCTGCAAGGGTGTGTTATAGGTGCTCTATCGTTTCTAATTTGTATAAACTATTTAGGAATTTGTATAAACTGTTAAGAAGAAAACCAGTTCTTTAAAAAACTGAAATCCCTTGAATAAAACAGCTTCAAACGTGTGATTTCTTTACAGATGAGTTAATGTCCTTAAGCATGTAAGCGAGGAAAAGTTTAGAAAAGATTTGAAATTATTCTTAAATTTTGTTGGAAGTCATTAATTGCTCTCCACTGGGTGAATATAGCTGGGTAATTTGCACTGTGTTTTGAGCAAAATCTAATTTTTCAGTTCCCTCAATGTTTATGATGTCATGCCTCCTGAAGTACATATTCTACAATAATATAATTATGTAGGTAAAGAAGGAATAAATTAAAAAGTCATGTCTGTTGTTGGAATTTGACTGCACAAACAGCGAAAATGTAGGAAATGATAAATATATTTGTTTTCATCAATTTGCAGGGCGTGTCAGCATGAAAAAATTTCATAAACATTTGAAATGATGTGTAAAGTTTGTCTGAAAGTTGCTAAGCGGTCTCATCCTCAAATACCGGACAAATAAAGTGCGGATATTTGTGGGCCGACAGTTACACTGCCTTGAGGCAAACGCACATTTTCTAACTTTAATACTTCTTAAGTTTTTAAATTTTATCAACAATTACATGAAATATTGAAAGTCAAATATTTGTTGCCCCTATGCTGCAGTTGGTACTGGGTTCTGGGATAGCATTTTAATAATGTACGAGGTGGAATCCAAAATTTTCGGAACTGGTGCTGCCATCTGGAAAGTAGGAGCAGTAGACCTATACACCGCTAGGTGGCGAGAGCTGCATATCTGATGAGTCAGTGTGCGGAATGGCATCCAGCTGGGAGGGTGTGTTGCGTGTCCACAGTGATTTCCGTAATACGCCGTGTTTGGTGTGTGGCGATTTTACAGTGGATCCGCGAACAGAACAGTGCGTGTGTATGAAATTCTGTGCAAATTTCGGGAAAAGTGCTACAGAGACCCTTGGCAGTGATTCGACAAGTGTTTGGGGGATGACCCAGAGACAAAGCAACAATTGCCCCAGTGGAAGAGCTTGGGCTCTCCAAGACGCGAAAAAGCGAGACAGGTGAAGAGCACGATCATTGTTTTCTTTTGATACCGAGGGAATTGTGCACAAAGAATTCGTCCCGCCCAACCAAACAGTGAATTCCGCGTACTACTGCGACGTTTTGCGACGGCTCCGTGAAAACGTGCGGCGACGACGGCCCAAACTTTGGCGTCGAGGGAACTGGCTGCCGCATCACGACAATGCACCCTGTCACACGTCCTTGCTCACCGGGACCTTTTTGACAAAAATAAACACGGCAGTTGTACTCCACCCACTGTACTCGCCAGATTTGGCACCTTACGGTTTTGAAACTCTAGTCGAAAGGCCGTCGGTTCGACACTCTAGAGAGGATTCCATAAGCATCACTGGCGATGATAAACACCCTCAAAGAACAGGACTTATAGGAGACATTAGACCATTGGCAGAAGCGATGGGACCAGTGTGTACATACGGATGGGAACTACTTCGAGGTCGATGGTGACCGTTAGTCCAAAGGTAAGGTTTTCAACAGACGGCAGTACCAGTTCCGAAAATTTTGGATACCACCTCGTAGAGCTCAGCAGCCCTCTTAAGAATCTTTTAAGTGCTTAGGTTTGTCAGAGCAGACCGTGTTTTAGTGTCCTGTGCACATCTGGTCTGCAGTATTCGGTTCACATTTACACCTCCCAACTATAATGCAGTTTTTGCACAGTCTCGAATTGGCAGTCCGAGAGTGCACAGTATTTCCTTGCCGTGGCCAAGTAAGTAAATTTGCTTGTGAGATAATTATTCTGTCTGGTAGTGTTACTTTGGCAGTTTTAAAAGGAAAAAGATCAGCAGGTGAAGATGGGCAAAAGAGTGGTTTCTAAAACAAGTAACTTTTCTCGAATAAGAAGTGATGCTGCAATGAGAAAATCAGTAAGTGCTTATCAGATACTTGTAGTAACAATGAGGTGCACAGCAAATCGCATAAACAGTGCTTTTCTGAAATCTTCTGCTACAGGATCACCTTCATCGGTGACCCTCATAATTTTGGAAACACGTCGTGCCAGTTATGAAGTAATGAAACACTTCATCAGGTCCACACATCCAGTCCGTATCGATTTGAGTGTCGTCAGACTTCACGCGAGCCAAAAACGAACAGTAATGCAGACAAATTTTTCATTGGCACGCAACAATTATGCTGTGCAGACACTGTCTGTCAAGACGAGTTGGTGCAAATATCTAAGTGTGTAAAGGGCATTATAGTTTTTTGCAGATAATGCTTTTGTTTACTGTCTAGTAAAGTCATTAAAAGACCAGAATGATCTGTAAAATGATTTAGACAAGATATCTGTGTGGACTAAAAAGTGATAGTTCACTCTAAACAATAAGAATTGGAGGTGCTTCAAATGAGTAACACACAAAAAGTCACGGGGAATGCGAACCGAAGACCGCATTGGCGGGACACTTAGAAGGCGCAAGAAATCTACTAAAAAAGAGTGCTTACAGTACTGTTTTTAATCCTCCTCTGGACTACAGCTGCACTCCAGGGGATCCCTACCAAATAGGATTGACGGAGGACACGCAAAATGTTCAGAGGTGGGCAGCTCGTGTCGTAGTACCGCAAAATGGGGGAGAGATTGATACGCTAGTCGGATCGGCAGTCATTAAAATGGAGGCATTTTTTGTTGCGGTGATCTTTTCACAAAATTTCAATCACCAACTTTCTCCTCCAAATACAAAAATAATTGTGTCAGTGCCCACCTACACAGGGAGAAATGACTCTCGTAATAAAGTAAGAGAAATCAGAGCTGGCACGGAAGAATATTAGAGTAGAGCGAGAGAGAAATAGTCTGAAAGTGTTGTACGAACCCTCTGGCAAGCACTTAATTGTGAATTCCAGAGTAGTTATGTAGGTGAGGGCTGAGGCTCACGTTCTGTCCGGGTGTCCTGACTTAGGTTTCCTGTGGTTTCCCTAAGTCCCATCAGATATGAGCTGGGGTGGTTCTTTCAACAAGGCCACAATGAACCACTTGTCTCCTCCTCAGTGAATACCTATGTCTGTACATTCGACTTCTACCACCACCACCACCACCGCCACGTGATGACGTTTGCAGCACAACATCTGGTATTGCTTGTGTGTCCACAGGTCAGACGAAGAGAGTCCCGACGTGCTGTACCTCACAGCTGATGGCACCGCCAGCTCTGAGGACACGAACCCTCGGCCCGGGTGGCGGGAACCGGAGCGGGCCGCTCCAGTAGCCGCCGACTCCACCGGCCGGAGCAGACCCGACGTGGAGTCGGCCAGAGTGGCCGCTCCCGTGAGACACGCGAGTGGCGCTCTGCAGTACAGTGCCACCACTCACGCCAGGAGCTCCGCGCTCGGTCTGACACTGACCGACTACCTCGACTCCTTCCGCAGTTTGGACCCCAACGCTGTGTACAAGGCATGTCTGCAGAGGAATTGTGACCAGCTGCCTTTTCCTTCTTTTACAGATTTGACTGTCCCATCATTTTTCTGAATTAGGGAAAGTACATAGAGGCTAAATTACCCACCGACCCCTTTACTCACTAAAAGCGATAGCGTCACTGCTACGTTAGATGTAGTACGTAAGATGTCAAATATTAGGGTTAGTCATTAACTTTTAATTATCGCCCCAATAAAATTGAGCCGGTGCCACGAAATGTGCCGGTAGCGTGAGTCCTCCCCTACATTCCTGTATGTTGGCTGCTCGGGAAACGTTCCTACTCGAAAATTGTTCACATATTCGTTCCAGAAATACCTGCCGCACTATGATTTTTTATCCCCGCAGAGAGGAAGAAGTCACTGGGAACCATGTCGGGAGAATACGGGAAGTGAAGCAAAATTCGACAGTCCGAGGGGATCGGCGTCCCGTGACACTCGGCCTCGATGCCCTCCGATAAACTCGTCAGTGATTTTGGTACAGGCTTCTGTGACGGTTTGCCCCCAACGAGCATAATCTGGTAAATTCACACGTTCCCCCTGCTCTCTCTGCTCTTCGGTTTCGGGGTCACATCAGTACACTCGATACTCGTCCGCAGAGATCGGGTACTCGTCCACACAGATTGGGCGGCTAAACAACTCGTCGGGATCTACCCGTCACGGCTGCGACATTTCCGTCTCTGTCACATTCTAAATGTCGTGTGAGATGTTTGAAAACTGATCTCGGAGTGATTTCCACGCTCCCCACTATCACCTGAGTTGTGACAGGATGGTCTTCGAGCACTGGGGCCTCTACTTCTCTTCCAGTTTCCAGGTCTAGGTGGCCAGGCGGTCTGCCACTCAGTCTTTGGCCGTGTGGACTCTGACCGCCGTGGAAGTGTCTACGCTACCTGACCCTAGTGTCGTATTGCCGTACTCTCCCACTGACTCTACACCGATTGCTGCAGCATAGTTTCCCTTCAGATGCAGAGAACAAATGCTGCAGGATGCTCCACTTTATCAGCGGTCGGTGCCATTTTGTGTCAGTTTCACTAGTGACACTCTACGGTACTGTAGTGCGGGAATGTCGCTTCGAACAAATAAAAACATTGACTATGCAACTTCGTAATTAAAACTTGATGACTATCCCTAGTAGATAATTGTTAGTTTATTTTAGTGGCTTTTGTTTTTGTTCTCATGCTATAAAAATCCCTGGTAATGAGCAAAAATATTGCAGCATGTTAAGTGAAAATGACATAAATAATGAGAGTGGTAGCAGTACAAAACAAACAATTTCCTCTCATCCCAAATACAAATTCTGTTGTACATGTATGATGGAGCAGACACTGCACTGTTGGTGATACAGCAGCTGCAAATGTCAAATTTCAAAGGAAAGACCGCCACCAGCCACAATTGGGCGTCAAAATAATTTCACGGCGAATGTAGAAAATGTGTGCCAGACGGGGACTCGAACGCAGATCTTCCACATAAATGCGAACGTTTGCCTTTACTATCCGCGGACACAATTCCCACCCATTCCAAATTCTCAACTTGTCACATGCTAGTAGCGTCTTCTGTCCATTCAGTGAGTCCTGTATTCCCGTGAAAGGCTCGGATCTTGTTGTGCATCTGCACTGTCACACATGCAGATATACTCTATATGTATATATGTGGGTGTCACATTCAGCAGGAGATAGGGTTCGAGTACTGGTCCGGCAAAAATTTTCAGCTTTCACCATCAAATTATTTTGATGCCCAATTGTGGCTAACATCGGACTTTCCTTCAAAATTTGATATTTATGGCTGCTGTACCAGTGACAATGTGGTGACCGTTCTGTCAGACATGTCCAACAGAAAACACACACACACACACACACACACACACACACAGAGAGAGAGAGAGAGAGAGAGAGAGAGAGAGAGAGAGAGAGAATGTGTGTGTGAGTAGTAATAGTAGTAATATATCTCTCGGAGTTGGAGTGTCTTGCTGCAATATAGGACTCACTGTGAGCTTTAGGCCAGTAAGGCCTCCGTCAAAATTAGACGACAAACACACACATACACACACATGCAAATGCAACTCCCACACGTGACTGCAGTCTCAGGCAACTGAGGCCACATTTGCTCGCAGTGTGGCCTCAGTTCCTGAGACTGCAGTCACGTGTGTGAGTTGCATTTGCATGTGTGTGTATGTGTGTTTTTGTCGCCTAATTTTGACCGAGGCCTTACTGGTGAAAGCTATACTTGTGAATTTATGTTTGATTTCAGAGCTGAAATGTTGCACTTTATTCAGGTGATGTTTCAGAACACCACAATTACAAAAGAAAGTTAACATTTCCTCTGTGTACGGTAGATTTCCTAACTGGTAGCATTACACAGTACAACAGGAGATTTTGCATTATTAACACGATTCTCTACTACTATTTTTTGGTGCAGAAACAGTGCGCGTTCCTCATTGTCTTTCTAACTGGCACGCATGCTAGAAAATGCAGTGAAACGGAGAAGATCATTAACAGTTGACTAGCAACCTGACTTTCCAGATCTCTCTTCTACATCTGGGCATTACTTCTGAATCGTTTATTGTGAGATTCAGTCTTGGACTTCCAGTAAACAGACACTAAAACCATAATATTTTGGTCATCCACCTTGTACAGAATTATGCCCTCTTCTGATATTTTGGCTGATAACTGTACAGCCATCTTTGAGGTGAGTCGATGACTGAATTAGAACTGCTGGATGCAAATGTACTTCAGAGTAAATGCGTGTGCCTCAGAGATATGATAATTGGCACAGGAGTGTCAGTCGTAGGTAATGCTTTACGCCTCAGAGAATAAAACATTTGTGGGTGCAGAGTCAGCAAATCCACAGTGCTTACTAATATGTAATTAGTTATTAAAATAGAGGGTGTGTGTTGGAATGCCAGACAACGACGACTCAGAACAATAATTCTTCAGAGAATACAGACACGAAATGAGTGGTTTCTGTGATCTGATTTTAGTGATGCACCTGCCTTCTGCAGCTCAACAAATGTGCAGTGGCTGAACATTGTGTTTCCAGTGGCCATTTCCAAAGATGAAGGAAATCGGACATACTGGCCACAGCCTTATCATGTTGGGGTTAAGTGGTCATCGAAGCTGTGAAAATACAATTAGCAGGCAAACTGCTCAATCGAGGCAATGCTGTCTGGCTCGATAAATAGTGGAAATCACTCATCTGATATCTTTTCCCTCAGAAGAATTGTTACGAGTCTTCGGTATCTGCCATTGCGACATGTGCCCTTTATTTTAATTATTAACTGTGCAATTCATAATCACTGTGAATGTGCTGACTCAGCACTTGCAAAATTTTCCTCTTAAAGTAACTCTAAAGTTTTGTCTGTGACTGATGCTCTTGTACTGATTGCCTCATCTGTGACACATGCAGACTTGCTCCACAATATATTTGTGTCAAATGGTTTGAATTCAGTCACCGATTAATTTCAAAGATGGCTGTATACTTATCAGCTGAAATATCAGAAGAAGAAATAATTTCGTACTGAAAGCAAGCATGAGAGATTATTTTTTGGGGGGGGGGGGGGGGGAGTTTGACCCCCCCCCACTTCGAGTTCTGTATGTTCTACCAATGAAACAGTGAAGAAAATTCGGTTTCGTTGTCCTCTGAACTGTGTATCATTCTGTTTGTGGATCCTTCACTACTTGCACTGGTGTTCGGTGTGGACCTCGTTGTTGCAGGCTTGTGGCCACGAAAGAATATATTCACATTCATCCCAAACACGTTGTTTTGATGACCCACCCTTGTGTACACACACACACACACACACACACACACACACACACACACACACACACATCTAACAGCTGCCAAGTATATACAACATGCTGTACCCAGTGGTTATAAATAAGGCTGCAATTATTGTATGGCAGTGGAAGTTGATATGTATGTTAATGCGTTAATGTGGAACTGATTTACTCGAGGAAGAAATTATTTCCAATTTTGACCACCAGATGCAAATCTGGTGCCGTTTGGATGACAGTATGACATCGACACTCTCCTTTGACGAGCCGTAACGTGAGTGAACAGTACTGTGAGCTGCTAGTGAAACTGTTTTATGTGAACGACAGCAATTACAGTGTTGCGTTGAGAAGGTGTCACTGACTGGAAGGTCTGAGGAGTGGCTCGATGTCGTTACAGTAAATGGTTTAAAGAAGACGATAATGAAATTTGAAAACACGGGTGAGTTTGGTGTTGCACCAAGAAGGCAGAGGTGGCCTATGCCTGTTGAAGTTATTGACGAGGTTGCTTTCGCTGTAAGTGAAAATTCAGCACGTGCCCCGGATAGTGTTAATGCTCGTTCAGTGTCCCAAGAGGTCCATCCGGGGTGAACGGTACGGAAAGTTTTGTGGTCTATTTTACACTGCTACCTGTACGAGATGCAGATGATGCAGCATCTGAAACATCACGATTGGCAACAGCATTCTGAATCGGCTCTTTGATTTCTGGCACAGATCGAAGTTGACGACATGTGGCCGGGCAGTACTCTGTGGAGTGACGAGACACATTTTACATGACAGGGTGTTGTAAATATGCAGAACTGACGAATCTGGGGTACTGTTATTCCATGTGTTGTGCACGAGGAGCCATTTCACTCGGTGTAAGTGCCTGTGTGGTGCGGATCCGCAAACTCCTTTATCGTCGGTCTGCTCTTTGTTGTAGAGAACTACTCAGAGGGAAATCGGCTGTACCATGACATTGGCATCTTTTCGAGACCTCCTCGTACAGCACCCGATTCGTGCTTTTTAAGTGTGAACTGTGTGGAAACCACTGGATTCGTGTCGCTCCCCCAGTGAAAGATCTGTGTAATACATCCTTCCACAAATGTGTTTTCTCCAGAGGTTTTTCAGATGTGTGGCCTGCAAGATGTCCGGGTCTTAATGCGTGTGACATTTTACACTGGTGATACCTAAAAGAATGTGTATGCCGAGGACATGTTCAGCCTCTACCTGATTTAAAGGCCAGTATACAGTAACACCCTGCTCAGGTTCCCCCAGAACTGCTGCGAGCAACTGTCGATCACACCATTTTATGCACGCAGCGTCACGTCGACGTTTCCAGTAAGTGGCGGTTAATAATGAAATCGACATTACACCTTTCTCATTTGTTTGAACATTTCTGCCTGTGTGCCATTCCTGATCCATCATATACGGACTCATTTCTATACATCTTTCTTGCTTTCACACCGCCAGATTTGCATGTGGTTACAAAAATTTGAACAATCCCCCCCCCAGCATAAATTAGTTTCACATTGAAGCAAACGTATCTGTCGAGTTTCTCTACCGCATAATAATTACAGCCCAAACTTGACCTCCACGAGTAGCTGACTTTAATTATAACCACCCAGTACAATCACAGATTTAATGTGTGAGGTACTTCGATTGTATGTTAATAATAACAGTACTAGTAAAATATGAAATATGTGGAAAGTTGTAGGGATTGTTTTTGGTGCTATGTTTATTTGTGTTCATGATACTTTGGTTTAGAAACATTATTAGTGTTACTGATTTCCATAGTGACTGCACAATCACACGAAGTGGAATGAGCATATAAAGTCAGTAGTGCGGAACGTGAATGGCTTAGTGAAATTTATAGGAGACATTTGGGGAAGTGTAGTACGCTTGTACACTGACGTCACAGAAGTCACAGGATAGCGATTTGCACACATATAGATGGCGGCGGTATTGCATACACGAGGTATAAAAGGGCAGTGCATTGGCAGAACTGTCATTTATACTCCGGTGATTCACGTGAAAAGGTTTCCGACACGATTACGCTCGCACGACAGGAATTGACAGACTTTGAAAACGTAACGGTAGTGGGAGCTAGACGCGTGGGATATTCCGTGTCTGAAAAAGGATTCCGATATTCCAAGATCCGCGGTGTCAAGACTGTACCGATAACACCAAATTGCAGACGTTACCTCTCACCACAGACGACGCAGTGGCCGACGGTCTCCACTCGACGACCGAGAGTGGCGGCATTTGCTTAGACTCGTCATTGCTGACAGCCGAGTGACACTGTGTGAAATAATTACAGAAATCAGTGTGGGACATATGACGAACGTATCCGTTAGGACAGTGCAGTGAAATTTGGCATTACTGGGCTACAGCAGCAGACGACCGGCGCGAGTGCGTTTGCTAACGGCACGACGTCGCCTGCAGTGCCTCTCCCGGGCTCGTGACCGTACGAGTGGAACCTTAGACGGTTGGAAAACTGTAGTCCTGTCAGACGAGTCGCAATTTCAGTTGTTATTAGCCGATAGTACGGTCAGAGTGCAGCACAGACCTCTCGGAGCCGCGGACCCGAGTTGTGAACAGTGCACTGCGCGAGCTAGTGGTGCCTCCACAGTGGTGTGGGCCGAGTCTACACGCAATGCACCGGGTCCTCTGGTCCGACCTAACTCTACCACTGACGGGAAGTCGTTACGTTCGACTTCTTCGAGACCGTTTGTAGCCTTTCACCAATTTCACATTTCCGAGCGACGACAGAATTTTTACGGACGTCAGTGCGCCACGTCGCCGGGCCGCAGTTGTCTGCGATCGATTTGAAGAACCTTCTGGACGATTCGGGCAAACGGTTTGGCCACCCAGATTGCCCACCGACAATCCCGTCGAACATTTGCACGACGTATTTGGGAGGTCAGTTCGTGCACGACATTCTACACTGGCAACACACTTGCCATTACCGGCGGCTACAGAGGTACAGTGGCTCAGTATTTCTGTAGGGCACTTCCGACGACTCGCCGAGTCTGTGCCACGTCGAGTTGCTGCAGTGTGTGGGCAAAAGGAGGCCCGACATGGTATTAGGAGGTGCCCCGTCACTTTTGTCACCTCAGTGTAAAGGAGCTTACGTACAGAATACTCGTCCGATCCGTTCGCTAGTCTTCCGACAGTGTTTGCGTTCCCCACCAGGTCAGATAAAGAAGCGTAGGTGCAATAGTTTTTCTCTCACTCACTTTGAGGGAGGAACAGAAAAGAGAATGACTACCGATGGCACAGAGTACCCTCCACGATGAACTGTGCGATGGCTTCCAGAATGTTTACATTGACGTTATCGTAGAACCTCATCTCGGCTGCCACCTGTTTGTATACATTGAAGATACCTCCTACACCGGTTACCTACATTGTAAGAATATTTTTACTTCTGTTCAGTAAAGCAAGTGCTCCCCTCGCGACTCGGCAATACGAATTGATTCTCGAAGGTGACAGTGTGGTGTGCACGTGTGTGCGCCTCGTCACTAAATTGTATCCCGACCTGTGATTCTACTTCTATCTGTTTCTGTGCGACGAGTGTAATAAAATTATTGTGGCACTGTCAGTTAGTTCACCATTCCAGTTTTCAGTTGGCAACTTTAACAGCTTCTAAGGGAATAAATTTAATTCAAATGCGAAATTTTGTGTGTTCGGTAACAGTACGCAGTTTGCTCGCCGTGAGAATATAAGTGAACTGAACGAGGAGTGTACGTGAAGAATAGTGTTTAAGTATGTACGAGTGTGAACCTAATGTTGTGGAATCATAGATTGGTATTTGTATTGAAAAAGTAATATCTTTACTCTGGTCTGTGAGTGTAATCAAGTTTGTGACCACAGGTGTAAAGTAAAGGAAATTTAGAATACTGTCTTTTTTACTACACGGTCTAACGGCACTGTTGTGCGACTTCACTTAGAGACATTTGCTCAGTAATAATAAAGAAACTGTTTAATATTTTTGTGAGTCTAATTAATCACTGAATTCTATGCAGCCACTTTAACATGCCACTTTTACAGCAGTGCGGACATCAGCAAACAGACATGCTGTAGCCGTCACAGAATTATTTGTGTAATCTGCTTTAGAATGTGTTATTCGTTGCCCATTGTTTCTTTTCTTATTTTGAAGTGAGTGGATAGAATAATCCTGATACGTTGAGGGGTTCGAGTACGGCTGTCATAATACCAGAAAAGATTGACGGTCCTCAGGACCGCACGTGGGTTCTGCTTTTGCAGGAGTGCGTGACACGGACGTGACCTGCCAGCCCTGTGAGAAGAAGGTCGGGCTCCACTCCCCATGCGTCAGATTGCCCCAGTTCTCGTCTGCTTACACACACTGCCGGCTTGCCACGATATAGTCTCTACACTGTACCGTGCGAACATTAGGTCGTTAATAAATTCATTACATCCATTGTAAATTGACCACTTATGTAGCTGCACCAGATTCACAAATATGACAGTGTAATGGTGTAGTGAATCGGTTAGCGTATTAAAGTGACGCGTGGAAGGTTGTAGGTTTGAAGGTCTTCAGATGCAGTGAATTTTTTTTTTTATTAATGTAAATCTAGTCAAAAGACTAATTATTGTTTTTATTCACTTACTTGCTTTAAACGTATTTTTTTTATTTCTAATACAGGGTTGGGCAAATGAAAGTGACCCACAGAACAGAGTTCCAGGGTAGAAAGGAACACAGCAGAGGAAAGGAAATACAGTACTAACCGACCTCACTGTAGCAGATGTTGCGAGTGCATTTGCAATTTTGGGCTCTGGTCAGCAAGCTGCTGAAGGTGGATTTAAGCTGGACTTCTGGAATTGCTGAAGTCTCATCCGAAATGTTCTGCTGCAGTTCTTGAAGACAGTGAGGATTGTTGCCATACAACTTAAGACTTCAGGGGTCCCAACACAAAGTAATCGCACACTGACAGATCGGGTGACGTGGGTGGCGAGCTGGGGCCGTGACCAGACTGACCTCTACTAATGACCCCAGTCAGGCGTGAAGCTCGTGTACATGTGTTTCGAGGTTCGGCAGGCTGCACAGGCAGTTGCTCCATCCTGCTGCAAGTAACTGTAGGTCTTTTCCTCATCCGTTAATGCCGTCACAAACGGTTTTAAAATGTCGGCAACGCGACGCGCCGAAGTCGGCGTCCGACGAAAGGAGGTGAGACGGGTAATGCGGTGTGCAGACACCGCACACAGAACCGCAATCCTCCGACTGTGTGGTGGTGTTTTGTGGAAGTTATGCAGATTCTTTGCTGCCCGGAACCTGTCATTCTGTGAGTTGACATAACCGCTCAGCTGAAACCGGCCTTAATCGGACACAAAGAACAGAGGCTCGTCCGGGCCATTCATTGTTATCTCAGTGAACAGCCACTCACAAATCTGGAGGTACTGCGTAACATCCGCCAGTTTTGATGCACGAACAGCAGACACTCGGAAGGGATGTTCAGGTGGAGTATTCGCCTGCACGGTCGATGCAATATGCGTCGAGAGGCGTCGGGGTGATTTCTGATGAAGTGCGGCCACAATTTCTCGTGTGTGGGCACGTTTTGGAATGTTTTTTGATTAGTTCAAAACAGATCCTGTCTGACACCATTTTTGGACTGAGCGTTGCATTGCACTCTTTGTTGGCACTTTAACACCATTTAACTTTTCATCAAACAACTGACCTCACCGGTTCCACACAATTTCAACAACAAACACCCATTGCTGCACTGTGAGTACTATTGTCCCCTTTGCACTGCTCCACTCACGCTGACACAGCCCGCACTACACTCAGAATCTGTGTGGGTCACGTGGTAGGTGCACACATGGTGTGCACGTCAGGAGATGTGGTTATTTGCATACGTACGAGTCCGATCGTATCGACTCGTCCCGACCACCTTTATTTGCCCCACCTTGTACCTTGCCGAGTCATTTTCGTCATTGTACTGACTTTTTTATTTTTCTCTTATTTTCCTTCCTATCATTTCTTTTTCATTTGTAATTTGCTTGTGTCATCTATAATCTGCAATCGGAGTGCCAGCGAGGACTGCTCACCGGTCGGTAACACGGCAGCCAGTGTCGGCAGTGCGACAATAGTTTCAGGTAACTGATGAGAGTGAGAAATTACAGTTTGCTTTCACCACTGAAACTGGTATCTTTTTCTCTCTCTACTTAGCTCGTAGAGGTTAGCCTCGAACACCGCGAACGACGCGATTTTGATTTTAGTTCCGGTACAGAGTGTCGATCACCATTTTCTCGGATATGTCGCCTGTCACGAGATTGTGGTTAGATTAGAATACGAGTTTAAATTTGGGGCTACAAAACACACCACGTGCCACAGTTCAGTCATCGGTCATTTAAAATCAACTGTCGGCAGAGTGTCTCCAATTTCTGTCATACATCGTGGCTGCCTTTTACACCGTTGCTCCGTGTTACGCGTTAAAAGCATTTGTGAAGTGATCCGCCATGTTTGTGTGTCACCTGTAATCGAACGATAGCCGACATCAGATGTCACAACAGCGAGTGGAAGATGTCAGCTGTCGAGTAATTTTAATCGGACTATAGTTAATGCTTCAATAAATCGTTGTTGTTGTTGTGGTCTTCAGTCCTGAGACTGGTTTGACGCAGCTCTCCATGCTACTCTATCCTGTGCAAGCTTCTTCATCTCCCAGTATCTACTGCAACCTACATCCTTCTGAATCTGCTTAGTGTATTCATCTCTTGGTCTCCCTCTACGATTTTTACCCTCCACACTGCCCTCCAATGCTAAATTTGTGGTCCCTTGATGCCTCAAAACATGTCCTACCAACCGATCCCTTCTTCTAGTCAAGTTGTGCCACAAACTTCTCTTCTGCCCAATCCTATTCAATATCTCATTAGTTACGTGATCTACCCACCTTATCTTCAGCATTCTTCCATAGCACCACATTTCGAAAGCTTCTATTCTCTTCTTGTCCAAACTAGTTATCGTCCATGTTTCACTTCCATACATGGCTACACTCCATACAAATACTTTCAGAAACGACTTCCTGACATTTAAATCTATACTCGATGTTAACAAATTCCTCTTCTTGAGAAACGCTTTCCTTGCCATTGCCAGTCTACATTTTATATCCTCTCTACTTCGACCATCATCAGTTATTTTACTCCCTAAATAGCAAAACTCCTTTACTACTTTAAGTGTCTCATTTCCTAATCTAATTCCCTCAGCATCACCCGACTTAATTTGACTACATTCCATTATCCTCGTTTTGCTTTTGTTGATGTTCATCTTATATCCTCCTTTCAAGACACTGTCCATTCCGTTCAACTGCTCTTCCAAGTCCTTTGCTGTCTCTGACAGAATTACAATGTCATCGGCGAACCTCAAAGTTTTTACTTCTTCTCCATGAATTTTAATACCTACTCTGAATTTTTCTTTTGTTTCCTTTACTGCTTGCTCAATATACAGATTGAATAACATCGGGGAGAGGCTACAACCCTGTCTTACTCCTTTCCCAACCACTGCTTCCCTTTCATGCCCCTCGACTCTTATAACTGCCATCTGGTTTCTGTACAAACTGTAAATAGCCTTTCGCTCCCTGTATTTTACTCCTGCCACCTTCAGAATTTGAAAGAGAGTATTCCAGTTAACATTGTCAAAAGCTTTCTCTAAGTCTACAAATGCTAGAAACGTAGGTTTGCCTTTTCTTAATCTTTCTTCTAAGATAAGTCGTAAGGTCAGTATTGCCTCACATGTTCCAACATTTCTACAGAATCCAAACTGATCTTCCCCGAGGTCGGCTTCTACCAGTTTTTCCATTCGTCTGTAAGGAATTCGCGTTAGTATTTTGCAGCTGTGACTTATTAAACTGATAGTTCGGTAATTTTCACATCTGTCAACACCTGCTTTCTTTGGGATTGGAATTATTATATTCTTCTTAAAGTGTGAGGGTATTTCGCCTGTCTCATACATCGTGCTCACCAGATGGTAGAGTTTTGTCATGACTGGCTCTCCAGAGGCCATCAGTAGTTCAAATGGAATGTTGTCTACTCCGGGGGGCCTTGTTTCGACCCAGGTCTCTCAGTGCTCTGTCAAACTCTTCACGCAGTATCTTATCTCCCATTTCGTCTGCATCTACATCCTCTTCCATTTCCATAATATTGTCCTCAAGTACATCGCCCTTGTATAAACCCTCTATATACTCCTTCCACCTTTCTGCCTTCCCTTCTTTGCTTAGAACTGGGTTGCCATCTGAGCTCTTGATATTCATACAAGTGGTTCTCTTCTCTCCAAAGGTCTCTTTAATTTTCCTGTAGGCAGTATCTATCTTACCCCTAGTGAGACAAGCCTCTACATCCTTACATTTGTCCTCTAGCCATCCGTGCTTAGCCATTTTGCACTTCCTGTCGATATCATTTTTGAGACGTTTGTATTCCTTTTTGCCTGCTTCATTTACTGCATTTTTATATTTTCTCCTTTCATCAATTAAATTCAATATTTCTTCTGTTACCCAAGGATTTCTATTAGCCCTCGTCTTTTTACCTACTTGATCCTCTGCTGCCTTCACTACTACATCCCTCAGAGCTACCCATTCTTCTTCTACTGTATTTCTTTCCCCCATTCCTGTCAATTGTTCCCTTATGCTCTCCCTGAAACTCTCTACAACCTCTGGTTCTTTCAGTTTATCCAGGTCCCATCTCCTTAAATTCCCACCTTTTTGCAGTTTCTTCAGTTTCAATCTGCAGTTCATAACCAATAGATTGTGGTCAGAATCAACATCTGCCCCAGGAAATGTCTTACAATTTAAAACCTGGTTCCTAAATCTCTGTCTTACCATTATATAATCTATCTGATACCTTTTAGTATCTCCAGGATTCTTCCAGGTATGCAACCTTCTTTTATGATTCTTGAACCAAGTGTTGGCTATGTGCAAAATTCTACAAGGCGGCTTCCTCTTTCATTCCTTCCCCCCAATCCATATTCACCTACTATGTTTCCTTCTCTCCCTTTTCCTACTGACGAATTCCAGTCACCCATGACTATTAAATTTTCGTCTCCCTCTACTACCTGAATAATTTCTTTTATCTCGTCATACATTTCATCTATTTCTTCATCATCTGCAGAGGTAGTTGGCATATATACTTGTACTACTGTAGTAGGCATGGGCTTTGTGTCTATCTTGGCCACAATAATGCGTTCACTATGCTGTTTGTAGTAGCTAACCCGCACTCCTATTTTTTTATTCATTATTAAACCTACTCCTGCATTACCCCTATTTGATTTTGTATTTATAACCCTGTAATCACCTGACCAAAAGTCTTGTTCCTCCTGCCACCGAACTTCACTAATTCCCACTATATCTAACTTTAACCTATCCATTTCCCTTTTTAAATTTTCTAACCTACCTGCCCGATTAAGGGATCTGACATTCCACGCTCCGATCCGTAGAACGCCAGTTATCTTTCTCCTGATAACGAAGTCCTCCTGAGTAGTCCCCGCCCGGAGATCCGAATGGGGGACTATTTTACCTCAGGAATATTTTACCCAAGAGGACACCATCATCATTTAATCATACAGTAGAGCTGCATGTCCTCGGGAAAAATTACGGCTGTAGTTTCCCCTTGCTTTCAGCCGTTCGCAGTACCAGCACAGCAAGGCCGTTTTGGTTAATGTTACAAGGCCAGATCAGTCAATCATCCAGACTGTTGCCCCTGCAACTACTGAAAAGGCTGCTGCCCCTCTTCAGGAACCACATGTTTATCTGGCCTCTCAACAGATACCCCTCCGTTGTGGTTGCACCTATGGTACGGCCATCTGTATAGCTGAGGCACGCAAGCCTCCCCACCAACGGCAAGGTCCATGGTTCATGGGGGGGGGGGGGGGGGGGGGGGGGGGAGAATAAATCGTAGTAAGTTAAAAAAGTGACTGCATAAACTGCCAGTATCAGTAAACTGACTTTCTCGTGCTTTCTTGTCAGAAGATCATCAGTTCAATGTAGATACTGAAGGTTTGTTTCATATGTATGAAGGAACTGAAGAATGGAACAGTGGCTCAGCATTAACTTTTGTACTCTGCACTGTATGTCAGAAACGTACACGTTTTTCAATACAGTCTTCCTGTCTGTTTTTCTTTGTGACTTTTCTATTTGAAAATACGGAACAGGTATCTTACAGAACACTTCATCATTTAATTAGTGAACCTAGACTCGATGTTCGGAACAAAATTCAGCAGGTTAATAGTTTAGAGGAGGCAGTCCGTAGACACGTACGATGCAGTCAGTTCTTAGAAGTTTTTCCAGGTCACGTACATTGTGTGTCATCCCAGAAGAGATAGAGATTCGTGGAGGTTACCGAGGTGAACGAGGGACGGGCCAAAGCGTGACGGCACTGCCGCACCGTTACGGGTCGTCCGCAGTACGGATCGGGGGATGCCGAGAGGGCGGCACAGTAGCAGTCGGTCTACCGCTTTGCAGGTCGAGTTCGTCGCACCGATGCCGGCGCGGCTGACGTTCACCAGAGTGGAGGTGCCCGCGCTGCCTCCCCCGCCCCTGCTCTTCCCGTACGGCATCCCCGAGGACCCCCTGCAGAGGTGCCGTGGCTCCCGTCAGCTGGACACGGCCGACCCGGTGCGCCCCGTGGCCTCGGGCGGAGAGACGCGGCCGGGCGACCGACGGCCCACGAGTGCCACCGGCGACCCGCCCCCGACCCGGACACCTCAGTGCGGGGCAGACACGTGGCCCCACGGGCCGAACCGGTGCGTACCTCTGCCTTCGGTGCTGCCACCCGCCGTGAAATACGTCAAGGACGCGCAGACCAGCACGGTCAGGTGAGTTCCTGTTCTGACGTACTTTTCTGTGGCTGTGGGATTATTTTACCTCGATAATTTGATTTGCCGTATCCCTTCGAAGTTTTAAATTCCCTTGCCTCAGAAATTAATTTTTGGACTTATCACTTTCATAGTCAACACAATATCGTGGCATACTGTCAAGGAAAAAGATGCTGTTGGGGTGGGGGGTTATATATTTCTATATTGTTTGAGCAAAAGAACTTGTTAATATAACTATTCAGAAAAACACACCATTGGGATTGTGTATTTCATTATTATTACCATAAAAAAGCTTCGTAATATAAATACTCTTTTAAAGTGGATGAAAATTTATAAAATAATTTTGGTGTGACATGCAAAAGTAACTCAAAGTGTGTTATATAGATTTTCGAATCCATAGTCTCCAGGGCTGCAGAGATGATCAGTGAGGCTGGCTGTAAGAAGGAAAGATTTCAAAGCAGGGTGGGTACACTTATGCCTCGCTATCTGAAGAGAATCGTAAAGCGAGACAAAAGATGTGGGGCTAAGTTGGATGTCTCTAGAGAAGTGAGGGCCTCACATTAATTTGTGATGTCTGAAGTTATGTACCTTCAGTTGGCAAAATATTTAATACTGCAAATGGATGTGTATAAAAGTAAAAGTACACAAAACTATTCTAACTTTCAAAACAGTGATGGTCACTCTAAAAGAAATGTACATCTTTTTTTTCAAAACTCAGGTAATTTTCTCTACACCTTTGCTATTGACAGTGATCGCAGGAACATTATTTCTGCTTGTATTTGAGTTTAATTCGATCCATTTTCGAGAGTCGTGCCGTCGTAGCATTCCGTCGAGACAGCTAATGTACTCACTGTTTGCCTGAAGTGACGTGCATTACAGAATTCCCGTGTTGTGAGGTTACGGAAGTGGCAAGCATCCGCAGGAGATCGAAGGAGGCGTATGGGGACGGTGCTGCCGATCGCAGTGCAATTAGCCGTCTGGTGAGCAGACTATCTGGTGAAAATGGCGAGCACGCTCCTTACAGTGTGCGGCATATTCACAGTCTGATTATGACTGACAAATGCGTAATAGTGAATGAACTGCCAATGTGAGTCAGAGTAGGAGAAGCGAGTGGGTGCAGAATATCGAGACAGTTGGAGTCGAAACAGATTTGTGCCAGGGGAGTTCTGAGAATGTTGATGTATCCCACAAAGAAAAGCAGTATACAGTGTGCAGGAAGCTTCTACAACTGTGTGAGAATTCTGGAGACGATTTTCTGGAAAGAACTGTTATGAGAGATGAGATACAGTCCCATCACTTTGAACTGGGGACGCATCTGCAGTCGATAAAATGGCATTCTGCAAATTCGCCAAAGAAGGAGAAATTCAGAAACGTGCACCTTAAGCAGGAAAAGTAGCGGCTGCTTTGTTTTTTTGATTCTGGATAAATTTTGCTCGCAGACATCGTGCCACTCGAAATGACTGTCAATTCTGATGTGTACATAAAACCCTTTAAAAAGTTCACACTGGAACGTGTCACATTTGACATCGGTAAATGTGCGATTGTGCTCGGCCGTGTGGCACCACCAAGATCACAGAGCTCAGGTGGTCGATATTGAGACCCCATCCTATGGCCCCAATCTGTCACTGTACTACTACCCCCACTTTGATATACTGAAGGAATACATCATAGAAAGAGATTTAAAAATGACGACTCGTGTGTGAAGGCTGCTACACTCAGGCCCGAACGTGCCAGTCCCGACTTAAACCTGCACGTATAGAGGTGTCAGTTTTGTTGTGGCGTAAAGCAGCTGAAAGGGATGGGGATTATGTGGAAAAGTGATGTATTTTTTAAAAAAATTATTGGTTTCTTTTGGGGTAAATGTAAATGTCGTGTGACTAGGGCCTCCCGTCAGGTAAACTGTTTGCCGGGTGCAACTCTTTCAACTTGACGCCACTTCAGCGACTTGAAAGTTGGTGGGGATGAAATGGCGACTTGAGCGTTGGTGGGGATGAAATGATGACGATAAGGACAACACGACACTCAGTCCCTGAGCAGAGAAAATCTCCGACCCGGCCGGGAATCGAACCTGGGCCCTTAGGATTGACATTCTGTCGCACTGACCACTCGGTTATCAGGGGCGGACTTCTTTTGGAGTGACCCTCAGAATAATTCCTTCATTAAGGGGGGAGAAAGAGTTAGGTTGAGGAAAATTAAAAAAAAGGGCAGCTCACTCAAATCGTTGAAGGAAGGGTCGCCTGTTGTGAGGATGAGGGTAGGCCAATAATTAATTCTCACTTGAATTTTCCTTTTTAATATATTTAATTCGTGATTAGTTTTCTGTATTTATACCTAAAAAGATGTAAATAATGTTTGTTAACACTAGAGACAGATTTGATTCTTTATCCTGTCCCTCACAAGACTTCAGCATGTCAATATAGCCTGTAGGGAATCGATATAGCCTGTAGAAATGTGCAGTTGTGAAGAATGCTAAATTTCCAGATATTGTCACAATGTGTAAATATCTTAAGCTCAGATACTAGATGCTAGAGGTGCCAACTCTAGACTACTGTTCCAGTGCTAGGGGTCTGCATCGAGTAGGAGTGATAGCAGGTGTGGTACGAATTTGGAGGCACCCTGCTGGAATTTTAACAGGTCACCACAGTGGACACAATAGTGTAGCCCCTACGCTCCGAGAATATAACGAGAATGTCGGAAGAGAGACTGCATTTTCACCACTAAACCCTACCGGATAAACTCCGAGAACTCTTACTCGAGCAAAACTGTGCAGAAATTCAGCTGCAGCCATCTTATATCTTGTGTAGAGACCACGAAAATAAAATGTGAAAGACTGGTGCACGACAGGGTCATTTTTTCACCGTCGAGTAGGCGAACGAAATAGGAGAGAAAACTGCAGACGTCGTACGGTGCCTCACAGAGTGTGTACGTACTTGTAGATATAGATTGGGGTAAGTATGTTACTGAAAAATATCTTTGAATCGGGTAGTGTCTCTACAGTGGCCACAATTTGTTAAAGGATTTCAATGCAACACTCTTTTTCTAATATGTTCACGATCAAATGCTTCAGAAATAATAGCACTGTACAGAGATCGTAAGCTGTGTCGAATGCTATATGTTAGCTTACCCAGTGGTAGCTCAGTGCTGTGGAAGAAGAGACATTGCAACCGACTGCAGACGATTGGGAAAGTATTGTCAGCTCACTCGTCATATCTGTGCCCATTTGTGTGTGCTGATTGACACACAGTTTACTGTAGACGTAGGGAAGATTTCTAGAATAACTTTTGTGAATAACGGTTCGAACTGAAAGTGATTCTCCGATGTTCTGTGGTGTCTATAATTACTCGGCAGTGAGCTGTATACGAGAGACGGACATCGGGAATCGGATTGGCCACATCGGAATGCCACACGCCGAGTATTTTCCGTTTGCCCGTCACCTTTACGAGGCCGATAACAGTGCCGGTGTCTGCAGCCGTCCAGCTGTAACTGCCGGGCTCGAGGAACGTTCGAAAGCAGTTGCGTACCTGCACCGGTCTGTAGTGCTAGGCACAGAATTCAGGCTATCGCCGTGGCAGCAGCCTCCGTACACGGTACTCAGGATTCCTGTCACGTGCTCATTGTTTGTGGATGACTTTGCAGTCTTCTACTCATCGTCTGATCTCACAGTGATGACGAGGCAGCTACAGCTGACTGTTAGGAGGCTGGAAACGTGGGCCAGGACAACTGGTTTTCGCTTCTCACCAGAGAAGACTACATGTGTCAATTTTCACCGTGCTCGTCGAAATTTCAATTGCCAGTATTCGAAATGGGGGGATGTAATTTAAATATTTTCGAGAAACTGTTCACCTTTTGGGTTTATTATTTGACTCAAAATTAATCTGGCTCCCACACCTGAAAGACCTACGGACAAAGGGCTTCCAGTCGCTGAATACTTTGAAATGCCGTAGCGGAAAAGCACGGGAAGCTGACACGTCGTGCTTCCTGCAGTTTTGTAGGGCATTTGTTCAGTCGCATTTAGATTGTGGCAACTCAGTCTACGGATCAGCCCGTACTTCCTACCTCAAGTTGTTCGATGCTGTCCACCGTGGGGCATTCGGATATCGACTGGTGCCTTTTGGATCAGCCCAGTTACGAGTCTGCGTGCAGAAGCTGGTGAACTGCCACTCTTTTTTCTCGGCAGGCACTGAACATCTCATAATCACAACACTCGTTCACATACAGTGCAGTGGTCCATCCCACCTTTGAATGGCTGTTCAGGAACTGGCCCGATGCGAGCGAGCCGTGGATCTGTCAGACATCAAAATACACAGCCAGGGATGGAACAAATTGCCGCTTCGATGTCTTCAGAGGTGCAAAGTGATTTAAGATTGACACAGTACAAGAAAACTTGCACTACAAATTATGTTTTTACAACCTGTTTTCATCTATTTCAAGTATGTGCCACAGTTTTATCATTTTTTATAGAGTTGGATCCTGGCAAGAGACTGTCCTCAGTTGTTCATCTGTTTTGCCCGATAGGGTTTTTAGAGTGCACATTCTGGAACAATTTACAAATTATTACGTGGAATTATTTCCGACGCGCTTAACGTGCTACGAGCACTTCAGCAAATGCATCCCGTGGACCAGCTGATTTAGCTCATCCCTGACTCATTGCAGTGGCTCCCTGGCAAGGAGGCGATCTTTTGCTGGGTACCTGGCCACATTTAGGGTGCAGCGAAATGACACGGCCGACAGAGCCGCCGAGGAAGTGTGTCGGGACGGTGCTGTCCGTCAGTGTCCCATCCCGATGCACGCCGTCATCTCATTTTCTGACAGACTCGTCGTGTATCAGTGGGAGACAGAATGGTCGCAGGTGACAGAAAACAAACTGCGGTCGATCAAATCGACCACACGGGCACGGCAGACTTCACGTCAGCCTCGCCGCTAGAAGCAGGTTCTGCTTACCAGACTGTGCATCAGACATAGTGCATTAATCTAGCTCCCACACCTGAAAGACCTACGGACAGAGGGCTTTCTCTTCTGGTGGGAGGATCCGCCATTCTGTGAAGTTTACGGTGTGCCACTTTCAGTTCAGCAAATTTTGGCAACGTGTGTCCCGTATACCGATATTAGGGCAGCCCTCAGTCTCGACGGACGTCTACTCACCATCCTCGTAGATGCCGATTCCAGTGTTGCGAGAGTGGTGATATTTTGTGAATTGCCGGGCCTCGTCCCTAAATTGGTGGGAATGTGAGGCAGACTTTCATACATTATTAACTGCTCTTCATGTCGGTACAGACTTCATCCCCACCCGTGAGAGTGGCACGCTGACTTTTCGTCAGTGTGCCGATGACCGTGATGTCGAGCACCCCTCACCTCGAAACGTCATCATCGTCATCAACAATATGGTAATTGGATGTCTCTATAGGCCCCCTGGCTCAGCAGCTGTTGTGGCTGAGCACCTGAAGGATAATTTGGAAAATATTTCGAGTAGATTTCCCCACCATGTTATAGTTCTGGGTGGAGATTTTAATTTGCCGGATATAGACTGGGAGACTCAGACGTTCATAACGGGTGGCAGGGACAAAGAATCCAGTGAAATTTTTGTAAGTGCTTTATCTGAAAACTACCTTGAGCAGTTAAACAGAGAACCGACTCGTGGCGATAACATATTAGACCTTCTGGTGACAAACAGACCCGAACTATTTGAAAAAGTTAACGCAGAACAGGGAATCAGCGATCATAAAGCGGTTACGGCATCGATGATTTCAGCCGTAAATAGGAATATTAAAAAGGGTAGGAAGATTTTTCTGTTTAGAAAAAGTGACAAAAAGCAGATTTCAGAGTACCTGTTGGCTCAACACAAAAGTTTTGTCTCAAGTACAGATAGTGTTGAGGATCAGTGGACAAAGTTCAAAACCATCGTACATAATGCGTTAGATGAGTATGTGCCAAGCAAGATCGTAAGAGATGGGAAAGAGCCACCATGGTACAACAACCGAGTTAGAAAACTGCTGCGGAAGCAAAGGGAACTTCACAGCAAATATAAACATAGCCAAAGCCTTGCAGACAAACAAAAATTACACGAAGCGAAATGTAGTGTGAGGAGGGCTATGCGAGAGGTGTTCAATGAATTCGAAAGTAAAGTTCTATGTACTGACTTGGCAGAAAATCCTAAGAAATTTTGGTCTTATGTCAAAGCGGTAGGTGGATCAAAACAAAATGTCCAGGCACTCTGTGACCAAAATGATACTGAAACAGACGATGACAGACTAAAGGCCGAGATACTAAATGTCTTTTTCCAAAGTTGTTTCACAGAGGAAGATTGCACTGTAGTTCCTTCTCTAGATTGTCGCACAGATGACAAAATGGTAGATATCGAAATAGACGACAGAGGGATAGAGAAACAATTAAAATCGCTCAAAAGAGGAACGGCCTCTGGACCTGATGGGATACCAGTTCAATTTTACACAGAGTATGCGGAGGAACTTGCCCCCCTTCTTGCAGCGGTGTACCGTAGGTCTCTAGAAGAGCGTAGCGTTCCAAAGGATTGGAAAAGGGCACAGGTCATCCCCGTTTTCAAGAAGGGACGTCGAACAGATGTGCAGAACTATAGACCTATATCTCTAACGTCGATCAGTTGTAGAATTTTGGAACACGTATTGTGTTCGAGTATAATGAGTTTTCTGGAGACTAGAAATCTACTCTGTAGGAATCAGCATGGTTTTCGAAAAAGACGGTCATGTGAAACCCAGCTCGCGCTATTCGTCCACGAGACTCACAGGGCCATAGACACGGGTTCACAGGTAGATGCCGTGTTTCTTGACTTCCGCAAGGCGTTCGATACAGTTCCCCACAGTCGTTTATTGAACAAAGTAAGAGCATATGGACTATCAGACCAATTGTGTGATTGGATTGAGGAGTTCCTAGATAACAGGACGCAGCATGTTATTCTCAATGGAGAGAAGTCTTCCGAAGTAAGAGTAATTTCAGGTGTGCCGCAGGGGAGTGTCATAGGACCGTTGCTGTTCACAATATACATAAATGACCTGGTGGATGACATCGGAAGTTCACTGAGGCTTTTTGCAGATGATTCTGTGGTGTATCGAGAGGTTGTAACAATGGAAAATTGTACTGAAATGCAGGAGGATCTGCAGCGAATTGACGCATGGTGCAGGGAATGGCAACTGAATCTCAATGTAGACAAGTGTAATGTGCTGCGGATACACAGAAAGATAGATCCTTTATCATTTAGCTACAAAATAGCAGGTCAGCAACTGGAAGTAGTTAATACCATAAATTATCTGGGAGTACGCATTAGGAGTGATTTAAAATGGAATGATCATATAATGTTGATTGTCGGTAAAGCAGATGCCAGACTGAGATTCATTGGAAGAATCCTAAGGAAATGCAATCCGAAAACAAAGGAAGTAGGTTACAGTACGCTTGTTCGCCCACTGCTTGAATACTGCTCAGCAGTGTGGGATCCGTACCAGATAGGGTTGATACAAGACATAGAGAAGATCCAACGGAGAGCAGCGCGCTTCGTTACAGGATCATTTAGTAATCGCGAAAGCGTTACGGAGATGATAGATAAACTCCAGTGGAAGACTCTGCAGGAGAGACGCTCAGTAGCTCGGTACGGGCTTTTGTCAAAGTTTCGAGAACATACCTTCACCGAAGAGTCAAGCAGTATATTGCTCCCTCCTACGTATATCTCGCGAAGAGACCATGAGGATAAAATAAGGGAGATTAGAGCCCACACAGAGGCATACCGACAATCCTTCTTTCCACGAACAATACGAGACTGGAATAGAAGGGAGAACCGATAGAGGTACTGAAGGTACCCTCCGCCACACACCGTCAGGTGGCTTGCGGAGTATGGATGTAGATGTAGATGTAGAATAACAAAACTGTAGGCCATTTCTGAGGGCATCGCTAATGGATTGGGCCTGCCTGTCTGAAGCCCATTGTTTCTCACTAATGTGCAGGCTCTGCCCATCAGATCTAATCTCACCGATCTGCCGGCAGACTGGGTCTGTTTGTGTGTGGTGTAATTTTCGTAGTTTATCCACGGACCGAGGGTTGTGGCGCTCGTCAGCAGGCCAGAGGCCACGGCGGTGGATTTCAGGAATTGCGACTATCTCACCACAAGTACATTGTACAGTACAGCATTTTATGGACATTTTATTTATTCAGTACAATTTTTGATACTTCAAAATTAGTTTATATATTAGAAAGTATGGACGATAAGAAGAAGAAAATTGTGGCATTCGCTGGCAGTGTGTATGCTGTGTACTCGTCAGGGTGTATACGGGCCCGGGACAACTGGGAGATGCGGGAAAAACCCGGGAATTTTTTCATCCGGGAGAAAAGTGGGGAAAAACCTGGGAATATTTTAGAATTCCAGGAATTTTTCATTGTTTTCAGTTAAAATTTTGTAGTTTTGACAGGTAAGAACCGATACTCTAACAAAGAATATTACTGCATATCATTACAGCCGAATAATACGTCAGCAATAAAACGTGAATGAGTGAAAAAACGAAAATAAAACTTAAAACTGCAAAATAAATGCGCCATATACTGCAATAAAACAAAGTGCTCATACAAGTGTCTGCCAACAGCAAAATTTGTCAAAGGCTTTAGGAAGAATATGCAATGATTCGTAACAACAAATTGCATCTGATGAGCGTGACATCACAACTTTTTACATAAGATTTGTTTCAGCAGTTACAAGCGGAATCGTGCGCACGCGCAGTTGAGTAGTACCTTCTCCCGCTTCTGGCTACAGAAATATGGCTGTTGACTGTGTAAGCAGCCACAGGTTCGATTGTCTCGTTTCTTTTATGACCCATTGTAAGATCTTTTAATGTTTTACACGTACGAACATACGGCTCCCTACGACATCATAGCTGCGCAAGTGCGGTGACGCCTGTCATCTGGCGCTCTCTGGCAACTGCAGAAATGAACCTATTTCTAACAGGTCGCGGTAAAATATTCCGAATGGTGGTTTGAAAAGTGTTACTATCGAAGAAAATTTCCTTTTACGCAAGTTGAACTACGTACGAGAATGTACGATGAATTTCTTAAATCGACGAGTGTTTGACTCTCATTTAAAAATAAACTCTTTGGTGACGAGCTATTTAGATGAATTTCGAGCACAGAAGAACCGACATTTATGTCGTTATTAAAAATTTTAATGGCACATTTGTGTGCTATATCTTAAATTGTAATACGCGCATAAAAGACCGACATTACATGTGAAAGCTTAGCTTCTCTTTCAGCGTATTAATCTTATAGACTAATATTATAAGTGAAAGCTTTACTTTTCTTGTAGCAACACTATGTATATTCCGTATTAATCCTATAGACAAATATTATAAATGAAAGCTTTACTTTTCTTGTAGCAACACTGTGCATATTAATTTAAACCATTAACTTTTTCTCTTTGTGTGTTCGTGCTACTTAACAGTGATGTTGCTATTGTCCAAAATGTACTGTCAGTTGACAGGGAAAAAGTATGTTTTCACCCCGGAGAAAATGTATTTTTAACCGGGAGTAATCCGGGAATTTTTTTTCTTTGTCTGCGTATGCACTCTGCTCATGTATTTCTTGAAGAAAAATCACACAATACTTGTAAAATAATAGGCAGAACACACTGGGTAATAATCGACAATAACAAACGTAGTAAAACCAACATATTATTGGCAGTCACCTACAGTGTTGGTTTACGCAGGTCTTCCCCGCCTTATACACTTCTTTCAAGAAGTCTACTTTTTTCTGAGGTTATTTCTGAAATCGGTGAAGGTATTTTAAATCTGTCTTGCAACTTCAAGGAAATGTGTATTTTTGTCACTAAATGTATTTCGTTGTATTGAAAGAAAATAACATTAGTGGTCTCAATGAAACATCCACTAAAGAGCCAGAGAAACTGGTGCACCTGCCTAATATCGTGTAGATCCCCGTAAGCACGCAGAATAGCCGCAACACGACTTTGCGTGGACTCGAATAATGTCTGAAGTAGTACTGGACAGAATCTACACCACGAATCCTGCAAGGCTGTCCATAAATTTGTAAGAGTACGAGGGGATGGAGATCTCTTCTCAACACCACGTTCCAAGGCATCGCAGATATCCTCGACAGTGTTCATGTGTGGGGAGTTTGGTGGCCAGCAGAAGTTTTTAATCTCAGAGGAGTGTTCCTGGAACCACTCTGTAGCAATTCTGGATGTGTGGGGTATCACATTGTCCTGCTGGAATTACCGAGTCTGTCAGACTGCATAATGGACACGAATGGATGCAGGTGATCAGACAGGGTGCTTACGTACGTGTCACCAGGGTGCCTACGTACGTGTCATACCTAGATGTATCAGGGCTGCATATCACTGCAAATGCACACCATTACAGAGCCTTTGCCAGCTTGAACAGTCCCCTGCTGACATGCAGGGTCCACGGATTCATGAGGTTGTCTCCGTAACTGTACACATCCGTCCACTCGATTCAGTTTGAAACGAGATTTGTCTGACAAGGGAACACGTTTCCAGTCATCAACAGTCCAATATCAGTGTCGATGGGGCCACGTGAGGCGTAAAACGTGCTGCGCAGTCATCGAGGATACACGAGTGGGTCTTCGGCTTCGAAAGCCCGTATCGACGACGATTCGTCAAGTGGTTCGCGTGCTGACCCTTGTTGGTGGTCCAGCATTGAAATCTGCAACAGTTTGTGGAAGGGTTGCATTTCTGTCACGTTGAACGATTCTCTTCAGTCGTTGTCGGTCATATTCTTGGAGGATCTTTTTCCAGCTGCAACAATGTCAGAGATTTGATGTTCAATCGGATACCTGATATTCACAGTACACTTGTGAAATGGTCATATGGGAAAATCTCCACTTCATCACTACCTCAGAGATGCTGTGTCCCATCGCTCGTGCGCCGACTGTAACACCACGTAACTCACGATAACCTGCCATTGTAGCAGCAGTAACCAATCTAACGACTGCACCAGACACTTGTCGTCTTGTATAGGTTTTACTAACTGCAGAACCACATTCTGCCATTTACATATCTCTGTATTTAAATATGCACGCTTATTCCAGTTTCCTTGGCAATGGCCTTGCTGCAGTGGATACACGGGTCCCCGTCAGATCACCAAAGTGAAGTGCTTTCAGGCGGGGCCAGCACCGGGACAGGAGACTACCCGGGCCGCCGTGCACTCTTGCCATTTTTTGCCATTTTTCGGTTTGCACTCAGCCTCATGGTGCCAATTGAAGAGCTACTCGACCGAATAGTAGTGGCTCTGGTCAAAGAAAACCGTCATAATCTCCGGGAGAGCGGTGTGCTGACCACACAGCCCTCCTATCTGCACGCTCAGCTTAGGGTGACACGGCGGTAGGATGGTCCCGATGGGCCACTTGTGGCCTGAAGACGGAGTGTCACTGTCGTACCAGTTTCGTTGGTGCTTCAGTGTGTATAATATTTGGCGAGCTTTTCCATCTAAAAATTCATTAAATTATGTTGATATTAGTACTTAAGATTTTTGTTCACACATTTAGAACTACAGAATTCCTTACATTTTTTGTCAACTAATGTCTTTATTTATCCTTGAGATCTCAAAACTTGTCAGGGAAAAGTGCTAAAACTTGTCTGGAAATCAGGGAAATATCAGGAAATATCACTCGGGATAACTCTCGGCATCCCTGACGAGCATTCACACGATTTACTCCGAAAAGGAATCTACGTACGATTTACCTGAACTCCGTGTCAGAGATGACAAAATGAACCGGCCGATATCACACTGCAATGACAAATAGCGAGTCGGGTATTCCTGTACCTCTCGAAATGTTGTTGTTTATATGTATCGACCTGAGCCACTAAAATGTGAGTTGCTGCTGATTTTCTGCACTATTAGAAACTGGAGAGAGTTTTTTTACACGACATTGTAACAGTTGTTACGTACTGGTTTTCCTTCCTCAAATTTTATACCCAGGAGGTAGTTTACAAAATGGAGTCTCACAGATGCAGTCATAAGTAAGGAACACAGACTTGTGTTGTGACAGAGTGAAGGTGCTTAGTAGTCAAGCAGTTAGAGGAAGGAGGATCAGATTTCTCCCATGTATCGCAAACTTAAATTTTCCCAACTTCCCTAAACTGACCGAGGCAAATGGCGGTCAGCTCCAGGTGTTGCCAATTTTGTGCTTCATCCTCGCCTGACTCGAGTCTGTGCCCCGGCTCTGATGACGAGTGGTTGATGCGATGTAAACCTTTACCTCAGTCGGTAGCAGAACCCTTATAGGATCATGTTGGTGTCACATACTAAGATCTACAGCCCCTTAGTGGTATAAAAAATTGAAGCTTCTGAGTCAGTGCAGTCAAAGGATATGGCTATTTGTCACATATTTTGATGCTCACAAACTCACTCATCAAAACCTATAGGGTTCTTCCTATTGACCTAGAATCGTGAAATATCCTGAAATTTGCTAAGAAGTGAGGTTCCATAGTACAACCGAAGGAAAAATCAGAAAATTGTTAATTTGTAATTATGTCATTTGCTGTCAGATTGTCTGTCTGTCAGTCTTTTATGACCCTTCTTTTCAGGAAGGGGTAGACATATCACATTGAAATTTATTATGTCACATACAAAGGTCGTTGGTCCGTAGACAGTATAATAAATGTTAGCTTCTAAGTCAGTGCAGTGTAGATGGACTACCATTTATGTCACATATTTTGTTACCCTCAAACTCACTCATTAAAACCTAAAGGGTACTTCCTGTTACGTAGAATCATGAAATTTAGCAAGAAGCAAGGTTTCACAGTACAAGTGAAGGAAAAGAACCAGGAAATTGTTAATTTGTAATTGTCAAACAATGGAAACTCCAGGTAGGAATAATTAGTGAACAACAGATTGCTACTTACCGTAAAGATGCCACGATAAGCTGCAGACGGGCACATTTAAGACACTTACACATAAGCTTTCGGCCACAGCCTAAGTCAGAAAAAGAGAAACACACAGTATCCATTCACACGAACGAGCACACCTCACAGACACGTGGCCGCCAACTCTGGCAGCTCGGGCCAGAATGCAGAACGCCGGACTTGTCGGTCATGCGTGCGGGAGGTGTGAATGAATGGTGCGTGTTTTTGTTTTTCTGACAGATGCTGTGGCCAAAAGCTTATGTGTAAATATCTTTTAATTGTGCCTGGCTGCAACTTAACATGTTATCTTTACAATAAGTAGCAATCTATCTTTTCCTAATTTGTCATTAGATCACACGAAAGAACTATTCCCTTCGCATTTGTTATGTAACTTCAGAATTAAAATTAAAACGTGTTCAAAAGCCCCAGATTTCTGAAGACCGATATCTCGTGAGTGTCGGTGCCACTAACCGGTACAAATAGTCGAGATTCACGATTCCCGCGACGGACAAACTGTCCGTATACTTAATGAAATTTGTACGGAACCTCCGGAGCACGTGCCCCGCTCAAACACGGCCAACTTTATTTTTGCTGCGGGTAAGAAGTGGTGCTGTTTTCACCACTGAACAAGAACTATCAGTGGACTCTTTTAATTAAAAATAGAAAACTGCATCTAGTTCCCAGAAATGTTAGTTGCTGCCCAGGAAGGAAAGGAGGACAGGTTTAGGAAACACAGTCAAGTCACCGAGGTGCCGGGACGAGAGGGACGCACCTGTAGCGAGGTTGTAGGTAGACGGAGATGGAGGGAGAAGCGTCGGAGAGCATTCGTGGTCAGAGATGGGGTACGAGCGACGTGCCGACTCGTCCGGGACAACTCGAGGGAGCTGAACACCTGCCGCTTCTACACCACACGGGACACACGGACGTCCGTGCCCAGTACATCAGAGACGGGCGTCGCCCTCTGACACATCCTTACATCCTGACAATCTTCTCGACTTAATCTCCATTTGGTGCCCCCTTCCCTCCCTCCCCTCTTCTCTTAAATAGTAGTTTTCATTACTTAAGCAGCCTTTAGACAGTCAATATTGTGCTTAATATTTCCTGTTGTGCAGTAATATTGAATGTGTGCAGACCAGTTTGAGAGGTTGTGTAGTTTTATCGAACATATTAGAAACTTTTGAAATACATCGCACAACACGAGAAATGTCGCGCCACCTGTTAGCGTCTCGATAATATCGTCGGACAGTCACTTTCGTGCACTGTCGAAGTACGGTCTCTCGGCTCCTTTGAGTTAGCTGTTGTGTTTATCTACTAAAATAAGTCCGAAACAGAAAGAAAAGTAATTTGTATTGGACTGTATCAAAATCTGCATATATTTGCCAGTATTACGGAATATGAGGGAAACGGGTTTGTTTGCACTGTAAAACAGACAGAAAGAGATCACCGCACTGTTATTTGCCATAAGCTGTGAAAATTATTTTTATTCTTGACAAATTTTGTTTGTTTCAACCATCATCATCTGCAAGACTGAACAAACAGAAAAAAAACGTGTGGAATATACGCAGACAGAGATCAAAGTATGAGAGGTGCACCTCTGAACATCAACATCGTAGACAGTACTTACTAAATTACAACGTCTGTCGGTTTTAGAATGCTCACTGCTCGTAGAAGAGACTTTCGTATGCCAAATGTAAATATGACGAAATGTGGAATGTAACAGAACCAGATTTTTTCAATATTTTGAAAAGCTTAGGTAAGTTACACATACACACAAGACAGTTAACAAGCGACTGCCATCTCGGGCTTCACCGACGATTGTATTATAGATTTTCTTCTGTGTTTACTCTCTGTTCATCAAGGGGCATAGGCCCAAGATGGCAGTCGCTTGCTAACTGTCGCTGCTGTATGCGTAACTCGGCTAAGCTTTTCAAGATTTTGTCAAAATCTGGTCACGTTGCAGTCTGCTTTTGTTATTCTTACATTTGGTATATGAACATGTCTTCCACGAGAAGTATGCATTTTAAAACCAACAGACATTATAATTTTATAAGTACCATCTATGATGTTGACGTTCAGGGGATCTTTGTGTACAGTACATATTTTTTACTCATTTTTCAGTCTTCCAGCTGATGATGGTTGAAACAACCAAAATCTGTCAAGAACAAATATATTTTTTACAGCTAATTACAAATAAAAATGCTTTTCTATAAATATCTCACAGTTTTAGCCAGTAACCTACACAAGTTTTTAAAAAGGTGTTGATGCATTGGAACTACTGAAGACCTGACAAGGGACTGCCATAAAGCATGGAGACTTTTAAGACATCTGAGCAATGATCCATCCAAGACCACTAAATATTATAACATCACTGCCAACGAAATAGCACATCAGCACTGCTAAATGGGAAGGCCATCTGTAGTCGGAGAAATGCCCGAGCCTTGTAAGGAACGCCAAGAGGAGAGTAATGATCTTACAATAGTATTCACAGAAACAGAGTGAAAAAGAACAATCAGCTCAGCTGAATGATATTTGAAGAGAGAAAATTTCTAACAACAAAGAAATGGTCCTCCAGCTCTGCAACAACTGTATGAGCAGAGACCAAATTCCAAAGATATGGCAGCCATGCTGAAACGTGGAAAAAAAGAAGACAATCTGAAGAATTTTAGACCAGTTATACTACTGTATCAACTCTACAAACAGCTAGAAAGATTGATCTTAAATTTCCACGTACCTATAATTGACCCTTTATTTATACATCACAAAGCTGCGTATTCTCCTGGTAAGACTTGTATTGGACAACTTCTCAATCTCACATAGTTAATAGAAGATGATTTCGAAGCTCATAATGTGGTCGGAGTGGTGTTTGTCAGCTCGCTGACAGCATACGACCCTATCAGCTGTCAGCTGCGGGTAACTGAGCTCTGCAGCCTGACTGAGCTCTTCAACCTGACCAGGTTCGTCACCATACTTCTGCACAAGTGGAGCACTGGTTCAGGAGAAGGCTGTTTGCTTGAACAAGTTAATGAATGGTGATGAGTCTTTTAGTGCGATTTACCGTGACATCCGTTGTGTTGTTGTATTGTAAGGCGCCACGTATACCGTTTGTATATGTATACGTGTATGTCGTCATTGTCGTCTCTTCTTTCCCTCGTCAATATCAGAGCGTGACAAATGTTTACGTTTGTGTTTACCTATTTGTTGTCGACAACATACAACTACACAGCCACGATATCACCTGCTGCTGGAACAGCTAGCTTAATATAGTATAAAGATAATGGGTTTCGATGCTGTGTTATTTACGTGTGATATTATTCTTCACTTAACCTTTGAGACTTTAAGAAACAGCTACTCTTAATCAGGTCCAAAACTAGACTTGTAACGAGAGCACTTGTGATCAGTCTGTCACAATATTAATAATACGTAAGGCTCTGCACCACTATAAGAAAATATCACTGTTCGTGAAATAACAAAATATACGAATGAACTTCTTTATATTTTCCCTTTTTATGTAATCAAATGCTTTCAAATATTTATTTTGCACCCACAAATCATCCACACCTCACTGTAGAGTGTAAACGTGTGCATGAAAAATAGTACACTCTTTCTGCTGATAACCACGTATGAGCTTTTGGCTTGCTAGGCTACTTCAATCAACAGGATTTATAATGGATTTTGAAAATGAACTTTCTATCCAAACCTACGTCCTCCACAATGGCTCATCAAATATTCTACCCTTTTGCGATAATTAAGAAGTCACATAAATTGTATTTTTGTGAGTTTAAAGCAAACCATCAGCGGTGCGAAAGCAGTCTTGATACCGCGACACACTTGCGATGCTTACTAGCCTGTCACGAAATTGACCTTCATACATCTACAACCAATTTCAAGGTCATAATTTGCCCTATTCCAAATGTAGTGGCTAATTAAAAAAGAAAAAAAGACAGAAGAAAAGAAAAAGAAAAAAGGTTGAAAATGTGGGAAGAAATCGTAAGTGAAAATGTTTTTTTTTAAATCTTTAATGACCGTGAAAAAAGGGAAAGACAGAAAGAAATGCAGATCGGACTTCGTATTACAGAAAAGCTATAGTTGGGGTGGTCCTTGTGGCGTTTTTGAGCAAAAGTTAAACCAATTTCCACTACAAAAATTATTGAAAAGAAACAGAGAATAACAAAATGTAACTGACAGGGGGAAGTGGCGTAGATAGAGTTCATCCTTTACCAGGTTAACTTGTCTTCTTTCGTGCGGCATCCAGGTCTTCAAAAATCTCCTTCATTTCTGCGTGAAAAGTCTGCTCCGAAATCTTACAATCGTCCAGGTATTACTAATTTATACCAATTAAAATCATCTTGATACTGTATGCAATTTAATTTACTTTGCTACTTCCATCCTGCGAATTTCTTAACAACTTCCACAATATGTCTACACATTAAAATCAGATCAAGACTAGCTAATAAGTTTTTTTAATGTCTTCATCAGATCACGTCTGCCTTAAGCTTCAGCTATCAAGGGACAATCAAGAAACGGATAGAAAAACAAAAAAGAGTTACAATTTTAGTATTTTCTCTGCCGCCGAGCGCTCACACCACTGCGACGGCACAATTCATGTCTGAGGGAACGAGTGCAGCGCGGCGAAATTCAAAGTCCCGCTACACAAATGATCTCAAACATTTATCGTCATTATATTTTAACGTTAATCAGAAAAAATATTATTTATTATCGGAAAGTAACACATAACAGATTGCAAATCGCACGTAACTAAATGACAGCTTTACATAGCGTTGGGGCTTAATCACGCAAAACTATATAAAGAAATCCTCCAAATCTCAATTTCTCCATACCAACAGACGGATACAAATAAGATATTCAAGACCTCATAGATGAATCCCGACCTGTAATGTTATACGGCCCTGTAATGTTATAGTGAGTACGGGTTGGTTGGACAGAGTCAAAAAATGTCATGGAATCTGTCAGCTAACAATTACTGGAGAGAAGCTTTCTTCTGACTGCGATGCAGCGAAGGAATACTTTTGAGTTTGAAAAAATGATAAGAGAGGGAAAGTACATATTCTCCCCAACTAATTTATAATGCTGACGAGACTGGCCTTAATTTTAGGGCATTGCCAACAAAGAGCCTGGCATCAAAAGCAGAAGACCATGCTCCTGGTTTTAAAATGTGCAAAGACCGTGTGAATTTATTAGTGTGCAGCAATGCTGTTGGTAATCATGAGCTGCCTTTAATGCTGATCGACAAATCTGCTAGGCCCAGACCTTTTAAAAACTGCAACACGAAGTCCCTGCCCGTATATTATTGCAACCAGAAAAAAGCACGGATTCTAACAAAAATCATTTGTCTCCCCATGCCCCATGCCCCTTTTGATTGATAACGCGCCATCTCACTCCGGCACTGAGGAACTGTGTGACGGAGAAATTCTGGTGAAGTTTTTGCCGCGTGAATGTCACACCACTTCTACAGCCGATGGACCGGGGTGTTCTGAAAACATTAAAACTGATTTACAGAAAACAATTTTTAAGAATGCTGATCCAAGATGATAGCATTCCTTTAGTGGACAAAATAAAAAGGACCAATGTGAAGGATGTCATTTATTGGGCCGCTGAGGCATGGCAGTATTTCACAAAATACTCTGAGAAAATCGTGGAGAAAAGTGCAGACATTTCTTAAATTTCAGGACAACCTAGTTGAAAATGAAGAGGAACATCTACTACAAATGATACAGACAATCCCCGGATGTGAAGAAGCTAGTGAAGGAATGTAGATGAGTCGATGGCAGCAGACAGGGCACATGTGTAGAACCTTACTGATGCTGATTTAGTTGCTGCTGTGACTCGAGACCAGGAAGAAGTGACAGTGAGCCTGAAAGCGACAAAGGAGAGCTGGTGCCATACATTGATGGAGCAGGAGCCCTTGACCTCGTGCTACGTTATTTGGAACAACAGCCCACTGCTACACCTGCCGATTTGATGTTTACGAGATGATGGCGCAACTATGCGGCATATAACAGATTGACTTCATTGTGCCAAAAAACAATGACTGAGTTTTTGTCATCTAAAAAGTAGGGATAAAATGTCCGCAGTATTTTAGTAAGTTTGACAGCTTTTCTTTCATTGTTATGCATTGTTTAACCCTAATGTTTTCTTGCCAATTTTTCTAATACGTGTATACTGTACTGTGTAAATTAAAATAGTGTGTATGTACAGCAGTTTACTGCTCAGTTTTCCATATTTAGACTAACATTTTTCATGTTCGGATTAACCGAACGTTCAGCTTCAGAAACTAGGGAACAAACATAACAGCAAGTGTTCCAAGTAATATATCACCTGTTGGACCGTAAATAGATAATAAAATCTCATGATCATTTACCTTGTTCAACCTAAATTTTGGTAATAATTTATAGAGAGAGAATTTTTACACTGCTTATATCAGTTTTTCTTTCACCATTTTTTCTTCAGCTTGAAAGGAAGTAGGGCAATTAATACATTAGCAGCACCTTTATCGTATTAAATTTGGAACTGAGGTAAATACTGCACATTGTTATTGAGTTTAAGCAGAAATTAATATTTATTTCACAAATTTGGGGTACAATAACACTTACCACCTCGGCACTATTTAACTCCGTATTTGTCTCCCTTCATCCTCACGAGTGTGTTTGAGAGGCCTACCTGTCCTTTTAATGCTCCCTGAATGTATCCCTGTTTACTTCCCAGGGAAGAAACAATAATTCTGAAAGCTAGAATAGTCATGTGTACTTTTACAGGGGATATCAATTAAGTTTTAATTATTATCTCAGCAAAATATTTTTTTTTTTTCGTGTACATGTCTTTATTTGTGGTATACATTGAAATCTCCATGCCACAGAAGCATAGCACATCACTAGAGGACCCAAAACATAATTACACTGCTCTCTAATAAAGTGGAGAAGTGGTTCATGCAGTGTGCTGCAGTACTATGTTGCAGTGTTTAACATGACTGCAAATGTGTCCTGTAATCACACAGAAGTTTAATTACATAATTTATTTGAGGTGAGAGTCAAAATTTCGGCAGTACTATAAGTTTGCCTTTTGTGGTCAAGTATCGGCCAGCAGTCATATCTCGTAATTTTATCATCGCTTACTCGGTCACTTTCTCATATTTTACTTTTTTATCTTCATCTTTCCCTCTGTCTCTTTTAGCCTTTTCCTGCCTCTTCTTCCAATTTCCCCTAATTCTCAATTGCAGAATTTTCTCCCTCTTCTCATTTATTGCCCTCTTAATCTGTATTTACTTCACACAGTGCCCTTTCCCTTCTGTCGTCTCCATGCCCATCTCTGATCTCCTCCCCTCCCGTCTTTGGCTGCCCCGTCCTCACTGCAGGTGTGTCCCTCTCAGTGAACTGCCCACGCTTTCCGACCTCTCCCTCTTTCTTCCCCGAGAAGGAATGAATGGCTCCGGAAGCCGAGTACAGTTGAGCTTACATTTAAATGCGTCTACCGCAGGTGTGGAATTATATGTCCTGAACATAACTACTAGCCACCCATTGTGACTTTTCGTAAATTTACAGTTTTCTCGAGTCAGTTTTAGGTTTGATACAGATAGCAAATTTCTCTGGCGAGGGTGTCAAATTGCTAATGTCTCCACAGCATCTCGCCGAGTGAGGGCACCTCACAGTGAAGACCGGGGACTGTATGCGGCAGGGGGACGGAACGGTGGTGTCGACACCGGGTCGCCGGTGCTCGACGAGAGTAGGCTGCCCGCTCCTTTCTTTGCTCAGACCCCCTTCTAATATCACACTGCCCGAGCAGTCGTCTAATTCGGTTGCAGACCCCTTTGTACATTTCGACTTATTTATTTTGAATGATTTCTCAAACTTTGATAAAATGCCTTCTTCTTCCTTTTTTTTTCCCCTCTCCCACATTTAATCGTGACACTGCTGGATTACAAAGCTTCTGCGTTATTTTCCTCAGACCCTTACCATTCTTCTTGATTTTGTGCTTCCATACTCTTTCTGTTATTGGGATAAAAATTAAATACATGTGTATCAAAATGGAAATTTACTTGAGAAAGCCATAAAATTATGAAACAAAGTTGCTTGCCAGTACTAAATTTTTGGCTTCCTGAAGGTAAGTTCACATATATTCATTTAATTCTAATTTGATCGGAATAGTAAATCGAGCTATCTGACTGCATGTTTGTTTTATTTATCCCGAGATAAAAGGACATAAAAATAGTATCAGCTCAAAACAAAATTTTGAAATCAGATTTTTTGTTCTGGGTTAGCAGTTTTCATTCACTGACTGTGTGTCTTTTAGTTCAGATAATTCTCCTCCATTCCATATAACGGTAACTACATAGTCTGCAAACCAGCACAAAGTACACAGCAGATTTGTACCAGTTATTATGATTTCTTCCCATTCCATTCACCCAAGGAACACGGGAAGAATGATTGTTCGGATACCTCTGTGCGTGCTGTAGTTATTCTAACCTTGTTCTCACAATCCCTGTGTGGGCAATACGTTGAGGGTTGTAGTATCTCCTCTAGAGTCAACATTTAAAGCCAGTTCTCGAAACTTTGTTAGTAGACCTTCCCGGGGTAGTTTACTTCTGTCTTCAAGAGTCTCCTAGTTCAGTTTACTCAGCATCGCTGTAACACTTTTCCTACAGGGCAGACAAACCTGTGACTATTCACGCCGCCCTTCTCTATAGTATTCAGTATGCCGTGCCAATCCGACCTGGTACAGGTCCCACACAGTTGAGCGGTGTTCCAGAGTGGATTGCACAAATGATTCACAAGCAATCTCCTTTCTAGACTGATTTCACTTGTCTAGTATTCCACTAACAAACCAATATCTACCACCTGCCTTGCCCACAACTGAGCCTATGTAATCATTGCATTTCATATCCCTATTAAGTGTTACACTCAGGTATTTGTATGAGATTGCCAAAAGGCACAATTTTACATTTCTGAACAGTCTTTGCATCACTGAATATTTATGCAGTTTCATTATAGACAAATGCATCACCTGTAAAATGTCTGAGGCTCCTATTAATATTTTTCACGAGGTCATTAATATACAATACGAACAGCAAGTGTCCCGACACACCTCCCAGGAGCACATCCAAAATCACTTCTATGTCCGACGACGAGCTCCATCCGGATAACGTGCAGTCTCCCCCCTACCGAAATGTCCCCAACCGTTCACAAATCTCACTCGATACCCTATATTGTCAATCTTTTGAAAGTAAGTGTAGGTGCGGTAACCGGTCGAATGCCTTTTTGAAATGGAGAAGCACTGCACCACCTGACTACCTCGATCCAAAGCTTTCAGTACGTCACGCGAGCAGAGTGCGACGTGGGCTTCAGTATTAGGGAAAGATTCAAAGGAATGACCTCTACGGATGAAACATGAAAATCGTAGTGGTCCACTACCGAAGCATTCACTAGAATGTCCCAGAGTTTGAAGCAGTCCTCAAAAGCAGTGGAACTCGCGTAATACTGGGTGCAGAAAGTACACTAAAATCCAGAGTTGATGTTGGTGATATTTTTGCATAAAATCGAGAGGGCAGGCGACTGAGAAATTGAGGTGGTGTTTTTGGCACAGTAGATGAGGACATCAGGTCCACCGAGAGAGAAATTGGAGTTGTGTGCGAGATAGTTTGGGAGAGACTCAGTGCCTGGACTGGATCCTTCTTTTGACTGTTGAGCTCGCCACAGTGACTGTGAGGCAGTTGCAGAGACAGTGACGAGTAAAGTGCAAAGGGCTGCTAAAACAGTTGGGAAGATTTCCATATTTAGGAAGGTAATTAAAGTGGTAGTTGTGTCATATCTCAAAGAGGAAGTCAAACTTTTATCTCTGGACAGGAGTGAGTAGCAGAACTTTGGCTAAAGCTTAAAACAATAATTGAACGTAAACCGGACAGATACGTACCTAGTAGAAGCGTTCGTAACGGGAGTGACCGTCTACGGTACAGGTGAGCAACTGGCAGCCCACAGCCGAGATCCGATCTGTGGTCGGTTTCAGTGCGGTCTGTGGAAGAGAGAGTGAGGCGTCCCCACGTATTCTGTCTGGGACACGTACTTCTGCCGACACTCGGCTCACCTCGAGTTGCGGCCCGTGTCGCAGACCGGTGAAAGTTTTACTTACACTGTGCGTAAGTGATGCCATTTCCTCTACGCTAGATTTGAATGGCAGAATGGAACACGTTTCCAGTCTGAGTAATTAATTTATTTAATATTACAGAGACAACTTGTGCCTATGTGATCAGTCTTCAAAAGTATTTTTGGGAAGAAAAAATAAAAAAATGAATAAAAAAGATAACAGCATGGATTCCAAAAACATAAGTCGTGCAAAACATAACTTGCTACGTTTTCACGAGATATACTGAAAGCCACAGATCGAGAAATCGGGTTCCGTACACCATCTCGATTTCCAAATAGCACTCGGCTCTCTACCACAGCAGCGTTTGTTAATAAAAATGCGATAATGCAGAAAACGAAACGAAATTTATGACTGGATTGAAGGTTTCTCGATAATGAAGAAGTGGCCCATTATATCACACGGAGAGTCACTGACAGAAGTAGTGGTGTGCACCAGGGAACTGTGTTGGGATGCTTGTTGTTTGTTCATGTTGTATATTAATGCCCTGGCAGACAATATTAGTAACAACCTCAGACTTTTCACACAAGATGTAGTTATCTGGGAATATAAACTACAAGAATGTTATATCAAATGTTGATAAGATTTCAAAATGGTGCAGAGATTGACAACTTGCTTTAAATGTTCAGAAATGTAAGGTTATATCTTACACAGAATTTAAAAAAATTATTCTCTTACGACTATAATATCAGCGAATAACAATTAGTATCAGCCAACTTTTACATACACCTGGGTGCTGGATGTAACAATGGAATGGTCACATAGCCTCAGTCATAAGTAAGGGAACTGCAGACTTCGTTTTGCAAGATACTGGGAAAAATGCAATTCATCCTAAAAGAGGACAGCTTACAAAGTACTCGCATGACACATCCTAAAACATAACTCGTGTGCGCGGGGCTACTGAACATAAACGAAGAAGGACAACACGAATTGTCACAGGGTTATTTGATCGGTGGGAGAGCCTCACAGAAATATTGGAAAACCAGAATTGGCTGTCTCTTGTGGATAGGTGCAAATTATCCCACAAAAGCCTACTTTCAAAATTGTAAGAAGTTAAGAATCTAGTGGTGTTCTTCTGGCCATTACATGTTGTTTCCTTAGAGACTGTGAAGACAAAATTAGACTGTGAGGTTTAAAACATTCACGGCATACAAATTGTTCCGTAACATTTAGGGGGGTGAACTGCCGGATGTCTGCAGCTACCTGCCACGATATTTCAGTGCAGTATCTTCTGGCCTTTTCGAGGTGAATCCCGGCGAAAAATGCAGTGAGCTCCTGTATTTCAGGCTGCCGGCACACTTGTTGTGTACCCAGCCAGTGTCGCAGAGAGCTGCACGACTGTGTACACTTATAATGCAACTCTTTTGCCGTGCACCCTCCGTGACGAAAGCTCGCCTCTCCGATACGGAATCGATTGTCTTCGACACTCCTATATCCGACAGTTCGTCGACGGTGGTGC
Organism: Schistocerca cancellata; assembly: GCF_023864275.1. NCBI lineage: Eukaryota > Metazoa > Arthropoda > Insecta > Orthoptera > Acrididae > Schistocerca > Schistocerca cancellata. The sequence goes on from NC_064637.1 coordinate 166,743,121, forward strand.
TCCAAAAGTTTGACATACGGGCTAACATTTTTGTTTTATTTATTACATCAAGTGACCAGTAGAAGTACGGTATTCGGCAATAGCAGACTAGCTCCAAGAAGGTGAGTGTGCTGGTAATGTTCTACATTGTGACCCCTACATCAAACTTTTGGAGCTGCAACCTCAACGAATCAGTGGAAATACGGCTGTCCGAGTTTCTTATCAATCGAGACGGTGGGTTCCATTTAAATCCTGCGTGAAATCCCGTCATATAAAAACTTTCTGCTCTGCGTAACTAACCTCATTCTGCTATTTTGCCGTGTGAAGAGGATAGATTTGATGTCAAAGAGGTGAGCTTTCGTCACAGAGTGCACACGACACAGTGCACAGACTCGCAACAGGAGTGCACCCGTTCGAACAGCGCTCGTGCAGCTCCGACTGTATACACCACGCGTGTGCCGGCGGGAGCTCGGTGCAGTTTTTATAAGTATTCACCTGAAGACGGTCGGAAGACTTGTCATCGAAATATTGTGGCAGAAATTTGCAGACATCTGGCAGTTTGCTCAAAATTTTACGGAACAAAATTAAACTAATCGAAACACGTAGAGAGGCATTTGAGTAGACAGTTTTACTGTGCTCCGTATGTGATCGGAATGGGAAGGAAGCCTAATGTACGGTACTGTGCTTTGTAGCACTGCCACGGTGATAACAGTGCTGTGCGGAGTATGTATGTAAATACAGGTTTCAATTTTTCCTTTGGATTTTTTCCACCAGTTGTATTCGTAAATTAGTGAACTTACAGAAAGCTTTAATTTTGCAGGAAATAATTTATGTCATTTACACTAATAAGCCAGAACATTGTGACCACTGACCTACTGTCGACGTAAACCCGTCCGAGTGATAGTAGCGTCACCTGGCGAGGAACGACTGCTAGTCAGACACGGGCACAGTGCGCGTACTACCGGTGAGCGTGCCGTCCGAGTTTGGCGGAGGGCAGATCGTAACGGCCCGGAGGCTCGGCACGAGCGCTTCGGAAACTGTGCGACTTCTCGAGTTTTCGACGAGAGCTGTGGTGAGTGTCTTCGACGTGTAATGAAACCGAGGTGAAACCGCATCTGGATGTCATCGGTTTGCACGGCCACCCCCTCATTACAGATGTCGGACAACGTAGGATGGCCGGACTGGTAAAACAGACAGGTGGCAAACTTTGGCGGAACTAGCGTCAGACGTTAATGCTGACAGAGTACAAGTGTGTCGGAACACACAGTGCACCGAACACTCGTAATGACAGGGCTCCACAGCCGACAACCAGTCCACGTGCCAGTGTTAACGTCACGACGACGTCAGCAACTACGACTGAAATGGGCACGTGACTGTCGACACTGGATGTCTGCCCGGTGGCAGAGTATTGCACCGCTTGGCGAATCCCGATATCTCCTTCATCGTGTCAGTGGGAGAGCACGAAACTATCCTCTTCCAGGGGAACAGCTCATTAACACCTGTATTGCGGGAGGGAGACAAACTCTGTGATCCTCTGGGGAACATTTGTGTAGGAATCCACAGATCCAGTGGGACTCGTGCGAGACACCGTGACGGCCGAGAAGTATCGTACACCGGTTTCAGATGACGTATACCCCTTATTGACGATCGTGTTTCGTGACGGTAGTGGTCTGGTACCGTGCACTAACGTCACGGACGTCGAAGACCTCTGGAGGTCTCCGCACCGTACGCTGTGGCGGCACGCGCCTCCGGGCCCGCATTTAGTGTGAAGGTGCCGCAGTGGAACACGTGATTCCAGCGGCCAATAACTGCACCCTCGATAGAGTATTTGAGCGCTCGCCTCTTACTCGGCCGGCAAGTCTAATCTCGTGTTCGTCTTCGGACACGTCGCCTCGCATTAGACAGCTTACTTACTTTCTCGTTCAGTGTACGAGTGGACGTGGTCGTCAGGTTTTCTCGTGACTCCGTCGTTACGATCTGGTCGTCGTCCGTTCCGTCCTCCGTGGGTCGTGTCCGTCCTCTCCCGTCGTGTAGTCGTCCGCGGGCCGCTCCGCGGGTCCCGCCGCGCTTTCCGTAACTTCGACTCCCCGACCGTTCCGGTCGCAGTTACGACAAGTGGCATTTTTTTAAATGACACGAGGCCAGGAATGTGGTGGGTGGCTCGAGGAAGTCAGTGGTGAGTTCCAGTTGACGGTTCGGTGCCCCATCTCACCAGATCTGATCTCGAACACATCAGGGATGTGATCGAACGTGGCAACAGAGTTCGTCACCCTCCTTGTGGAATTTGTGGGAATTGGGTGACTCGTGTGTACAAATGTGGTGTCAACTCGCTCCAGCGACTCGGGAGGCGAGGCCCCACCGCTCCCGTGCCGTGATGCGTCGCCACTGTTACGTGTGCCGAGATGGACGTACTGGCTGTTAGGTGGTCGTCATGTTCTGGCTGATGGGTGTATATTTTTAAGATAGATGGTCCTACCCTGACACGTGAGAGGAGCACACTGGACTGCAGCTTTAATTGATAGTGGAGCTGCTTCTGTGGGTCAGCCATTGAGTATGAAGAATCAGTATTTTTTAGTGCTGTAATATCTGGGTGTGTATATATATAATCTTTGTGTATCATAGTTAGCTAATTTTACATAGGATTACATTCTTGCATTTAATTTTTTTGCAGCTCAAAGCAATGTCAGACAGATTTTGAGGAAAGTGGTAAATGCTGCCCATTGATTGATGGTAAGTTTTACTCACTTTCTGTTATTTATGTTTTGAACCATCCATTACTACATTATAAAACAGCCAAACTCTCTAGTTTTAAATCGTGAAAAAGAGGAATTTTTTTAACATCTATTATAAACCTTAAGGGTTAGGAAGAGTGTTCTGAAGGTGTCTGTCTGTAGTACAGCCTCACAGGCGATAAGCAGTTCGGGCGAAAAGAGATTGTGACCTTTTGAAATGTGCGACTACAGAAGAATACTGAAGTTCGACTGTGGGTAGACTGAATGTTCGGTGAGGAGATATAGAATCGAATTGGAGAAAAAAGAAATTTATGGCACAACTTGACTAAAAGGAGGGGTCAGTTGGTAGCATACTTCCTGAGGCATGAAGGTATCATTAATTTGGTAACGGAAGGAAGTAAAAGGGGAAGAAATTTGAGAGGAAGACCGAGACTTGTATGCGGTACGCAGAATCGAGGGGATGTGGGTCGCAGCGGTTACGCGGAGATGAGGCTCGCCTAGGATAGGCTAGTTTGAAGAGCTGCAGAGTGAAGACCACGAGAACAACAAAAAGTGCATAAAGTAAAATGAAACAGATTCTGCACATAAAATCTCAATCTGTATTAATTTTACAGAGAGTATATATATCCATCAGCAGCAGACAGGATATGACACAATTTAGATATTCTACTATCTACTATCAAACATCTTCCTTTTAGAACCACAGTGAAAAAAGAATAAGATGGGATTGTCACGCCCTGTCGAGGAAAAGAGTACCGGAGGCAGATCGCGAGTGGGTTAGCACGGTGTTTGAGGCAGTGGACTCGCATTTGGGACAAGTGTACCTCAAATACCTGACCGAGCATCCAGATATCAGATTTTTGTGGTTCCCGTAAATCGATCACGGTGACTGTCGAGAGAGTTCCTTCGAAAATAACACACCGGGGTTTTTGCCCTGCTGTTATTCTGCCCGAGCTCGTGCGCCACCTCGCAATAGTCTGATTGCCGATAGCTCACTCCACCTCAGTCTTCCTCCATTTTCGTGAGCTCGGACAGGATGTCGGTGGTTAGGGGAGGCTCCAGGAAATATGTCGTTAACAACTTTCCGAAAGAACTGATTTGGTGTTTACATTAAGGAACTTACGAGACACTGCAGGGAACCTAAATCTGAATAGTGGGAGAGGGGTTTGAAACTGGTAGACTGTATATGTGAGTCTGATGCCTACCACTGTGTCGCATCACTCGTTTGTAACTGATGAGGTAGCAGATCTAGAAGTATGGTGAGGAGTACGAGACATAGTCTGTAACTTTGAACTGTTACCTATAATAAATGAAGTTATGCAATTAATTTTCTATTACAAACTTTCTGGGTGGTTAGATCTGTGTGTCTGATCTAGGACAGTGATTGTACCAGCTGACCTATAGTGTGCACAAAATGCTGTGGCTGCCAGATGCACTGTCAGGTGGGAAAGCATGGAGAGAGCACCAGTGGCGGGTGGTCGCTCAGAGCGCTGTAGGGGAAATGCCGAGTGCTGGAGGGCAAGTGTCATTTTAAACTGAAGCGGACACTCACGTTTTTTGAAAATATTAAGTCGGTCCCCTCCACATCCGCACATGCTTGCTGACCATTCTGCTTTCATTAATATCTAACAAAAAAATCCACTGAAAATGCATCAATTTATTTTCGCCTGCACATTAACCATTTGTAACTTTTAGAGTAGTCATTCCAATCCCGGGAGCGGAAAGACTTACGTTAGGGGGAAAAAGGACAGGTATACACTCGCGCGCGCGCGCACACACACACACACACACACACACACACACACACACACACACACACACACATATATCCATCCGCACATACACAGACACAAAAAAAAGGACAGGTATACACACACACACACACATATCCATCCGCACGTACACAGACACAAGCAGACATTGAAAATGTCAGTCAAGGCGGAAGTAAAGAGACAAAGATGTTGTTGAAAGACATCTCTGCCCAAACTCTTTGCCTTTACAAATGTCTGCTTGTGTCTGTGTATGTGCGGATGGATATGTGTGTGTGTGCGAGTGTATACCTGTCCTTTTTCCACCCTAAGGTAAATCTTTCCGCTCCCAGGTTTGGAATGACTCCTTACCCTCTCCCTTAAAACCCACATCCTTTCGTCTTTCCCTCTCCTTCCCTCTTTCCTGATGAAGCAACGGTTTGTTGCAAAAGCTTGAATTTTGTGTGTATGTTTGTGTTTGTTTGTGTGTCTATCAACCTCCCAGCACTTTTGTTTGGTAAGTCTCATAATCTTTGTTTTTAGATATATATATATATAATAGAGGGAAACATTCCACGTTATATATAAACACAAACACACACACACAAAATTTCGAGCTTTCGCAACCGCCGGTTGCTTCGTCAGGAAAGAGGGAAGGAGAGGGAAAGATGAAAGGATGTGGGTTTTAAGGGAGAGGGTAAGGAGTCATTCCAATCCCGGGAGTGGAAAGAGTTACTTTACAGGGAAAAAAGGACAAGTATACATTTGCGCACACACACACATATCAATCCACACATATACAGACACGGCAGAAGTTTAAATATGTCTGCTTGTGTCTGTATATGTGTGGATGGATATGTGTGTGTGTGCGAATGTATACCTGTCCTTTTTTCCCCCTAAGGTAAGTCTTTCCGCTCCCAGGATTGGAATGACTCCTTACCATCTCCTTTAAAACCCACATCCTTTCGTCTCTCCCTCTCCTTCCCTCTTTCCTGATGAAGCAACGGTTTGTTGCAAAAGCTTGAATTTTGTGTGTATGTTTGTGTTTGTTTGTGTGTCTATCGACCTGCCGGCACTTTTGTTTGGTAAGTCTCATCATCTTTCTTTTTAGATATATTTTCCCCACGTGGAATGTTTCCTTCTATTATATATATAATTATAGTATATTATATATATAATAGAAGGAAACATTCCACGTGGGAAAAAATATATCTAAAAACAATGATGATTTGACTTACCAAACGAAAGCGCTGACACGTCAATAGACACACAAACATACACACAAAATTCTAGCTTTCGCAACCAACGGTTGCCTCGTCAGGAAAGAGGGAAGGAGAGGGAAAGACGAAAGGATTTGGGTTTTAAGGGAGAGGGTAAGGAGTCATTCCAATCCCGGGAGCGGAATTCGCAACTGCCGGTTGCTTCGTCAGGAAAGAGGGAAGGAGAGGGAAAGATGAAATGATGTGGGTTTTAAGGGAGAGGGTAAGGAGTCATTCCAATCCCGGGAGCGGAAAGAGTTACTTTACGGGGAAAAAAGGACAGGTATACATTTGCACACACACACATATCCATCCACACATATACAGACACGGCAGAAGTTTAAATATATCTGCTTGTGTCTGTATATGTGTGGATGGATATGTGTGTGTGTGCGAATGTATACCTGTCCTTTTTTCCCCCTAAGGTATGTCTTTCCGCTCCCGGGATTGGAATGACTCCTTACACTCTCCCTTAAAACCCACATCCTTTCATCTTTCCCTCTCCTTCCCTCTTTCCTGACGAAGCAACCGGGTGTTGCGAAAGCTCGAAATTTTGTGTGTGTGTTTGTGTTTTTTTATTGTGCCTATCTACCAGCACTTTCCCGTTTGGTAAGTCATGGAATCTTTGTTTTTAATATATTTTTCCCATGTGGAGGAAACATTCCACGTGGGAAAAATATATCTAAAAACAAAGATGATGAGACTTACCAAACAAAAGCGCTGGCAGGTCGATAGACACACAAACAAACACAGACATACACACAGAATTCGAGCTTTCGCAACCCCTGGTTGCTTCGTCAGGAAAGAGGGAAGGAGAGGGTAAGATGAAAGGATGTGGGTTTTAAGGGAGAGGGTAAGGAGTCATTCCAATCCCGGGAGCGGAAAGACTTACCTTAGGGGGAAAAAAGGACAGGTATACACTCACACACACACACACACACATATCCATCCGCACATACACAGACACAAGCAGAATTTGTAAAGGCAAATAGTCTCTGCCCAAACTGAAAGAGTGTTTAGCGAAAATTTTTCTCCGTTTGAAAATCTTTGCAGATGCCTCTTTTGTACTTTACATTCTGCACAGAAATTAAGTCATCTTAGATTTAAAAATCTAGTCAATTGCCGTGTTTCATTTCTGACTGTATCACTATTAGGCATAAGAATAATACGAATATAAACATTACACGATATGTATATTCTTCCACGTTTGCTGCTGTCTCACTCTAGTTTTGTAGTTCATTAGGCAGACAGGATTTAAATGAGATAGCAGCAAACACGAAAGAATGCATGGCAAAATGTTTATATTCGTATTATACTTATGGTGAAGTGAATACTGCATGTGATTCACAATTCATAATAGTTCCTATTAGCAACCATCTCTTCTCACAGGTAGGAAAAAATTCAGAACATAGAGTTGGCGATATTGACAAACATCCCAAAGAGTCTTGCCAATCGGATTTTCGTAGTACATTGAAATGCTGCTACATTCGAAGATGAACAATATGGAATTTGTATTTACTTTGTTGGATAATTTATGAAAATGCAGTGGTCCAAACTTGAGGCAGAGAAAAAAGCTCGTCTTCCACCTCTTTTTACTGACGCAGAGGTTTTGGTGCCAGTATATATCTTTGTGCCTGCAAAGCATGCCTGTGTAGCTCTACATATATTCGACGGCAGAAGTTAGTTGTTGCAGCACCTATGAACATTTTTCAGAACTTCCGCTTACTTTGCACTCGATTCTAAGCCGCAGGAGGTTTTTTGGATTACATAAACCGGGATAAAAAACAGCTTAGATTTGAGTAAATACAGTATAAGTAATTCCTTTAGTCATACAGTGGTATATCATTAATACATTTCTTCCTGCCCACACAGCTCATGTACACGGACGGTGAGGTCCAGCGGAGGCTTCTGTGGCCGTAGTGATGACAGTATTCTGAGATCGGAGCATGAGCTTTTCGAGCTGATTTTGCCTGGGTAGGTCTAGCTCCCGGAAAGGGAGGGATGTGATCCAGATGATGTTACAGTGAAATTTGGGATTTCCGATCAGGGTGCCAGGTCGCAGATGCCCGTGTGCGAGTGACGTTCGGCAGGAGTAGCTCGGTGAGGGCTCTGTGTTGACAGAGTGAGATCGGGTGGAGAATAAGATTTGCAGGTGATAGCTGTGGTAAAGCCATTTAGGAGAGGTGGGGTGGACACCATAATAGGAACAGTTTGTGGGACAGAGTTTTATCAGAGAAACTTCTTTATATTGACAAGGCTTTTGCGAGCAAGTACCGGTGAGGAAGGAGGGCTCGCAAAATAACGGTTGTGGCATGACGTCGACAGAGGGCAGAGGGAAGGAAGATGAAAATATATTATTAAAGTACTAAATAAAAATGGCAAAATAGAAATAAATTTTAATAATCATCAGGATAAAGCATTACAAATGCAATTGAGAAACAAAGCAAAAGATCAAGTGTATAATTGTCAGATATCAAAGATGAGAAAACAAGTTTCATAGTGAAATGAATCAGAGTCTCGGATTATGAACAGCACAGTGGCATAGTGTAAGGGACTGTGATATGTAGGTTTGAAGCCAGCTATTTAGATTTGTAGATTTGAGGCCAGAAAATGCAGGGAGGTAGTGCTGTGTGGTGCAAAGAATAGAATTAATGGTTTCTGTGAGTGTATGTTTGTGTATTGGGGGGGGGGGGGGGATACGAGAGTGAGGTCTATATCCACATCCATACTCTGTGAAGCGGATGCGGATGGCACGATACATTTTGGGGTTTCTTTCTGTTCAGTTCATGTATCAAGTGTGGGACGAATGCTCTGAGTGGGATGTAGTTAGTACGAGGTGCATTCAAGTTCTAACACCTCTGATTTTTTTTCTCCGGACTGGAAAGAGATAGAAACATGCACATTGTTTTAAAATGAGGTCGCGTTCATTGTCAATACGTCCCAGAGATGGCAGCACCGTACGGCAGATGGAATTTTACTGCCAGCAGCGAGAATGAGAACTGTTTTAAATACTTAAAATAGCGACGTTTTCCTTACTTGAACAGCGTGCAATCATTCGTTTTCTGAATTTGCGTGGTGTGAAACCAATTGAAATTCATTGACAGTTGAAGGAGACATGTGGTGATGGAGTTATGGATGTGTCGAAAGTGTGTTCATGGGTGCGACAGTTTAATGAAGGCAGAACATCGTGTGACAACAAACCGAAACAACCTCGGGCTCGCACAAGCTGGTCTGACAACATGATCGAGAAAGTGGAGAGAATTGTTTTGGGGGATCGCCGAATGACTGTTGAACAGACCACCTCCAGAGTTGGCATTTCTGTGGGTTCTGTGCACACAATCCTGCATGACGACCTGAAAATGCGAAAAGTGTCATCCAGGTGGGTGCCACGAATGCTGACGGACGACCACACGGCTGCCCATGTGGCACGTTGCCAAGCAATGTTGACGCACAACGACAGCACGAATGGGACTTTCTTTTTGTCGGTTGTGACAATGGATGAGATGTGGATGCCATTTTTCAATCCAGAAACAAAGCGCCAGTCAGCTCAATGGAAGCACACAGATTCACCGCCACAAAAAAAAATTTCGGGTAACCGCCAGTGCTGAAAAAATGATGGTGTCCATGTTCTGGAACAGCAAGGGCGTAATCCTTACCCATTGCATTCCAAAGGGCACTATGGTAACAGATGCATCCTACGAAAATGTTTTGAAGAACAAATTCCTTCCTGCACTGCAACAAAAACATCCAGGAAGGGCTGAGCGTGTGCTGTTTCACCGAGACAACGCACCCGCACATCGAGCTAACGTTACGCAACTGTTTCTTCGTGATATCAACTTTGAAGTGATTCCTCATGCTCCCTACTCACCTGACCTGGCTCCTAGTGACTTTTGGCTTTCTCCAACAATGAAAGACACTCTATGTGGCCGCACATTCACCAGCCGTGCTGCTATTGCCTCAGCGATTTTCCAGTGGTCAAAACAGACTCCTAAAGAAGCCTTCGCCGCTGCCATGGAATCGTGGCGTCAGCGTTGTGAAAAATGTGTACGTCTGCAGGGCGATTACGTCGAGAAGTAACGCCAATTTCATCGATTTCGGGTGAAAAGTTAATTAGAAAAAAAAATCGGAGGCCTTAGATCTTGAATGCACCTCGTATAACATATGTATCAAGTTTGGGACGAATGCTCTGAGTGGGATGTAGTTAGTATAACATTGACTCTGCAGTCCCTGCAGGAGTGCTATGTAGAGGGTTGTAGAATATTGCTTCATTCTTCACTTAATACTTGTTTTTGAAATTTTGCACATGGGCTTAAATGGGATTGTCAGCATCTGTCTATGGACATCTATTACATCTGGTTTTTCAGCATTCCTGAGACACTGTCTCATGGCTCAAACAGACCCTCGATCTTTCTCTTCTCTGCATACATTCGATATACCCTCTCTGTCCTCTTCGGTACATGTTACACGCACTCCAGCAGTATTCTAGCTCGAATTTTGTATGCAGTCCTCCGCGAGTCCTGTCCGCTACGGATCCCGTATCACGTGATGAAACTCCGGAAGAGTGTAATATAGGCAGTGTTTCTAAAAGATTGTAAGTGTTCTGCCAATAAAACATAATCTTTGGTTTATCTTTCCTGTAACATTTTCTATATAATGCTTCCAGTGTAAACTGTCCATAATTGTAATCCTAAGAATTTAGTTTAATCAATAACCTATAAATTTGTGTTATTCATCTTTTAACTGAAATTTAACATATTCTTTTTAGTACTCGTGTGGAGGATCTCAACTCATTTTATCGTTCCGGGTCAAGTGCCATTTTACTCGCCATGCAAATATCTTGTGTAAACCATTTTGCAACTTCTTTTGATCTTCTGATGATTTTACTAGACAGTAAATGACAGCATCATCATCCCACAAACAATCTAAGAGGGCTACTCAGATTGTCTCTTGAATCGTTTGTATGGACCAGGAATTGATTCCAGTTGTGACTCAATGATATTGTAGGTAGGATACTGCTTTCCTCCGTTTTGTGAAGTGCACAATTTTACGTTTCTCAGCTTTTAGAACAAGTTGGCAGTCTCTACAACAGGTAGAATCGTATCGAGATCTGATTGAATCGTTTAGTTTTCTTAGGGCACTACCTCATAGGTAACAGAATTGTATGCGAGAGCTCTGAGGCTATTATCAATAGGTCACCGACATACGACACGAGCAGCGAGGCTCCCGACACGCTCCTCTGGTGCGATCCTGAAGTTAATGCTAAACCTGACAGGTTCTCCAGCTGAGACGTCATGCTGCGTCCTCCCTACCTTTTGGCGTAGTGTGCTAGTGATTACAGAGACCACGGTTTACAGGCTTGTTTTTGAGCAGACCTGACACCAGAGGTGGGATATGCTTCTTGACTGTGTGTGCTGTGAATATGGTTTGGTGAACCTTTTTGTCTATCCACTTATCTTTTCGGTTAATATTATTGTTCTATCTTTGTGCACAGCTGTAAAGGTTAAGGTGTCTACACTTTTGAAGCAGTTTCTGCTGTCACATATTGTATTAAATTTCCTGTATGTCTGTGCTTCCCAACAATTCTACTCTGCAGTACAATAATGCTCAAAGACTGCACGATATCCCAGCTGCCAACGGGCACGTACCGATAGAACTTCGGTACAGAAAGGCACCGAAACACTCTCGAACCTGTCGGTCGAGTCTCACTGTGATGACTGCACTTTTATTTGCAACTAAACGTACTCTGGCCACTTCTGTGGACGAGTATTATATGAGCACCGCTCAGAAAATATACCTTTCTGATCACTTTTGCTGGACTTATTCTTCTCGTTTCGATGAGTACTACTACATCTCAAAATGTTCAATCCTTTTCTTGTTAAACACCACATGTACTGAGGAAATATAAAGGCAGATGAGTAAATACAGGCTTACAACAGTACACAGTTTTCTGTTTTCATGTATACTGAAGCTGAATTTGACTGTGATAGTTAAACTGCAAATGTTCCCTGTAACTAGTAATATCGATGCTGTTAATTCGTGGTGATCTGAGATTTTCGTGTAGAAAACTTCAGTAGAATGTGTCAGAAAACTGCACTAGCCTTTTGGTCTATGATGTTGCTGTTTTCCTAATATCAGCCCCTCAATTTCTCACCCTCACTAGTACCCAAATGCACACGTCCAGCACAGCCACTACGTCACTGGACATCCACCAGCCACCAAACTGGAGGGGAGGAGGAGGGAGGGTGAATTCAGGTGACAGCTTCCGGGGTAGACCTAACGTTCCGAATGTAAGGCTCGTAAGCAGAAAGGTGCTAAGAAGCAGGTAAATTATATGCTCAGCTACTAGAACCTTTCTGTAATGTACAAATACAATAGTAATGGTATGTAGCACTATACGGTCACATCAGTTGAAGCAGGTGTCGTGAACTGACAAAGAAAGAGCACGAGAAGTGAGTAGCAGGGAACGCCAATGGCGGACTGCAGTTCGGCAGACGATCTCTAGGAAATAGTATCGGTGCCTACAAAAGAGGTCTGGTATACGGAACCCCTTTGCGATCCACTCTCGAATACCGGTGGAGTATTTGGGATCCCCACCGGGTCACATTAAACGAACATGTGGTAGCCTTTCGAAGGCACATCGTTACATCTGATACTGGACGGTCCGGTCAGTGTAAGAATGTTACGGAAATGCTCTGTCGGCTTAGATGTGAATCCTTGGAGGGAAGAACATGATCTTTTAATGAAACTACTTTCAGAGAGCTTAGATAAGCAGTTTTGTGACAAGACTGCAGAACGATTTTGTCCGCTCCGGCAGTTACCTCGTACGAGCAAAAAAGTGAGGGAGGTCGGGACTCGTGTAGAAGCAAACAGCCGATCATTTTCCCTCTGTCCACCTGTGAGTGGAACAGGAGAGGTGTCAACTGCCAAATAATCCCTGCGAGATCTGCAAAAATTTTTGCACCAGGCAGTGAATTTTTTTAATACAAGGTAAATGTTCTTGAACCAAAACCAAACACCAGGCAGTGAATTTTTTTAATACGAGGTAAATGTTCTTGAACCAAAACCAAACAGTAGTTAATGTATTACACATCAGAACAGTCGATAATGTTTTCATGCAGCATGAGAAGTAGTGGCAGTAGGCAGTGTGACAGTGGAAATCCACCTCGATTCTTGTTTACCTAAAGTAGCTTTGAAAATATGCATTTCAATTAAAAAAAAAAAACCTCTGACAAATGAAAATTTTGTTCTGTTTTTAGTGGCAAATGATCTAATAGCTGCTGACATTCATTGTGACATTTGTACTGTATGTGGACTAAATGTGACGGTCATTTGTCAGAAACGGAAAAGATGAATTTTGATGATGATGGCAGAAGTGACCCTCTGTGTTTGTAGACAGCAACAAATTGGAATAGAAAATTAACAAAAAAATCATGAAGCTACCATACAATGCATGGCAGAGAGTACCTTGTATTACTACAAACCATTTATTTTCCTGTTCCATTCACAAATAGATCACAGGAAAAACAACAATCTATATGTTCCTGTTCAACTACTCAGATGAAATGTAAGTTGATGGCAGCAGAATCATTCTGCAGTGAGCTGCAAATGCCAATTCTCTAAATTTTCCCACTAATGCTGTACAAAAAGAACATCATCTTCCTTCCAGGGATTGTCATTCGAGTTCACAGAGCATCTTCGTAATACTCACTTGTCGATCGAACCTACCGGTAACAAATCTGGCATCTCACCTCGGAATTGTTTCGATGCCATCCCGTGATCTGCCATGTCGGGGACCTAGGCACTTGAGCAGTACTCGAGAATGGGTCACATTAGAGTTCTGCAAGCCGGTGTCTTTATGAGGTACACTTTCCTAAGATTCTCCCAATGAACCGAAATCGATCACTCACAATCCTACTACCATTCTTACATGTTCGTTCCATTTCAAATCACTTTGAAGATTACACCTGGACATTTAGCTGATGTGACTGTGTCGAGCAACGAACCACTAATATTGTATTAAAAAATCACAGAGTTGTTTTTTCCTGCACATCTTCATTAATTAACATCTTTAAATATTTAGAGAAATCTACCATTCATCACACCAAACAGAAATCCAGTCTAAATCATCTGGTATTCTCATACAGTGACTCAATGATGACGCTTTCACATACACTACAGTGTCGTCACCAAAGACTCACAGATTGCTGCTCGTCGTGTCCGTCAGATCATTTTTGATCGATCCTCTCGCACTTCCCTAGAGCACTCCTGACGATTCCCTCGTCTCTGACGAACACCGGCTGTCGAGGATAACATTCTGGACTACTAGATAAGAAGTCTCTGAGCTACTCATATATTTAGGAATCTTAATACGTATGCCCAGACCACCGTGAACAGTCTCCAGTGGAACACACTTTCCAGAAATCTAGGAATGTGGAATCTGCCTGTTGCCCTCCATTCGTGTCTTGCAGGATACGGTGTGAGAAAAGGGGGAGCGAGTTTCACGTGAGCAATGCTTTCTGAGTCTGTGCTGATTTGTGGACAGGAGCTTTCCTGTCTCAAGGAAATTTATTTTATTCAAGCTCAGAAAATGTTACAGAATCTTGCAGCAAGTGGACGGTTTGGGATATTGGTCTGTAATTTTGCGGGTTTGTTCTCTGACCCTTCTCATACACAGGAGTCGCCTGCTCTTTTTTCCTGTCACTCAGGACTTGGTGCCCGGTGAGAGTTTCACGATAAATGTGAGCCAATGCCGTAGAGTACGCTCTGTAAAACCGAATTGGAGTTCTGTCTAGATCTGATGTCTTATTAATTTTCAACTCTTTCAGTTGCGTCTCTATGCCACGACATCTGTGTGATGATCAGTCAACAGTATGTTTGTACGATCTCCCTGTGTGAATGATTTTGTAAATGCAAAATTTAAAACTTCAGCTTTCTTTTTGCCATTTTCTGTTGCCACACCAGACTGTCAACAATCAGGCACTTGTGAGTAAACAGTTAGGATACCACTTGTTTTTTTGGCAACCAGTATTGTACTTTTACATAATGATGTTTGTCCACACGCTGCCTGGCAGACATAGCTCAGTCCCTAACTCTTTGCGTCTTACGGAGAACTCGAAGAACTTGCTGCAGTCTCAAGTGGAACAGTGGTCACGTATAAAAGTAAAACAAAGTTACAGCTTCAAGATTCGTAGATTAAATACACTTTAATTATTCCAGTATTTTACTTACAGTCTTATGGAGGTTTCTTTCTGGGCAGGCCTTTGTGGAATTGCTTCAATCTGATCACATATTCATTGTGTAATATGGTAATGGAAGACCCTGCTGGAATCTAAGTAGAGGTAAGAACTCACTAAGAGAATTTCTACTGTGTTACCACAGGAACATTAACAAGACTTGCCTTGCAAGCTTTTTGATGAATGCTTCTTCAGGGCTATAGATTACACACACAGCACACACCCACACCCACACACAACACACAAGTAATGTTTATTCCAGTCAGTGGCTAATTTGGTAATTCTGAAAGTTCTCTTTTTCTGTGCATCTCTCTCTCTCTCTCTCTCTCTCTCTCTCTCTCTCTCTCAGAGGGGGGGGGGGGGGGGGGTGTTGGCCACATACTCACATTTCATCACCATCTGCATTTGTACAAGAGAAGTGCAGAACAGTGCTACAAGGAAACATCCCATAGTAATAGAATTCTGAAAGTACAAAAGGGTAAAGTGTAACGTCTGTGTTTCAGTGAATCGCGTATTACTACACCACAATACCCACAAGAAAAGAGGACAGACAACTGCATTGGAAGTGGATCACGTGCCAAATAATCCGTGTGGACCTCCCAACTCTTCAACACCAAATCCTGCTGGCAGCCCCAAGGTCTCGGCTCCTTTCGACAGTGCCCGTCTGCGCGGACAGGTCCGTCCTCCCGGCCCCAGGTCTCCGAACGAGCAGCGCCCGCTGCCGGATCTCCAGCAGGTACGTCACCATCTGTTCCTTCTTCTGTTGACCACATTTATATCATTATTGATTTCTGCATTGGCCACAAGCTGCTGTGACTGTTGTAAGTGGATTGTTCAGTTTACAAAAATCGTAAAGAAACACAGTGACAAACCTAGAAAATGTCAGTCCCTCGAATCCAGTAACAAACGTCTTCGCAGCCTTCACCGTCCATTTCCCTGGTTTAATTTCCAGAGCCTGTTCCCTGGTCTGTCAGTCAGTTCCCCTGTCTCTAACACACTGTTTCTCCATTGCTCGTCGTGTCAGTGTCATATTTCAAATCGTTGAAGCATTAAGAAGTCCCTGCGTCAATGCCACAGTGCTAATACGAGGGCTGTTCAAAAAAGTACGACCCTATTTTTTGAATTGTCAGAACTGACAGTGGTATCGGAGCCCCCGTGCTCTCTCTGTTTGTAGGCGTACACAGTGTGCCTGCCCAATTTCTTTTTTCGACGACTGCAGAAACAGCCGGTCACCGGCTAGCCGTTGACAAGTGAATGTCAGATTTTGTGATGTGGTAAAATGTCAGAAAAAGTGGAACAGTGTTATTGCACCCAGTTTTGTTTTACGCTTGGCAATTATCGAGTTGAAACAATCTGCAAGATTCGGTAAGTGTTTTGGGACAGAGCAATAGGGACCACACGGACAGAGAGATGCTACCACTAATTGGAAGACAGCCGCTCATCAGTGAAGAGTGAAGCACTTTCAGGTTCCTCAACATCCACAAATGAGGTCGTTATTCACAACGTAAGAACCTCGGTGAAGCAGTATAGATGAATGACGGTCGAAGAACTTTCGGACGAGTTTAAAATTAGTATCAGATCCATTCGTTCCATTTTTAACACAATATTTTGACGTCAGGAGGTTCTCAGCTAAATTTCTGCCGAAGTTGCTTACGAGTGAGCAGAAACGACGACTTCATTCCGAGATGGCACAGGGTGTGGATACTTTAACATTAATCCTGACTTTCTTAACACAGTGATCACTGGCAGTGACTTCTGTGATTACAGATAAAACCCAGGAACAAAGTTCCAGTCATCACGACGGAAGCATCCGTCATTCCTGAGACCCAAAAAGTGAGGCAGGTCCGCAACAGTGGGAAAGTCGTCTTGACCGTTGTTGTTGCTCCCTCACAAGTACACCACAGAAGCTGATACTGTCAGTAATGAGTACTCCCTAGAGTTTCTGTGTCGACCCCGTGAAGCGGTGAGGCGTAAATGGCCGGACCAGTGGGTGCCGAACAGTCGGCACCTCTACAACGATAACGCACCCACTTGTCGTTCTCAAATAATTCGGACTTTTTGCCCAAACGTGACATGGCTACGGTTTGCCAGCCTCCCTATTCCCGTGACCTAGAACTAAGTGACTTCTGGCTTTTTCTAAACTGAAAAATACTCTGAAAGAGACTAGACTTAAGAACAGGAAAGACATTACACAGAATTCGACCTAGGAGCTGAGCACCAAACTGAAAGTGACTTTCTGATGATGGTTCCAGCAGTTGTAGCGGTATTATGAGGGTGGTTTGAAAAGTTCTCGGAACCACCACGACAGGTCAGCACTAGCGCAATGAGTTGTTCACGTGATATTCGTTGGACTGTTGCCTGTAAACACCTGCCACATCACTGCTCTCGGAAGAGAGCTGTGGCGGTGACATGGCTCTGTTGTTGTTCCTGCATAGTGATTAGCAAAGATGGAAAAAAAAATTAGATTCGAGCAGTGATTAAGTGATTTCCAGAATCCACTGGGGGGGGGGGGGGGGGACTCTGCTCCTTCATATTCAACTGTTACCAAGTGGACTAATGAAATAAATTTGGTCGGGAGAGATTAGATGATGATCCGTGCAGTGGTCCGTCAAGATGTGTCACTGCTCTAGAAATCAGTGCAAAAGTGCACAAAATTATTGTGGAAGATCGCCAATTGAAAGTGCACGAAATTGCTCATAGTTCCCAGATGTCATCTAAAAGGTCATATCAAATTTTAACTGAAGAATTAGAAATGACAAACTTGTCTCACTTTTTGGGCCTCGACTCTTGATGCTGGATAAAAAAAGAACGAGAATGGACGTACTGGAACAATGTTTGGCCCATTTTAGGAGAAACAAACAAGATTTTTTGCACCAATTTGTCACCACAGATGAAACTTGGGTGCACTACTATGCACCAGAGACAAAACAACAGTCAAAGCAGTGGAAACCTGCTGATTCTGTGCCACCAAAGAAAGCACTTCCTTTGGCAGAAAAGGTCATGGCATCAGTGTTATGGGATGCAAAGGGGATTCTGTTTCTAGATTATAGCCCCACTGGGCAAACAATTACTCAAGAATACTATGCTAACCTCCTGGACCAATTGCAACAAAAGATACAAAAAAAGGCCAGGTTTAGCAAGGAAGAAAGACATTTTCCATCAAGACAATGCATGCCCACACACGAGTACTATCGCTGTTCCGAAATTAGATGAACTAAGGTATGAATTGTTGCAACACCCGCCTTGTTTACCTGATATGGCTCCTTCAGATGAAGAATTGATAGCCAGAGTTGACAACTAAAAGCAGGCCTGGAGGAAACTTATTTTCGAGATGGGATCAAGGCGCTGGAACATTGTTGGACCAAGTACATTAATCTATAAGGAGACTACAATGAAAAATTAAAAAAAGTTTCAGTGATGTAAGTATTTTTGTTCTATGCCCTTCGGGGAACTTTTTAAGCCACCCTTATAGAAAAGGTGTATTGGCGCTGATTGGAGCTACTTTTTTGAAGGTGACTAGTTGTCAAGCAATTGGTTTTATAAATAAGTCAGAAGAGCCCTCGTACTACTCTTCCATTTACAGCCACATTGGTTGCTTATTTGGTGCATCAGAGGCACTGTGTGCCGTTTTTACACTCCTATTTATTTCACTAGCTTTTCATCCAGCTCATGCATTAAACATGAAAATTCATCTACTGTTACTATAACTTTATTGTTAATTTCTTTCATCATATTTTTTAGTTATATGTTACTGTAGTCTTATTGTTATCAACTTTTGAGCGTATAAAGAGACAGAATGGTTTCATCAATATTACTTTTGGAAGATGAAATTCCAGTAGTTGTACCCCAGGACGACACGACCCATCTGTTCTGAGGATGGGGTGACTTTTTGGTGGGTTGGGAAAATGCAAATATTGTACAGCAGAGTGTGAAGAAATCGAAAAGTTACACAACATTTTTCGCAAAAAACTCTGGCATTTACGATGCTGTCGCTACTTTTGCTTTTAGTTGGCGAATGACAAATCGGAAGAATGTAAAAGTAAATGATTCACATTTGAAATGATCTCATTACAGAGATTTTGAAACAAAGTACACTACATTTGCTCCGAAACACATAAAATGTTACAGTCACAAACCGAGTGAGAGAAAGTCGTAACTTTGGGAACACCACATTTCCTCAAGGTTCAGCTGGCGGAGCTACTCGGCAGCTGGTGTCAAACAGATGCGGCATACTTTTTCGTGGACGTATGCGTCGTACGTCATCGTTATGAACTGGAAGACTCCCGTGCAGATTCTGACTACGTTTTCTGGCCACAGTCACCTACAAAAGGTTGTTCCTGTAATTTACAAACTTTTGCAGTTAATTACTGATCGAACCTATGGGTCGAGCAAAAATGTAAAGGAATTTTCGTCTGCAAAGCAACTGTACTTCCTGCAGGTGATGTTCTCGTATCCGTCACACTCACTTACATACACTGACGAGCCAAATATTATGCCCACCACGAGTTTAAATGCCACCTGGTGGCCCTGCTGGCTTCTGGCACGGTAAGGAAAGTATTTATTTCAAACAGAGACTAAGGGCGTATCGATCTAGCTACGATTCGTGCCCTGTGGCGAAATACACCTAAGTGAATGACATTGACAAATGGCAGATAGTTATGGCCCGGCACTCGGCAGTGAATGTCTCAGAAATTGCGAAGCTGATCTGCCGTTCACGTGATACTGTTGTGAGCAGTGGTCGAAGAGTGGAAGAACTTGCGAATAGGCGGCAAGGTGTCAGTTATCGTGCCTCGTCAAAGGATGCGGAGGTTGGAAATTTGCCCGCTCTGTAAAATGCGAAAGACACCAATGTGTAGCAGATCTGTTGACAGAATACAGTGCTGATGCAGGCACAGATGTTTTGGAGCACACCGTTCGGCACACATTGTTGAACGTGGGCTCTTGAGCAGACGACCCTCCTGCCTCCCATTTTCCTGTGTTGATGTCAACTTTATTGCGAAACAGCTGCATCCCTTCAAATGTGTCTTCCCCGAAGACAACAGCATCTGCCAGTAGGATAACTGTCTGTGCCACAAAACAGAATCTTGCTACAGTGGTTTGAGGAGCATGATCGTGAACTCACTCTGATGCCTCAGTCACCATTTCTCCTGATCTGGACCTGCTGGAACACATCTGGGACACTATTTGATGCCAGGTCTACACCTACAAACCACTGGCCAATAATTAACAGGAATTGCACAACCTGTGCATGGAAATCTGGTTCCATGTATTTCCAGAAATCTACTGTAGGATTGTCAAACACTGTCAGTCCCCCTCCCCCCAGCCCTTTCCCCGCCCCCACTACACACACACACACACACACACACAAGTGATGAACTTCATCAACACCAGCAATTTGAAGTTGTCTTTGAGAAGTTATCATAGTTAACAAATTTCAGTAGATGCTCTCGAAAGATGAACCTGATGTGAAGTGCTTCCAGAAGTTTGTCGACAATTGTAACTTCAGGAGAGTGACGGTCTCTCTACAGCTGTGTCCGATGCAGATGATGAAATCCCGTTCATGGTAGCAAGGTAGCAGGCATAAGCAGTCTTGAAGAAATATACTAGCCAATGGAAGCTGATGAATGGACATGGGACTCACTGTAAATTAAAATTATTCAGTGTGTGTACCAATGTCCAGTTCTAAGGCTAAAGTGTCACATTAGCTCGAGACATAGAATGCACATTTTAGGGGTGTCATCTTTGCCACTTATCTAAGTGCTCTTTCGTCCAGTGATAATTATATGAGACAGTGTTATGAGAGTAAAGGTAGAGCCCATTTTGCATACCAAGACATAAAAAAAGATACATTTATTTACAATGAGTGATTACATATGGATCCAATGCAAATCATGACGGAACAGAATATAAACAACATAAAAGGATTTCAAGCAAATATTTGTGAATCTGCAAGAGCAGCAGAAGTTTGTGGTACGTATCATCAAAAATTACAAGGACCTACACAAACAAGAGACGTATAGTTAAAATTTGTCACACCACGGAGAACAAGTTAAAACATCTGCAGAGGATGGTGGATGTTACGGTACTCAAGAGAAACTGAAAATAAGACAGCAGCAGCCCCCCCCCCCCCCCCCCCAGAAGGAAGGAATGAGCGACCACACATAGACTGACTTTGCCGAGGTGCATATCTGGGGATGGAAGAACAGAAACAGATATGCGTAATTGCAGGTGCCGAGCCGCAGAATGAGAGCCCCCGTCCCTGATATCCTCCCCGCAGCATTACCATCTTCCTAACTTGTGTAACATATTTACCAAATTGTGACATTTCCAGACCATTATTCCTTGCCTGAGATTTCTGATGCTGTGGTCGTACCCACTGTAAAACATGACACGTCCATCCACCGTTACCATCTCCTCCGTCCCCGTCACTGGTAAATCCTACAATATCGAAGGCAGGGCAACTTGTAAAACCACCATCTCGTGCGTGCTACACAGTGTTTTGTATACGTGTGACCACCAGTAAACTGTCCGAGTGCACAAATGGCTGTAGAAGAACTGTTCGTCTCGAGGCACTCGTCACGGTTGCACGATGTAAGGGACTCGAGGGCCGACTGCAGCTACATCCCTCGATAGTAGCTTCCCTCGACTCTGGAAGCGAGAGCTCTTCCTCTGACATTTCCACCCACCCCGCTCTCCCATTGACATTTTTCTGGACTGAATCTCTTGTTACAGTCCTCCCAACTGTTTTCGTTGGTAGAACTTATCTACTCGAGTACTTCCTTTTTACTTTCATCCTCCCTTCTACCAGCCCACCCTCTTACTTTTCCTTGTGGTTGCCCCATTTCCTCTTCCACTTTCCTCCTAGTTTGTAACTGCACTGCTTATTCAATTTCTCTCTCTATTAATTCATCTTTACTTCTCTCACTGTCTATCTGTTATCTCTAGACCAAAGCTATGTCTGTCTACATTCTCCGCAATGACTGGTCGATTCGTCTCCATCTGGCATCTCGGTGACTGGCCTCTCCTTTGCTGTTCCCCTTTCCTCGGTCAGGAAGGGTCTCACAGTTCCTAGGAGTAGTTTTTTCTACCTTCACGCGTGCCTGTCAGAAGTGCTCAGAATTTCACCATCTGAATAATTCTGCTCTCACAATTTTGACGATTTATTTGCACTGAGAGATGAATTTTCATTAAATTGAGTAAATACGATATTGAATGTGCCGTGGAAATGACATTGTATACAAGTAACTGAGTGTACTAAGTGCAGAAAAAAGATGAAGAAGTCATCTCACAGAAGTTGACACAGGCGGTTAATACATGGACGTTTGTGGTGGGCATTTCAACAGTCCTTTTTAACATGAAAGATTTACTTTGGCATAGGACAAAAATAGAGGAATGGCTACAGCATATTAGAGAAAATACTGGCAACAGTAACTTCATTCTTCGAGAGCTGCAAGATCACCACTGATATCTGTACAGATACGAGTTTTATATAGGCTTACCGGCCAATGACCGTCTTCAGTGCGGATGCATTCACATTGGCCGAACTCTTACGGGATTCGGTAGATTGGCTACCACGAATGGTGAGTACGGTGGGCAGGGGCACTACAAATGTAGTGTGTGGATAGAAAGTTGGAAGTGTGGGTCTCACGGGGAGTGTGCCAGAGATAAGTCCCTGCAGTCACACTATCCTCTGTGTCCTCGGTGGCTCAGTCGGTTAGTGCGTCTGCCGTGCAAGTAGGAGGTCCCGGGTTCGAGTCCCGGTCGGGGCACACATTTTTCAACTGTCCCCATTTATATTTATCGACACCTGTAAGCAGCGAAAGGTCTAGATTTCATTATAACTTCATTCATTGAGAGCTGCAAGATCACCAATGACATCTGTATAGATATCAGCTTCATATCAATTGACAAATAATCTCAATAGTATTGTGTCTCACTGTTTAGAGGCACAAAACGCGTGGGTGTTTTCAGCTCATTACTAAATGCAAATAAGTAGGAGGCCGAGTTGATAGGAGCTGAAGGAGTCCAGGTTGCAATAATATGCGGTACGGCACACTGTTAGAGAGAAGGATTACTATTCGAGAAATACATAGTACAGTGAAATTACTTATCTTCAGTAGTTAGTAGGACTGCAGCTGTGGCTATGAACTGACAATCTCGTAACATGGAATACCGTGAACTAATACAACATATTCCCAGGGACTGCGCCTGATGGGTCCTACTCAGAGAATCAAATCAAGCTTTACACAACTGGCTGAGGGCCGATTATGAAACTGCGTCTGACTAGGTTGAAATCTAAATAAGAAGTGAACGAGGCGCACTCCAGTTCTGTCGAGCTGCACAGCCCGCTAGAGTGCGAAGTGCTCAGCATACGATGCGCTGCTAACCTTGTGTTGGTGCGGTGTTGTAGTAGTATCTGTGACAATGATACTGCACCCCTCGCCCCAAAACGTCGCAGCGTCGTGGAATAAGGCTTGCGACGTCAGGAGGAGGGACCTGGGGGCGGCAGAACTGAGGGACAGACAGAGGGACTGCCCGGGATGACTGCCTGCCCACGGTACCACATTCACGTGATGGAGCGAGGGAAAAACCCGGTACAAAAACCTCTTCAGACTGGACACCACCCCCAGGTAGGCCCGAAAGGGACGGGGAGAGCTCGACGTCCACGGGTGACGGGGGCGACGCTGCGGCAGCGGCGAAGTGACCGGCGAGGCGGAAGCCTCAGCTGGTGGCGGACCCAGGGCTGCTGGCGGGGGCGGTGAGGGCAGCGTCGGGGGCGGCTTCCGGCGGTCGGCTGGCACGGAGGCCGCAGTGTACAGGTGGCGGTGGCCGCTGACAGCAACGGCGGCTGAGGCGCATGCGCAGAAGGGGGGGCGCTGGCCACGCGCCGAGAGTGACAGTGCATGCGCAGTGTGTGCGCCAGGGAAGCACGTCAGCCACGGCAGCGCCGCGGGCTCCGAGGGAGACCGCGATATGTCAGCATCTTCCGACAAAGAGGGGGCAGCAGAAACCGGAAGGTGGCACAACTGTAACTGGTTCCTGTGCCGCTTGATCGAGCCGGACGGACCAGAAACAAGATATAGAGCGTGGCCGAGCGAGCGAACGATGCGCCCCTGCTTCCAACACCGCCTGCCCGTAAAAACTCTGTAGAAGACCATAATGTGCAGCATGAAGTTGGAAGGAGGCGACGCAGTGGAAGCGAGTGGTGAAGGAGGCCGCAGTAACTGCATAAGTGACCTGTGGGCGCAATCTTGAAGCAGTTCAGCTGGAGAGTGAGTACTACACGGCTGGGAGCAGTAGGACAACAAAAAGGTCCAAAGAGCACGCTTGTAAGAATGTGTAGCGCGCAACTTAGTAATCTGTGATTTGAACGTTCGTACGAACCGTTCAGCCTAGCCGTTCGAATTCAGGTGGAACGGGGCGGAAGTCAGATGGCGAATGCCATTGGCAGCACAAAATGTTTCAAATTCCTTGGAGACAAACTGGGAGCCGTTGTCGGAGACAGGCACTTCCGGCAGACCCTCCAGACAGAAAATCGACTTCACCGTCCGAATGGTACTCACTGAGGTAGTTGAAACCATCAGGACAACCAAGGGGAAGTTGCTGTAAGCATTGATAACAATTAACCAGTGGGCGTCCCAGAACAGACTCGCTAAATCAACACAGAGACGCTGCCGAGGTGCATTAGTAGTCAGCCACGCAAAGAACTGGTGGCGGGGAGCAGATTAAAGCTCCGCGCAAGACTGACAAGTTGTGAGCAAATCTTCAATGTTGCGATCAATACCAATCCAGGTGCAATGACGTCGAGCGAGCTGTTTTGTCTGCACAATACCCCAGTGACCAACATGAAGAAGGTGGAGAATTTCCAACTGCAAAGAACAAGGTACCACAACAATGGATTGATCATTTTCCGTTCGGAGTAGAACACCGTGGTGAACTGACAGATTATGGCATTGTGCAAAATAACGCTGAATCAGGGGTCAGGAATTTGTGAAGCAGACGACGGCCATTGCGTACGGATGTCCTGCAAAACTAGGCGTAGAGAAGCGTCGGTGGAGGTCGCAGAAGCAATACGACGGAAGTCAATCGGAAAGCCATCGGCAAACTCTGCGTCTTGCGACTCAGCGTAGAGACACGACACTTCAGAGAAGTCAAAGGCGTCGTCCGGACCAATAGAGACAACGTGCTGGCATTGCCATGTTTGAGCCGTAGGCCGGTACAAACTTTCATAATTGTAGTTGGACAGAAACACTGCCCAACGTTGCAATTTCTGCGCCGTACTGTCTGGAACAGGCTTGGACAGGTGGAACAACGATGTCACAGGCTTGTGGTCGGTAACCAGATAGAACTTCCGACTGTACAAAAAATCGTGGAACTTGGCGACTCCATAGACAATAGCTAGAGCTTCCTTTTCTATCCGAGAGTAGTTTTGTTGCGCCAAATTGAACAATTTGGAGGTAAATGCGATCGGGTGATCGACTGTGTAGTGGACTGACCCGACAGCCAATCCACTATGACTTGT
Source organism: Schistocerca cancellata (assembly GCF_023864275.1). Taxonomy (NCBI): domain Eukaryota; kingdom Metazoa; phylum Arthropoda; class Insecta; order Orthoptera; family Acrididae; genus Schistocerca; species Schistocerca cancellata. The sequence continues at coordinate 166,768,594 of NC_064637.1, forward strand.
AGCTGAAAAGCACGCGTTTAAGCTCACGCAGGCTGGCGTGAGGTCTGGAACAGGTCAGAGAAATAAGACTAGCCAAACAAGAGTAACTGGTAGAAAACTTAACTTTAATGCACAATTGGTGAACATCGCTCTTGTTGATACATTATATAATCTCAATATAAACTGGTCATGGCGCCTTGCTAGGTCATAGTAAATGACGTAACTTAAGGCTATGCTAACTATCGTCTCGGCAAATGAGAGCCTATTTGTCAGTGTAGCATCGCTAGCAAAGTCGTCTGTACAACTGGGGCGAGTGCTAGGACGTCTCACTAGACCTGCCGTGTGGCGGCTCTCGGTCTGCAATCACTGACAGTGGCGACACGCGGGTCCGTCGTATACTAACGGACCGCGGCCGATTTAAAGGCTACCACCTAGCAAGTGTGGTGTCTGGCGGTGGCACCACAGACCGAATGTACACGGTGCCAGAGAACCGCACCGATGCTGTGCGAAGACGCGTTGACAGCCAAAACCACAGGCCGCGAGGGATCAAAAGGAACCAAACATCGATCACTGAGCAATGCAGATTTGAGCTGGCGGAAAGCAGCGTCACAATCCGGAGACCACACAAAAGGCACATTCTTACGCCAGAGGCAATGCAAAGGCGCTGCTATCTGAGTGGCGTTAGGAATGAAGCGAATATAATAAGTAATTTTTCCCAACACTGATTGGAGTTCCTTCAAGTTCGTAGGTGCCGGCAAGTCTCTGATCGCACGGAGATGCGACGGGGAGGGGTGGATACCCTGTCCATTAATCACATGGCCCAAGTATTCTCTCTCAGTCCGAAAAAACTTGCACCTGCTCTTGTTACATTTGAGACCAGCCTGTGAAAGGACACTAAACAGAGTTTTCAAGTTCTGCAAATGTTCTTTAGGGGTGCGACCCAACACTTCAATATCATCTAGGTAATTAGAGCACCCTGGAACCGTAGCACACAATTGCTGCAAATATGACTGAAAAATAGCTGGCGCTGAAGCACAACCGAAAGGAAGTCGGCAGAACTTGAACAGATCCAAGTAAGTGTTTATGAGAAAGTAGCGCTGCAACGAGTCGTCGAGCGGAATCTGGAAGTACACGTCTCTCAAATCAATCATAGAAAAATACTTACCTGCACCCATCTTATCAAATATGTTCTCAGAGTGCGGCAAAGGAAAAGTAGCAACAACAGTCTGGGGGTTCACTATATACTTAAAATCTGTAGAAATGCGGAGCCAACCATTAGGTTTCTTAACACACACTATCGGTGACGCCCAGGGTGAGGCAGACACGGGTTCCAGGACTCCAACATCTGTCAGATGCACGAGTTCTGCAGCTACTGCGTCGCGTTGCACATGCGGGACCGGGCGAGCGCGCCAGTACACAGGTATAGCATCGTCTCTAACTACAACGTGCGCAGCGAAATTAGAAGCGCAGCCCAAGCCGTCGGAGAAAAGTTCACTAAACGACGCACAAAGGGAGTCAACACTGTCATTACGGCCACTAGACGGACAGGACATTGTCTTGCACCAAGAGGCCAAAAAGTTCAAATGCATCCAGTCTGAAAATGTTTGTAGCATCACGTGATTGAACGTCGTGGAAAGTCACTGTTCTGGTGGTGGCACCGTACGTAGCCTGTACACTACACACACCGAGCAATGAAATTTCTTGTCCTGTGAAAGCAGTCGGCGTGGAAAGCGAGCGGCGGTGAGCCAAGCAATGCATATGTGATTCAGTAAAGAAACCGAAGCACCAGTATCTAACTGCAAATGCACAGCACGTCCAGCAATGCGGAGACTCACAAATAGTTTGCGTGCACTGTGCTCAATGCGATTGAGAGTGTCTGAGGAAGTCTGGCTAGGCACCTGACTGGTGGGAGACGCACGTGGTGCAGGAGCCTGTTCAAAAATAGCATTAACGTCCATAGGTTGCTCAGAGGCAGTTCCACGGCGAGAGCCATTGCGGCGATTCCGCTTCGAATTACGCGAACCTGACACGTATGTGGGGTGAGAGTTCCATTTAGAACACACGGCTTGAACATTACCTGTTTTGTTACAGAGAAAACACTGAGCCCTACGGGAAGGGCACTTGTCCCGGGGATGAGCACTAAAATACTTAGGGCTAGATTTAAGTCTAGGCACGGTAGTATGGTGAGCAAATTGTTTACGCACCTGCTTGCAGTGCGGCGGAGCCGGCCGTGGCAAAGCGGAGTGCGCGGGCCTGTTGTGAGAAGCACTAAGCACGCACACGCTTGGCGTTGCATCGAACGCGGAATTCGCCCTGTCCAACGTGTCCTGGCGATCCAGCAAATCTAACACTTCTTGCAAAGTAGGGTTCTTACATTTGAGGATCTGTTCCCGGAGGCGATGATCCGTCACATTTTGCGCGATAGCGTCTCTGACCGTTACATCTCCATAGGACAGCCCGCAGACACACTGGAAGTCACAGTTGGTCGTGAGCCCTTGCAAGTCTGCAATCCACGAGTGGTTAGTCTGACCAGATTTACACTGCAGGCAAAAAAACTTATAATGCGCAGCGACGACATTGACACTGTCATTGTAATGTGTGTCCAACTTGCGGAGCACGTCGTCATACAACTGTTCTTCCGGGCGGGAGGCGGGGAAGAGGTTCACTAACACGCGATACAGTTCCACACCAGTGTGGGCAATAAAGAAAGGCAGCCGCGCATTACCTGCAATTTTGTAGGCCTCGTAGTGTGCTTCAAGCTGCGCCCACTACTCATCCCGACATTTCGTGCCAGGGTTGAAGCGTCAGAACGGCGGTGCTGGTGTTGGTGGTGGGGGTGCCAGCGACGGCGGCGTGTTTGCTTGCACTGGTCCTTGCATCGCTGCGAGCAACTGCGTCATCTGTTGCGTCTGAAATTGTAAAAGCTCAGGCAGTGAAGGTTGTTCTCTTTGCGAAGACATGGTGCAACAAACAGGAAGCAAGCAAATCCGTGAAGTGGGTAGCAACTACCATACCGCAGACGAGGGCAAACCAGAAAAGTGAGCAAGCAAGTGTCGGCAGGGCGAAAGCACGTCGCCAACCTAGGCGAAACTCAGCCCCTGCCCCCTTCTCCCCCTCTCTCTCACACACACACACTTTATTTCTTTATCTATCTGACTCACTCATTTGGTTTTGTTTTCCCACCTGGCTATCTTAAAGTCAGAGTCAACATTCCTCCACATGTAAAAGAGACTTAGAACTTTTGAAAGTGGAAGGACTTATATTACTCATCATGTGTCTTGGGCATACAATTTTATAATATGATACACTGTATCATATTTTACTGTATCAGGGTGTATACGGCTCGGGACATCCGGGAATTCTGGGAAAAACCCAGGAATTTTTTCATCTGGGACAAATCCGGGAAAAACCTGGGAATTTTTTAGAATTCCGGGATTTTTTGTTGTTTTAGATTTCAGTTAAAGTTTTGTAGGTGTGACGTGTAAGATCTGATACGCTGACAAAGAACTTGACTCCACTACTGCTGAATAATATTGCAGCAACGAAACACAAATCAGAGAATAACACCAAAACAAAAGTTTAGTAGCATAGAAAATGGGTAATTTACACAATGCACAGACCAGCTTGCCGACACCGTTAAGTGTCAAAGGCTTTAGGTCGAAGATTATGCAGTACGTCCGTAACAACTAACGTGCATTCGATGTGTGTGACGTCACAATTGTTTACATTTCTAACAGATCACCAGAAAATATTACAAATAGTGCCTTTAGATGCGTTACTTACAAAGTAAATTTCCACGCAAGTGATTTATGTTACGTGTGAGAATGTGCAGACAGTGCAGTGAATTTCTTAAATCACAGGGCGTTATAACTCTCATTCAAAACGTAACACTTTGAGGATCAGCCACTTGAAAAATGTCGGGCCCAGAAGATAAGTCATTTATGCCACTATTTAAAATTTTACCGGCACATTTGTATTTGATATGACTTAACATGTAACACACACTAAAAAAAGACCGAGCTTCAAGTTAGTTTTCATATTTAATGTTGTTCTTTCATAGATTAAAAATTATGCAATCGATGGCAAAAAGTGTAATTGACCTTCAAAAAAATGTGCATAATGTGTTACTGAGCAATGTCACAAGTCTCTTCATGCCAGAACACTTCGACTTTTCTACGCAACTGATAATCATTTTGGCACGATTTTAATTGCCAAATTAGAGCCTGTTAGTAGGCCTACGGACTTCCTATCATTTTAGGGCTAATAACAGTGGATGCCAATAGACGATGCAATTCTCGTTTGTACATACACATCTACTTACGAGTTAACCGGTGTAGAAACGCACTTTGCTGATTTGAGCGAGCTCGGCCTACCTTCGTAACGTACGCGCTGCGGCCTGTCTTTCTCGTAGGCCTCCTGCTCTGAATAACTGCCGTCATTCGCTAGCGAGATCACGTGACACGAGCTATGACTGGCTGACAAAAGTGCATCGCTCAACGCAATCTCTATTTTAGAGTTTCCGAAGCTACCGTGCTGTAATTTGTGGAATTTGTGTATATACTTTAGCAATACGAAAATAAACTCTGTGCATATTGTCTTGCATCAAACGACTTTCCAGACGCATTGTTTTTCCTGGATTTCGTTTCCTAAAGTGCTGGGACGTCCTCCGCCGGTATAAGACCTTTACGATTCAAAGGACTGATAGGTTTTACAACTCTGAGGGAAAGTATACTGCTACTTAACACGGATGTATTTTCACCCGCTTTATACGTAATTTCATCCGGGAGAAATTGTGTTTTTAACCAGGAAATCCGGGAAAAATCCGGGAATTTTTTTTTCTTGTCCACGTAGACACCCTGTGTATATTGTAGAATGACAGAGGTAATTATTAATAATTACTGTTAATTATTTACCGACCCTATTCTGTGGTCTCAAAATAATCTTGGACTGTGTACTACATAATGTTTGACGTGTACACTTTAATGGAATTTTTAAATACCTAGGCTTTACTTCTCTCTCCTGTCTCTTGGGCAGTTTCAGTTTCTGGTAGAAAACAGAGGATCTGTCCAAATTTTGGGTCATAATTGCTGCTGTGGCACGGTGTGTCTTTCGCATCCTCAATATTACTAAATGTGAGCCATTTGTGAGATTTGCAGAGGATATAAATTTTGTATGTAGTGTACAGCTTGCACTTGGTAAGTCTGAGCTCTTACTGTGTGTTCAGTAACAAACACTGTTGCATTTCTGTAAATGTGTCTTTGTGAAACTGTAGTTAGTGTGTTTAAATCAGATGTAATTCCCATTGTGACCTACATGCTCCACATCCATCCACGTGATTCAACGTGATTTTTATTTTTCGGAGCTTACATTGAAGATACTGTGTTTTAGCACTTCCGAAGCCACACTATCTGAATTGACCGTGAGCAATTATAATTAAGTTTGTCACTGATATAGGCAATATTTTGTCCAGGTGTGTTCATAGTATTGTATTGACGTTTGTCACAACACTGTAAGTTGTATTAAAAAATGTGGTGATATCTTTTTGTGTGTGTGTGTAGTAGCTGTAGAAATTCGTATTCTCAAATCTTGAAGGTACTTATTGCTGACTCTTCATATAATGTGGCATACACAGGCAATCTATTTTTCTCATGCAATTTTTCTTCATATCAGATTTCCTGTCTGACACATTTTGTGTTGTAGACGCCGAGTATACACCGTGCGGACATCGGCAGAGAAGGAAATTCCCCAGCAGCTAATTCCCCGGCAGCTAATTCGTTGCTGACTGCGTCGTATAGCATAGTGAGCAGCCAGGAAACCACATTCTCTCCACATTCGAATACCCCGAGCCCGAGGGAATAGTCCTCGTGAACTCGACTGCAGTGATGCAGTATGCTGATGTATTGGAAGTAAACTACTAACCTGAGACAACACATCCTCATTTTTTTTTTAAGTTTAATATACAATATATGTCACATCACTAAGTTCTTCATGTGGAATTTTCTTTTTTATGTGATTTAATGATTTGTGCTCGGAGACAATTTTAACATTGTAGTATGCCAGTGTGCATCGATGTATATGGGAGGGGGGAAGCTAACATCAGAATTATCTCAGTATTCAAACTGTGCATCCATACTGTTTCGCACTTTGACCTTTCATTGAGCTATTAAAATGTAATGTTTCATTTGAGATGTTTTAGTGATATGTGTGTGTTGAATCGTCTTTAAGATTTTAGTGTAAAGACGTATTTGAAACAAACTACTGAACTCAGTGTGCAGACAAGGCATCTACGCATTGTTCAAGTTTAGCATATTGTATGTACTACTTCATTAATTTATTCACATGCAGTTCCCCATAAGATATGTGGGCTGAGTCCGCATTTAAGTTGTAGTATGCAGATGTGTGACCTTACTAACATTCTTCATGTGAATTTTCCAGTGTATATTTTTTAGTGAAATGTGACCTGAGGCAACTTAAATATTTTGATTTTGACTGGTGTATGTGTTTGAAACAAGCTGCTATCCTGTGTTCAAACTGTACACCAACTGCTATTATATGTGCCACCTTACTAAGTTTTAGGGTTAAGATCTTTATAGTAATTTTGTACCACTCATTGATAGCAACAAACTGGATGACGTCCAAGTGTTAAGATTATTGTGTAACGGATTATTTTTCCGAGGTTTATTTGTAGCTTTTAAAGTAGGAACATAGTATTATAAACATGTATCGTGTTAGTTTTTTTTATGACTTGTGTTAATAGTATTGTCATCTTTATTTGCATGCAAAATCATTTTTAAGTCCTTAGATAACTCCAAAAAGCAGATAATACTTACCAGACACTACATTCACATAGCATTTATTTTCAGCTGTTTTACTGGTTTTGTTTGCTTGTTTGTCATGGGTGATCTGCGAATAGATAGATCGTGTTGGCTACATATTTCATTGATCGTTTATACTAATTGCTCAGACACTCAAATTTCTCGAGTAGGATTATATGTGTACCGCCACTCGAGTGTAACGTGTTTTATGTTTTTCTTTCAGCATCCTACTGTAAAAAGAAAACAATTGTATGCAGAGGTCTCAGATTATAATTAGGGTCTAATCAGAAAATAATCAAGTACCTCTGTGAATGGAAACATTTCCGTCCCCTTTGTGGTGTGAAGCTAATGTTCAAAAATACTTAACAGTGAATCAGTGCAATGTAATTCACAGATCTGAGTAAATTTGCAGTTCATACTATTTGCTTTTACGCATTTCGTTGGACATCTCCACAGCTTCTTCTGCCCGCAATGGAACAGTGAATTATTTTGGCCTCCAGTAACATGGTGTGTCTTGTAAGTGTTACATAACTGTAACTACTAGCTGTAGTATATGTGCCTTCTAATGGAGAAATGGGGTACACTCAAAACAAATGTAGCACTGTAAGGACGCATCATTTTCATTTTCCTCAACTCACGCAGGCTTGGTTCACAGCTGGAATCTTATTTTCAGTTCTTCAGGTGGCTGAATACCGTCAAATGGCATCGCTACATCCTTATATAAAAGGAAATTTTCTATTACCTTTCTGAAAAATGGCACACTTACTGGGTGACGTCTGTAAAGCACTACAGTTCTTAAGAGTTAAAATAACTGGATGGATAGAATTCCTGGTTGAGTATTGCATAAAACTATACAACACTTACATAGGTCTACAAGCTATTACGGCTTTTGTTTATAAAAGAAAAATTTTCTAAGTTGTAAGACTGCACAACATTCTTCTTCAACTTCTTCTTAAAATCTATGTTTAAAGCTATTTTTGGGTTCTTCTACAGAATTAGTTGTAAATAAGAATGCAATATCTAAATGGATTCCTTCCCTACGCTACTGGGATGCTAGAATTGAGCCAGTGAAACAAGTGCTTTGCAGACGTCACCCAGTAAGTGTGCCATTTTTCAGAAAGGCAATAGAAAACTTCCTTTTATATAAGGATGTAGCGATGCCATTTGACGGTATTCAGCCACCTCAAGAACTGAGAATAAGATTCCAGCAGCGAACCGAGCCTGCGTGAGTTGAGGAAAATGAAAATGATGCGTCCTTACAGTGCTACATTTGTTTTGAGTGTACCCCATTTCTCCATTAGAAGGCACATGTACTGCCATTTCAGTCAACCTGTACCAGTTTGTTACTTGTCACAGTGTGTTACAGCTTCGCTAGTCTCACAAGTGTCGTTTTTCGTTTTACTTATCACTTGCATTTTCCTAGGGACTGACTGCATCGATCACTTCCATTTTTTCTGTGTCTATTCATTGTATCATGTAATTTCTGTAGGAACACATTATGTATGTGATTCATTGTATGAATTTATATATCTATCAGCCATTTCAATATTTCAAAATATTGACTCTTGTTTTTTGTGTTAGCATTTATATTATTGTATTTACGATATACAATCTTTTGTCTCAGTTATGACTGTGACTGATGACATTTACGTTTTGAGAATTATCTGCTGCTTTGTGAGTAAAAAAAGTAATCTGTGTATTAGGTGATAACACATGCACATACTTACAAAGGCTGATAGAAGTACAGCACTTTTCAGTTATGTTTTATGTCATAATTATATTATTACAACAAATCAATTTACAAACTTGATAACAAATATGCAATGCTGTGGAAAACGAATTTGTTGTTTAACTTTGTGTACTTTTATATTCAAATACAATACATATTTTAAAAGTATGCTAAATTTTGTTTCTAACACAGTTGTAAGTGGTTACACAAATGCAATAATGGAATGTTTTTGTGTTGAAGGTAAGTGCCAGAATAGGTCAAACACCATAAAAAAAGAGAAGCTTTTATAAATCACATACCCAGTAGTGAAGCTGGCAGAATGCTTCAGGGAAAGCTTGGAGAATGTAGTGCAAAAACTTTCCTGGTGGTGTTGTGGTAAAACTCACCAACTGTGGGCTGAAAGACACAGGTGTTTAGAATGAGTGACAAGGCCGAGGATCTGTGTGCTGTTATACTATGCGTCATGAGCAGTGATGGAACTCACTTAATTTTGAGGTATTCTCTAATATTTCTGATGATAAACAGACCTGAATTTATCAGAAATACTGTAACTGGGCACATAGACAGAAAACCCAACAAAAACCACCTATTTTTTCAGTTTGAGGCACTATTAAGCGCTCATAGACTTGAAAGCCAAAGTAATTCCATTTAGCTATTTTTTAAGTCAGTTATTCAATGAAATGAAATTGTGAACAGGAAGAAATAAATCCGTCCCACTGTCGGTTGTAGAGAGAATTGGAAATGCTACTACAATCCAGTAACGATAGGAAAATCGCAGTACATCGTAACTTATTAACTGGTCTAGCTGAAGCTGAATTCGGTAGTGCTTGTCAGAAGAGGTACAGTATCCCAAAACTGATTAGATTGGGTTTGACAAAAGACCCTGTGTTGGGCAACAAGTGCATTCAAAATTCCTTCTGTCTTGCAAAACTCTCGTTTCCTCGCTTGAGTTTACTTTCATTATGTGGTTAGTCTATTTAAAATGATCGCTTCATATCGTATTTGGGTGAGTTTTGTATGCAACGGAAATTTCGCAGATGATGATGTGGTTAAAGTGGAACAGAAAGGACTGGAAATGCTACTACAATCCAGTAAGGATAGGAAAATTGCAGCACATTGTATGTTATTACGTGGTCTGGCTGAAGCTGAACTACGTATTGCTTGTCCAGGGTGTATACGACCCCCGGGAGATCCAGGAAACACTCAGGAATTTTTTCATCCGGGAGGAAACCGGGAAAAACTCGGGAATTGTTTAGAATTCCGGGAATTTTTCATTGTTGTAGTTTTCAGTTAAATTTTTGTGATTTTGGCTGGTAAGAACCGATACCTAACAATGGATATAACTGTATCCCACTACTGTAGAATAATTCTGCAGCAACAAACCATGAACGAGAGAAAAAAAGAAAACTGAAATGAAATTTAAGTTGCAAAGGAAATGCGGCATATACAACAACAAAACACAGTGCTCAGACAAGCGTCTGCCAACAGCAAAGTGTGTCAAAGGCTTTAGAAAGACTACGCAATGCTTCATAACAACAAATTGCCTCCGATGAGCGTGACGTGACAACTGTTTGAATTAGATTCGTTTGAGCAGTTACGGGCGGGCTCCTGGGCTCGCGCAGTTGCTTCTGGTTACAGAAGTGTGGCTAGGTGCCAGTATCTAGCATTGTCCCGGTTTGGAAATATCGTAGATCCGGAGCTGATGCACAGAGCAGTCTGAGTTGCGGTGGGGAGGTGGGTCGTCTCCACGTGACCTGTGTTTACGTTCAGTGATTTTATTGGTTCCTCTTCGTCTATTGCTCTCACGTTAAATGGAAACAAAACGGATTTTTGTGGCCGGGAGCTAGCAAATAAATTAAAATACGTTCGCATAATTACGGAAGACTGAAATATGTTATTAGTTTCAGATTTTATTTACACCTTTCTGACAGTCAAGCATTAATCGCCTTGCAGAACAGTGAAGTTATTTTTGTCGGTTTGCTAAAGAGATTTGGCTTTTATTAAATCTTTTCTGCTGAGGCAGTCAGTTTATTTGAAACAAAGTGTTTAATTTCACAGTGTTGGCTAGTTTCGACAGTTCGCTGCATTTGAAGTGCACGCATGGCATTATGCCATAATAAAGAACCAAACATTAGATAATACAGTACTGGTACTCCAAGAAATTTTGCATCCGAATCTGGACATAGTAATGTGCACATTAAGCCGAATTATGCATTTCAGTATGGTTCACAAAATTCCGATGCTCTTGAAGTATCCTCTGATGTGTTGTTTCTTTTATGTCACAATGTAAGATCTTTTAATGTTTTACACATAGGAATATCGTGTTTCCTGCACCATCGTAGCTGCGCAAGCGCGGTGACGCCTGTTATCTGGCGCTCTCTGGCAAGTGCTGAAACGAAGCTATTTCTAACACGTCGCGGGAAAAGTAAATTTCCGTTTACGCAAGATGAACTATGTGCGGAGAATGTACAATAAATTTCTTAAATCACAAAGTGTTTGACACTCGTTTAAAAATCAACTCTTTGAGGATGACCATTTAGAAGAATTTCGAGCCCAGAAGATCAGACATTTACATTGTTATTAAAAATTTACTGGCACATTTGTGTGATGTATCTTAAAGTGTAACATGTGCAAAAAAGATCAACGTTATATGTGGCAGCTTAGCTTTTCTTCCAGCTTATTAATCTTCTTACATGAATGCTATGTATATTAATTTAAACCATTAACTTTCTTTATTTGTGTGTTCGCGCTACTTAAGAGTGATCTTTCTGTTGGCTGACTGCATCACGTGTCCTATGCTGTCATCAGCTGGCGAGATTACGTGACATGAGCTATGACTGGCTTACAAAAGTGCATCGCAATCTCGATTTCAATGCTTCGGAAAGTGACATGCGGTGTTTGTTGGAATTCAGATTTATACCTTCATAATACGAAAATATGCAGGGTACATGTTGCTGCACATCAAAGGTCTTTCAAAACATGTTTTTCCCCCCTGAGTTTCATTTTCTAAAGTGTCGGGAAATGTTATGTCGGTAATAAAACCGTAAACATTCAAAGGATTGATGAGTTTTCCAGTGCCGAAGAAGAGCATACTGTTACTGAATACAGAAAAAGTATATTTTCACCCGGCAGAAAGTGTATTTTTAAACGGGAAATCCGGGAATTTTTTTTCCTTGTCCATGTATACACCCTGTTGTCAGAAGAGGTACAACATACCAAAACTCATTAGACTGGCTTTGACAAAAGACCCTGGACTGTAAATGTTGACTCTTCATTCGTCCAAGGAGGCATTTGATTTTATAAACACTGTTTTTATTGTGGTGAGGAAATTGATGCTCATTAGGAGAAACTTTGCAGGCTTCCCTATGCAAAGGGAAATATTGTTCATAATGTAATGAAACTGGCGAGATGATGACTCAGCTCACGGAGCATTGGAACATACGTGTGGCGAGGACATTTGTGTTAAAGATGCTGAGTACCACAGGTGTTGTCAGAGTGATTTTTACCAGCCAATCAGGGGTGGGGGAAAACAAGGAAGTCCTGGATCCCCACAGTGACAGGTGAAGCAATAGAAATGATTTCTTCCTAAATCGAACAATCACACGAGCATTAGTTTACCTTGCAGGAGTTAAAAAAACCAAATCACAAAATGGCTGGAAGGCAGATGTAAGGACGATATAAACTCGACTCTTCCAGAAGTATGGCAAAGAAATAATGATTGTTGGCAGACATAAAAAGACCACAGAAGTGTGTTTCAAAAGTAAAGGCCCTACTGTACTGTAATAGTTTCTATCACAGCAAGCTATCAGATCCACGTGAAGAGTGTGTGAGCGCTGCTAGGTATATGCTTCTTGAGGACATCCGTTCACAGGTCTATGATACACTGCAATCCTCCGCAATTGGTTCCTGTCAGATGTCCAATCGTTGATTTTGAGAAACAAATGAGGAATTCTAGATATATGGAAAAAATGTGTGTTGCCTTGTCACATGCAGTGATTTTTGCAGCAAGGCTATGGTCATTTCTGTTGTCACTATTGGTTGACCTCAGTACATTAGTGTACAAAAGATTTGGATCGAGACTTATTACCGACACTGTTAGTGCAGTTGGATTCACAGCTCCAAGGTATGTAAGCTTGCCTATTTGAGTCATCCCCAATTGCACGACATGAGCATTCTAACGTGACCAGTGAAGGATTCATTCATTTCATCTTTGGTAACATATGCACTATTGACAGGTTGAATACTTTGCATTCCGTGGGGGGAGTCATGATAGTCACTCCCCATACAACAACTGTTGTGTCTGACAGCAGCATTGATCGGGTAAGAAGACGTTCAGCTTCTGAATTTTTCTCTACAGTTCGTGTACCTCAGCTGATCACCTATCTAAAAACAAATTATGTTGACTTAAACAGTATTATTATAAGGGATCTCAACATTGACGACCCTGAATGCTTAAAGGTGTCACTCTCTGGAGGTGAGATTCTGCGGCTTTATGGAAAGTGAAAGAAATTCACTGACATAATGCCACCCCAAAACAGCAGGGAACCTCCACCTTTCTGCACTTGCTGGACAATGTGTCTAAGGTCTGACTGTGAGTTGTCTCCAAACACCTTTCCAATTATTGTCTGGTTGAAGGCATATGCAATACTCATCAGTAAAGAGCAGGCCATTCGGCAAGTTGCAAGGCCCATCTGTACCGTTCTGCATGGTGTCATGGTTGCAGAGATGGACGTCGGGAGTGAAGTTGCGCATCATGCAGCCTATTGCGCACAGTTTGAGTCGTAACACGATGTCCTGTGGCTGCACAAAAAGCATTATTCAACATTGTGGCATTGCTGTCAAAGTTCCTCCGAGCCATAATTCGTAGGTAGCGGTCATCTACTGTAGTAGTAGCCCTTGGGCAGCCTGAGTGGGGCATGTCGTCGACATTTCCTGTCTCTCTGTATCTCCTCCATGTCCAAACGACATTGCTTTGTTTACTCTGTGACGCCTGGTACACTTCCCATGTTTTGAGAGCCCTTCCTGGCACAAAGTAACAACGTGGACATGATCGAACCATGGTATTAACTGCCCAGGCATGGTTGAACTACAAAAAACACGAGCCGTGTACCCCCTTCCTGGTGGAATGACTGGGACTGATCAGCTGTTGGATCCCCTGTGTCTAAGAGGTGCTGCCCATGCAGGGTTGTTTACTTTTTTGTCTATCTTCAGTTCTGGGAACTGGGGTGATGCAAAACATTTTTTTTTTTTAAATCTGTGTAGCTAAAGTGTCCATACAGCTTAGAACTGAAGCGACAAAGTATGTCTGCCTGAAAATGTAGAATTTTGAGGGATGAAATTCAAGAGTATTGATTTTTCAGTCACTTTGGAATGGTATGAGCTGGTTGAGGTTGTGGAGGATGGAAGAGACATGTATGAGCTTGAATAGGCATGTGACAATGTTTGCTACAAATTTGAAGAGTGCTTCATTACACATTTATACAAATCCAAATACTTATTGGCAAACAAAAGCTGAATTAAGGAGGGGAAAAAAACAATAAATTTTGGTATTTTATAACATCAGTGAAGAAATGAAACTCATCTCCCCAGTTGCAGAATGGCACCGAAATGGACCTGTTCATCTGAGATCATGTAGTCACCACATATTAAGCATCAAATCTAGATGTAATTCTCATTCTTTTTGGGTGTGTATCGAACTGTCACATCCGTTTCAGGCACTGGAAATTGTAAACAGCATTCATAAATGATCGCCAACACTTCTGATATTGTTTAATTTGTTTATTAACCTATTAGCACCAGAATTAATTTTTTTTCAGTTTTTTGTGTATTTTTTATTTTTTATCACTTAAGGCTAATTAAATTAATGAAATGCCCTGTAAGAATAATTATCAAATTTTTAATTTTCAAAATAAATGCCATTGCCATATGGCAACATTAGGAGCTTAGAGGAGCTAATACTCCACATTTTCATAAGCACTCAATTTGTAGGGTGTCCAATTTATCTTGACCACCATAAATAACTGTTTGTTCAGATGCAAATAACAAAATGTTTCAAGCAAATGTTTTTTAGCTGTCAGGGGGACAACAGTCAGCATGATTGCCTTCATTGTAACTTGGTCTTTTTCCAAAATATGAACAGCGGTATGACTTTTTAAAATGGCACCCTGTATTTTTTATTCAGTAATTCATTTCCTCTCCTAAAGACCTATTCAGAAATGTGTCATAGTGTTCCATTCGCTGAAACACAACATTATTAATTACATAACACAACGTTGACATTCACGCTCCCAGTGCATAGTGCAGGTCCTCGGGGTAATGGAACACATCCTCTTGCTGACGTTGGCAGAGGACAAATTTAAACATAAGTAGGATGCAGACCTGCCATTGTCAACCATCGTCAGTTGAAGAGTTGTGTGAGTAGAATGTACACCCTCGAAGAGTAGTTAGAAAAGCTACTCATCTATAGGGAATGTAAGTTAACAGAACAGTAATTGCGATACTGTTTTCGTAATCCTTTTAAGTACTGTTGTGTAGAGTAGGCATACAGTAAAGGCTGTCCTTCCTACAAACTGCATTGACATAACGTTTCTTTTATTGTTGTTGTTGAACGTAGACGAAATGCTATGCAGGCAGTGGAACTGTACAGAGATCGATATCCTGATAAGAATTCACCTTCCTGTTGGATGTTTTCTCGTCTTGTTGTGACGCTTCAGGGAATAAGAAGTTTCAACCCACTACAACACAGTCGTTGTAGCACTCGCACAGATGAAACTGCCGAAGTTACTGTTCTCGCTTTTGTTGCTATGAATCCACATGTGAGCACACGACAACTTGAACACAAGACTGGCATTCCTAAAAACCAATGTACATCGTATTCTTACGCGTCACTGGTTCCATCCTTACTCTGTACACCTACATCAAGAATTGCATGGGAATGATTTCCATGATCGTGTACAGTTCTGTCAGTGGGCACAGCAGCAAATCCTTGCCAACCCGAACTTCTTCTCCAGTGTTCTATTTACAGATGAATGTTCCTTCTCAAACAAAGGACAGGCAAATACAAGGAACGTGCATTATTGGCCTAGCGACAACCCACGATGGCTTAGACAGGTGGAACGTCAGCATCAATGGAGAGTTAACATCTGGTATGGGATGCTTAGTACTACAATTACTGGCCCTTATTTTATCAATGGTAGCCTGAATGGCACAGTGTACGCCAACGTTGTCAGACGAATTCTTCCTCCTCTTCTGGGTGAAGTGCCGCTAAGAACCAGAATGCTTATGTGGTATCAGTACGATGGATGTCCAGCACAGAATGCCTTTTGTACACGTGAACCGAAGGTATCCTGGCAGATGGATTGGTCGAGGAGGAACTGTTACTTGGGCTACCAGGTCTCCTGATTTAAATATGAACTTTTTTCTTTGGGGATGCGTTAAAGATGTTGTCCATCGCGATATTACAACAACTCCAGAGGACATGAAGGAACATATCATGCTTGCTTGTAATTCTCTTCAACAGGCAACACTGGAAGCAGCAAATAATTCTTTCAATCAACGAGTACAACAGTGTAACGGTGTCCAGGTCCACCATTTTGAGCACCTTTGAATGTTCTACTCCTGGGCAGTGGTACAGAAGAGTCAAAGTCAATTTTGTGTTATTTTTTACTTAGTTTATATTTGTTTTCTGACAACTCCAGCAAGTGGCCGAGTTTGTGATCCCGGGCTCGAAGTCAGTGTTGTGTTATGTAATAAATAATGTTGTGTTTCAGTCAATGGTACACTGTGATACATTTCTGAATAGGTCTTTAGCAGAGGATTTTACAAATCACTTACCGGTGTTAAATATGTCATCTTCTTGATAATTTATGATCTCGGCTGTTAAGGGTCAATGCAGAAGTCAGACTTCCCAATAATGAAAGAATGGGCATAGGTTATGTCACAACCACTTCAATGGCAGAACCTTCACTTTTCCCTGATCCAGCTTCACTTCTGTTCTACCAACCCCTTCATGTCAAAGACAGTGAAATGGAGCAATGAGTGGGAAGCAGGATCACCACAGTGGATAAACGGAACATATTTTGACATTGAATCCTATGCTTCATTTCCTAAAGCCGATCATTCAAAATATAAAAGTATGTCTACTTTGGAGATTTCAGAAGCATTTATTTGACAAGAAGGTAATTGAATATTTACTTGATGCAGCAAGACATTATGCCTTATTTATTAACTATCCATATTCAAATATAACAGGTGATGAGATTAAATGATTCATTTGGATTTTGTTTATTAATGGGTACAATATTATGCCGTGTAAACGACGTTGTTGTTGTTGTTGTGGTCTTCAGTCCAGAGACTGGTTTGATGCAGCTCTCCATGCTACTCTATCCTGTGCAAGCTTCTTCATCTCCCAGTACCTACTGCAGCCTACATCCTTCTGAATCTGTTTAGTGTATTCATCTCTTGGTCTCCCTCTACGATTTTTACCCTCCACACTGCCCTCCAATACTAAATTGGTGATCGCTTGATGCCTCTGAATATGTCCTACCAACCGATCCCTTCTTCTAGTCAAGTTGTGCCCAATTTTCTCTTCTCCCCAATTCTATTCAATACCTCCTCATTAGTTATGTGATCGACCCATCTAATCTTCAGCATTCTTCTGTAGCCCCACATTACACTTAAATCTATACTCGATGTTAACAAATTTCTCTTCTTCGGAAACGCTTTCCTTACCAGTGCCATTCTACGTTTTATATCCTCTCTACTTTGACCATCATGAGCTATTTCGCTCCACAAATAGCAAAATTCGTTTACTACTTTAAGCGTCTCATTTCCTAATCTAATTCCCGCAGCATCACCCGATTTAATTCGACTACATTCCATTATCCTCGTTTTGCTTTTGTTGATGTTCATCTTCTATCCTCCTTTCAAGACACTGTCCATTCCGTTCAGCTGCTCTTCCAGGTCCTTTGCTGTCTCCGACAGAATTACAATGTCATCGGCAAACCGCAATGTTTTTATTTCTCCTCCATGGATTTTAATACCTACTCCGAACTTTTAATATCTTCTCTGAATTTTTCTTTCGTTTCTTTTACTACTTGCTCAATATACAGGTTGAATAACATCTGGGAGAGGCTACAACCGTGTCTCACTCCCTTCCCAACAACTGCTTCCCTTTCGTGCCCCTCGACTCTTATAACTGCCATCTGGTTTCTGTACAAATTGTAAATAGCCTTTCGCTCCCTGTATTTTACCACTGCCACCTTCAGACTTTTAAAAAGAGTATTCCAATCAACATTGTCAAAAGCTTTCTCTATGTCTACAAATGCTAGAAGTGTAGGTTTGCCTTCCCTTAATCTATTCTCTAAGATAAGTCGTAGGGTCAGTATTGCCTCACGTGTTCCAACATTTCTACCGAATCCAAACTGATCTTCCCCGAGGTCAGCTTCTACCACATTTTCCATTCATCTGTAAAGAATTTGTGTTAGTATTTTGCATCCGAGACTTATTAAACTGATTGTTCGTTAATTTTCACATCTGTCAACACCTACTTTCTTTGGGGTTCGAATTATTATATTCTTCTTGACGTCTTTATTTTTATTTATTTATTTTTATTTATTGTATTTTTTGCATGGATACACCAACTGGTGTCTTTTGCAAACGTCATAGCATTTTTTTACAATTTTAGTACAGTCATATATACATATGTGATTACATATACATGATACAAATGTACCATTGTACCTAATAAGGCACAATATTGGGTGTTACATCGTAACTATCACAAATATTCAGATTTTACACAAATATATATATATATATATATATATATATATATATATATATATATATATATATATATATATATAAAGAAAGATGATGAGACTTAGCAAACAAAAGCGCTGGCAGGTCGATAGACACACAAACAAACACAAACATACACACAAAATTCTAGCTTTCGCAACCAATGGTTGCCTCGTCAGGAAAGAGGGAAGGAGAGGGAAAGACAAAAGGATTTGGGTTTTAAGGGAGAGGGTAAGGAGTCATTCCAATCCCGGGAGCGGAAAGACTTACCTTAGGGGGAAAAAAGGACAGGTATACACTCGCAAACATACACACATATCCATCCGCATATACACAGACACAAGCAGACATTTGTAAAGGCAAAGAGTTTGGGCAGAGATGTCAGTCAGGGCGGAAGTACAGAGGCAAAGATGATGTTGAAAGACAGGTGAGGTATGAGCGGCGGCAAATTGAAATTAGAAATTAGCGGAGATTGAGGCCTGGCGGATAGCGAGAAGAGAGGATATGCTGAAGGGAAAGTTCCCATCTCCGGAGTTCTGACAGGTTGGTGTTAGTGGGAAGTATCCAGATAACCCGGACGGTGCACCAAGGCATGTTTAGCCACAGGGTGATCCTCATTACCAACAAACACTGTCTGCCTGTGTCCATTCATGCGAATGGACAGTTTGTTGCTGGTCATTCCCACATAGAATGCTTCACAGTGTAGGCAGGTCAGTTGGTAAATCACGTGGGTGCTTTCACACGTGGCTCTGCCTTTGATCGTGTACACCTTCCGGGTTACAGGACTGGAATAGGTGGTGGTGGGAGGGTGCATGGGACAGGTTTTACACCGGGGGCGGTTACAGGGGTAGGAGCCAGAGGGTATGGAAGGTGGTTTGGGGATTTCATAGGGATGAACTAAGAGGTTACGAAGGTTAGGTGGACGGCGGAAAGACACTCGTGGTGGAGTGGGGAGGATTTCATGAAGGATGGATCTCATTTCAGGGCAGGATTTGAGGAAGTCGTATCCCTGCTGGAGAGACACATTCAGAATCTGATCCAGTCCCGGAAAGTATCCTGTCACAAGTGGGGCACTTTTGGGGTTCTTCTGTGGAAGGTTCCGGGTTTGAGGAGATGAGGAAGTGGCTCTGGTTATTTGCTTCTGTACCAGGTCGGGAGGGTAGTTACGGGATGCAAAAGCTGTTTTCAGGTTGTTGGTGTAATGGTTCAAGGATTCCGGACTGGAGCAGATTCGTTTGCCACGAAGACCTAGGCTGTAGGGAAAGGACTGTTTGATGTGGTATGGGTGGCAGCTGTCATAATGGAGGTACTGTTGCTTGTTGGTGGGTTTGATGTGGACGGACGTGTGAAGCTGGCCATTGGACAGGTGGAGGTCAACATCAAGGAAAGTGGCATGGGATTTAGAGTAGGACCAGGTGAATCTGATGGAACCAAAAGAGTTGAGGTTGGAGAGAAAATTCTGGAGTTCTTCTTCACTGTGAGTCCAGATCATGAAAATGTCATCAATAAATCTGTACCAAACTTTGGGTTGGCAGGCCTGGGTAACCAAGAAGGCTTCCTCTAAGCGACCCATGAATAGGTTGGCGTACGAGGGGGCCATCCTGGTACCCATGGCTGTTCCCTTTAATTGTTGGTATGTCTGGCCTTCAAAAGCGAAGAAGTTGTGGGTCAGGATGAAGCTGGCTAAGGTAATGAGGAAAGAGGTTTTAGGTAGGGCAGCAGGTGATCGGCGTGAAAGGAAGTGCTCCATCGCAGCGAGGCCCTGGACATGCGGAATATTTGTGTATAAGGAAGTGGCATCAATGGTTACAAGGATGGTTTCCGGGGGTAACAGACTGGGTAGGGATTCCAGGCATTCAAGAAAGTGGTTGGTGTCTTTGATGAAGGATGGGAGACTGCATGTAATGGGTTGAAGGTGTTGATCTACGTAGGCAGAGATGCGTTCTGTGGGGGCTTGGTAACCAGCTACAGTGGGACGGCCGGGATGATTGGGTTTGTGAATTTTGGGAAGAAGGTAGAAGGTAGGGGTGCGGGGTGTTGGTGGGGTCAGGAGGTTGATGGAGTCAGGTGAAAGGTTTTGTAGGGGGCCTAAGGTTCTGAGGATTCCTTGAAGCTCCGCCTGGACATCAGGAATGGGATTACCTTGGCAAACTTTGTAAGTAGTGTTGTCTAAAAGCTGACGCAGTCCCTCAGCCACATACTCCCGACGATCAAGTACCACAGTCGTGGAACCCTTGTCCGCCGGAAGAATGACGATGGATTGGTCAGCCTTAAGATCACGGATAGCCTGGGCTTCAGCAGTGGTGATGTTGGGAGTAGGATTAAGGTTTTTTAAGAAGGATTGAGAGGCAAGGCTGGAACTCAGAAATTCGTGGAAGGTTATGAGAGGGTGATTTTGAGGAAGAGGAGGTGGGTCCCGCTGTGACGGAGGACGGAACTGTTCCAGGCATGGTTCAATTTGGATAGTGTCTTGGGGAGTTGGATCATTAGGAGTAGGATTAGGATCATTTTTCTTCGTGGCAAAGTGATATTTCCAGCAGAGAGTACGGGTGTAGGACAGTAAATCTTTGACGAGGGCTGTTTGGTTAAATCTGGGAGTGGGGCTGAAGGTGAGGCCTTTGGATAGGACAGAGGTTTCGGATTGGGAGAGAGGTTTGGAGGAAAGGTTAACTACTGAATTGGGGTGTTGTGGTTCCAGATTGTGTTGATTGGAATTTTGAGGTTTTGGAGGGAGTGGAGCTGGAAGTGGGAGATTGAGTAGATGGGAGAGACTGGGTTTGTGTGCAATGAGAGGAGGTTGAGGTTTGCTGGAAAGGTTGTGAAGGGTGAGTGAGTTGCCTTTCCGGAGGTGGGCAACCAGGGGATTAGATAGTTTTTTAAGGTGGAGGGTGGCATGCTGTTCTAATTTGCGGTTGGCCTGTAGGAGGATGCTCTGAACAGCCGGTGTGGATGTGGGAGAGGAGAGATTGAGGACTTTTATTAAGGATAGGAGTTGATGGGTGTGTTGATTGGCTGAGTGGATGTGTAGGTGAAGGATTAGGTGGGTGAGGGCAATGGATTGTTCGGTTTGGAACTGGTATAGGGACTGATGGAAAGTAGGGTTGCAGCCAGAGATGGGAACTTTAAGTGTGAGGCCTTTGGGGGTGATGCCAAATGTCAGACAAGCCTGAGAAAATAAAATATGGGAGTGTAATCTGGCTAGGGCGAAGGCATGTTTGCGGAGGGAATGTAAATAAAACTTAATGGGGTCGTTGTGGGGGTGTTGTGAGGGTGACATGGTAATAGAATGTGGAAAGTGGAACACGAGGCTGAAATGAAAATGAAAATAAATATAAAAATATATGTGGAGAGATAAAGGTAAAACTAGAAAGCAAATGGAGATCTGGTCTGAAAAAAGGCGAAAAAGGGTTGGTTAGAGCTGGGCTATGTTGATCCTGTGGTGAACTTGTGTAGGTAGATAATGATGTGCACAAAGGTTAGGTGGTTGTGTTGCCGCCAAAACACGTTAAAGGGTGGAGAAATACGGGAAAATTTCGAAAAAACTACGTGAGGATGTATTAAAAGGAGTGGTTTGGTGGTGGCTGATTATGGAAATGAAGCTAACAATTATCTGATGAAGAAATAATGACGTTAAAACCTGTGGGAAGCGGCTAAAAATGATCGATGATGTGAGAAAAACGGAAATGGAAATAAAGCAAAAGTTATTAAAACTAGCCGAAAAGGTTGTTTAATAGCTGAAAGGAACTGTTTGTGAAGTGGAAACGGTGGATTTTGTAGCAGCGGTAGTGTTTAAAGCGGAAGAAAATTTTTTGGTTATGGTTTGGAAGTGGGTTACGTATTATTACGTATTATTGAGTATATATCGGCGGGATAAAATTGTATACTGGATTACGGTAAAAAAGGAGAAGGTGAATAGAAAGTGAAACTGCTGGCAAAAACAGAAGGAGGAAATAAGACGACAGAAAAGACTACGAAATGTAACAGTGACAATAACAATAACAATAACAAACGTGATTGTTGGGTTCAAATTAATGTGGGTTCAAATTAATGATATGAATATAATAGAGGGAAACATTCCACGTGGGAAAAATATATCTAAAAAGAAAGAGGATGAGACTTACCAAACAAAAGCGCTGGCAGGTCGATAGACACACAAACAAACACAAACATACACAAACATACACAGCTTCATCCTGACCCACAACTTCTTCACTTTTGAAGGCCAGACATACCAACAATTAAAGGGAACAGCCATGGGTACCAGCATGGCCCCCTCGTACGCCAACCTAGTCATGGGTCGCTTAGAGGAAGCCTTCTTGGTTACCCAGGCCTGCCAACCCAAAGTTTGGTACAGATTTATTGATGACATTTTCATGATCTGGACTCACAGTGAAGAAGAACTCCAGAATTTCCTCTCCAACCTCAACTCCTTTGGTTCCATCAGATTCACCTGGTCCTACTCTAAATCCCATGCCACTTTCCTTGACGTTGACCTCCACCTGTCCAATGGCCAGCTTCACACGTCCGTCCACATCAAACCCACCAACAAGCAACAGTACCTCCATTATGACAGCTGCCACCCATTCCACATCAAACGGTCCCTTCCCTACAGCCTAGGTCTTCGTGGAAAACGAATCTGCTCCAGTCCGGAATCCTTGAACCATTACACCAACAACCTGAAAACAGCTTTTGCATCCCGTAACTACCCTCCTGACCTGGTACAGAAGCAAATAACCAGAGCCACTTCCTCATCTCCTCAAACCCGGAACCTTCCACAGAAGAACCCCAAAAGTGCCCCACTTGTGACAGGATACTTTCCGGGACTGGATCAGATTCTGAATGTGTCTCTCCAGCAGGGATACGACTTCCTCAAATCCTGCCCTGAAATGAGATCCATCCTTCATGAAATCCTCCCCACTCCACCAAGAGTGTCTTTCCGCTGTCCACCTAACCTTCGTAACCTCTTAGTTCATCCATATGAAATCCCCAAACCACCTTCCATACCCTCTGGCTCCTACCCCTGTAACCGCCCCCGGTGTAAAACCTGTCCCATGCACCCTCCCACCACCACCTATTCCAGTCCTGTAACCCGGAAGGTGTACACGATCAAAGGCAGAGCCACGTGTGAAAGCACCCACGTGATTTACCAACTGACCTGCCTACACTGTGAAGCGTTCTATGTGGGAATGACCAGCAACAAACTGTCCATTCACATGAATGGACACAGGCAGACAGTGTTTGTTGGTAATGAGGATCACCCTGTGGCTAAACATGCCTTGGTGCACGGCCAGCACATCTTGGCACAGTGTTACACCGTCCGGGTTATCGGGATACTTCCCACTAACACCAACCTGTCAGAACTCCGGAGATGGGAACTTTCCCTTCAGCATATCCTCTCTTCTCGCTATCCGCCAGGCCTCAATCTCCGCTAATTTCTAATTTCATTTTGCCGCCGCTCATACCTCACCTGTCTTTCAACATCATCTTTGCCTTTACAAATGTTTGTTTGTGTCTGTGTGTATGCGGATGGATATGTGTGTGTGCGAGTGTATACCTGTCCTTTTTTCCCCCTAAGGTAAGTCTTTCCGCTCCCGGGATTGGAATGACTCCTTACCCTCTCCCTTAAAACCCAAATCCTTTTGTCTTTCCCTCTCCTTCCCTCTTTCCTGACGAGGCAACCATTGGTTGCGAAAGCTAGAATTTTGTGTGTATGTTTGTGTTTGTTTGTGTGTCTATTGACCTGACAGCGCTTTTGTTTGGTAAGTCTCATCATCTTTCTTTTTAGATATATTTTTCCCACGTGGAATGTTTCCCTCTATATATATATATATATATATATATATATATATATATATATATATATATATATAAAAAATAATAATAATAATTTATTTTAGTTTAATATTAATATTCACTTAAAGGATATAAACACTTGTCAATCAAGAAATATTTCAGTTTCCGTATTTCGCCTGTCTCATATGTCTTGCTCACCAGATGGTAGAGTTTTGTCAGGGCTGGCTCTCCCAAGGCTATCAGTAGTTCTAATGGAATGTTGTCTACTCCGGGGGCCTTGTTTCGACTTAGATCTTTCAGTGCTCTGTCAAACTCTTCACGCAGTATTGTATCTCCCATTTCATCTTCTTCTACATCCTTTTCCATTTCCATAAAATTGTCCTCAAGAACATCGCCCTTGTATAGACCCTCTATATACTGCTTCCACCTTTCTGCTTTCCCTTCTTTGCTTATAACTGGGTTTCCATCTGAGCTCTTGATATTCGTGCAAGTGGTTCTTTTTTCTCCCAAGGTCTCTTTAATTTTCCTGTGGGCAGTATCTATCTTACCCCTAGTGAGATAAGCCTCTACATCCTTACATTTGTCCTCTAGCCATCCCTGCTTAGCTATTTTGGACTTCCTACCCATCTCATTTTTGAGATGTTTGTATTCCTTTTAGCCTTCTTCATTTACTGCATTTTTGTATTTTCTCCTTTCATCAATTAAATTCAATATCTCTTCTGTTACCCAAGGATTTCTATTAGCCCTCGTCGTTTTACGTACTTGATCAAAAATGGCTCTGAGCACTATGGGACTTAACATCTGAGGTCACCAGTCGCGTAGAACGTAGAACTACTTAAACCTAACTTACCTAAGGTTATCACACACATCCATGCCCAAGGCAGGATTGGAACCTGCGACCGTAGCGGTCACGCGTTCCAGACTGTAGCGCCTAGAACCGCTCCGCCACACCGGCCGGCTCGTACTTGATCCTCTGCTGCTTTCACTATTTCATCTCTTAAAGCTACCCATTCTTGTTCTACTGTATTTCTTTTCCTAATGCTCCCCCTGAAACTCTGTACAACCTCTGGTTCTTTCAATTTATCCAGGTCCCATCTCCTTAAATTCCCACCTTTGTGCAGTTTCTTCAGTTTTGATCTACAGTTCATAACCAATAGATTTTGGTCCGAGTCCACATTTGCCCCTGGAAATGTCTTACAGTTTAAAACCTGGTTCCTAAATCTCTGTCTTACCATTATATAATCTATCTGACACCTTCTAGTGTCTCCAGGCTTCTTCCATGTATACAACCTTCTTTTATGATTCTTGAACCTAGTGTTAGCTATGATTAAGTTATGCTCTGTGCAAAATTCTACCAGACGGCTTCCTCTTTCATTTCTTACCCCCAATCCATATTCACGTACTACGTTTCCTTCTCTTCCTTTTCCTACTACCGAATTCCAGTCACCCATGACTATTAAATTTTCGTCTCGCTTCACTATCTGAATAATTTCTTTTATTTCATCATACACTTCTTCAATTTCTTCGTCATCTGCAGAGCTAGTTGGCAAATAAACTTGTACTACTGTAGTAGGCATAGGCTTCGTGTCTATCTTGGCCACAATAATGCTTTCACTATGCTGTTTACAGTAGCTTACCGGCACTCCTATTTTTCATTCATTATTAAACCTACTCCTGCATTACCCGTATTTGATTTTGTATTTATAACTCTGTATTCACCGGACGAGAAGTCTTGTTCATCCTGCCACCGAACTTCTCTAATTCCCACTATATCTAACGTTAACCTATCCATTTCCCTTTTTAAATTTTCTAACCTACCTGCCCGATTAAGGGATCTGACATTCCAAGCTCTGATCCGTAGAACGCCAGTTTTCTCTCTCCTGATAACAACGTCCTCCTAATTAGTCC
This sequence comes from Schistocerca cancellata, assembly GCF_023864275.1. Lineage (NCBI taxonomy): Eukaryota > Metazoa > Arthropoda > Insecta > Orthoptera > Acrididae > Schistocerca > Schistocerca cancellata. The sequence continues at coordinate 166,794,619 of NC_064637.1, forward strand.
CCGCCCGGAGATCAGAATGGGGGACTATATTACCTCCGGAATATTTTACCCAAGAGGACGCCATCATCATTTAACCATACAGTAAAGCTGCGTGCCCTCGGGAAAAATTACGGCTGTAGTTTTCCCTTGCTTTCAGCCGTTTGCAGCAAGGCCGTTTTGGTTAGTGTTAGAGGGTCAGATCAGTCAATCATCCAGACTGTTGCCCCTGCAACTACTGAAAAGGCTGCTGCCCCTCTTCAGGAACCACACGTTTGTCTGGCTTCTCAACAGATAGCCCTCCGTTGTGGTTGCTCCTACTGTACGGCTATCTGTATCGCTGAGGCAAGCACGCCTCCCCATCAACGGCAAGGTCAGTGGTTCATTGGGGGGGGGGGGGGGGGGCGTGTAACAATACGAATCAAGATAGACGTAACGGAACTTAAATAGCGCATTTGCCTCTATTGGTTAAAGAAAAGATGTTATGTGGACATGTGTCCGGAAACGCTTAATTTCCAAGGAGCTCATTTTACTTTCGTCAGTATGTACTGCTCAATGGAGCACGTTATCATGATTTCATACGGGATACTCTACCTGTGCTGTTAGAACATGTGCCTTTACAAGTACGACACAACATGTGGTTCATGCACGATGGAGCTCCTGCACATTTCAGTCGAAGTGTTCGTACGCTTCTCAACAACAGATTCGGTGACCGATGGATTGGTAGAGGCGGACCAATTCCGTGGCCTCCACGCTCTCCTGACCTCAACCCTCTTGACTTTCATTTAGGGGGGCATTTGAAAGCTTTTGTCTACGCAACCCCGGTACCAAATGTACAGACTCTTCGTGCTCGTATTGTGGACGGCTGTGATACAATACGCCATTCTCCAGGGCTGCATCAGCGCATCAGGGATTCCATGCGACGGGGGGTGGATGCCTGTATCCTCGCTAACGGAGGACATTTGGAACATTTCCTGTAACAAAGTGTTTGAAGTCACGCTGGTACGTTCTGTTGCTGTGTGTTTCCATTCCATGATTAATGTGATTTGAAGTGAAGTAATAAAATGAGTTCTAACATGGAAAGTAAGCGTTTCCGGACACATGTCCACATAACATATTTTCTTTCTTTGTGTGTGAGGAATGTTTCCTGAAAGTTTGGCCATACCTTTTTGTAACACCCTGTATAATATTGCATGAATAAAGGCTGGGCGAGTGTAAAGCTATCGTTAAAAACGCATGCCGTGCGATTTGTTACGATTTGGTCGGTCATAATAATAATAACATGCTTTTGAGTACAATTAAAATATAACGGCAATACCTGTTTACTGTTATTGGAAATAATACGTAGTAAATTAATGAGTAAGGTAGCCGATCCTATAAGAAGAGGTAAAATTGGGCATATTGAATTGTTTTGCTTTATATCGACGAAGCCGATGATACGGCGTCATTTTTTCGTTTACTCTTAGAAAAAAAAACAAGTAAAGAAGTGCTAATTGTGCGTTGTGAAAAAATATAGGGGCGAGTTTTAAATAACTAAGGTATACTAGCAGAGTAAGAGAAGGACATTTGTGATTCTTGAGTTTCTCCCGGCGTATTTGATAATCAAAATATCCACGGGTGTATTGCCGGTCTGCAGTGTCCAACGAGCACTCAAAATATCCACGGGTGTACTGCTGGTCTACAGTGCCCGTTGGACACTGTAGACCGGCAGTAAACCCGTGGGTATTTTGATTAAACGGACATTTAGTTACACGAAATCGCGGATTGCGAAATGTGGTCATTGAACTGAGTACATCTACGGGGCGGTCATTTCCGGGATAAATTATACGCATCTCACGAGGGACACGGTATTGAGACCTTTTTTTAATTATATCGCGGAGAGCGGGCTCCAATTTATGAAAAGGAGAGAAACGTTAACTTTTTCGCGAACTCTTAATAATAGAGGATCGGAAAGAAAAGTGTGTAATTGTCTTACGCCTAACAAACATTCGTGGAGGGCGGTGGCTAAACTAGAAGAGTCAGTTACAAAATACTGTATCATTATCATTGACTGTTGGTGTCGAGCAACCAATTCTGTACATCAAAAGGTTTCGATTGGACTTGGCAGTTAGGCTTCAGACACTCGCATATACTCCACATCAGTGTTTGAGTGAGTGGTGAACGCGAAATAAAACTGTGAACGAAGTTACGTTAAATAAAACAGAAGAAACAAGACAGTTTGGTCGTATCTGTTATTATTCCATAAACTTTAACATTTCTTATCGTTGTACGAAGCGTGTATAGACTTGCTTCGAAGGGATCTCGTTACGAGTTAAGTTTTGGGGACCTGGTCAAGAGGGGGTAGTTGGTAGATCCTAACCACTGCAGCTATTCTGGAATCAGGTGCTACCGTGACCGTTGTGTGTTGTCAATGACTTAAGGTTACCATATCTAAGATCGACGCGCCTTTCCACGGGGACACGCCGACGACGAAGCAAGATGCGGTAGAGGGCGGGCATATGTTCATTTAAGAGATGTTGTTGTTGTTGTTGTGGTGGTCTTCAAGCTTCTTCATCTCCCAGTACCTACTGCAATCTAAATCCTTCTGAATCTGCTTAGTGTATTCATCTCTTGGTCTCCCCCTACGATTTTTACCCTCCACGCTGCCCTCCAATGCTAAATTGTTGATCCCTTGATGCTGTAGTGTTTCCTTTCCTCGGGGTTCTGCCGTGAAAACACAAAATAGAAAATCTGATTGGGTTTTGAATTTTGATGGAATAAGTTACGGATAAGGCGGACTTCGTATTATTGATTGAGATAGTGCTGTAATTTGACCGTGCATGGCAGACCAGGTCGGCAACACTACAAAAAGCGATTGTACGGAAATAGCATCAGAAACTAGATGAAATTTACTTTGCAATCTTGTTAGAAACGCAGTACTAATTGCATTATAGTCTTGATGGCTGTCCTCCTAATTCTCTTGTAGGACGACCCGTCTTTCAATTTTCTCTGTCTGTTGAAAACTTCTTCAAGGTGTCACTGTCAGGATCAATTTACAAATTCGGCGATAACCATTTCGAATCAATATTGAAACAACGTCGTTTCGTAATATAATTTTAATTTCCACCCAAAAGCATATTTAACACAGCGCCGAAAAATACACGTCTTTCGTATGAAGACAAGAGAGAGAGAGTGTAATCAATTAGTTTCTAAAAACAAACACCTACGCAAAAGTAAAAAAAAAAAGATCAAAATTATTTATAAAAATCGGTCGCTGGCGCAGCGCTCTTCCGCATGCACGATCGTAAATCATATCTTTGTATTGGCGGAGGCGCGGTAGTGAAAGTACCATTACAATGCCTCAGAACATTTCTTACCAAGCGGTCCCTTCTTCTTGTCAAATTGTGCCACAAACTCCTCCCCAATTCTATTCAATACCTCCTCATTAGTTATGTGATCTACCCATCTAATCTTCAGCATTCTTCTGTAGCACCACATTTCGAAAGCTTCTATTCTCTTCTTGTCCAAACTAGTTATCGTCCATGTTTCACTTCCATACATGGCTACACTCCATACAAATACTTTCAGAAACGACTTCCTGACACTTAAATCTATACTCGATGTTAACAGATTTCTCTTCTTCAGAAACGCTTTCCTTGCCATTGCCAGTCTACATTTTATATCTTCCCTACTTCGGACCATTGTGAGTTATTTTGCTCCCCAAATAGCAAAACTCCTGTACTACTTTAAGTGTCTCATTTCCTAATCTAATTCCCTCAGCATCACCCGATTTAATTCGACTACGTTCCATTATCTTCGTTATGCTTTTGTAGATGTTCATCTTATATCACCCTTCCGTTCAACTGCTCTTCCAAGTCCTTTGCTGTCTCTGACAGAATTACAATGTCATCGGCGAACCTCAAAGTTTTTATTTCTTCTCCATGGATTTTAATACCTACTCCGAAATTTTCTTTTGTTTCCTTTATTGCTTGCTCAATATACAGATTGAATAACATCGGGGAGAGGCTACAACCCTGTCTCACTCCCTTCCCAACCACTGCATCCCTTTCATACCCCTCGACTCTTATAACTGCCATCTGCTTTCTGTACAAATTGTAAATAGCCTTTCGCTCCCTGTATTTTACCACTGCCACCTTTAGAATTTGCAAGAGAGTATTCCAGTCAACATTGTCAAAAGCGTTCTCTAAGTCTACAAATGCTAGAAACGTAGGTTTGCCTTTCCTTAATGTTTCTTCTAAGATAAGTCGTAAGGTCAGTATTGCATCACGTGTTCCAATATTTCTACGGAATCCAAACTGATCTTCCCCGAGGTCGGCTTCTACCAGTTCTTCCATTCGTCTGTAAAGAATTCGTGTTAGTATTTTGCAGCTGTGACTTATTAAACTGATAGTTGGGTAATTTTCACATCTGTCAACACCTGCTTTCTTTGGGATTGGAATTATTATATTCTTCTGGAAGTGTGAAGGTATTTCGCCTGTCTCATACATCGAGCTCACCAGATGGTAGAGTTTTGTCAGGACTGGCTCTCCCAAGGCTGTCAGTGGTTCTAATGGAATGGTGTCTACCCCTGGGGCCTTGTTTCGACTTAGATCTTTCAGTGCTCTGTCAAACTCTTTACGCAGTATCGTATCTCCCATTTCATCTTCTTCTACATCTTCTTCCATTTCGACAATATTGTCCTCAAGTACATCGTCCTCTATATACTCCTTGCACCTTTCAGTTTCCCTTCTTTGCTTAGAACTGGGTTTCCACCTGAGCGCTTGATATTTATACAAGTGGTTCTCTTTTCTCCAAAGGCCTCTTTAATTTTCCTGTAGGCAGTATCTATCTTACCTCTAGTGAGATAAGCAAGCCTCTACATCCTTACATTTGTCCTCTAGCCATCCCTGCTTAGCCATTTTGCACTTCCTGTCGATCTCATTTTTGAGACGTTTGTATTCCTTTTTGCCTGCTTCATTTATTGCATTTTTATATTTCCTCCTTTCATCAATTAAATTCAATATTTCTTCTGTTACCCAAGGATTTGTGCTAGTCCTCGGCTTTTTGCTTACTTGATCCTCTGCTGCCTTCACTACTTCATCCCTCAGAGATATCCATTCTTCTTCTACTGTATTTCTTTCCCCCATTCCTGTCAATTCTTGCCTTATGCTCTCCCTGAAACTGTGTACAACCTCTGGTTCTTTCAATTTATCCAGGTCCCATCTCCTTAAATTCCCACCTTTGTGCAGTTTCTTCAGTTTTAATCTACAGTTCATAACCAATAGATTGTGGTCCGAGTCCACATCTGCCCCTGGAAATGTCTTACAGTTTAAAACCTGGTTCCTAAATCTCTGTCATACCATTAAATAATCTGACACCTTCTAGTATCTCGAGGCTTCTTCCATGTATATAACCTTCTTTTATGATTCTTGAACCAAGTGTTAGCTATGATTAAGTTATGCTCTGTGCAAAATTCTACCAGACGACTTCGTCTTTCATTTCTTACCCCCAATCCATATTCACCTACTTTGTTTCCTTCTCTTCCTTTTCCTACTATCGAATTCCAGTCACCGATGACTATTATATTTTCGTCTCCTTTCACTACCTGAATAATTTCTTTTATCTCATCAATTCTTCAATTTCTTCGTCATCTGCAGAGCTAGTTGGCAAATAGACTTGTACTACTGTAGTAGGCATGGGCTTCATGTCTATCTTGGCCACAATAATGCGTTCACTATGCTGTTTGTAGTAGCTTATCCGCACTCCTATTTTTTTTTATTCGTTATTAAACCTACTCCTGCATTACCCGTATTTGATTTTGTATTTATAACTCTGTATTCACCTGACCAAAAGTCTTGTTCCTCCTGCCACCGAGCTTCACTAATTCCCACTATATCTAACTTTAACCTATCCATTTCCCTTTTTAAATTTTCTAACCTACCTGCCCGATTAAGGGATCTGACATTCCACACTCCGATCCGTAGAACGCCAGTTTTCTTTCTCCTGATAACGATGAATAACAAACATTGCCTGAGTGTTACGGCTCCAAAGCTGTCGAAGTGCAGCCTCGCTGCTTACAGTTCATTGTTGTCATGCTGGGATTTCAATAATACCGTGGCATTCTGTTCCACTTGCATTTCATTCATCTATATGTTCTGACATAACATTCCTTAGCCGTTGTCTGCTGTCACTGTAGTGAACAACATACAAACTCACAGAGTATTAGACAATATTTGCAATTGTATTCGAGAGATCCTTTCAGATAGTATGTTGTTCTCAACAGAACAAAGTGTAAAGATAATTTCAGCAGTACTCAAGGGAGCACAGCTCGATTATTACTGTTTACACAATGTGTAGGTAATCTAGGAACAATGTCATAAGTTCACTCAGGCTGTTTCCAGAAGACTCTGTTGTCAATGCCAGAAGACTGTAGTAAATTGCTAGTAGACCTGCAAAGGTTTGGAAATTGGTGTAGTTGATACCGAACATAAATAAATGTAATTTATAGTTGCTACTCACCATACAATGGAGATGCTGTCCGCTGAATGGTCAGTGTGACAGACTGCCGTCCTCAGGGGCCCGGGTTCGATTCCCGGTTTGGTCGGAGATTTTCTCTGCTCATGGACTGGGTGTTGTGTTGTTTTCATCATCATTTCATCCCCATCCGGCGCGCTGGTCGCCCAATGTGGTGTCGAATGTAATAAGACCTGCACCGAGGCGGCCGGACCTGCCCCGGAAGGGGCCTCCCGGCCAATGACGCCAAACGCTCATCTCCATTTCCGTGGAGCTGTTGAGTCGCAGATAGGTACAACAAAAAGAGTGACGGAAAGTGGGCTTTCGACCGACGAAGCCTTTACGGGAGATAGACGAACATCCACACACTCATACAAATACAACTCACTCATACACGACCACAGTTTCTGGCAGCCGAAGCCCGACTGTGAGCAGCAACAAGTGACGGGAGAGGCAAACGCGTGGTGTGTGTACGGAGGAGGTTGTGGTTGAGGGGGGGGGGGGAGGGGGAGGATAGCAGGGTAGGGGTGGCAGACGGTAAAGTGCCGTTTGTGGGAGCGAGCTGGAGGAAGTTGGGTAGCCAGGTGCAGTCGGGAAGTTCGACAGAGGGCAGGAGAAAGGGGGTAGCCGAAAAGGAGAGAAGCAAAAAAGACGGGGTGTGTTGTGGAACAGAGGGCTCTGTAGCACTGGAATGGGAACAGGGAAGGGGCTAGGTGAGTAAGGAAAATGAATAACAAAGGTTGGGGCCAGGAGGGTTGATGGAACATAAGATATGTTGCAGAGAGAGTTCCCACTGGCAGAATTCAGAAAACCTGGTGTCGGTGGGAAGGATCCAGATGGCACAGGCTGTGAAGCAGTCATCGAAATCGATGTTAGGTTGGGTGGTCCAGCTGTTTGATGCGGACAGACAACTTGTCGGTTTCATGCCCATGTATAATGCAACACAGTGGGTGCAACTTAACTTGCAGATCACATGACTGGTTTCAGTGGTAGCCCAGCCTTTGATGGGATAGGTGAAGTTTGTGACTGGACTGGAGTAGGTGTTGGTGGGAGGATGTGTGGGACATGTCTTGCACCTAGGCCTACTACAGTGATATGAGGCAAGGGGTTGGGAGTAGGGCTCATGTAGAGGTGGGCAAGGATATTGTATAGGTTCGGTGGGCAGCAGAATACCACTGGGAGGATAGTGGGTAGGAAATTTCTCATTTCAGGGCACAACGAGAGGTAGTCGAAATCCTGGTGGAGAATTTAATTTAGAGGCTTCAGTCCTGCGTGGTACTGAGTCATGAGGGGAATCCTCCTCTGTGACCTGACGATGGGACTTCGGGAGATGGTGGGTGATTGGAAAGATAAGGCATGGGAGATCTGTTTTTGTACAAAGTTGGGAGGGTAATAACTGTTAAAGTCTCAGTGGGACCCTCAGTATTGGTCTGATAGTCCATATGCTCTTACTTTGTTCTTTAAACGACTGTGGGGAACTGTATCGAACGCCTTGCGGAAGTCAAGAAACACGGCATCTACCTGGGAACCCGTGTCTATGGCCCTCTGAGTCTCGTGGACGAATAGCGCGAGCTGGGTTTCACACGATCGTCTTTTTCGAAACCCATGCTGATTCCTACAGAGTAGATTTCTAGTCTCCAGAAAAGTCATTATACTCGAACACAATACGTGTTCCAAAATTCTACAACTGATCGACGTTAGAGATATAGGTCTATAGTTCTGCACATCTGTTCGACGTCCCTTCTTGAAAACGGGGATGACCTGTGCCCTTTTCCAATCCTTTGGAACGCTACGCTCTTCTAGAGACCTACGGTACACCGCTGCAAGAAGGGGGGCAAGTTCCTTCGCGTATTCTGTGTAAAATCGAAGGTAGTTTTCAAATAAAGCACTTAACAAATTTCACTGGATTCTTTGTCCCTGCCACCCGTTATGAACGTTTGAGTCTCCCAGTCTATACTAGTGTATGTTAGTGTAAAGGGAGGTGGCATCAATTGTGACAAGCAGGGAACTGTGTGGTAAGGAACTGTGGAGAATTGATGGAAGAAAGGGTTGGTATCGTTGATATAGGAGGGTGGCTGCAGGTAATAGGCTGAAAGCATTGGTCTACAAGAGCAGAGATTCAGTGGGGGCATAGTAACCGGCCACAATGGGACGTCCTGGGTGGTCGGATTTATGGATTTTAGGAAGCCTGTAGAGGGTAGGAGTTCGAGGAGTGGTATAGGTGAGGAGAGAGATGGACTCTGGGGAGAGATTCTTCGATGGAACTAAGGATTTGAAGAGAGGTCACTGTGGCAAGATTTATAGGTGGATGAATCGGACAGCTGACAGAGTCCTTCTGCCAGGAAATCCCTGCAGTTCTCAGTGAGGCCTCCACAGAAGATCTATAGTGACGAGCAGTCCCTCTCAAAATACAATGAGAGTCTCACTCAGGCCTTCACAGACTGTAATTACCCTTCCAACTTTGTACAAAAACAGGTCTCCTGTGCCTTAGCTTTCCAGTCACCCACCACCTCCCAAAGTCCCACCATCCAGTCACAGACGAGCATTCCCCTCATGACTCAACTGCCAGGGTTTTGACTACCTCTCATCATGCCACGGAGAAATGTGCTACCCACTATCCTTCCCACCCCTTCCGCAGTGGCATTCCACTGCCCCCTGAACCTACACAATATCTTTGTCCGAGCCTACACAGCCCCTGTTCGCAACCCCTCGTCTCGTGGCTCGTATCCCTGTAACAGAACTATATGTGAGGTCTGTCGCACATATCCTCCCACCACCTGTACCACCTACGCCAATCTGGTCACAAACATCACCTATCCCATCAAAGGCAGGGCTATTTGTGAAACCAGTCATGTGATCTACAAGTTAAGCTGCAAACACTGTGCTTCATTCTATGTGGGCATGACAACCAACAAGCGGTATGTCCTCATGAATGGCCACGGACAGTCTGGGACCGAGAAACAGCTGGACCACCCTGTTGTTGAGCACACCACCCAACACGACAATCTTCATTTCAATGCTTCACAGCCTGTGCCATCTGGATCCTTCCCACCAACACAAGCTTTCTGAACTGCACTGGCAGGAACTCTCCCTGCAATACATCCTATGTTCCCGTAACCCTCCTGGCCTCAATCTTCATTAGTCATTGCCCTTACTCATCTAGCCCATTCTCTGCTCCCATACCGGCACTATACAGTCCTCTGTTCCACCACCACACCCTGTCTTTTTACTCCTCTATTTTTCCTCTACTCTCCCTCCCCTGTCCTTGGTCTAACCTCCTGACTGCACCTAACTGCCATACCCTCTCTTCACCTCATTTTTGCTCGCTCCCAAAAGCAGCACTTTACAGTCCCCCACCCCTGTCCTGCTATCTCCCCCCACCCTGCCCTCCTCCTTACCCACACCACCTGGTTGCCTCTCCCATCATGCAATGCTGCTAGCAGTCTGGCTTCAGCTGTCTGTGTGAGTTGCGTTTGTGTGTGTGTGTGTGTGTGTACGTTCATCTATTTTTGACAAAGATCTTGTTGGCCGAAAGCTCACTTCTGACAGTCTTTCTGTTGTGCCTGTCTGCGACTCAGATTCTGTTATATGGTAACGATTATCCTGTTGATAACACTGTAACATTCCATACTGGATTTTCCATTGTTTAATAAATGTAATTTATTGCACATAAATAGGTGAAGAGACCCATTACAGTTGTGTTATGCTATCAATGGAAACAATCACAACCGTTAAAAAGACCTAGGAATCTGTCCAGAGTGACCTAAACTGGAATGGCCACGTGAAATCGACAGAAAGAAAAGTAGATGCTAGGTTGAGGTTGGTCAGGAGAATCTTTTAAGTGTTGTAGAGGAAATAGGATCCAGCTATTCATTAGAAAATGTAAGGCAGTAAATGGAAGAGGCAGTACCTACGCAATTTGATAAAATTGAAATTGCCGGCCGGAGTGGCCATGCGGTTCTAGGCGCTTCAGTCTGGAACCGGGCGACCGCTACGGTCGCAGGTTCGAATCCTGCCTTGGGCATGGATGTGTGTGATGTCCTTAGATTAGTTAGGTTTAAGTAGTTCTAAGTCTAGGGGACTGATGACCTCAGATGTTGTCCCATAGTGCTTGGAGCCATTTGAACCAGTTTGAAAATTGAAATTCAATCCACCTCTCCTACTGAAATTAGGAAAATAACAAATTCACTCAAAAGCTCACATGGAATTGATGGCATTTCCAACAGAGTACTAAAACCTTGTTCCCAACAAATGAATAGGATTCTCAGCCTCATACGTAGTAGCTCACTGAAACAGGGCATTTTTTCACATAGACTGAAATAAGTTATTGTTAAACCATTGTATAAAAAAGGGGATAGATCTGATGCTAACAACTACCGCCCAATCTCACTTGTGACAGCTTTATCCAAAGTTCTTGATAAAGTAATGCATTCGAGAGTAGCATCACATATTTGTAAGAATGAGGTACTAACAAAATGTCAGTTTGGTTTTCAGAAAGGCTTTTCAACAGAAAATGTTATATATGCTTTCACTGATCAAATATTAAATGCATTGGATAACTGAACACCACCCATTGGGATATTTTGTGATCTCTAAAAGGCATTTAATTGTATGAATCTCGAAATTCTTCTAGATAAGCTTAATTATTGTAGTATGAGTGGGACAGTGCACAAATGGTTTAATTCATACTTAACTGGAAGAATGCAGAAGTTTGAAATTAGCAGCACAGATAGTCTGCAAAAAACCAGCAGAGTCCTTTAACTAGGGAGGTATCAAGAATGGTGTCCCACAGGGTTCAGTCTTGGTTCCTCATTGTTTTTAATATATATTAACGACTTGCCACTCTATATTCATGAAGTTGCAAAGCCAGTTCTTGTTGCTGATGATACAAGTATACTAATTACACCCAAGAATCAGCTGAGGAAATTGCAAATCATGTCTTTCAAAAAATTATTAAGTGGTTCTCTACAAATGGACTCTCACTAAATTTTGAGAAAACACGGTTTATACAATTCTGTACAGTAAATGGCATAACATCATCGATAAATCTAGACTATCAACGGAAGTCTATTGCTAAGGCAGAATATTCAAAATTTCTGGGTGTGTACATTGATGAGAAATTGAACTGTAAGAAACACATCGATGATCTACTGAAATGGTTAGGTTCAGCTACTTACTCTATTAGGGATATTGCAAATTTTGGTGCTGAAAGTATCAGTAAATTAGCCTACTATGCCTATTTCCATTCACTGCTTTCATATGGCATCATATTTTGGGGCTATTCATCATTAAGAGAGGAAGTATTCATTGCACAAAAGTATTTAATCAGAATAATTGCTGGAGCCCACCCAAGATCACCTTGCAGACATTTATTTAAGGAACTCGGGATATTCGCAGTACCTTCACAATACATATATTCTCCTATGAAATTTGTCATTAATAACCCATCCCAATTCGAAAATAACAGCGAAGTGCATAACTATAGCACTAGAAGAAAGGATGATATTCACTATTCTGGATTAAATCTCACTTTGGCACAGAAAGGGGTGAATTATGTGGCCACAAAAATCTTTGGTCATTTGCCAAATAGTATTAAAAGTCTGACGGATAGCCAACCAACATTTAAAAGCAAATTAAAAGAATTTCTGAATGACAACTCCTTCTACTCAATAGATGAATTCTTAGATATGAAATAGTAACTATTAAAAATATTTAATTAATTAATTAATTATCTTGTGTAAAAAACTTATTTTAAAGTGATACATTCCACATCATTACGAAATGTCGTACTCATGATCTATGGAACAAGGATTAATGAATGTATGTACGTATCTTAAGGAAATATAATTCACAAAAATCTTTGGTCAATTGCCAAATAGTATTAAAAGTCTGACAGAAAGCCAACCAACATTTAAAAGCAAATTAAAAGAATTTCTGAATGACAACTCCTTCTACTCAATAGATGAATTCTTAGATATGAAGTAGTAACTATTAAAAAATATTTAATTAATGACAACTCCTTCTATTCAATAGATGAATTCTTAGATATGAAGTAGTAACTATTAAAAAATATTTAATTAATTAATTAATTATCTTGTGCAAAAAAACTTACGTTAAAGTGATACATTTCACATTTTACGAAATGTCGTATTCATGATCTATGGAACAAGGATTAATGAATGTATGTATGTATCTTAAGGAAATATAATTAATCCACGTAAGAAGCGAAGTACGAAGTAGTCATATCACTGATTCTTCAGCATAATTATCATCAATATGGTAGCCTTAAAATGTTGGATCAATGGAGGATATATATATATATATATATATATATATATATATATATATATATAAATGAGTGTCGCACTCCATCGCGGGATGGTTTGGTAAAAGCGAGAGTGTCATGGAAATACTCTTCAAAGTGCAGTCGCGGGCACTTTGACGTACATTCTGTGGATACGATTTGGCAACATATTACGTCGTCCCACATAGCCCCGCGACATGGCAGAGACGAGAAACCGGAATAATAATTATTTTGTTCTCATTAGGCCGTTACAGCTATATAAAATGCCAGATACACAGTGCAGTACAATTCATAATTCAGAAGTACAATATGTTGGCCAGAACGTAACAATTTTATATTACAATTTAAAAATTCCTTTATATTGTAGAATGGGTGGGTAGTTAACTACTCGTGGAGTGTTGGTCCGAATGCTTGTTCGGATATATCTTGTAAAGTTTGTGGAAGTTTAATAAATAGTTTGTGATCCCTGTCTCTTGTTTCTTATATTCTAACAAAGCGCGGTTTCTTTGGGTTTTGCTTCCGGTAACTTCTTTCTGTAAATCGAAACACGGTATATATGTAAGCTTACCCTCATTATATTTTGCTCACGGAACAAAGCTTTAAAGCAAAACTATTTAGAAGAAATATCGGAATGTTGTGAAAAGTGGCAGTTGACCTTAAATAACTAAAAGTGTGAGGTCATCCACACGAGTGCTAAAAGGAACGCGTTAAACTTCGGTTACACGATAAATCATTCTAATCTAAAAGCCGTAAATTCAACTAAATACCTAGGTATTACAATTACGAACAATTTAAATTGGAAGGAACACATAGAAAATGTTGTGGGGAAGGCTAACCAAAGACTGCGTTTTATTGGCAGGACACTCAGAAAATGTAACAGACCTATTAAGGAGACTGCCTACACTACGCTTGTCCGTCCACTTTTAGAATACTGTTGCGCAGTGTGGGATCCTTACCAGACAGGCCTGACTGAGTACGTCGAAAAAGTTCAAAGATAGGCAGCACGTATGGTATTATCGCGAAATATGGGGGAGAGTGTCACAGAAATGATACAGGATTTGGGATGGACATCATTAAAATAAAGGCGTGTTTCGTTGCCACGGAGTCTTCTCACGAAATTCCAATCACCAACTTTCTCCTCCGAATGCGAAAATATTTTGTTGACTCCGATTTACAAGGGAGGAACGATCACAAAGATAAAATAAGGGAAATCAGAGCTCGTACGGAAAGATATAGGTGTTCCTTCTTTCCGCGCACTATACGAGATTGGAATAATAGAGAATTGTGAAGGTGGTTCGATGAACCCTCTGCCAGGCACTTAAATGTGATTTGCAGAGTATCCATGTAGATGTAGATGTGTGCTTTATATGAAGAACCAGTAATTATGATAATGGATAAAATGCCATGCACACAAGCTTTTCTTCATAGAATAACAATATATGATATAATGCTTCGGAAAAATGAGATGTTCTTATCGTACGTATATTTCAGGTACAGTCCATAAGTTGCTTTAACAAATCTACACAAGTTGTCACTAATAAATTTTATATCCTGATGGCACGATAATGGATAATCTAAATACACTTCCAAAAGCTTTATGTAGCGTGGATCAACTGAGGGAATCTTGTCTCTTAGCGTAAAAACAATCTGCCGAGTTTTGTTTTCATTCAGCAGGATCCCATTTCCTGCACAACACGATGTGTGCCGGTCACCTGCACATTTCGAATTCGCCGATCGCCTGTGGCAAACCCCCTTCCGCGGGAATGGCAGTAGCACAGTCTGACGTGCCCGCCCCGCCAAGCGACATTTCTGAATACGATATCGGACGAGTTTCCTAAGGTATGAAACGATACGTTATACGACAGTTTACTTACGTTTCTCGTGGAACGTACAGATATTTACTGAAGTATGTCGTTTTTCATTAATAACCAAACTTTCTGGTAAACACCAGAATACCAGATTTTTTGGCAGAAAGACGTCGTATGTCCTCCCAACGACGAGAAGTTTTGGTCGCTCTAATTCGAGCCAAACGTAGTATACTGGGACGGAATATAATACCTACCTTATTTAAGGCCGGTATAACACTACCATATTTGTTTGACAAAGAAATATGATCACATATTCGTCAAATTTCTTTGACAAAGATCTTTGACGCGGCGCTTAAAAGGGGCTGTCATATTTTTCGTCAGATTTCAAGATGGCGAACAACAGCTTGTTACTAACGTACCAAATACGCCAAACCATCTATCTGTAGGTGAAGGGAAAAACAACATAGATATGATAATAAAACGTCAAAAACTGTTTCCCAACACAGATGAAAGTAATTTACGATTTTCGGTACATTTGAGTAACAAACGGAAAGACTCTTCAACATATTTACTTTTAAAACAAAAGTTGTTACATTTACAAAAATATACGTGTATTAGAAAGTCGAATGATGTGTGAGAATGGACGAATCATCAAAGTACGAAAACAATTTGTGGCTGTCAAGGAAAGTGCCTGTCGTAATAAGAACAGAGTAAACAGAAATATATGCTTCTCGTGCACGAAATGTCTGTTTATAGTCTCTCGTTTTCAGTGAGTAAGCTGAAGATATGTTCGTTCATAAAGCACGGAACGTGAAAATGTAATTATTTCGTTAATTAAGTAGAAAAATAATTAAAACGAGACGTTATTTTTACGATACGTGTGGCTCACTGCTTTGTCACCGCCCGGGTCGCTAGTGTCGCTCCAGCTGTCAAACTGTAAGAGCTTTCGTACCAGAGAGTGTCGCGACTGTGGCGGCAGAGAGAAATGGGACGGTGGCCGATAGCAGAGGCCGCGGGGGCAAAGCAGGGTGTGCGGATGCAGCGGCGGCGCCGATGCAGCGGCAGATGAGGTACTGTGTCGTGTCTGCGCTCCTCATTTGGGTGAGGCCTGTAAATTCCCGCACAGTTCGGATCTGAAGCCGACTGCAGCTGTATTTGTGTTGCGGGTGAAATTAGTTAAGTGGCGCCCTCCACCTTCGACCCTTTGAAACTGACAGCAGTACGCGATAGTCGTGTGAGCAGGGGAGTAATTTCATATGAGTACTTGTCTGTGGTATTTATTTGGCCGATACTTTGTGATGTGCAACGAGTTTGTTTGATAGATCGTGTCTGGCTGTTTGCATCTGAACTGGTTCGTCACACGAATGCAAGCCCTCGGATATTCGTTGTTATTCTGTGATAGTTACTTACGCGTTGTCCTTTGATAAATCCTTCACCAAAAGTGTTCCCCTGATTCGAGGAAGAGCAAGACTGAACCGATTTTTCGTTTAATGAAGAAATACGAACATGCAATTGAACTTGTTACCTTTTGGATAAGTGGGAGGGACATTAAGATCGAACTGACTTTCCTATTCTCTTGATTAGCTGTCCTTTCAAAAGGACTGAGAAATTGCGAAGAAAAATGTACTATCCTTAACTCCAAAAAATTTTGAAGATTGCTCTGATTGAAATGGCACGTTAATGTGTGTAGTATTAAAAGAATTGTTTTGTGAGTTTTGTCAGAAGTATTCCTTCCGAAGAAATGCGCCGAATGAATCCAACTACGTATCTTCCCAGTCCGCCACTCCATTCTTTGAAGTAATTTCCTAATTGTTTTGTCTACAAGCCAAATCATAACTTTACCGTGGTGTAGATGCGTGAATAATTGTCTTTTCAACATCGAGATCATTACTACCATCAAGAAAGGTTATGTCATCTGTATATAGTATTCGACTGGACCAAATAAATGACGGCAAGTCGTTTACCATTATTATGAACAGGAAAGGGCCAAGTACATATCGCTGTGTAGCACATGTCTTAACTTCTTCTACACTGGACATTTCTTTTCCAACACAGGCAACTTGCTAACGCTTCTGTAGCTAGGAATGTAATAGAGTTTAACGCTGTTATCTCTAAAGCTGTAGAAAAGAATTTGTTTTAGCATCGGTGTATGATCCTCATAGTCACAAAAACTGACTCGAGCGAAGTCTATATCCTCAAATACTCGAAGAAAGTATTTGAGTACAAAATTTGGGGCATCAACAGTTGACAGATTTTTCTTAACACCATGTTTTGTTTCTTTAATTTTTCTTACATTTTGAAAGTAAATGGATAAGTATTAGCAAAAGTTACATTCCAGCACTTAAGAAAAAAACCGATACTATCGAAACTGACCTGAAACTGAAGTCATTTTCTCCTTTTTATATACTGTAATTATCCTAAGCAGTAGCTTATTAGAAAAATATCGCTCGGATATATTGTTCTTTATACAATAATTTAAGCGTTACATAATACAATATATTACTTTCTTCAATAGGTTGCAAGCCACGACATATACACTGACGGAAAAAATCGCAACATCAAAAAATAATTAATTAGGGTAATGAAATTTGAGGAATACATTTGTCTAGGTGACATATTTAAATGATTAACATTGCAAGATCACAAGTTAATGTAAGTGCGACATAAGTGTATGCATATGTGAAATGCTGGTACACTAATAACTGGTGTGATCGCCAGAATGTTGTCTGGAAACGTGCGTGCATTGTGTTGTAGGCAGGTGCCAGATACCAGTTTGAGCGATGGAGATCCATACCTGTTGCACTGGTTCGGTCTGTACTGGGACGGTTATTACTGGTTGTAGATAATGCTAAAGTTGTGGTCCGATGGTGTCCCAAATGTGCTGGGTTGGGGACAGATCTGGTAATGACCAAGACAACATATCTACCTTTTTATAACATGTTGAGTTACAACAACGGTATGTGGGCGAGCGTTATCGTGTTGGAAAACATCCCCTGCAATGCTGTTCACGAGTGGCTGCACAACTGGTCGAACCATTAGATTTGCAGTCCTGTTATACGAAACCGCACTCCAGATGTAGTGCAGGTCCAGTGTGTCTGGCACGCAGATTGGTGGGCTACAAGCCCTCGACTGGCCTTCCCATTACCACCAGTCGACCATCATCGGCACTGTGGCGGAAGCATCATTCGTCAGAAAACACAAGAGACCTTCAAAGAGCCCTCCAATAAGCTCTCACTTGACCCCACTGAAGTCGCAAGTGGCGGTGGTTGGTGGTCAATGGAATGCACGCTACAGGGTGTCTGGCTCGGAGCTGTCCTCGAAGTAACAGATTTCTAGCAGTTCGTGGTGCCAACTGCTGCTCGTATTGCTGCTGCGGAAACAGCACGACGCACCAGAGCTACGCGCCGAATACGATGGTCTTTCCTCTCGTTAGTACCACATGGCCTTCTTGCGACTGTACATTCTCGTGACCACGGCTGTCAGCAGTCGCTTACAGTGGCTACATAGCTGCGAAGTCTTTCTGTATTACTGCAGAAGGAACATCCAGCTTCTCGCAGCCCTATTACGTGACCTCGTTCAAACTCGGTGAGGTTGTTGATAATGGCGTCTTTGTCGGGATAAAGGCATTCTTGACTAAAGTGCGCGTCATTTACGACGTCGGCCGAGTTTAGGTTCGTTCTGCGCATCTGACGTCACAAAACACAGTCAGCCAATGAACAGAGAACGACGTTGCCAGAGCTCGACTGCAGTGCAGAGCACGGACGAGTGTCTTCAGTTTTAGAAACGTTCAGTCATAAATAAAGTAATCGAACAAAAGCAATGTCTCGATAGCAGACTTTCTTTTATAGAAAGTTTGGAAAAAGCATTCTTTATACCAATTGGCTTCATATTCTATTAATTAACTAAACCGAACAAGCAATAAGCCTCCTAATTCCGGCGATAGCAAGGAAAGGTGTTCGTATCATTCTCACTAACCGCTTTTTCGCAATAAAGAACAGCGGTAATTGTTTATTTCCTATTGTACTTCGACGAAACGTGAGTAATTCATAGTCATACCAACATTGTTTGTCGGTATTTTGCGTGATATTTTAAAGTGCGCCGTGAGGACTATTAAATGACGAACTGCGTTAGCATAACGGTTAAAGTGTTTGGCTGTGAAGCGAAAGGTTCTGCGTTCAAACTTTGTTCGGGGCTCAATATTTTTTTTTATTTAAAAACAATATCGAAGTGTCATACTTCACGAATTTTATTCGTTAGAAAGTAATTTCTTGAAATTTCTAGTGGCAACTAAATTCGACCATACGGAAAGTATATGCGATGGACTTTTACCTCTGCAAACTATTCAAAATTTCGTGCAATGGTTTACTACATCTCGTGCTGCACAATAACTGCGTTGAACATCGAAACAAAATCAAGTCATTTATGGGGGAAGGTATCAGTCAAGAAGGTGAATAAAAATCAAATTTTTGGGCCAAATAGTTTTTGTGAAATCGAATGATAAAGTGTGTCAAAGCAGTCGAAACACAATGTCTGTGTCTGCACAGGCGAGCAGTGCTGTGATGATAAAATCGCGCACAGCGCGGAATGCGGCGAGCACGTCTCTGTAGCAGCGAAAGGGTTAATGCGGCCGTGTGGGATACTATGGCGCTGCTTCTCTTGGCGCGTACAACTGGCAACGCAGCACTCTCCCGCGTCTGGGCGGGCAAGCGCGAACCGCCAAGATAAAAGAATTGAACTATAAAACACCAACTGTCCACCCCCAGTCTCTAAAGGTAACAAACGATCTCGACCGTTACAGCGTGTGTTTAAAGAAAACCTGATTTTCATTCTCACAGTGGCTCCACTTGCGCCACTTTTACGTCGCTGGCGCGAAATCTGAATAGACGTAATGCTTGTGGTGTAGAAATACGCCGACCAACTTTTGTTTATGTCGTGCAACTCCTTGTCGGTGTGTGATTTTTTCCGCCGGTGTACATTTACGCTGTCTGACGGTTTCAACCGGCTTACTATCCTTAGGACGAAACCTCGAAGAACGAGGATATACTTGTATTTGTTGATCTACAAACTTTTTAAAAAATAAGTGATATCAAGTTCGGTAATGGTATTTCCTACTTCTTCCAATATTTCAATAAAACATCATTGAATTGTTGGAGTAGGTACTAATTTAGTGGTTTCGATCATATTTAACCACACTGATTATTAGTTTCCATTAGTTTCGAATGAGACAGCAGAGACAGAAAGCACCAACACGAAAATTGAATGCAACCAGCTAGTCCTCCGTGTGGCGCCGGTTGAATGTGGCGTTATCGTGCTACCGCTTCACTCATAACTGGGACTCATGAGGAGATTCCTCAAGAATCTATGTAACGACTTCGAAACATTGAATTGTAATGCAGTGAAAGAAGGTATCAAACATCAACTCACCCAGAAACGCTGACACGAATAACAGCAATTAATACGATAATGTGGCATGACACATACACATCGATGCCTCCTCATCAGTTGAATGCTGCCGACTAAGTTTTAGTACCAAATGCTCAAATGGCTCTGAGCACTATTGGACCTAACATCTGAGGTCATCAGTCCCCTAGACTTAGAACTACTTAAACCTAACTAACCCAAGGACACCACACACATCCGTGCCCGAGGCAGGATTGTAACCTGTGACCGTAGCAGTCTCGCGGTTCCAGACTGAAGCGTCTTGAACCGCTCGGCCACACCGGCCGGCTTAGTACCGATTGCTCTCACATCATACGTCCAGAACGTACAAGCGTGATAAACCAGGAAACAACTTTTTAGACCGCGCGTCCGCTACGGACGCAGGTTCGAATCCTGCCTCGGGCGTGGATGTGTGTGATGTCCTTAGGTTAATTAGGTTTAAGTAGTTCTAAGTTCTAGGGGACTGATGACCTCAGAAGTTGAGTCCCATAGTGCTCAGAGCCATTTGAAACAACTTTTTAGGAATTGGAGATCTGCTGACTGTGTGAGTGTTTGCACTGAAGTGTTTTAGTATATATGACAACTGTGTTGTACTGTGTCCGTCAGAATTCACCTCCTCAGCTAATATCCTCAAGAGAGAGTTATTAGCAGACGAGGCGTATCCTGTCGGACATAGCACAGCACAGTTGTCACATATGTACTAAAACACTTGGCTGATTCTCCCCTATAATTTAGCGAACACACCACTTCGATGTACGCTACCTGACAAAAGGAGTGAAACACCCAGAGAACGCGGTCGGACGTCAGGGTAAATTCTTAGGCGAGCACAGCATTGGCGGGTCTGTAGGTCATTAAAGTTGCAGTTGTCAGTGACAGGAACAGTGGCCATTTACTTTGTTCTGTTTAGTGTTGTTATCGGGCACGGAAGGGTGTATGAAGGGTGTCAGATGTCGAGTGGTCACTGTGAAGAAGACGGAAATGTCGTGTAGTGGTGTGAGGCGGCGTTATCAACACCTGACACGGTCCGAAAATCCGAAAAGAGTCTCTGTTTGGTCGGCTGGTCGAATCGTGCAGTATCCAGCGTTGAGGAGGGCGGGCCTACTCGTCTACATCTACATCTACATTTACACTCCGCAAGCCACCCAACGGTGTGTGGCGGAGGGCACTTTACGTGCCACTGTCATTACCTCCCTTTCCTATTCCAGTCGCGTATGGTTCGCGGGAAGAACGACTGTCTGAAAGCCTCCGTGCGCGCTCTGATCTCTCTAATTTTACATTCGTGATCTCCTCGGGAGGTATAAGTAGGGGGAAGCAATATATTCGATACCTCATCCAGAAACGCACCCTCTCGAAACCTGGCGGGCAAGCTACACCGCGATGCAGAGCGCCTCTCTTGCAGTCTGCCACTTGAGTTTGTTAAACATCTCCGTAACGCTATCACGGTTACCAAATAACCCTGTGTCGAAACGCGCCGCTCTTCTTTGGATCTTCTCTATCTCCTCTGTCAACCCGATCTGGCACGGATCCCACACTGATGCGCAATACTCAAGTATAGGTCGAACGAGTGTTTTGTAAGCCACCTCCTTTGTCGATGGACTACATTTTCTAAGGACTCTCCCAATGAATCTCAACCTGGTACCCGCCTTACCAACAATTAATTTTATATGATCATTCCACTTCAAATCGTTCCGCACGCATACTCCCAGATATTTTACAGAAGTAACTGCTACCAGTGTTTGTTCTGCTATCATATAATCATACAATAAAGGATCCTTCTTTCTATGTATTCGCAATACATTACATTTGTCTATGTTAAGGATCAGTTGCCACTCCCTGTACCAAGTGCCTATCCGCTGCAGATCTTCCTGCATTTCGCTACAATTTTCTAATGCTGCAACTTCTCTGTATATTACAGCATCATCCGCGAAAAGCCGCATGGAACTTCCGACACTATCTACTAGGTCATTTATATATATTGTGAAAAGCAATGGTCCCATAACACTCCCCTGTGGCACACCAGAGGTTACTTTAACGTCTGTAGACGTCTCTCCATTGATAACAACATGCTGTGTTCTGTTTGCTAAAAACACTTCAATCCAGCCACACAGCTGGTCTGATATTCCGTAGGCTCTTACTTTGTTTATCAGGCGACAGTGCGGAACTGTATCGAAAGCCTTCCGGAAGTCAAGGAAAATAGCATCTACCTGGGAGCCTGTATCTAATATTTTCTGGGTCTCATGAACAAATAAAGCGAGTTGGGTCTCACACGATCGCTGTTTCCGGAATGCATGTTGATTCCTACATAGTAGATTCTGGGTTTCCAAAAACGACATGATACTCGAGCAAAAGACATGTTCTAAAATTCTACAACAGATCGACGTCAGAGATATAGGTCTATAGTTTTGCGCATCTGCTCGACAACCCTTCTTGAAGACTGGGACTACCTGTGCTCTTTTCCAATCATTTGGAACCTTCCGTTCCTCTAGAGACTTGCGGTACACGGCTGTTAGAAGGGGGGCAAGTTCTTTCGCGTACTCTGTGTAGAATCGAATTGGTATCCCGTCAGGTCCAGTGGACTTTCCTCTGTTGAGTGATTCCAGTTGCTTTTCTATTCCTTGGACTCTTATTTCGATGTCAGCCATTTTTTCGTTTGTGCGAGGATTTAGAGAAGGAACTGCAGTGCGGTCTTCCTCTGTGAAACAGCTTTGGAAAAAGGTGTTTAGTATTTCAGCTTTACGCGTGTCATCCTCTGTTTCAATGCCTTCATCATCCCGGAGTGTCTGGATGTGCTGTTTCGATCCACTTACTGATTTAACGTAAGACCAGAACTTCCTGGGATTTTCTGTCAAGTCGGTACATATAATTTTACTTTCGAATTCACTGAACGCTTCACGCATAGCCCTCCTTACGCTAACTTCGACATCGTTTAGCTTCTGTTTGTCTGAGAGGTTTTGGCTGCGTTTTAACCTTGAGTGAAGCTCTCTTTGCTTTCGCAGTAGCTTCCTAACTTTGTTGTTGTACCACGGTGGGTTTTTCCCGTCCCTCACAGTTTTACTCGGCACGTACCTGTCTAAAACGCATTTTACGATTGCCTTGAACTTTTTCCATAAACACTCAACATTGTCAGTGTCGGAACAGAAATTTTCGTTTTGATCTGTTAGATAGTCTGAAATCTGCCTTCTATTACTCTTGCTAAACAGATAAACCTTCCTCCTTTTTTTTATATTCCTATTTACTTCCATATTCAGGGATGCTGCAACGGCCTTATGATCACTGATTCCCTGTTCTGCGCTTACAGAGTCGAAAAGTTCGGGTCTGTTTGTTATCAGTAGGTCCAAGATGTTATCTCCACGAGTCGGTTCTCTGTTTAATGGCTCGAGGTAATTTTCGGATAGTGCACTCAGTATAATGTCCGCAGTCAGTCCTGTCGACGATGCTGCAGATGGTGAGCTCTGCTTTCATCCCGCTAGCGAGACTGGCAGTCTTCACCAAATCAGATAGCCGCCGGAAGCCAGAGAGGATTTCCTCGGATCCATAGCGACACACATTGGTGCCGACATGAGCGACCACCTGCAGATGGGTGCACCCTGTACCCTTCGTGGCATCCGGAAGGACCCTTTCCACATCTGGAATGACTCCCCCCGGTATGCACACGGAGTGCACATTGGTTTTCTTCCCGTCTCTTGCTGCCATATCCCTAAGGGGCCCCATTACGCGCCTGACGTTGGAGTTCCCAACTACCAGTAAGCCCACCCTCTGCGACCGCCCGGATCTTGCAGACTGAGGGGCAACCTCTGGAACAGCCATGTCAGGCCGAAGATCAGTATCAGCCTGAGACAGAGCCTGAAACTGGTTCGTCAGACAAACTGGAGAGGCCTTCCGTTCAGCCCTCCGGAATGCCTTTCGCCCCCTGCCACACCTCGAGACGACCTCCCACTCTACCACAGGTGAGGGATCAGCCTCAATGCGGGCAGTATCCCGGGCAACCACAGTCGTAGTCCGATCGGGGGACGCGTGGGACGAGCTGGCCGTCACCGACAAACCCCCATCCGGACCCTCACAGTGATGCTCATTGGCAACAGCCTCGAGCTGTGTGACCGAAGCCAACACTGCCTGAAGCTGGGAGCGAAGGGATGCCAACTCAGCTTGCATCCGAACACAGCAGTTGCAGTCCCTATCCGTGCTAAAAACTGTTGTGCAAAGAACGTCTGAACTAATCTACAGAGAGCGCAAACAAATCGACACAAAGTGAGACCTGAGTTTCTCCTGGCGTATACAACTTTCAAATAACTTCCGGGAATTCAGCCAGGTAACACTTTCAGCGACCGCCGATATTTCGGCGGGAGAACACCCCGCCATTTTCAAGGCAAACTGCAACGGACAGGCGGCGTACATTCAAATTTAATACCTCGGTTCTCGGACCGAAGCAGGAAAGATAACACACACACACTGAACACTAGTGCCACCAAAGATGACCAAAGTCAGAGCTATCGATAGTGAGACTATGAATTCGCAGGTGAGGCAGCATTGACTCTGTTCCTCTGTTTTTTGACAAGGGAGAGAGCCGGATTCCAAACAGAGTTTAAACAGAAACCTCCATCCCTGTTAACGAGGTTGCTCACTAATTTAATCTCAACTGCCTCCCTAATCACACTGTCCCAATAGCTGGACGTGCATGCCAATATCTCGGTGTTTTTATATAACATGGGGTGACCAGTATCCAAGCAATGTTCGGCAATAGCAGATCCATTTGGCTGCTGTAATCGTGTGTGCCGTTTATGCTCAGTACATCTGTCCTCCACTGTCCTGATAGTTTGACCAATATATGCCATGCCGCAGCTACAAGGGACACGATATACACCCGCCTTACGCAGTCCAAGATCATCCTTAACGGAACTCAAAAGTGCTCTAATTTTAGATGGAGGTCGGAAAACACATTTCACATCGTATTTCCGTAAAATACGACCGATCTTATTGGACGTGTTTCCTCCATCTAAAGTTAGAGCACTTTTGAGTTCCGTTAAGGATGATCTTGGACTGCGTAAGGCGGGTGTATATCGTGTCCCTTGTAGCTGCGGCATGGCATATATTGGTCAAACTATCAGGACAGTGGAGGACAGATGTACTGAGCATAAACGGCACACACGATTACAGCAGCCAAATGGATCTGCTATTGCCGAACATTGCTTGGATACTGGTCACCCCATGTTATATAAAAACACCGAGATATTGGCATGCACGTCCAGCTATTGGGACAGTGTGATTAGGGAGGCAGTTGAGATTAAATTAGCGAGCAACCTCGTTAACAGGGATGGAGGTTTCTGTTTAAACTCTGTTTGGAATCCGGCTCTCTCCCTTGTCAAAAAACAGAGGAACAGAGTCAATGCTGCCTCACCTGCGAATTCATAGTCTCACTATCGATAGCTCTGACTTTGGTCATCTTTGGTGGCACTAGTGTTCAGTGTGTGTGTGTTATCTTTCCTGCTTCGGTCCGAGAACCGAGGTATTAAATTTGCATGTACGCCGCCTGTCCGTTGCAGTTTGCCTTGAAAATGGCGGGGTGTTCTCCCGCCGAAATATCGGCGGTCGCTGAAAGTGTTACCTGGCTGAATTCCCGGAAGTTATTTGAAAATCGACACAAAATTTAAACGGTTGTTAAAATACAAGATTGCCTAGTAAATGCAGTAATGCTGCTAGTTGCGCACTTCTGACACACTGCTCGGCGGCGGAAGGAGACTACGCGATTTTACACTATTCGGGTACTAAAACGCGATGCTACAACTCTCAAATACTACAATACGCCCGAAATTTATGAATTAAACAATGCAAGTACCAAAAACACGCAAAGAAATTAAGAATTAAACTATGTAACAAATGAGTGAGCTAGGAGTATACGACTTGCTGCTGCAGCTGCTTATGCAACGGCGGCAGGGAGCACACTCAGAGGTTCCGGCCGACCGCGACGGGGTAGCATCGCAGCGCCTGCCTTCACGTCTGTGTCTAGCAGCCAGACTGGGGAACTGCCGTCCTCGCTGAATCACAGCCGACTGGTCCGACGGCAACCTGGAGAGGACCCACTCTCGCAGAGGCACTACGGCGCAGCTCGTGGCGCCTGGCGGGCGTAGCTTGAGGTCGCGGCTCACTGACGTCACGAACCTAGCCTGCGAGTACAGTGTCTCGTGCGCTAGTATTTTTTTTTTTTTTTTTTTTTTTTTGAACGGGATGACGCTCGTCCACACACGTCACATGCCTCTGCGAACTATCCGCGTGGCGCTGATGAACTATCCCCAGATTTGTCCCCGGTAGATCGTGTGTGGAACCAGCTCGGACATCAACCCTGTCCGAGTGCTAGTATGTGGGATGTCGAATACTTTTATTATCTGTCGTTGTGGTCTTCAGTCCGAAGACTAGGCTGATGCAGCTCTCCACGCTACTCGGTCTTGTGCGGGCCTCTTCATCTCCGAGTAACTACTACAACCTAATCCTTCTGAATCTGCTTAGCGCATCCATCTCTCGGCCTCCCTCTTCTATTTGTACTCCCCACGCTTCCCTCCGTTACTAAACTGGTGATTCCTCGATGCCTCGGAATGTGTCCTATCAACCGATCTCTTCTTCTAGTCAGGTTGTGCCACGAATTTCTTCTCCCCCCAATTCTATTCAGTACCTCCTCATTAGTTACGTGATCTACTCACATAATCTTCAGCATTCTTCTGTAGCACCACATTTCGAAAGCTTCTATTCTCTTCTTGTCTAAACAGTTTATCGTCCATGTTTCACTTCCGTACATGGCTACACTCGATACAAATACGTTCAGAAAGGACTTCCTGACACTTAAATCTGCACTCTATGTTAACAAATTTCTCTTCTTCAGAAACGCTTTCCTTGCCATTGTCAGTCTACATGTTATATCCTCCCTACTTCGATGACCATCAGTTATTTTGCTTCCCAAATAGCAAAACTCATTTATTAGTTTAAGTATCTCATTTTGTAATCTAATTCCCTCAGCATGACCTGATTTAATTCGCCTACATTCCATTATCCTCGTTGATGTTCACCTTATATCATCTTTTCAAGACACTGACCATTCCGTCCAACTGCTGTTCCAAGTCCTTTGCTCTTTATTATCTATGTATTTCAAAATTAAAGATCTGTTACCTGAAGTTTTAAAACAGGTCATATATCTTACTGTTTTCGTTTGTCATGGTTTTTTTTTGTAGTTTTCTTGTTTCGTTTTTTATCTGCGACATTTAACACACATTTTTAAAATAACAATCATTTGAGGCTGAAATATAAATAAAATCTGTTGCTTTAAGAATAACGTAAAAAGATGATACGATAGAGGAAAGATTGTGACGGGTAGCGAATTCGTCGGAATGGTTTCTTCGAGCTGTTGACCGCCAGTCACCACAAAAAAGTTCAGTTAGCAGCAGAGAACTAGCAATGCTAATCTATGCATTAACATTAGGTATTCATCCGTGTAAAACATTGGGTGCTCTCCTGGCTATGTTGCCAGCACGTTACACTACATTTACGCTAGTATCCGCAGTCATTAACTGTTATTTGACTGATATGACAATTTTTCAGTGCGTTTTGGCACGCTATATCTGATTCACAATTCTAGGTGTTTCCTTTCCTGTGACAGCCCGTCTTCGTCCTCTTCCTGTTGCTCTTCAGTGTCACTGTGGGTGTCGCTCTCCACCCTCAGGAGACTGTTGTTTTGCATAAAGGAGTCTTTGTTATGTCGTGTCCGCAGGTACTCTACGTGTGTTGTTTCTGAAACACTGTTTGTTAATGCATTTAGTTGTGCCCATTGTTCTTCGCCTCTTATTGGTGTGTGTATATGTACCCTACGTGATAAAGTAACCGGACACCCCCAAAAACATACGTCTTTCATAATATGTGCATTGTGCTGCCACCTACTGCGAGGTACTCGATATCAGCGACCTCAGTAGTCATCAGACATCGTGAGACAGCAGAATGGGGCGTTCCGTGGAAGTCACGGACTTCGAACGTGATCAGGTGGTTGGGTGTCACTTGTGTCATACGTCCAAGTTCTTTGCTGTCTCTGACAGAATTACAATGTCATCGGCGAACCTCAAAGAGTTTATTTCTTCTCCATGGATTTTAATACCTACTCCGAATTTTTCTTTCGTTTCCTTTACTGCTTGCTCAATATACAGATTGGATAACATCGGGGATAGGCTACAACCCTGTCCCACGCCTTTCCCAACCACTGCTTCCCTTTCGTGCCTCTCGACTCTTATAACTGCCATCTCGTTTCTGTACAAATTGTAAATAGCTTTTCGCTTACTGTATTTTATCCCTGCCACCTTAAGAATTTGAAAGAGAGTATTCCAGTCAATTTCTCTAAGTCTACAAATGCTAGAAATGTAGGTTTGCCTTTCCTTAATCTTTCTTCTAAGATAAGTCGTAAGTTCAGCATTTCCTCACGTGTTCCAACATTTCTACAGAATCCAAACTGATCTTCCCCGAGGTCGGCTTCTACCAGTTTTTCCATTCGTCTGTAAAGAATTCGTGTTAGTATTTTGCAGCCATGGCTTATTAAACTGATAGTACGAAAATTTTCACATCTGTCAACACCTTCTTTGGGATTGGAATTATTATATTCTTCTTGAAGTGTGAGGGTATTTCGCCTGTCCGATACATCTTGCTCACTAGATGGTAGAGTTGTGTTAGGCCTGGCTCTCCCAAGGCTGTCAGTAGTTCTAATGGAATGTTGTCTACTCCTGGGGCCTTGTTTCGACTTGTTTGATTAAGTTATGCTCTGCGCAAAATTCTACCAGGCGGCCTCCTCTTTCATTTCTTATCCCCAATCCATATTCACCTACTATGTTACCTTCTCTCTCTTTTCCTACTCTCGAATTCCAGTCACCCATGACTATTAAATTTTCGTCTCCCTTCACTACCTGAATAATTTCTTTTATCTGATCATACATTTCATCAAATGGTTCAAATGGCTCTGAGCACTATGGGACTTAACTTCTGAGGTCATCAGTTCCCTAGAACTGAGAACTACTTAAACGTAACTAACCTAAGGACATCACACATCCATGCCCGAGGCAGGATTCGAACCTACGACCGTAGCGGTCGCGCGGTTCCACATTGAAGCGCCTAGAACCGCACGGCCACTCCGGCCGGCTTACATTTCATCAATTTCTTCATCATCTGCAGAGCTAGTTGGCATATAAACTTGCACTACTGTACTAGGCATGCGCTTCGTGTCTATCTTGGCCACAATAATGCGTTCACTATACTGTTTGTAGTAGCTTACCCGCACTCCTATTTTTTTTATTCATTGTTAAACCTACTCCTGCATTACCCCTATTTGATTTTGTATTTATAACCCTGTATTCACCTGACCAAGAGTCTTGTTCTTCCTGCGACCGAACTTCACTAATTCCCACTATAACTAACTTTAACCCATCCATTTCCCTTTTTTAAATTTTCTAACCTACGTGCCCTATTAAGGGATCTGACATTCCACGCTCCGATCCGTAGAACGCCAGTTTTCTTTCTCCTGATAACAACGTCTTCTTGAGTAGTCCCCGCCCGGAGATGCGAATGGGGGACTATTTTACCTCCGGAATATTTTGCCCAAGAAGACGCCCTCATCATTTAACCATACAGTAAAGCTGCATGCCCTCGGGAAAAATTACGGCTGTAGTTTCCCCTTGCTTTCAGCCGTTCGCACTACCAGCACAGCAAGGGCGTTTTGGTTAGTGTAACAAGGCCAGATCAGTCAATCATCCAGACTGTTGCCCCTGCAACTACTGAAAAGGCTGCTGCCCCTCTCTTGAGGAACCACACGTTTGTCTGGCCTCTCAACAGATATCCCTCCGTTGTGGTTGCACCTACGGTACGGCCATCTGTATCGCTGAGGCACGCAAGCCTCCCCACCAACGGCAAGGGTCATGGTTCACGGGTATATGGTAGAAATGGCCATATGGTACAAATGAGGACTTAACAGTCATCTGTGAGCGCTACATACACGAACACGGCTAGTTGCACGACGTGGTTTGTGACTGCATACTTTTTTTTTCTGACTAACCTTTGCATAATGCGGCTTCATTTTATCCACTAATATGACGACTTGGCACGAGCCTCGAAGTCACAATGAACACGTTTTGTAACCAAATTTTTTGAAGACCAGAAGTTGATAGCATAGTTTGTCAAAACTGTGGAAAATAAAGAAATACTTATGCGATCTCGGCTATAGAAAGTTTGTTAGCAGTAGCAGCTGCAAAAGGAGACCCTAGGCAGTGTGTAAGGGCCATATGAATTCAGATTTGTAAGGAATCCCAAACTCGTAACGTTAAATTTGAATATATATTTCTAAACCGTGCTCGTCGCAGATTGCTGTTTTGAATTATAAACCTTATAAGTAACTGTAGTAGAGACACGGTTCTCACGACGTGTCTGCTTTCGGCAAGATAACGATACAGGGTTATTACAAATGATTGAAGCGATTTCACAGCTCTATAATAACTTTATTATTTGAGATATTTTCACAATGCTTTGCACACACATACAAAAACTCAAAAAGCTTTTTAAGGCATTCACAAATGTTCCATATGTGCCCCTTTAGTGATTCGGCAGACATCGAGCCGATAATCAAGTTCCTCCCACACTCGCCGCAGCATGTCCCCATCGATGAGTTCGAAAGCATCGTTGATGCGAGCTCGCAGTTCTGGCACGTTTCTTGGTAGAGGAGGTTTAAACACTGAATCTTTCACATAACCCCACAGAAAGAAATCGCATGGGGTTAAGTCGGGAGAGCGTGGAGACCGTGACATGAATTGCTGATCATGATCTCCACCACGACCGATCCATCGGTTTTCCAATCTCCTGTTTAAGAAATGCCGAACATCATGATGGAAGTGCGGTGGAGCACCATCCTGTTGAAAGATGAAGTCGGTGCTGTCGGTCTCCAGTTGTGGCATGAGCCAATTTTCCGCAGGCTACGCGTGAAACTTGCCCCCACGCGTTCAACCGTTTCTTCGCTCACTGCAGGCCGACCCGTTGATTTGCCCTTACAGAGGCATCCAGGAGCTTTAAACTGCGCATACCATCGCCGAATGGAGTTAGCAGTTGGTGGATCTTTGTTGAACTTCGTCCTGAAGTGTCGTTGCACTGTTATGACTGACTGATGTGAGTGCATTTCAAGCACGACATACGCTTTCTCGGCTCCTGTCGCCATTTTGTCTCACTGCACTCTCGAGCGCTCTGACGGCAGAAACCTGAAGTGCGGCTTCAGCCGAACAAAACGTTATGAGTTTTTCTACGTATCTGTAGTGTGTCGTGACCATATGTCAATGAATGGAGCTACAGTGAATTTATGAAATGGCTTCAATCATTTGTAATAGCCCTGTACAATGTACAGTCACAGTAAAAAAATCGGAACACCGAGAAGGGGCTGTGCGACGTAAACGAAAGTTGCTAGGCGTGTTTCTACACCTGAAAATAGTGTGTACTCAGATTTTGCGCCAGTCGTATAAGAGTGCCGCTATCAGGATGGGAATCTGGTTTGCTTTGAATACACGCTGTGATGGACGTGAGCGTCAGTTACCCTTGGCATTGAACGTGCTGAGTTGACGTTAGTCAAGAATGCCTGTAATGCGACAAAGACGCCATTGTCGGCACCTCATTGAGGTCGTGTAATACGGCTGCGAGAAGCTGGACGTTCGTTCTGTGATACTGCCGAAAGATTTGGTAGGAACGTGAGCACTGTGCACGGATGCTGGCAGCGGCTGTCAGTGGAATCTACGGTCGCAAGAAGACCGGGTTCCTGACGGCGGCCGGCCGCTGGTGGCCGAGCGGTTCTAGGCACTTCAGTCTGGAACCGCGCGGCCGCTACGGTCGCAGGTTCGAATCCTGCCTCGGGCATGGGTGTGTGTGGTGTCCTTAGGTTGGTTAGGTTTAAGTAGTTCTAAGTTCTAGGGGACTGATGACCTCAGATGTTAAGTCCCATAGTGCTCAGAGCCATTTGAACCATTTTTTTTTATTTTGCTCCTTCTTCTTTTGTGCTTCGTAATTCACATGTTGCAAAGATTCTGCTACTGGGTAGGAACAGTGATCAAGCGAGGCTGACCTTGAGGTTTTACTAAAATGTGGAAATGATGAAATAATGTTTACCTTATGCGGAGAAGTATTCCAAATTTGTACCGCGCTGTTTGTAATGCAACTTTGATAAGCCTGTGTCCTTATTGATTGGCCATAGTACTTTCCTTTTCGTGGACGATGGAGGAAATGTGTGTTTTAATAGAGCTAACGTTGGAATTTTACGCGCGCCCGTTGAGTAAACAGTGTGATTTACGAACTAGAAACATCTCTCAACTGGGGGCCCACGTACCGTATGCACAAGTCGCATCGTTCCTGAGCGTTCAGCAGCACGTCGAACTTGGCACGCTCAACGTTAACGTTCGACAGCACGGTCCGTGTGCCGACGGCTTTACGGCCTGAAGTGTGGTTTCGTATGACAGCAGGACGCGCCCTGGCTGCAAACTCGTACGCCAATCTGGCCATTCGACCTGCTCTGCTGCCATTCACGAACAGCGTTCCACGACTTGCTTTCCGTCAACATAACGCTCGCCTGCGTACCGCTTATGTAACAGAAGGTGTTGCACCGACTGTGGACGCGTTGCCTCGGCCTTCTCGGTCACCAGACCTGACGTACGGGACATCAAATGATTCAAATGGCTCTGAGCACATCTGAGGTCATCAGTCCCCTACAACTTAGAACTACTTAAACCTAACTAACCTAAGCACATCACACACACACATGCCCGAGGCAGGATTCGAACCTGCGACCGTAGCAGTCGCTCGGTTCCGGACTGAAGAGCCTAGAACCGCTGGGCCACCGCGGCCGGCTGCGGGACATCGCCGGCGTCATTCACAGGCAACATTAGCCGCCCCTGTATTCACCTACCATCGCACAAAATGACATCCGGCAGCTGCACAACACACGCTTGTATTCAACGTTCTGGCGATTAGCAGCGGTTCCTAATATATCAGAATTTCAGATTTGCAATAGCTTATATCGCGCTTTTTGCAGTGTTAATCACTCGAATATGTTACCTCGACAAATGTATACCTGAAATATCAGTTCTCTTCGTTAATAAATTTTTGGCGCTGAGATTTTTTCCGCTGCAGCGTATTTTTGAGGGAAGGTGGCCGTGATCCAAATTACACCCCCTTCTCCTCCATCCTCGCTCTCGTGCTGTGGGGCGGTAGGTGTGGGAGCCGCCGCCAGGTGTCTCTGCGTCCGCAGCAACAGGTCTGGCCAGTGTCTGGGATCGATGGCGCCGCCGCCGCCGCCGCCGCCGCAGCTGTGGTTATTTATAGACCAGGGCGGGGCGCGCCCGCCAGACCCGGGAAACCAACCAGCCAGCCATCACTCACTGCTGGGCAGCTCTCCGCTCCAACCTGCACCTTCAACTCAGTCAGCGGGCAGGTCGCCCCGTTTCAAGACGGACTGTTCGCGGCGCACGGCGCGAATTCTGCAAGTGGGCAGAGCTGCCCAAGTCTGGGTTTGTGATTTCAGTCGTACGGCCATACTTTCTGTCGTGTCGCATTTCTGAGATGCAGAACACCAGAAGATCCCGCCTGTCCGGCTCACCGATTGTCCGTGCGTAGTTCTGTGGTTTTTGAAAAAAATAAAAAGAACTCCATAATATCATTGCCTTTCTCCCGACCTACTCACAGCCGGCATTGTTAGGAACGGACGTGGATTGAAACCTCCCGACAGATTAAAACTGTGTGCCGGACCGAGACTCGAACTCGGGACCTTTGCCTTTCGCGGGCAAGTGGTCTACCATCTGAGCTACCCAAGCACGACTCACGACCCGTCCTCACACCTTCATTCTGAAAATATCCCCCAGGCTGTGGCTAAGCCATGTCTCCACAGTATCCTTTCTTCCAGGAGTGCTAGTTCTGCAAGTTTCGCAGGAGAGCTTCTGTGAAGTCTGGAAGGTAGGAGACGAGGTACTGGCAGAATTGAAGCTGTGAGGACGGGTCGTAAGTCGTGCTCGGGTAGCTCAGATGGTAGAGCACGTGCGCGAGAAAGGCAAAGGTCCCGAGTTCGAGTCTCGGTCCGGCACACAGTTTTAATCTGCCAGGAGGTTTCACATCATCGAACATTCTGCTGCAGAGTGGAGGTCTCATTCTGAACTTGGTTTGGTTGATGTAGGGGTGGCCTCCTGTCGTCGACCCTTCATCCTCCCCCCTCCCCCTCCCCCCCCCCCCCCTTCCTGCGCGTGTAGTGTTATTCGTGTGAAAGTTTTCAAAATGTTTGACGATCGTGTACCTGAGGCGGGAACTTGGGTACCAGTACCGTGTCACCAAGTCGGGCGTGACAAACCGCGTAAAACTCGCAGCCAGGTTGTGCAGCACGCCAACCGTCGCCGTTAATCCGGCCGGCGTGTCTCCCCGTCCCGGAAGGGGCGTGCTAACACGCGCGGCTAAGCCTCAAATACCGTGCTGATGCATAAGTCCGTAGCGCTCTTTCACAACTTTAGTAAGAGGCCGTGGAGATTTCACACGTTGCAAGGCATCCCAGATATGCTCTGGTGAGCAGCAGAAGAGTCTTCCTGTAGCCACTCTGTAGCAATTACGTGTGGGACGTCCCACTGTCCTGCTCGAATTGCCCAAGTCCATCGGAATGCACAATCGACACGAATGGAGGCAGGTGATCAGACAGGATGCTCACGTACGTGTCACCTGTCAGAGTCGTACCTAGACGTATGAGGGGTCCCACATCACTCCAACTGCACACGCCCCACACCATTACAGACCCACCAGCAGCTTTAACAGTCCTCTGCTGACGTGCAGGGTCCACGGATTCGTGAGGTTGTCTCCATACCTGTACACGTCCATCCGCTCGATACAATTTGAAACGAGACTCGTCCGACCAGGCAACATGTTTCCACTCATCAGCAGTTCAATGTCTGTGTTGGTGGGCACAGGCGAGGTGTAAAGCTTTGTGTCATGCAGTATCAAGGGCACACGAGTGGGTCTTCGGCTCCGAATACCCACACCGATTATGTTTCGTTGAATGGTCCGTACGCTGACACTTGTTGATAGCGGAGTATTGAAATCTGCAGCAATTTGCGGAAGGGTTGTACTTCTGTCACGTTGAACGATTCTCTTCAGTCGTTGTTGGTCCCGTTTTTGCAGGATCTTTTTCCGACCGGAGCCATGTCGGAGATTTGAAGTTTTACCAGAATCCTGATATTGACGGTACACTCGTGAAATGGTCGTACGGGAAAATTCCCGCTTCATCGGTACCTCAGTGAAGCTGCGTCCTATGGCTCGTGTAACACGACGTTCAAACTCACTTAAGTCTTGATAACCCGCCGTTGGAGCAGCAGCAACCGATCTAACAAGTGCTCCAGACACTTGTCGTCTTATATAGGCGTTGCCCTCCGCAGCGCCGTATTCTGCCTGTTTACATATCTCTGTATTTGAATACGCATGCGTATACCAGTTTCTTTGGCGCTTCAGTGTATATTCTCCTTCACCATTTACAACAGTTTGCCAACGCTGGGTTAACTTTTCGGTTCGGCGACTGCAGATATCATGTTGTTTTGAGGCGAAGAACTCGTCGAACCGTGTTTGCAGCGCACTTTAATCAAGAAATGAAGTTCCTTGAAGGTTGGTCGATAGAAGCGGAAACCGTTAAGTCGAATTTTCTCGTTTTGAGGTAACTGAAGGGTGACATGTTTAATTGTCAAAGACGATTCAACAGCCGCGATCGCGTAAATTTTTTTATATACACTCCTGGAAATTGAAATAAGAACACCGTGAATTCATTGTCTCAGGAAGGGGAAACTTTATTGACACATTCCTGGGGTCAGATACATCACATGATCACACTGACAGAACCACAGGCACATAGACACAGGCAACAGAGCATGCACAATGTCGGCACTAGTACAGTGTATATCCACCTTTCGCAGCAATGCAGGCTGCTATTCTCCCATGGAGACGATCGTAGAGATGCTGGATGTAGTCCTGTGGAACGGCTTGCCATGCCATTTCCACCTGGCGCCTCAGTTGGACCAGCGTTCGTGCTGGACGTGCAGACCGCGTGAGACGACGCTTCATCCAGTCCCAAACATGCTCAATGGGGGACAGATCCGGAGATCTTGCTGGCCAGGGTAGTTGACTTACACCTTCTAGAGCACGTTGGGTGGCACGGGATACATGCGGACGTGCATTGTCCTGTTGGAACAGCAAGTTCCCTTGCCGGTCTAGGAATGGTAGAACGATGGGTTCGATGACGGTTTGGATGTACCGAGCACTATTCAGTGTCCCCTCGACGATCACCAGTGGTGTACGGCCAGTGTAGGAGATCGCTCCCCACACCATGATGCCGGGTGTTGGCCCTGTGTGCCTCGGTCGTATGCAGTCCTGATTGTGGCGCTCACCTGCACGGCGCCAAACACGCATACGACCATCATTGGCACCAAGGCAGAAGCGACTCTCATCGCTGAAGACGACACGTCTCCGTTCGTCCCTCCATTCACGCCTGTCGCGACACCACTGGAGGCGGGCTGCACGATGTTGGGGCGTGAGCGGATGACGGCTTAACGGTGTGCGGGACCGTAGCCCAGCTTCATGGAGACGGTTGCGAATGGTCCAGGAGCAACAGTGTCCCTAATTTGCTGGAAAGTGGCGGTGCGGTCCCCTACGGCACTGCGTAGGATCCTACGGTCTTGGCGTGCATCCGTGCGTCGCTGCGGTCCGGTCGCAGGTCGACGGGCACGTGCACCTTCCGCCGACCACTGGCGACAACATCGATGTACTGTGGAGACCTCACGCCCCACGTGTTGAGCAAATCGGCGGTACGTCCACCCGGCCTCCCGCATGCCCACTATACGCCCTCGCTCAAAGTCCGTCAACTGCACATACGGTTCACGTCCACGCTGTCGCGGCATGCTACCAGTGTTAAAGACTGCGATGGAGCTCCGTATGCCACGGCAAACTGGCTGACACTGACGGCGGCGGTGCACAAATGCTGCGCAGCTAGCGCCATTCGACGGCCAACACCGCGGTTCCTGGTGTGTCCGCTGTGCCGTGCGTGTGATCATTGCTTGTACAGCCCTCTCGCAGTGTCCGGAGCAAGTATGGTGGGTCTGACACACCGGTGTCAATGTGTTCTTTTTTCCATTTCCAGGAGTGTATATTTAAGACAACCGGTTTAACAGACTACGCTGTCATATACAGGTCTTAAAATCTTGTACTATAAAAGATGTAAATCGGAGAAAGACGAAGGTAATGAGAAGTAATAGAAATGAGAACAGCGATAAACTTAACATCAGGATTGATGGTCACGAAGTCAATGAAGTTAAGGAATTCTGCTACCTAGGCAGTAAAATAACCAATGACGGACGCAGCAAGGAGGACATCAAAAGCAGACTCGCTATGCAAAAAAGGCATTACTGGCCAAGAGAAGTCTACTAATATCAAATACCGGCCTTAATTTGGGGAAGAAATTTCTGAGGATGTACGTCTGGAGTACAGCATTGTATGGTAGTGAAACATGGACTGTGGGAAAACCGGAACAGAAGAGAATCGAAGCATTTGAGATGTGGTGCTATAGACGAATGTTGAAAATTAGGTGGACTGATAAGGTAAGAAATGAGGAGGTTCTACGCAGAATCGGAGAGGAAAGGAATATGTGGAAAACACTGATAAGGAGAAGGGACAGGATGATAGGACATCTGCTAAGACATGAGGGAATGACTTCCATGGTACTAGAGGGAGCTGTAGAGGGCAAAAACTGTAGAAGAAGACAGAGATTGGAATATGTCAACCAAATAATTGAGGACGTAGATTGCAAGTGCTACTCTGAGATGAAGAGGTTAGCACAGGAAAGGAATTCGTGGCGGGCCGCATCAAACCAGTCAGTAGACTGATGACCAAAAAAAAAAGAAAGATGTTCATTTTACGCTGACATCCCTCACAAATGTCAATTGGACAAAAGTAGCACATTATAAAAAGTTTGTCACCGCTAACATATTTAAAAACATAAAGCACCTTGTGCAACGGGCTATGCCCATATATGTATTGCTCACAGTTGCTTATCGCATCATACAAACACTGTACAGAATAGTGTAACTGTGACGTCCAGCATATATAAACAGTTGTGTTATTGCATACCGTGTATGCATGATGCAATAAGCAAATGTGAGCAATACGTATATGGACATGGCCTGTTGCACAAGGTGATTTAGTGATGACAAACCGTTTATTATGTGCTATTTTTATCCACTTGACATCTTGTGCGTCAGGCCGGCGTAAAAGATTTTAAGATCTGAAGATGACAACATAGTCTGTCGAAACCCGTTGTCTCAAACATAAAAAAATAATGCGACTTTGGCTCTTGAGTCGTTTTTTACAATTTGGAAAAGATTAAAATCTGAGGGCGCAAGATCTGGTGGCGAAGGTGGATGCGGAATGACTTCCGTACTCAGCTCCTTTATAGTGTTTTTCTCAGTCTAGTGGCTCCGGGCGCTTCAGTCCGGAACCGCGCTGCTGCTGCGGTCGCAGGTTCGAATCCTGCCTCGGGCATGGATGTGAGTGGTGTCCTTAGGTTAGTTAGGTTTAAGTAGTCCTAAGTTCTAGGGGACTGATGACCTCAGAAGTGAAGTCCCATAGTGGTCAGAGCCGTTTTGTCAGTCTAGCAGAATGCGGGCGGGCGTCATCGTGGAGTAGCGTCACTTCACGCGCTCTTCCCGGTCGTCGTCCTCGAACTGCGTCTGTCTCAGGTGTTGACAATACATGTGAGCAGTGACGGTTACGCCTCGTGAAATCAATTCTTAGTGCAGCACACTGCCTCCGTTCCACCCGATGCAAAGGAGAGGAATGGGCGCTGCTGTTGACGAGCCACATAATGACGAGCAAGCAGAGACGCACACAGGACCACCCGCTGATTTTTGTCATTTTCGGGTACACCTTTCGGTAGCCATAGACCCGAATTCTGAATCTTCCCCGTCGCACGCAAATGTCGGACGACGGTAGAATGATCGCCGTTCATCGACCTGCCAGTTCCCGAGTGCAGGGACACGGATCATTGTGTATTAATGCGTTTAAACGACCTTCATCAAACACCTACAGTCTTCCTGAATCTGGAGAGTCACTAATATCCAAAGGATCCTCCTTAAAGTGAGAAAACCATTTTGTCGCCGTGCTCTTTGCAATACCACCGTCCCCATGCACGGTGCAAACGTATCTGGCAGCCCCGGCTGCTGTCACCCCCCGCCCCCCCTCCCCCCCTACTGAACTCAAGCAGAAGAATGTGTCGGAAATGTTCCGATTTCTCCACTCTGCACTCCATTTTCTAGCGCTCGCAGCTACATTCCAAATGACTATAAGTGTATATAGACTCAAATACCAAACGCGAACTACAAATAAAAAATGACAATTGATAAATAAAGCCATAGCAACTGGAATGCCAACATGCAAAAGAACGCTGCGAACTTATGCATAAACCTAATATTTTATTACGATTATAACAAATATCTATGTCGGAATACTAATTTGTGGTTGTGAAAGTGTAGACGGCGGGAACATCCGCGAGTGCTCAAACACCGCCGCCCATGAGACCGTATCCGAATCACCAGAAAATGAGAACCGTGTTTGGACAGTTATTTCCCGAAAGTGAAATGAAAGCAGGTGGTACTTAATGCATTGCGTTTAAGTCTAATTTTGTAATCAACCTGTCAGTTTCCGGCGAATGATGCAGGAGGGATTCAAACTTGGCACACGGATGTTTCGTAAACACGCGTGTACTCTGTAGTGTCCGTGTTTTTCAGGTTATACGTGCAGTCCTGGATCCGCGTTAACTCTGACGATCGCAAGTTTGCTGTGATGGTATCGTATCGTGTTTGATACGTGTCAGCATTAACACGACAAAAATTCGGTGCACGTAACCCTAGAAATATTCAGAACTTACATAACACGTCGAGACAGCCATCAGACTGCAGAATGTGAGCAGGCCAGCGGTTTACACGGACGAAACCTCACTACTGCCGCACACAGCGTTACGTAACGATTCGCGGCCACGTGCATCGGCGGATACTTTACGGCCGTACACCTACGGTACGCTTACCTGGTTCGCCTCCTGCTGCCAACGCCAAATCAACGTAATCCTGTAACGTTCATCGAGCATTCACTCATATCTGGCAAAGAGTCACGTACACATATTTTGTCGCAAAGTATTTCGTACTCTGGGCATCCGCAGCTGTCAAAAGGCACGATGTTAAGACAAAGTCCGTTAACAGCTGGTAAGATTGTTGTTTTATTGAAACACAACCTGTTTCGCGGCCTAGAACCGATTCATCACGTTCAACCTAGGCAGTAGAGATTAATAAACATCGTCTCAACTTTGTGGATATTAAAATTATTAAAGGCTGTATCTAACATATACTTACAATGTCAAAAGAACGTAAGTGTACCCATCGCTCCTAATCGAGGTATATTACTCCGCGGATACTGTGTACATTACCGTGGCGAAAGATGGCTGAAAAGACGTGATCCATTAATGTTATAAAAATGCTGGTGGGTGGCTCATCAAGTTATAGAGTTATGTTTTAAAAAAATGCCTGCATCTAAAAGAAGTAAAAACATTTCCCTATCACTTTCTTAGTCGTTTGTGCGAGCCGCTTCTACCCTCCCTGCCGTCACGCCGGTAAGTAACGTTAGCAGAGACAATATTTGTGGCCGATCGGATCTTTTAAATGCTCGTAGTGTTATCTCACTATAAAATATTTTTTCATCTCTTTTTATGAAAGCACAGATTTGTCACCATACGTTCGCCAAAATAAAGAAGACAATATTCACTGAATAAAATATCTTGCATTGCGCCTCTCCGTTTAATTATTTTTTCTATAAGGTGAGATTTGAAAAGTGTTAACTGTTGTTGCAGATTGCCTTTAAAAATCGTAATGAAATAACGTCCATTTTTTAGTTGACCACAATAATTAAGTTAATAATCAATATTATTATTTGCCGGCTAAGCTCAGTTATATAGCGTTTGGAATATTACGAATTACAGTTTTTACGTAAGGCGGAGAGAGGCATAGGATTCGCAGTGGCCTGCGCAGACGTTGTTTAGCATATGTAGTAGTACTAACTGCAGGAGAAATACTTCACTCTTATATTAGTTAATGCTTTTATTGACTGTATAAAGTAAGTCTTTACTGTTCAAAAAATATTGTAACTGCCAAGTATAAAGTTGGGCCTTAAGTCAAAATTCAGTAATAAAATTTTCAGGAATTGTGCTGCTCACCTTGTCTGCTGTTGTTGCCGTTCTGGTCTTCAGTCCAGAGACTGGTTTGATGCAGCTCTCCATGCTACACTATCCTGTGCAAGCTTCTTCATCTCCCAGTACCTACTGCAACCTACATCCTTCTGAATCTGTTTAGTGTATTCCTCTCTTGCTCTCCCTCTACGATTTTTACCCTCCACGTTGCCTCCGATACTAAACTGGTGATCCCTTGATGGCTCGGAACATGTCCTACCAACCGATCCCTTCTTCTAGTCAAGTTGTGCCACAAACTCCTCTTCTCCCCAATTCTATTCAATACCTCCTCATTAATAATGTGATCTACCCATCTAATCTTCAGCATTCTTCTGTAGCACCACGTTTCGAAAGCTTCTATTCTCTTCTTGTCCAAACTATTTATCGTCCACGTTTCAATTCCATACATGGCTACACTCCATAAAATACTTTCAGAAACGACTTCCTGAGATTTAAATCTATACTCGATGTTAACAAATTTCTCTTCTTGAGAAACGCTTCCCTTGCCATTGCCAGTCTACATTTTATATCCTCTCTACTTCGACCATCATCAGTTATTTTGTTCCCCAAATAGCAAAACTCATTTACTACTTTAAGTGTCTTATTTCCTAATCTGATTCCCGCAGCATCACCCGATTTAATTCGACTACATTCCATTATCCTCGTTTTGCTCTTGTTGATGTTCATCTTCTATCCTCCTTTCAAGACACGGTCCAATCCGTTCAGCTGCTCTTCCAGGTCCTTTGCTGTCTCTGACAGAATTACAATATCATCGGCGAACCTCAAAGTTTTTATTTCTTGTCCATGGATTTTAATTCCAACTCCGAATTTTTCTTTTGTTTCCTTTACTGCTTGCTCAATATACAGATTGAATAACATCGGGGAGAGACTACAACCCTGTCTCACTCCCTTCCCAACCACTGCTTCCCTTTCATGCCCCTCGACTCTTATAACTGCCATCTGCTTTCTGTACAAATTATAAATAGCCTTTCGCTCCTTATATTTTCCCCTGCCACCTTCCGAATTTGATAGAGAGTATTCCAGTCAACATTGTAAAAAGCTTTGTCTAAGTCTACAAATGCTAGAAACGTAGGTTTGCCTTTCCTTAATCTATTTACTAAGATAAGTCGTAGGGTCTGTATTGCCTCACGTGTTCCAACATTTCTACGGAATCCAAACTGATCTTCGCGGAGGTCGGCTCCTACCAGTTTTTCCATTCGTCTGTAAAGAATTCGCGTTAGTATTTTGCAGCCGTGGCTTATTAAACTGATAGTTTGGTAATTTTCAAATCTGTCAACACCTGCTTTCTTTGTAATTGGAATTATTATATTCTTCTTGAAGTCTGAGGGTATTTAGCCTTTTCTCATACATCTTGCTTACAAGTTTTGTTAGGCCTGGCTCTCCCAAG
Organism: Schistocerca cancellata; assembly: GCF_023864275.1. Lineage (NCBI taxonomy): Eukaryota > Metazoa > Arthropoda > Insecta > Orthoptera > Acrididae > Schistocerca > Schistocerca cancellata. The sequence continues at coordinate 166,837,368 of NC_064637.1, forward strand.
GCTGTCAGTAGTTCTAGTGGAATGTTGTCTGCTCCTGGGGCCTTGTTTCGACTTAGGTTCAAAATGGTTGAAATGGCTCTGAGCACTATGGGACTTAACATCTATGGCATCAGTCCCCTAGAACTTAGAACTACTTAAACCTAACTAACCTAAGGACAGCACACAACACCCAGCCATCACGAGGCAGAGAAAATCCCTCACCCCGCCGGGAATCGAACCCGGGAACCCGGGCGTGGGAAGCGAGAACGCTACCGCACGACCACGAGATGCGGGCGACTCAGGTCTTTCAGTGCTCTGTCAAACTCTTCACGCAGTACCAAATCTCCTATTTCATCTTCATCTACATCCTCTTCCATTTCCATAATATCGTCCTCAAGAACATCGCCATTGTATAGACCCTCTATACATTAATTCCAATAACACTAAACAGGTATTGCCGTTATATTTTAATTGTACTCAAAAGCATGTTATTATTATTATGACCGACCAAATCGTAACAAATCGCACGGCATGAGTTTTTAACGATAGCTTTACACTCGCCCAGCCTTTATTCATGCAATATTATACAGGGTGTTACAAAAAGGTACGGCCACACTTTCAGGAAACATTCCTCACACACAAAGAAAGAAAATTTGTTATGTGGACATGTGTACGGAAACGCTTACTTTCCATGTTAGAGCTCATTTTATTACTTGTCTTCAAATCACATTAATCATGGAATGGAAACACACAGCAACAGAACGTACCAGCGTGACTTCAAACACTTTGTTACAGGAAAAGTTCAAAATGTCCTCCGTTAGCGAGGATACACGCATCCACCCTCCGTCGCATGGAATCCCTGATGCGCTGATGCAGCCCTGGAGAATGGCGTATTGTATCACAGCCGTCCACAATACGAGCACGAAGAGTCTGTACATTTGGTACCGGGGTTGCATAGACAAGAGCTTTCAAATGCCCCCCTAAATGAAAGTCAAGAGGGTTGAGGTCAGGAGAGCGTGGAGGCCACGGAATTGGTCCGCCTCTACCAATCCGTCGGTCACCGAATCTGTTGTTAAGAAGCGTACGAACACTTCGACTGAAATGTGCAGGAGCTCCAAAGTGCATGAACCACATGTTGTGTCGTACTTGTAAAGGCACATGTTCTAGCAGCACAGGTAGAGTATCCCGTATGAAATCATGTTAACGTGCTCCATTGAGCGTAGGAAGCACAGTACATACTGACGAAACTAAAATGAGCTCTAACATGGAAATTAAGTGTTTCCGGACACATGTCCACATAACATCTTTTCTTTATTTGCGTGTGAGGAATGTTTCCTGAAAGTTTGGCCGTACCTTTTTGTAACACCCTGTATACTCCTTCCACCTTTCTGCTTTCCCTTCTTTGCTTAGAACTGGGTTTCCATCTGAGCTCTTGATATTCATACAAGCGGATCACTTATCTCCAAAGGTCTCTTTAATTTTCCTGTAGGCAGTATCTATCTTACGCCTAGTGATATATGCCTCTACATCGTTACATTTGTGCTCTAGCCATTCCTGCTTAGCCATTTTGCACTTCCTGTCGATCTCATTTTTGAGACGTTTGTATTCCTTTTTGCTGCTTCATTTACTGCATTTTTATATTTTCTTCTTTCATCAATTAAATATCACTTCTGTTACCCAAGCCTACTTGATCCTCTACTACCTTCACTATTTCGTCTCTCAAAGCTACCCATTCTTCATCTACTGTATTTCTTTCCCCCATTCTTGTCAACTGTTCTCTTATGCTCTCCCTGAAACTCTGTACAACCTCTGGTTCTTTCAGTTTATTCAGGTCCCATCTTCTTAAATTCCCACCTTTTTGCAGTTTCTTCAGTTTTAATCTAAGGTTCATAAGCAATAGATTGTGGTCAGAGTCTACATCTGCCCATGGAAATGTCTTACAATTTAAAACCTGGTTCCTGAATCTCTGTCATACCATTATATAATCTATCTGATACCTTCTAGTATCTCCAGGATTCTTCCATGTATACAACCTTCTTTCATGATTCTTGAACCAAGTGTTAGCTATGATCAAGTTATGCTCTGTGCATAATTCTACCAGGCGGCTTCCTCTTTCATTTCTTCCCCCAATGCATATCCACCTGCTACATTTCCTTCTCTTCCTTTTCCTACTATCGAATTCCAGTCACCCATGACTATTAAATTTTCGTCTCCCTTCACTATCTGAATAATTTCTTTTATCTCATCATACATTTCATCAATCTCTTCGTCATCTGCGGAGCTAGTTGACATATAAACTTGTACTACTGTAGTAGGCGTTGGCTTCGTATCTATCTTTGCCACAATAATGCGTTCACTACGCTATTTCTAGTAGCTTACCCGCATTCCTATTTTCCTATTCATCCTTAAAGCTACTCCTGCATTACCTCTATTTGATTTTGTATTTATAACCCTGTATTCACCTGACCCTACATCTTATTCCACCTGCCACCGAACTTCACTAATTCCCACTAATTTCCTTATTTAAATTTTCTAACCTACCTGCCCGATTAAGGGATCTGACATTCCACGTTCCGATCCGTAGAACGCCAGTTTTCTTTCTCCTGATAACGACGTCCTGTTGAGTAGTCCCCGCTGGGAGGTCCGAATAGGAGATTATTTTACCTCCGGAATATTTTACCCAAGAGGACGCCATCATCATTTAACCATACAGTAAAGCTGCATGCCTCGGGAAAAATTACGGCTGTAGTTTCCCCTTGCTTTCAGCCGTTCGCACTACCAGGACAGCAAGGGCGTTTTGGTTAGTGTAACAAGGTCAGATCAGTCAGTCATCCAGACTGTTGCCCCTGCAACTACTGAAAAGGCTGCTGCCCCTCTTGAGGAACCACACGTTTGTCTGGCCTCTCAACAGATACCCCTCCGGTGTGGTTGCACCTACGGTACGGCTATCTGTATCGCTGAGGCACGCAAGCCTCCCCACCAACGGCAAGGTCCATGGTTCTGATTCCATATTAATATAACAAAATCTAAGTCAAGTGAAGTAAAACAAGACATCCTAAGTGGTAACAGATGCTTCCACATGTTTAAGAAATTGTTGGTCTCTAAGTAATTAAATAGACAACTGAAACTTCAAATCTGTAATGTCATGATCAGGCCAGTTGTAATCTATGGATGTGAATCGTAGACTCTAACGAGAGCTGATGAGCAGCAGTTCACGATATTTGAAAGCAAATTTCTGCCGAAGATCTAAGGGGCGATTCAGGATAACTGGGTTCTGGAGATAAAGTGAACAGTGAGGAGGAGGAGGAGGAGATTCGTGTTTAACGTCCCGTCATTTGGACGGAGCACAAGCTCGGCTTAGTGAAGGATGAGGAAGGAAATCGGCCGTGCCCTTTCAACGGAACTATCTCAGCATTTGCGCGAAGCGATTTAGGAAATCAGTGAAAACCTAAAGCAGGATGACTGGGCGCGGGTTTGAACCATCGTCCTTCTGAGTGCGAGTCCAGTGAGCTAACCACTGCGCCACCTCACTCGGTAAAATGAACCCTGAGCTTGAGCGCCTAACACTAGGAGCTGACATTGCAAGAAAAATAAAAGTAAGAGAATAGCCTCCTGGGTTGGACACGTCCATACACTGGACACTGGACAAACAAGTAAGACGGTTTTCGAATGAAGGCCAGCTGGAAGAAGACAGAGGCCGGCCGTGGTGGCCGAGCGGTTCTAGGCACTTCAGTCCGGAACCGCGCGACTGCTGCGGTCGCAAGTTCCAGTCCTGCCACAGGCATGGATGTGTGTGATGTCCATAGGTTAGTTAGGTTTCAGTAGTTCTAAGTTCTTGGGGACTGATGACCTCAGATGTTGAGTCCGATACTGCTCAGAGCCATTTGAACCATTTTTGAAGAAGACAGAGAGGAAGACCACGAAAGTGGTGGAAGAAGATTTGATGAAGTCTGTCAAATTTAGAGGATTGGAGAACTGTGCTGGTGGTGGTAGAATAGGGGAGACTTGTTGAAGAAGCTATTAAGACCCATTCTGGGTTGTAACACCATGAGAAGAAGATCCTGTGTGCTGCAGATGGTGCACACATTCAAGGAATCCATCCCCTTGAATGTGTGCACCATCTGTGGCTGTTCTGTCTGCTGTTCTGAAAAAGAAACAACGTAATTCAAATTCGTTGCAGGTCGTGCGCCTTTTGCACGGTTACTTTAAATTCACATTTGCCGCGTAATGGCGGCGGCTGCAGCTCGGCAGCGATGGTGCTTGAACAACTGAAAATCACAAATGCTAAAAAATCTCAATGAATTTGACATGAGAGGGTATTTATAGTACTTAAATAGTTTCAACAAATGCTCTATAACCACGTATTGAAATATTTCGCACATTTACACACACACACACACACACACACACACACACACACACACACATACACACACACACACACGTGATGGTCAACATTCAGGGATTTGGCAGGAATGATCATTCTAAACAAAAAGTTAACATGGGTTCTAAACCGCATACCTTAAGAGCCATGAGCAGTTCTTGATCTTCGATACTGTGTAATGAATCTTTTCTACTCCAAGCAATTTGATTTCCATGTTTTGGGAAGTGACAGTACGGACCAAAACAAGAAGAAAATGTCCAGTGAACATTTGCTCTAAAATGCATACCTTAAAAGTTATGAGCACTTGTTCATTAGAAGTGTTTCAAAGTAGCGAAGATGGACAAGTTCTCATAGCTCTTGAAGTATGCATTTTAGACCACAGGTTTACTGGAAATTTTTTTCTTGGTTTGGTCAATACTATCACTTTTCAAAATATGGAAAGAATTACTCAGGCAAATACAGTTCGATCATTACTGTCGAAAGCAAATAGAAGAGAGAGCGGAATCTGTAATGTCGCTCTTTTTTTAATAACGAGAAATTAGCATGGCCTCAGATATTATTATAATGTAATCCTTACATCTTTTTTATTTTAACATGTAGCTCTTCTTTGGTGATTACATTAATTACAAAAACGAATTTGTTATAACTACGTATTACATTTTCAGAACACAATGATTCTTAGCGTTTCGTGAATGTTTGTTAGAAAAAGGTTTACGTTATTGTTTATTACTCATCGTTCGTAAGGGGATGTTATACTTCACCCTGAGCGATGGATACACCTATGACCTTCCAACATCATGAGCACACACGGTGTTTCAAAAAGGATGACCTGATTTCAAAACTCTTTATTGATAAATACATGCTAAAACGTGGTATGGATTGCAAAATACGCACAAAGTCTTAGAGTTTTAAGTACGGTATTAAAAAAGCTCTGTGTGTCCGCCAGCAGCAGCAGCAGGAAGAACATCTGGACGATAGCTAAAGTAGTCATGAAACTTAAAAAAGTATCTGCTTTTACCGAAGTTGTGCCCGCTGTTACCGTGTTTTTCACTTCTTCTGTGTCACGAGGTAAAGGGGACATGACCACACTTTTCTTCCCATATCTTCACAAGAAAACATCGCACGAGGTGGTGTCCGGTGATGATGGAGGCCAAGAATGCAGAGCAGTGTCTCCTGATTCCGCGCGCCCAGTCCGGCGTCGAGTCTGCTTTGATGCTGCAGAATTGTTTTTTCGGACGACTCCAGCAGCAGTCCGATGACTTCACTTTCCAGCAGTCTGGAGCCGCGCCGCTCACCAACCACAGTCTGGATAGGGCGCGCGGGGCCGTCAGGATTGCCAGGCGTGTGAAGGAAAGTCTACCTCGTGACATAAGAGGAGTGAAGAACAGAATAACAGCTGCCGTAACTTCTGTAAGAGCAGAAGCATAGTGTAAAGTTTATGACGAATTTAGCTATAGTCTGGATGTTGTTTGTGCTGCTGCTAATGGTCACACAGCGCATTTGTAATGCCATAGCTAAAACTTTAACATCTTGCTAGTGTTTTGCCGTTATGTGTTAGTACGTTTTTATTAATAAATATGGAGTTTTGAAGTCGTGTCATTCTATGGAAACGCCGTGTGTTTTAGATATTGCTTTTATTAATTTTAATATCCACGAAGTTGATACGATGTGTACTACTGATTAGCATTTAGGTTGCACCTGACGATGCGGCTTTAGGTCGTGAAACTGATTGTGTCCCTATAAAAGAACGATTTTACCAGCTGTTGTCGGACTTCTTCTTAATATGAACAGCATTCTAGCAGTAACATAACGTCGCTTGCACTGTTTCCAGCTGATCTGATCACACAGTGAACGCAAATACAGTGGCGTACGAAATTTGAGAACCAAAGTGACTTTAGTATGACGTGTCACTGAGAAGTAACATAGCCGGATGAAGTGTGACCCATAACTGCTGCAGGACAGGGCACAAGGAAACTGAAAGAAGTACCCACTGAGGCGAACAGAAACCACACTTTTATTGGAAGACAAAATCGCATCGAATTCACGGCGCTGCGCTGTGGTCCCCTGGACGTGACGAAAGGCTGGGCACGGCTGTCTTTATCGTGACGGCCCCCACAACGCAACCCGCGCGCGCTCCGAGGAAGGCCCCCGCCTGCCGGCCGCGCGTCCTCGTCCGTAATCGTGAAAGCACGGATGGGGGGGAGGGGGGGGGGTCTGCACCAGACGGCGAACGAGAGCAGCCTCTCGATGGCGGTGCACCGTGCTCAGTGACTTGCACGCCAGTCCGGCCATTTGTCATTTGTACCCAGGTAATTAATGTAGAGAGGTTTCCGACGTGATCATGACCGCACGACGACAATTAACAGACTCTCGATTGCGGAATGGTAGCTCGACTACACGCACGGGACAATCTGTTCCGGCGTAACACGAAGCGCCGGCACGTCGACCTGGAGCGACACAGCAGAGGGGGCTGCGAGGCGACGTCAGCCAACAGCCAGCAGCACGCCGGCAGAGACGGCACCACGCCAGCAGCGGCATCTACACGAAGAGAATGCGGGGCGAGTCAAAAGTCCTTGGACACCTTCGTAACTCGGAAGATTAAAGGGAAAATTGAAATGTGATGATGGGAACATAGGTTTCATGTGGAGCGCAACTTTTGGAGCGAATGTCATTCATGGCCGCCATCTTGAAATCCGCCATTTAGAATTCAAGTCTTTTTTTTTTATGGGAAAGGAGGTGTATGACACATCAAATAACACTCGCTTCAGCTCTGGAATTTGGTGGTGTAATTTCCTTTTGTCTATCTTGTACAGTTTAGAGGTTATTAATATTCAAAGTTGGCAACACATGTTCTACGTGTTGTGCAATGCACAACTGTAGTCGCTGCAACCACTCTGACTGCACTCGGAGGAGAGCGCCTCCTGCAATTTGGTCGCAGGCGTGTTGTGTACGTTCCTCCAGGTGTCTCAAATCACGGACGCTCTCAGCATACACAACCTGCTTAAGATGTCCCCATAGATAAAAATTAAGGGGCGTAAAGTCAGGGGACCTGGGCGGCCACTGCACGGGACCTCGGCGACCAGTCCACTTCCCTGGCAGTCGTTCCTCCAACCATTCACGGACACCGATGCCGTAGTGTGGAGGGGCTCCATCGTGCTGAAAATAAGATGAAGAAAATGCCGTCAGCGTTCAGTGTGGAGGGGAACACGGGGTCCTGTAGCAGCATCAGATACTGTGGGGCAGTTAAGCTGTTGTTAATGAAAAATGGCCCAATGACGCGAGTGTCCGATATGCCACACCACACCATCACCTTCGCTGGACTATGTTCTCGAATTGGGGCAACCCAGTTGGGATTTGCGTCACTCCAGTATCGACGATTATGTCGATTAACCTCTCCGTTCAAAGTGAAATACGCCTCGTCGCTGAATAGTATGCCCTCGCCAAACGAAGTCTCCAGTTCGTGTTGTTCAGTAGCCCACAGGCAGAACTCCAAGCGGCGATCGGGGTCATCCTCGTCAAGTCGATGTCGCATCTGCAGCTTGTAAGGATGCCGCTTATTGGTGTGCAACATCCGGACAACGGTGGTTTGGCTTATTCCACTGCTCGGGCCACACGACGGGTACTTCGTTTAGGACTTTTCACAAACGACGCAACAACTGCAGTTGCAGCTTCGTCATTGGTGGCAGTCCTTGGTCGCCCACTACGTGACCTGTCGTCAGCAGAGCCCGTCTCCCGGAATTTGGTGATCACGCGAGCCACCGTGCTGTGCGATACCGGTTCTCTGCCTGGCTGCCGTCTGGTGTAGTCAGCTGCTATTGTTCCGTAGCTGCGTTCCCCTGACACAAGGATGATTTCGATCTTCTGTTCACGTGTTAGACCCATTTTAGATCACCTGGAACAAAGAGAGACATGAGTTGGTATCAAGGTAACTTTGAACATTAATAACTTCTAAACTGTACAAGATAGACAAAAACAAATTACACCACTCAATTCTAGAGCTCAAGCGAGTGTTATCAGATGTCTCATACACCCCCTTCCCATTTAAAAAAATGACTTGAATCCAAAATGGTGGATTTCAAGATGGCGGCCATGAATGACATTAACTCCGAAAGTTCCGGCCCCACTCCAAACCTATGTTCCCACTATCGCATTTCAATTTTCCCTTTAATTTTCCAACTCGTGAAGGTGTCCAAGGACTTTTGACTCGCTCCGTATAAGCGCCGCGGCCGCAGTGGAACGAGAGCCGACACGAACGCTACAGCGGTCACCTGTGAACCGATCTGTTTTCCTTCCATTGAAATTGTATATACCGAAGGACATTGATTATTTGCACGCCGCCATTTGCTTGCGACTCCATTGTGAATACGCAAAGTGAAGTGCTGTCAGTTTAACTTACTGTAACAAACTCCATTGATATGATTTGCTTGAATTGTTGTGTGGCGATCCGAGGAAACAGCTTCCCAGACACCCGATATTAGCCTAGTGGGCAGGATAGTACACATTCCGTTTCGGAAATCGTTACGGAATTCCATATTGCAAGATCCAGTGTCGAGACTAAGGCAAGAATAGCAAAGTTCAGGGACTGCCTCTCACCGCGGAGAACGCAGTGGCCGGCGGCCTTCACGTAACGAGCCACAGCAGTGGCGCGTGCACGGAGTTGTCGGTGCTGACAGACAAGCAACACTGCGTGAAATACCTGCAGGAATCAATGTGGGACTGAGAGGTGGCATGAGCCCCCTCTCATATTTCTATCTTACGATTCTCCTCTCTAATTGCATGCAGTGGCAAGTTGCTATTCCTTCACACGCGGACTTCCCACGCAGCGTCTCTCGTCACCCGGGTGGTCCGGTGACAGGCGGGCTCTGCTGATCTGGAAAGCGTTAAGCCGACGGGTGTGAGGGAGTCGAGTGAATGCTTTGCAGACGCCGACATTGTCAAAAGACACGCCCGGAGGGGTCTGAAGTAGCGGCTGGGCTAGAGGTTCCGTTACTTTGCAGAAACTTAGCGAAAACACTTTCTGGCGGGCTACCAGCGAGGCGTGGGAATGACTTGTGTACCCAGGCAGTTGTGCCGGGAAAATTCCCGCGCTTTCTGCAAAATAGTAACTGTGATTGGGTTGCTCAGGGCATAGCTCCGTGACGTAGCAAAATCGGCGCAGAAATTGGCGCCAAGTATCTCCATTGGTGGAATGGTAGTGCTCCGGCAATAGAGGGGAATTTTCCGCCGGTTTTCGAGTTGCTGATTGGAACGTTTAACCACGGCCACTGTCGTGGGGGCGGGAATGTGGTTTGTTCGGCCTGTACGGGTGCTCTAGGTAGTCGGCTCTCGCCTTTCGGTCGAGGACGTCGAAGCAACCAGCCATCGCCTCCGGTACGCCAGATCGTGTTCTGCCAGTTAAGAAGACAGTTTGGTAAGGTATGTCCGCAGCACCGGCAGACAGGGATTTTCCTAGGTGATAATCAGAGCTCAGCAGAGCGCGCCTGTTCGTCTTTTTTCTAACTTTGTTCTGTCTTGGGTAGCAGCAATTAATGTTGGGTTGGCTATGTGTTTTCTCTAAGATTTGAGTTGCAAGGAATTGGCTGCACATACCACTTAGTCATAATCCTCACAATCTAGTTTAGGGACAACTTCACATTCACAGCGTTTGTTTGAGTATACAATTTGAGCCAATTTGATGTATTGTAAATGTTTCATGTGTTTTTGTTTATTATTTTGTGTTTAGTCTTAATAAATCATATTGTTAATTTGGACAGAACTTTCATTCTGTTAATCAGTAGAGCAATCCTTTCAGTTCTCACTATGTTAATGAAACTTTCCTTTATTTAATTAATTTCTATCAAATTAAATTATTGCAGGTGCCAAACTCTTTTCTACTCCACTTGCAGGGTCGATTACAGTCAGTTCGCGTTTCTTCTTAACCCATGTGCAACAGCAAAAGTCGGAATTAGAATAGGGGGGGCTTAGAGCATCATTTACATATGAAGATTCTAGAAGAATTTAGTGTTAAATACACTGCTAGCCCCGGCACCTCGCAGGACGTACGACTGACGTATCCGTTCGGACAGTGCGGCCAGATGTGGCGACATTGGACTATGGCAGCAGACGACCGACGCGACTGCCTCTGCTGGGCTCGTCACCGTAGCGGTCGGACCCTAGAAGACTGGAAGACCGTGGCCTGGTCACGTGAGTCGCGATTTCAGTTGGTAAGAGTCGATGGTAGGGCTCGAGTGTGGCGCAGACCCCACAAAGCCGTGGACCCAGGTTGTCAACAAGACACTGGGCGTGCCAGCTCCACAATAGTGTGGGCTATGGAATGCGCTGGGTCCTCTAGTCCAACTGAACCAATCATTGACTGGAGAAGGTTAAGTTAGACTTCATGTTCCCAGAGGACGAAGGAATTTTTATGGGTGACAATGATTCGTGTCACTGGGCCACAATTGTTCGTGACTGATTTGAAGAGCAATCTGGACAATTGGAGCGGATGGTTTGGCCACGCACACCGCCACCGAGCGAGGTGCGGCAGTGCCGGCCGGTGTGGCCGAGCTGTTCTAGGCGCTCCAGTCCGGAACAGCGCTGCTGCAACGGTCGCAGGTTCCAATCCTGCCTCGAGCATGCATGTGTGTGATGTCCTTAGGTTAATTACGTTTAATTAGTTCTAAGTCTAGGGGACCTGTGACCTCAGATGTTAAATGCCATATAGTGCCCTGAATCTTTTGAGGTGGGGCAGTGGTTAGAACACTGCACTCGCGTTTGGGACGACAGTCGAAAACCGCGTTCGGCCATTCTGATTTATTAGGTCTTCCACGATTTCCCTAAATCGCTTCAGGCAGATGACGGGATAGTTCCTTTGAAAGGATACGGCCGACTTCCTTCCCCAACCTTCCCTAATCCGATGGCACCGATGACCTCGCTGTCTGGTCCTCTCCACCAAATCAACCGAGCAATCTAGATTGCCCGACACGAATCCTGTCAAACATTTATGGGACGTAATCGAGAGGTCGGTACGTGGAAAAGAAAAAAATTCTGCACCAGCATCGCTTTCGTAATTTGGGACGGCTGTAGAGGCAGTACGACTCAGCAGTTGTGCAGGGATGTCCAACGACGCGTTGAGTCGACGCCACGCCACGCCCCGTCGCGTTGCTGCACTACGCCGGGCAGGAGGAGATGCGACGTCACACTGCGAGGAGTACCGTGACTTTTGTCACCTCAGTCCAGAACGCGTGGCCGCTGTATCTGGGTGCGAGCAAAGAGCCGTCTCAGATATACGTCTACGTCTTGCAGCTGCCCTTTTTCTGTTTTCGCTTTTTCGTCTAATAGGTGAAAGTTTGATTTTATTTTTTACACATTGACTGTCATTGAAGGGTTTTACTTTTATTTAGTATTGTCCCGGCTAAGTATCAGTTTGATTACTTTTAAAACCGAATGTTAAACGTGGGCCACTACACGTTTAGACTCCCAACTGTGAGAGAAAAAATCTGTAGTAGCTTTACTACCAATGTTTACAGAACACGATACTTTGACCTTTCGTTCAATTGTTTTAGTTACGAATCGCTAGTTTGCTCTTGGCATACATCACATAACCTTAACGTTTATTAATCTAAGTTAAATTAATGTTCAAGACTCGTATTATGTTTCAAATTAACAACGTCAGTTTATTGACAAGAATTATTAATAAATAGGTTCACTCATACTATCTGATTCAAAGAAGTTCTTTAATTAGATGTCTAAGTAAGATTCCAGCTAGCATCAGAGATGTTAGATAATATCCTGTCACTTTCGGTAAATAAGTTATTTCTACTTAATATCCGCAAACTGTCATTAACTATGATCACTAGTCGCGTGAAGTTAAAGTTTCCCACTATCACAGTTCAAAGTCCGAATCCGGTTAAAATTCTCAATTCAGTAAAGCGTTTAAATATTCACACGAACTGACATTAAAGCCAAAGAGATTAATTTGGACACTTATCAGATTAGATAAACGGGAAGGTGAATAGTAAAGTCTTGAATTGAGAATTCTCAAATACTGTCTCGTCACGATCTATTCTTGATCCCCGTTTAATAAAGTCCCAGTTGTTGTTCTCTAAAGCTGTACGTCCTAAATAACTTCCGAACTAGAACAGACTAGAGACTGGAGTATCGTAATTACAACGTATGGCTATTTATACTTTAATAAACACTATCTTTGGTGTCCCAGACCTACGTTTTATGACTATAATATTGATTTTCTTACGTAGTGGAATAACTAATATTTTAATATCTTCTACTGTTTTCCCCCTTCCCATGTTTCTAAAATTTGTAATTAAATTTTCCTTTTCTTTTCTTTTGCTTTCTATACTAGATATTCCCCTGTATTTGTTTTTTATTTATTTTTCGTAATTACTACTTGTGGAGGGTTCAAAAAATGGTTCAAATGGCTCTGAGCACTATGGGACTCAACTGCTGTGGTCATAAGTCCCCTAGAACTTAGAACTACTTAAACCTAACTAACCTAAGGACAGCACACAACACCCAGCCGTCACGAGGCAGAGAAAATCCCTGACCCCGCCGGGAATCGAACCCGGGAACCCGGGCACGGGAAGCGAGAACGCTACCGCACGACGACGAGATGCGGGCACTTGTGGAGGGACTTGGGTCATTTTGTGAATTGATATTTTAAGGACATGGGAGCTAATTTGGGAGCTATTTTTGTTTTTTCAACACCGAGAGGCGCTGTAGGTGTTACAACCTGCAATCTGCGAAACACTGTGAAACGCATGGCCGAGGGTGCATCACACCGTACCGTTTATTAGTATTTTGTCCCTTTCCAGTCACGTATGCAGCGCGGGTCCAAATGCCTCTCTGCTCGATGTAAGTAATCTAATGTTATCCTGACGATCGCTGCGTGGCCGACATGTACGCGGGTGCGGCGTGCTCCCGCAGCCGCCACTTGACACCCGGTGCTGGGCGCCGGCCTCCAGCAGCACGCGTCGCGCGCTCGCTGCCCCGCTGAGGCGCGGCCGGTCGCCACGCACCTGGCCGCAGGGCGCGAGCGGTGCGTCAGCAATGTGCACTTTTCATATTTTCAACTCTTCTCGGCCCTGTCAGCAACTGTATAAACATTAATTTTAAATTAACAACAGCCGCAGTTGCAATGTTTACCTAGGTTTCAGTTGGGATAACCCAATATAGTAATAGTAATACATCGTCACATAACTTATCTGGGAAAAAAATACGACGATGTAGTACTATATTACAGTTTTTAGTTTTTGACGTTGTCCGATATGGTCAAATCGTAGTTCCTTTTATTCTGAAGAAGGCTGGGGTATCCCAACTGAAACCTAGGTAAATCTAGGTAAACATTGCAACTGAGGCTGTTGTTAACTTAAAACGACGTGCACTGCCTGTACACCGCATCTGCCCACGGCGGCACGACGTGCAGTCCGACGCCGCGTCGCCACTGCCCGGCGTCCCACTCCGCCCGCCGTACCGCGCGCCGGACAGAGGTTCGGAATTTAGTGCGAGAGACTGGCCAAGCGTCCCGAGCACAGGTTTCGTGCCACTACCTGTGCTCCATTTGACGGGCAAACACTGGGGCCGAAAACTTCTCCCGGCACCAGGATTCGAAAGGGCTACCTCCTGTTCGCGAGCCACCACACTCCCACAGCCACGTGCTAGCGAGGTGGCCTTTGACAGAGATGAGCAACTAGAGCAGGCTCTTCCGGGACACCGCATTTCTTATCATCACAAGTCTCGCAGCTTTCATCTTTCTGGAGCACCGCATAAATTCACATCTATCACTCGGGATTTGTGTGCGCCGATACCCAGCAACTTCTAGGCAATTCTGCGCGTGCAAAACTGACCAGGTGCGAGCAGCCCGCGCGCTCTCAGCGTTCCGTACAAACTTAATTACGTATATACGAACGGTTCATCCGTGCCGGGAACAGACAGTCTCGACCATTTTCGCCCGTTACCGACACTCATACCGGCGAGATATCGGCCGCAGGCATTGCAAGATGTTCCGCAAGTTTTAATTTCAACAATATAACTGCGACATAAAGTCATGCAGGAGCCAAGCGATTACTACAGTATAGTAACCAGCAGTTCCCCATTCTGGCTGACTGGTCGCTGTGGTGAAAGTCAGACAGGCTGGTTGTAATAGTTTCGGCTTTACAGCCATCATATTCGGCTACAAGAAGCTCTTCCTAGGAGCAGTAGAGAAGGCATCAGTGGCAAGATGACGTAATGTGGTGTGAGGTACCCGATGGCAGGTGGTTTGCTCGGGACGGGTAGAGAGAGAAAGACCGCCCTCACTCTGATCCTTCTCCGCGATTGGCTGCTGTGTTCGGTAGGTCCGTGCCAAAATGGTAATTTGACGTTATTAATATCGGACAAACTAAACAGCGTTTTTACGTTCATTTCAAATTAAAGCATCTCTCAATAGCGTGGTATCATTCAATTATTTCACAAGTATTAATAACAGCCGGCCTGACTGGCCGAGCGGTTCTAGGCGCTACAGTCTGGAGTCGCGCGACCGACGGTCGCAGGTTCGAATCCTGCCTCGGGCATGGATGTGTGTCATGTCCTTAGGTTAGTTAGGTTTAAGTAGTTCTAAGTTCTAGAGGACTGCTGACTGCAGCAGTTAAGTCTCATAGTGCTCACAGCCATTTGAACCATAATAACAGAATAATAAACAACTGCTAACCGAAAAGGCAGACCCCCCCGGGACAGAAGCACTTTACGCCAGTTGTCTGTGTCTAGTGTAAACCGTGAAAGAGTGCAAACGTGTCACAAATGTCTGCGAGCCGTGTAACTGCGGCGGGACAGGGGGACCAGCCCGGTATTCACCTAGTCGGATGTGGAAAACCGCCTAAAAACCTCATCCAGGCTGGCCGGAACACCAGTCCTTCTTCGTTAATCCGCCGGGCAGATTCGATCCTGGGCTGGCGCGCCCACCTGAGTCCAGCAAGCAGTGCTTTAGCGCTCTCGGATAACTTGGCGGGTATAGAAACAAACCGATTGGAAATTTATTTATTCACATATCAGTTCCTCGCTATGGGTTTCTTACAGCCTTGAGGTAACGGATTGGCGACCTACCTGCTGTTTTTTGCGCAGACGAGAATAACTACTGTAGAAGACTGCAGGTTGGTGAACATTTATTATAACTTATGCATTCCACTGAAGGCAGTGGAAGCAAATGAGCACCTCGCCCATACTGAAATCTTAGTTCGAATGAGATCAGTGACATGTAATCTGTGGTAACACAGAGGAGGTGTGAAGGAGAGATATTTTCGAGGGAAAGGTTTATCATACCACGTCTCTAACTCTCTCTCTCTCTCTCTCCCTCTCTTCACTTGTCGTATAATCTGCGAATATTTGTCTCACACACAACTTAAAACGGTATATCTACGTGCAGTAATCGGTCCTGCCTATCTGATGATGGATAAATTCCAAAACTTGTCATATGAGTGGTACCATCACTCCTTGTGACGTCTGTCCCATCAGCCTGAACGCAGAGCTACTGATGGTTTTAATTTCAAGTTTGTCGCCGGATAGTGAATGACAAAAGAATTTTTTTTTCATCTGATGTAATTACAAATTAACAGTTTCTGGATTTTTCTCCTTTACCTGTACTGTGAAACCTTACTTCTTGCGAAGGTTCATCGTTGTACATCAATGGGAAGAACTCTATAGGTTTTGATCAGTGAGTTTGCGAGCGTCAAAATATGTGACGTAAACGGCCATATCTTTTGCTTACGTTGACTAGAAGCTTACATTTATTACACCGCCAAGGACCTACAGACCTTAATATGTGACCTAAATTTCACTTGATACATCTAGCCCTTCCTGAGAAAAAGTTTTTGACAATCAGACGGACATTTTTTTCGCCTGATATACTTACAGGTGTACAGTTTTAGAATTTTTTCCTTGGTTCTGCTGTGAAACTTTGGTTCTTGGCAAAAATTCATGTTTCTAGGCCAATAGAAAGTAGCATATAAGTTTGGATGAGTTAGTTTGCGAGTGTTAAAATATGTGACGTAAGTGTCCGTATCGTTTGATTTATTGACTTAGAAGTTCAGTACGTGACATAAAGTTCAATGTGATACAACAAAGTGATCGTATACGGATTCCGTTCATATAGACTGAAGCACGGAACGCTGAAAATGGAGCTATTATCTGTTTTCTGCATGTTCACACTATTTTCACTGTTCTCATACACCTAACTGTGTTGGACAGCACTGAAAAAGAAAGAATCATACCAAGCTTTTACTGCATTTTTTCTTTGTCATCAGTCTTCTGACTGGTTTGATGCGGCCCGCCACGAATTCCTCTCCTGTGCCAACCTTATCATCTCAGCGTAGCACTTGCAACCTACGTCCTCAGTTATTTGCTGGATTTATTCCAATCTCTGTCTTCCTCTACAGTTTTTGCCCTCTACAGCTCCCTCTAATACAGTGGAAGTCATCCCGTCATGTCTACAGCTGTCCTATCATCCTGTCCCTTCTCCTTGTCAGTGTTTTCCACATATTCCTTTCCTCTCTGATTCTACGCAGAACCTGTTCATTCCTTACCTTAACAGTCCACCTAATTTTCAACATTCGTCTGTAGCACCACATCTCAAATGCTTCGATTCTCTTCTGTTCCGGTTTTCCCACAGTCCATGTTTCACTGCCGAACAATGCCGTACTCCAGACGTACGTTGTCAGAAATTTCTTCCTCAAATTTAGGCCGATATTTGATATTAGTAGACTTCTCCTGGCCAGGAATGTCCTTTTTGCTGCTTCTGATGTCCTCCTTGCTCCTCCCGTCACTGGTTATTTTACTTCCCAGGTAGCACAATTCCGTAACTTCATCTACTTCGTGTCCATCAATCCTGATTTTAAGTTTCTCGGTGTTCTCATTTCTGCTACTTCTCATTACTTTGGGCTTTCTTCGATTTACTCTCAATCTATAGTCTGTAGTCATTAGACCATTCCATTCACCAGATCATGTAATTCTTCTTCACTTTCACTCAAGATACCAATGTCATCAGCGAATCGCATCATTGATATCCTTTCACCTTGAATTTTAATTCCACTCCTGAACCTTTCTTTTATTTCAAAAATTTTTCAAATGGCTCTGAGCACTATGGGACTTAACTTCTGAGGTCATCAGTCCCCTAGAACTTAGAACTACTTAAACCTAACTAACCTAAGGACATCACACACATCCATGCCCAAGGCAGGATTCGAACCTGCGACCGTAGCGGTCGCGCGGTTCCAGACTGTAGCGCCTGGAACCGCTCGGTCACTCTGGCCGGCCATCCTTAGATGTACAATAGGGGCGAAAGGCTACATCCTCGTCTTTCACCTTTTTTCTTGGTCGTCCACTCTTATTATTCACTCTTGGCCCTTGTCCACATTGTGTATCACCAGTCTCTCCCAATAGCTTACCTCTGCTTTTTTTCAGAATTTCGAAAATCTTGCATCATTTTACACTGTCGAACGAGTTTTTCTGGTCGACAAATCCTACGAACGTATCTCGGTTTTTCTGTAGTATTGCTTCCATTATTAACTGCAACGTCAGAATTGCCTCTCTCGTGCCTTTACCTTTCCTACAGCCAAACTGATCGGCGTTAGAAAAACAAAAACAAGGAAGATGCTGTGCAGTGCGCTTCGCATCTGTACAACAGATAGCTTGACAACGAAGTGTTCCTGTGTGTGGTAAAGGAGAGAAAAAAGGAAGATGTTTTAGGGTTCCGTCGACAGCTAGATCATTAGGGACGGAGCACAAGCTCGGATTAGGGGAGGAGGGTTAAAAACTCGGTCGTCCCCTTTCGAAGGTACCATCCCGGCATTTGCCTGCTGCGATTTCGGGAAATCACGGAAGACCTTAACCCGGGTTGAACCGCAGTCCTCTCTGGTGTGAGTCCAGTTTGTTGCTGGCCGCTGGCCCGGCCAGAGGAGGACAGCACAGGGCACCAACCAGGAGGGGTCCGCCCGCCGACCAGGCTTACACTCACAGTCACCACGGTCCCCCGGGTCCTCCGGGAAGTCGAGATCAGAAATGATAACCTCCAAGAGCCGACCTTTCCAAAAGGAAACTTGTTAAACATCGGAACTTTAAGAAAAAAAACCCGAGGCTCAAAGCTGGTTGCACGATACAAAACTGAGTGAAAACTGGTGCGACACTGTCGGGTGCGTGCGGAACTCTGGAGGGAAAGCTCTGTCCAAATAAAGCGGCCCGCAGCTGGTCGCGAGGAAAGAGCAAAAATAGAGAGGGGCGTGCAGTTTGACTGGAAGATTGGTAACGGGATGATGGCGCTGAAAAGGCTAGATACGTACTGAAATTTGCGTGTGGAGCACGACGCACAGTGGTGGTGGGGGGAGACTGTAAACAGGGAGACAAACGACGACGGCGCGCCGTATATCGAGGCTATGCACGGCCGCAGGGCCGCCAACTTTACGAGCGCGCCTCGCCTAGCGGGTATCGATCGCTGGCGAGTGGCGGGTCGACCGGCGCCCGCCTGGCGCCTGCGGCGGTCGCGGCGTCTGGGGGCGGCGTCTGGGGGCGGCTGCCAACCTGCCCACCTGTGGACGGTCTCTTTATATGCTTCAAAGGAGTTTGCCACTTCATCTAACTGGGGTGAAATTACATTTGGTGTTCCACAAGGTGCAATCGTGGGTCCCCTCGTGTTCTTGATATATGTGAATGACCTCCCTTCTTATGTGAAACAAGATGCTGAACTGACACTGTTTGCCGATGATACATGCATAATTAGTAATCCAGTAAAAGAAAGTCCGATAGAAAATGATACAAATAAAGTCTTTGGAAAAGTTTTCTGTGAATGGGCTTGCTCTGAACTTTGAAAAAACACAGTACATCCAATTTTCTGCTGCAAAAATTATAATTTCTTCAATAAACATAACACTTCAAAAGAAGTCAGTAGCCAGGGTAGAGCATATTAAGTGTACATATAGATGAGAATCTTAATTGGAAAATTCATATTTTGGATCTCCTAAAGCGACTAGGTTCAGCAACTTTTGCAATCAGAATAATTGCCAATTTTGAGTATGTAGAAATTACTAAGCTAACATATTTTGCATACGTCCACTCTCTGATGTCATACAGAATAATATTCTGGGGCAACTCAACACTTAGGCAAAAGGTATTTACTGCTCAAAAAAAAAAAGGTTCAAATGGCTCTGAGCACTATGGGACTTAACATCTGAGGTCATCAGTCCCCTAGAACTTAGAACTACTTAAACCTAACTAACCTAAGGAAATCACACACATCGATGCCCGAGGCAGGATTCGAACCTGCGACCGTAGCAACAGCGCGGTTGTGGACTGAAGCGCCTAGAACCGCATGGCCACCGCGGCCGGCACTGCTCAAAAGAAAGTAGTTAGAATAATGTGTGGGGTTCATAGTCGCACATCTTGTAGGCATCTGTTTCGAAGGTTAGGAATTCTTACAGCTGCTTCACAGTACATTTACTCAGTAATGAAATTTTTTCTCAACGTGGACCAGTTTAAAATCTACAGCGACATTCATGATTACAATACCAGAAAAAAGAAAGACCTACACTATCCTTTACTTAACCTATCTTTGGCACAGAAAGGGGTGAAATATGTAGCAATAAAACTTTTTGATAAATTACCAGATGAAATAAAATGTCTGACAGAAAGCAGTAATAGTTTCAAAAACAAATTGACATCATATCTCCTTGACAACTCTTTCTATACCATAGCTGAATTCTTGAATATGACTAAATAAATCTTCTTCTTCTTTATCGTCGCCTTGTCCCACGTCACGTAGGGTCGGCGTTGCTCTTCTGGATCCTTCTCCTCCATAGTTCTCTATCCATTGCCTCTTCCTTCTTCCATCGTTTCTCCCTTAGATCCCCGGATATCTCATCCTTCCACCTCATCTTCGGTGTTCCTCTCCTTCTTGCTCCTTCAATCTTTATATCTTCAACTCTGTTTCCGATATACTCTTCCCCTTTTCTCGGTAAGTGTCCGTACCACCTTAGTCTGCTCTCTTGTGTCTTTTTCCCCATGGGTCCCACTTTCACAGCTCCTCTAACAAATTCATTTCTAATCCTGTCCTTCCTTGTTACCCCACACATCCACCTCAGCATCCTCTTTTCCGCCACTTCCATCTTCCTTTCCTGGGCTACTGTGATTGGCCATGTCTCTGCCCCGTATATCATAGCAGGCCTTACCACCGCCTTGTACACTTTCCCTTTCAACCCAGTGTTCACCTTCTTGTCACACAACACTCCACTCGTTTTCCTCCAGTTGTTCTAACCGCAATTTATTCGGTGTTGTATCTCGCTTTCCAGTCCTCCGTCCCTCTGTATGTACGACCCCAGGTATTTAAATTTGCAGACTGATTTCAGTTCATCATCCTTGATCTTGTAAGACCTCGTCTGCACATCCATCAGTGCTAAATATTCTGACTTTGTCCTGCTAATTTTCATCTCTCTTTCTTCTAGTGCCTTCCTCCAATCTTCACGCTTTTCCTCAAGTCTGTCGATACTCTGCTCACAAAGAACCACATCATCCGCAAACATGATATTCCACGGCGCTTCCTTCTTCACATCTTTCACCAGCACATCCATAATCAGGTCAAAGAGGTACGGACTAAGCGCAGACCCTCGATGTAACCCTACTTTTACTGGAAACCCCTTTGTCGTGCCCACATTACTTCTCACCTGTGTCATTGCTGCTCTGTAAATTTCCTTCACTAACCTCACATACTTCTCTGGCACGCACTGCTCTCTCATGCTTCTCCATATTTCGTCCCTTGGGACTCTGTCATATGCTTTCTCCAAATCAATGAAAGCCATATGTAGATCGGCTTGTAGCTCCGCGTTTCTCTCCACTATCCGCCTTAAAGCATCTATTGCATCAGTCGTTCCTCTTCCAGGCATGAACCCAAACTGTTCTTCACACACCACGGTTTCCTTGCGTAATCTTGCTTCTATAACTCTTTCCCATATTTTCATTGTGTGTGCCTTCAGTTTAATACCTCTATAGTTACTGCAGTCCTGCACATCACCTTTCCCCTAAATATGGGAATCAGTGCACTAGTTCGCAACTCGTCTGGCATCTCCTCATGTCGCCAAATCTTCTTCATTAAGTCCCTCTTTTATTTAGCTGGCAGTATTGGCACTCGCTGTATTGCAGTAGTTTGAGTAACGAAGATTTTTGTGAGGTAAGTGATTCATTGTTGGTCAGGGCCATTCTTTTGTAGGGATTTTTGAAGGTCAGATTGCGTTGCGTTAAAAATATTGTGTGTCGGTTTAGTGTTGCTCAGAATAAGTATAGAGAGTAATGTCTGAGTACGTTCAGTTTGGTCAGCTGTTTGAAAAGCAAATAATGTAAGAGGTTTATCAGCACAGTCATTCATAAATTTTTCTAAGGGGACGTTTCAACTGTTTCTTTTGGGATTCCTCATAGATTACTTGGGAAAAGGCAGAACCTATTACGCTTCATTGCTGGATTGTCTGAAACTTGGGTTCACTGGAAAAAGACCGAGCTTGGCACTCAAAAAAGTGCTCTTTGACGCAGAAAATGAACCATCTCATACATCAGCGCACGGACGGCTTTGCACTGATTCCTCATCCACCCCTGTTAACCAGACTTAGTCCCAAGTGATTTCTCACTGTTAACTAAGTTGAAACTGTGGCTTGCTAGGAAGACATTTTCATCAAATGAGGAGTTGCAGTCAACGTGTATTTCGCAGAGTTTGACAGAGCCTACTTTTCCTAAGGCACGAAAAAGCTGGAAGATCACTGCACCAACTTTACGTACCTCAAAGGAGATTACGTCGAGAGCTGAGTTGTTCACGACACACACTTACTTTCTCGCTTCTTTAGCAGACTTGTCCGACTGCCCTTTGGTATTCTCCAAAGAACGCGTGCCATATCAAAGTCGGCGACTCGCATCGATACCACAGGAGACGGCGGCGTCTCGCTACATTCTGCAACGGCGAATGGCAGGCGCGGAGGAAGCCACGCCCCCCTCCTAGCACCGCAGCGCCACCGCACGGAGGCCAACATCGAGCCGAGCGGAGGAAGGCGCAGAGAACTTCGTCCAGTCAGCACACGTACGCTACTCGTAGCTTAGACTGAACTGTCGTTCTGAACTCTGCGAACTTTGTGCTTGGAGGAGATTAACAAAAGTGTGCACCAAGTGATGCTTCAGTGTTCAAAGACAGTTGTGAGCACATGGCACATTCCTGTGGCAATGGGTCGTGTAAAGTTAAGTAAATCTTTCGATCACTGTTCTAATATTTCGTATGTTGTACTTTCACTCCAGCACCTCCCAGAGCAAAACAAACAACCCACGGTTATATTAGAACAAATAAGACCTCGGTCACAAATATTAAGTCAAAACTGACCAGGTTTCGACGCTACTGTGAGCGTCGTCTTCAGAATTAGACTAACTGTTCTAAAACGTATTAGGTATATAATGCATTAATAAAATTAAAGTTTGTACTGACTGGAAAAAGAAGCAGTACTTACAAGTCACATATTAAAAAAGATGTAAGCCGGAAAGGCGACGTCACGAATAGTTGTAAGTGAGACGGCGAGCCGCTAAGGGCTGCTCGTACTGTGAACAAAGGTTGCAACAAGACTGAGGTGGCCACGTTAGAAAGCGTGGGCAAGTAAACATGGTGTTGCTACGAGCGCCATCTAGTAGCCGCGGAAACAACTAGTGTACTGTACATTCAAAATTAGACAAATGCAATTGTGATGCAGCTGATTCAGGCATAACGTAAGCACTAATAATAATAGGATAAAGTTACATATTTATCTGCTTTAAATAGAGATACATTTTGTAACGTAAAAAACGTTAGTTATGACATACGAGAAAAACAGCAAAGATGTGACAGGAAAACAACATTTCGGTAAACTGCATGAGGAAATCTGAATCAAAGATCAAGCAATGGCTTTATACAGTCGAAAAAGTTTTTATTTCGCAGCTGCAGCTGTTCGTTGAGAATGAAGCCATCATGACGAGAGAGATGTTTGAAAATCTCCAATTCCTCTAAGACATCTAACCTACGCCCCTTCTTTTCGGTATGCAGAATATTGCTATCGCCTATGGCTTTAGGCACGTGTCCAGTAATTAAGAGATGATCGAAAAAAAATGAATTTAGGGGACTGGTGCCGTTCTTTCTCAAAAGATGTTCTTTATATCTGATGGTGAAAGCACGTCCAGTTTGCCCTATGTAATAGGAGGAGCAGGTATCGCGGATGATCTTATAAAAGCCAGAACTTTCTGTAGGGGAGCGAATGGATTTCAAATTATGAATGAAGTTTCTCTTTAGATTATTATTAGTAGAGAAGGCAACATTGTAGTTGTATTTGTTGCGAAGCATGCGCTGAATCTGATAGGAAATGGGTCCTGTGAAAGGAATAGAAAAACGTTTTTTTGGGTTAATTTCAGTGCATGAGGTGTTGAGCGTGGTAGTTCTTGCAGTTTTCTTTTTTAAGATATCGTCCACTATTGTAGGCGTATATTCATTATTGACTGCTATGGTTTTAAGTAAGTTAATCTCCTCATTAAACTTTTCTGTTGAAAGTGGTATGGAGGTGGCTCGGTGGACGGCAGAGTGAAAAAAGGCCATTTTTTGAGACTGTGGATGAAAAGAGGAAGCAGGCACGATTTGGTCAGTATACGTTTCTTTTCGAAAAATATTGAAAGTGATGTTATTGTCTTCCATTGTAAGCGTCAAGTCTAAATAATGTAATTGGCGGTTTTCGTTTTCGAGTTCAATAGTGAAAGAAATTTTTTCATGGTCGTTAAACTTGGCGATTGTAGTTTCGTGAGGTTGTAATATAACCTGGTATCATTTGACCGTCGCACAGACTGCCGTAAGCAAGACGTTGTAATACGGATCACCAGTGCAAAGAAGCGACTGAAACAGCTGAAAGGAAATAAGTCGCCATGTCCGGATGTAATCCCGATCCGGTTTCACAGAGAGTATTCTTCAGCATTGGCCCCTTACATAGCTTGCATTTAGCGTGAATCAGTCGCTCAGCGCGAACTCCCAAGTGACTGGAAAAAAGCACAGGTGGCGCCTGGATATAAGAAAGGAAAGAAAATTACCCACAAAATTACAGACCAATATCCTTAACATAGGTTTGCTGCAGAATCGTTGATAATATTCTGAGTTTGAATATAATAAATTTCCTGGAGAGGGAAAAGCTCTTTCCTCACGTGATATACTGCGAACTATGGAACATGGGCAACAGGCAGATTCCGTACTCCTAGATTTCCGTAAAGCATTCGACACGGGGCCACACTGCCTATTATTAACGAAGGTACAAGCATACGGAATACGTACCCAGATATGTTAGTGGCTCGAAGACTCGTTAAGTAACAGAACCCAGTATGTTATCCTCGACGGCGAGTGTTCATCAGGGACAAGGGTATTGTCAGGGATGTGTGGTAGGAGCGCTGTTGTTCTGTATGTACGTACATGATCTGGCAGTCTGCGGTTGTTTGCTGATGATGCTGTGTTGAAAGGTGGCTACGCTGAGTCGCAGCGCCAGAGATTGCGCCAGAGATTATTATTCCGCCGCCTCCGCTGGGCACAGCAGTGGTTCAGAGGATGTCGAGGGCAGTCGTTGTTCTGTCGGGCGAGAGAGCAGACGATCTGAATGTTGACTGAAATGTGGTACTATTCGGTTGGTGTAATGTTTAGATGGAAGAAGATGCAATTGTCCGAATATATTTGAGAAAGGAGATGGGCTTTTGATTTATGATGCTGGTGCAATGGAATACTTTCGTCAATATATAATGAGGTAAAAATGTATTACAGTTTTCTTTAATAACAATCCCTCTTGCTCACAGGTACAGTCAACAAAGCATCTGGCTCGTGTTCATTTATTAGACTTGTAATTCTGGTTTTCTATGTGCTATTATGGTATTTCTGTTTTTTCAATTAGTTCACTGTAAATGGTGTTTAAAATATTTTGTCGTATTGAGAAAGAACCGAGCGAGATACATGTATGTTGAGTCACACTACCACACACAGAACAGTTACACTTGTGCTTCGTTGTTTCGTAGCTTTTATAGTTGCGGGGGACTTAATTAACCAATTGTGTTAATGGAAATTCCTTATCATTCTTTTTTTTATGCAGTCAGATTGCGTGCTAATAACAGACAGGGCCAATCGGTTACGAGACTTCGTAACCGCTCACACAGCTAGTAAAATTATTGCACTTATTCATTAATATTAGTCTTTTCTTTTTAATTAAGCCCCCATGCAGTGTCATCATTGAGTGACTGTAGCAGGGTGTAGATGACTTAGACAAAATTTCTAGTTGGTGTGATGAATGGCAGCTTGCCCTAAAGGCAGAAAAACGTAGGTTAATGCTGATGAGTGAGAAGAACAAACCTGTAAAGTCCGTGTACAGCATTAGTAGTGCCGTGCTTTTGGGGATTGCGGCAGTGAAGGCAAACGGTCTACTTCGTTTCATTGGAAGAATTTTGGGAAAGTATGGTTCATTTGTAAAGGAGACCACATATATGGCACTGGTGTGACCCATTCTTGAGTACTGGTAGAGTGTTTGGGATCCGCACCTGGTCCGATCAAAGGAAGACATCAAAGAAATTCAGATGCAGGCTTTTACCGGTAAGTTTGAACAACAGGTAGGTGTTACAGAGATGCATCGGGAACTCAAAAGGGAATCCTTGGAGGGAATTCGGCGTTCATTTCGAGGAAGATTATCGAGGAAGTTTAGAGGACCGGCATCTGAGGCTGACTGCAGAACGATTCTACTGCCGCCAACGTACATATCGCGTAATGAACGGCGAAGATGAGATAAGAGAGATTAGGGGTCATCATGGGGCACACGGACAGCCGTTTTTTCCCTGACTCCATCTCCAAGTGGGACAAGAAAGTAAATGGCTAGTAGTGGTACAGGGCAACACTCTGGCTTGCGGAGTCTGTACGTGGGTGTGGGTCCACAGTTCCGACTCAACATTACATTTAAGAGTGCAAAATAATTTTGTGTAGGCTCAAGTAGAGCGCGTAAACACGTCCCGGGTACGGGGCGGGTTCGTGTACCGCTGGGCCCGCGTTTACGTCTACCGTAGAACACAATAACAGTCAAAAGAAGCATACGTTCAAAATTTTCAAAATATGTTTTGTAGGCAGTAATCTACATTACATAATTACTTTAATCAATTAACATGGTCAAACACAAAAATTTTACTGGCCGTTAACAAATTTCTTGGCAAACTTCCACTTGTCAGCATTATGTAGCCTACATAGATGTCTGAATCTGAATTAAAGGCCTATTCATCATAAAAACTTTCATTTCCATTGTGCTGGGTGGTATATCAACCGGTTTTGAATTATTTCGGAATAATAACAGTCACGGTTGCAAAGGTATTTAATATAAAAGATGCTTTTCGTCCTTTTGGGGCACCATCAGATTCTCCGTAAAAACAAGACACCAATCTGTTACAAACAAACAGAGTGTCCTATCTTGTAGGACTACGCAGGTAAAATAAAATAAAAGTATTAGAGACTTATTCAAAAGTTGCTGGATGTGTAACCCATCCGTCCTAAAAACACATGAAATACACTAAAGCTTCAAAGAAACTAATAGACACGCTTATTCAAATACAGGGATATATAAACAGGGAGCATATGACGCTGCGTTGGATAACGCGTATGTAAGACAATAAGTGTCTGGCGCAGCTGTTAGATCGCTTGCTGCAGGTTATCAAGATTTAAGTGAATTTGAAGGTGCTGTTGTAGTCGGCACACGACCGGTGGGACACAGAATCTCCGAGGTAGCGACGAAGCGGAGATTTTCCCATAAGACCATTTCACGAGTGTACCGTGAATATCAGGATCCGGTAAAACATCAAATCTCCGACATCACTGGCCGGCGAAAGACCCTGGAAGAACGGGGCCATCGACAACTGAACAGAATCTTCAACGTAACAGAAGTGGAACCCTTATGCAAATTTCTGCAGATTTCAATGCTGGGCCATCAACGAGCGTCGCGTGCGAACCGTTCGACAAAACATCACCGATACGGGCTACCGGAGCCGAAGGTCCACTGATGTGTGCTTGACAACTGCACGACGCAAAGCTTTACAGCTCGCCTGGGCCCTCCAACACCGACGCTGGACTGTTGATGACAGGAAACATGTTGCCTGGTCGGACGAGTCTCGTTTCAAATTAAACGGGGCGGATGAACGTGTACGGTTATGGAGACAAAGTCACGAATCCGTGGACCCTGCGACTGTTCGAGCTGGTGGAGGCTCTGTAATGGCGTGGGACGAGTGCAGCTGCAGTGATGCGGGACCCCTGATACGTCTAGATACGACTCTGACGTAAGCATCCTGTCTCACCACCTGCATCCACTTATGTCCATTGTGCATTCCGACGGACTTCGGCAATTGCAGCAGGACAATGTGGCACTCCACACGTCCAAAATCGCTACAGAGTGGCTGCTGAGTTTAAACACTTTCGCTGGCCACCAAACTCCACAAACATGAACACTGTTGAGCATATCTGGGATGCCTTGCAACGTGCTGTTCAGAAAAGATCTCCGCCGCCCCGTACTCTTACGGATTTATGGACAGCCGTGCAGGATTCACGGTGTGAATTCCCTCCAGCACTGCTTCAGACGTTAGTCGAGTCCACAGCACGTCGTGTTGCGGCACCTCTGCGTGCTCGCGGAGGCCCTGCACGATATTAGGCAGGTGTACCAGTTTCTTTGGCTCTTCAGTGTAGTGAGTGGGCCTGGGTGGGCCAGCATATCAACAGGAACGTACAAGAAGGTGGTGGAGAAATTTTAACGATTGTCGCATCTTACGTTAAGCACATTAGGTGACTCCACCATAGCAGTAAAGAATAGGGCCACGCTTACAAAATGAAGGCGGTATCAACCGCACACAGCACGGAGGGTCCGTTCGGCGCATATACAAATACTGTTGTGACAGACCAGGACGCAAAAGACGGCACGGACAGCGCGGTAACAGGTAGGTATCCACGCGGTGCGCGTGGCCGGCGACTCGGTTACAGTCCACGCTCTCTGTTGCCACCCCCATCGACAGCAGTTGCGTTTTGTCAAATGTACGGTGCACCGCATTACTAACGTACTGCTCAATCGGTGCTCCTCAGAAAAGAATTGGGCAATTTGAAATACATTGCTGTAGGCAAGGCATACGGTCCTGCAGTTGTTGAAAAACTAGACTGCCGCAAAAAATTGGTGCACCTGGAAAGACGGTGTCGAGTCTGATTGGATGGCGGCGTGCGCCACGTGGGGGTAGCGGATTTACTGACACTGGTTTCATCGTCGTTGGCCGTCCAGTGTGGCCGAGCGGTTCTGGGCGCTACAGTCTGGAACCGCGCGACCGCTATGGTCGCAGGTTCGAATCCTGCCTCGGGCATGGGTGTGTGTGGTGTCCTTCGTTTGGTTTAAGTCTAGGGCAGTGATGACCTCAGATGTTGAGTCCCATAGTGCTCAGAGCCATTTGAACCATTTTTCAGCGTCGTTGTCCAGCGGATAGGGTAGTGGCAGAGCTACCAGAGCGCCATCTATTGTCGCGAATGGGTCGCGTATGTGAGTAGAAATGCATAAGACGAACGTTTAGGAAAGCAACGTAAGGCCAGCCAGGTCGCTCAGAAGCAGGAGAGGTTGCGTTTATGTGGCGAGGGACGCTGGAGCTGCGTGAGCAGCCGCGGCAGAATGTTCCGGGAGGACGACCGGACACGGGAGGGGCGGGGGACTGCGTGAGGCGAGCCGCTGCCGCTGCTGGGAGGTTCCTCCGACAGCTGCCTCGGGACGGGACTTGCCTGCACAGGGTACATGCACGACTGCCCAACTTAATTCAGTGTGTCGGTGCCTCTTAGGGTTCGACAGTGGTCTTATCCTACCTAGTGTTTCGTCTCAGTTATTTCATCAGAAGTATACTTCCTTTATCCCACCGATTCTCTTATCTGCAAATAATTTCCAGCTTGTTTTCCAGCACCAGGACTTGGAGTCGGACGAGCCACCTCATTACTGGATTTAGCGTCTAGCCCCCATCCTGATCCGCTCTCAGGAAACTACAGACGCGACACTGTGTCTACTCTGTAGTGGGGAATGCTCGCAGCGAGATGGCTGCCGTACCACGGAGTCGCACTCGTGCTTCCCACAGCCAAGCGAACAAGTTCGAAAGGTGTCAAATTGAGGCTTTCCGCGTGACGGGATTGTGCTGTCGGAGAACTGACACAAGTCTGAGATGCTGTGTCAGGGGTCAGGTGGACATCCTCGCACCCATAGACGACATTCTGGACGCCCACTCAGCGGAGACGGCCACCAGGATCGTCGTGTTGCAAGGGCAGCGCAGCGCGCGTCAACACGGGCTGTTGCTGACCAGTGATGGGCAGCCGTGGGCCGCACACCTCCAGCCAGCCGTTCACTCACGCCTCAGCTTCGACTAGTGCCGTCAGAGGATCGCTTCAGCGACGCAACGCTGCGTCGTGGTCCTCAGCGATGGAGGCAGATTCTGTCTGCAGGCAAGCAGCGGTCGTTTGCGCGTATCACGTGGACCTGGCGAGTGCTGTCTCGTAGCGCTTTCGTCCCAGACGTGCTGGCCCCGTCCCAGGCGTCATGGTTTGGGGTGCGATGAGCTGCAACTGCGGTTCACCTCCGGTGTTTCTGGAGGGGACGGTAACCAGCGCTCGGTACGCGCAGAATATTGTCGGACCTGTTGTTTTGCCGTCCTTGCAACACGAATGTGATATGTTGTACCGACAGGAAAACGCTCGCCCACACACTGCCAGTAAAACCCAACGTGGTCTGCAGCTTCCCTGGTCAGCAGGTTGTTCAGACTCGTCTCGAATAGAGCACGCCTGGGATGAGAAGCGACTCGTCAACCGACAGCTCTGATTGGACAGGCCGAGCCACCTGTACGACCCACTGGCCGCCAGAGTCTGCGCCTGCGTCGCTGCCCGTGCACGCCACACCACGTGCTAGTACGGGTGTTTCAGCACGGGTCGCTACCTGCTACCTCTCAAGCTCTTGTCCTATTGATCTGCAAATGTAATCATTTCACGTACTCCATATCCAGTGTTTCAACAATTAATCTTGATTGAACTGGAAACATTTAAAAGGGTGTACTAATTTTTTCCCCCAGAGCTTCAAATGGTTCAAATGGCTCTGAGCACTATGGGACTCAACTGCTGTGGTCATCAGTCCCCTAGAACTTAGAACTACTTAAACCTAACGAACCTAAGGACATCGCACACATCCATGCCCGAGGCAGGATTCGAACCTCCGACCGTAGCAGCAGCGCGGCTCCGCACTGGAGCGCCTAGAACCGCACGGCCACCGCGGCCGGCTTTCCCCCAGAGGCATACAGACGGCAGTAGCTGAGCGCAGGGCTCCCCCCCCCCCCCCCCCCCCCGTGTCGCTGCTTTCGAGGTCCAAATCTGCTGGGAGGATACCGTTCATGGCGGACGCGTCTTGAGTTTTGGTTAAGCTTTCAGAAAACCAGGATTTGCGTGTTGTTTTCACTGCTGTTGATAACCGTCAGCATAATTACATAACGAAAGGCCCCATAAAAAATATGTATTACAGTGTGGTGATTGCGAAATGTCATACATCGGCCAGACCGGCAGAATGTTTAAGACCAGCTTCACTGAGCACGTCCTAAGTAAGAAACGCCACATTAAACAGAATTTCGCGTTTGCTGAGCATCTTAAGTCGAGCAGGCACCAGTCTCCCCGACTGGAAAACTTTAGGAACTTCACCTTTCTCGGAAGGCTGGAAAGTTGGATCTTCTCGAGGAGATGGAATTTGTCATACACCACTGTGTTGATAACAACCAGCTGATTAGCAGAAGTCAAATACAGTAGAGAACAATGCCACCATTGTTTGGAATGTTGCGGCAATCGTACCTTTTATCATATACTGTAGAGCCAAAGAGACTGGTACAGCTCCCTAATATCGTGTAAGGTCCCCACGAGCACGCAGAAGTGCCGCAACACGACGTGGCGTCGACTAGGCTAAAAGTCTGCAGTAGTGCTGGAGGGAACTGACGCCGTGAATCCCGCACGGCTGTCCATACAGCCGTAAGAGACCTGTGGCGTGAAGATCTTCTCTGAACAGCACGTTGCAAGGCACCCCAGATAACTCAATAATGTTCGTGTCTGGGAAGTTAGGTGGCCAGCGGAAGTGTTTAAACTCGGGCGAATCTTCCTGGAGCCACTTTGTAGAAATTCTGCACGTGTGGGTTGTCCTATTGTCCTGCTGCAATTGCCCAAGTCCGTTGGAATGCAGAATGGGCACGAATAGATGCAGGTGATGAGACAGGATGCTTACGTACGTGTCACCTGCCAGAGTCGTATCTATACGTATCAGGGGTCCAGTATCATTCGAATTGCACACGCTCCACACCATTACAGATCCTCCACCAACTTGAACACGCCTCTGCTGACACGTAACACCCACGCATTCGTGATGTTTTCTCCATACTCGTACACCTCCATCCGCTCGATAACATTTGAAACGAGACTCGTCCGACCAGGCGACATGTTTCCAGTCATCAACAGTCCAATGTCGCTGTTGACGGACCCAGGCGAGGCGTAAAGCTTCGTGTCGTGCAGTCATCAAGGATACACGAGTGGACCTAAGGCTCCGAGAGCCCATATCGACGTTTCGTGGAATCGTTTGCATGCTAATACTTGTTGATGGCCCAGCATTGAAATCTGCAGGAATTGACGAAAGTTGCGCTTCTGTCACGTTGGACGATTCTTTTCAGTCGTCGTTGATCCCGCTCTTGCAGGATCCTTTTCCGGCCGCAGCGGTGTCGGAGATTTGATCTTTCACTGGATTCCCGATATTCACGGTGCACTCGTGAAACGGTCGCACAGGAAAATCCCCACCTCATCACGGCTACCTCGGAGGTGCCGTGTCCCATCGCTCGTGCACCGACTATAACACGACGTTCAAACTCACTTACATCTTCATAATATGCCATTGTAGCAGCAGTAACCGATCTAACTGCGTCAGAAACCTGTTGTCTTACATGGGGGTTGCCGACCGCAGCGCCGTATCCTGCCTGTTTACAAACACTCCTGGAAATGGAAAAAAGAACACATTGACACCGGTGTGTCAGACCCACCATACTTGCTCCGGACACTGCGAGAGGGCTGTACAAGCAATGATCACACGCACGGCACAGCGGACACACCAGGAACCGCGGTGTTGGCCGTCGAATGGCGCTAGCTGCGCAGCATTTGTGCACCGCCGCCGTCAGTGTCAGCCACTTTGCCGTGGCATACGGAGCTCCATCGCAGTCTTTAACACTGGTAGCATGCCGCGACAGCGTGGACGTGAACCGTATGTGCAATTGACGGACTTTGAGCAAGGGCGTATAGTGGGCAAGCGGGAGGCCGGGTGGACGTACCGTGGGGCGTGAGGTCTCCACAGTACATCGATGTTGTCGCCAGTGGTCGGCTTTTTCAGCTCAGCAACGGTTTTAGGGTTATTGCTGTACACCTTGTATTGAATATAGTCGCACGAAAAGCTGTCGCATGAAAAGCAGGTGCTGTTAAAATGGCGGCCAGTAGAGGCCCATGTAAGTGGCCTCTGGGTACGCCAGAGCTAGAATGCGGTCCTCCTTGACATAAAACATTGTCCTGCTTCGGTGGTATCGAGCTCCGTCTTGCAAGAACCACATCTTGTCGAAGTCAGCGTCATTTTGGATAACAGGGGTGAAATCATCTTCCAAAACCTTCATCTACCGTTCGGCTGCCACCGTGCCATCAGGGAATATCGCACCGATCATTCCGTGACTGGACACTGCACTCCACACAGTCGCCCGTTGAGGGTGAAGGGACTCCTCGATCGCAAAATGCGGATCCTCAGTCCCCCAGATGCGCCAGTTTTGCTTATTGTCGAACCCATCCAAATGAAAGTGGGCCTCGTCGCTAAAGCAGACCGTACTGGACATACTAACTCCCATCACGGCCCGCGGTCAACCGTGCAGTTTGAACGTCCTAACTCGAGTCCTTCAGAAATAATGACGATTTTGTTTGACATAGTTTAATGACTGTCATCCTGTAGCTTCCGGCGTGTCCGGTGTCTTGGTGCGAAGTGGATACTCAGCAGCGTGGCGCAGTGCAGACACACGCGTCTCAATGACGAGTTGTCAGGCGTGGCGAGGTCGGGACCTCTGGGCGGCCATTTCGAGGGAGCTAGTGTTGGCGATGGACGACGACCTGTCCACCGTCCAGGAGGGCGTTCATTTGGGAAGTCGCACACTGTAAGCGGATGTGTTCTGTGAGGACCCTATCCTCGAGCCGAGGTATTAACCGTGTCTCTAAGACCTGTAAATAATCTGCGTCGTTCACAGTCCCTTCAAAAAAGTACGGTCTAAACGGATGTTGTGATGTCCTCGATGCCAATGTCATTACCTCAGCTGGGTTTCTTTCTAACTCGACTGTGTAATGAGGATTCTCTTTGGTGAAAACGAAAATATCTGTGGCACGTGATGTGCAACAGATGTCACTTTTATCTGATACCGTAGCCTTGGCGCGGTTCACTGCATTTGGAAATTGACTTAACAGAGCACGGCATGCTGATACGCGCACATTCCGGTCTGTGTCCGACAACTCGTTTACGAACTTTCGTCGGACGGGTCTGACCCCAAGGTCTTTCTTCGTGTGATCTCAAAGTACGTTTACGTCTCGATCTCGTAGGAGACCGTTCAGTTTAAGTGAAGACTGCGGCGCTTCTTTCCTCTCTCGTCTTGTTCCTTCCACTCCCCGGCCTGCCCGTAACTCCGCCAAAAGCAGAAGCACGTCTTTCCCAGTCCAGAACCGTTGCCTTCCGCGGTGGAGCCTTATCAAATCTTTCCTACAACGCTGCCAGAACCTCTGTCTCACTGCCTGCCCTGTATGTCGTCCTTCGTGCATCCACACACTTGTCACTAAGCGCCCCTTAATAATTTACCGCGACCGCTCACTTCTGCCGTGGCTACAAATTAAAACCCGACTGCGGTTGCGAAAACACGTAAACATGAATTCTAACAATTGACTCCAACAACTGACAAGAAGTGACACAGCTAGCAACCCGCACGATAACAGAGGTTACAGGGCTACGGGGACTTATCGCGCACGGTGTACACACCTGCTCCGCAAGACGCCAGATGGTCCAATCCCTCCAGAGATTCCTGCTGCAGTTCCCGAAGGGTGTCCGTAATTATTTTCATCGTGGCAGCGGCAACAGCAACCGTTACGAAATTGTCTCGAATGAAAAACAGGCATGTCCGTAACACTCGCCTGCTGATCGAACCTACCGAAGGCCAAAATAACAGCACGTCTGTGAATGGCTTCGGTGTCTTTATTTAACCCGATCTGGCGAACATCTCATACATTCGAGCAGTACTCGACAGTGGAAAATGTAACCTTCTTACAACAGAAATTTTATTTGCCCAGATCACTATATTAACCCTCCACCCACGAAAGAATATAGGTCCATTCAGTATTACAGCTCGAGCTGTTCCATTTCCTGCAAGTTTATTCTCGAGGCTAATAATATGTTTGTAGACAGGCATGCGGTGGCAGCGTTGACGATACGCACGTCGGCGAGGCACAGTGCTTCAATGCTGTTGCAGACATAGCTCACAGCGGAATGGTGCCGCTGGCTTGCACTGCCCGCTTATATACAGAGCGAGTGACCTCGGTTACGTACCGCGCTGATGACGGACTTAAGACTCAGGCGAGAATTCTCCCGTACGCTTGCTGTAGTCTCACCTACCCTGGTGCGCCGAGCCAAGTCGCGCGGGTTGCGTCACCGACTCGACAGGCGCTCAGCGGGCAGTGCGGCGCTACGCTTTCGAATGTTTTCAAACTGTTGCATCCTTGAGTCCCGGTTCGCGATGTACGCTCCCCGGTTATAGAGGTCATTGATCACATTATAGTACAAAGTAATATCTCCAGTTACAGTTACATTCTCAGCAAGTAGACCAAGTCCTTTCATCCATACATGTATTTCTTCATCATTACTAGCTTTTCTACAAGAACGTGTATACAATGTAAATGGCATATTACTGTACACATAACTAGGTCTAATTTGGGTCTTGGGGTCAATTCCACAATGGGAGGGCTTGTAGGCGATGACATCTCGATCGGCGAAGGACTGCAGTCGAGGAAGGGAGGCGTTTTCACAACGAACTATAGCCAGTGTAAACCAACCACTACCAGAATTTCCGATATATATATATATATATATATATATATATATATATATATATATATATATATATATATATATACGACTAGTTTCGGCAGTTTAAATTACCATCTTGAGGTCACCTACATTACATTAACCATCGCGTCACTATCATCTAATCATAAACATATTTAGGAGCCGCTCGCAAAATGTCAGGTGACCATACTCAAGAATGAGTCGCGCTCGTGTTCTATACGGGGTCCCCTTTACAGATGAGCTGCACTTTCTAAAATTCCCCCCAATAAATCGAAGCAGACCATTCGCCTTCCTTACTACGGACCATGTTTCAAATCGCTTTGCCGGCCGGAGTGGCCGAGCGGTTCCAGGCGCTACAGTCTGGTACCGCGCGACCGCTACGGTCGCAGGTTCGAATCCTGCCTCGAGCATGGATATGTGTGATGCCCTTAGGTTAGTTAGGGTTAAGTAGTTCTAAGTTCTAGGGGACTGATGACCTCCGAAGTTAAGTCCCATAGTGCTCAGAGCCATTTGAACTATTTTTTTCAAATCGCTTTACAGCATTACGTGACTGTGCCAAACAGCAAACCACCAGTACTGTATTCGAAGACCGCTGGATCGTTTTTCCTACTCATCTGCATTAACTTACGTTTTTATACATTTAGAACTACCTGCCATTGACCACGCCAACTAGAAATTTTGTCTATGGCATCCTGTATCCTCTAATAGTCAGTCAGCGACGTCACTTTGCTGTACCCCACATCAGCAGACAACGGCGGCCAGCTGCCCTCGCTGTTTGTGTCTCCACAGAGAACAACGGCGGGGTGATCGCACTTCCCTGGGGCACTCCTGACGACGCCATTGTCTCTGATGAACACTCACCGCCGTCCAGGGCAACCTGCTGGGTTCTATTACATAATAAATCTTCGAGACACCTGTCTGACGACCTATTCCGTACGACCGGACCTTCATCAACAGCATGCAGTGGGGCGCCACGTCAAACGCTTTCCGGAAATCTGGGAATGTGGAACACACCTGTTGCTCTTCACCCACGGGTCGTAGGATATCGTGTGAGAAAAGGCAATTTGAGTCTCGCACGAGCGATCTTTCTAAATCAGTGCTGTTTTATCGGCAGAAACTTTTGTGCATTCTAGCTCAGAAAACATTCCAGAATTCTGCAGCAAACAGCTGTTAAGGACACTGGTCAGCAAATTTTGCGGATTCGCTCTTACATGCAGGAGTAACCTGCGCTGTTGCCCAGTGCCTTCGGCCTTGGAACTGGGTGACAGACTCTCGACGAATGCAGGCTGGGTAAGGTGACGCGCGCTCTCTGTAAAACAGAATTGGGACTGCATCCGGACCTGGCGACGGTTTATTTGTTTTCAGTTCCTTCAGTTGTGTCTCAGCGCCAACCGTACCTACGTAAATAATCTTATTTTCGCAAGAGTCTGTACGACGGCGAAACGACGGTATGTCTGTACGATCCTCCCGCGTAAAATTTTTCTTAAAGGCGGTCCCAGTATTTAAAACTTCGTCTTTCCTTTAGCTCTCTTCTGTTATCACGTCATACTGGTCAACGAGTGACTGAACAGAAATCTTTTAGCCGCTTAGAAATTTTACGTACGACCAGAATTTTCTCAGCCTCTCGGCAAGATCTTCCGCAAACGTACGACAGTGGAAGTTGTGTGCTTCGAGCGTCGATCTTCGTACAGACTCAGCCAATTTCTACAAATTTTGCATGTTGGTATACCTCGGTTCTTTTTGGAACCGAGAATGCACCGAACCAAGTTTCCTCAGCATCTTCCGAATTATATTATGTAAATATCCTCGGTCTTTTACATCCTCAATCCACTTTCTTAGTGCAAATTTCTCGAGAGCGCGATTTACAGGAAGTTTAAACTTTGCCCGTAATTATTCTACATTAGTCGTATTGGAACTACGTGATACGCATTCTTTGTCTGAGCTTACGTCTGCATGACTGCTCTGCGGTTCACACTTAAGTGCCTGGCAGAGAGTTCATCGAACCACCTTCGGTATTTTTCTAACCTTCCACTCTCGAACAGCGCTTGGAAAAAATGAACGCTTAAATCTTTTTGTACGATCTCTGATTTCTTATTTTATTACGACAACCATGGCTTCCTACGAGGGTTGGCGTCAGTAAACCGTTTTCACTGTGGGAGGAGAAACTTGGTGACTGAAATTTCGCTAAAAGATCTCGCCGCAACGGAAAACATCCTGTTTTAACGAATGTTTTTCGAATAGAAACTCTCTTCCCTATTTCGCGATAATATAGCGAAAGGCTATTTACAATTCGTACAGAAACCAGATGAGCGAAAGGCTATTTACAATTTGTACAGAAACCAGATGAGTGAAAGGCTATTTACAATTTGTACAGAAACCAGATGGCAGTTATAAGAGTCGAGGGGCATGAAAGGGAAGCAGTGGTTGGGAAGGGAGTGAGACAGGGTTGTAGCCTATCCCCGATGTTATTCAATCGGTATATTGAGCAGGCAGTAAAGGAAACAAAAGAAAAATTTGGAGTAGCTATTAAAATCCGTGGAGAAGAAATGAAAACTTTGAGGTTCGCCGATGACATTGTAATTCTGTCAGAGACAGCAAAGGACTTGGAAGAGCAGTTGAATGGAATGGACAGTGTCTTGAAAGGAGGATATAAGATGAACATCAACAAAAGCAAAACGAGGATAATGGAATGTAGTCGAATTAAGTCGGGTATTGTTGAGGGTATTAGATTAGGAAATGAGACACTTAAAGTAGTAAAGGAATTTTGCTATTTGGGGAGCAAAATAACTGTTGATGGTCGAAGTAGAGAGGATATAAAATGTAGACTGGCAATGGCAAGGAAAGCGTTTCTGAAGAAGAGAAATTTGTTAACATCGAGTATAGATTTAAGTGTCAGGAAGTCATTTCTGAAAGTATTTGTATGGAGTGTAGCCATGTATGGAAGTGAAACATGGACGGTAAATAGTTTGGACAAGAAGAGAATAGAAGCTTTTGAAATGTGGTGCTACAGAAGAATGCTGAAGATTAGATGGGTAGAGCACATAACTAATGAGGAGGTATTGAATAAGATTAGGGAGAAGTTTGTGGCACAACTTGACTAGAAGAAGGGATCGGTTGGTAGGACATGTTCTGAGGCATCAAGGGATCACCAATTTAGTATTGGAGGGCAGCGTGGAGGGTAAAAATCGTAGAGGGAGACCAAGAGATGAATACACTAAGCAGATTCAGAAGGATGTAGGTTGCAGTAGGTACTGGGAGATGAAGAAGCTTGCACAGGATAGAGTAGCATGGAGAGCTGCATCAAACCAGTCTTAGGACTGAAGACCACAACAACAACAACATAGAACGAACTGTCTTTCTTTGGACTTCTCTTGATGTCTTCCATGAATTCTATGTGCTAAGGAAGAAGGGACAGGATGAGAGGACATCTGCTAAGACATGAGGGAATGACTTCCATGGTACTAGAGGGAGCTGTAGAGGGCAAAAACTGTAGAGGAAGACAGAGATTGGAATACGTCAAGCAAATAATTTAATTGAGGACGTAGGTTGCAAGTGCTACTCTGAGATGAAGAGGTTAACACAGGAAAGGAATTTGTGGCGGGCCGCATCAAACCAGTCAGTAGACTGACGACCAAACAAAAAAAAAAAAAAAAAAAAAAAAAAAAAAAAGGAACCCATAGACGAACAAGTGTAGCGTAAGGAGTCTCCGTAGCGGATCGGCTGCATCTTCTAAGCTTTTTGCCAACAGAACGTAGCCTTCGGTTTGCCTTCTCCACAACATATTCTCTTTCACAGCTCCAGTTTAAGTTGTTCATGTTGCTAATTCAGAGGTATTTAATTTGACGGCCTTTAGATGTATGCGATTCGCCGCATAACTGAAATTTAACAGATTTCTTTTAATTCTCATGTGAATGACTTCTACTTTTCCTGATTTAGAGTGAATAGCCACTTTTCGCACCGTACAGATATCTTGCCTAAATCATTTTGCAATTCATGTTGATCATCTGATCATTTTACATGACGGTAAATGACGGCATGATCTGCAAACAATCTAAGAGGGCTGCCCATATTGTCTCCCATGACAATACAACAGTTTCTTGAGGAACGCCATATATCACTTTTGCTTTACTCGGTGACTTCCGTCAATTACTACAAACTGTGACATCACTGACAGGAAGTCATTAATGCAGTTGCACAACTGAGACGATATTTTGTAGGCACACTATTTCATTAGAAGTCTCTCGTGAGGAACAGTGTCAAAAGCCTTCTGGAAACAGAGGGATATGGAATTAATGTGAGATCTGCTGTCGATAATACTCAATACGTACCTGCTGTTTCCAGCACAAACACTCTGCTAGCCTTTTACCAAAGAGGTTTCTTACAATATACTCAAATGAACCATTGTAGCAGATTTGTGGGAGATAGAACTAACAGAACACTGAGGATGAACAAAGAAGAGCGAAACGAATGGTCACCAGTTCGTTTGACTTAAGGAGATTGTTACATATACACGTTTAAAACCTGAAATGGCAGGTGCTCGAAGATGAACGCGAACTGTCCCGTGAAAGCCTGCTTACCGCGTCTGGAGAACCTGTTCCAGGTGACGGACCCTGGAGCAGGAGCCGCGCGCCTAGCCACACTCTTCCCCCACCACCACGCCACGCCACGCACCACGTTCAAATGGCGACGCAGCCGCACTGCACACGACTTGCTCTTATATTTCACAGTTTTCAACAACATAGATCATAAACAAAACAAATTTTCACTATTATTCCATTACTTTTGGCGCGCTGAAAACATGATATAATTTGTATCTGGTACAAATTGTTGGCTTTCGGCCAGACGCAGACAATTTCACAGACTTTCGCACTCAGTTTGTGATGTAATCGAGACTTATATAGCTTTATAATCGAAAAACGGTCTTTCCCACACATATGTTAATCGAAATATTGTAGCACTTTTGGAACATCGTTATTTATTTTTATCATTACTATGAGGAATAAATTCCCTTTATTTCACGTCTGTGGTCACAAACTTGTAGGTGCTCAGACTACCGGTTTCGGTCAGCAATGACCATCTTCAGATCTGTTTTATAAAAACATGTCCTATTATACTGGAGCCACGGAGGACATGTTCTTATAAAACAGATCTGAAGATGATCATTGCTGACCGAAACCGGTAGTCTGAGCACCTACAAGTTCGTGACCACAGAAGTGAAATAAAAGAAATTTATTCTACATTGATGTGAATCTTCAGGTTTTCGCGGCGCAAAGACTGCTCCATTAAGTTTCGGGAATGCAGCCGCATGAATTCTGCTTCTTCTTCTAATATTTCGGCTGTATACCTTTCAGCCATCTTCAGAGAGAGCCGTACGACTGACGCTCCAGCGCACGCTCCATCCTTTTAAACTCGCGGACCGCGCCGCTGCGCATGTGGCCACAGATGAACAAGGCGCCAGTGATGTTGATCGGCGGCAAAGACGTACAGTGTGCATGAGTTACGTCTGTGGCTGCGCATTCGATCCGTGCTGGGAGGTCGATGTATTACTGGGAGCTGAACTGTAGCGACGTCTTTGTAAGATCAATATTGAAAGTGCCGGATTCCATGATTTATCTATTGTGAAACCGCTGTCTCTATTAATTAAATTTTTCGTCAAGCGGATTTCAATGGCCTCTTTTACTACGGAGTCCCAGAAAGATGAAACAGAAGTCAGAATTTCGACATTTTCATATACCATAGAGTGACCAGAATCAATACAATGCTCTGCCACAGCCGATTTACTGGGTTGTAAGAGCCGAGTGTACCTGCGATGTTCCGTACACCTCTCCTGGACTGTACGATTCGTTTGTCCGATATATGAAAGGCCACATTCACATGGTATCTTGTAAACTCCAGGCTTGCGGAGTAGTAAGTCATCTTTAACGGAACCCAGGAGTGCAGCCGTCTTCGCCGGTGGACGAAAAATCACTTTTACTTTATGTTTAGTGAGGATCCGTCCTATTTTGGATGAAAGGCTTCCCACATACGGCAGGAAAGCCATAGATTTAAATGTTTCCTCGTCATCTTCTGCATTCCTTACGGACACCTCAGGTTTTATTTGTAGTGCGTAGTGCATTACGTATCTGTTGTGGAGAATACCCGTTGTCCTCAAAAACTCTCTTCAGATGTAAAAGTTCGTCTTTTAAACTACTTTCATCAGATATGACGTGTGCTCGTTCTTAGAACTACTCGTCTGCGAAGGATGGTGAGAGCTATTTGCATGTAAATATAAGTCCGTATGGGTCGGTTTCCGATATACATT
Source organism: Schistocerca cancellata (assembly GCF_023864275.1). NCBI lineage: Eukaryota > Metazoa > Arthropoda > Insecta > Orthoptera > Acrididae > Schistocerca > Schistocerca cancellata. The sequence continues at coordinate 166,879,231 of NC_064637.1, forward strand.
TTTCGGGTCACTGTTCCATTCGCGACCATGTTCCAACTTGTGACATTATTATGACATTTAGTGAGGTGGTAGGACGGTGATGGCATACCGCATGCCTCGGCATCTAGTTGCAGTGCGTAATTAGAGATGATGGCTTTTGCCTTCTGTCGACTAAGATTTTGTGCTCTGTCTGTGGACAGAAACATGGTGCTCGGAGCCCTACACGAGGGCCGCCTTAGAGCCGTGCGGGGTAGCCGCGCGGTCTGTGGCGCATTGCCACGGTTCGCACGGCTACCCCCCGTCCGAGGTTCGAGTACTTCCTCGGGCATGGGTATATGTGTTGCCCTTAGCGTAAGTTAGTTTAAGTTAGATTAAGTAGTGTTTAAACCTAGAGATCGATGACCTCAGCAGTTTGCTTCCATAGCAACTTACAACAACAACAACAACAACAATACCAACAACAAATTCCAGGAAAGCACAAGTGGCTATCAGCAGGTAGAATGGGGAGAGCGCACGAGGCCTTCTGACTGCTTTCACGTAATTGATTACGATAGTCTTGAGAGTAACCTACGCATAAGTTGGTTAGGAGATAGGGGAATTTTCCAGACAGCTCTGTGTCTGGTGATACGCCTCAATCATCCGCAAGGGGAAAAAATATGTGTCCGTACAGCAGAGCTGACTGACAGAATGATAGTTAGGCCAGAGAACCTGGCAGCCGACCATCGTGAGCTCTGCAGACTTTTAGGGCAAGCACGCGCACGAAGAGGTGAAGGTTTAAACACAGATAAAGTTTGCAAGAACTTCGTCTGGGGACATGTGACATAGAGCCTTTTGCTGACCAAATAAGAGGTGTAGCGCAGTTTTCTAGGGACATCAATGCACGGTCGACTCTATGGCACGCAGGAAATAGAGGACATATCGCAGTGGACACAGTAAATGAACGCAGCCTTTCCGTTCTAAACAAACACCTACATGCTACAATAATGCAAGAGGATGCAGCAATATTGACATCTCACTAGCAGATGCGAAATTGAAAATATAAGCCAAGAAATGGGAAGTACTAGAAAATGCTACACACAGTGGCCATAAAGCCGTACTCATCGAGACAAATACACAAGCTCACACAGCAAAAACTACGACTTCTAAACAGGGACGACTGGCAATAATTAAGGGACGTGGTCGAAAAATTTTCCTCCATACAGTCAATGGCAGCGTAGACTATGAAGCTCACATTCTGACGCAGATGCTTCAAAAACCACAACATTACCTGTCCGAAAGACCGACCGTGCGCCGAAACAGAAACTCCCCTGGTCCAGTGGGTTAACAAAACCGAGGAAAGACGCTTGAGACAACAGGAAACATTACCAAAGAGCAAAAACAGCACAAGGGAGGATGGCAACTTTGGAACTTTAGGTTGATGCAAAGCAAAAATATAAATCCAAATTATACTAGACTAGACAGGATCACTGGAACAATTTTGTTAAAATTCAGCAACAAAACAGTGCACGGGGGAGCATTTAAACTTCTAACAGATAAGGTGAAGACGCCGACAGTACTGTCAAGTCTCAGGCCCATAGACGGCAGTGCCACAAGCGGCTGCAGGTGTCCAGCAGGCTACCTGCCGAAGGAGCTTCCCCCTGGTGACGACAGTGGAGAACACCTACACCAATGGCCCCGTTACTGTCCCATTGGACCAAGAAGAGGTAGCTTTAGCAATAAAACACAAGAAAACAGCCCCAAAGACTTAGAGCAGCTCCCTTTGCCTCTTGAGCACTTTGGCTAAGGTGCTGGAGGGCCTCCTGTGTAACCGACTGCAGTCACACAGGACGCTCTTCGGCCTTAGTCCACACCAGCTCGGTTTTAGACCTAAAAGCTCAATCGACGATGCAGTTAACCGCACTCTGGAAATAATACAGGACACACGAGAAAAATAGGCAGTAGCAATGGCAATAGATATAGCAGGCGCCTTCAGCAATCTCCGTTGGCCTGCGTGGTTCGCAACGCTACGAGAGATGCAGACACCAACAGTCTTATACAGTAGCTTACTCGGCTGCTGCAAAGATATGGTGGTGCAATGGCGAGTGGGAACACACACGGTTATCGAGAAAACAACAAAATGATAGCCACAAGCCTCAATCTTTGGGCCAATTTTTTGGGATATTGCCAAAGAACTAAACACTCTGCACGAAGATGATGGGGTGAAGTTTACTGTAGCCTGTGCTGACGACTTGCCGGTAGTAATAACCGCAAACTCGAGAATGCGACTCAAATGCAAAAAAATAAGTGACTGGTGCAGTCATGACAAGCTCACAACTGCGGCAAACAGGGTAGTATATTTACTGATCAAAGGGGCTTCGCTGAGAAGCCTCACCATTAGGCTGAACAACACTAGCATTCAAAGGAAAATAACAGCAAGAAACCTGGGGATACACCTCCACGAACGACTGATACTGAACGACCACATAAGACCTACAACTGAAAAACCGACAAGACTAATGCATAAACTCGCTACGCTAAACTCAACTCACTAGAGACTACCATTCCGGACACTGCGAATATATGATACAGTCCTCTTTAAATCTATAATGTGTTTCGCAGCGACTGCCTGGATACATAGATTGTCACTCGCGACCCAAAAAACCACATTGAGGCGTGGACAAAGAGGTGTATTGTTGAGAATGTCAGGGGCATTTGGTACCATGAAGCTCTCCTGCGAGCTTCTGTAAAGTTTGGAAGGTAGGAGACGAGGTACTGGCAGAAGTAAAGCTATGAGGACGGGGCGTGAGTCGTGCTTGGGTAGCTCAGTTGGTAGAGCACTTGCCCGCGAAAGGCAAAGGTCCCGAGTTCGAGTCTCGGTCCGGCACACAGTTTTAATCTGCCAGTAAGTTTCAAGTCACTTAGAGTTAATATCACAACATACGCACATTCATGTAGTGGTAGCTGTAGTAGACTAGAATACGCCAATTCAGGCGAGACGGAGCCCTTCCACTTCAAGTAGCCAGGTAAAGGAACCTCTTGCTATCTAAATCTTTCCTTTCGTGTATTATTTTCTTCTTAAGAATATAGTAATTATTCCCCAATTGTACTTTATGTATCTGGTGTTATTTAGTTTTGTTTTTCTTTTTTACTTAACAATTTAATCGTATAAAACACAAAAGTACTAAAATTCTGAAAATTGTCTGGTTTGTACTGGGAAACGACCAGCTATAGTTACCAAGATGATGGGTCACTCTCTAATGTTAATAAATAATAATTATTATTATTTAACGTTACGGCCTGCTGTTAGCACATCCTGGCGTATTGTATCCGGAAAGCTTAGGCCAGTGAATTTCTTTTTTGGAAATTGGGTTCGCACGCCAAGCGATTTTCTGCACACGCTAAAAAATATGCGCCACCCTTGCGAAGCAGATGGTGACCTCAGAGACGTAGTGGTGGTGTTAGTAAGTATTGGCGGCAGGCCTTTCTGCCGTGACAGAGTTTTTTGCCCATCTGCTGAAAGGAGGCGGTGTGGCTACTCTTGGGTACACGATTGGCATCGAGGGATGTTGCCACGTGCAGTTGCTAGCACGAATTTCAGAGGGGATCCATATAGAGTAACGTTTTTTGGAAGTGTGGATTTTAGAGGGAGATCAGGAGAGTTCTGTCCGAAACACAGGCGTGGCGAGTTCATTCGGGACGACGCGTTGTGCTCATCTACATCTACATCTACATCTACATTTATACTCCGCAAGCCACCCAACGGTGTGTGGCGGAGGGCACTTTACGTGCCACTGTCATTATCTCCCTTTCCTGTTCCAGTCGCGTATGGTTCGCGGGAAGAACGACTGTCTGAAAGCCTCTGTGCGCGCTCTAATCTCTCTAATTTTACATTCGTGATCTCCTCGGGAGGTATAAGTAGGGGGAAGCAATATATTCGATACCTCATCCAGAAACGCACCCTCTCGAAACCTGGCGAGCAAGCTACACCGCGATGCAGAGCGCCTCTCTTGCAGAGTCTGCCACTCGAGTTTGTTAAACATCTCCGTAACGCTATCACGGTTACCAAATAACCCTGTGACGAAACGCGCCGCTCTTCTTTGGATCTTCTCTATCTCCTCCGTCAACCCGATCTGGTACGGATCCCACACTGATGAGCAATACTCAAGTATAGGTCGAACGAGTGTTTTGTAAGCCACCTCCTTTGTTGATGGACTACATTTTCTAAGGACTCTCCCAATGAATCTCAACCTGGTACCCGCCTTACCAACAATTAATTTTATATGATCATTCCACTTCAAATCGTTCCGCACGCATACTCCCAGATATTTTACAGAAGTAACTGCTACCAGTGTTTGTTCCGCTATCATATAATCATACAATAAGGGATCCTTCTTTCTATGTATTCGCAATACATTACATTTGTCTATGTTAAGGGTCAGTTGCCACTCCCTGCACAAAGTGCCTATCCGCTGCAGATCTTCCTGCATTTCGCTACAATTTTCTAATGCTGCAACTTCTCTGTATACTACAGCATCATCCGCGAAAAGCCGCATGGAACTTCCGACACTATCTACTAGGTCATTTATATATATTGTGAAAAGCAATGGTCCCATAACACTCCCCTGTGGCACGCCAGAGGTTACTTTAACGTCTGTAGATGTCTCTCCATTGAGAACAACATGCTGTGTTCTGTTTGCTAAAAACTCTTCAATCCAGCCACACAGCTGGTCTGATATTCCGTAGGCTCTTACTTTGTTTATCAGGCGACAGTGCGGAACTGTATCGAACGCCTTCCGGAAGTCAAGGAAAATGGCATCTACCTGGGAGCCTGTATCTAATATTTTCTGGGTCTCATGAACAAATAAAGCGAGTTGGGTTTCACACGATCGCTGTTTCCGGAATCCATGTTGATTCCTACATAGTAGATTCTGAGTTTCCAAAAACGACATGATACTCGAGCAAAAGACATGTTCTAAAATTCTACAACAGATCGACGTCAGAGAGATAGGTCTATAGTTTTGCGCATCTGCTCGACGACCCTTCTTGAAGACTGGGACTACCTGTGCTCTTTTCCAATCATTTGGAACCTTCTGTTCCTCTAGAGACTTGCGGTACACGGCTGTTAGAAGGGGGGCAAGTTCTTTCGCGTACTCTGTGTAGAATCGAATTGGTATCCCGTCAGGTCCAGTGGACTTTCCTCTGTTGAGTGATTCCAGTTGCTTTTCTATTCCTTGGACACTTATTTCAATGTCAGCCATTTTTTCGTTGGTGCGAGGATTTAGAGAAGGAACTGCAGTGCGGTCTTCCTCTGTGAAACAGCTTTGGAAAAAGGTGTTTAGTATTTCAGCTTTACGCTTGTCATCCTCTGTTTCAATGCCATCATCATCCCGGAGTGTCTGGACATGATGTTTCGAGCCACTTACTGATTTAACGTAAGACCAGAACTTCCTAGGATTTTCTGTCAAGTCGGTACCTAGTATTTTACTTTCGAATTCACTGAACGCTTCACGCATAGCCCTCCTTACGCTAACTTTGACATCGTTTAGCTTCTGTTTGTCTGAGAGGTTTTGGCTGCGTTTAAACTTGCAGTGAAGCTCTCTTTGCTTTCGCAGTAGTTTCCTAACTTTGTTGTTGTACCACGGTGGGTTTTTCCCGTCCCTCACAGTTTTGCTCGGCACGTACCTGTCTAAAACGCATTTTACGATTGCCTTGAACTTTTTCCATAAACACTCAACATTGTCAGTGTCGGAACAGAAATTTTCGTTTTGATCTGTTAGGTAGTCTGAAATCTGCCTTCTATTATTCTTGCTAAACAGATAAACCTTCCTCCCTTTTTTTATATTCCTATTAACTTCCATATTCAGGGATGCTGCAACGGCCTTATGATCACTGATTCCCTGTTCTGCACTTACAGAGTCGAAAAGTTCGGGTCTGTTTGTTATCAGTAGGTCCAAGATGTTATCTCCACGAGTCGGTTCTCTGTTTAATTGCTCGAGGTAATTTTCGGATAGTGCACTCAGTATAATGTCACTCGATGCTCTGTCCCTACCACCCGTCCTAAACATCTGAGTGTCCCAGTCTATATCTGGTAAATTGAAATCTCCACCTAAGACCATAACATGCTGAGAAAATTTATGTGAAATGTATTCCAAATTTTCTCTCAGTTGTTCTGCCACTAATGCTGCTGAGTCGGGGGGTCGGTAAAAGGAGCCAATTATTAACCTAGCTCGGTTGTTGAGTGTAACCTCCACCAATAATAATTCACAGGAACTATCCACTTCTACTTCACTACAGGATAAACTACTACTAACAGCGACGAACACTCCACCAACGGTTGCATGCAATCTATCCTTTCTAAACACCGTCTGTGCCTTTGTAAAAATTTCGGCAGAATTTATCTCTGGCTTCAGCCAGCTTTCTGTACCTATAACGATTTCAGCTTGGGTGCTTTCTATCAGCGCTTGAAGTTCCAGTACTTTACCAACGCAGCTTCGACAGTTTACAATTACAATACCGATTGCTGCTTGGTCCCCGCATGTCCTGACTTTGCCCCGCACCCGTTGAGGCTGTTGCCCTTTCTGCACTTGCCCGAGGCCATCTAACCTAAAAAACCGCCCAGCCCACGCCACACAACCCCTGCTACCCGTGTAGCCGCTTGTTGCGTGTAGTGGACTCCTGACCTATCCAGCGGAACCCGAAACCCCACCACCCTATGGCGCAAGTCGAGGAATCTGCAGCCCACATGGTCGCAGAACCGTCTCAGCCTCTGATTCAGACCCTCCACTCGGCTCTGTACCAAAGGTCCGCAGTCAGTCCTGTCGACGATGCTGCAGATGGTGAGCTCTGCTTTCATCCCGCTAGCGAGACTGGCAGTCTTCACCAAATCAGATAGCCGCCGGAAGCCAGAGAGGATTTCCTCCGATCCATAGCGACACACATCATTGGTGCCGACATGAGCGACCACCTGCAGATGGGTGCACCCTGTACCCTTCATGGCATCCGGAAGGACCCTTTCCACATCTGGAATGACTCCCCCCGGTATGCACACGGAGTGCACTTTGGTTTTCTTCCCCTCCCTTGCTGCCATATCCCTACGGGGCCCCATTACGCGCCTGACGTTGGAGCTCCCAACTACCAGTAAGCCCACCCTCTGCGACTGCCCGGATCTTGCAGACTGAGGGGCAACTTCTGGAACAGGACAAGCAGCCATGTCAGGCTGAAGATGAGTATCAGCCTGAGACAGAGCCTGAAACCGGTTCGTCAGACAAACTGGAGAGGCCTTCCGTTCAGCCCTCCGGAATGTCTTTCGCCCCCTGCCACACCTTGAGACGACCTCCCACTCTACCACAGGTGAGGGATCAGCCTCAATGCGGGCAGTATCCCGGGCAACCACAGTCGTAGTCCGATCGGGGGATGCGTGGGACGAGCTGGCCGTCCCCGACAAACCCCCATCCGGACCCCCACAGTGATGCCCATTGGCAACAGCCTCAAGCTGTGTGACCGAAGCCAACACTGCCTGAAGCTGGGAGCGAAGGGATGCCAACTCAGCCTACATCCGAACACAGCAGTTGCAGTCCCTATCCATGCTAAAAACTTGTGCAAAGAACGTCTGAACTAATCTACAGAGAGCGCAAACAAAACGACACAAAATTGAAGCGGTTATTAAAATACAAGATTGCCTAGCAAATGCAGTAATGCTGCCACTTGTGCACTGCTGACACACTGCTCGGCGGCGGAAGGAGACTACGCGATTTAACACTATTCGAGTACTAAAACGTGATGCTACAACTCTCAAATACTATAATACGCCCGAAATTTATGAATTAAACAATGCAAGTACCAAAAACACGCAAAGAAATTAAGAATTAAACTATGTAACAAATGAGTGAGCTAGGAGTATACGAGTTGCTGCTGCAGCTGCTTATCCAACGGCGGCAGGGAGCACACTGACTGTGACCAACCGACACTGGCCGTTCAAAACAAAAACAGATGACAGACGACTACGCGAATTTACACTATTCAGGTACTAAAACGCGATGCTACAACTCTCAAATACTATAATACGCCCGAAATTTATGAATTAAACAATGCAAGTACCAAAAACCCGCAAAGAAATTAAGAATTAAACTATGTAACAAATGAGTGAGCTAGGAGTATACGAGTTGCTGCTGCAGCTGCTTATCCAACGGCGGCAGGGAGCACACTGACTGTGACCAACCGACACTGGCCGTTCAAAACAAAAACAGATGACAGACGACTGCGCGAATTTACACTATTCAGGTACTAAAACGCGATGCTACAACTCTCAAATACTATAATACGCCCGAAATTTATGAATTAAACAATGCAAGTACCAAAAACCCGCAAAGAAATTAAGAATTAAACTATGTAACAAATGAGTGAGCTAGGAGTATACGAGTTGCTGCTGCAGCTGCTTATCCAACGGCGGCAGGGAGCACACTGACTGTGACCAACCGACACTGGCCGTTCAAAACAAAAACAGATGACAGACGACTGCGCGAATTTACACTATTCAGGTACTAAAACGCGATGCTACAACTCTCAAATACTATAATACGCCCGAAATTTATGAATTAAACAATGCAAGTACCAAAAACCCGCAAAGAAATTAAGAATTAAACTATGTAACAAATGAGTGAGCTAGGAGTATACGAGTTGCTGCTGCAGCTGCTTATCCAACGGCGGCAGGGAGCACACTGACTGTGACCAACCGACACTGGCCGTTCAAAACAAAAACAGATGACAGACGACTGCGCGAATTTACACTATTCAGGTACTAAAACGCGATGCTACAACTCTCAAATACTATAATACGCCCGAAATTTATGAATTAAACAATGCAAGTACCAAAAACACGCAAAGAAATTAAGAATTAAACTATGTAACAATTGAGTGAGCTAGGAGTATACGAGTTGCTGCTCATCGGGGTTCCTTCCGGAATCTCGAGGACAAGAGTTAACTGGGGGCCGGCGAGGTTTACGCATCGCAGCGTCTGGTCCGTGGCTGGAAATCGCGGCGGAGTCGGACGTTCCAGCCCGAGCAGGGGCGTCGCGGCCACGGAGGACCGGCTGGGTGGTCGTCTGCACCGCTGAGCTCGAGGCGGGCAGCTGTCTGCGACGGCCGTCTCTGGTGCTCCGTCACACAGGCAAACTTCAGTGGCGTGTTGTTTCAGCTTACAGCTGTAGTTATTCGAGTAATGTATGTCGTATAGCTATCCATTTTCGTGTTTCACTTGCGCTGCCATGTGAGATAGTCTGTGAGTCAGATGGTGTTGCCGTTGTTACACCAGGAGGGAGGCTTCGCATAGAGAATCCCATCTCTTCGTGCATCTTTGCGACCGGAGCATTATTACTGAATTAGCCGTGATCTACACGTGTAGTCCTTACATAAAACATCATATGTCACGATTGCACGATTCTGGTGGAAAAAATTAGACATATCAATGAGTAGCTTTTCTTACTTCAATAGAGAATATATCCTGTTCATTTACTAATTTTGATTTCTTTTCGTGGAACATGACATGTCAATTACTGTTGTATCGCAAGGAACCAACTGAGGTTTCACTACTGGGGCCGAAAAACATAGTCCGATACGCATAGATTTCAGTAATGTTCCTTAAGGGCGGTTCCGCGCAGAAAGTCATTCTGGGACAGGAATTAACCTAAAATTCACAGGCATCTCGTAACGCTCTTTTTTGTGATATCCACTAACTTTTAAAGCCTGGTGATGACAGATCGCTAGGCTGCCCGTTTTCGTGGAAATAGCCATTTGACCCGCGAACGTCCTTCGTACCGTGAACAAGTTCTGGAGGGTAAACAGCGCTGACAGCAGATTCTGCCGAAGTGAAGGGAGCTGTGCTGACCGAAAAACGCCGCGCCGCACCGCTAAGTGAGACGTCTCGCTGTCTCGCCTACTTCCGAAAGGGACCGAGCAAAGCCGAGCGACGGGCAGCGCCTCGCACCGCACGCACGCGCCGTGGCCTGTGCAGTTGGACAACTCGCTCCAACACCTGCACACAATATGAAAAAAATAACTTGCGTTTTCCGACTTCAGTCCCGGAAAATCTGGTGCACACCGCATTAATGCACACTTGCCCAGTGCTGGAGTGTCATTTGCAGCCGCAGATCGACGCGACGCGTGCCGCGGCAGTCAACAGTAAACAGAGAATCGGGCGACACATTTTTGAGATACTGCTTGCGTGGCCTGTTTGATATATGACATCGATACTGCCCAGATGTCATGATAAAATATGCGTAGTAGTCGAGAAGATATGTCTATGACATTTGTAGCTGGGACAATGACATACACACACTTCAACTAAACTACTACCAAACTATCCGAAATCATTGTCTACAAAATTTCTTCTACGTCTCTCCACTTTAGTAAATGGTTCTCATGCTACAATAGTATATTTAACGACTGCAAACGTATTTGCGTGCACATATTTACACGATTTTAGTGGACGGTCATTTTCGTACCGTGGAGCAGTGCCCATTATTGCAATTATAAATTATTGTGTGCACAAACAAGCAATTAGCGTTTTCCGTAGAATTCTTGGGGAGCTATTCAGAACTGCGCTGATATTTATTTTGCAAATTGGCAAATGACTTTTTTTTACAAGTTCAAAATTTGCCCGAGGAATATTATTTTACTCACGAAATACAGCAGAACTATTTAAATTCTCCACATTGAACTCTAGAACTAAAACATATTTACCAAAGAATCTGAAAAAAATGTATATTTCGCGAAAGTGATGCCATCTTCACTGGACTCACAATATTGTAAACGGTGCCCGGTGCCGACGTCAGTCCATATAGTTTTAATGCTCGGAAGTGTGCCATAATCGAAACTGCTCCGTTGCCTATTGCTCGGCTGCCTGAAGATGCCCAGGAAGCTCGAAATAAGGATACCCAATATTACCGAGAAGATTTTACACACGAATATTCCGTGAGGAAACGATGCCTGTCGTATTCCATCGGATTCTGGAATCTCCGGTACCATTCGTGTCGAGAGTTTTGAAAATGAGCTATGAAGAAGATAAACAGATCCCATCTAAGGTAAAAGATCTGCTTCTCGAACACTCTCCTTCTCAGTGGTCAACCGTACAGCGTCTGTTCTACAGCAATGCCGCAAGCGACTAACGTGACTCTGGTTTTGATTCAAAAATGTAAAATATCAAATAAAACGTTCCAATAAGGCAATATCGAGTTCTAATTCGTTATCAACAACCTCACAGTACTTTATACCCGAATAATTTATGAATTTTCTTCCGCCAAAATTGGATCCGCCATTTTGAGTTTTGTAATTTCGACATCGGGTTCCTAATCAGCGACCCAAAGAATGTGAGAAGAACACAGTTTCGTAGAATTTTATATCCATTTAACTATTATGTCCAGGTTTGAAGCGAGCTGGTGCACGTGTCCTCTGGCCGGCCCTGTCCTGCCGCGTAACGTTACTCCCTCACGTAGGGACTGTGAAGACAACGTGCGCACTCGTTCTTCCCGCGCTGGAAGTCGAGACGAATGAGAAGGAATTGTAGTGGGTGATACGATGCCAAACACTCTCTCGCACGCTCTCCACGTGCCCGCATGTTTGCGGGATATTTGGATGTAAACGCGGACCGCCGTGGCTGCCGCCGCCCTCTGGGCCGGCATTCCGCCGCTGGCTCTCCGGACGCCGCGCTCGCTTCGTCGCCGCGTACGCCGATCCCAGCAGCACCGGGCGTAATTAAATTTTTGTGACGCCCAGATGCCGGCATCCCTTTTGCCGTTGCTGTTTCGCGGGTCGCCTATAGTCTCCACCGCAGGGACTCTCTCTAGCTCGAGGCAACGTTCTGGCGTTATTGGGACGCACAGTTCCGGTTTCCGTTACGTGCGCCTTTGTAGCCGTCGAATGCAGCTTTTCTCTGCAAGGTAATAAAAATACCAGGTTCGGTTTTTTTATGCAGGACGAAGTCGTACTATTTCAATTAAAAGTGTGGTACCAGTGTTGTGGTGGTGTGGCAATAAATCCACCTCTGAGAAAAAATAGATGGCGCGGAAGGTTATAATCACCATGTACAGAAACGAGGGTGTAGTGATAACACCCGAAGGAGATGAGAGAAAACTATTAGTTGAGAGGGGAATGAGAGAAATTTGTAGAGTTCCCTCCGTGTTATTCGATTTGTACGTTGAGCACGTAAAATCATATTAGTACCGAGAGCTAATACCAACGAGCTACCTGCAATACGACGAACACGCCAAACCAGTATTAGTGAAGCGAATGGAAGATTTGGATTTGTAGGAAGTGTTCTGAGAAGTGCAGTGATTTCTAAAGGAAATCGCACACGAGACGCTCTGCAGCAGCTAATCAAAAGTATCCGGACAACTAGCAGTGAGCGCACATTAGCGCAGCGTGTGGGCGGCCTTCGGCTTTGTGACGGGCCGAACGCTGCTCGAGACAGTTTCAGTCAGGTGCCCGAGCGTCCGCGGCGGCGCGTTCTTCCTCGAGATCCGAAACCGGAGGAGATAGCCGTGTCGAACGCCGGGGTGCGGAGCGAAGTCCGAAGTTGTCGTACCACCACTGGGCAGAGGCTGCCGCTCCGTGCATCTCAGGAACGCTGCTGTCCACAACCCACTGCCTCACTGATGCCGCTTTATGGCAGCGTGCATTGTCTCGCTGATACAGTCATCGTCATTAGTCGACTCTACGCAGTACAAAATGCTGTAAGATAACTTCGTATCGGTCTGCATTTACCACTTTCTTAACTCGAATAAGGGGAGCACGTACTATCCGCGAAAAAGAGACCCATAGGGAAACAAAATCTCATCTGTGCTTCCCTGCTGCCACTACGTTCTCCAGGCATTGGTCAAACGCAAACCCTTGCACTGGTTTGGCGGGGCATGTAGCTCGGTCCATCAGTCCAAATCACTGTTTTCCAGTCGTCCGCTGCCTCTCCCTTTACACCACCCCAAGCGTCGCTTAGCATTCAGTACAGAAACGTGCGGCTTATGAGCGGCTGCTCCACCACTGTACGCCATTGTGTTTTACTCCGTACCTGCGGTCCACGTGCTGTCTGGGCTGCTGGTGGCGGTTTAGGACTCACGTGTGACTCTATCCGCTAATTTCGTGTGACTTTTTACACTCACTTTCCACAATTCTGACCATTCCTGCCCGACAGTTCGTGAAGTCTGCCGGGTCTCGGTTTAGATGCGGTTGCTCCTTCTCGTTTCCACTTTACAGTCACAGAAGACGATTAGCGGAAGCAGTGGAAGGGTCGAAATGTCCGTGATGGAGTTTCTACGCAGGTGACATCCGATGACTGGTCGGCTTTGGAGGTCGCCTCTGCCATTGCTGCTTCTCTATTGACTGCCTCTTTTTGTACTGGCGGGTCCGCCTCCGGCTACACGCAGCGGTTACGTAGCGGCGTCGGCGTACTTCAGACCAGACAGCGTACGTTGCAGCACGTGTAGGAACAACGACAGGAGCTGTCGAATGAATTGAGACGGGCGCTGTAAGAGGACGAGAAAGTGCACACGAAACCGAAACACGTGTGTTTCGGGAACATAAATGAAAATTCTCGGACGAGGTAAGCCGCAGCTCTCGCGAAGCGCTGTTGGGCAATTTTGGAGGAGCTAGCGCGGAGAGCAGCGTCAGAGCAGCTTCCGGACTGGCGGTGACAACACGTCGCATCTTCCGGCTGGAGGAAGGCGTACGAGCGCGGCCGCTCCGTGCGCCAGTACAGTGGCACAGCAGAGCTGCGAGCAGCGGTCGGTAGGTAATGCGAGACATTGCTTATCCTGGAAGTAGATCGGTCTCGTTCAGGATTGCAATACAGCATATTATTCCCCAGTCTTTTTGGTAAAAAACCCTGTTTTTCAATATAATCTCCGTTTAGTGTAACGCCCTTACGCCACCTTCACGGGACGGCCTGTATGTGCGCATTCTACCTGTCTGCTGGTCGGTAACCTGCCCGTGGGCCACGCGCTGCTTGCCGCGGAGTGCAGGGCAGCCTGCGTTGGGAGTGGGGAGGTGCGAGACCCGGGCAGCAGAGTGGAGTGGGCGAAGGAGAGGAGAGGAGAGCACACCAGTGCAGACTCGTGGCCTCCTCTCCGGTGCACAGCGTTGTGGGATGTGTCGCCTTGTCGCGGGAATGGTCTAGTTTGTTTCCATTCTCCCGGCGACAAAAACGCTCAAGTTGTTGCTTCACTTTCCTGAGGGCAGCACAATACACTTCAGATTCGATCGTTGCACCATAATGGAGGAGAGGGCGTGCAGTAAAGTGGCGTAAAGCCGTCGCTTTGAACGGAGATTGCCCGCATCTCGTGGTCGTGCGGTAGCGCTCTCGCTTCCCACGCCCGGGTTCCCGGGTTCGATTCCCGGCAGGGTCAGTGATTTTCTCTGCCTCGTGATGGCTGGGTGTTGTGTGATGTCCTTAGGTTAGTTAGGTTTAAGTAGTTCTAAGTTCTAGGGGACTGATGACCATAGATGTTAAGTCCCATACTGCTCAGAGCTATTTTTTTGAACGGAGATTCTGTTGAAAAATAGGGTTCTGTAGCCGAGAGAGTGGAGACTAATATGCTGTATTGCAATCCTGAATAATACCGATCTACTTCCAGGATAAGCAATGTCTTGCATTGCTTATCGAACGCGTCGATCTTTTACTTTGGAGGAGAGCTCTTGTGGCGGCACGCCACCGATCGCCGTTTTATTCCCGGTTCGAAGTGACGAACACAGGCCTCATCTCCTGCGACGATGTTCGACAAGAAATTGTCACAGGCAGTGCGTACAGGCGGTCCTTCGTTGCTGTTCGTGGTCTTCTGTTAGGCGGCGAGGAACGCAGCGGGCGCACACCTCTGAGTACCCCAACTGGCGGACGAGTGTGTCGGGAAAGCGAACGGGGGCGGCCACCCGAGCAGCGAGCTGTTGGTCTGCGATCCGTCCGTCACCTCGACTGGGACGCCCCAACACCGCAGGAGCCACAGTTCTGTGCGGCCGACCGGCACGTGTCTGCGCGACCTCGTTGCGATGACGACAGACGCCTCGCCCAACGACTCGCCGTCCTTTTGTTCTCTGCCAGGTCTCCGTAGACATTCTGCAAGAGGCCACGAAAATCTGCGGTGCTCTGGTTTCCCGCCCACAGAAACTCAGCGTCCGCTCTGCGTTTGGAACGCACCTCCGCTACAGACTGCGTATAGCGGCGCCACCTATGGGAACTACATCAAACTACAGGGGCTGGAGCGGGAGTATTCCACGATGTCCCACAGCAAACTCCGCATTTCTTAAACCGTAACTGACCCAGAAAAAAGAAGTGTTACATTACATATTGAACGCCCCTCGCAGAAACTTGAAAAGAAGTGTACTCACATTATGTATCTCTGTAGGAGTGTGTGTGTGTGTGTGTGTGTGTTATTTAATACGATAGTATATGAAATCCGTTCCGTCACACAGTACACAGGTTGTCTCGTATGTTATCGCTGTCAGATCTTAGACAGTGACAATTCTTGATGACGTCTGACGCAACTGTCACGTAGTGCAAAGAATTGACAGGTCAAAAATTCTACATTACTTCTCTTTCCTTATTTCTAATGCGTTCATATACATATAAAATACAGCCTTTTGACAGTCAGCATATTAAGGTAGAATGTA
This sequence comes from Schistocerca cancellata, assembly GCF_023864275.1. Taxonomy (NCBI): domain Eukaryota; kingdom Metazoa; phylum Arthropoda; class Insecta; order Orthoptera; family Acrididae; genus Schistocerca; species Schistocerca cancellata. Next base: position 166,894,837 of record NC_064637.1, read on the forward strand.
TGAAGGTATAAAATTTCAAAGTAATCCAACAAACCACGTCAAACTAGACAATTTTAACTGCAAGTTGGAGAAAGACTCCGAACCAAACTTGTTCGGTTAAAGCACTATTGAAAATTTACCTATACATCTTATTCCCTAACTCTGTTTGTTCATTACGTATGGTGTGCTGTATGAAGAATGGTGGTGTTTGTATTAATGTCATTAGCAGAATACTAGCACTCTCTTAAGTGATCACTAAATGCTGAGGGATTGGCTTCACTGACATTAATATGTTCGCTGGATCTCGTTTTGAAGTTTCTCCCTGATTGTCCAAAATAAAATTTATCACATTCCCTACATAATATTTTTATATGCATCTGACATGTTATATTTTTGGTTCTTCTCTATATTCTGTATAACATGTGATACCAGATTGTTCTCTGTGATGAAGCCAATCTACAGCCTAGTTTTTCGAAACAAAGGACTTGATAACTTACGTGTAAAACTTTCCAATTGGACGTGATATCTCGGATTATTTTGCAGTTTTATACACACATCAAAAAAAGTTTTGCTTCACCTGGGTTCCGAGAGTTCCGGAAGCTGTACTGGAATACAGATCAACATAAACATCATTTCCGTCCTTTTTATTGCTTAATGAAAACCACACACTGCATGTTGTACCACCATACAGCGAGACCTTCAGAGGTGCTGGTCCAGATTGCTGTACACAGCGGTACCTCTGATATCCAGTAGCACGTCGTCTTGCATTGATGCATGCCTATATTCGTCGTGGCATACTATCAACAAGTTCATAAAGGCACTGTTGGTCCAGACTGTCCCACTCCTCAACGGCGATTCGCCGTACATCCCTCAGAATCGTTGGTGGGTCACGTCATCCATAATCAGCTCTTTTGAATCTATCCCAGGCAAGTTCGATAGGGTTCATGTCTGGAGATGTCGTTATCCTGAAGGAAGTCGTCCACAAGATGTGCACGATGGGGGCGCGAAGTGTCGTCCATGAAGACGAATGCCTCGCCAATATGCTGCCGATATGGTTGCACTATCGGTCGGAAGATGGCATTGGCGTATCGTACAGCCGTTACGGCGCCTTCCGTGACCACCAGTGGCGTACGTCGGCCCCACATAATGCCGCCCCAAAAACAGCAGGGAACCTGCACCCAGCTGCACTCGCTGGACAATGTGACTAAGGCGTTCAGCCTGACCGGGTTGCTTCCAAACACGTCTCCGACGATTGTCTGGTAGAAGGCATATGCGACACTCATCGGTGAAGAGAATGTGATGCCAATCCTGCTCGGGTCCATTCGGCTTGTTGTTGGGCCCTTCTGTAGCCCACTGCATGGTGTCGTGGTCGCAAAGATGGACCTCGCCATGGACGTCGGGAGTGAAGTTGCGCATCGTGCAGCCTACTGGGCACAGTTTGAGTCGTAGCACGACGTCCTGTGGCTGCACGAAAACCATTATTCAACGTAGTGGCGTTGCTTTCAGGGTTCCTCTGAGCCATAACACATAGGTAGCGGTGATCCACTGCAGTAGCAGCGCTTGGGAGGCCTGAGCGAGGTATGTCATTGACAGTTCCTGTGTCTCCCTCATGTCCGAACAACATCGCTTTGGTTCACTCCGAGACGCCTGGACACTTCCCTCGTTGAGAGGCCTTTCTGGCACAAAGTAAAACAATGTGATGCGATCGAAGCGCGGTATTGTCGGTCTATGCATGGTTGAACTACAGACAACACGAGCCGTGTACCTCCTTCCTGGTGGAATGACTGGAACTGATCGGCTGTCGGACCCCCTGCGTCTAATAGGCGCTGCTCATGCATGGTTGTTTACATCTTTGGGCGGTTCTAGTGATATCTCTAAACAGTCAAAGGGACTGTGTCTGTGGTACAATATCCACAGTCAATGCCTATCTTCAGGAGTTCTGGGAACCGGATTAATGCAAAACTTTTTTTGAAGTGTGTAGTTTTAGTAGCGAATCCAGCGACTGCTAAATGTGTATGGTAACTGGGTGTACACCGTGATCTCCTTCACCCCCTCCCCCCTGCTCTTCCCCTCCCTCGGTCTATCTCCTCCTCCTCTCCCCTCTCTCTGTCCACCTCCAACCCCGTCCCTCACCTGCTCCCCCTATCACTCTCCACCTGTTCCTCGCCATCTCTGTGTCCATCTCCTTCTGCCCCCTATTTCTGTATGCATTCCCCCCTCCCCACACACTCTGTCGATTTGCTGTCTCCCGCTCTATCTGATGTTGAGCTTTGTTTATTGTTATTGCCAACGAATGCTTTAGGAATTGAAGTCGCTTAAAATGAGTCGTATACGGTTTGCGAGAGAGACCTCTCGAGGTGCTGGATCTGTGAGGATAGAAGCCTTAGCGACAGTATTTCGCATGATTTTAATTTGTGACAGGCTAAGATTGCATAGATTTGGTCGATGCAGGTTCTTTTTGGTATAAGTAGAGTTTTTTTAATTAAAATCGACTCCAAGAAAGACAAGAAAACTGTGCACAGTTGTGTACTCAGTTTTTGTTTAAAATTATCATCTGTATATCAGCGCAAATTCCGCTGCATAGTGAAAATCTCAATCTGGAAACATCCCCCAGGCTGTGGCTAAGCCATGTCTGCGCAATATCGTTTCTTCCAGGAGTGCTAGCTCTGCAAGTTTCGCAGAACAGCTACTGTGAAGTTTGGAAGGTAGGAGACGAGGTACTGGCAGAATTGAAGCTGTGAGGACGGGTCGTGAGTCGTGCTTGGGTAGCTCAGTTGGTAGAGCACTTGCCTGCGAAAGGAAAAGGTCCGGAGTTCGAGTCTCTGTCCGGCACACAGTTTTAATCTGCCACGAAGTTTCATATCAGCGTACACTCCGCTGCAGTCAAAATTTCATTCTGTATACTTGATACGTGGGGAGGGCTGGCGCCAGAGGGGTTTCTCCGTTCGATTCACCCGTATCGATTGTTTCCCTCTGGCGTCGCTTATGGTTGCCTCGTTGGCCGGTGGTGGTGCTGGTGGGCTGGCGGGCAGACTGGGTTTTGGCTTCGGAACGGCCGGTACGTGTCGCTGCTCAGAGGGTGAAACTTGTGTTTGCGTGGAGTTGGCTGGATTTGACCGGTGTATGTGGTTAGGAGTGCGGAAGCGGGCCTGTTACTGCAAGTTCCTGAGGCGTGACTGGGCCGTGGTCTTCTACACAGGACGCTGAGCAGTGTGTTATTCATTTCGCCTGGTGGCGTCTATTGAAGAAGTAGACATTCAAGCTTCTGGTTTTGCAATCGGGCCTCCCCGTGTTATCACCAGCTTCTACCTTTCCTTATGAGTGTCAATACTGTATTGGAACTGCGAGGTACTGGGGTAATAATATTATGCTTTGTATTATCGTTGCCCTTTTAAAACTAGTCTGTTTGTGCTGGGGCAATTTTACATATTTTTAAAATTGAAGTCTACAGTTAATGCTTTTAACCTTTTTTAATTTTCCTTTGTCTCGATGTGATCTATCTTTGCAGAATTTTATCTTACTGTATTCTGGGGCTGTTAACATTGTTTCTCTTGGCTGTGGCTGTGTGTCTGTGCTTTTCTGTCGCAGCCCTGCAGCGGTCACCTGGTCCGAGTCTGAATCGACGTCCGGAGTACGACGCCTCGGCCGACCAGTACCAGGGGGAACGGGAGGTTCTTTTGGCTGCGGGGAAAATGGCAGCCGATAAGGCGGCCACTGAGTTCTTCGGGTTGCAGTGAGTGGGGATCGTGCATCAAGTTAAGTTTCCTCTGCATTGGGACGCCAAGGCGTCTGTTCCGTTTGATATACTGCTTATATATTTACCTTCGAAACCATAAAGGAAGGAGAGTAGTATTCTGAATTATACCTTACGTGCAGCGGGAGTTGAGCTTATGTGCATGTTAAAGAGAAATACTTGATGGGTAGCGGAAATTGGAAATTATGTGAATTGTCCTATTGCGCTTGCCCAGGTGACCTATGTAAAAGAAACTTATTTCACCTTTATTATTCGAGTGCCCTTTGTTAAATGAAACTGATTTTACCTTTTATTATTGAAGTGGTTACAGTTACTATAGAAGTAATGAGAAGTTCTTGTTTGCAAGTAATTCAATCAGAAAGGTTTTGTGTAATGTATTTTTCTGACTTGTGAATAAGAGACACTTGTAGATAATTTTTGGTAAATACGGTGCCCTTTAAGTTAAACTGTTGATCAGTAATAAATTATTTATATCTTGCAAGTCCTCTGTACTTGTTATTATTTCACTCGTCACCGGTTTGCACGTAAACTTGTGACGTATAGTTTTATATAAATTTTCGGTGCCTACAGTGTCACGTCTTTCAGTATCACACAAATTTTAATTTTTTAAAGGGGATCACTTAAGACTATTTCCATGGGTTCGCCCCTCAAATTTGTCCCTCATATCACAAAATTGTCATCTGATGTAGTACAAACTGAAAAAATAAATTCCTTTTAAAGCACAGTTTCGTATATAATTTATACTCAAAACCTTACACCTGTGTCACAGAACAAATTCTACATCAAGAATACTTTACACAAGTTTGAGGGAAGAAATGCTTCGGATAATTGTTACAGTATTTAAAGAACATCAAAATATGAACAGGCCTAAATGAACAAACAGTACATCAGACTATGTTAATCAATTCAACTGTAAATAGCTAAGGAGCATGTTGTTGTTGTTGTGGTCTTCAGTCCTGAGACTGGTTTGATGCAGCTCTCCATTCTACTCTATCCTGTGCAAGCTTCTTCATCTCCCAGTAACTACTGCAACCTACATCCTTCTGAATCTGCTTAGTGTATTCATCTCTTAGTCTCCCCCTACGATTTTTACCCTCCACGCTGCCCTCCAATATTAAATTGGTGATCCCTTGATGCCTCAGAACATGTCCTACCAACCGATCCCTTCTTCTAGTGAAGTTGCGCCACAAACTTCTCTTCTCCCCAATCCTATTCAATACTTCCTCATTAGTTATGTGATCTACCCATCTAATCTTCAGCATTCTTCTGTAGCACCACATTCCGAAAGCTTCTATTCTCTTCTTGTCCAAACTATTTACCGTCCATGTTTCACTTCCATACATGGCTACACTCCATACAAATACTTTCAGAAATGACTTCCTGACACTTAAATCTATACTCGATGTTAACAAATTTCTCTTCTTCAGAAACGCTTTCCTTGCCATTGCCAGTCTACATTTTATATCCTCTCTACTTCGACCATCATCAGTTATTTTGCTCCCGAAATGGCAAAACTCCTTTACTACTTTAAGTGTCTCATTTCCTAATCTAATTCCCTCAGCATCACCCGACTTAATTCGACTACTTTCCATTATCCTCGTTTTGCTTTTGTTGATGTTCATCTTAGATCCTCGTTTCAAGACACTGTGCATTCCGTTCAACTGCGCTTCCAGCTCCTTTGCTGTCTCTGACAGAATTACAATGTCATCGGCAAACCTCAAGGTTTTTACTTCTTCTCCATGGATTTTAATACGTACTCCGAATTTTTCTTTTGTTTCCTTTACTGCTTGCTCAATATACAGATTGAATAATGTCGGGGAGAGGCTACAACCCTGTCTCACTCCCTTCCCAACCACTGCTTCCCTTTCATGTCCCTCGACTCTTATAACTGCCATCTGGTTTCTGTACAAATTGTAAATAGCCTTTCGCTCCCTGTATTTTACCCCTGCCACCTTTAGAATTTGAAAGAGAGTATTCGAGTCAACATTGTCAAAAGCTTTCTCTAAGTCTACAAATGCTAGAAACGTAGGTTTGCCTTTCCTTAATCTTTCTTCTAAGACAAGTCCTAAGGTCAGTATTGCCTCACGTGTTCCAGTATTTCTACGGAATCCAAACTGATCTTCGCGGAGGTCGGCTTCTACTAGTTTTTCCATTCGTCTGTAAAGAATTCGTCTTAGTATTTTGCAGCTGTGGCTTATTAAACTGATTGTTCGGTAATTTTCACATCTGTCAACACCTGCTTTCTTTGGGATTGGAATTATTATATTCTTCTTGAAGTCTGAGGGTATTTCGCCTGTTTCATACATCTTGCTCACCAGATGGTAGAGTTTTGTCAGGACTGGCTCTCCCAAGGCCGTCAGTAGTTCCAATGGAATGTTGTCTACTCCGGGGGCCTTGTTTCGGCTCAGGTCTTTCAGTGCTCTGTCAAACTCTTCACGCAGTATCGTATCTCCCATTTCATCTTCATCTACATCCTGTTCCATTTCCATAGTATTGTCCTCAAGTACATCGCCCTTGTATAGACCCTCTATATACTCCTTCCACCTTTCTGCTTTCCCTTCTTTGCTTAGAACTGGGTTTCCATCTGAGCTCTTGATGTTCATACAAGTGGTTCTCTTATCTCCAAAGGTCTCTTTAATTTTCCTGTAGGCAGTATCTATCTTACCCCTAGTGAGATAAGCCTCTACATCCTTACATTTGTATATTATTTGCATATTATTAGCAAAATGAGAAATATGCAAAAGTGAAATGCCAAAATGAGCACTTCTCAATTGGGAGTAAAGCAAAACAATGGGAATGGCTGAAAGAGAGCACAATAACATGAGCCATAAACGAATAAGAGCTAAGCAACTAAGCAAATAAGAGAATAGGCAAACATGAGATGCCAGCAAAATTAGAGCTGGCCGAACTCCGTCGGCACTTACATACGGTTGCGCTCGCGGCCCGCACGCAAAGCGCGCGCCTCCGACCGCAGTGCACTGTCAGCGCTCGCGGCGGCGTCTAGCGGCCCGTACGCAAGTCGTGCGATTGCTGTCGCAGGTCGACCCTCCGTCTATGATGTTACAAACTCCACGTTGCAATACTCTGTACAGACAGAAAATTATAACGGACGACCTACTATCGGTATAACCCGTCCGTGCGGTGGCAGCGTCACCTCGCGAGGAATGGCTGCCAGTCAGACACGCGGACTGCCCGTGTTGTTTCAGTGAGGGCGCTGTCCGTGTTTAGAATGGAGAAGGCGCGCCATCTGTCTGAATTTGACGGAGGGCAGATTACGATGGCCCGGAGGCTCGGCCTGAGCATGTGGGAAGCAGCGCGACTTGTGGGGTGGTCGAGGACTGGTGCGGTGCTGTGCTGCTGTGTCTCCAATACGCGGCGAAACAGCGTCCAGACGTCGTGGGGTTGGGCGGCCACCCCTCACTACAGATGTCGGAGACCGTAGGCTGGTGAAACGGGACAGGCGGTAAACTGTGCCGGAACTAACATCAGTCTTCAGTGCTGGGCAGAGTACAAAGGTGTCTGAACACACAGAGCACCGAACACTCCCAGCAGTTGGGCTCCGCAGACGACGACCTGTGGCAATGTGAACACCGCGACATCGGCAGCTACGGCTGAAATGGGCCTCGACCACCGGCACCGGACGCTGACGCAGTGGCACAGCGTTGCACAGTCTGACGAATCCCGATACCGCCTTCATCGTGGCGATAGGAGCGCGCGAATCCGTCGTCTTCCAGGACGACAGCTCCTTCACGTCTGTACTGCGGGACGGGGGGAAGCTGGCGGTAGCTCCGTACCTTCATTGTACTCTGGGGAACGTTCGTGTGGCCATCCGTGGATCGAGCGGAGCACCGTGACGGCTACGGAGTATCGTACACTGGTCGCAGACCACGCACTTCGTTCGTGACGATCACGTTTCCGGACGGCAGTCGCGTTTTTCAAAAAGATAATGCGCCGTGTGACAAGGCCGAGAGTGTGATGGGGTGGTTCGGGAAACAGCGGCGAGTTCCGGTTGGTGTACTGCTGGCCCCCGAGCTCGCCACGTCTGAAGCCGGCCTGGGATGTGACCGAACGTGGCGTCAGAGCTGCCCTGCAGCGACCTACCGGGGCCCCGCTGCTCTCAGTGACGAGGCTGCCAGGTAGCTGACCGTCACGTTCTGGCACACTGGTGTACTGCGCAGCATAGAGGTAGTGCTGAGCAATCAAATTCATTTCGCTCCGAATGAATTTTCGCCAAAAACTACAGAAACTATGTGACAAAGGATGAGGGAGTCTGCTGAAGGACGTATACCGAAGTACTGCGCACTGCTTTGAGGAATGCAACTGCGGACCGCTCAGGAAGCGCCGGACGCCTTTCTGACCGCAGCGGCAGCCTGGCTGTGCCTTCACAGTGAGAGCGGAGATGCTTACGTCACTTGTCACAGTTCTCCAGAGATCACGTCAGGTCAGCTGTCACACGAACCACACAAGGTGACGTAACTCTCAATGAGTGATCGCCAAATAATTGTCACTGAAATTCTTCTGGATATGTGACCGCATTGTCATTATGCAACACTTCCGACGTTTCGGTCGCTGCTGCAAGGGACCTCCTTCAGGGTTGTTTTTGTTTACCGCTAAATAAGAAAACTTTTTTTCTTATATACTTGCAGACGTGGCTGTCGGTCAGTTCTGATAGGCTGTTAAGGATGAAGGGGTGGGACGGTAGAAGTTCTTTGTTTCTATTTTACCAATCAAAATTTCGGATTTCCACCAATGAAAAGAAATAATAAAAACGCCAATAAAAAACTTCTATCATCCCTCCCCTTCATCCTTAACAGCCTATCAAAATTGGATGACAGCCACGTCTCCAAGTAAATAAGAATCAACGTTTTGTCATTCAGCAGTAAACAAAAACACTCTGAAGAAGGTCTCTTGCAACAGTGACCGAAACGTCGGAAGTTTTACATAATGACAATGCCGTCACAAACCCAGAAGAATTTTATTGACTGTCACAATGGCCGCGGAAGCCTACGTTTATAATCAGTAAATAATTGTTTGATTTCGTTTGCAACAGTTCTTACATCAGACAAATACGTGCAGAAAACGGCACATCTATACCATAAGTTCCACTGTTCATTGGTTTAATTTGTAGTTTACGAACCTGTGCTGCAGCTGGTAAGTCCCTGATATATTGAAATGTTTACTAGAAGTTTTGCGGCCTTATTTCGTCCCTTCTGCGTAATTTCCTCTCGTGTTTTGCAAGGCAAGCAAATCTGTCGCAATACGTACGACTTCCACACCGACTAACAGACACGCCCCGGGCACAAGTTCTGCGCCTCGCACTTTGGCGCGGCATGCTGACACCGCAGCGTCACTGCTGCACAGACCGTGAGCGGCGAGTCTGCCTGTCTGGGGCTGAACGCCGCACTGTCCCACTCCGCAGCTGCCGAGCCAAGGGCCCGGGTTCGATTCCTGGCTGGGTAGGACATTTGCTCCGACGCACGGGGGTCGGCGCTGTGTTGACCTTCCGATCGTATCGTCGTAATTGAGACTGTTGTCTCGACACGTCCCAAAAGCAAAAAAAAAAAGCTGCTGAGTCGGCGCCCCCCCCCCCCCCCCCCCCCGCGACTGCCTGTCAGAGATGGCGGTTGTCGCCGAAACAAACGGTTTTGCGCTGCGTCGGTTCTTTTAACTAGACTGTTAAAGCCGCTCAAAATAACCGGTTTCTCAAATAACCTATTTCCCTTTTTTTGTCGCTGTTACTTCCTGTTATGAATGTAGACATAGAGAAAAAGACTGAAAATTTCTGATGAAGGTGATGCAGTAGGACAACACGATGAATACGGGGCTGAGGCTGCATCAGAAGTCGCTCTCACCAGCAGAGGCTGCGGGGGTGGAGGGGGCGTCCAGCCTGGTGACTCGCCTGCATCGTCACTTTCGCACGACATCGGTTTCTCACCCAGAAGTAGCCGTAGTGTTAAGGGCACAGTTTTTCCCCAAGCTTACAGAACATCAATAAAATTATAGAAGTATCAGTCAAGCGTATTTTTTTTTTCCAAATCTGTGGATGTTTCTTCTCCTTATACGACGTCACACCAATATTCGTGACAGGTAGCAGGAGTAATCCACTAAATTTCAGGCCCATATCATTCACGTCGATATGCATCAGGATTTTCGAACATACATTGTGTTGGAACATTATGAATTACCTCGAAGAAAACGGTTTGTTGACGCACAGTCAACACCGATTTAGAAAACATAACTAGCTCTTCACTCGCGCGATGTGTTGAGTGTTACAGTCAAGATGTCAAACTGATTCCGTACTCACGGTTTCTGGAAGGCTTTCGACACCGTACCACGCAAGCGGCTTGTAGGGAAACTGCGTCCTTGTGCAATATCGTCTCAGTTATGTGACTGGATTCGTGATTTTCTGTCATAGAGGTCACAGTTCGTAGTAACTGACGGAAAGTCATCGAGTAAAACAGAAGTGATTTTTGGCGTTCCCCAAGGTAGTATTATAGGCCGCGTGCTGTTCCTTGTCTACATAAACGATTAGAGAAACTATGTGAGCAGCCGTCGTAGGTTGTTTGCAGATGACTAGTAAAGTCATTGGAATATCAAAAAAAACAAACTGCAAAAGATTTAGAAAAGACGTATGGTGCAAAAATTGGCAATTGATTCTAAATAACGAAAAGTGTGAGGTGATCCACATGAGTGTTAAAAGGAATCTCTTAAACTTCGGTTACACGATAAGTCAGTCAAATCTAAAGGCCGTAAATCCAACTAATTACCTACGAATTACAATTACGAACATCTTAAATTGGAAAGAACACGTGGAAAATGTTATGGAGAAGGCTAATCATAGACTGCGCTGGAAGGAAACTTCGAAAATGTAACAGACCTTCTAAAGAGACTTCCTACGCTGCGTTTGTCCGTCCTCTTTTAGAATACTGCTGCGCTGTATGGGATCCTTACCGAATTGAATTGACGCAGTACATCGAAAAACTTCAAAGAAGGACAGCGCGTTTTGTATTATCACTGACATGGTACCCGATTTGGGGTGGACATTATTAAAATAAAGGCGTTTTTCGTTCCGGAGGAATCTTCTCACGAAATTTCAATCACCAGCTTTCTCCACCGAAAGCGAAAATATTTTGTTGACGCCGACCTACGTAGGGAGACCTGATCGCCATGATAAAATAAGGGAAATCAGAGATGGCACGGAAAGATACAGGTGTTCCTTTTTTCCGCGTGGTATACGATTTGGGTTGGGGTTGTTTTCGGGGAGGAGACGAGACAGCGAGGTCTTCGGTCTCATCGGATTAGGGAAGGAAGTCGGCCGTGCTCTTTGAAGGGAACCATCCCGGCATTCGGCTGGAACGATTTAGGGAAACCTAAATCACGATGGCCGGATGCGGGATTGAACCGTCGTCCTCCCGAATGCGAGTCCAGTGGGCTAACCACTGCGCCACCTCGCTCGGTGAGCTATACGAGGTTGGAATAATAGAGAACTGTGAAGCTGGTTCGAAGAACGCTCTGCCAGGCACTTAAATGTGGTTTGCAGAGTATCCATCTAGATGTATTTGTAGATGTCACAATTTTCTTGTGCCTCCTCCCATTTTTAATCTTTTAAACCAAATGAAGCATCGTACCTCATTGCTACCGCACTTCTTAAAATACTTCCACGAACCAGGGATGGCGCCATTCTGGCGTACAACGGGTGTCTGAAGATGACTGCGAGCAACTGCCGCCCGCATCTCGTGGTCGTGCGGTAGCGTTCTCGCTTCTCACGCTCGGGTTCCCGAGTTCGATTCCCGGCGGGGTCAGGGATTTTCTCTGCCTCGCGATGACTGGGTGTTATGTGATGTCCTTAGGTTAGTTAGGTGTAAGTAGTTCTAAGTTCTAGGGAACTGATGACCACAGATGTTAGGTCCCATAGTGCTCAGAGCCATTTGAATCATCTTTTTGAGGAACTGCCGTACGTGTCCCGCACGCTGCACATACAAACCGTCCTACACGACACGCCTCACGGCAGCGCGCACACTACTGTATCTGCAGTGCTTTGCCGATTCTCGTGTCACGTGTTTGTTCCCAGTTTCTAACAGTACGCATTGCTGTTAAAATAGTGGCGATCGCTTTTACCACTGTCTATAATACTCCAGTACTTCAAAAGAATGGAAGTTTTACGAATGAACGTTACGCATTTTTAAAAGTATTTTACTTAAAAACCAAAAATTTCAGCACTGCTGCTACGGCACATTAATATGCCGCTTTTCTTATCCGGTTATTACTACATATATCTACTATATAAGAAGCTATCAGCCTCGAGTGCGGTAATGAAACCAACCTTTACCTAGGTTTCAGCCCAAATAATTGAGTCTTCTTCAGAAGCTATACCTGAACCTACAATTTGTCTAAGAGGGCAAGGTCTAGAAATAAAACTGAAACAGCCTGAATAGGCTGAATTTCTAGACAATGCCCTCTTAAACAAATTATAGGTTCAGACATATCCTCTGAAGAAGGCTCAATTATTTGGGCTGAAACCTAGGTAAAGATTGGTTTGATTACCGCAATCAAGGTGACAGTTTCTTATATATTAGATTATCACGTGACTGTGCTGCAATGTAGAAAGTACAAAAACATATACCTACATCTACCTAAATAGTTACTCTGCAGTTCACAATTAAGTGCCTGGCAGGGGGTTTATCGAACCCTCTATTTCTCTACCGTTCCACTCTGGAACAGCGCGCTGGAAAAAACGAACACTTAAATATTTCCGTGGGAGCTTTAATTTCTCTTGTTTTCTTACGGTGATCATTTCTCGCTATGTAGGTTGGCGCCAACAAAAAATTTTTACACTCTGGGGAGATGGTTTGTGATTGAGATCTTTGGTGTGACGTCACGTACTGTGGACTGCTGTTCAAATCGCTCGCCGGCACTTCATGAAGTTTTACATTTCCGATACTTATTTTAAAGTTTATTGGTGTTAATATTTGCTGTAAACTAATTTATTAGTGGATTTTCATTCATCTCAATCTTTGTTTTTGATTCGAGTGGTCTGTTATTCGTGATTGTGCTTCCGTCGTCCATCGAAGTCGCAGCGGTGTGTTTACATTTCGCGGCGCGCGGTTGCAGCTGTAGCGGTTCTAAAGGTAAGTACTGACAAAGTTGTATTCGAATATTAAATTTAGTTGGTTTCAGTCGTTCACCCAAATATTAGCAGTGTGTTTACATTTCACGGCGTGCAGTTGCACCTGTCGCGGTTCTCAAGTTCTGACAAAGTTGTTTGATTACCGTTATTCGGTTATTAAATTTAATAGTTTTCAACGGTGCCTCGTACTGTTTCTCGCGAAATAAGGGCTTAATAAACCTTCGGAAACTTAGCCCTCTGTATTTTTTAGAGTTGTGCGTTGAAGTCATTTATGAATTTAGTACAGCAGCTTTCAGCTGACGTTTCTTATTGTTTGAAGTGAAATATTTCAGTAAAATTTTCATTCACTGTGTTTAATTTCATTGAGTGTTCCAATCGTCGCTTGAATTTTTGGTTTTAGATAAGAAATTGCATGAAGTTTTCGTGGTATCGGTATTAGTTGTGGTTTAGTAATATTAATAAAAGTAGTTGTTTTCTTAGCATAGAGCGAAATTCAGGATCACTACTGCCAGCTCTTTAAATAGTTCTGCTGTTGTAATTGAACTTAGGTAACGTAGACGTTTAGTTTTTTCAGTAACTGTAGACATTTTACCGTGAGTGAGAAGTGCTAGCCGGCCGCGGTGGCCGTGCGGTTCTAGGCGCTGCAGTCCGGAACCATATTTTTATGAGAAGAGTTTGTCGTAGATTTGTGAGTAGCGGTTTACGGTGAGAGATTTGTTCATTCATTAGGGGGGGGGGGGATGCATTGGGGAAGCCACTGCGAATCCTAGCGTGATCCTCTACTAGAAATGCAGGATTTATAGCATAAATAAGTTGACAGAGGAACAGGAGCGTAAGATTTGTGCCCTTCAGGTGTAATTACAATACGCAAAGGAGGAACTAGAAAGTTTGAGGAGGAAGTTGGTAAGAAGGCAGCTAAGAGGAGGAGATATTGAGACATTTGTACTTTGCGTATAACACACAGATTTTACCAAATGTCAGAGTTGAATGGACATGAGTCTGTTGTAGCTGTATGTGTTGGGAGCATGCAGCAGTCCTCAGCAGTTAGGGCTCCTAAGTCAGTTGCAAATTGTAACAGAAAGAAGAAGGTTCTGCTGCTAGGTAGTTCACATGCTACAGGTGTGGGCCAGCAGTTGCAGGAAGTGTTGGGGAGTGAGTACCAGGGCACCAGCATTGTGAAGCCTAGTGCAGGGTTGGCTCAGGTGACATAGGGGAGCTATGTAGGGTCAGGTAGTGATAGTGGGTGGAGCAGGGAACAGTCTTGACAGGGACCGGGAGTATGATGTGGGTGGTGACCTGGTGGCACTAATGTGCATTTCGTGCAACTGTTTCGGCGTCATGATCGGCCTCATCTTAACACGGCTGTTAAGCGCGTTAAAATGGGCCTGGGGAGGGTGCTGATGGCAGAAGGCATGGGTCACATCTCAGTGGTGTCTATCAGTAGATCGGTTTCCACTAGGCGTGGCCTGCACCTCAGTAGGCATGGGAATGGGAGGCTGGCAAAGCTTATAGCTGACAGCGTAGTGGGTGGTGGTGGGAAAAATTCCTGTAGTAGTTGGAGCTGCACCTTTTTTAGATTGAAGTCAGTTGATAGGTATACCTGCTTAAAGGAAGTCCCTCTAACCAAGGGCTCACCTTCAGAGGACGGAATGTTTTCCAAGTAGAGAAGGAATTAGCACATTTCATCAAAATAGGTATTAGAGATAAAGGAAATACGGAAGCGTCCGATCCCGCCCGTCTGCTTTGACCCACGACGTCACAAATATGGCGGAAACAAAAACAAACACACACACTTTCCACAAGAAGCCTAATGACACTAACGGGACAAGCGCGGGAAATGGGGTGTTTTGGGTTGGGTGGGGGGCAAACTAAATGTAAACAAATTTAGACGCCTTGCGTAGCTACAACGTGTAAGTGAAGACAGCCATGCATGAATACCCACCCACCTCCCCAGGGGTCCTAACCCCTGCAACCCATAGAAGATAAAGATGCTTCAGTAGCTGATTAGTGTTTTTTGTCTTTTTAAAAAAAAAAAATCTCACGGGATAGAACGAACAGATCAGAAAGATAAATATAATAAACTAAAACAGGAATAGGAGGAAACAGATAATTAAAATAAGAAATAAGCGTTGTTAAATTTAAAAAAATCTCACGAGATAGAACGAACAGATCAGAAAAGTAAACAAAATAAGATAAAACAGAACTGGAGACAGCCACACTCAAACCAAACTCCGCGCCGTCATGACGTCACACACGACAACACCCTTACGTCACGGGTCAAAGCCGACGCGTGGGATCGGACGCTTCTGTCGACCCGAGATAAAATTAGTGCTTATACAGGGTGTTACAAAAGGTACGGCCAAACTTTCAGGAAAGATGTTATGTGGACATGTGTCCGAAAACGCTTACTTTCCATGTTAGAGCTCATTTTATTACTTCTCTTCAAATCACATTAATCATGGAATGGAAACACACAGCAACAGAACGTACCAGTGTGACTTCAAACACTTTGTTACAGGAAATGTTCAAAATGTCCTCCGTTAGCGAGGATAAATGCATCCACCCTCCGTCGCATGGAATCCCTGATGCAGCCCTGGATAATGGCGTATTGTAGCACGATAAGTCTGTACATTTGGTACCGGGGTTGTATAGAGAAGAGCTTTAAAATGCCCCCATAAATGAAAATCAAGAGGGTTGAGGTCAGGAGAGCGTGGAGGCCACGGAATTGGTCCGCCTCTACCAATCCATCGGTCACCGAATCTGTTGTTGAGAAGCGTACGAACAGTTCGACTGAAATGTGCAGGAGCTCCATCGTGCATGAACCACATGTTGTGTCGTACTTGTAAAGGCACATGTTCTAGCAGCACAGGTAGAGTATCCCGTATGAAATCATGGCGGTGAATCGAGGAAGTACAGTACATACTGACGAAACTAAAATGAGCTCTAACATGCAAATTAAGCGTTTCCGGACACATGTCCACATAACATCTTTTCTTTATTTGTGTGTGAGGAATGTTTCCTGAAAGTTTGGCCGTACCTTTTTGTAACACCCTGTAGATGTTGACTCTGACATTATTTGTGTATTGGAGCATCACTTAAATAATTTGACAATTCAGAGGCTTCCTTTAACAGCATACAGATTAGCTGGCTGTTTTTCAAGGAGTTCCTTGTGGAGTGGAGGAGTAGCCATATTCGTGAAAAAAAAAGTATTCCATTTGAGTCCGTAGACGTATCACAGCACTACAATGAACAGGGATTTGAATGTGGTGGAGGGGCAGTTAAATTTAGTGAAACCACGCTTCCGATTTTTGTTATTTATAGGTCCACTGACTTCAGAGCATTTCTGCTCAAGCGAGAGAGTGTTCTTTGTTCATTTTATAGGAGGTACCAAAAATCATTTATATGTGCTGACCAAAATATTAAGGATGTTAGAACATCTCCTGAAATCATATGATCTGATGGCCACGGTGTTTTTCCTTTCAACAAGGGTGCAGGGGAACAGTAGCACAGCTGTAGATAATATTTCTATTCATTCTTCATTACTAGATGGACATCGTTAGTAAAAGGGTCAATGGCCTTTCAGACCATGATGCACAAATTTGAACACTAGAAGGTTATCGTACTCAAGCAAATGTTATATATAGTTACAAATTACGTTGAAAAGCTAATCCTACGGCAATAGAGTTTTTAAACCTCTTTAAGGATCAAGAGTGGTAGGATGTTACGAGTGCCAATACCATAGGTGACAAATATAAACCTTTCTTTAACACATTTCTCATGCTCTTCGGAATTTGCTTTTCATTAGAATCTTCTAAACGGGGTACTAGCAGTACAAGGCAACCTGGGTGGCTGGCTGATGGCTAAGGGTATCATGTGGAACAAAGTGGGAATTACATCAAAATGTTATAAGTAATCACTATCAAGCTGCAGTTGCCGATTACAAACGGTGCTGTAAAGTGCTTAAAATGTTATTACGAAAGTAAAGAGTGTGTGGTACGCAAATAGAATAGCTAATTCACAGGATAAAATTAAAACCTTATGGTCAGTTGCGAAGAAAGTGCACAAGGTCGACGATACAAAGTCAGTGCGTAGTAAAAATATTTCAGTTTCTGACGAAATAAATCTCGTGTGAACAGCCTAGTGAGAGTGTACAAAGGACACAATGTTTCGGCAATCGACCTTGTTGCCATCATCAGAAGAATCACATTTCTGTTTCTGATAAGTCACATGTACGTACAGTATTCGACAATCGTTTCCTGAGCATTGCTGGTGAATTAAATAAAAACTTTGTTTTCACAGGGAATCACATAACTCTCATGGAAAATATCTTACCGAGACTGTCTGAAATACTCCTCTGTGATAGAGACGAGAGGGAGATTGAGTGACTAATTAAATCATTGAAGACTAGGGACTCTCACGGATATGATGGGGTGTCTAGCAGAACACTAAAGTACTGTGCTGCACATGTTAGCCCTGTACCTAGCCATATTTGTAATTTTTCCTTTAAGAATGGACAGTTTCCTGAACGATTAAAGTACTCAGTAATAAACCCGCTTTGTAAAAAGGGAGAAAGGGATAGTGTAGACAATTTTAGACCCATTTCTATGCTACTGGCATTTGCTAAAGTTTCCGAAAAGGAAATCATTTTATTTCACATAATTTGCTATCAAATGTACAGTTCGGTTTTATAAGTGGTTTAATAACTGAAAATCCTCCCTGCGGGTCTGGGGGGTAAGAATAGGCCCAAGGTATTCCTGCCTGTCATAAGAGGCGACTAAAAGGAGTCTCTCACGTTTCGGCCCTTATGCGGTGGTCCCCTGTAGGGTTTGACCTCCGTTTTTCGAAATTTTCCCGAAGAGCGAGACAATAGGGGAAGGGCGCCTTACATGGTGCATAGTGTCCATCGTGCATTGAGATCTTCAGCCCACTTCCTCGTCGTGGTATTGCAGTCCCGCTCATCCTCCATGTCTTGGGCGAAGATATCTTCCTGGGTGCGTTTTCCACCGTGCACTGTGCGGTGTCACTGTCTGTGCCGACGACGACCGTGGACTTCTTTGTACCTCATATCCGGCACGGTAGCCAGTCCGTTGTGGTGGGGCCGCCATGTACCCTGTTGGCTGTAGCCCCCTGACCACACAGGGATCGCTCTGCTGATGCCTGCGCCCTTAACTCCCCATTTATGCCAAGTAGTAGATGCCCGTCACCCTGGGGCATCGCGTCTCCCGGCAGTGGCCTTCCTGCCAGGTGGCCTTTGCTGCGGCTGGGTGGCGCCCGTGGGGAGGGCCCCTGGTCAGAGTGGGTGGCATCAGGGCGGATGACACGCCATGAAGCATAGTGCATCATCTCTTGCTGGTCGTCCGCCGCCAGCAGTCTCTAAGCGGGCAAAGTCTAGCTTTAATGCTAAGAAATATGACCCCAAGTCGTTTGCCTCCCTGGCCACACCACGGGAGGAACGCCAGGCTAATGATGGGAGTGAAATTTATTCGCCCCTGTACCTCCTATGTACGAGAGTTGATGAATCTTTCGTGTCCATGAAGCCTCAGTTTTTTGTGGAGCATTTAGAGGACAAGTTTGGGGAGGTGGAGGGCTTGTCCAGAATGCGCTCTGGGTCAGTTTTGATAAAAACAGCATCCTCTGCCCAGTCCCAGGTATTACTCGCTTGTGGTAAGTTGGGGGATGTTTCTGTTACCATCACGCCTCATAAGAGCTTAAATATGGTCCAGGGTATTACATTCCACACGGACCTTCTGACGACGAGCTACGCGCCAATATAGAGCGGCGACATGTTCCTTTCGTTTGGCGCGTCCATCGGCGTCCTGGACATAATCAGGTTGCCACCGGTGCCTTCATCTTGGTCTTCGTGGGTGACACATTGCCTGAGGAGGTCAAGGTGATGGTCTACCACTGCGACGTCAAGCCCTATATCCCTCCCCCGATGCGGTGTTTTAAGTGCAGGAAGTTCGGCCATATGTCTTCCCGCCTTACTTCCAGCCCCACAATCTCGACAGGTGGGGCTGGAAGTAAGGCGGGAAGACATATGGCCGAGATTGTGGACGTCCATCGCATCCCAATACTCTGCGTCCCGCCTCCCATCTGTGTCAACAGCAGAGAGCATCTCGCCAGACTTTCCTCTCTTTCTGTAAAAGAGCGGTAAATCATGCAATATGAGACCCTGGACTGACTGGCCTACACTGAGGTTAAGAGGAAATTTGAGCACCTACATCCTGTGGCTATGACCTGCTCATACACTGCTGCTACGAGAACATTTCTCGCCCCATCAGTTCATCGAATTCCCGTCGCTTCTCAGAACCAGAAGACTACACCTGCCCTCTTGATAGTAGGGGCCACTTCCCTCCCTGTTGCTCCCGCACCACCTACTTCGGTAGCAACAACAACCCCCCCCCCCCCCCGCCCACCACCCATCGAGGATTTCAGTCCAGAGAAGTGTAAGGCTTCTTTGGCTCCTCTCGCTAGGAAGGGGTCCCTTATGTGTAACTCCTTCCCAGGTTTCTGCTTATGGGAAAGATGACACCCACCAGCGACTGAACAGCTTAAAAGAAGCTGGTTGTAGGGCTTAACGCCTATCCTCAGTCCTGGAGACTGAGTGAAGTCCTCCCAGCCAGTGAAACCCAAGAAACAGCGTGAGAAACCGAAAAAGAAGACCCCTAATAAGAAGGAAATTGCGGTGGCGCCCACACGACCGCTACCTACGAGCTCTGCGGCTGAGGACGGGGTGGAGATTCTGGCATCCGCTGAGGACCTAGATTTCGTTAGACCCTCAGACACAATGGGTATTGACCGCTCAGGCAGAAAGTCGGTGGAAGCAGGTGACCCCGAGGCGTTAACTGCCTCACTGAATCCAGAATGAGATTTTCACTCTGCAGCGGAGTGTGCGCTGATATGAAACTTCCTGGCACATTAAAACTGTGTGCCCGACCGAGACTCGAACTCGGGACCTTTGCCTTTCGCGGGCAAGTGCTCTACCATCTGAGCTACCGAAGCACGACTCACGCCCGGTACTCACAACTTTACTTCTGCCAGTACCTCGTCTCCTACCTTCCAAACCTTACAGAAGCTCTCCTGCGAACCTTGCAGAACTAGCACTCCTGAAAGAAAGGATATTGCGGAGACAGCCACAGCCTGGGGGAGACGAGGTACTGGCAGTAGTAAAGCTGTGAGTACCGGGCGTGAGTCGTGCTTCGGTAGCTCAGATCGTAGAGCGCTTGCCCGCGAAAGGCAAAGGTCCCGAGTTCGAGTCTCGGTCGGGCACACAGTTTTAATCTGCCAGGAAGTTTCTTGTCTCACTGAATGTTCCATGCCTTCCCAGTCTGACAATCATGCCATCCTCAAGTGGAATTGCGGCGGTTTTTACCACCGCCCGGCTGAGCTACGGCAACTGTTAAGCTTTACACCTGCTATCTGCATTGCCCTCCAGGAAACCTGGTTCCCGTCAATTTAGACCCCTGGCCTCCTTGGCTGTAAGGGATATTACAGGAACCGTAGCGACTATAATCGAGTGTCAGGTGGAGTCCTAAAAGTCTGTAGTGAACCTGTGCCCCTTCAAACCCCTCTTGAAGCTGTGGATGTCAGAATGACTACGCAGGAAATAACTGTTTGCGATGTATATCTTCCTCCAGACGGTGCGGTACCCATGAATGTATTGGCTGCACTGATTCCTACTTTCGGGAGAGTTTAACGTCCATAACACCTTGTGGGGTGACGTCGTGCTTACTGGCCGAGGCAAAGATGTCGGGCCTCTACTGTCTCAGTTCGACCTCTGCCTCTTAAATACTGGGGCCGCCACACATTTCAGTGTGGCTCACGGAAGTTACTCGCCCATTGATTTATCCATTTTCAGCCCAGGACTCCTCCCATCTGTCCACTGGAGAGCACAGGACGACCTGTGTGCCAGTGACCACTTCCCCGTCTTCCTGTCACTGCCCCGGCGTCAGGCCCACGGGCGCCTGCCCAGATGGGCTTTAAACAAGGCGGACTGGGAAACTTTCACCTTTGTTGACTCTGCCCCACATGGTAACATCGATGTGATGGTTGAGCACATGACTACCACAATCATATGTGCGGCAGAAAACGCGATCGCTCTCTCTTTAGGGTACCCCCGGCTAAAGAAAGTCCCTCGGTGGCCACCGGAAGTCGCTGAGGCAACTGCAGAGCGTCAGCCAGCTCTACAGCGACACGCTTCCCTAGCGCATCTGACACCCTTTAAGCTGTCTGATAGCCCGGCAGAAAGCCATTTGATGTGGACAGCTTTCGGCCCATCACCCTTACCAACGTCGTTTGTGAGCTGCTGGAACGTTTGGTGTGTTGGCGATTAGGCGCTTATGAATCGTGTTAATTGCAGTCGACTTCTTATGGTATCTTACGGTTCTACTTGTCGTGGTGAACTCGCCGATAGTATTTTCATAGTTTAGCTAGGGACGTCATTCTGTGGTTTGGTGTGGCCCTCCCAAATATTTTTTACTGCCTTTTCTGATGTTGCCTTGCAAGAGTTGTTGATTTGTCTCTTGTGTATGCCGCCGTACTGCTGTTCGGTGCGGTGCGGTATGGTGGAAGTGTTGAGTAGTACCGCATCTACTCGCACGCCCGTTTTGAGATTTGCGAGCCGCATCCATATCAACTTATAATCCCAGTATGCAATTTGTGTGAGTTGGTTGCGCCCTGTTAACGTTTCGTAGATCGTGAAAAATCTTTTCCGTGCCGCATGTGATCCTGAAGGAGAGCGCGGTGCACGACAGCCCATGGCCACGACGAAATCAAAGGATATGTATTGAATATTTTTTTAACGGATGTAACCACGAGCTTCAGTTGATTTGTGTTTCTTTTATTTATTTTGAAAGGAAAAGATTTACATAACTGGCTAATTACAACATCTATGCTTAATTATTTGTCATAATTCGTTGAGTGTAGTATGCATCACATGTAGGGAGGTTTATGGTATAAAGTGTTTAAAAGGAATGAAAATATTTTGTGATACAGTGCGCTTCGTAGACGCTGTGAGGTTTGAGTCTACGTTGATAATAATCAGATTTTATTACATTTAAGTTGTTTTGCAGCTGCTGCATGCATGCATGCCCTCGGGAAAAATTACGGCTGTAGTTTCCCCCCATCGGCAAAAGCAAAACGAGAATAATGGAGTGTACTCGAATTAAGTCGGGTGATGCTGAGGGAATTATATTAAGAAATGAGACACTTAAAGTAGTAAAGGAGTTTTGCTATTTGGAGAGCAAAATAACTGATGATGGTCGAAGTAGAGAGGATATAAAATGTAGACTGGCAATGGCAAGGAAAGCGTTTCTGAAGAAGAGAAATTTGTTAACATCGAGTATAGATTTAAGTGTCAGGAAGTCGTTTCTGAAAGTATTTGTATGGAGTGTAGCCATGTGTGGAAGTGAAACATGGACGATAAATAGTTTGGACAAGAAGAGAATAGAAGCTTTCGAAATGTGGTGCTACAGAAGAATGCTGAAGATTAGATGGGTAGATCACATAACTAATGAGGAGGTATTGAATAGAATTGGGGAGAAGAGGAGTTTGTGGCACAACTTCACTAGAAGAAGGGATCGGTTGGTAGGACATGTTTTGAGGCATCAAGGGATCACCAATTTAGTATTGGAGGGCAGCGTGGAGGGTGAAAAGCGTAGAGGGAGACCAAGAGATGAATACATTAAGCAGATTCAGCAGGATGTAGGTTGCAGTAGGTACTGGGAGATGAAGAAGCTAGCACAGGATAGAGTAGCATGGAGAGCTGCATCAAACCAGTCTCTGGACTGAAGATCACAACGACAAGTCGTTTTAATTAAAATTTTGTGATCAATATATTATTGCCTTTAGTGATCACAGGTGATATGTAGAAAAATTTTAGTATTGCCATCTGGCGTCAGAATCTTTTATTTAACATTACATTATGCAATTTGTATTTTTTTCGTTTGCTTGAAAAGGGACTTTGCGTTTTAAGCGTTGTAAATGGATTCTGAGAGCTGTTCTTTGATCTGTTAAAATAATACTTCAGGAACTTTCGTTAAGAAACTATGCTGAGGATCTTGCTGTTCATGATAACGAATGTTCAGTTACTATTTTAAAATCAAGTTAATAAAGTTGTAAAATGTTAAAGGTAAAACAAGCTTTTATTAGAGAAACGTGCGTGACTGTACTCCGCACAACTTCCACTTATCCAAAGTATCAGCTTCGGGCGGTGTCTGATCTTTTCCCCGTATCAGTCCCAGCTAACACCTGCAGATCCATGTCAGATACGACTCTGGCAGGTGACACTTACGTAAGCATCCTGTCTGATACATTCGTGTCCATTGTGCATTCCGACGGACTTGGGCAATTACAGCAGGACAATGCGACAGCCCACACGTCCAGAATTGCTACAGAGTGGTTCCGGAACATTGTTCTGAGTTTAAACACTTCCGCCGGCCGTCATACCTACCAGACCCTAACATTCTTGAGCACATCTGGGACGGCTTGCAACGTGCTGTTCAGAAGAGATCTCCACCTCCTGGTACAGCGCTGCAGGACTCATGGTGTCAGTTCCTTCCAGTACTACTTCAGACACTAGAGGAGTCCATGCCACGTCGTGTTGCGGCACTTCTGCGTGCTCGTGGGGGTCCTGCACGATATTAGGTAGGTGTACCAGTTTCTAAGGCTCTTCAGTGTTTTTCTTCTCGTTTAGATGGCTCCGTACCCGCACTTGCAGTTACTTTACGAATGTGACTTCTTCCAGCGATTGTTGTGGAATGATTTAGGCATACGGCGGGGTCAGGGATTTTCTCTGCCTCGTGATGACTGGGTGTGTGTGATGTCCTTAGGTTAGTTAGGTTTAAGTAGTTCTACGCTCTAGGGGACTGATGACCATAGATGTTGAGTCCCATAGTGCTCAGAGCCATTTGAACCATTTTTTTGATGTAGGCACACATTAATGGCTCTCTCTGCCCAGTAGACGCAATACGTTAAACTTGCTTACGTTGAGTCTCGACTGCCATCCCCTGCATGAAGCGCCCTTCCTCTGTAGGCCCTCCTCCATTTCGCTACAATTTTTTGGTTTCGCGACTTCTCTGTACACAACAGCATCATCCGCGAAAAGCCTCGTGGAATTTCCCGACGCCATCCACTGTGCTATCTATGCATAATACGAAACGTAATGGCCCTAAAAACCTCCGGTGAGGTGGCTCCGAAGTTTCTTTTACTTGTGAAGACTCCGCCGAGACTGACGTACAGCGTTCTCTTCCCAGGAGTTAACACTCGAAAGTAGCTGACCACACTGTTTTCTGGTGTACAGACGCGGATCGGAAATGAAAAATCGAAGTCATGTACGAAGTGCTTCTTGGTGTCCACTGGTTTCACTACCAAAACAGGTTCGGAGTGCTCGGGAATCCGTATATATTGCAATAATATATATACACTCGTGGAAATTGAAATAAGAGCACCGTGAATTCATTGTCCCAGGAAGGGGAAACTTTATTGACACATTCCTGGGGTCAGATACATCACATGATCACACTGACAGAACCACAGGCACATAGACACAGGCAACAGAGCATGCACAATGTCGGCACTAGTACAGTGTATATCCACCTTTCGCAGCAATGCAGGCTGCTATTCTCCCATGGAGACGATCGTAGAGATGCTGGATGTAGTCCTGTGGAACGGCTTGCCATGCCATTTCCACCTGGCGCCTCAGTTGGACCAGCGTTCGTGCTGGACGTGCAGACCGCGTGAGACGACGCTTCATCAAGTCCCAAACATGCTCAATGGGGGACAGATCCGGAGATCTTGCTGGCCAGGGTAGTTGACTTACACCTTCTAGAGCACGTTGGGTGGCACGGGATACGTGCGGACGTGCATTGTCCTCTTGTTACAGCAAGTTCCCTTGCCGGTCTAGGAATGGTAGAACGATGGGTTCGATGACGGTTTGGATGTACCGTGCACTATTCAGTGTCCCCTCGACGATCACCAGTGGTGTACGGCCAGTGTAGGAGATCGCTCCCCACACCATGATGCCGGGTGTTGGCCCTGTGTGCCTCGGTCGTATGCAGTCCTGATTGTAGCGCTCACCTGCACGGCGCCAAACACGCATACGACCATCATTGGCACCAAGGCAGAAGCGACTCTCATCGCTGAAGACGACACGTCTCCATTCGTCCCTCCATTCACGCCTGTCGCGGCACCACTGGAGGCGGGCTGCACGATGTTGGGGCGTGAGCGGAAGACGGCCTAACGGTGTGCGGGACCGTAGCCCAGCTTCATGGAGACGGTTGCGAATGGTCCTCGCCGATACCCCAGGAGCAACAGTGTCGCTAATTTGCTGGGAAGTGGCGGTGCGGTCCCCTACGGCACTGCGTAGGATCCTACGGTCTTGGCGTGCATCCGTGCGTCGCTGCGGTCCGGTCCCAGGTCGACGGGCACGTGCACCTTCCGCCGACCACTGGCGACAACATCGATGTACTGTGGAGACCTCACGCCCCACGTGTTGAGGAATTCGGCGGTACGTCCACCCGGCCTCCCGCATGCCCACTAAACGCCCTCGCTCAAAGTCCGTCAACTGCACATACGGTTCACGTCCACGCCGTCGCGGCATGCTACCAGTGTTAAAGACTGCGATGGAGCTCCGTATGCCACGGCAAACTGGCTGACACTGACGGCGGCGGTGCACAAATGCTGCGCAGCTAGCGCCATTCGACGGCCAACACCGCGGTTCCTGGTGTGTCCGCTGTGCCGTGCGTGTGATCATTGCTTGTACAGCCCTCTCGCAGTGTCCGGAGCAAGTATGGTGGGTCTGACACACCGGTGTCAATGTGTTCTTTTTTCCATTTCCAGGAGTATATATATATATATATATATATATATATATATATATATGTGTGTGTGTGTGTGTGAGGTTGTGCATCGCGTTTAAATTTATTGCTTCTTTTCTACTAACCGTGTACGCAATACACACTGCAGACAGCTTGTACACATGCCGCTGAACGTACTGAAAATATTACATCGCTGTACGACGTCGTGAACCAGGAGACGCGTAGGAAAATGCCGGCCCAGGCGCGCGGCTTTATTGCCTCCATTCTTTACTGATGCGACACCCCCACAGTCGAGTCAACTTGAGGTAATCCCCGACACGTGGCAGCTCGTCTTCTGCACTTAAAGAAGGAAGCATCTCAGTGGTAGAAAAGTCTAGTTTGTTAGATGAATCCCAACAAAAGTGTTGCTGTTAACGGAGCCGATGGCTGCAGTGAGAGCAGAGAAAGGCCGGAACTGGTTCAGGACACACGAGCACTGCTCTCTGAAAATACTTTAGCACAGAAGTGGACAGAACGAAGAAACCCATAGTCGGACGAGGCAAGTGGTCCGGATTAAGTGTCACGGCGGAGTGACCTGTAATGGGAAGGTTGACCGGCTGGCAAACGAGACAGTTCCTTACGAGTGGATACCGATAGCGGGCGAAAAGCTTTACGCTTCGCCCAACTGCACGAGAGCGGCTTCAGAATTACCTCAACAGACAGCTCGCCTGCGCGTTGGCTGCGGACTGGTTGGTACCACTGCTGTCGTTAGTCACTTTCTCAGAGTGCAGTGCAGTGCCGTGCCGTGTGTTCCAGCTGCTGCTGCTATCCGTGTGCGACTAGCTAGTCAGAAGTGAATTGTAAAGTTCCTGTGGAGCATCTGATAGGTGAAAGAGGCCACAAACTGATCGTTGTTGGAAGAAATAAATTCCAGAGAGACGGAGCAACACAACGTGGACTACCGAGCAGGTGCACAGTAAAAACACGTTAAGTCACATATTTACTTAAACGATTCTTCAATCCGCATTCTGTTTACTAATTACGTCACTCGTGACCTTTCAGGCTTCGATAACTGTAATAGACATACAACTTACAATAGTGTGAAACGGAAGGCTACTACTGAATAATGCGAGACAATTCGTAAACAAGTTGCCTCCAATGGACTCCATACTTTTAGTCAGGGTGTTAGCAACAGTAAAAAAGTTTCTCCGTTCAGAAAGTGTGTTTTGGCGCCGTTACCGAAAAAGTTAAATGAAGTTCATGGTCTTTTGCAGGAAATGATTAATTTAACTAAAAAAACGAAGAAAAAGCTTTTCATCAACGACTCTAATATCCTGTTCTTTTCAACTGAAAGTAATTTAGGACCGCTTTGTGATAATGACAAAATTGTTGTTGACGGTACCTTCGACTGCTACAACAATTTTTTTATCAGTTATTTTCAATTCACGTTTCAAACACTGATCAGTACATACTCTTAGTGTTTCGTTTAAAATTTTTTGGAATAGTGTTGCAGGCAGAACAACGATCTTTACAATATTATAACTTATTTCAATACACACAGTCGTATATTTTTAAACTGCTTAACGTAAATGCGATCACGCCTGTGTGAAGTTATTTTATTTGTTGCGTAACAAAACAGCAGTCACGTACGAAAAAGTATTAACTGAAATTGTAAATGCTTGAGACGATATGAATATTAAGTTTCAGCCGTCAAGCGCTGTCTGATTTCGAAGCAGCCGCGCACAAGTCAGTTACTGGAGCGAGTGACCGCTTCCGCCAGTAGAAGCGCGCAGGTGGGCGTCGCTTGACGCGAACCTGGTGGAGGGAAACTGAGGCGTCAGGGCTGTCTCCCGATTATAAACAAACACTGATGTATATAAGTAGTTGCTCTGGGTGCCTGGTTTGGCTTTCCCCCTGCTGACGAATTTGGGGTACATTTATTGCAAATTTAATAAGCCTTAAATGTGAAAGTGTTTTGCTGATTGTTTGCAACGAATTTAATAGACTCAGAATGTGGGTTTACGCGCGAAATTTAGGCTTCCTCTGTTATAAAGAACAGCCAGTGCTTGTGAGGCATTCCACAGGGCTTTCGGCCTCGTGTCCAGACCCCGCATCCCCATCCGAAGCGTTCTGTGGACGCTACCTTTGAAATTTGGACGACCACCTACGTTACAGTGGGATCCTAAGTCGCTAAAAATTTGAAGGGAAGTGCTGTAGTGCTCACTGAGCCTGTGTTCTCCTCCGAGCGCAGTTGACAGGATTCCCAAACTGACTGCCAGCTGTCTATTTCGAAAAGTGACAGCGGCCGCAGCTGAGCGAGAACAGTGAAAATTTTGGATGTGCGCGCAGTATCTATCAGCCGTTTCTAATAGATAACATGTCGGTATCAAAGCTCCCATATGAAGAATTTTATACCTGCCGGCATGAAGAATGGCGACTGATAGGCGATGTGGAACACGTCGAAACTCCTTCGGTGATGGCACTAAACGGATATTTCCAGAATGAGATTTTCACTCTGCAGCGGAGTGTGCGCTGATATAAAACTTCCTGGCAGATTAAAACTGTGTGCCGGACAGAGACTCGAACTCGGGACCCTTGCCTTTCGCGGGCAAGTGCTCTACCATCTGCACTACTCAAGCACGACTCACGCCCCGTCCTCACAGCTTTACTTCTGCCAGTACCTCGCCTCCTACCGTAGGAAATACGAAGCTGCGATGCGGCAGTTGAATTAATTACGTCTCCGGTACCCACAGGAGATTATTTCTCGTTACAGAGAGAACAAGGGGTGAACTATTGCAGGCGACATTAAATTCACGTCGTAAAGCAACTGATTTTGACAGTAATTTATAAAATCCTGAACACGGCGACAGTAAGCGGCTGTAGAATTATGGATACCATGGGACTCGTACAGCCAATCAGTTGCACGCCAGAAGTTTGTCCAAGTGTTTGCCTATATTTCGGCAGATATAAACCCGTCTTCCTCACAAGAAGTAATAGCACGTTTTACATATTGCATGTAAATGATGCATAAAAATGCTATGGCACAGCCATAAGGCTTATTTAACGATAAAAATGATCCATGTAAAATCTAAAGCTACATGTATCATACACAGAAACAGACAACTCCGAGCTGTTATTACTTCTTCTGAGGAAGACAGTCTCGTGTCAGTCAGAACCCAGGTAACGGTTTGAATAAAGCTGTGATGTACAAGTGGCTGGCTATGTGATAGCCACTGTATGAAGTAATTTATCTTACGGCTACAAACCTTGTGTGCTGTTACTCTATACCGTTTTAACGTGTGTTTAATATAGGCTGTGTTTCAACGTGTATTAATGCCTGTTGAATATTGTAACTGATTCACTGATCTTTTCTGGTGAATTGAACGTAAAAACTGAATAATACTTCTATTGCAGCAGAAAAGCCATACTAGTTAGAAATCCTTATATACAAAATTCTCGTGTCACAGTGTTAGTTGCCATACTCCTCCGAAACGGCTCTATCGATTCTGATTAAGTTTTACATGTATAATCGGTAGATCTGGGAATCGCTCGTAATCTATTTTTCATACCCTTAAGTGATAAGGGTGGTCCACACCAGAAATGTTTTTCTTATTTTTTGGACAGAACTTTTTTATATTTTATTATGTGGCATTAAAAAATACAACCCTAAATTTTCACCCTTCTACCACCAACCCCTTATTTTTTAATAGCGACTTTAGTAATTTAATGATTTTCAACCCCGGTCGATAGGTGATCGATTATCACTTGATCAGTTATCCCCGCCAGGTGTCTACCGGTGATAGTCTTTCACTATTCGATAGATAGGTAATTGAAGAAAACGTACCAAAAGAAACGACTCGAATATCCCTCACTGAATCGACGTAACCAGACCGAGAAGTTCAACTAGGCAGGACTCGTCGTTCGCCAAACCGACACTTAGGCCAAGCGCACACGCATCGATTTTTGTCGTACTTAAGAATATTGTACTATCAAATTCATTTAGTGGAACAAAGAAGTTCCTATGCTCTCCTTTGTTCCTCTAAAAGAATTTAATCGTACAATATTTTTACTTACGATAAAAATCGATGCGTGTGCGCTTGGCCTTATTCATAATGCTGGCGAACACGTTTCGACACGAAATTGCCGCCGTGTTTGCATACTCATGGACGAGCCGCGTATCGGCTGCAGTTGTTAAATCCGCGTAGTCCACCGTAGGAACGCCAGAACTGGTAGTGGCCGATACTGCTGACTTCCCCCTAAGCCTTTCCTCACTCCCTACACGGTTCTAGGCCATTATTATTGTTTGTGTCACGAGGTCCCGCCAACAACGGCTATTGTATTCCACACATACGTTATTCTTATAGACTAGAGATAATTTATATGGCAAAACAACGTTTGCCGGGTCAGCTATAACATACAAAGATTTTCTGAGGCGGAAAGAAGCTCGCCGGGTGTGGCTAGTGTAATTATAATACTACTTTGGCCCACAAGTTCAGACCGTTTTTGTTGTCAGTGTACTCGAGAACTGGCAAATGCGGTAAACTGTGATCATTCGACTATCGTGCGACATTTGCATGCGCTGGGGAAGGTTCAAAAATAGGGTGTATGAGTACCGCATGCTCTAAGCCGAAATCACAAAAATCAGCTGGTGGTTATATGTGCATCTGTGCCTGGTCGTCATCAGCTGGTTCGTGAACGACACCGACCACTGGTATCCTCTATCGTCACTCGTGACGAGAAACCGCGTCTTTATGCTAGTATAAAGTAAAATAAAGGAATGGTTGAGCCCAAACAGAGCAGCAACTTCCCGTACAAACACCTGCGCGCATGCACAAAGTATAAAGTTATGCATCTGGTGCGGCGGTGTGGCGTGCTACGAATTGCCTCCCTGAGGTGTAACCATCAGTGGAAACATTTGTCAACAACGGAGTCTAAGGACAATGGTCAGGACGACTGCGCGGGATGGTGGCAGCCCGCTTTCTGCCAGACTGGCGGAGTTGGGTTGGGAAGTCTCTCCGCACCCACCTTATTCGCCTTTCCCGCTGTCTATCCATCACCCTTGAAGGCACTGCCTTTCCGGATGAAAATGCGCTCTGAGCAAGGCTACACCAGTTTTTCACCTCAAATCTACTTGATTTCTACAGTTGCGGAATCGAAAAGTTACCCCAGCTTTGGCAGACTGTTATAAATAGCGAGGGAGAACATATTATTGACTAAAGTCTCCGTTGTATGTGTGTGTTGTGTTTATTAAACTTATGTTGTTTTTGGGGAAGAGACCAAACTGCGAGGTCATCGGTCTCGTCGGATTAGGGAACGACGGGGAAGAAAGTCGGCCGTGCCCTTTCAAAGGCACCATCCCGGCATTTGTCTGGAGTGATTTAGGGAAAATCACGGAAAACCTAAATCAGGATGGCCGGACATGAGATTGAACCGCCGTCCTCTAGAATACGAGTCCATATTAAACTTATGGAAGAACGTTCCGAAGTTGTGCACCAAGCCAATAATAGAAGAAATTAAAAGCTCAGCTGCATAACGGACAATGTCGACGATCGTCATCTGTGCAAAATACTTCCAAATTAATTCGTTGGCCGTGAATTTCCTGACACTGGCTGCACTGGGTATTGATCTCCTACCCAGTAGTGACACATGAAACTGTGGGCCCCACCGGGACCAGAATCCGGGTTTCGCCCTTACAGCGAGCGACCGCGGCAGCTGCTTCAGCTATTACTGCGCGCTCTGCGGACCCACGCGAACTTCCCTGTGCCTCACTGTCCACGTCCTTATACCGTAGTGCACTAAATTCCTCACCTAATGCTCGTAACATTACTTGGATTCGAGAATGGCGGCGACCTCAATGTTCCAATGGTGCGGAGAGCCGCAGCGGTGTTACGTCACGGTGTGGGGAGCCACTATGACGTCATAGCGGGCACGTCGCGCTGCGTCCTCACTTGCTGCCTTTCGTGTGACAGTGTATCGGGAGCCGTGTTTCAACAGCACAACGGTGGCCAGCACAGCACAGCACATCGCACCTGTCCCTATGAACTGTGGGCGGGCTGTCGAGGCAGTAGAGTGGTCATCGAGGTCGGTGCCCACATCACGTGTCTGCGATGCGAAGCGAGTGGCACCAGCGGGGGCGCCAACAGCTCCCCCCCCTACCCCCGCCCCCTCCCATTGACCCATGCGTCCAGGCCAGGAGGAGTGACTGGCAACTGGGCTCGTACTGTCAGTTCCTTTGTAACCTTGACTCCACTTCGGAAGTTCTGTTTTATCAAACACTATGTCGATGAATGCGTGGGCGAAGTTCTTGTGCAGTGGTGAGTCGCCTGTGCATGCTTTTGTGTAAAAGCACCTGGCTGAGATGACAGATTATTAGTAATACATTTCTGGGGATAATTCGTATTCTGTTTTATTAAAATTAAGTTTGGCTTCGTAAATACACAATTTCTTCTATAAAGTCTGTCTGTGACTCCATTGGCTGACTTAGAAACCAGCGCGAGAATAGGAGTGCTCGAGATTGAGTGATCGGCTGGCTGGCTCATCAGCCAATAGCGATTAACCATTGTCCGCGTTTTTCGAAGTGCTTTACGATACGGTTCTGCGTACCTGGGAATCTACGGAAACCGTCGTATAATACAGATCAATGCTGAACCGCACTAAACACCTATGTTCAAATATGGAGGAAATGGCGCGTTTTGTCGGTTCTCGTTTAGTAATTATAAAGCGACTACATTTTTGTACAGGTATGCAATGTTTCGGTCGCTTAGTTTGGAAGTTACCTGCGTGTGAGCTCTCTTCCCGTACTACAAACTCCGTGTCGCGTGAACATCGCTGACGCAGGCGGGGATTTCCCTAATTCCTGTGGGCGTAGCGCTGCCAGTGGTCACCACTGTGGGGCGGCGGGTGGAATAATTGTTAATGTCCCTATTATTTATTTAATGCTGTTGTTTGCCGTTCTCAACACTGGCTCTCTAACTACAATATTGGCAACCAGAAAGTCATTAGCAAAACGTGAAGCCTGTAATTAGAATTCCTAGTGCCCACTTCATCTGAGAAATACATTTATAGCTACAGCTTATAGCTCTGAGGAATTAGGAGATTGTCTGGGGTTCATAATCAAAAACCATTCTCTCTAAAATGTTCACTACATTCTGAAAGTCACAGACCAAAAAGAATCCACACAATCCAACTACCAGAGCAGTTCAGAGTCTAATGCGCTGATGCAACTATAACTGTTCAAATTAAATGTTTAAGTGAATGCTCGCCATAATTTGATGATAATGTTCATCAAACGCCACGGTGATAATGGTAGAATGTCTGTCCTGCAGCGGCACGTGAAAATACGACATACGCAAACTAAAGATAGATCATTAACGTCATTCCAAAATTAACACTTCACTCGAAAACGATTTCATGGTTACGCATATCCCGAGTAACTTATTACTGCATCCGAGGCTGTTTATATCAACGATAC
Organism: Schistocerca cancellata; assembly: GCF_023864275.1. Lineage (NCBI taxonomy): Eukaryota > Metazoa > Arthropoda > Insecta > Orthoptera > Acrididae > Schistocerca > Schistocerca cancellata. The sequence goes on from NC_064637.1 coordinate 166,927,962, forward strand.
CGACGCGACGCGACTCCCGGCACAGGTGGTGCGCTAATCAGTGTCTGGAGAGAACTGGGGCCTTCCTTTTTCTCGCGCAGCGTTCTTCCATATAAAGCCGCAGGGCGGACAGCTAAGGGAATGCCTGATCAAATCTGCTCTCCCGACTAGCCGCTGGGCTAGTATTGCACCACTTTAAGTTATCGAATAAATCATTGCTTCCTTTGCTGATGGCCGATGAATCTTTCAATTTCATTGTGCAATCAGCACACAAGTAAGTAATCATAATAAAAGTCTGACGTGGCTAAGTCAAATATTTTGGGCGAGAGAATTAATTTAATTACACTACACGCAGTAGACGAGCTCTGAACTTGCTCTTTGGAGATACGCTATAGCTATAGTTTTATAGTTATTCTGTTGAAACTTCTCACATTTTTATGATTATAGCGGATCTCCCTTCTACTTAAATTTAAACATCCTAGCTTTATTTATTCGCCTACTTAATCTATCTTGCTTCCTTAATTTCTAAGACAAAAACCAGAAAATCATGAATTTCAACTAAAATTTTAATTTGTGAGATCCAGAATACTGTTTCTGCTAAATTATTATGCAAAAGGAATCTAAATATAAATTTTTAAGTTTCTAGCTCTTTTCTGTTGCGCCAATGATTTTTACAGAAAAACATCCAAATTTCGAAAATGGTTAAAGTTATTGAACTGATATCCAACACATATTGATTTTGTATTACTCCTGACATGCTAGAAACGTTTCAGGTTATTTACTTCATTTTAAAGTATTCCGCAATATTTATGACGTCAGAGCTAGTTACAGCGGACTAGGCTGGCACACAATGGAAAGACTGATGTGAATTTTATAAGGCGTGAGTAGGCTGCTTCCCTACACCACGACGCAGACACAAGTGTCTTCCAGACGTGACTTAACTGATCGCTTGTTGAGTTGAGTTTTGACCGCTGTCTTAGACGTATAATCGGGCAGTGGAATGAAAAGAATAGTGAAGGAAAAGACGGTTGTGGTTTAAGAAGTGAATTCTAAATAGGTTAACAGAAGTGCACTGACCAGAAAAGGCAGACATATACAGGGTGTTACAAAAAGGTACGGCCAAACTTTCACGAAACATTCCTCACACACAAATAAAGCAAAAATGTTATGTGGACATGTGTCCAGAAACGCTTAATTTCCATGTTTGAGCCCATTTTAGTTTCGTCAGTATGTACTGTACTTCCTCGATTCACCGCCAGTTGGCCCAATTGAAGGAAGGTAATGTTGACTTCGGTGCTTGTGTTGACATGCGACTCATTGCTCTACAGTACTAGCATCAAGCACATCAGTACGTAGCATCAACAGGTTAGTGTTCACCACGAACGTGGTTTTGCAGTCAGTGCAATGTTTACAAATGCGGAGTTGGCAGATGCCAATTTGACGTATGGATTAGCACGGGGCAATAGCCGTGGCGCGGTACGTTTGTATCGAGACAGATTTCGAGAACGAAGGTGTCCCGACAGGAAGACGTTCGATGCAATTGATCGGCGTCTTAGGGAGCACGGAACATTCCAGCCCATGACTCGCGACTGGGGAAGACCTAGAAAGACGAGGACACCTGCAATGGACGAGGCAATTCTTCGTGCAGTTGACGATAACCGTAATGTCAGCGTCAGAGAAGTTGCTGCTGTACAAGGTAACGTTGAGCACGTCACTGTATGGAGAGTGCTACGGGAGAACCAGTTGTTTCCGTACCGTGTACAGCGTGTGGAGGCACTATCAGCAGCTGATTGGCTTTTTACGGGTACACTTCTGAGAATGGTTCACCCGACAATGTGTCAATCCTCATTTCAGTGCAAATGTTCTCTTTACGGATGAGGCTTCATTCCAACGTGATCAGATTGTAAATTTTCACATTCAACATGCATGGGCTGACGAGAATCCGCACGCAATTGTGCAATCACGTCATCAACACAGATTCTCTGTGAACGTTTGGGCAGGCACTGTTGGTGATGTCTTGATTGGGCCCCATGTTTTTCCACCTACGCCCAATGGAGCACGTTATCATGATTTCACACGGGATACTCTACCTGTGCTGCTAGAACATGTGCCTTTACAAGTACGACACAACATGTGGTTCATGCACGATGGAGCTCCTGCACATTTCAGTCGAAGTGTTCGTACGCTTCTTAACAACAGATTCGGTGACCGATGGAATGGTAGAGGCGGACGAATTCCGTGGCCTCCACGCTCTCCTGACCTCAACCCTCTTGACTTTCATTTATGGGGGCAGTTGAAAGCTCTTGTCTATACAACCCCGGTACCAAATGTACAGACTCATCGTGCTACAATACGCCATTCTCCAGGGCTGCATCAGGGATTCCATGCGACGGAGGGTGGATGCATGTATCCTCGCTAACGGAGGAGATTTTGAACATTTCCTGTAACAAAGTGTTTGAAGTCACGCTGGTACGTTCTGTTGCTGTGTGTTTCCATTCCATGATGATTAATGTGATTTGAAGAGAAGTAATAAAATGAGCTCTAACATGGAAAGTAAGCGTTTCCGGACACATGTCCACATAACATTTTCTTTCTTTGTGTGTGAGGAATGTTTCCTGAAAGTTTGGCCGTACCTTTTTGTAACACCCTGGATAGGTGAGCAGTTTGATTGCCTTCCTGAATCCGTTTCACCTCTGATTTGCCAATAAGATTCTACGCAGTCCGTGCAGAGACAAAAGCCCGAGCTACTTTATGCTATTAAGCCTCGGGAGACTCCACAAACGATCTGAAACTTTTATATTCTGATCAGAAACATAGTCAGTAATCTCACGGCCGATTCCCCTGAAGCCATCGGAAAATCACTTACACAGTTCATAGAAATGAGGTAAATATTATGTGGTTTTCGCTACCACATTACTTACTGTTGAGCTTATGTTTATTTAAGATTTTATTATAGGAATTGAGATTTTTGTAAAAGTTATGTTACAAGTCAAACTACAAAAAGATTGTATCATAATCAAAACACCAGTAATGCTCTCATTAGTGTTGACAACTCATGTTTGTCTAGAGATTACATCAACGGACCGGTTCCATCACACATGAAGGTCTACTTGTTGGTAGTGGCTTAATACGTGTGGCAGGGTAGTCGGTGGGCCGCACTGAGTTAACTGAGCACTGATGTTGTCTTGCAGCCTCTGCACCTGGCAGTTGGCTGTTTGCATCGTTGCTAAACATTCATTGGCCGGATCCGAAAGACTTTTCTTATGTAAATGTCTTCAGTGCTGGTGCTGGCTACAGTGTATTTTCTTCATGTCCTGTCAGTGACTACGATTCAACTTGTTAAATTTTGCAGTCTACTGCAAACACATTGGAAATTCTTTTTCTTACGTCTTTGTTCAATACTTGCATCATACAACTTCGTTTCACCTGCATACAATTTCAACGAAGCACAAAATGTCACTCTCACATTATTTCATACTATGACCTGTGATAGACATAGCGGACCCCCAAGGGGCTCACAGTCCTTTCGTGAGTACATGCATGGCGAGCACGGGGCCCCGAGCTATTGCAGCCTTTCTTCTTTCCCAGGCTGTATTTCCTTTCCCTTCGTATCCTGTCCTTGCTCCTTCCCCTCCAGTCTTTCCTCTCCCTTTCTTGGTGTCCTTGGATATGTTGCCCCACTATCCTCCTGGCCATGCTGGCTTTGTGATTTGGTTTTGTCGAGTAGTAACCCCATCCTTGTGGCATTCTTTGGTCCCCCTCTGGGGTTTGACCTACATTACTAAATTTCTATTTCGCAGTGTGAGCAATTTGGGAAAGAGCACCTTACCTAGTGTCTCCGGCATGTGCCCTCCTAGTTCCTTCCCTCTTTTCCTTCACATCGTTATCTGATGCTCGGGTGCGTAGCCAGCATGGTAACCAGCCCGTGTGGTGGGGTCACTATGTACCCTTTAGGTTGAGTCCCCTGAAAACACAGGGATCACACTTCTGATACTTATGGTGTGACCACCTCATGTGAGTCTAGGAATGGTCGCTTGTCATCCTGGAGCATCAGAACTCCCGACAATGGCTGTCGTGCCAGACGGCCCTCACTGTGGCTCGGTGGCGCCTGTGGGGAGAGCCCCTGATCAGAGTGGGTGGTATCAGGGCAGACGCTATGCGAATGAAATGTATACAGGTCAAGAACTCTGGCCATTCGTCTATTTGAATGGAAATGATTCTTTTAGTGCCACTGCTTCTGCCCCTTCGGCCTTCCCCTCCGTGGCTACCCCCCTGGGAGGAGGGTCAGGCTCGTCAGCTAGGGGCGAAACCTTTCCCCCACTGTCTGGTTTGCACCAGGACTGATAAGCAAGATGCGGTTGGGTTCGTTGTTGATCAGAACTGCTTCAGCTGCCCAGTCTGTGGCCCTTTGTGCCTGTGATCATCTTCCGATAATTCCTGTGTCCATTACTCCCCACCAGTCTTTAAATGTGGTTCGAGGTATAATTTTTGACAGGGACCTCATCCTTCAAACTGACGAGGAACTTACAGAAAATCTAGGGCGGCGGGGTGTTTACTTCGTTTGGCATGTTCAGAAGGGCCCGAAGGACAATCGCATTGATACTGGTGCCTTTACCCTGGCCTTTGAAGGGGATACCCTCCCTGAGAAGGTCAACACTATGGTTTATCGATGTGACATGAATCCGTACATCCCACCACCTCTGAGATGTTTCAAATGCTTCCGTTTTGAACACATATCTTTCCACTGTTCGCAGACACGTCTCTGTGGTGACTGTGGACGTCTGTTCCATGAAGGGAGTTACTGTGTTGCCCCTCCTGTGTGTGTTAATTGTCATGGCAATCATTCTCCATGTTCACCGGATTGCCCGACTTATCAGAAGGAAAAGAAGACACAGGAATATACGTCCCTTGGCCATCTAACCTACACTGAGGCTCATAAGAAGTATGCACGTCTTCATCCTGTGTCAATGACATCTAGCTATGCTGTAGTTACATCTTCACCCCATCCTTACCCCAGCCCCAAACCCCTCTCCTCCCTCCCTCCCCTGTGGTTCCCATACCCTCCGCTCCGGTCGCTGCCCCCCCTCTCCATCTGCCAGTCAAGGGCGCCCCTCACAGGACCCCGCTTCCTGACACCTTCCAGGCCAAAGGTCTGCTGCCACACGATGACCACGTGAGCCACTGTCTGTGGGCCCCAAGGTCGCCCGCACTCTTTCTGTTCCAGATCTTGCTGCAGCTGGCTCCTTTTTGCAGCACAGCCCTCCACGATCTCAAACAGATACGAAGAAGAAAAAACGTGTCCCAGGACAAGGAGCCTCTGGTGTCGCCAGAGATTCCATCCCCACCTTCGCAACCTGACTTGGACCTGCTGTTCGTGGATGTCGCCCCCTCCTCGTGGGTGACGGGTGGTGACCTGGCAGCATGACTGGCATTAGCCTGTTAACCCCCCCCCCCCTCATTTGAATCATAGTTGTGTGGTTATCCAATGGAACTATAATGAACATTACCGTCACCTTTTGGAGTTGAAATCCCTTATTTCGTTTCACTCTGCAGCTTGAGTGGTTCTACAGGAATCTCATTTTACTGATGATGACTCACCGACCCTCTGTGGGTTCCGTGCTTTCTGTCGAAATCGGGTCAGCCCCTGTGGGCCCCTCGTGGCGTTTGTACATTGATCTGTACGGACGTTGCTAGCACTTGGATTCCTCTTCAAACTACTTTGTAAGTGGCTGCTGTCAGGGCCTGTACTGTGGGGTCACAGTTCACAGCCTTCATCTCCCTCCTGACAGGGCTCTTAAACCTTCCGCCTTAACTGCCCTTCTTCAGCAACTACCCCCTCCCTTCCTCCTTCTCGGGGATTTTAATGCTCATCGTCCCTTGTGGGGCAGTGCATTTCCATCTAGACGAGGTCTTCTCATAGACCAGCTTCTTGCAGACCACGACTTGTACCTGGCTCCCCTACTCATTTCAGTGCCAGTCATGGTACCTTTTCTGCCATTGATCTTTCTCTTTCTTCTCCCTCCCTCCTCCCTTCATTACACTGGTCGCCACACGACGACCTTTGCGATAGTGACCACTTCCCGCTGAACCTCTCGCTCCCTTCCTGTTCCCCGATGGACAGTCTACCTCCTTGGTCTTTCCAACGCGCTGATTGGCCCCTATATACGGCACAGGTCGTTTTTTTTCTCCCTGTTTGTTGGGTTGTATTGATGATGTCCTACATTATGTGTGTGAATAGATTGTTCGCGCTGCTAGCCTTGCTGTACCGCGCTCATCTGGACCATTTCGTCGCCGGTAGGTCCCGTGGTGGAGTACGGCCATTGCCATTGCCGTCCGTGATTGCCGTCCGTGATTGCCGTCGAGATTTGCAACACCTTAAGAGGCACCCATCCACTGCCATTCTTAATACCTTTAAACGCCTTCGCGCCAAAGCCCATTACTTAATCAAACGGGGCAAACGGGTGTGTTGGGGACTTTTTGTTTCTTCCCTCGGTTCTACTGTCCCCATGTCACGGCTGTGGGCTACACATCGCCTTCTCCGAGGTTGCCATCGGCAGTCTACTCTCCCGGGCCTTGCCCTCCCGGATAGCCTTTGCACGGACCTGTTGATTCTCGTGGAACATCTTGTGACCCATTTTGCAACAGCATGAGCATCAACCTCCTATCCGCCTGCTTTCCTTCACCAGAAACAGTGAGCCGAAGCTTCCTTGTCGGTCAGAATTTTACAATGAACCTTTTACTGAATGGGACTTCTATTCTGCACTTTCATCTTCTCATTATACGGCCCCTGGCCCAGGCTCCATTCATATAACCTATTGCTTCAGCGTTTCAGTGTTCCACAATGACAACATCTTCTCCAGGTGTTTAACCGTATTTGACTCCAGGGTGACTTCCATTCTCAATGGAGGGATAGCATCGTGGTTCCCGTCCTTAAGCCTGGTAAGAACCCCCTGTTTGTCGGAAGCTGTCAGCCAATTAGTCTGACAAACGTTCTTCGCATGTTACTTGAACGGATGGTCGCCTGTCGGCTCAACTGGGTCCTCGAATTTCGGGATCTGTTGTCCCCTTACCAGTGTGGCTTCCGAGAGGGATGGTCTCTGATCTGTTACTTCGCTTGGAATCCGCAGTTCGGCAGGCTTTTTCCCAGCGCCGCCTTTTGGCTACAATATTTTTCGACCTTCGCAAGGCTTATGACATGGCTTGGCGTGAGTGGGGTCTTTGGGGCCCACTCCCGATTTTTAACCGCCATTTCCTGTTCCATCGGTCGTTCAGGGTTTGGGTTGGTACTGTTTTTGGTTCTCCACGGAGCCAGGAGAATGGCATCCCACAGGGTTCTGTACTGAGTGTACTTTTCTTCCTCATTGCTATAGATGGACTAGTGGCCTCCATCGGTCCTTTGGTCGCCCCTGCCATGTATGTGGATGACTTCTGTACTTGGGTTAGTTCCTCTTCGATGGGCTCTGCAGAGCAGCAGCTCCAGGGTGCTATACGACGTGCCCCTGCACGGAGGCTCTCAAATGGGTTTCAGTTCTATCCTTTAAAATCGCGGGTGATCAACTTCTGTCGCCGTACTACGCTCCACATCGATCCGGAGCTCTACTTCGATGCACAATGATTATCTGTGGTCCCATAGTTTCTTTTCCTGGGTCTTCTTTTTGACAACAAGCTCACTTGGCTGCCTCATATCAGACTTCTGAGGATAAGATGTTTCCGTAAACTCAATGTCGTTCGCTTCCTTGCCCACACCTCTTGTGGTGCAGATCGTTCCACTCTTGTCCGCCCTTATTGGGCTTTAGTGCTGTCTCGCTTGGACTATGGTTGTCAAGTTTATGATTCGGCTGTTCCTTCCACACTGCGCCTCTTGGATCCAGTCCACCATTGTGGTATCTGTTTGGCCACCGGTGCCTTCCCTACTAGCTCTTGGTCGAAGCTGGGATCCACCCCTTTCTGTTTGGCGGTCCCAACTTCTGGTTTCTTTTGCAATTGCTGTCCGTTCCTGTCCCACTCATCTATTCTATTCTATCCTGTTCTTAGACCAAGGACGTCGCCCACCTGATTCCCGCCAGAGGGCTGGTTTACCGGTTGGGCTCTGCCTTACGTCTCTTCACCGTGGTTTTCAGCTTCCTTCTTTGTCCTGTCTCCCAAGTTCCCTCCCCAACATCCCCCCTTATTTCCTCGGCCACGGATTCGGATGGATCTCCGCCGAGGTCCGAAAGATTCCGTTCCCCCGATGGTGTTCCGTTGTTTCTTCTGCCGAATTTTATGGGAGTTTCGGGATGCTGTTGTTTTTTACACCGATGGCTCTAAATCTGCTGATCGTGCGGGATATGCTTTCACGTCCTCTGTTGGTATGGAAAATCATCATCTGCCAACTACATGTGGGGTGTTTACTGCGGAACTGATCGCAATTTCCCAGGCCCTTACAATAGTAAACAGTCCCAACTCCACCGCGTTTTGTTATGTACGGCCTCAATGAGTGGCCTTCTGGCTATTGACCAGTGTTTTTCCCGCCATCTCTTGGTCTCGGCCATCCACGAAAGTCTCGCTGATTTTCCCCTTGCTGCTTGTTCCGTTGGCTTCCTTTGGGTCCCTGGCCATGTGGGTATCCCAGGTAATGAGCTTGCTGATCGTTTGGCTGGGGGAGCAGTCACTTACCCCCCTCCCCTCCCTTTTTCCCATACCAGGCTGACCCATGGTTTTCTATTGCGTAATGAGCCACCCCCACTTTGTGGTTGTGGAGCCTTCCAGACAGTAGCCTACATTTTGGTGGAATGCCCCCCTTCTTTTGGCCCTGAATACTAAGTACAGACTTCCCTGCACTTTACCTTTAATACTGGCAGACGATTCTGGGATGTTTGGACTTGTTCTCAGTTTCCTCCTTGAAAGGGGATTTTATGTTCAGTTCTAAGGTTTTTAATGTCCCTCTGCAGTAGGGGCAGGACGGTGAGGGTTGGGGTGTCTCCCGCTGCAAGCTGTGTTTGGAGATTCCTGACTCCACACTCTGGCCAAGACCCTCTTTTCTCTCCCTTTTACTCTGTTTTTACGGCTTTTTAGATTTGGTTAGTCTCCTTTTACAATACGCACTTATACATTATAGCGGTTGAACGCTTTTGAATAGCAGGTGGTTTTGCCTGTACTGCATAGAGGTGGGATATTTCCTGCCTCTAGCATAGCCTTGGGGTTGCCCACTTGCTGACTCCCCTTCTTTTGTTTTCACCAATGACAACACGACTGCGCTTTTACGTTTTTTAGCCTTTTCTCTTTTATCGTTATGACTCTTCTGAGATGCTAATCCGTCCGAATGGACCAACGTTCAAACAAGGGATTGGTCCCTTCAACCACAATCAACCAACAAACTAGACATGGCGGAGGGAAACTGGCGACAGATAAACTTCGTGGCAAATTAAAACTGTGTGCCGGACCGAGACTCGGACTCTCATTCTGCCGACGGATAGTCAAACAGCAGCCACGCTTTCCTGTGACGTCACAGGATTAATATTAATGTTAACAGTAACCCGAGACTTCTCATAGATGATGCAGTTATCTACAACGGAATATAGTCTGAACGAAACTGTACAAATATTCAGACAGACACTGATAACATTTCAAAGGGTTCAATGACTGCCAGCTTGCTTTAAATATTCAAAAACATTAGATTCTGCACTTCATAAAACAGAACAACATACTATCGTATGAATATAATGTTAATGAGTCAAAGCTGGAAAGTTCGCCAAGGGTCGACGCAAGATGATACCACAATCATAGCACATGCAGGTGATCCATCTACATCTACATGGATACTCTGCAGCAAAGCAAGTGATATCATCTACATCTACATGGATAATCTGCAAATCACATTTAAGTGTCTGGCAGAGGGTTCATCGAACCACCTGTACAAGTCTCCAATATTCCAGTCTCGTATAGCGCGCAGAAAGAACGAACACCTGTATCTTTCCGTATGAGCTCTGATATCCCTTATTTTATCGTGGTGATTTTTCTCCTTATGTAGGTCGGTGTCAACAAAATATTTTCGCATTCGGAGGAGAAAGTTGGTGATTGGAATTTCGTGAGAAGATTCCGTGGCAAAGAAAAACGCATTTCTTTTAATTTTTTCCAACCCAAATCCTGTACCATTTCTGTGACACTCTCTCCCATATTTCGCGATAATACAAAACGTGCTGCCTTTCTTTGAACGTTTTCGATGTACTCCGTCAGTCCTACCTGGTAAGGATCCCACACGGCGCAGCAGTATACTAATACATTGTGGACAAGTGTAGTGTAGGCAGTCTCCTCAGTAGATCTGTTACATTTTCTAAGTGTCCTGCCAATAAAACGCAGTCTTTGGTTAGCCTTCCCCACAACATTTTCTGTGTGTTCCTTCCAATTTAAGTTGTTCGTAATTGTAATACCTAGGTATGTAGTTGAATTTAGGCTTTTAGATTAGACTGATTTATCGTGTAACCGAAGTTTAACGAATTCCTTTTAGCACTCATCTGGATGACCTCACACTTTTCGTTATTTAGGGTCAGCTGCCACTTCTCGCACCATTCAGATATCTTTTCTAAATAGTTTCGCAGTTTGTTTTGATCTTCTGATGACTTTATTAGTCGATAAATCACAGCATCATCTGCAAACAACTGAAGACAGCTGCTAAGATTGTCTCCAAAATCGTTTATATAGATAAGGAACAGCAAAGGGCCTATAACAGTACCTTGGGGAACGCCAGAAATCACTTCTGTTTTACTCGATGACTTTCCGTCAATTACTACGAACTGTGACCCCCTATGACAGTATATCACAAATCCAGTCACATAACTGAGACGATATTCCGTAAGCACGCAATTTCACTACGAGCCGCTTGTGTGGCACAGTGACGAAAGCCTTCCGGAAATCCAGAAATACGGAATAGATCTGAAATCCGAGGTCAATTGCACTCAACACTTCATGTGAATAAAGAGCTAGTTATGTTTCACAGGAACGATGTTTTCTAAGCCCATGTTGACTGTCAATAGACAGTTTTCTTCGAGGTAATTCATAATGTTTGAACACCATATATATGTTCCAAAATCCTGCTGCATATCGACGTTAACGATATGGTCCTGTCATTTAGTGGATTACTCCTACTACCTTTCTTGAATACTGGTGTGACCATGATTTGGGAAGAAAATGAGCAGAAATTGGCAGAATAACTAAACATATGGCAAAGACTAAGTAAAGACATAGGAATGGAAATAAGCTTAACAGAAAGCGAAGTAATGAAAATCTGCGAGAAAAATGAAAAAAAGACCACGAAAGAGGCAACTTCCAATGGAAAAATTAGTGAAGAAGATCAAGAATGAAATTTCGGACAGAATATAAAATTACTGTAAATGTTATTATTGTGTATTGGACGCAGTAAGAAATTGGCAAATAACTGCGAAAGCAAAGAGGATAATGTAGAAATCATATTGTCTTTTAATTACGACCTGTGTTGTGGTCTTCACTCCAAAGACTGGTTCGATGCAGCTCGCCATGCTACTCTATCCTGCGAAAGTCTCATCATCTCCGTGTAACTATTGCAACCCACATCCTTCTGAATCTGCTTAATGTATTCATCTCTTGGTCTCCCTCTACGATTTTTACCCTCCACGCTGCCCTCCAATACTGAACTGGTGACACCTTGATGCCTCGGAATGTGTCCAACGAACCTATCCACTCTTTAGTGAGACTGTGCCACAGATTCCCTGTCTTCCCAAGGCTATTCAGTATCTCCTCATTACTTACTTGGTCTACGCATCTAATCTTCAGCGTTCTTCTGTAGCACCACATTTCGAAAGCTTCGGTTCTCTTCTTGCCTAAACTGTTTATTGTCCATGTTTTACCTCCATACATGGCTACACTCCATACAAATACTTTCCTGAAAGACTTCCTGACACTTAAATCTATACTCGATGTTACCAAATTTCACTTCTTCAGAAACGCTTTTCTTACTATTCCAGTCTACTTGGACCACCATCAGTTATTATGCTTCCCAAATAGCAAAACTCATCTACTAGCTTAAGTGTCTTATTTCCTAATCTGATTCCCTCATCATCATCTGATTTAGTTCGACCATATTCCATATCCTCGTTTTGATTTTGTTGTTGCTCATCTTGCATCCTCTTTTCAGGACACTGTCCATTCCGTTCAACTGCTCTTCCAAGTCCTTTGCTGTCTTTGACAGGATTCGATGTCATTGGAAAACCTCAAAGTTTTTATTTCTTCTCCCTGGACTTTAATTCCTACTTCAAATTTTTCTTTAGTTTCCTTTACTGCTTCTTCAGTATACAGATTGAATAACACCGGCTGTAGGCTACAACCCCGTTTCACTCCTTTCAAAGCCACTGCTTCCCTTTCATGCCCTTGGATTCTTATAACTGCACTCTGGCTTCTGCACAAATTGTAAATAGCCTTTCGCTCTATGTATTTTACCCCTGCCACCTTTAGAATTTAAAAGAGAATATTCCAGTCCACATTGTCAAAAACTTGCCCTAAGTCTACAAATGCCATAAACGTAGGTTTGCATTTCCTTAACCTATCTTCTACGACATGTCGTAGGTTCAGTATTACCTTGGGTGTTCCAGCATTCTCCGGAATCCAAACTGATCTTCCCCTAGGTCGGCTTCTACCACTTCTTCCATTCGTCTGTAAAGAATTCGCGTTAGTATTTTGCAGCCGCGACTTATTAAACTGACAGTTCGGTAATTTTCACATCTGTCAACACGTGCTTTCTTTGGGATTGAAATTATTATATTGTTCTTGAAGCCTGAGGGTATTTCGCCTGTCTCATACATCTTGCTCACCAGATGGTAGAGTTCTGTCAGGACTGGCTCTCCCAAGGCTGTCAGTAGCTCTAACCGAATGTTGTGTACTCCTGGGGCATTGTTTTGACTTAAATATTTCAACACTTTGTAAAATTCTTCACGCAGTACCGTATCTCCCATCTCATCTTCATCTACGTCATCTTCCATTTCCATAATATTACCCACAAGTACAGTGCCCTTGTATTGGCTCTCTGTACATTCTTTCAGCTTTCGCTCCTTTGCTTAGGACTGGTTTTCCATCTGAGCTCTTGATATTCATACAGCCGGTTCCGTTTTCTCCGAAGGTGTCTTTAATTTTCCTGTTGGCGGCATCTATTTTACCCTTACATTTGTCCTCTAGTTATTCCTGCTTTTGCACTTCCTGTCAATCTCATTTTTTAAAAGTTTGTATTCAATTTCGTCTCCTTCATTGACTGCATTTTTATATTTTCCCCTTCCATGAATTAAATTCAATATCTCTTGTGTTACCCGTAGATTTCTACTAGCCCTCGTCTTTTTACCTACTTGATCCTCTGCTGCCTTCACTATTTCGTCTCTCATCTACCGATTCTTGTTCTACTGTGTTTCTTTCTCCTGTTCGTGCTTCTCTAAAGCTCCCTCTGAAACACTCTACAACGTCTGGTTCTTTCATTGTATTCGGGCCCCATCTACTGAAATTCCTACCTTTTTGCAGTTTCTTCAGTTTTAATCTGCAGTTCACAACCAATAAAGTGTGGTCAGAGTCCACAGATGTTCTAGATTTGTATTCTAGAATAGTTATTGCGTCTGCTGTGATGGCGTGAACGTGTTATTACGGTAAGTGGGTTCGACCTGGGTCGTCCTAAGATGTATACTTGTAATTCCGTCCTGATTTTGCTTGTAATGCGGTACGGATGAACTTTTAATGAGAGAGCGACAGTACTAGTTTGAAGTTGTTTGCCGACTGCGGAGAACGGGACGTTTTCTCGGCCCGGGCAGCTTTAAACGGCAGGGGGGTCGGCCTTGTGGGTTACGTAAGGCCATCGACCGGCAGGAAGCCGCGGCGTGTGGCGTGGCGTGGCGGGCTGCCGCAGCCGGGCATCGATCCGGGACTACTCCAGTCCAGGCCGGTCTAGCCGCGCCTCAGACGGCGTCTTGACTCTGCGAGGGGCGAGCAGGCACTGGGGGGCTGGGGGGCTGCACCACCAGGGAGCACGCCAAAGGGGAGGCTGCGAGCGCAGCACAAGGGATGTGTCCCGCACCGACATGTACACTCTGAAACATACAAAAAAACGGAGGAATTATCCGGATGGTGCGGAGATCACTATATGTGATGTACATCTACAAACAAACGACTACAATTTCAGAAAAATTGGAGGATTTATTCGACAGAAAGAGCTTGACGAACTGAGCAAGTTAGTGACGCGTATGTCCGCCTCTGGCCATTCTTCGGCTTGCTATTCAGTGATGGAGTTTTTGGGTGTCCTGCTCAGGGATATCGTGACGGATAATGTCCACCTGGCGCGTTAGACCGTCAAAGTAGCGAGCTGGTTGGAGGGGCCTGCCCACAATGCTAAAAGCATTCTCAGGTGGGGAGAGCCCCCTTGACCTTTCTGGCCACGGCACGGTTTTGCAAGCACGAAGCAGCAAACTCTCGCCGCAGGCCGGCGGGCGTTATGTTGCTGAAATGTGAGCCCAGGATGGGTGGTCGCGAGGCGCGGGGACGGAACGCTGTCGTGTGTGGGTGCCGCAGGTGGCGACCAGACGGGTCTCGCTACGACATGCTGTGGCACTCCGGACCGGCTCTCAACGTGGCGGCCAGCAGCGACGTTGGTCTCCCACGGCTGCCTGTGGCGCCCCCCCCCCCCCCCCCCCTACACGTCTTTCCTGATCGTCGGGGCTCAGTTCGAAGCGGGGCTCATCACCGAAGACAGTTCTACTCCAGTCAGTGAGATTTCAGGCCGATGTTATTCAGTCTGTTCATTGAGCATGCAGTAAAGGGAAGAAAAGAAAGAAAATGAAGTGGGAATTAAAGTCTAGGGAGGAGAAATAATTACTTTGAGGTTTGCCGATGACAATGTAATTCTGTTCGAGACAGCAAAGGGCTTGGAAGAGCAGCTGAACGCAATGGACAGGAGGATATGAGATAAATATCAACAAGGATAATGGAGCATAGTGGAATTAAATCAGGTGAGGCTGAAAGAATTAGGCCACGAAACGAGTCAAAGTAGTACATGAGTTTTGCTATTTGTGAAGCAAAGTGACTCATGATGGCCGAAGTAGACAGCATATAAAACGTAGGCTGGCAATGGCGAGAAAAGCGATTCTGAAAAAGAGAAATTTGTGAACATAGAGTACAGGTTTAAGGGCCGGGAAGTCTTTTCCGAAAGTATTTGAATGGAGTGTACCGATGTATGGAAGTGAAACATCGACGATAAACAATTTAGACAAGAAGAGAATCGAAGCTTTTGAAATGTGGTACTGCAAAAGAGTGCGCAAGATTAGATGGGTAGATCAGGTAAGTAATGAGGAGGTACTGAATAGATTTGGGGAGAAGAGGAATTCGTGACACATCCTGACTAGGAGAAGGGATCGGTTGGCAGGACACGTTCTGAGGCATTAAGGGATCATCAATTTAGCACTGGGAGGAAGGGTTGGGGGCAAAAACCGTAGAGGGAGACCGAGGGATGGATACAGTAGTCAGATTCTGAAGGCTGTAGGTTCAGGTAGTTACTCGAAGATGAAGAAGCTTGCACAGGACAGAGTAGTACGAAGAGCTGCGTCGAACGAGTCTTCGGACTGAAGACCGCAACAACAAACCTCGCTGAGACAGTCTGTGACGGCACAGGCATTGCGGGCTGGCGTCACGTCCCGCTGGACCCACACACGTCCGAACAGTGCAATAAACCAGTCACGTAACGTGGCGAGGCACGCCTTCTGGTTCACAGCACTGTCAAAGAAATGTGGACCCACCGAGTGGGTTGCAGACACTGCAGCCCGGATCGTGACGTGTGTCGGGATGTGTTGGAGTAGTTCTTAAAAATGTGAGATTTCTTTACTGCAGAACACGTTTTCCTCGTTGCGCTGCGGCATGTTGTACAGTCGGAGGAGGAAAGGACACTTTTCCCCCCTTGGAAGAAGCGCTGTAAATACATCGAGCATTCGCCCAGAAGCCTGAGGACATTTCTTTACCCCATTATCACTCACTCCGTGTACAAACGAAAATTTCTATGCATTTAACTTCAAACCTACCTCGATATGTTTTTATAATGTACAATATGGAGCTCCCGATATGCGTGACCGTGGATTGTTTTGGCGAACGTTCGACATACGCTGCAGCCTCCACACTCCCTCCCAGTCTTGTTGGTGGTCGTAGTGAGCGAGGTTTATCATTAATGCAATCAACTGCAAGCGGCTTTCTCTTACACCGTAAAGCTGTTTCTGAGACCTTACAGTGGAATCATTCTGAATACCTCGCACTGACATTTACTTATAGAGCCGATCGTGAACCCACACGCTCATTACGATCCGCTCCTCCGTGGCGCAAGCGCGCTCGCACTTCCACGCAAATCAGCACCGGCAACAATGAGAAACAGCAATCCGTTATCAGCTCTGTGTTAGATAATCGGATTTCATTGTCACTCTATACAAACTCCAGTGTCTCACATAGCTTTCGCTGCTGTGACTGGAGGAAGAAAATTTTTGGTTGCTTTCCGTCATTTCTTCTCCTCAAGTTACTGAATAAGCTAGTCCACACCACCGTATTTTGATGTCGGGCTTTTTTTATTTTATCAAATCTGGTACACAAACGCGAGCGCGTCTCTCTGCTTTGCGTCAGCTCTGCTGGACAGCCAGCAGGCGGAGACAGCTGAATGTGGGGCGGCGGCACAGCCGAGGTCCCGTGTGTGAGCGCTTAAGCGGTAGGAAAGGATACTGCACGAGAAAAGGGAAAACGAAAACCTTACATAAAACACGAAACTAAAGAGAGGGAGGTATTTTGCAGTCAGGGGAGGGGTAATATATTAGGTTGGTGCATAAGTTTGTAGTATTTCTGTTTTGCTATGAGTTTATTTTACGATTTCCATTTTGATCTGTAATTGACTGCTGCTATCTGAGATTTCACATCGTCATTTTGTGATTTGGAAACAGCGAACGGAGCTGTGAGTGTTAGGAAATGGAGTGCCAAGTGGAGGAACTGGAACATTTCACAGTCTCCTGTCTGAATTTCGACAGCGGAGGCAGCGAGCAACATTTGAGCCGTGTGTGGGGACAGTGCCACTGGACACAGCACAGCAAGGGAACGATCTTCTCGTCTTGTGAAGCATTGTTTCCCTGTTAGTGGCTCTTCACGTTCAAGAAGAACCTCGGGGTTGGATGACGGTCGTTTGAACGCATTAACCCACAATGATCCACGGTAGTCTACTCATGTACTGCCAAATGTGATGAACTGTGCACATTCGCATGCAGTGATGAATGTTCAAAAATCGCCTGTATAGGTACCGCATGTTCTAGGCCAAAATCGCAAAAGTGAGTGAGTGAGTGGGTACATGTACATGTATGCTTGTTCTTCATCAATCGGCTCGTGAACATCGATCATTCCTATCCTGTAACGTTACTGGTGACAGGAAATGGTGTGTCTATGCCATCATAAGGAAGAGAAAGGAATTAAAATTAAAAAGAAGGTTAGCGTTGACTGTAATATTGATAATAACTTGGTTACTGATAATAACTTGATACCAGGATCTATGAGTTTAATTTGTACACCACAGCACTGAAGGTGATCACTATGTGATTGAAAATCGATTTTGCTATCAATAAACAGTCAATATTACGGTCAACGCTGACCTTCCTTTTCCTTTTAATTTAACATATATGGTCGTTGTGCACACGGCACTTAGTGGAGTCGCCAATCGAGAGAAAGGAACGGTTGAGCCCAAACAAAGCAGCTAATCCGCGAACAAAGACCTGCGGGCATCGAGAAAAGACAGTGTTGTACATCTGGTGGAACACCGGCCGTGTGGTGTGGTTCCTCGCGGTGTGACCGTCACTGCTGACATTTACTGTCGACAACCGCAGTCCAAGAATAGCGACCAGGACGACTGTGTGGAGCGGCGCTGCTGCACGATGACGCACGCGCGCACTGCGCTACACTCACAGAGAACAAACACTGTACATCGAAATAACCAGCACCCCGCTGCATAAAGGAAATTTACCTTCTTAACCGGTTTCGGGCACTTAGTGGCCTTCTCGAGAGGGTTATACCTGTCACATTATTTGCGAGTGTCAGCAATAAGATGCATACAGCAAAGTACCGAGGTCCCGTGGTCCACAGTGCCTGTACAAAAATGGTATACGGTTGTTGACACTCGCAAATAATGCAGATTTTGGTATAACCTTCCGAAGAAGGGCACAAAGGGCCCGAAACAGGGCACTAAATTAAATTTCTTTTGTGCTATTGATTGCTGATTATGTCGTTATATACTGCAGTTGCTGAGAATGGATCGAGTACTAAAAAATGCTACACAGGAGGTGGGCTGGGAAGTCACTCCTCACCCACCTAATTCACCTGATCTTGCGCCCTCGTATTTTAACCTCATTCGCTCTCTACGGAACGACTTTCAAGGAACTTCGTATCCGGATAAAAATCAACTCCCAACCCGGCTCGACGAGTTCTTCGCCTCAGAACCACGCGATCTGTACAGTCGAGGAGTCGAAAAGTAAACCCAGCGCTGGCACACTTTTGTAAATAGCGAAGGAGAATACATTATAGATGACAAAAGTCTCTTTTCTGTTTACAGCTACGCTACGAACTCGCGCACCAACCTAACATTAGAAGTGGCAGGCGGTACAAGAGAGGCGTCGTGCATCACGGAGAGATTTGTTGCGGAGACTGCGATAGACTGCATTCCGGCAGGAGTCAGCCGACCAACACGTTACTTCGTGCCGGAAACGTCTCGCGAAATCACCACGACGAGAAGACAGCAGGTGTTGTACCGATTTTTGCGGACAGTCGATCTTGCCACGCGCCATTCGCAAATGAAACAAGGGGGAGGGGGGGGGGACACGTAGATATCGGTAGCAGAAATGCCCTCCGCCACACACCGCAATTACGCCTGCGTAGTGAAGATCTAAATGTAGGTATAGGTATAGAAAAACATGTCATTAAACAAAGCAAAGAGCACTTGCTAGAAAATAAAACGTACACGAAACAAAAGTTTTAATAGACAATTTGCGCCGAAGATATTTAAAACCACTGTGCACACGAGCAAAATTCCAGGATCTTAGGCGAAAGTATTTCGTACGCAATTTGCTTTGTAGACTGACTGCACTTCCCCAGTTTTCTGCCAATAAACCCAAGTGCGTCACCTGAACCTTTGTGATCGTTCCGCTTCGTGTCCCTGCCAGGTGTAACGCCCAGGTGCTCGTACGAGTTTACAAGAAAATGGTTCAAATGGCCCTGAGCACTATGGGACTTAACATCTCAGGCCATCAGTCCCCTAGAACTTAAAACTAACTAAGCAAAGAACATCACATACATCCATGCCCGAGACAGGATTCGAACCTGCGACCGTAGCGGTCGCGCGGTTCCAGACTGAAGCGCCTAGAACCGCTTGGCCACACCGGCCGGCTAGGAGTTTACAGACTGCAGCTGTAGCTTATTGATATCGCAGTCATGGAATACTAAATTTCCTTTTCAAAAGTCCACGGTTTTGCATTCCTGCTCATTTAAACAAGTTTACGATCTTTGCTTCACTCTGAAATGTTATCGAGATATGACCGGGAATTTGTGCTGATTTTGTAAGCCGGGATTTTGTTATAGGTATCTCCATCATCAGCAGAAAGTCTGCTAGTATTGATATTGTGTGGCAGTTTACGGAGGAGGAGCGCGCACCACGCCGGAAGTCGGTCGTGCTGCGCCCTCCCTGCCAATTCAAAACAGTGGCAAAGTTCGTCCCATGTGCCGTACGACTGTAATTTCAATAATTAGTGGTGCGTGTAGCTGACTGCCCTGGCGTGTGACTTTTCAGGATGTGATGTGAGAAGAGCTGGCGTTGGGCTTCGCGTCACCGGTACGGCGGTAATCGATCGTGGTTGGCACGGAGATGTTACATACACAGCTGTTCAGTGGTGTCCGTCTATAATGTATACACCGGGCGTCTTTACTGAACTCCGCTCTTCGGGCACAGGACGGCCTCCTCACTGCCGAGCGGCACAGACTCCGAAAGCGTCCACCATAGGAAACCCAACTCGCGCTTTTCTCACGTGACATCCTCTGTCACCAATAGAGGCAGTGACGAAGGTGCAGTATTTCTACGCTAATTATCAAAAGTACGAGTGTATGGGGTATCGAGCGAAATATTTGACTGGACTGAGAATTCCTTGTCACGCGACGAGTTACCTCGCTGCACTGTCCCAATTGTTCGTCGTAGATCCCGCATTCATTCCTGCGGTTTTTAACGTAGCGTTGCTTGTCTGTAAGCACTGACAACTGTACGCAAACGCCGCTGCTGTCGGTCGTTAAGTGAAGGCCGTCGGCCACTGCGCTGTCCGTGGTGGGAGGCGATGCGCGAGATACGGCACTACCGGCGCGCTTTTGGCGCTGTGGATCTCGGAATACCGAATTCCCTAACAATTTGCGAAATGCAATACCCTATGCGCATAGCTCCAAGTATGATTCAGCGTTCAAACTGTGTTAACTCGCGTCGTACGGACATACGTCGGACACCTTTTGACACGAATCACCTGTGCAAGCCTCTACATCTCGGAGTAGCTACCGCAACCTGCATCCCTCTGAATGTGCTTACTGTATTCATCTCTTTGTCTCGCTCTAGGGTTTTGACCCCCACCCCTCTTCCTTCCTACTTCCCTCCAGTACTAGATTGGTGATCCCTTGTTGCCTCAGAACGTGTCCTACCAATCGACCCTTTCTTCTATTCAGTACCTCCTTATGTTACATCATCTACCCGTCTACTCAAGAGGATTGTTCTGTAATACCACATTTCAGAGACTTCCATTCTATTCTTGTCTAAATTGTTTATCATCCGTATTTCACTCCATACAAACACTTTCAGAAAGAAATTCCTGACACTTAAATCTATATTTGATGTTAAGAAATTTCTCTTTTTGCAGAAATGCTTCTCTCGTCATTGCCAGTCTACATTTTATATCCTACCTACTTCGGCCATCATTTATTTTGCTTCCCAATAGCAAATCTGACGTACTACTTTGTTTCGTTTCCTAATCCAATACCCTCAGCATCACCTGATTTAATTCGACTATATTCAATTACCCGCGTTTTGCTTTTGTTGATGTTTATCTTATATCCTTCTTTCAAGACACTGTCCATTCCCTTCAGGTGCTCTTCCAAGTCCTTTGCTGTCTCGACAGAATTAAAATGTCATCGGCAAACCTCATAGTTTTTATTTCTTCTCCCCGGACTTTAATAGCTACTCTGTATTTTTCTTTTGTTTCCTTTACTGCGTCCTCAATATACAGACTGAATAACATCGGGGATAGGCTGCAACCCTGTCTCACTCCATTCTCAACCACTGCTTCCATTTCGTGCCCCTGGACTGTTATAAAATTTGTAAATTTGTGGTAAGACGTTATCGGACGAAACTGTTTAGGCTATCGGTCTCTAAGCTTTCACACTACTTAATCTAATTTAAACTTATGTACGTTAAGGACAACAGACACCCATGCCCGAGGGAGGCGTCGAACCTACGACGGCGGGAGCCGCACGGACCGTGACAAACGCCCGACACCGCGCCACCGACTCTCACAACTGCCACCTCGTTTCTGTACAAATTGTAAATAGCCTTCCGCTCCTTGTATTTTACCCCTGTCACCTTTATAATTTGAGAAAGACCATTCCAGTCACCATTGTTAAAAGCTTTCTCTAAGTCTACACTTGTTATACATCATTCCTTGTACATCATAAATGATGTTTATGTTACTCAGGTTAATTAATCAGTTGTATGGAATTTCATTGATGTCTTATCTGGATTTAAGTGGTAGTGTGGGTGGTAATGTCCTAAGTATTCTGGTAATCTCCGTGTAGTTGTCACGGCAGTCATTAAGTGACACTTCCATCTGCTGCCCGACGTCCCACTCCTATGTTCGCCATAGGCTGAAACTCCAAAAGAAATTTCAGCCCTCGCAGTAGGACGTGCGAAAGTTGTCCGTCCAAAGTCACCACTCGAGATTGGAGTCCGGTAGTATTATCAGTCCAAGGAAATCCTGGAAAAGGAAGAAGACACTTGTCTGGTGATCAAAATTTCCCCCAGCAAAGTTGTCATCCTGCTCAGGATCGTGGGTTTTCGACCACGGTGCAGCCCGTCCGATGGACAAGACGGCGGGATTGGTATGCACATCACCACTTCAACAAAAATATTGTAATCACGTTGTAGCCGCGCGGTCTGAGGCGTCCTGCCAGGGTTTGCGCGGCTCCTGCCGTCGGTTCGAGTCCTCCCTCGGGCGTGGGTGTGCGTGTCGGCTGTCCTGAGCGTCAGTTGATGGCTCCGAGCACTACGGGACTCAACATCTGAGGTCATCGGTCCCCTAGAATTTAGAACTACTTAAACCTAACTAACCTGAGGACATCACACACATCCATGCCCGGGGCAGGATGCGAACCTACGACCGTAGCTGCAGCGCGGTTCCAGACCGAAGCGCCTAGAACTGCTCGGCCACAACGGCCGGCTAGCGTAAATTAGTTTAAGTAGTCTGTAAGCTTATGGACCGATGACCTCAGCAGTTGGGTCCCATAAGATCTTACCACAAATATGTATAAAATGTATTTATTTTTCCATACTCTTTTTAAACAGCAATAATTAGGGTTCGCGTTTAACTCACGTCGACTTACTCCTCCATTAAGTTTTACAATTTGAAAAACTCACAAAATGGTCGACTTCCAACAATAGGCTCCATTAGCGTCATTCGGACTTCAGTACACGTCCATCTAGTCCGATAATTAACACCCGAGTGTGTCTATTTCGTTTCCGCCGTGGCCTACTTGCGAAGTCCAGAGAAAAGCAGTGCGTGCCACAGACCGCGTAGCTCGTCCCTCGCAGGCACAAATCACAGACTGCCCCTTTCCTTTTCTATTTTCTAATTACACTGCGTTACGTGACTGTGAGAGAGACGCACCAGTTCTTCTAGACAAAGACTTCACCACCCGGGCTGTCAGGCCGAACAGTCGGAGAACTTCGTTTACGGGTGCGTCTTCGAGCAGCTAGTTTTTTTTAAATGCGCCGTCACAACACACACGTTCGCTGGTGAAATTCGTCATAAATAATCCATCACACTCTGAGGAGAACAGTGATGTCCACACTTACATTAGTAGAGGGAAAAAGAGCTTCGTTATACGTTATCAAAGCTGTCAGCGAGTCAGAAAGGGGTTGAATACGCAGAAAGAAAAATTTTTGATCATTCGCCCAATAACATAAAATGTGTGACAGGTAGATTTTAAATCTAATTTTTAAAATCAGTTTTCCTGGACAATGCCTTCCATTTCGCCGATGAATTGTTGCTTAAAACCAGGCAGCCAAAATAAACTTTGTTCCTAAGTCTCCGTGAGCAAGATTAAAAAGAGGTGTTCATTAATGCTGTACATACACTGCACACTGATTCGTTCCACTTCGTTTAGGTAAAAGATTATCTACGGAACATGTAAGTAAGTAACTATATGTGTGGTTATGGGCACGTCCAAGAACGATAGTAAGTTTCTGTGACGCGCCTTACTTCGCTAGTTGCATACGGGTGACAGATACACAGAGAGTGCTGGGCTGCCGTGACGGCTGGTGCCCGCTGCACGGCGCCCTTCCGAGGCCGGCAGGTGGGAGATGCGGGGCCCGGGGAGGGCAGAAGCGCCCCAGACACGGACGGCGCCGCCGCTGCGGGCCCGGCTGGCTGGCGCAGCAGTGACGTCACCCCGTGTCGAATCGTTACCCGCGTGACGTCACGAGGCCGGCAGCGCCGCAGTGCGGTGACGTCACTGCCGGCGGGCGCAACAGCGGCCAACCCTCACTGTCGCTGTCACTATAGCGCAGTAGCGCGGCGGGTTGTGGGGTATAGCGTAGCGTAGCGTAACGCAGTGTAGTGTGTAGTGTGTAGTCCGGTCACGGCCCACGCAGTGGATAGCTCTGCCCACACGTTAGGCGACTCCTACCTGCGTGACGTGCGTCGCTCGACACTCTTACCATACGGGGAGCAGGGAAGGGGAGGGGTGCGGGACACGAGAGCGAGTAGGAGGGATCTGGGCTGACAAGTTTTTAGCAGTACTAAGAAAACCGTCACACACGTTACTGGGTCTCGGAATTCCTATTCCGCGTGATGGCTATCGGGCTCCAGTTAAAATAGAGGACACGAACGCCAAACGAGCACGTTACGAACTGTCTTGGGGTACACGTAGATGCGAAACTGCATTTCCACCAGCCCAGAAGGCTAACAACAGACAAAGCAGGAAAAGTACTACATAAATTGTTGAGGCTAACTTGAACACGGTACAGACGGACATACCACTGTGCGCAGGTAGCACGTGGACACAGCAGACTGAACCTGGTCACCAGCAAAGCATTCAGCCAGTGTCCTACAGAGGCCGTCTGGCACTGTGTGTGGTGCTCGGAATGCACGCCACAGATATCAAGCTGCAAGGCACTGGTTAGACGTGGGGAGACCAAGTGAGGCAGACACAGCGACTGGTGTACCGGTGCAGGAGGCACGTCGCCTTAACAGTTGGCGTTTGGATGGACGGCAACGTTTGTGGGACGTAGACTGCACGACCTCCTCTCTGCCGTAAGAGAGCGGTTGAAAATGAAACGTACCGATCCCAGGTGCGGTGTGGTGCATTTCTTAACAGGACACAGACGTGATCTGATTCTCAGACACTGACCTACATGCACACGCGGGAGAGAAGGTTCCCTCAACAGTGTCTTCGTCTGCGGGAAAAACGCGAACGATAGACATACACTATACTTAGACTACACTGAAACAGACGTACATACACACACAGGAATAAGAGGCAAAGAACAATGGGCACAGCTAAATGCATTAACAAACAGTATTTTTTTAAAAAAAAACAATACTTCAAGAGTGTTTGTGGACCCGTCATAAGAGACATGACTATATGAAGGGTACAAGTCCATTTTTGTTCATTTTGAGATACAGAGTCCTAAAGTTAAATGAGCGCTGAAAAATCTGCAGTTTCTTTCTCTTTGTTTGGATCATTAATTTCAGAATCAATTTAGGCAGAAAAGTTGAGATAATCGACTTGTACCACTATCGAAATAAGCCTTTCATATGCACTGCAACAACAGTCTCCAGAGGGTGAACAGTGACAGCATAAACAGTGACACTGAGGAGCAACAGGAAGAAGATGGGATGTAGTAGTAAATAAGACACCTTGAACTATGCGCCAGACAAAACATGCTAAAATGCGTTGACAAATTGTACATATCAGTCCAATAATAGTTAATAGCGAATTCTAGAATAAACGTAATGTAAGCTGCTGGCACTATAGCCAAGAAAGCATTGAGTTTAGCAATACCGTTTCTCTACTACCAACTGTGAACTATTTTGTTGTGACTGGCAGTGAACAGCCCTAAGAAACAGTTTCGAGGTATTCACCGTTAGTCAGAATTTGTGATGGCAGTGCCGGCCGCGGTGGCCGTGCGGTTCTGGCGCTGCAGTCCGGAACCGTGTGTCATGTCCTTAGGTTAGTTAGCTTTAAGTAGTTCTAAGTTCTAGGGGACTTATGACCTAAGATGTTGAGTCCCATAGTGCTCAGAGCCATTTGAACCATTTGTGATGGCAGTAACAAATCAATCGTCTATAGTATCATATTTTTACACTCTTCTTAAAACAACAAAATATTTATATATCAACCTCAAAATATTGTTATTTTTTAAAAAGCAGGCTGTTCTATGTCAAATAATGTACCTAAAGTAAAAAAAAAAAAAAACACATACGAAGAAGATCATAAGCGAGAACTGAATATCTGCATGTTTTAAAATATCAGGTAATAGGTCTTTAAATTTGTAGTAAATAAGTTAAGTAGCGGACCGCGGTTAGAATTTGAGCGCTCGTGTCGTCGCCACTGCTTCCTACAGCCGGTCAGGGGGTGGTCTCTGCTGCTACCAACATTTTAGCTTTACGGAATTCCATTTCGGCCTTGATCCGTCAAAACCGTCGTTGATAAATTAAAAAAAATATGTCGCACAATCAAAATCACACGTCTGCAACAACGGGAAACAAGGCTAAAGTATCAAAAAATCTGTGAAAATATTCTTGTAAAGCTGCCAACGACTTGTTACGATTATGTAAGACTGAACAAAAAAAAAAAAAAAAGGAATCCCACTAAATATACCGCAAAAAGTACTGCAGCATGTTAAGCAAAAGTATAGAAAGCAAACACTGTCTTACATAAAGCGGAATATGAGCATGCTAAAAGTTGGTAAACAGTCGTCTTCTGTGAAACTGCCTGTCAGATTAGAATTGTATGTGGGCCGGAACTCGAGCCTGGGACTTCAGCGCCTAGAGGCAAGTGCTCCACCAGCTGAGCTACCCATCCTGACAGTACCTCGTCTCCTGCCTACCAAACTCCCCACTACATGGCGGTACTGATTGACACTCCAGGAAGCTAGGATACTGCGGAGGGAGACGGCTTGGCCACAGCCTGGGCGATGTTTTCCGGAACGACTTTCCACTTGCTGCCGGTGTCGCCTGCAGCCTTTGCAGCTGAAGTGCGTCAGCCTCCCCAAGGAATGCAGGAGAACTCGAGTGGCACCGGCGGGACTAGCGGCTAGCTCAGCTGGCAAGCACATGCCTGCTACAGGCGGAAGTCCCAGCCCCGAGTCCCGCAACGGCACACACTTTTAAGCTGCTGCCAGGCTGCTTCAGATCCGTGCACACTCTGCCGCAGAGAGAAAACTCGTTCTCGAATAATCTTGTTTAATTGAACGACGAGACGATAACCATAGTGCGTCCATGTAATACAGCGACCAAAATGCCAGAAAACGACACATGTCTCTAAGAATCCTCATATGTTCTAAAAATGTGTAAAAGAGTTGCTACGTGTGATTATCTGAAAACGAACGAAACTCATCTAGCTTGAAGGGGAAACCAGATGGTACTATGGTTGGCCCGCTAGATGGCTCTGCCATAGGTCAAACGGATATCAACTGCGTTTTTTAAAACAGGAACTCCCATTTTCTATTACATATTCGTGTAGTACGTAAAGAAATATGAATGCTTTAGTTGGACCACTTTTTTCGCTTTGTGATAGATGGCGCTGTAATAGTCACAAACGTATAAGTACGTGGTATCACGTAACATTCTGCCGATGCGGACGGTATTTGGTTCGTGATACATTACCCGTGTTAAAAATGGACCGTTTACCAATTGCGGAAAAGGTCAATATCGTCTTGATGTATGCCTATTGTGATCAAAATGCCCAACGCGCGTGTGCTATGTATGCTGCTCGGTATCCTGGACGACATCATCCAAGTGTCCGGACCGTTCGCCGGACACTTACGTTATTTAAGGAAACAGGAACTGTTCAGCCACATGTGAAACGTCAACCACGACCTGCAACAAATGATGATGCCCAAGTACGTGTTTTAGCTGCTGTCGCGGCTAATCCGCACACCAGTAGCGGACAAATCGGGCTAGAATCTGGAATCTCAAAAACGTCGGTGTTGAGAATGCTACATGAACATCGATTGCACCGGTACCATATTTCTATGCACCAGGAATTGCACGGCGACGACTTTGAACGTCGTGTACAGTTCTGCCACTGGGCACAAGAGAAATTACAGGGACGATGACAGATTTTTTGCACGCGTTCTATTTACTGACGAAGCGTCATTCACCAACAGCGGTAACGTAAACCGGCATAATATGCACTATTGGGCAACGGAAAATCCACTATGGCTGCGACAAGTGGAACCTCAGCGACCTTGGCGGGTTAATGTATGGTGCGGCATTATGGGAGGAAGGATAATTGGCCCCCATTTTATCGATGGCAATATAAATGGTGCATTGTATACTGTGTCCTACGTAATGTTCTACCGATGTTACTACAAGATGTTTCACTGCACGACAGAATGGCGATGTACTTCCAACATGATGGATGTCCGGTAAATAGCTCGCGTGCGGTTGAAGCGGTATTGAATAGTATATTTCATGGCAGGTGGATTGGTCGTCGAAGCACCATTCCGTGGCCCGCACGTTCACCGGATCTGACGTCCCCGGATTTCTTTCTGTGGGGAAAGTTGAAGGATATTTGCTATCGTGATCCACCGACAACGCCTAACAACATGTGTCAGCGGATTGTCAATGCATGTGCGAACATTACGGCAGGCGAACTACTCGCTGATGAGAGGAATGTTGTTATACGTATTGCCAAATGCATTGAGGTTGACGGACATAATTTTGAGCATTTATTGCATTTATGAGGTATTTACAGGTAATCTCGCTGTAACAGCATGCGTTCTCAGAAATGATAAGTTCACAAAGGTACATGTATCACATTGGATCAACCGAAATAAAATGTTCAAACGTACCTACGAGCTGTATTTTAATTAAAAAAACCTTCTTCTTACCAACTGTTTGTCTAAAATTGTGAGCCATATGTTTGTGACTATGACAGCGCCATCTATCACAAAGTGAAAAAAGTGGTCCAACTAAAACATTCATATTCCTTTACGTACTACACGAATATGTAATAAAAAATGGGGGTTCATATTTTAAAAAACGCAGTTGTTATCCATTTGACCTACGGCAGCGCCATCTAGCGGGCCAATCATAGCGCCATCTGGTTTCCCTCTTCAAGCTAGACAAGTTTCGTTCTTTGTAGTCTTTTCGTTTGACGCTTATTTCGTGAGACATTTGGCCCGGCCACTATCAATGGACCACCCCGAAAGTTTAGCCGTACCTTTTTGTAACACCCTATATATATATATATATATGTGGACATGTGTCCGGAAACGCTTACTTTCCATGCTAGAGCTCATTTTATTACTTTTCTTCAAATCACATTAATCATGGAATGGAAACACACAGCAACAGAAGGTACCAGCGTGACTTCAAACACTTTGTTACAGGAAATGTTCCAAATGTCCTCCGTTAGCGAGGATACGTGCATCCACCCTCCGTCGCATGGGATCCCTGATGCGCTGATGCAGCCCTGGAGAATGGCGTATTGTATCACAGCCGTCCACATTACGAGCACGAAGAGTCTCTACATTTGGTACCGGGGTTGCGTACACAAGAGCTTTCAAATGCCCGCATAAATGAAAGTCAAGAGGGTTGAGATCAGGAGAGCGTGGAGGCCACGGAATTGGTCCGCCTCTACCAATCCATCGGTCACCGAATCTGTTGTTGAGAAGCGTACGAAAAGTTCGACTGAAATGTGCAGGAGCTCCACCGCGCACGAACCACATGTTGT
The DNA here is from genome assembly GCF_023864275.1 of Schistocerca cancellata. Classification (NCBI taxonomy): domain Eukaryota; kingdom Metazoa; phylum Arthropoda; class Insecta; order Orthoptera; family Acrididae; genus Schistocerca; species Schistocerca cancellata. Next base: position 166,957,188 of record NC_064637.1, read on the forward strand.
GTCGTACTTGTAAAGGCACATGTTCTAGCAGCACAGGTAGAGTATCCCGTATGAAATCATGGCAGTGAATCGAGGAAGTACAGTACATACTGACGAAACTAAAATGAGCTCTAACATGGAAATTAAGCGTTTCCGGACACATGTCCACATAACATCTTTTCTTTATTTGTGTGTGAGGAATGTTTCCTGAAAGTTTGGCCGTACCTTTTTGTAACAACCTGTATAAGTAATGGGTGGTCAGAAAATGTGTGAAATGCTTGTAGGGATGTTACGGGGCAGGTTGTACTGAGACATAAATGTTAAGAAAGAAATCCGATACGTTGCTCCGTTTCAGAGTTATTTAGCACAGCTTTTAGCCAATCGGGGCGTGGCGCGCTCGCATTCAAGCGGCCTGCCAGGGGCGGTGTTGCCCAACGAGTGCTGTGTCTCGTCAGCTGGAACTTGAATTTACGCGCGCGACGATCTGATTGGCTAACTTCAATGCTAAATAACTCGGAAACGGCGCAACGTATCGAATTTTTTTTGTAACATTCATATCTCAGTACAACCTGCCCTGCAACATCCCTACAAGCGTTTAAGACTTTTCCTGACCACACTAACTATATATATATATATATATATATATATATATATATATATATATATATATATATATATATATATATATATAATGTGTGTGTGTGTGTGTGTGCGCGCGCGTGTAATGTTAGAATTTTCTCACGCTGAGAAATTAGAAGGAGCGCTCTGTTTTACTTGGTAAAAACTTTCTTTATTTACAAACAACTGATTTCGACAGACTTCTGTCATATTCAGGTCCTCAAAAGTTTGTGTTATAAAACGCGCTCATTTTGAGGTGGATCTCACTCGACGTTGTCTACATGACAACTTGGCGTGAGGTTGCGAGGTGCCGGGGCTAGCAGTGCATTTAACACTAAATTCTTCTAGAATCTGGATATGTAAATGATGCTCTAAGCCCCCCCCCCCCTCCCCCTATTCTAACTCCGACTTTTGCTGTTGCACATGAATTAAAAAGAAACGCGAATTGACGTTAATCGACCCTGCAAGTGGAGTAGAAAAGAGTTTGGCACCTACAATAATTTAATTTGATAAATAAGTTAAATAAAGGAAAGTTTCATTAACGTAGTGAGAAACGATAGGGTTGCTCTATCGATTAACAGAATGAAAGTTCTGTCCAAAATAACAATATGATTTATTATGACTAAACTCAAAATAATAAACAAACACATGAAACATTTACAATACATCAAATTGGCTTAAATTGGATACTCAAATAAATGCTGTGAAGCTGAAGCTGTACCTAAACTAGATTGTGACATTTATGACAAAGTGGTATCTGGAGCCAATTCCTTGCAAATCAAATCTTAAGACAGACACCCAGCCAACCCAACATTAATTGCTGCTACATTAATGAGAACTCAGACAATGAACACCCAAGACAGAACAAAGAAAAGACAAACAGGCGCGCTCTGCTGAACTCTATCACCTGGCAAAATTGCCTGCTTTGCCGGTGCTGCGGACGTACATTACCAAGCTGTCTTCTTAACTGCACGGAGACAATCTGGCGTACCCGAGGCGATGGATGGTTGCTTCGACATCCCATCGTGGTGATGATAATGTCGCGAGTATAGCCCGAAACAAATTGTCCTGGTCTGGTTGTTCCAGACTAAAGACTTCCTAGCAATGCAAATGCGCCTCTGAGGGAGGCGAAGAAGGCTCGCCACACAATCACTGATGGTACAGTGATTGTTTTTAACAAGCGAAGTCACACAGTAACTCCGATACAGTCAACTTTAGCCAAAACTGCCCAAGACAGACAACATAGGCCACTCGTACGCAGAACGCTCAAATGCCAACTGTACTCGGAAAGTTACGTTGAAGTTGAAACTTGAGCAAGTTCGTCAAACAGTTACAATTAAATAAAAGTATATTAGACAGCCAACGGAAGGCAGGCTGCCCAGAGCAGCGATAGCTCAGTCTTGTAACCTACTCCGACTGAAAGGCGAGAGCCGACCACCACAAGAGCACCCGTACAAACCGAACACAGAACATTCCCGCCCCCACGACAGTGGCCGTGGTTAAACGTTCCAATCAGCAACTCGAAAACCGGCGGAAAATTCCACTCTATTGCCGAAGCACTACCATTACACCAATGGAGATTCTTGGCGCCAATTTCTGCGCCGATTTTGCTACGTCACGGAGCTATACCCTGAGCAAGCCAATCAGAGTTACGATTTTGCAGAAAACGCGGGAATTTGCCCCCCCAAGACTGCCTGGGAACACAAGTCATTCCCACGCCTCGCTGGTAGCCCGCCAGAAAGTGTTTTCGCTAAGTTTCTGCGGAGTAACGGAATCTCTAGCCCAGCCGCTCCTTCAGGCCCCTGCGGACGTGTCTCTGCCGCTATTACGACAATGTCGGCGTCTAGAGAGCATTCACTCGACTCTCTCACACCCGTCGGCTTAACCCTTTCAAGATCAGCAGAGCCCGCCTGTCACCGGACCACCCGGGTGACGAGAGACGCTGCGTGGGAAGTCCGCGTGTGAAGGAATAGCAACTTTTCACTGCATGCAATTAGAAAGGAAAATCGAATTACTCAAAGTAAGATAGAAATATGAGAGGGGGCTTCTGACACCTCTCAAGGTTCACCTCAAAATGAACACGTTTTATAACACAAACTTTTGAGCACTTGAAGACGACAAAGACTGTCGGAATCGGTTGTTTGTAAATAAAAAACATATTTGTGACCTTATGTTTAGAAAGTTTTTACCTAATGTTTATATGTGTGTGGCGGAGGGGTGAGGTGGGGTCTGAGGGTCCTGCAAGAGGCGGACTTGAGTGGGCGGGTCAGTCTGTTAGGCTGACGCATCGAGATGATTTACCTGTACAGCTCTGCGTTGCGTGCAGATGATCTTCCAAGATTGTTGTTGTTGTTGTGGTCTTCAGTCCTGAGACTGGTTTGATGCAGCTCTCCATGCTACTCTATCCTGTGCAAGCTTCTTCATCTCCCAGTACTTACTGCAGCCTACATCCTACTGAATCTGCTTAGTGTATTCATCTCTTGGTCTCCTCCTACGATTTTTACTTCTCTTGTCCCCAATCCTATTCAGTACTTCCTCATTAGTTATGTGATCTACCCATCTAATCTTCAGCATTCTTCTGTAGCACCACATTTCGAAAGCTTCTATTCTCTTCTTGTCCAAACTATTTACCGTCCATGCTTCACTTCCATACATGGCTACACTCCATACAAATACTTTCAGAAATGACTTCCTGACACTTAAATCTATACTCGATGTTAACAAATTTCTCTTCTTCAGAAACGCTTTCCTTGCCATTGCCAGACTACATTTTATATCTTCCCTACTTCGACCATCATGAGTTATTTTGCTCCCCAAATAGCAAAACTCCTTTACTACTTTAAGCGTCTCATTTCCTAATCTAATACCCTCAACATCACCCGACTTAATTCCACTACATTCCATTATCCTCGTTTTGCTTTTGTTGATGTTCATCTTATATCCTCCCTTCAAGACACCATCCATTCTGTTCAACTGCTCTTCCAAGTCCTTTGCTGTCTCTGACAGAATTACAATGACATTGGCGAACCTCAAAGTTTTTATTTCTTCTCCATGGATTTTAGTTCCTACTCCGAATTTTTCTTTTGTTTCCTTTACTGCTTGCTCAATATACAGATTGGATAACATCGGGGAGAGGCTACAACCCTGTCTTACTCCCTTCCCAACAACTGCTTCCCTTTCATGTCCCTCGACTCTTATAACTGCCATCTGGTTTCTGTACAAATTGTAAATAGACTTTCGCTTCCTGTATTTTACCCCTGCCACCTTTAGAATTTGAAAGAGAGTATTCCAGTCAACATTGTCAAAAGCTTTCTCTAAGTCTACAAATGCTAGAAACGTACGTTTGCCTGTCCTTAATCTATTTTCTAAGATAAGCCGCAAGGTCAGTATTGCCTCACGTGTTCCAGTATTTCTGCGGAATCCAAACTGATCTTCCCCGAGGTCGGCTTCTACTAGTTTTTCCATTCGTCTGTGAAGAATTCGTGTTAGTAATTTGCAGCTGTGGCTTATTAAACTGATAGTTCGGTAATTTTCACATCTGTCAACACCTGCTTTCTTTGGGATTGGAATTATTATATTCTTCTTGAAGTCTGAGGGTATTTCGCCTGTTTCATACATCTTGCTCACCAGATGGTACAGTTTTGTCAGGATTGGCTCTCCCAAGGCCGTCAGTAGTTCCAATGGAATGTTGTCTACTCCGGGGGCCTTGTTTCGACCCAGGTCTTTCAGTGCTCTGTCAAACACTTCACGCAGTATCGTATCTCCCATTTCATCTTCATCTACATCCTCTTCCATTTCCATAATATTGTCCTCAAGTACATCGCCCTTGTATAGACCCTCTATATACTCCTTCCACGTTTGTGTTTTCCCTTCTTTGCTTAGAACTGGGTTTCCATCTGAGCTCTTGATGTTCATACAAGTGGTTCTCTTATCTCCAAAGGTCTCTTTAATTTTCCTGTAGGCAGTATCTATCTTACCCCTAGTGAGATAAGCCTCTACATCCTTACATTTGTCCTCTAGCCATCCCTGCTTAGCCATTTTGCACTTCCTGTCGATCTCATTTTTGAGACGTTTGTATTCCTTTTTACCTGCTTCATTTATTGCATTTTTATATTTTCTCCTTTCATCAATTAAATTCAATATTTCTTCTGTTACCCAAGGATTTCTAGTAGCCCTCGTCTTTTTACCTACTTGATCCTCTGCTGCCTTCACTACTTCATCCCTCAAAGCTACCCATTCTTCTTCTACTGTAATTCTTTCCCTCATTCCTGTCAATTGTTCCCTTATGCTCTCCCTGAAACTCTCTACAACCTCTGGTTCTTTCAGTTTATCCAGGTCCCATCTCCTTAAATTCCCACCTATTTGCAGTTTCTTCAGTTTTAATCTACAGGTCATAACCAATAGATTGTGGTCAGAGTCCACATCTGCCCCTGGAAATGTCTTACAATTTAAAACCTGGTTCCTAAATCTCTGTCTTACCATTATATAATCTATCTGATACCTTTTAGTGTCTCCAGGGTTCTTCCATGTATATAACCTTCTATCATGATTCTTAAACCAAGTGTTAGCTATGATTAAGTTGTGCTCTGTGCAAAATTCTACCAGGCGGCTTCCTCTTTCATTTCTTAGCCCCAATCCATATTCACCTACTACGTTTCCTTGTCTCCCTTTTCCTACACTCGAAATCCAGTCACCCATGACTATTAAATTTTCGTCTCCCTTCACTATCTGAATAATTTCTTTTATATCATCATACATTTCTTCAATTTCTTCGTCATCTGCAGAGCTAGTTGGCATATAAACTTGTACTACTGTAGTAGGCGTGGGCTTCGTATCTATCTTGGCCACAATAATGCGTTCACTATGCTGTTTGTAGTAGCTTACCCGCATTCCTATTTTCCTATTCATTGCAAGATTAACGAATCTAAAGGCCTGTAGAGACAGTGTAGCGTCGACTAAACGATGTAAGACAGGAGGCGAGAAAACGAGAAAAAAAAAATGCTATCCCGTGTTTGCACTACGATTTAACTACAGTTGAATCCAGTGGTCTTATACAAATAACTGGGAGTATGTAGGGATATGGAATTGCTTAGTCACATAGGGTCAGTCGCAGGTGAAGCATGTGAGGGGCCAGCACTCGTTGATGAGCTATTGGGAAAATAGTAAGTCTAATAAACGAGATTGCTTACAAAACACTCGTCCAAACCATATTGCTAAACTGTGTAAGACTCGTATCACATTGTTGCTTAGTTGGGGATATTGAATGTGAACAGAAAATGGCAAGACCAGTGGTCACAGCTTTTTATTACCTACGGAGGAGAACCACTGAAACGCTGAAGAAACTTGGTTGTGAGGCGCTTAGCCGGCCGAGATGGACGACCGGTTCTAGGCGCTACAGTCTGCAACCGCGCGACCGCTACGGTTACAGGTTCAAATCCTGCGTCGGGCATGGATGTGTGTGATGGCCTTAGGTTAATTAGGTTTAAGTTGGTTGGTTGCTTTGGGGGATGAAAGGGACCAGACTGCTACGGTCATCGGTCCCTTTTTCCAAATACAAAGAACACCCACAGAGAATAAAAACGAGGAACAGAATAGATGACAGACGATACAGAACAAGAGAAACAGAGACAAGGACAAGACAAAACGAACTAAAACCACACAGAGTGTGACAGTGGTTGGCCGACCATAGAAATAAAAAAGGAAAAGCCAACCACTTAGAAACACATTAAAAGATCAGTTTAAAATCATAGGCCAAAGGCCAGAATCAACACAAAAAATAAAATAAAACAGAAACACTCAGATGAAAGAATAAAAACTCCCTGCCCTAATAAAACGTAAAACTAAGGCAGCCATAACAGGGTCATCAGATAAAACGGCAGGGAGCGTATCAGGCAGCGCAAATGTCTGCCTGACCACAGCTGAAAGGGGGCAGGCCAACAGAATGTGGGCCACCGTCAAAGCCGCCCCGCAGCGACATACAGGAGGGTCCTCCCGGCGCAGTAAATAACTGTGTGTCAGCCGGGAGTGGCCAATGCGGAGCCGACAAAGGACGACTGAGTCCCTGCGGTTGGCTCGCATGGAGGACCGCCACACAGTCGTCGTCTCCTTAATGGCACGGAGTTTATTGGGTGTAATCCGATTGCGCCATTCAGCGTCCCAAAGCGCAAAAACTTTTCGGCGGAGGACTGCCCGCAAATCAGCCTCTGGGAGGCCAACATCCAGAGATGGTTTACTCGTGGCCTCTTTCGCCAGGCAGTCAACATGTTCATTGCCCGGAATACCGACATGACCGGGGGTCCACACAAAGACCACAGAGCGGCCGCAACGCGCAAGAGTATGCAGGGACTCATGGATAGCCATCACCAGATGAGAACGAGGAAAACACTGGTCGAGAGCTCGTAAACTGCTCAGGGAATCGCTACAGATAACGAAGGACTCACCTGAGCAGGAGCGGATATACTCTAGGGCTCGAAAGATGGCGACTAGCTCAGCAGTGTAAACGCTGCAGCCAGCCGCCAAGGACCGTTGTTCGGAATGGTCCCCTAGAGTTAGCGCATACCCGACACGACCAGCAACCATCGAACCGTCGGTGTAAACAATTCCAGAGCCCTGATACGTGGCCAGGATGGAATAAAAGCGGCGGCGGAAGGCCTCTGGAGGGACCGAGTTCTTCGAGCCCTGTGCCAAGTCGAGCCGAAGGCAAGGGCGAGGAACACACCACGGGGGTGTACGCAGAGGCGCCCGGAAAGGAGGTGGAACAGGGAAAAACCCAAACCCGCAGAGAAGCTCCTTGACGCGTACGGCGATCGGACAACCCGACCGGGGCAGACGGTCTGGCAGATGGACGACTGACTGCGGGAACAGGACACGATAATTTGGATGCCCGGGCAAGCTTAGAACATGGGCAGCATAAGCGGCCAGCAAACGTTGGCGCCGGAACCGCAGTGGAGGTACACCTGCTTCCACTAGTACGCTGTCCACAGGGCTGGTGCGGAAAGCACCAGTGGCAAGGCGTATCCCGCTGTGGAGAATTGGGTCCAGCACCCGTAACGCAGATGGGGATGCTGAGCCATAAGCCAGGCTCCCATAATCCAGACGGGACTGGATTAACGCCTGGTAGAGCCGCAACAGGGTAGAGCGGTCGGCGCCCCAGCGGGTGTGGCTCAAGCATCTCAGAGCGTTTAGATGCCGCCAACACGTCTGTTTAAGCTGCCGAATATGAGGCAGCCAAGTCAACCGGGCATCGAAAACCACCCCCAAAAACCTGTGGGTCTCCACCACAGCAAGGAGTTCGTCGGCAAGATAAAGCCGCGGCTCAGGATGGACTGTTCGGCGCCGGCAGAAATGCATAACGCGGGTCTTGGCTGCCGAAAACTGAAACCCATGCGCTACAGCCCAAGACTGCGCCTTACGGATAGCGCCCTGTAGCTGACGTTCAACAGCTGCAATGCCAGTAGAGCTGTAATAAAGGCAGAAGTCGTCAGCATACAGGGAAGCAGAGACAGAATTTCCCACGGCCGCAGCGAGCCCGTTAATGGCTATTAAAAACAGGCAGACACTTAAAACAGAACCCTGTGGCACACCGTTCTCCTGGACGTGGGTGGAACTATAGGAGACTGCGACTTGCACGCGGAAGGTACGATACGACAGGAAATTGCGGATAAAGATCGGCAGAGGGCCCCGAAGACCCCATCCATGAAGCGTAGAAAGGATGTGATGATGCTATGTCGTATCGTACGCCTTCCGCATGTCGAAAAAGACAGCGACCAGGTGCTGACGGCGGGCAAAGGCAGTACGGATGGCCGACTCCAGGCTCACCAGATTGTCGGCGGCGGAGCGGCCTTTCCGGAACCCACCCTGAGTCGGAGCCAGAAGGCCCCGAGACTCCAGTCCCCAATTTAAGCGCCGGCTCACCATCCGTTCGAGAAGCTTACAAAGAACGTTGGTGAGGCTAATAGGGCGGTAGCTGTCCACCTCCAGAGGGTTCTTTCCAGGTTTCAAAATGGGGATGACAATACTTTCCCGCCATTGCGATGGAAACTCACCCTCGACCCAGAGACGGTTGTAAAGGTCGAGGAGGCGTCGCTTGCAGTCCACTGAAAGGTGTTTCAGCATCTGACAGTGGATGCCATCTGGCCCAGGAGCGGTATCAGGGCAAGCAGCTAGGGCACTGCGAAATTCCCACTCACTGAATGGAGCATTGTAAGATTCTGGGTGGTTGGTGCGAAACGAAAGGCTCCGACGTTCCATCCGCTCTTTAATGGAGCGGAAGGCCTGGGGGTAATTCGCAGAAGCGGAACTCATAGCAAAATGCTCTGCTAAGCGATTGGCAATGACGTCGGAGTCAGTACAAACTGCTCCATTCAGTGAGAGCGCAGGGACGCTGGCAGGGGTCCGATAGCCGTAGACGCGTCGAATCTTGGCCCAGACCTGCGAAGGAGTGACATGGAGGCCAATGGTGGACACATGCCGCTCCCAGCACTCCTTCTTGCCTTGGCGGATAAGGAGGCGGGCCCGCGCACGCAGCCGTTTGAAGGCGATAAGGTGGTCTACGGAGGGATGTCGCTTGTGACGCTGGAGCGCCCGCCGGCGATCTTTAATCGCTTCGGCGATCTCAGGCGACCACCAAGGCACAGCCTTCCGCCGAGGGGACCCAGAAGAACGGGGAATGGCAGATTCGGCGGCAGTAACGATGCCGGTGGTGACCGATTGAACCACCGCATCAATGTCGTCATTAGAGAGAGACTCAAGAGCGGCAGTGGAGGAGAACAAGTCCCAGTCAGCCTTATTCGTAGCCCATCTGCTAGGGCGCCCAGAAGAGTGACGCTGTGGTAGTGACAGAAAGATCGGAAAGTGGTCACTACCACACAGGTCGTCATGCACACTCCATTGGACAGACGGTAAGAGGCTAGGGCTACATATTGAAAGGTCAATGGCGGAGTATGTGCCATGCGCCACACTGAAGTGTGTGAAGGCACCATCATTTAAAATCGAGAGATCGAGCTGCGACAATAAATGCTCAACGATGGCGCCTCGACCTGTTGCCACTGACCCACCCCACAGAGGGTTATGGGCGTTGAAGTCGCCCAATAGCAAGAAAGGTGGCGGCAATTGGGCTATCAGCGCAGCCAGGACATGCTGCGAGACATCACCATCCGGTGGAAGGTAAAGACTGCAGATGGTAACAGCTTGTGGCGTCCACACCCGAACAGCGACAGCCTCTAAAGGTGTTTGGAGAGGGACAGACTCGCTGTGCAGAGTGTGAAGGACATAGAGGCAGACGCCACCCGACACCCTTTCATATGCTGCCCGGTTCTTATAATAACCCCGATAGCCACGGAGGGCGGGGGTTCGCATTGCTGGAAACCAAGTTTCCTGAAGAGCAATGCAGAAGAAAGGGTGAAGGCTGATAAGTTGTTGGAGCTCAGCTAGATGGTGGAAAAAACCGCCGCAGTTCCACTGGAGGATGATATTGTCCATGGCTGAGAAAGGCGTGAAAGGACTGGTAAGGCAATTTACGCCGCTTGTTCACTCACTGCCACCGATTCAGTACCCGTATGAGAGGCATCCATGGCGTCTGAGGGACCAGCGAGATCAAGGTCCTCAGCGGACGCTAGAATCTCGACTTCATCCTCAGACGCAGAGCGCGAAAGGTGCGGTGGGGTTGGTGCCACCGCAAGTTCTTTGGCCTTAGAGGTCTTTCTCTTGGACTTCTCTCGCTGAACCTTGGGTTGCACCGGCTGGGAAGGCTTCACCAATTCAGTCTCCGGGACAGAGGAGGATCGTGAAGCCCTACGCCCGGCCGCTGGTGAGGACTTATGCCACTGGCGGCCGTCATCCTTCCCGCTGGTGGAACCCTGGGAAGGGAGGGTCCCAAGGGAACTCTTACGAGCGAGAGTAGCCGAGGAAGTTAGACGCTTCTCCGGCTGAGAAGCGGGGACGGACGTCCCCGACGGGTGGGAGGAGGTTGGGTAGAGCCCCCCACAGGCAAGGGGGCAGGAGGAGTCTGACTGCTTATCGAGCTGGCTGGAAGTCTCGAAACTGATGGGGCTAGCACAGTTGTCGTAGCAGCTGCATAAGAAGATGTCATTCTCACATTTGGCCTCAGTATAGGTCAGTCGGTCCAGGGCCTCATATTCCATAATTTTGCGCTCTTTCTGAAAGACTTTGCAGGCAGGCGAGCAAGGTGAATGGTGCTCCCCGCAGTTGTCGCAGATGGGAGGCGGGGCACATGGAGTATCGGGATGAGACGGGCGTCCACAATCTCGACATGTGAGGCTGGAAGTGTAGCGGGAAGACATATGGCCGAACTTCCAGCACTTGAAGCACCGCATCGGGGGAGGAATATAGGGCCTGACGTCACATCGGTAGACCATCACCTTGACCTTTTCCGGTAACGTATCACCCTCGAAGGCCAAGATGAAGGCACCGGTAGCTATCTGATTTTCCTTTGGACCCCGATGAACGCGCCGGACGAAATGTACACCCCTGCGCTCTAACTTGGCGCGCAGCTCGTCATCAGACTGCAAAAGAAGGTCCTTATGGTAAATAACTCCCTGAACCATATTTAAACTCTTATGCGGCGTGATCGTAACAGCAACATCCCCCAACTTGTCACAAGCAAGCAACCGTCGTGACTGGGCAGAGGATGCCGTTTGGATCAGGACCGATCCAGAGCGCATTTTTGACAAGCCCTCCACCTCCCCAAACTTGTCCTCTAAATGCTCGACGAAGAACGGAGGCTTGGTGGAGAGAAAAGACTCCCCATCAGCTCTCGTACAAACTAAGAATCGGGGCGAATAACTATTACCTCCATCCTGAGACTTACGCTCCTCCCACGGCGTGGCCAGAGAGGGGAACGTTTTCGGATTGTACTTTTCAGCATTAAATTGAGCCCGAGAACGCTTAGAGACTGCTGGTGGCTGGCCGCCAGCGAGAGATGACGTACCACGCTTCATTGCGGGTCATCCGCCCTGATGCCACCTACTCCGACCAAGGGCCCTCCCCACGGACGCCACCCAGCCGCAGCAATAGCCACCTGGCAGGATGTCCATTGCCGGGAGTCCTGATGCCCCTGGGAGACGGGCATCTACTCCTTGGCATACGTGGGGAGTTAACGGCGCAGGCATCAGTAGAGCGATCCCTGTGTTGTCAGGGGGCTACAACCAAGAGGGTACATGGCGGCCCCACCACAACGGACTGGCTACCGTGCTGGATCTTAGGTGCAAAACTGTCCAAGGGCGTCGTCGCAGTTAAAAGAAACACTGCAGAGTGCAGCGTGGGAATCGCACCCAGGGACGTATCCTCGCCCAAGAGATGGAAAACGAGCGGGACACCATTGCAACGACGAAAAAGCCGGCTAAAGGTCTCAATGCACGACGGATACAGTGCACCACGTAAGGCGTCCTTTCCCAATTGGCTCGCTCCTCGGAATAATTTAGAAAGATGGAGGTCAAACCCGAGAGGGGACCATCACATAAGGCCGAAACATGTGAGACTCCTTTTAGTCGCCTCTTACGACAGGCATGAATACCGCGGGCCTATTCTAACCCCCGAACCCGCAGGGGGATAGGTTTAAGTAGTTCTAAGTTCTAGGGGACTGATGACCTCAGATGTCAAGTCCCATAGTCCTCAGAGCCATATGAACCATTTTTTGAGGGGCGCTTAGAGATAAAAATGTGCTGTCTGGCGAAAGTCTGCTCGCAAAGTTTTGACAAGTTGCCCGTCGACGCCAGTCTGGCAGCCTGCTGTGTTGGACGACGCCGTGCAGCAGCCGCCCACAGAGGGCAGCAGTGGAGGGCACGCAGGGCGTGTCGGCGGGGCGCGGGGAGTCGCTGTCGTGTAATGCGGAGCGATTTATCTGACGTCCAAAAGGGCATGACCGTTGGCTCTGGGGTCAAGGGTGGAAGAATTTGCGAAGCGGCTAAATTTGAAAACAGTTCGCGTGTCGCCGCTGTCAAAGCATAGCGTGCGTGGCTACATGGCGCTATCCAGCACCGGCGGTGAGGCAGCTGTACTTCACCTCGGCCCACAGATTACAGGCAGGGTGGACGACGGCTGCGACGTCGTCTAACACACGACAATAATTAACAACAACCACTCACAAGAATCGTAACAGAGGTACTATTTGGCAAGAAGCTAAACATTTGTCTGGAACTGTAAGTTTTTGAAAGTCGTATTTCGCAAAATAGAAGTTGCTTTTTTGTCGCTCTTTCTTTCGTCATTCGTCATCGAAGCGGTAAATGTGTAGTTTCCGTGAAGCAGTTGAAACACACGTCGTGGCGAATAATTGGGTAACCTGATCAATGCGGCTTTTGTTATGGGAAAGCGAATAAAGGACAGATGAATTTGGAACATGAAACTTTTGCGTTATCGATTTTCTGGAAACCGTGGCTGCGTATTCAATATAGATGCAGATAACCATTCAAAATGGTTCAAATGGCTGTGAGGACTATGGGACTTAACTTCTGAGGTCATCAGTCTCCTAGAACTTAGAACTACTTAAACCTAACTAACCTAAGGACATCACACACGTCCATGCCCGCGGCAGGATTCGAATATGCAACCGTAGCGGTCGCGCGGCTCCAGACTGTAGTGCCTAGAACCGCTCGGCCACCACGGCCGGCTAGCCAGATAACCGTGACCCGTCACCCAAAATGGTTGTGGAGGCTTTCCAGGCTGATGTATAGGTGGGTCATGCAGAAGCGGTACGCTGACTTCGGTGTGTCTGTGGCAATGTGGGCCGTCCTGCAGCTGCCACCCACCTACCAGCTAACACTGTGATTGCCTGCTGGCCCCAGGTGAACCACTCTGCACACAAACATAAATACTGGGTGTCCACCAGGCACCGAAGCGGCAAAGAAACTGGTACAGGCATGCGTGTTCAAATACAGAGCCGCGCGGGATTAGCCGAGCGGTCTAGGGCGCTGCAGTCATGGACTGTGCGGCTGGTCCCGGCGGAGGTTCGAGTCCTCCCTCGGGCATGGGTGTGTGTGGTGACTAACTGAAACCCTGAGCTGCCGACAGGTGTTGTCGATACACCTCGATGTGGACAGTTGAAAATGTGTGCCCCGACCGGGACTCGAACCCGGGATCTCCTGCTTACATGGCAGACGCTCTATACATCTGAGCCACCGAGGACACAGATGAATAGCGCGACTGCAGGGACTTATCCCTTGCGCGTTTCCCGTGAGACCCACATTGCCAACTGTCCACAATTCTACATATGTAATGTACCTTATAGACCGTGCAGCTTTTCCCTGGAATAATATATATCAACAACACCTGTCGGCAGCTGAGGGTTTCAGTTAGTCATCATTTATTCCAGGGAAAAGCTGCACGGTCATCAACAGTATTCTGTTCTTTCGAGAATAGTTACTGTCTTTACATATATGGGTGTGTGTGTTCGTCCTTAGGATAATTTAGGTTAAGTCGTGTGTAACCTTAGGGGCTGATGACCTTAGCAGTTAAGTCCCATAAGATTTCACATACATTTTTCAAATACAGAGATATGTGAACAGGCAGGATACGGTGCTGCTGGCGACAGCGCCTATATAATACAACAACTGTCTGGCGCAGATGTTAGATCGGTTACCGTAGTTACAACGGCAGGTTGTTGACATTTGAGTCGGAACGTGGTGTTTTAGCCAGCGCGTGAGTGATGGGACACAGCATCTCCGAGTAGCGATGAAGTGGCGATTTTCCCAAACGACCATCTCACGAGTGTACCGTGAATATCAGGACTCTGGTAAAACATCAAATCTTCGACATCCCTGCGGCCGGAAAAAGATCCTGCAAGAACGGGACCACCAACTGAACAGAATCGTTCAATGTGACAGAAGTGCAACTCTTCCGCAAATTCCTGCAGATTTCAATGCTGGGCCATCAGCAAGTGTCTGCGTGCGAACCATTCGACGAAACATCATCGTTATGGACTTTCGCAGCCGAAGGCCCACTTCTGTACCCTTGATGACTGCACGACACAGAGACTTACGCTTCGCCTGGACCCGTCAGCAGGGACGCTGGACTGTTGGTGACACTAAACGTGTTGTCTGGTCGGAGGAGTCTCGTTTCAAATTGTATCGAGTGGATGGACGTGTACGGCTATGCAGATAGCCTCATGAATGCAAGGACCCTACACATCATCGGGGGAGTGTTCAAGCTGGTGGAGCCTCTATAATGGTGTCGGGGCGTGTTCAGCTGGAGTCATATGGGACCCCTGATACGTCTAGATGCGACTCTGATAGGTCACACGTACGTAAGCATCCTCTCTGATCACCTGCATCCATTCCATTGTGCATTCCGACGGACATGGGCAATTTCAGCAGGACAATGCGACTTCCGACACGTCCAGAATTGCTACAGAGTGTCTCCAGGAACAATCTTCAGGGTTTAAACAGTTCTGTTGGCCACCGAACTCATGAACATTATTGAGCATATGTAGGATGCCTTGCAACGTGCTGTTCGTACTCTTACGGATTTATGGACAGCCCTGCAGGATTCATGGTGTGAATTCCCTCCAGCAGTACTTCAGACATCAGTCGAGTCCACGCCACGTCGTGTTGCGGCACTTCTGCGTGCTCGCGGGGGCCCTACACGGTAGTAGACAAGTGTACCAGGTTCTAAGGCTCTTTAGTGTAGATAACCGTTCTAAAATAGAAATTCTGCGTCTGCTTTTTGCGAAATATACTAGGTACCTCGCTATGATTATCTTTCCATCACAGTGTTCGTCAAAACAATATTACTTGTTTAATTTTATAGTTCAGTTCTAGCTTCTGCTTCACCAACAAAAATAGCACAACATTTTAATGAATTCCAAATACAGATTTACTGTATCACCAGACATTTAATTATAATAATGGCTGTTTTTAGTTATTTAGTTTCCGGTGTAAGTCACACATTATAGAATCTGGAGTAGTTGGTTAATTACCAATTTTCAGACTCTAGTTGGCATAACACAGAGGCGCAGTGTTTCAGCCCTCCTGTACAGTCTCTACGTCAGGGGAGTGACTGCGGAAATAAAAGAAAGCTTCAGGACTGGGATCAAAATTCTGGATGAAAAGATGTCGATGGTAAGAATCGCTGATGACATCTGCTATCGACGGTGAGAGTGAATGTTTTCATTTCCGCCACACCTTTCTGGATTCACAGGCAGGCTGAACAGTAGCTCAGAGAGGTTCCGTCCTTACTATCTTAACACCCTTTCTGGTCCGAGAACTTCTCCCTGCGTCTCCCGTTTTCATCCTTCCCTTTTGGTTTCAGCAGACGTTAACCGCCCCATGTCCCCAGACGTCACACGTGTTTCTCTTATATTTTCGAACATCTTGCGTCACTTTATGTTAGGAAACGATTTTTCTAGGTTCAAAAATCTTGTAAACTATCGTGGATTTTTCTGCAGTCTTGCATCCATTACCAATCGAGACGGCAGAACTGCCTCTCCCGCGCCTTTACCTTACCTGAAGCCAAACTGACCGCCCCCTAACACACGGCCACTTTCCTTTTCCATGCGTCTGTAAATCGTTTCGGCAGCAACTTGTGCGCATGAGCCATGAAGCGGATTGCGCGGTACTTCTAGCTTTTATTAACCTTCGCTATTTTCTGGACTGTGTGGATGACAGTTTTCGGAAACTTTGGTAATACGTTTCTTGACCCGTAGATTTAACACAGTAACATAGCACTTCCTGAAATGATAATAGAAATCCAGAAAGATTGTTGTGTGTCCGTCCTGCCAGGGTTGTCTCCATTTTCTGACGACATGTGCCGTACATGTGTACTCCGGAAAGTGAAGACTTACAGTCTGTGGCGGAGGGTACTTCGCCTCCCCCCTCTGCCCCTTTCAGTTCCAGTCGCAAATTGTTCACGGGGAGAGCGCTTGCTGGTAAGACTGTGTGTGGGCTTGAATTTCATTTTACCTTCGCGATCTTTTAGCGAGATATACGCGTAGCAGGAAGCAATGTGCTGGTTGAGTCTTCTAGCAACGTACGCTCTCGGAACTTTAGCAGTAAGCCGCTCTGCGATGCAGAAAGTCTCTGTTGCAGCGCCTGCCACTGCAGCTCGCTTTCGCCCTCACTAAATGAACCAGTGACGAAGCGCGCTGCTCTCCTTTGGACCTTCTCTATTTCCTCTGTCAATTCTATCTGGAGCGGGTCGCCGACTGGCAAGCAGTATTCAAGTATTGGTCAAATAAGAGGTTTTGTAATCTGTCTCCTTTGTGGATGAACTACACTTCCTGAGGATCCTTGCAAAGAATCTCAGTAAGGTACCCGACCCACCTGCCATTACTTTTACGTAGCCATTCCACTTAGTAACCGGGCTTTCGGCCTATGTACACGCAGTACGTCACATTTGTTTATGTTGAGGGCCAACTGCCACTCCCTTAACGATCCGCCTGTCCTCTGCATGTCTTCCTGCTGATCGCTACGATTTTCCAGCGTCGTGTCTTCTCTGTACACAACATCATCATCCGCGAAAAGCCTCCTGGAACTTCCCGACGTTACGCCTTTGGCCACTTGTATGTATTATTAGCTCTCCCGACGGACGTTGTCCTGTCCATATCTCAATAATTTTGTTTTCGGAAGTTTTGTTGTCGTACGTCCGACCTTTGTACGTGCACAGTGAGTGTACTAATGTGTACAAATTTAGCTTACCACTTAGCGCGCAAATACACAAAACATCTGAACTGTCTTCTCAAGCCCAGGGTCTCAAACAGACATTCTAAATAAATATGACCCTGGCCCTGTAAGGCAGCTAATATCAGGTGCGGATCGTAACAAAAATCATTAGAAATACTGCTGTCACTTGCCTGGAATGCATGAATTAATAAAAGTGAAAGTTTGGAGCCTATTCGAGAAAGACAAAACAGCTATTCCATTTTTATTCTACATATAATTTGTCAACTGTTGCTTTCAGGGGTCTACATCTACATCTACATTTATACTCCGCAAGCCACCCAACGGTGTGTGGCGGAGGGCACTTTACGTGCCACTGTCACTACCTCCCTTTCCTGTTCCGGTCGCGTATGGTTTGCGGGAAGAACGACTGCCGGAAAGCCTCCGTGCGCGCTCGAATCTCTCTAATTTTACATTCGTGATCTCCTCGAGAGGTATAAGTAGGGGGAAGCAATGTATTCGATACCTCATCCAGAAACGCACCCTCTCGAAACCTAGACAGCAAGCTACACCGCGATGCAGAGCGCCTCTCCTGCAGAGTCTGCCACTCGAGTTTGCTAAACATCTCCGTAACGCTATCACGCTTACCAAATAACCCTGTGACGAAACGCGCCGCTCTTAAACGCGCCGCTCTTCTTTAGATCTTCTCTATCTTCTCTGTCAACCCGATCGGTACGGATCCCACACTGATGAGCAATACTCAAGTATAGGTCGAACGAGTGTTTTGTAAGCCACCTCCTTTGTTGATGGACTACATTTTCTAAGGACTCTCCCAATGAATCTCAACCTGGTACCCGCCTTACCAACAATTAATTTTATATGATCATTCCACTTCAAATCGTTCCGCACGCATACTCCCAGATATTTTACAGAAGTAACTGCTACCAGTGTTTGTTCCGCTATCATATAATCATACAATAAAGGATCCTTCTTTCTACGTATTCGCAATAAATTACATTTGTCTATGTGAAGGGTCAGTTGCCACTCCCTGCACCAAGTGCCTATCCGCTGCAGATCTTCCTGCATTTCGCTGCAATTTTCTAATGCTGCAACTTCTCTGTATACTACAGCATCATCCGCGAAAATCCGCATGGAACTTCCGACACTGTCAACTGATAAACAACAATTACTTTTGATTCTCAATAACAAAATACTTAAGTCTTGGACACATTGAAATGACGATAATTAAAATCGTTATCTCTACACATGGAAATTTTGTATCACAGGAAGAATGATTATTTAAAATCCTCATCGGCTCATTTAAATCTACGTTTTCGTAGCTGGTCAGTGCACGGAATTGGTGGAGAATAAATTTACTTTTTGAACCAATGGAAAAAAGCTCTCATATACTTAATGTGAGGGTAGGTTAGTATCTTAGCTTTCGATATTCAATTGCCAAAGCGTAAGCAAGTTGCTGTGAGAAAAATCTAGACTCAACATTTACTGTGGCCCAATGTGCGACCGTACTTCACCAAGCGGCATCTGCAACGGCGTTGTCTCTGTGCTGGATCTGAAACGCTAATTCCCTACTCTGGCCTCCACTGAATTCACTCAGTTGCAACTTTCCTGCGTTCCGTAGAACGTTAATCTTTCCCTAGTCGAAATAATGGCTACTGCACACTCGCTGTGGGTTGGAGCGACGTGGACAATTTCTTTACCCGCAGAAATCCCTGCAGGAATAATTAACTACCGCTTTGCTATCTATCGCCACGATACGTGAAGCGTGTCGTCCTCACCTTGCGGAAAGCAAACTCTCGACGTCTTCGCTTGTTTCCACACACTTTGCGGTCCGCCTCGAGATGAGAGAGAGAGAAAAATGTTAGGTCTCAAAATGCTTTTATATCACGGGGATCTCCCCACCGTGTCACGTCTGCGTCGCGAAGTATGCCTTCAGCCAGCCACCGTCTCGCTAGAGCTGGATACGTTTTTATGTTTCCTGCTGGGTCGCAGCCCAGCCCTGTTAATGATGTGCCGCCATTTACCCTCCGTCCCGGGCCTTATTTACGTTAAGAGGAATAATGTATTGTTCTGGCCTCATCCCTTTCTGCGCTGAAGCTCGCCGTTCTCTTGCTAAATGGGAGTTTTACGATATCATTAAGCAGCTGCTCAGTTCGTCTCCAAAATGCGTTTCACTTTAATTTGTTTGTTCGTGCCAGTCCATATATTGGTAGATATTGTTTTGTTAGTTTTCCGTACATGAGATTAACTGCCATTGCCTTTTGTTGATATAATATAATTATTATCTCCTACTGTATCGTCCTCTCATCATGGACCAAACTCATGTAAGGACCGTAAAATCCGGACGCCTGACATTGTAAATTTGCGGAAAGCTACTGGAAATACGGAGACAAAGTAAAAATGAGAAAGAAATGTGTATCTGAATGATCATTGTATATATTAACAGCTGTGGCCGCGGATGTGCTGTTTGAGGAGTAGTACATTCAGAAGTGGAACAATGGGAAAATTTATATGCGGGGCAAACATAAAATAATGATAATAAATGTGAGGCGGAAAGCGAAAAGGGATCTCTTGTGGAAAATGTTGGACTTTGAGTTATTGTAATTTTTACGTTCACCATTAAATTCTGAACAGTTTGTAAAAAAAAAAATTATCTATAAATTTGAATGAATAATGACAGGCTGAATGACTGATTGAAACAAGAGGTTTTGGGATAATGCGTTCTAATGTTTCACTTTATAGCATTGTTTAATTGGAAATAACTAAGAAACAATTTCTGCGTATAAATTACCCTTGAAATGTCATTTGTGAAATGGTACAGGGCTTTTTTAAGGGGCTCCGGAAAGCCCTATACTTGCAATGTTAAAATAACGCTTATAAATTACATCTTTCCTCACAAAGTATTTGAGGTAGGAAGTTGAACTTTTTACAGATTATTTATTGGAATATGGGCTACAACTTAACACAGGGATTTTACAAAATTTTAGTTCAGTTATTAAAGATGATTTTTTTTCAATTGTAATGAAAATTCACAACATTTTTTTGCAATTTTTTATTTATATATTCAAAAATATACAGTTTTTTGGAAAAAGGCTGTGTTAAATTATGCAGAAGGTACTGTGTAACATTTACTGAAAGTTTGAAACAAATATGTTTGGAAGATCCTTAGAAAACATGTAATTAGTATGAGAAAATAAAAGTTTTGGGAATCGAGCGACAAAGATTGGATTAACTTTTTAGTGCATTCCAGGTCCATAGGATGGATTATCTTCATCCTCTGCAAACTCCTCCTCCAGCTTCCTCTTGTTCCTCCTCCTGTTTACTCTTGCTTGTATTTCTAAACTCTTTACAGCCCTGTCTGCAGCCCGAAGGCGTTCTGCGTCGTTACATATGGGCGATACTTTCTTAGTTATCGTCTTTATTGTTTACAGTAATAACACATACCTTTGGCTTTCCATCATTTCTCCTTTTCTTAAAAGCCTTCAGAGGATTTCTAATAACTTTACTTTTACTCATTAATATACTTCAACAAAACAGACACTCAAGAAACAGAATTAATTACGAATATTTTCGAGATAATGACAGAGTAAATAAACATGAACCAATCGACAATCACACCAGCGATATATATTGAATCATCACAAGTTAGCCACAACACATACTTTATCTCACATCACTAAAATGTACCTGATGAACACGGACGTTAATAATAACACAATTTGACAGCAGTTTAACAGCGCCACAGTGGGTCACGCCCATGTAGAACACATTTCAAAAAAATATTTAAAAATAGTTGTAGTCTTCGGAATTGAATAAATTATATATCTATTAAAAGGTAATAGTCTGCAGATTCAGAAAACGCAAAAAAGTAAAAATTGAACTTTTCATGATTTTGAGCTTTTCCGGGGCCCCTTAAAGTAAACATCACATTTCATGTGGTTAACCCCTTCAGACCTATGGCACATTTCAATGCACGTAAATTTAAAACCGAGGAAATTGGCCCCGCATTGAGAGAAATTAGTCAACCCTGTGCTGCTCTCTTCTGGTAAAGTATTTGTGGCTTTTTTTTCTACGTTGTGGCTGACCGCAAAATTGGCAACATCTACAGTCATTAATGACTGATATAAAAAAAGGGACCACTTGTCTTCTTTGGCATTATTGTAATCACAAGATATTCTTCTTTTACACAAAAGTACCCTGAGCTCTTTAAAATTTAGAGATGCTGTTTTGTGAAGCGTTGCATGCACAGCGGCGATATATTAAAAGAGGGCCAGTGCTGGGGCCAGCGTCATTTCTCCACAGCTGCAGGTGGTCTGGTCTCACAAGACCGACGTCGATTGCTTTTAATGATGGGTTAGAACAACTCTGAAATCGCTACAGGCGTGTACAGGATGAAGCAAATTAATAGAATACACAAAAAACGAAAATAAATGCTTTAGACATTATCGGACGTTTTTGCTTGTACTGAAAATTTTACTTCTCGAACAAGATTTCCCTTTTTGCTTCCTGTCTCACTTGTAATGATGATAATGTTGTTGTCAAGTAATCATGTTGTGTGGAAGTGTAGAATGATGTGAAAGATGATTTTGTTGCTATCACCGCGAAAGTGGGCGTGAAATTGTCGTGAACCACATCTGTTGCGCTAATTGAAGTCATTTGAAAGCAGCTGCTGCAGTTCTGAATTTGTGTTGGGAAATGTGTGGAAGGTATTCATGTTCCAGAAGGCAAAGAGCGTAATTATTCTCGTTGCGCGACGAACGGCGCCAGTCTGACTTTGCCACCTGCGCAGCGAAATCCAGGGGTTGCATTTCTGCATTGGTCTGCACTGTTATCAGTTGTCACATTGTAGCGGAATGCGTATTCAACGTAACATTTGTTCGCCTTGTTGCACGATTACTCAAATTCTTTCTCGCGCGATTGGCTTCTACTGACAGATGACGTCTCGCTTCATGCACATTGTCTTCGTTTGAATTTTCTCTTTCTTCTGCTGTACGTGCTGGTGAAAATCGAATTCCGTTCTATTTCATTTCGCTCTTCGCGTTTCTCTGCAGTTCGCTTGGATTGAAAATTCGTTTGGCTCGCAGCACTGAGAGTTATGTGACCTAAGTTGCTCCGTCTTGTTGGCAGCATTGCAGTGGGATTAAATTGTGGCGGATCTGTTCAACTGTGGTGACTGCAGCACCATGTCCGATACGTATAATCAGAGATCACCTGAAAATGGACAACTGTTTCATTTTGTTGTTAGTGTATAGCCGTTTGTCACTTCAAAACTCACGGTATTTCGTAGGCATATCTGTAAATTTATTTGAGATAAATTCGTGAAGTGACTTCGATGAACTCATAACACAATAATTGAAAATAAACGGCTGAATCATTTTTTCGTCACTGTGTAACCGTTTTGGCTCTATTCACAATTTGACAATGGGCTCTTCAACTACATTTGCTTACGCAGTAGCGAATTACATTGGAACTGGAATCGAAATGAAACAACTACATTTGTTGAAGAGATTGCGAATCAGCACAAAAGTAAAGAGAAATGTAAATTTATTTTTAATTAGGCCGGAATGTGTTTTTTTGCCAGATTTTTATCCACTTCTCCCAGATTTTCCAGTTGAAAACATCCAGTTGAGATATTTACGTCACGGGAGCGTAACGAAAATAAATAAATAAATAAACTACGAAACATGTCGTTCCTATCGTGAGTTATGATCTTTGCAGTCTGACCTGATTTTCCGACTTTCGTTTGTAGCTGTCCCGCATTTTTTTCCCCTGAAAACTTTCCCAGGACCGTAACCAACAAAACAAAAAAAGAACTACGCGGATCCATCTCTCGAATCGTGAGTTATGGCCTTGAGTTCGTGGAAAAATCCCACAGCCAAGTTATTCCGTGTTTTCCAATTTTCCTGGCAACTTTTCGAATGTTTCTTTTCCTGACGACCTTATTCGGGCTATTACAAACATTTTTCAAAAAAAAATGTCAGATCTGTCTAGCCGTTCTCAATTGATGCGCTTACCAGCGAGCGCCATTTAATTTTGATTCATGCAGGTGACAAGTAATGGTCGCGTACCACACCACCTACCTGATGTCACTGTTGCTGCCGGCCGTTGTGGCCGAGCGGTTCTAGGCGCTCAGTCCAGAACCGCGCGACTGCTACGGTTGCAGGTTCGAATCCTGCCTCGGGCATGGATGTGTGTGATGTCCTTAGGTTAGTTAGGCTTAAGTAGTTCTAAGTTTTATGGGACTGATGACCTCCGATGTTAAGTCCCATAGTACTCAGAGCCATTTGAACCATTTGTCACCGTTGCTTCTGCAGCCGTTGAGAACGACACAGTGTGTGTTGTTTGCTGGGAACTGAGCTACTCGTTAACGCTGCCGGTCAACGAACTGTCTGTCAAACACTGACTGGTCGAGGCTCTGTAGATGGTCAGTAAGTGTTGCCTCACCTCCTTCCAGTGAGTTGCTTTGAGCTGCTGCGGCTACGTCGTCGCCGCAGCTAACTTCACAGAAGCAAAGGTGAGTACGGTTACGTCGCTGGTGTAAAAATTAAGTAAAAGAGGAGCCAGCAGCGGGCCTTGTGGCACATCATTCTTTACGGTATGGGATTTACTGGCGGTTTCTCTAATTTTAACTTCGAAAGATCGGCTTTTAAGCGCGTTTTCCGTTAGTGCTGCGCTGTTTGAGCTCGGAACGGTTTGATCCAGCTGACACGTTTATCCGTCCACGCTGTACCCCGCGGTAGAACCCTGCCGCACCATCAGACCTCGACCCGCAGAAGCGAAAGCAAACAAGTGTGTGGCAGGCACCAAAGCGCTCGAATTAAATAAATATTTATTCGTTCTCGTTTTACATCTCAAAGTTCGTTTCATTTGCCAAGCACTGGGAAACCGCGCGAGCTCCAGTTTTATGCATTACCTGCTTACGTTTCCACGTACATCTCACGAAGTGCGCGGTAGTGGGTGCTTTCGGCGCCGCGTTGTGAAGTGTCTGCCTGCAAGTGTGAGTTAAGCCGCGCCTGACGCCGCTTTGTGGCACTGGGAGGCACGCTGGACGTCTGGCCAGTTCTAGACCGCTTGCAATCAGAAACTGCGGTACAGTCTTGTTCCTCCTATCTTCCCACAACTTCTTCATGCGCTGACTGATGGTCTGCACTTGACATTATCCTCCGAAGTTGTGATTTTTGTTGTAGGATAGGAATTTTCGATGTACTGATGTGCCTGAAATTTGCCCTGCCCGGCATGGTCTCTTGTGTAATATTAGGTCTGCTCAAAGCCCATCTTGACTCTTCCAGACATCCTGTGGAGAAAAAACGGAAAATTTTCTTGGTTATCCCATTCTCATTCATACTGTGAATATGACCGTATAACTTTAATCTCCTGTTCCTTACTCTGTCTCTGATTGCTTCTATATTTCTGTACAAATATTTATTTTTGCTGTTCATTAAGCTGTTACCTTTGTTCTTTTGTGGTCCTAAAATTTTTCTCAGTATTCCTCTTTGCTTTCCACTTCTTTTTTCCTGTGTAAGGCATTCAGATCCGTACAGTGACTCCATTTTAATTACTGTTGGGCTGTGTCTAATTTCTGCCTCGAGCGATGGCAATTTCGTTATATGCATTTTGCGTACATTTGTACGCTAATTCCATTTTCTTTCATTTTCCTTCACTTATGGTGTTACTGACCTGTCTGATTGTGTCCATTCTCCCAGATATTTACATTTTGAATCTCGTTCGATGCCTTTGTGTTGTTTGTATATATATTTTCTGTTGTGCTTATGTAAGTGCATTCCGTTTTGTCGTGTCTTACTTGGAGTCGGCTTTAGGCTGCAATTTTGTGAAGTTTTTCTGTCATTATGTTTGCACCTGTTTTTTCCTTAGAATTTTCTGCAAAATCGTCAGCGAAAGCGAAACATTTCACATCGAATCATCATCTTTCGCACCCAGATGGATTCCTTCGATGTTACCTCCAGTAGTTCTTCATCCGACTCTCCCATCGTCTCGTCTGATACAAAACGGAGGAGACTCGGTGAGAGCCCATCGCCGTGGCGAACGCCCTTGTGCATTCTGACTGCTTCGGAAACTTGCTCTAGGAACTTAACTTGTGAAATTGTGTCTGAGAGTCTCTGTTGCCGATACCTACGCAAGAAAAACACACCGGCGATACTGCCACAGATTTCTTGTTACACACTGGAACAGCAGCCAGCAGCCGCACTTTCTGTGAAAAGATGAGTATCTAGACAAATAAATAACGGCAATAACAAAAGAAAGTCCCCACATTTGTCATTTTTCGGGTTTCCTGAGAACCCTTTAGGCTAAGAAACATCAAAACGCAGGTCTGTTTGGTTAAGATTCTTTTGGAAACTGCTGACATTTAGTGGAGAATAATGGAAAATGGACCTTTCGCACAAATATGTCGTATACCTACACAATACACGTTAAGCCGCGCCAATCCCGGATGCTTGCGATTAGACTGGCGGTGTTCCGAGCGCTACAGTTGGAACATCGTAGCTGTGTTCATAAATCAGTGAGGTCGCGGAGTGTGCTGAACAACATAGTAGTTTCATTTTCTGCCACCAGGTGAAAATATGGCTCTGTAAGCAGTCAGAATGTGAAATGTTTCCTGCTGTGACGACAGTACGCCTTAATCACTTGGCGGCAAATGTTGATTTACTTTCTAAAGTGACTGTTGGTATATAGAGTTAATAAGGTTGAAGCTTCCTGTACGAAACTCATCGGCTATTGAGAAAAAAGGCCGTGCGCTGCTGGTAAGGTTGTTTTATCAGAACGCCAGCAGTAGCAACGCTGCGCTGCCGGAATGTCGCCGACCGAAACAGCTGCGAAGAGGCCCCGGGTCAATGAATGGGCTGAAGGATGCGGTGAAGAAATCCGGAGGAGCAGCTGAGCTGAGGGGAGGCAGAGGGGTATGGCCCGGTCCCGTGGCAGTCGCCGGTGGGGTTGCTGCAGCCACAGCCGACTGTGGAGCACGTGTCTGGACTCCTGCAGTCAGGCCGCGAGCTGTGGCCCCTGGTCAACAGGTTCACAAGGTTTTGACGCGCATTTTTTTTTTTAGCATTCCTACAAGTTAAGAATGTGGGCTGAATCGAGTCCCAAGATGGGGTAAAGCGCCGTGACTTTGCCCTTCGTTTTCTGCCACGCACAGAAATGGATGACATGTGACTGGCGAATATTCTCGGGATAGACGAGGCACATTTTACTGTGCACGGTGCCATGATGCACAGAAACGTCGCATGTGGGGTTTTACACTGACAGATGTCAGTGCTGCACTCCACTTATGTGACTGAGTGAGAGGCGTGGTTTCACAAGCTCCTTCATCCTCGGTCCGTTTTCCTTAAAGGAGGCGACACCTCGCGGGCCCGTTAGCTGTACAGTGACATGTGCACGTTACTAGGACCTGCTGGTGCAGCACGTGATTCCAGCTTTGCATGAACACAACTGTGTCCAAACGACTGTTTTTATGCCATATGGAGCGACACCACATGTAGCTTGCCAGGAAAAAGGGCTGTTACGGGAAACCTTCGCTAACGGCCGCAACATCTCTAGGCAATTTCCAGACCTACCGAAATGTTCAAATGTGTGTGAATTCCTATGGGATCAAACTGCTGAGTTCATCGGTCCCTAGACTTACACACTACTTCAACCACACACATACACACACACACACACACACACACACACACACACACACACACACAGACACGCAGACACACACACACACACACATACACACACACACACACACACACACACACACACACAGACACGCAGACACACACACACACACACATACACACACACACACACACACACACACACACACACACAGACAGGCAGACAGACAGACAGACAGACAGACAGACACACACACACACACACACACACACACACACACACACACACCCACACACACACACACATGCCCGAGGGAGGAATCGAACCTCCATCGGGAGGGGCCGCGCAACCAGTGACATGGTGACTCTAACAGTGCAGCCCAGACCTACTCACATAATTCCATCGGATATCTGATGGATGGTGTCTATCAGGCATTTATCCGATCTGAAGCATCACATACTGTGACATATCGCTGCACAGGATGTGCTGCAAGAAAGTGTCACGGGTGCAACTTGAGCTCAGTGGGAGACTGTAATGATAAAGTGTAACTTGCGACGATGTTCTACTAAACATGCCAGAACCGCCGTTATCATGTGTCTCATCTTTCTTCCCCTTTTTCTGCACCTGCCAGGGCCATATTTTCACCTGGTGGCAGAATGTGGAACTGTTATTTTTTTCGTGACACTCCGTAACCGTGTCAGTTAATGAACACACCTGCGATGTATGAGCGTCCTGCGATGTGTACAACCCTCAATGAAGCACTCGTAACACCAATGGTTTAGTTATCACCACAACGTGTGATAAAAACCGGTTTGGAATATGCAATACCTACATTACTTAACAAACCAAATAAACCATCGCAACTGTCGCTCAAGAGAATACTCCCACACAGACACTTGATTACAAAACGTCAAAGGCGATAAAACCAAAACTGTCTGCCGACACGGGAGAGGCCGACGCCACAGTTGTTGCTACAGGGGAGCCACAAACCTTAGAATCTTCAACACATACGTGTACTGGACATGAGGTAATTGGATCAAATAAACTCAGTTGTCTGCTGCAAAATTGTCTGGAGTGAGAGAATGTGCAAGCCTTCAGAGTTCGTGCAAAATTATTGCGTGACGAGCGAAGTCCCTATCGTAATAAGAATACGGAGCAAGACATATCACAGAAACCATTCGAAGACAAGAAGCTTATCTGAGAAAATATCGAAACCAGGTACCTAGAAATAGACGAAGCTGGGTTATTTCTCCTGCTAATTTTTTAAGCGCGTTGTTAATTGATTTCTGCTGTTAGCTTCTTTCTTCCTTTACAGATTGTTCGCTCTCCCTTTTCGCTGATCATTATGCACTTCCTTAGTGTCAGTAACATAATACAAGCATATTTATCGAGATAAACAGCAACAGATTCCACGCCACTACTGTTTTCTCACCTCTGAACTCGCAACAAAAGAAATTGTTCCTATCAACACAATAACAGCAGGTCACAGGGTACTAATGAAACGAGACACTTGATAACATTTTTGCCGTTGCCAAATGTCATTCCTATCTCATTGAAGAAGACATTATACATAAGTTAATACAAAGATGATAAATACAGTTACTGAAGAACAATTGTACTGTGTAGTGTTTTAAAAATTACCTACTATTTAGAGTAGTGATTACGATTTTTTTTAACGGGACGATGTGTGTTTAAACGACATTCGAAGGCTCTCGGAAAGATGAGTACAGTGATCCGGCAAATGTGCTGACATTGTCATGTCAGGCTTCGTGGCACGAACCGTGTGGATGAAACAAATCTGACCATTCGTGCTGCCCTTCTCTGTATACTTGCAATATCCCCTGTTAGTCCAATGTGATACGTGTCCCACACAGATGAACAGTATTCTAGAACGGGTCGCACAAATGGTTTGCTATATCCTACGTAGACCGACTGCGCTTCCCCTGTCTTTTACCAATAAACCAAAGTCAACCATCTGCTTTACTCTGAACTGAACCTGTGCGGTCGTCCAATTTCATATCCCCACTACTGTTATACCCAAGTATTTGTACGAATTGACCGATTCCACCAGCGACTCATTGATATTATAATCATACGACACGACATTTTTTCGGTTTGTGAAGAGCACAGTTTTACATTTCTGTGCATTTCAAACCAAGTTGCAAACCTTTGCACCACTTTCAAATATTATCGAGAACTATTTGTCCAGCTTTAATTTCAGACAGGACCCCATCATAGATAATTTCTTCACCTGTGAAAACTCTGAAGATATTATTCTCTTCTAGATCGTTAATGTAGAACATGAACAGCAAGGGTCGCAACACTCTTCCCTGGGAGGAAGGCCGAAGTTTGCTCTGCATCTCAAGATGACTCTCCATTCAAGATACCTAGTTGTCTTCTCCCTACCACAATAATCCGGAATCCTGTTACAAATTTCAGTTGATACGCCATACGGACCGGCCGCAGTGGCCGAGCGGTTCTAGGTGCTTCAGTCCGGAACCGCGCTCCTGCTACGGTAGCACGTTCGAATCCTGCCTCGGGCATGGATGTGTGTGATGTCCTTAGGTTAGTTAGGTTTAACTAGTTCTTAGTCTAGGGGACTAATGACCTAAGATGTTAAGTGCCATAGTGCTTAGAGCAATTTGAACCATTTTGAACTCCATACCGTCGGGTTTTTGGCAATAAGCGTAGCTGTGGTAGTGCGTCAAATGTTTTTCGGAAATCGAGGAATGCTGCACTACCTCACTACCTTGATTCATGGCTTTCACTAAATCACGTGATAAAAGTGCGAGATGGGTTTACCATGATCGATGTTTTCGAAATCTGTGCTGGTTTCGGCATATAGGAGGTCATTCAGTTCAAGATACCTCGTTATTTTTTAGTTCAGAATAGGTTCTAAGGTTCTACGATAAATCGATGCCACGGAGGTTGGACGGTAGTTTCGGGGAACACTTCTGTTCCGCTTCTAGTAGACAGGCGTGACCCGAGCTTTTCTCGATCTAATGGACTTCTTTAAGGTTTTTACGATACATTGTAGTTAGCCGAGGCTACCTCGGCCGCATATTCAGCATAGTAGCTGACAGGGATTCCATCGGACCTTGGAGATTTGTTCAATTTTAGCGATTTCAGCTGTTTCTCAACACGACTGACACTATTATCTGTATCACACATCTATGCAGCGGTGCAATAATTAAATTGGGACAATAGCTTTGGATTTTCGTTTGCAAAGGAACATTTGAAAATGCAGTTCAGCACTTCTGCTTTTGTTTGCTGCCCTCAGTTTCAATTTCTTTCTTAGACGTGATAGTGGGACACTAACTTTGGCACCTCTTACAGCATTACGTAGGACCCGAACTACTTCGGACTTTTTCAGAGATGCTTCGATGATATTCTGCTACGGCGGTCGCTGAAAGCTTCACGCATTGCCCCGTTGACAGCCAAACTCGTTCCCTTCAGCTTCTCTCTGTCTCTAGTGTTATGCTTTGCTTTGCCTATCAGGTGGTTACAATTACAGTGCAGCCACTTACTGAGTTGCAGTGTGGGCTGTAATTATCGCATGGCAGTAAAACTTGGCAGATATACTAACGCGTTAATGCGGAACCTATTTAGGCCGGAAAAAAATTAGTTGCGGCTGTAGCCGCCAGGTGCAAATCTGGCGCTTAACACTGTTTGACGGTATGGCATCCACGCCGTCATTTGACAAGCCATAACGTTAGTGAGCACTATGGCTATCTAGAAGGGAGACCGTGCGCAGTTACCGAAAGTGTTTTATGTGAACGGCAGCACTGAGAGAGTATCGCCGAGTGAAAGATGTGGGGAGAGGCCCGATGTCGTTAAAAGGCCTAAGGAAGATGATAAAGAAATTTGAAAAACATGGGTGAGCTTCGCGTTGCACCTGGAAGAGGGAGGCGTCCTACCCTGGAGGAAGTTGTTGGCCAGACTACTGCTGCTGTAGCTGACCACCCTGTAATGGCAGTGCCCGCCCAGTGTTACGAGAATTGTCCATGCCGTGATCAACAGTACGGGAAGTCGTCCGGTCTATTTTACACTGGTACCGGTACAAGATCCAGACAGTGCAGTAACTAAAACCTCGTGATCCGCAGCAACGTTCTGAATTTGATCCTCGGTTTCTCGCAGCGATAGAAGTTGATGACATGTGGGGTGGGGGGAATATCCTATTGAGTGACGTGGTACGTTTTACACTACAGAGTACAGTGAACACACACAGCTGCCAAATGTGGGGTGCCACTGACCCGCGTGTTTCCACCAAGAGCCATTGCACTCACAGTATGTGACTCTGTGGTGTGGATCCACAAACACCCTTATCCTCGGTCCGTTCTTTTCTGGAAAGAATACATCTAGAGTACCTTCAGGTGTACCGTGAGGTCTGCACGTTATCGAGACCACCTCGAGCACCACCTGATTCCTGCTGTGGAAAAGCGCACTGAGAGGTGGAAATAAGGAAAACGTGGAAGGTAGGACCTACGATTATAACTTTCTTTCACAAAACCTGCTTATTTAACAATATATAATCATAATTTTTTACAAAATTAACAAATTTGTGAAATGAATAAGCTTTTGCAAGAGAAATCAGAGTCCGCAGCTCGTGGTCGTGCGGTAGCGTTCTCGCTTCCCGCGCCCGGGTTCCCGGGTTCGATTCCCGGCGGGGTCAGGGATTTTCTCTGCCTCGTGATGACTGGGTGTTGTGTGATGCCCTTAGGTTAGTTAGGTTTAAGTAGTTCTAAGTTCTAGGGGACTGATGACCATAGCTGTTAAGTCCCATAGTGCTCAGAGCCATTTGAACCATTTTGAGAAATCAGAACAAGAACAACATGACAATAATTACAAGACGAGCGGACCAGCAGCCCGGCCGTTGTCGGGTGAAGCAGCGGTGTTTACTGCCGCAGTGGACACAGGCTGTCATATTAAACGCCCTTCTGCAACACGCGAAAACTATACAAGTATCATTCATGACAAGAGTGATTCAATTAGTGAGAACAGGTGACGTAACTGGTGGAAACTGTATGTCGGAAGGTTCGGAGTTAAGATGCGCGCCTCTGCTTAAAAATGGTTCAAATGGCTCTAAGTACTAAGGGACTTAACATCTCAGGTCATCAGTCCCCCAGACGCAGAACTACTTAAACCTAACTAACCTAAGGACAACACGCACATCCATGCCCGAGGCAGGATTCAAACCTGCGACCGTAGCAGCAGCAGCGCGGTTCCAGACTGAAGCGGCTAGAACCGCTCGGCCACAGCGGCCGGCCAACCTGTCCTTAAAGGTTAAACAGATTGTAATAATTGATTCCTAATGATAAGGCTTACTTCAAAGCAAGCAACCTCTTAATTTCAATCAGCAACCGAGGTGCGACTGGATCCGGACCCGTCCCTTTTGACAATCTTACTCTGACTAAAGCCCTGGTCACCGCTGGCTGTTAATTTTTCAAAAGTTAGACTGATTGTCAGTTATGAAGACCGCTCTGAAGGACAGTTTTAAAACATTACGTATGAATACTTATTACAATAGAACTAACTCGGCGGAACCACAAGATCCAGTTAAAAATACGCGCAGAGCTTAGTACAACAGGTTGTTCAGATTATAACTAATGCAATTACAATCAAGGAATTGAACCGCTCGACATCTAAATCTAACCACAAGACCCCTGTCGGTTTAACGGCAGCCTGTGCTTAGTGCAATTATTCCGACTGTATTTACGACCAGGAGCTGATTCATTAGAACATTAATGGTCGGGTATAAGCCGCGCCGGATTAGCCGAGCGGTCTGAGGCGCTGCAGTCACGGATTCTGCGGCTGGTCCCGGCGGAGGTTCGAGTCTTCCCTCGGGCATGGGTGTGTGTGTTTGTCCATAGGATAATTTAGGTTAAGGTGTGTGTACGCTTAGGGACTGATGACCTTAGCAGTTAAGTCCCATAGGATTTCACACACATTTGAACATTTATTGTCGGGTATAAAACAGAAAGGAAAGGCAATATAATAGCGGGACAAATTTTTAAACGACAACCAGTGTCTTAGTACAATACTACGGTCAATATTTACGACCAAAGGGCCGACCGAGTAAAACTCTGACGGTCGGGTACAAACCGGAAAATAATTAGGAGTGCAGGTAGATAATGACACCAATTACCACGAGGATCAGAGAATGCTACTCCCCTTTATCAGCAAGCAGTTCCACGGATCCGCGGTGCGTCGCAGCGGTTACTGAGTGAGTGGAGCCGATGAAAGCCAGGCAGCCACGAGGGCAGCCAGGCGGCGAGCGATCGCCAGCCAGCCGACGTGACTGCGGCCCGCTGTTTGTAGCCGATGCTGACCCCGCTGAAGTGCTCCGGCACCTTCGCTCTGGGCAGGCCCTCCTTGCGCAGCTCGCGGTTTCGGCCGCTCAGACCTTGTGACCACCTCTTGTCGCGACTAGAGATGGGCATAACTGTTCTTTTCAGAGATTGGATCAGAACTGTTCACTCCCTGAAATGAATTAGCTCTTTTTCATGACTCACCACTCATTTACAATAGAAAATAAATGGAAGGCACATTGCCCTTTAAACTTGGTTTATTCCAGTACTATACCTGTATTTTGATCTTATTTGATCCTATTTTGAAGTAACACAGATAATGAGTAAGAATTTTGTATTGTTTATTGAAATTTCCACGATATGACAAAGTTTTTGATTATTGATTTATTTTGCACTATCGTGGTTTTTTGGGTGATCGGAAAATGTTGTAACTTGAGATTTACATTAACAATATATTTGGCTGTAATGTATTAAAATTTCATTAACCTCATACAAATACATCGCAAGCCATATATTTTTAAAGTGAACGTTTCCTTCTGAAGACGCCTAAAATCGCAAAATCCGTACCAGAATAAGAAAAAAAATATAAATTTGACTGTAAAACGAAAGTGCTGCATATAGCCTTACGCAGAATAAAACAAGGAAAATATTGGTGTATCACATTTTGCGATACGTTTATCGGTTCGCTCGTAATTAAAGCGTAAATTCTAGTGTCCATAATAAAAATCCTATAGTAGGAGGAGTCATCAGGAACCTAATCTAATCAGTTTAAACAAATAAAAATAAAATAAAAACAATTGATGTATACATAACATAATAATGTAATATACATAGCGGTATTACTACGAAGAACAATATCCAGTAGGGACGAACTCCGATGCAGAGGCGCTGAGTCGAGCAGGTCGAGCCGCAAGCTGTATTACTGCGTGAGCTGAGACCGCAGAGACCAGAGTGACATCTGAGTCGCTTTGCTCAACGCTCTGGCTAGAGTCGAGACGGTGGGGTGAGCTTTGAGCGGGCGAGTTCCGAGGGTGGGGGGAGCGGTGAACTCACCCGCTCCGAGACAAATCGTCCGTTCCCTTGCGAGCAGGTTGTTGCAAGTAGTTCCTATGTTATCCGCTAGGTGGCTCTCTGTCCTGTTGCTCGCATCAACTGCCCAGAGGGCAGGACGTGCGACTGAAACGATCGCCGACAGAGTGCGATGCGAAGTTAAGCTGCGCCAGACACTGCACCTGGCAGACGACGCACAGAGACGGCACGGCATATGTGAAACACAAAATCCAATGGGGCACTGCACAATGCAGGCAGCCAAGGTAGAAGCAGGGCAGAGGCTGGCGCTGGCTGTGTTGTGTGGCGTGCACTGTGCTCTGATCAGCAGAGGTGCTGCTGATATGCTCCGTCTCTCTCTCTCTCTCTCTCTCTCTCTCTCTCTCTCTCTGCCGTGGGAAACGTTTGGAGCTACCGTTCTTTTTTTCTGAATCACTGATTGTTCACTCCTTTGAAAGATTCAACTCTATGAATTAGTTCAAGAGCGGATCCCCCATCTCTAGTCGCAACGCTGCCGCCAATCCGCAAACTTCAAGCCTCCGCTCGGGCCAGCGAACCCCGTATGTACGAGGGTTGTTTTTTAAGTAAGGGCCGTTCGCGCGTATAGTCCCGTAGTTCGCGCGGACGCCGCAACAAGCCACCGCGCCACTTGCCGGCATCCTTCCCGTTCACACTGATGCAAGTTGCAGCTCTGCAGCTGACGTGTACGCATCGCTGTGCTACTTTATAATGTTTACGATTGTCGAATCGCTCGCCGCGTGTGAGATACGGTCAGTGATACCTGTTTTGACCGCGAGAAGCCTATCGGCTGCAGAAATTCGTCGTCAGTTAACAGAAGTTCATGGCTCGAATGCAATCAGTGAAGGTAATGTGTGTCATTCGGTTAGAGAGTTTAAAAATGGCCGTCAAAACGTCCATGACGAAGAACGCTCAGGCCGGCCCTCTGTGTTCACTGATGATTTGGTGGCTGCAGTCGAAACAAAGATTCGTGAGGACAGAAGATTCACAATTTCCACTCTTTCTTTGGAATTTCCACAAGTTTCAAGATCGGTTTTGTACAAAATTGTGTCTGAAAACCTAGACTTTAAGAAACTGTGTTCTCGGTGGGTACCCAGACTCCTCACAGAGGACCACAAAGGGAAGAGATTTGCCACTTCATTTGACTTTTTGAATCGTTACGAGGAAGAAGGGGATGACATGTTGAGTCAAATTGTCACTGGAGATGAAACATGGGTATCCCATGTCACTCCCGAAAGCAAGCGACAATCGAAGGAATGGCGACACACAACCTCACCCGTCGAGGTCAAAGCCAAACAGACGCTGTCAAAGCGCAAGATTATGGCAACTGTGTTCTGGGACCGGCGCGGTGTTTTGCTAGTGGACTTTATGCCACGAGGAACGACAATCAACTCAGATGCCTACTGTGCAACTCTAAAGAAGCTCCGCAGAGCAATTCAAAACAAAAGGCGCGGCATGCTGACAAAAGGAGTTTCGCTCCTGCACGATAACGCTAGGACTCACACCTCTCAGAAGACTCGGGATTTGATTGATTCTTTTGGCTGGGAAGTTTTGGACCGTGCACCATACAGCCCCGACCTTGCTCCTAGCGATTTTCACCTTTTCCGGTACCTGAAACACCATCTTGGCGGGCAGCGCTTCAATGACGACGATGAAGTGAAAGCGGCCGTGAACTCTTGGCTATCGGAGCAGGCGGCCGAATTCTTTGAAGAGGGAATTAAAAACTTAGTTGTACGGTATGACAAGTGCTTAAATAAACAAGGCAACTATGTAGAAAAATAGGTAAAAGTGTGTAGAATCAGAAAATAAAAGTTTTTTTACAAAAGTATTTGTATCTTTTTTAAAAATAAAAAACGGCCATTAATTAAAAAAACAACCCTCGTATGTCGACAGGCAAAGACCCTCTAAGGCACAACCCAAAGATACAAACATTTACCCATAGATATTGGCAATGGGGCCGCAAGAGGGACGATCGATACTACCCTTGAGCTAGTGGCGCCAGACGGAACAGTCTACTAATATAATGGCGCCACGGCTCAGGCAGGTGTATGGAGACCACTGCACTGTTTCCGTGCGAGATGGGGCCACACCGCGTGTCGCATTAAGCAGACCTATCTGGTTACTGGGCGAGCAGCTTCCACGAACGTGTTACCTCCACAGGTTTCCCAGATGCGTTGCCTGCAAGATCACGTCATCTGAATCGACATGACTCTTGGCTCTGGGGTTACCTAAGAGAACGCGTTTCCCAGGAACACGTTCGGCCTCTGCCTGATCTGGAGGCCAGTAAACTGCAACACGTTGCTCAGATTCCACCGGACATGCTGCCAGCAGCTGCTGATCACGCTGAACGGATGCAGCACATCGTCGATATCTCTGGTCCTTGTACTGAACAAGTTGGGTAAGGGACAGTTAATAACAAAAATCAACATTATGTCTTTTCTATCCACGTCCCGTTCCTAACACTTTATATATGGAGACATTGCCACACGTCTCTCTTGCATTCACAGCGCCAGATTTGCAACCAGTGGGCAAAATTGGAACTAATTTCTTGCAGCGTAAATCGGTTCCATACTAACGCATTAGCGTTTATACAAAGCTTCGATACCATACGATAATTATAGCCCACACTGGACCTTTGTCAGTGGCTGCAGTTTAATAATTACCACCAGCCGGCGTCATGCAGTAGTCCCTGTTTCCTTAGGAGTCTCTTTACAACGAGTGTATACTATGGACGCTCTCTGCCACCATTAATTGTTCTCCTGAGCACATATGTCAGGAGCATGGTCAACCATTCTTCTAAACATGAGCCATTTCCGTCTACACGCTGGTCTCCAGAGCTAAATGTTACGGGATCCCTACTGAGATGCGACACTACCGCCTCTTCATTTAATCTGCTGATAATACGAGCCATTCTACTTCTTATGTCACCGTTTATAATTTAGTAATGGGCTCCTTAGAAGAATCGGCAATTCAAGTTGACTGCAGAACGATTCTATTGCGAGTATGGACCACGCAGGTAAGATCCCTCTGGACTCTTCCCTGTGCCCTGCTGAATCAGAAGAGGAGCTGGTTGCCCCTATAACGGCAGCTGCATTGGGAATTAAGGACATTGCCGCAGTCTTTGGCCGGTGTCAGCTCAGTTTATAAGTCGATGAAGACATTTTTGAACCTCCAATTTAAGTAACTGTGTTGCGCTAATGTTATTGTGTCTTGGTAATAAAGAACAAATATTTGCTTGTCTTATATTTTGTCCTCGCAGGAAAGCCCGTTAGAAAAAAATGTTTTCACTGCCCATGGAACCTCCGAGAGTTTGTTACTTTAGTTACTTTTCATCCAGAGAAAACTCCCTACGCCGGTTTAGAAAACGCTCGCACGAAAATATGACGTTGGAGACAAATATCTATTTCTGTGTGCCTTGTAACCTCTACATCTGGGTAAGTTCTCTGCTAGGCACTGTACGGTGCGTGGCGGAGGGTACCCTGTACCACGACCATTCATTTCCTCTCCTGTTCCACTCGCAAATAGAGGTAGGGAAAAACGTCTGACTGTATGCCTTAGCACGAGCCCTAATTTCTCGTACATCTTCGCAGTCCTTACACGCAGTAGAATCATTCTGCAGTCAACTTCATATGCCGGTTCTCTGCTCCTCGAAAAGAACGTCGTCTTCCTTCCAGGGATTCCCATTCGAGTTTCCGAAGCATCTCTGTAACACCTGCGTTTTGTTCCACCTACCGGTAACAAATGTAGCAGCTCGTCTCTGGATTGCTTCGATGTCCTATTTCAGTCTGACGTGGTGCAAGTCCCAAACAGGTGAGCAGTACTCAAGAATGGGTGCACTACTGTCCTGTATACGATCTCCTTTACGGATGAACTACACTTCCTGAGAATTCCCGCAACGAGCAGAAGTCTGCCGTTCGCCTTCCCTGCCGCAGTCCTTCCGTGCTCATTCCATTTAATTGCTTTGCAACTTTAAAGCCCACACATTTAATCCACAAGACTGGGCCAAGCAGCTTTGTTTTTCCCACTCACCTGCATTACTTTACAATTTTGTACTTTGAGAGCTAGATGCCATACATCACACTAACTAGAAATGTTGTCTAAGTCGTCTTGTCCGTACATATGTTCCTACAGTCACTCGACGACGACAGCAGAGTTCGTCGATTACAATATTTTTCAGCCTGTGTAATAAAACGGTTAGCAGCTACCTTGGAAGATTCAGTTCAGGATGTCGTATTACACGTCCTTCGTGCTGCAGGCCAAGCTACACAAAAAAGTATTGATGGCAGAGGAAGAGTCTGGAGGCGGCTGTATGAGCCCCCCTGCCGGGCACTCGAGTCTGACCAACTGCGGAGTAGACAGGAGCGGTGTTGTCCATCTCAGGCGGTGAGCCGCTGTTGACCCGTGTGGAGAGCGAGCGAGCGAGCGAGCGAGCGGCCAGCGCGGCCCAGATCTGGCAATAACAACAGCACGCCCCCCCACCCCCCCCCCTCTCTCTC
Source organism: Schistocerca cancellata (assembly GCF_023864275.1). Taxonomy (NCBI): domain Eukaryota; kingdom Metazoa; phylum Arthropoda; class Insecta; order Orthoptera; family Acrididae; genus Schistocerca; species Schistocerca cancellata. Next base: position 166,995,903 of record NC_064637.1, read on the forward strand.
TCTCTCTCTCTCTCTCTCTCTCTCTCTCTCTCTCTCTCTCTCTCTCTCTCCCCCTCCCTCCCAGATATGCTGCGACCAGCACAGTGGCTCCTCTCTTACAACCCGCCCACCTCCGCACAGACCTCTGCCCGTGCAGTGCAGATCCCCCTGCGGTGCGCCCTCTGCGGGGTTGGAGGACCCGCAAGCCCACAGTTCTCCCACCTCAGCAGCCTCTCTAACCTCCAGCTTCTCTCGCCAGCCTTCCGACTGCTTCGATGCAACCGCGCCGCGAATTCCTCTGCTGCGAGGTCGTAATTCAACGCAGCGTAGCACTTTCCCCTAACGCTCTAGATTATTTCCCGGTTCTGTTCCAATCTCTGTCTCCCCCTGCAGTTTTTACCCTGCACGGCTTCCTCTAGAATCATGGGAGTTGTTCCCTGAAGTCTTCATCCGTGTTCCATCATCCTGTCCTCGCTTCTTGTGAGTGTTTCCCGCATTTTCCCTTTCTCTACTATTCTGCTGTGACAACCTCTTCATTACCTATTTCATCAGCCCACCTAATTTTCAGCATGCTTCTCTAACACCACATCTCAAGCCTACAATTCTCTTTTCTCGCACCTGTAAGGAGTACTGATCTCTCATGCTGTGACGTAGCGATATTGTACTTTTTATTTGCCGCTGCGTTCTGGAATTTTCCAAGTGGAGCGCGCTTTCTCTCTGGAACAGCGCTTCACAATCTGTGTTCCGCAGGAAGTGAATGAGTGCTTCGCCATAAAACTAGTAAGAACGGGGATTTTTTTCGATATTTTTTCTCAGTCTTATGATTTCTGTGTTATTAGTTACGATTTAAAGTTGAAGTAATCACACTCAGTTTCAATACTGCCGGGAAATCATACAAGAAAACGGCATGTAAAAAGCTGCAAACGATCGTCGTCAAAAAATGACAGCTGCATTAAGATTAACACACAAATTTATAATAAAAAATCACTTACTAAATTCAGTAAACTTAGGCGTTACAGCACTGTAATCAAACTTGAATGTCTTCATGTAATTTAAATAGAATGTAATTTAAATAGAAAGAGGGACATTACATAAATTCAAAAGACAGAAGGAAAGAAATATTTGAACATAGCTGCTAAGGTTCACTGACCGTGCCAGAATTATATTGTAACAAATAAGCCCTCGATCACAAATATTAAGTACTGTGAACAAGGGTTGCAGCCCTTAGCGGCTCGCCATCTCACAAGAGATCATGACGTCGCCTTTCCGGCTTAGATCTTTTTTAATATGTGACTTGTAAGTACTGCATCTTTTCGAGTCAGTACAAACTTTAATTTTATTAATGTACTATATACCTAATGTTTTAGTACAGTTAGTTTAATTCTGAAGACGACGCTCATAGTAGCGTCGAAACCAGGTCAATTTTGACTTAATATTTGTGACCGAGGGCTTATTTGTTACAATAGAAAGAAATATTGTTAGGAACATATTAGGCCCCAAAATTACAGATGGAGATACTTATAAGCTGAGAGGTAATAAGTAAAAGGAAGAATACCCAGACGTACATGGTGACGTGAGAAAACGAAGACTTACATTCACATGTCAATCACAATTTTATCAATTCGGTACTTGAAGATAGTTATAATTGCGGTTAATGTACGAGCTGTCGGTTCAGTACGACAGCCTTAGGCCAACAATCAATAGCGACATTGGATGATTGTACCCCGCGTGGTACTATTGGGCCCATACGTGAATACTAATAGATAAAACAAGATTTCTCATTTAAAAAAAAAAAGTTTTATTGTTGTTATTGTGGTCTTCAGTCCAGAGACTGGTTTGATGCAGCTCTCCATGCTACTCTATCCTGTGCAAGCTTTTTCATCTCCCAGTACTTAGTGCAACCTACGTCCTTCTGAATATGCTTAGTGTATTCATCTCTTGGTCTCCCTCTACGATTTTTACCCTCCACGCTGCCCTCCAATACTAAACTGGTGATGCCTTGATGCCTCAGAATATACCCTGCCAACCGATCCCTTCTTCTAGCCAAGTTGCGCCACAAAATTCACTTCTCTCCAATTCTATTCAATACCTCCTCATTAGTTATGTGATCTACCCATCTAATCTTCAGCATTCTTCTGTACCGCCACATTTCGAAAGCTTCTATTCTCTTCTTGTCTAAACTATTTATCGTCCATCTTTCACTTTCTTACATGGCTACACTCCATACAAATACTTTCAGAAACGACTTCCTGACATTTCAATCTATACTCGATGTTAACAAATTTCTCTTCTTCAGAAACGCTTTCCTTGCCATTGCCAGGCTACATTTCATATCCTCTCTACTTCCACCATCATTAGTTATTTTGCTCCCCTAACAGAAAAACTTATTTACTACTTTAAGCGTCTCATTTCCTAATCTAATTCCCGCAGCATCGCCCGATTTAATTCGACTACAGTCCATTATCCTCGTTTTGCTTTTGTCGATGTTCATCTTATATCCCCATTTCAAGACACCGTCCATTCCGTTCAGCTGCTCCTCCAGGTTCTTTGCTGTCTCTGATAGAATTACAATATCATCGGCGAATCTCAAAGTTTTTATTTCTTCTCCATGGATTTTAATTCCATTCAATATACAGATTGAATAACATGGGGGAGAGGCTACAACCCTGTCTCACTCCCTTCCCAACCACTACTTCCCTTTCATATCCCTCGACTTTTATAACTGCCATCTCGCTTCTGTACAAATTGTAAATAGTCTTTCGCTCCCTGTAATTTACCCCTGCCACCTTCAGAATCTGAAAGAGAGTATTCCAGGCAACATTGTCAAAAGCTTTCTCTAAGTCTACAAATGCTAGAAACGTAGGTTTGCCTTTTCTTAAACTGTTTTCTAAGATAAGTCGTAGGGTCAGTATTGCCTCACGTGTTCCAACATTCATACGGAATCCAAATTGATCTTCCCCGAGGTTGGCTTCTACCAGTTTTTGCATTCGTCTGTAAAGAATTCGTGTTACTATTTTGCAGCCATGGCTTATTAAACTGATAGTTCGGTAATTTTCACATCTGTCAACACCTGCTTTCGTTGGGATTGGAATTATTACATTCTTCTTGAAGTCTGAGGGTATTTCGCCTGTCTCATACATTTTGCTCACCAGATGGTAGAGTGTAGTTGAGCCTGGCTCTCCCAAGGCTGTCAGCAGTTCTAATGGAATGTTATCTACTCCCGGGGCCTTCTTTGACTTAGGTCTTCAGTGCTCTGTCAAAGTCTTCACGCAGTATCGTATCACCTATTTCATTTTCACCTACATTCTCTTCCATTTCTATAATATCGTCCCCAAGAACATCGCCCTTGTACAGACCCTCTATATACTCCTTCCACCTTTCTGCTTTCCCTTCTTTGCTTAGAACTGGGTTTTCATCTGAACTCTTGATATTCATGCAAGTGGTTCTCTTTTCTCCAAAGGACTCTTTAATTTTCCTGTAGGCAGTATCTATCTTACCCCTGGTGAGATAAGCCTTACATTTGTCCTCTAGCCATCCCTGCTTAGCCATTTTGCACTTCCTGTCGATCTTATTTTTGAGACGTTTGTATTCCATTTTGCCTGCTTCATTTACTGCATTTTATATTTTCTCCTTTCATCAATTAAACTCAATGTCTCTTCTGTTACCCAAGGGTTTTTACTAGCCCTCGTCTTTTTACCTACTTGATCCTCTGCTACCTTCACTATTTCATCTCTCAAAGCTACCCATTCTTCTTCTACTGTATTTCTTTCCTCCATTCCTGTCAATTGTTCTCTTATGCTCTCCCTGAAACTCTGTACAACCTCTGGTTTTTTCAGTTTATCCAGGTCCCATCTCCTCAAATTCCCACATTTTTGCAGTTTCTTCAGTTTTAATCTACAGTTCATAACTAATAGATTGTGGCAGAGTCCACATCTGCCCCTGGAAATGTCTTACAAATTAAAACCTGGTTCCTAAATCTGTCTTACCGTTATATAATCTATCTGAGACCTTCCAGTATCTCCAGGCTTCTTCCATCTATACAACCTCCTTTTATGATTCTTGAACCAAGTGTTAACTATGATTAAATTATGCTCGGTGCAAAATTCTATCAGGCGGCTTCCTCTTTCATTCCTTCCTCCCATTCCGTATTCACCTACTACGTTTCCTTCTCTCCCTTTTCCTACTATCGAGTTACAGTCACCCATGACTATTAAATTTTCGTCTCCCTTCACTACCAGAATAATTTCTTTTACCTCATCATACATTTCTTCAATTTCTTCGTCATCTGCAGAGGTAGTTGGCATATAAACTTGTACTACTGTAGTAGGCATGGGCTTTGTGTCTATCTTGGCCACAATAATGCGTTCACTATGCTGTTTGTAGTAGCTTATCCGCATTCCTATTTTTTATTCATTATTAAACCTACTCGTGCATTACCCCTAATTGATTTTGTATTTATAACCCTGTATTCACCAGACCAGAAGTCTTGTTGCTCCTGCCACAGAACTTCACTAATTCCCACTATATCTAAGTTTATCCTATCCATTTCCCTTTTGAAATTTTCTAACCTACCTGCCCAATTAAGGGATCTGACATTCCACGCTCCGATCCGTAGAACGCCAGTTTTCTTTCTCCTGATAACAACGTCCTCCTGAGTAAACCCCGCCTGGAGATCCGAATGGGGGATTATTTTACCACCGGAATATTTTACTCAAGAGGACGCCATGATCATTTAACCATACAGTAAAGCTGCATGCCCTCGGGAAAAATTACGGCTGTAGTTTCCCCTCGCTTTCAACCGTTCTCAGTACCACCACAGCAAGGCCGTTTTGGTTAGTGTTGCAAGGCCAGATCAGTCAATCATCCAGACTGTTGCCCTTGCAACTACTGAAAAGGCTGCTGCCCCTCTTCAGGAACCACACGTTTGTCTGGCCTCTCAACAGATACCCCTCCGTTGTGGTTGCACCTACGGTACGGCTATCTGTATCACTGAGGCAGGCAAGCCTCCCCACCAACGGCAAACGAGCCAGCGTCTTTATAAAATTCGCCCTTGTCCAGCCTCGGACTTTTCAAATAAGGCCAGACACGTACGAAGTTTGCCAGTTTAAGCTCACTTTGAAGCAGACGCTGTTCGTGGGTATTTTGACAGCAGTGAGAATGACCACAATTGCAGACAAAGCATTCCCGGCTACGACTTTCGCACTACGTTTAAAGAAGAAGAAGAAGAAGAAGAAAACAAGACGGTGGCCCAGGGAACGGTTTAAAATGAAAAATACACTCACGAAAACCTGTCATACGAAATGTGACACTCGGAACCTAATGATTATCTCCACTTTTGCGGATGTGTAGTCCGACTTTTAGTATCTTGTTTGGAGTTACTTCCCTCCCTCGCATTTCTTGGTACCCTAACGACAGTTCATTAAAATGCGGCAACGTAGAGACGTATACGACGTCTGTGCAACAACCAGAGAACCTCGGTTTTTTTCATTTCATTTCACTCTTGCTTGCATGTTACACATAGAATATTGAGTCTCTTTTGAACCTCTTTCTGCGTAACGTACGGCTGGGAAAGATGTAATATCTCTACCAATTTGGTAATTGTCAGTGCTGTTTTGTTTTTATCCTTGATCGCAGTTTCCTTAGTTGGGGAAAATCACGATGCAATGTGGTAAATTGTAATAAAAAACGATTTCTCGCTAAAAACGTGCGGCGACGTCGACACAATCAACATCCGTCATCTTGTCCAATTTTCCGCCACTCAGATTTCTGAGAACCACGTCAAACGTGCTCGAGAATTGACAAACACTTCAAACAGCTCTTTACACGATCAAATATATGGTAAACTCTGACAAAGTGTTTGCTGGTGTATAGGGGCTCACAACGTCATCGCCGAGTCAGTGTGCAGAAGAGCCGCCGAACTTCGGCACGGAGCGGTCGCAGTGGAAAGTATGAGAGTCGAAAAGTGACATCGGTCCGTAGGAGTAAAGTGTTAGAGTAAACAACAATATGGGAATTGTGGGTCCGCCTTGATGCAAAACACTTTTGTTATTTATTTATTTTATTAATTATTCATTTATTCCCAACATAGATTCAGCCACAAATATCGCCATCATCAGTGAGTTCTTCAATTATTATTTAATATACGTCACAACACAGTTTTTAAGACTGTTGTCGCTGTTTGCGACATAGTTTGTGTTTTTCTGCTGCCGTTGCAAATCAAATGGCGCTAAGCACTATGAGACTTAACATCTGAGGTCATCAGTCCCCTAGAACTTAGAACTGCTTAAAACTAACTAACCTAAGGACATCACACACATCCATGCCCGAGGCAGGATTCGAACCTGCGACCGTAGCAGCAGCGCGGGTCGAGACTGAAGCGCCTAGAACCAGTCGGTTACAACGGTCGGCTTTCGCACTTCAGTTTTGGATTATGAACGGAGTACAAAAGTTTTCTTCTGTGTATAAAGGTAGTTGGAAGTCTTCCAAGAAACTCGCAGATGACGTAATCTATGCAGAGGGAAATGCCAACAGAGAAACATGCCGCAAACAGTATAGTCAAACCATACTGTGACGTGTATTAAATAAGAAATAAAGAACCCACTGATGATGGTGACATTTGTCGCTGAAATTGCACTGAAGCGCCAAAGAAACTGGTATAGGCATGCGTATTCAAATAGGGAGGTGTGTAAATACGGCGCTGCGGTCGGAAACGCCTATAAAAGACAACAGGCGTCTGGCGCTTATTGCTGCTACAACGGCAGGTTACCGAGATTTAGGCGAGTTGGCACGCGGTCTTACAGTCGGCGCACGACCCATCGGACACAGCATCTCTGAGGTAGCGATGAAGCGGGGATTTCCCCGTATGACCATTTCAGCAGTGTACAGTGAATGTCAGGAATCCGGTACAACATCAAATCTCCGACAACGCTGCGGCCAGAAAAAAAAATCCTGCAAGAACGCGACCGGCGACGACTGAGCAGAATCGTTCGACGTGACAGAAGTGGAACCCTTGTCAAGTTCCGATAGCTGCAAACATTAACGGAAATAAAACGATAGAGAGGAGCTTGACACACTTCTCACACAGTCCGCGGTGTACATCCATACAGTCTCGTGCTACAGAAATACAGTATATTGCTAGAAATTTCTCTCTGAAACTAAGGCCCATATTTGCTGCCGGTAGAATTCTTTCGGTGACGAATTTCCCTCTTTGCCTGCCCTGTTTGCTACTAATGCGAGCGTTTTAGATTTGAATTGGTAAGTTGGGTGAAATGAGCGACTTGCATCCTCCTTTTCCCGTTAATATTTCCGTCTTTATGGTGATTTTTAGAACTTTTATTGCGTGGGAAAACCGGGAACAAATACCGAATTGAGGATTTCTCTTCCCAAGTTTACGCTTTCATCTTGCTTCACCTTTGTGTCAACGCATTTAAATATTTTTGCTTCCCCTGGTATATCCAGTGTTGGCAGTTTCGTTTTTTCAACTAGATCTGTTGTACTGGTGAAGTATTTTCGGCCAGTCTTGCTTGTTCGACGAGTCGTTCTTCTGTCTACACCGCCTCCCACAACTTGTCGCTTAAAACGACTTCGCTGCCTGCTGATCACTGCCGTATGTCCCGTGCCCAAGTTCTGTTCCAGAATATTGTAGAACATTGGAAAACAGTGGTTAACGTTGTAGAATATTCGTAAACATTGACACGTCAATCACAAATTTATCAATTGGGTGTTTTAGTTCAAGATAGTTACAATTGCGGTTAATGTACGAGCGGCGTTCAATAATTAATGAAACTTTTTTTTCTGAAAGCAGGTTGGTTTTATTCAGGTTTCCAATACACCATATTATTCCCCGTCCTTTCAGCTAAAAGTCCCATTTTACAGCGTGGTCTCCGTTCAGTACGACCGCCCTACGCCACCTCAGTGGGAGGGCCTACACGGCGGTCTGAGCCAACCTCTGGCTTGCTCAGTGACTTTGCCGCCATCCACGTACTGCTTCTCGCGGAGTGCATCCTTCACTGGGGCAAACAGATGGAAGTAGGGAGGTACGAGATCCGGGCTGCAGCATGGATGAGGAAGAACAGTGCAGTGAAGTCCTGTGACCTCCTGTCGGGTGCACAGGCAGGCTCGTGTGAAGTCTTGCGTTGGTGGAGAAGTTCATTTGAATTTTTGTGGCGGCGAACAGGCTGAAGTCTAGAATGAAATTTTCACTGTACAGCGGAGTGTGCGCTGATATGAAACTTCCTGGCAGATTAAAAATCTGTTCGCAGGAGAGCTTCTGTGAAGTTTCGAAGCTAGGAGACGAGGTACTGGCGGAATTAAGGCTGTGAGGGTGGGTCGTGAATCGTGCTCAGGTAGCTCAGTTTGTAGAGCACTTGCCCGTGAAAGGCAAAGGTCCCGAGTTCGAGTCTCGGTCCGGCACACAGTTTTAATCTGCCAGGAAGTTTCATATCAGCGCACACTCCGCTGTAGAGTGAAGATCTTATTCTGGAATATTAATATTGTGTGCCAGCTCATTAGTCAACTCACGCAGATGTGCTACCTGGGGTTAACAACTTATGGGCGTATGAAAGGAAACGGTCACATAGGCTCAGTAGGAGGTAAAGCAGGTAGCAGACTCCGGTTCACAGAGAGAATGCAGCCAGTCCACATACGAGATTCCTGAGAAAGCACTCGTGCTACCCCCGTGTGTGGGAGCTGCACCATCTAGGACTGAGACGGTGTATTAACTGTATACAGAGCATCGCAGCCCATTTTGTTTGCTAAACAAAAACTTTGTGAAACTTTGATGTTCGCCGATGACGTTGTAATTCTTCAGATACAGCAAAGTACTTGGAAGAGCAGTTGAATACAATGTACGATATCTTGAGAGGAGGATGTAAGATGAACATCATCAAAAGAAAAGCGAGGATAAAGCGATGTTGTCGAATTAAATCAGGTGATGCTAAGGGAATTAGATTAGGAAATGAGACACTGAATAGATGAGTTAGCTATTTGCGCAGCTCGAAGTGGAGAGAATATAAAATGTAGGCTCGGAATGGCGAGGAAACCGTTTCTGAAGAACAGAAACTTGTTAACATCGAGTATACATTTGTCATGAAGTATTTTCAAAAAGTTTTTGTATCAAGTGTAATCATGGTTGGCAGTGAAACATGGACGATAAAGAGTTTGGACAAGAAGAGAATAGATGCTTTCTAAATGTGGTGCTACAGAAGAATGCGGAAGATTAGCTGGATGCATCGAGTAAGTAATGAGGAGGTGCGGAATAGAATTGGAGGAAAGAGAAATCTGTGGTACAACCTGACTGGAAGAAGGCATCAGTTGGTAGAACACATTCTGAGGCTGGAGGGAAGCGTGGGCGGTAAAAATCGTAGAGAGACACCAAGAGATGAATACGAGCAGATTTAGAAGGATATGGGTTGCAGTAGTTACTCGGAGGTGAAGAGGCTTGCACAGGATAGAGAAGATGAAGATGTGCATCAAACCAGTCTTCAGGTTGAACACAACAACTCAGCGGAGCATCACCGACGCTGAAAATCTTTAAACTTGCAGGCAGATTAAGACTGTGTACTGGACAGAGACTCGAACTCGGAACCTTTGTCTTTCGCGAGCAATTGTTCCACCACCTCAGCTACCCAATCACGACTCACGCTCCGTCCTGAAAGCTTTACTTGTGCCAGTGTCTCGTCTCCTGCCTTCATATCAGCGCACACTGCGCTGCAGAGTGAAAATTTCAGTGCTGAAAATATTGATGTATTCCACGAAAGCCTACCTACTTGGGAATGTAATTGCTTTTCAGTTGTCGAAAACTCTCTGATGATGTCTCCGGCGTTGGAAGATGAAACACCAGGCAGAGAACTGTGCCTCGAATCTTGCGTGTCCTTTTGTCCGTACATGAAACACCAGCAGTAACGCAAATATCGGGTGCGGAAGTGTGCAGTCTACGACCTACTTGCAAAGTTTCATCAGCCAATGTTGATTGAGGAATGTAGCGGGCCTAGTGCTGCCTGCTTACGATCGCTCCTGCAGCGGACGCTACTGCTAGATTAATTACGGCTGCATCCGTAGGCGCACGGGACGGTAGGAGCCACTAATACGTGAAGTACCCACTGCCGTGCACTTGCCCGCTGCCTGCACGGTGTAGACGCAGGGCCTACAGCCAGGGGCTGCGCTGAGCCGAGCCGTGCTGAGTCAGCCGCCAGCGAGCCTAGACGCCCGCTGGTCGATGGCTGGCAATCGATAGCGCGCCAGGTCGACCGACTTTGCGAGGTCGCAGCAGGAGGACCGCCTTCAGGGCCGGCCCAGGGAGGGCAGCCACGGCCTGCCAGTCTGTCGTCGGGCCGTGGCCGCTGTTTGAGTACTGGCGGTACAGAAAGCCACAGTCAGGTCGGTCGCTACTGCAGTGCCAGTCTGTACAGTCCAGTGTCCTCGTGACGTAAACACACTGGAGGTTTTATAGGATCCAGAAGCAGCAGCCGCCCGCACTGTTCAGCCGCTCTCCGGAGGCCCGCTATGTCTGCCGGCAGTGTGAGTAGCAGGCCACGCACGTCAGTTCACGTGTGCCTGACGCAGCTGAAGGAAGGCTGACAAACTCGTGGAGGGCTGGTGTTCCAGCGGGCAATAACTGCAATCACGGTCGTGGTCATTCAATTCGCCACCGTTGTAAAATACTTTGATTGACCGAAGTGTTGCACGACAGACGTCGCTGTACATTACTACGGTTTCGGAGTCTTAGCCCCGTCGTGAGATATATGTGAATTGTAGGAATAGATGGACTTCATATCCGTGCCGAAAGAGATATTAGGCAAATATTTACCGTACGCCGACTGTCAAAGAACATCCTAAATGGTAGCTCCAAAGAACCGTAGGTCGTTACTGAAAGTAGTGTTGTGCAGTCACAAGTTGCGATGCTATTTGACACTCCGCGTACGATACATGTTTGCCAACTTATTGTTTGAGGATGGATATGAAGTCGTACTATTACTAGATTTCACTCACACCGGATGATGGGACTAAGACCCCTAAACCGTAGTAATGTGTAGGAAGTTGGGTCATGCGAGACTTCGGTCAATAAAAGTATTCTACAATAATGGCTGGTTTGTCTACCACGAACAACCTAGACAAGATTTGCGGATGTTCCACAAAGAAATATGTTAATGGTAATCATCTTATTGCTTGGTAATCGTGATAAGTAGTCAGCTGATTGCACAATGGCTGCAGGAATGTACGACCGGCACTGGGACACGAGACGAGGTCATCCTTGCTGCCACTCAGGTGATGGCACTAGTCCTGTTGCCGCGCTCTGTCGTTAGCTGATGGTCTCTCTCTCTCTCTCTCTCTCTCTCTCTCTCTCTCTCTCTCTCTCTCTCTGTGTGTGTGTGTGTGTGTGTGTGTGTGTGTGTGTGTGTGTGTGTGTGTGTGTGTGTGTGTGTCTGTCACAGGCTCGCCTCGTTACCTAAGGCTTTTATTTAGCAACACTGTCAAAATGCTGAATAAGTACCTTTTTCAATGTGGAGAGCGCCGAGATATGCAGGAGGAGAATGGGTGGGGTGCTGGAAGGCAGCGACCTGGATGTGGAGCCGCGCCGGCTCCAGTGCCGCGGCCAAATAAAGAAACGGAAAGATAAAATACAGTTGTAAACTAAAATAGAATCTAGCGAACCATTAAATACTGTTAGATTCTGATTAATAGATAGTAATACAGCGAACAGAAGATAATTTACAAAGAGTAATAGGTAGACTGAGCCAAAACACTGTACATTACAATTTAACTATGTATATCTGCATGTAAGACAAGATAATAGCTTTCATAGGAAAGAATGCAGTCACATCGCAAATGATGATAATTGAGAAAATTTTACAAGTATCCCATTGTCGTTATCTAAGATCTGACATTAGTTTTAACTATGACGAGGGCACTGGCAACAAGGTTGGCAAATATCGAGCTTTCTGCGGAGCAACTCGAAGGAAATTTGGAAGAAAAACAAGAAAAAAAATGAAATTCTGTAAAGTTTTTTCTGTACCTGCTGTTGTATATGGTTCCGAATCATGGACAGTAACAAAAAAGAAAAAATCACGTATATAGGTCTCACAATTGAAATCAATGAGATATGTAAAGTGCTGCAGTAAAATGTATAAAGTAAGGACTGAAACAACAAAATCAGATTTAAAAATGATTTTCAGAATAACAACATAGGAGAGAATAGAAAGAAGTCGCAGAATTATCTTGATAGAATCTTAGAGAACATATTGCCAAAAAAAGTAATGAACTATCGGCCGATTGGCAGGAGAGAAGGTAACAGTTATACATGGGTGAGTGGATGGATGGATGGATGGATGGATGGATGGATGGATGGATGGATGGATGGATGGATGGATGGATGAATGAATGAATGAATGATGGAGGCCGGAACACGTGATCTTATCCATGGAAGGGGATGACGATGGTACGTGTAAACATTGTTCTGGGTATGGTGAAGAGCACATTGTAGCGATATCAAGCATTCCCGCTCGCAGTCCATACGAGTACGGAGCGAAAGGGGAAGTCAGTGCCTGTATGCGTCAGTGGGCGCCCCAGCCTGCCTCGGCGTCTTCTCACAGCGCCTGCCAGCGTGATGGTCGCACTTCCTCGAGTTGTCTCCGTGCAGCCCACAGGATTTCGCTAGCACTACGTCGACTTTCCTCAAAGGAACCCCGCGCAAGTTGGCCGATGCTCCCCGTTGCCGCTTTTGGGCTGTGCCGACCTGGCACGCTCCTTCAGCGTCTGCTCCATCGAGTCTCCAGATGCAGGACTAATTTAAGCAGCCGTCAAAAAGTTGCCGTCCGAGGACGCCTTGCTGCAGCGTATCTGCAAACCAGCGCAACTCCGATGCGGGTCTGTAAGCACCGACGTGTAGGCGAGGGATTGGCGAGGCATTCGTATCTCTCCGACGTACGTGTGCGGTAAATGCGGAAACGTGAGCTATGCTGAAGTTATTACCAAATGCGTCCAAACAGACCAACGTGCTGCTATTCTCTTCAACAAACACCGGTGGACATCCGTCGGAGAATGACGAATGTTGCGGCGCAGCATGTCTGTCTAAGTGACAGAGCAGGCTGCTTCACCGCGACGCGCCTTCCCGCGTCGCAAAAGTCTTAACGCAGGAGTTGCGCCAACTCGCGTGGGAGTCCCGATCTCTCCCCACACCATTAGCACGCCCTCGGTCCCTGAACGCCCAGAGGGCTCCAAATGACCCTTTCTTGGTTTTAAGTGAATGATTTTATAAGTTTTATTCATTCGGAGTCTACTTTCATTTTACCGAAGAACAGCTCATTTTGCACAACTGATTGTTTTGTTGCAGATTTTACCTTTAACACCCAAAGCGGTCATATTGAACCCTTTAACATAATGTTACAATATTCTTTATTGGTATGCCTTACGAGTATGTCATGACTCTCAAACTTCAGCTGTTTTACTTTGTAATGCAATAATTTACTTTTGTTCCTATTGTTGTGGTATGAAGGGATAACAGTAGACTCAGATTAATCTTTGTTCGTCATTCCCTTCCAAAAATTAGTGTTGCAAAGGTGACAGTGAGGCGAAGGTTGAAATGTATCGAACACATTTACGTAAAGATGAGATACTTTCAGACTCACAAAAAGTTCTACAGGATGAGCAGAAATGGATACCACGAAATTGTCAGATTTTTGAGGTTCGACGAGAATTCTACACCCTCTGTACGTTTACAAACTGATGAATTTGCATTCATCTTTGCTGTCTGCAGAAAATTTGTAAAGAAACTACGCCATGTGTTACAAACCCGGATATGACCTAACGATAGACGAACAACAGTTCCTGAGTATATACGAAAGTAATAATTAGCTGTAGGTGTTGACAGCAAGTATATTCTCGATGATTGCCCTTATCTTGGTAAAAGTGTGACATAATCCCAGGATAAAAAGGGTGTCGTATTATGTAGCGATGTGTCTTATGGAACCGTTTCTGTCCAAAGGCAGAAGCGCCATAACAGACAATTACTTTACCTGCCTCAAACTTACCAAGAAATTGAAATAAAAGTCAACCTCCATCGTAAGAGCAGTAAACAGAGCAAGGAGGACAACACCATGTGCTGTAAAGTCTTCGGAGGCTCCTCTGCCCTCGACAGCAAATTTAAAATGTGATATTTCCTCGACGGTCTATCAAGCAAAGAAAGTAAAAAATGTGGCAGCGAGGAGTTCGCTTCATCGGAGTGATGCTATGAATACAAATGAGGAAACACTCCAGAAACTGTAGGCTGTTACAACAAGACAAATTTTGGGGTTGTGACAGTAGACGAAATGGCCAGGCTGTATTCAGCGAGGGCCTTCTCAAGATGATGGCGAATACACTCCTTCTACCATATTCTTGACCCGATGGTGGTAGTACTATCCAACCCAGGGCTGCTACTGGGAAGAGGATAAAAAGAGACATTTTATTCGGTAACCTGCTCGGGAACTACGCTCTGAGTATATGAAGAATGGTTCACTGAGTAGAATTGCAGGTGATCATGAAAAGAATGGAAATGAGGACGAAATAGCACATAAATATCATGAAAGTCGAATCCTTAAATTCTGCAAGTATAATAAACGCTAGTACCAAGTGCACTGCTTGTAAGAAGATGGTTTGGGGAAAGTGCTCGCAGAAAACTGAATTCAGAAGTGTTAACTGTGTAGAAGTATGAGGTAGCTAAAATTGTTGTAGACGTGAATAATTCAGTTTTCTATCAATTAAAAAATAAATAAAGCTTCTCAATTGCTCAGTCTTCGTCGGGTTTTACGGATTTCAGTGAACTTTGTTTATTTTTTGGTAACTGGTATTATTCGTGTTGTGTTGCATCTTACAATTCGGTCTCTTGAGTCCAAACAAGTAATAGGAAATCATCAAAATATAATAATGGCATACAATGCTGAAAAAATAATTCAGAACACTAATGTTATACAGGGTGCTCGAAAATTCCCTTTACAAACATCTAGGATTTACAGACGGGAGTGAGTGTATAATATTTTGAACAGGAGCACGTGCTGTCGTCGTTTGTGAACACGTCTGCTAGGTGGGTACGCGCCAGGGTAGTCACGGTGGGGGCTGGTTACGTCGGATCGACTGACGTCAAATGACGTCTATCCTATATCTCTGACCTGGTTCGAGTCTCATTCATCTGTCTGTGAGTGTTAGAGAAACATGGTCGTGTATACGCTTGCGGAATACAACGACACGATCCTTCTGTGTGGCGAAGCTGACGGTAACAGAAGAGATCGTTCTCCACAGCCGGCCAATGTGGCCGAGCGGTTCTAGGCGCTTCAGTCTGGAACCGCGCGACGGCTAAGGTCGCAGGTTCGAACCCTGCCTCGGGCATGGATGTGTGTGATGTCCTTGGATTAGTTAAGTAGTTCTAAATTCTTAGGGGACTGATGACCTCAAATGTTGACTCCCATAGTGCTCAGAGCCATTTGAACTGTTCTCCACAACGTCCGACTCTGTCACGTACACCTTTTTCGCCGCCATTACGCAACGGCTTCGACAAAGGGTGCCTTCAGCATCAGCAGGTGTGGCTCTGGTGCTCCAAACAAACTGGAAGAGGCCGTTCTGCTTCACGTTGAAGAGAACCCGTCAACGGTACACAAGCAATTTCTTTGGCTGTTAATGAGTGGAACTGTAAAACAACTGATGGACTGGGTCACGCCTAGTCAGTTGCTTCTAAAAGTGGTCACGTTGCGAACATATTTTGAAATGGTTGTAGCAAGGAAACGGTACGTTTCCAGACAAGGGGTTGCAATTCAGCAAATCCTACAAGTCTGTAACAGGAATTTTCGAGCACCGTGTATAGTTGGCGCCAAAGTGACCCCACTGGGGTTTAGACAGGAAGGGAAAGGCTGAGTGTGGTGTTGAGAAAGGCCTCGAAGGGTCGGCGGTTCGTGTCGGACGAGAATGAGCTGCGGCCAGTCGCGGAGTTCTGCACACGGCACGGCTTGGTGTTCTCAGCAGACGGGTGTCTGCAGCCTGGTGCGTCTATACACTGACTGCCTCAGTGCTCACGGCGAGTTTGCCCGATTGGGATACCGATTCTTGACGCCACGGCGTTCCAACGGAAACTTTTTGATCGCCCCTCATACTCAACGGCGCAATGACATGCGATTTGGTTTACAGGCGCATCGCACTCTGCCAGCAGCCTCCCAACAACTGCTCGTGTTACTTTCGCCTTCGCTGGTTTTACGTCTTCATTCAAGTGCTTATTCCCTAAATCCGTGGCGTGACGCGTCAAAGACGTTTAGCACAAATGCTGTAATCAGAAGCTAACTACTTTTTTGAATTCGTCACGCGCCTTCTCCTACGTTTACCCACACTTAAAGAGTGCCGTCAGTTATTACACTGAGTGAAGACGTAGTCCACGTCTTCCACTGTTCTCCGCGATCGTCCACTGGCGAAACTTTCTTCCCCACAACAGCGTCGTCAGTGAAGATACGCGGATGAATACCTCTGCAGGATGAATCCAACACGTTGTGGAGTCCACGCGTTGACACGTTATCAGCGGAAGTCGTGGGAAAAATGAAGCTATGTAATATTTTTTTTTGTCTTGCAGGTAGATTGCGTGTCTGCGCCCTGTTACACATTCAGATTCCCGCGGTAGCAAGTCGCCCCAGAAACCGAAATAGAACTGCGCAGCCCATTCGTAACTGGGGCTGTCGGGCTTTGGTTCACTTTCTGCGTTTCAAGGAGAGCCATCCTGCGAAAGCAATGCTGTGTCGGTGGAAGAGCTCGCTTTCGTGTGGGACGGTGCTCGGGTGGCGTATCGCTTCCAGTCTGACGAGAGGTATCTGAAGGAGCCGCCTGTGGCCACAGCGCCAACACCCATCATGATGCTGGCGACTTCCATGCCCTGCTGCTCACAGACCCTGCTCGTAAGGGGCTAACCGTTTCACCAGCATGTAGTGAAATTTTTAAAAAGAAACTTATACGGACGGTCGTGGCTATACTTATGGTGAGCATCATAATGAGAAGAAAGACACTACAGTTTGAAATGATAATTGAATCAACACATTAGCTGCTAAGAGGCGTTCATATACATCACTGGGGACATGTTGAAAATATGTGTCCCGACTGGGACTCGAACCGTGGATGTGTGCTTACATGGCAGACGCTCCATGCATCTGAGGCACTAAGGCCACAGGTGATAGTGCGACTGCAGGGACTTGTCCCGGGTTCGAGTCCCGTTGGGGGCACACATTTTTAACATGTCCCCAGTGATGTATATCAAAGCCTCTTGTCGATTCAATTATCATTTCATTCTAGAGAAGGTGCACTGTCATCAATGGTATCTGTTCTTCGGTGAACAGATACTACCTTCATATACACTACAGTTTCACTTAACACTATTCGGCCGGGCGGTGTGGCCGTGCGGTTCTAGGCGCTTCAGTCTGGAACCGCGTGACCGTTACGGTCGCAGGTTCGAATCCTGCCTCGGGCATGGATGTGTGTGATGTCCTTAGGTTAGTTAGGTTTAAGTAGTTCTAAGTTCTAGGGGACTGATGACCACAGATGTTAAGTGCCATAGTGCTGAGAGCTATTTGAACCATTTCACACTCTTCACTACAGTAGAGAATACCTACAATTTCTGAGCAGAGCAAGCCGTTTATAAAAGAATACGTTCATGTTTTTATACCACGATTGATGACGCACTGGCAGCCGGCCGGGTGCTCTGCATTGTTTGTCACGTTTATACTGGACTCCACGCACGTGACTTCTCCCCCTGCGGGTTGTGGTGGGTGAGTCTAAACTAAACACACTTCACACGACGGGCTTTCAATAAGCAGTTTGGTTTTATTTATGATTCCATAACCGCGTATTATGCCCCACTTTCTCGGCTACGAAACCTTATTTTTCAACATAATCTCCGTTCAGTGCGATAGCTTACTGAAGGGCCTATATGACAATATGTTACCACTCTGCTGGTCGGCGTCGGAGCCGACGTCCTGCTGTATCAATACTCCCCCTACCACCCACATAGCGCTCCCCGCAGGGTGCGTTCTCCATCGGGCCAGAGAGATGGTCCTCCGTGGCTCAGCGTGGTCTTCTGTTTGCAGGGCAGGAACCTCTGAGTGCCCCAACTGGTGAACGAGTGTGTCAGCCCTGCCAGCAGAACCGCCCAACTGTGCAGGGAGCCTGTCTGACTGCGATCCGTGGAATGAGAGTGTCCGCACGTTCCAACGTTCTGGGATTGGCGGCTGAGTGCGGCCGGCCGGCGCGCGGGAGGTGGGGCGGGTCTGCAGCTGCCGTGGTGGCAGGCGCCTCGCCCAAGGACTCGGCGTGCTTTCATTCACTGCCAGGTGTTCGCAGGCGCTGTGGTCTACAGCCGAAGAGACTCAACGACGGTTCTCTCCTCGGAACACTTGAAGGCTACGTACAGTGCCGTCACCTGTGGGAACATCGTGAAAGTGCACAGGCTAAATCGGGAGCATTCGACTGCCCCACAACAAATTCCGCATTTTTTAATCGAAATTGACACAGAAAAAAAGTGTATTGCATTATTTATTGAACAGCCCTAGCATTAGCTCGTAACTATATTTGTTACTCAAGAAATACACTTGGCACTGAAGGAAACTTTTTACCCTGTCGATAAGGAGGAGGAGACAACGTGTAGAACTCTCATCTAAAAAGATTTCGAAAGTACTTTTTCACGTCTTTTCTCCAAAGAGAGATCATTAGCATTTAGAGGCGCACCTTCACGCGTACCGTTATCTGTGCCACTGTATTAGCACTGAAGCAATCTTCTTGTAAGAAAGGAAAAACGAGTAATAAAAAATGATGTGAACGTATTGGAAAAATTTCTCGTCTTTCCTTGCTCGCCATTTCTCTGTCGTATTACAAGCTTACTGCACTGCCGGAATCCCCTGACGACGTCACAGCGGGCTGTCCGTAGGAGACACGCGGTCGCAGCGCGTGCTGCTAGTGTGTGCTCTCAAATGCACCTGACGGTGGTGCGTACGCGTGGGAAGATCCTCGGTGCTTCACTCTCTTTCTCAGACAGTGTTGGTATGTGAGGGGCAGGTCCGTTGGCGGGGGGGCAGCTGGACTGTTCTGAGCAGGGCAGAGGCTGGCTGTGTTGTACGCGGTGTGGCCGGTCTGGCCAGCTGTGTGTGTGTGTGTGTGTGTGTGTGTGTGTGTGTGTGTGTGTGTGGCTGCGCCCCAGTGCTCTGCTGAGCCGAGGTCGCCGCCACCCTCCCCCGCCAGGCAATCAATACATACCGCCGCACACCGCCGCGCCGCCTGCTGCCTACCACGACAGCTGGCCAAGGCGAGCCGAGTGCAGAAGCTGCCGCCACAAGGCCTGGCTCCGCCAGAAAAAGTCAACTTCGCTCGTCACAAAACACAGCCACGCGCCGTACGCACGGACCAACCGACCAACCGACCAACCAACCAACCAACCAACCGACCGACAGACCAATTTATGTGCAGCGTACGCACATCCCCAGCAACTTCACTCAGCGATTGCAGCGCCGCCCTGTTCGAATCGCTATTTGCGAATTGTTTCTAGAAAATTCATTGGGGTTAGTTCCGACGAGATGCTACTGAAGCAAAAACTGTGAATTGTCTTGACTGTTTTGGATGCTACAAGGCCAACAGAAACCGAGAAAAAGCTGTGGGCAAAGAAATACATTAACTCACGTTCTTTTGCTTCAGGAACTGGGTGCGTGCGATTTTCGCAATTATCTTAGAAAGTAGGAAGTATGCTCTTCGGAGCTGCTGAATATACTGAAACAATTGCCGGCCGAAGTGGCCGTGCGGTTAAAGGCGCTGCAGTCTGGAACCCCAAGACCGCTATGGTCGCAGGTTCGAATCCTGCCTCGGGCATGGATGTTTGTGATGTCCTTAGGTTACTTAGGTTTTAGTTCTAAGTTCTAGGGGACTAATGACCTCAGCAGTTGAGTCCCATAGTGCTCAGAGCCATTTGAACCATTTGAACCAATGAAACAATTTCGTAATATGTACTGGCCATTAAAATTGCTACACCAAGAAGAAATGCAGATGATAAACGGGTATTCATTGCACAAACATATTATACTTGAACTGACATGTGACTACATTTTCACGCAGTTTGGGTGCGTAGATCCTGAGAAATCAGTACCCAGAACAATCACCTCTGGCCGTAATAACGGCCTCGATACGCCTGGGCATTGAGTCAAACAGAACTTGGATGGCGTTTACAGGTACAGCTGTACATGCAGCTTCAACACGATACCACAATTCATCAACAGTAGTGACTGGCGTATTGTGACGAGCCAGTTCCTCGGCCACCATTGATCAGACGTTTTCCATTGGTGAGAGATCTGGAGAATGTGCTGGCCAGGGCAGCAGTCGAACATTTTCTGTATCCAGAAAGGCCCGCACAGGACCTGCAACATGCGGTCGTGCACTATCCTGCTGAAGTGTAGGGTTTCGCAGGGATCGAATGAAGGGTAGATCCACGGGTCGTAACACATCTGAAATGTAACGTCCACTGTTCAAAGTGCCGTCAATGCGAACAAGAGGTGACCGAGACGTGTAACCGATGGCACCACATATCATCACGCCGGGATGACGAATACACGCTTCCGATGTGCGTTCACCGCAATGACGCCAAACACGGATGCTACCATCATGATGCTGTGAACAGAACCTGGATTCATCCGAAAAAATGACTTTTTGCCATTCGTGCACCCAGGTTCGTCGTTGAGTACACCATCGCAGGCGCTCCTGTCTGTGAGGTAGCGTCAAGGGTAACCGCAGCCGTGGTCTCCGAGCTGATAGTCCGTGCTGCTGCAAACGTCGTCGAACTGTTCGTGCAGATGGTTGTTGTCTTGCAAACGTCCCCATCTGTTGACTCAGGGATCGAGACGTGGCTGCACGATCCGTTGTAGCCATGGGGATAAGATGACTCTCATCTCGACTGCTAGTGATACGAGGCCGTTTCGTATTACCCTCCTGAACCCACCGATTCCATATTCTGCTAACAGTCATTGGATCTCGACCAACGCGAGCAGCAATATCGCGATACGATAAACCGCGATCGCGATAGGTTCAATCCGACCTTTATGAAAGTCGGGAACGTGATGGTACGCATTTCTCCTCCTTACACTTGGCATCACAAGAACGTTTCACCAGGCAACGCCGGTCAACTGCTGTTTGTGTACGAGAAATCGGTTGGAAACTTTCCTCATGTCAGCACATTGTAGGTGTCGCCAACTTTGTGTGAATGCTCTGAAAAGCTAATCATTTGCATATCACAGCATCTCTTCCTGTCGGTTAAATTTCGCGTCTGTAGCACATCATCTTCGTGGTGTAGCAATTTTAATGGCCAGTAGTGTATCAAACATTTACGAAACTATTGTGTTCCATTCATTGTATCAGATTGCCCTACAACGTTTCCACTGTAGGAAAGTGGAAACCTGCTTCAATTCTCTTTTATATGTCGTTCGCATATTATCTAATTTACGAGTCAGTCAGAGCTGTGGCGCCTGGATTGAATTCATTACAGATTTGCAACAAAGATGTGAATGCTGCATTTCTTGCTTTCTTGTCACTATATTGCTTGCAATTAATATAACAAATGCATCTCCTATTCCAATAGTGCTGTCTTTTTAAGATGATCACCCTCGGAACTCCGCTATTGCGCGAGTCATTTCCTGCGCACAGACAGCTGCCAACGTCAGCCAGGCGGTTGGCACGACAGCGCTGCACACGGCGAAATCTGTAGCCGGGAATGGTGGAGGGGGCAGGGTGGCGTGCGGCTGTCGGGTGGTCATACCCGACCAACGGCGAGGTACGAAAAGTTGGTCGGTCGGTTGGCTAGCAGCAGTGCACACGTCCAATTCGTTGGTCGGTTGGTCGGTGCGGTTGTAGGCTGCTTAATAAATACAAGACCAATAACACACAAAAATTGCTGCGCCCAAAACGGAGAGATCATGTCTGTACGTGTTTGTCGCGCAGTATTTGTTTCGCCTGTGACGTCATCGTACCAGAGTGGGGGCCAAGGAGATGTACAGGCCCTGTTGCGTACGTCACAGCACGTGACACTACGGGTCTTAAAAGAGCGTCTCCACCACTTTCAAAAATGGTTCAAATGGTTCTGGGCACTATCGGACTTAAAATCTGAGGTCATCAGTCCTCTAGACTTAGAAATACTTAAACCTAGAAATACTTAAACCTAACTAACCTAAGGACATCACACACATCCATGCCCGAGACAGGATTTGAACCTGCGACCGTAACAGCAGCGCGGTTCCGCACTGAAGTGCCTAGAACCGCTCGGCCACAACGGCCGGCTCCCACCGCTTTAATACCTCATAGATGCGCGATGAAATAGACTCACGCTGTCGATGACATATGACGAAGTTAAGGAGTTTATTGGGTACTTTTCTGTTGACATTCCCATTTCCAGCCTGTATGGTTGAAAGGCAACTATTGTGACACCACAAGTTCGTTGCGGGGCCCGACGAGAGCAGGCTTATGTGCGCGATGGCTGTGAATTAGGTTTGTGCAAAGCATCGAAACGCGTTTAGCTGGATCATCGATTCTGGTGCGACTGTGAAGAGCTTGCGCAGCGGTACAAGGACCCAACATGAGACACTAAAAATTTTCGTCCGAATGCAACTTAAGATCGGTACTACGTTGAAAATTACAA
Source organism: Schistocerca cancellata (assembly GCF_023864275.1). Classification (NCBI taxonomy): domain Eukaryota; kingdom Metazoa; phylum Arthropoda; class Insecta; order Orthoptera; family Acrididae; genus Schistocerca; species Schistocerca cancellata. The sequence goes on from NC_064637.1 coordinate 167,018,545, forward strand.
AATAATGAAAGCTGTGGTCTCTTTCTTTCGAGTGGTCACTCTCGTGGATGGCTTGATGCGGCCGCCACGAATTCCTGTGCTTACATCTTCATCTCAGAGTATCACTTGCAACCAACCTCCTCAATTGTTTGCTGGATGTATTGCAGCCTCTGTCTACATCTACAGTTATTACCTTCTAGAGCACCCTCCAGTACCATGGAAGTTGTTCTCTGATATCTTACATGCCCTACCATTCTGTCCCTTCTTCTCAGTGTTTTTCACATATACCTTTCCTCGCCGATTCTGCGGAGTATCTCCTCATTCCTTACCTTATCACCCCACATTCTTCTGTAGCACCGCATCTCAAATGCTTCGATCCTCTTCTGTTCTCGGTTTCCCCTGGTCCGTGACTCACTTATTTTGGTGCCTAGGTATCAGAATTCCTTAAGTTCGTCCACTTCGTGATCCCCAGTTGTGATACTAAGTTCATCGCTGTTGTCGTTGCTTTCGGTTTCCTTTGATTTACTCTGTGCTCATTAGCCTGATCGTTCCACTCAACAGATCCTGTAGTTCTTCACTTTCGGTGAGGAAGTCATCAGCGAATCTTATCATTGATATCCTTTCACCCTGAACTTTAATTCCACTCTTGAACCTTCTTTTACTTCCGTCATTTCTTTTTCAGTATATAGATTGAATAATGGGTGTTAAAGACTACATCCCTACCTTACACCCTATTTAATCCGAGTAATTTGTTCTTGATCTCTCAGTCTTATTGTTCCATCTTGGCTCTTGTACAGTACGGTGAATGAAGACTTCTATGATTTTATTTAGCTTGGGTACCCCGCTTCGCTCAGGGAGCTGATATGAGATTGTGTGGTAGTGTAACCATATGAGATTGTGTGAGACAGTCCTCGTTTTTTCCATTCGTTTGTGTACATCTATCATATAACGGTCCCAAATATGTGTTGTTTTGAGATGACTTCAATGAATCTCATTTGTTTTTGTCAGAAAATTCGGGCTATTATGTCGTGTCAGTGCATGGGGACTTCTCTGTATCTTAGTAGTTTCATTTCTGGCCACGACAAGTTCCATGTGAATGCTATGAAGAGGTCAGATGGTCCATATTTTCTTCCGTAGGTCATGGTACCTTAAGTGTATTCGTGCACATCTCTCGGACTTCCTACATATGATGAGGATATGATTACCATTGCTCCAGTGCCAAAAATATTTCGTCATTTATGACTGCGTCTCGAAGGTGAATGTATTCTTCCGTACGTAATTTCTTCTGATTTATTTTTATTTAAAGCATCCGTTCCGCTTCTATTTTTGCATACATATCTACCACGAATTGTTGGAATAAACGTCGAGTGTTGAGAATATGATTTTATGATTCATTGTCTCTTATCATTAAGCGGCGAGCAAAGAACTCCTTGGAATGGAAGTGACTTTGTTTCTACGCCTATTTCCGGTTGAGTTTGTTTCACATTAAAATGATATCCTTCATCGCAGTGCAGAAGTAGTAATGGGTATTAGAGGGCATCGTATGAACGGTGCGTCTCTGCTATGCCTTGTAGTCCTCCTCTTCTTCGTTGTACAATTATGTCACGGCTTGCGTTTTCGTTGTCCATGTTTATGATGGCGACTTTGTCTATCTGACCTGCATTAAATCGACGTTCGTGTTCTCCAGGTGGTGTTCTGTCGGCGCCAATTACAACTTTATAGTCATCAGAAAGCATTCGTTCTAGTGCTGTTCTGAATACGTGAATCAGTTGTTTGTATTCATGTAAGATCCTCTGTAAATCTCGGACTTCTTCACGTCTCAGTCCACTGATATTTGTGCAGCTTTGATCTATTTGTATTTCTTCATTTCCGATGAAACATATTTACAGAAATTTATGGCCTTATTTGGGTAGTGGTGGTAATGATCCCATGTCGTGCTCTTGGATGAAGAAAACATAATCGATTTCATCTCTGTTAGCGTTATTCTAAGTGACACCGAAAGAAGTCATTTGGAAACAGGCATTGCACGCTTTTATATTTTGAAGAAATTGTTTTGATTCTGGAGTTTCACCGGTCATGGAATGTACAAATTCCTGCGGAGGTTCTGCCAGTGGAGGCAATCGAATTTTTTCATTCATGCAACAGAATCCTGATGTTTCTCTACTAAATTTCTTCCCGTCGCAAAATTGGCATATGTTATCCATTTTTCCGTTTACGACGTGTTTGTTTGTTATTTCTTTCTTCGGGTCGCAGTGGAATGCTACATTTCTGAGGTTGTACTTTTTTCCTGTCCACGTCCGCGCTTCTCGTAGGTTGGTATTTTCACGGCTGGTTTGAGTTCGCAGTCTTTTATATAAGATGGATTGCGGGCTTTCACAACAGGAAATAAAACGATGGTGTGGCGTGGTGTGGCCCCAAACTACGTACCGTCCGACTCAGAGTTGAAATATTAAACGTTTTGGCTGGTTTCGTTGTCTAGGGACTGGGATACGTAGTTGCCTTATTACAAGCCAAATACTGCTGAGTCTACAGTATACAATATGAATATACACATGCATCGAATGGTCGAAGGTTCCTATCACTCGGCAATTGCGAATGTAACGTAGAAATTTATAAATGGAAGATTGCAATTAAATAAAATTTGCAGGTACTAAAGACTTTAAATGATGAGTACGATAGTAGAAGTACGTTTGAGAATGCGGTATATTCCTGCAAAACACTTGTTGGTGTCGATGATCCAGCAATTAAATAAAATATGAGTTGAATAACAGGGAAACAATAGATTTCTACTTCGCCTAATCAGTTATGAACAACACGTAGCTCGCGAGACATTCACTTCTGAGCGCACACTACGACTCCACGCGCAAACCGCCGCACACCCTCTGAAGCCCCTGCCGTGACCGTGCACCCGTCGCGCCGTCGCGTCCAGCGCTTCCCATGTCCAGTGCGACTCTCCAGAACTACCTCGTGTCCTCTCCATCCAGTCTCCCCATTCGCGAGCTCTGTGATTGGCTAGAGCGCTCGCGCCATGTCTTTAAGCCAACGTACCCACACAAACATAATCAAACTTATTCGAAATACTGGATCTACGTTTAAATAACTTCAAATTAAATAAATATTCCTACGGCTGGACCATAAAAACGCTCTAACATACATTATTAAATACATTAACAAATCAAATAAACATATAGCAAGGAAAAGTAGGCCAGTAGCGCAATGTCTCTGTGCTTTCTAAAACACAGTAAATATTTGACCGATTTCCTCACGAATAGTATATATCGGATATAAACAAAGACATAGACGAATAAATATATTTATAACCAAACTGCTACCTATTTTTCGCGTAACTGTGGAGTACTTATGGCCTGACGCGACCGATAGTAATCGGCCACTTTCACCTCCAATAACTCGTGCACTATTCAAGTTACATTCCTGTAATTCATACCAATTTAGGTTTACACTAACAGCTTTCCAAAGTCACGACGATCGACAAAATCGGATGAAGCGTTTATATTTTGGAAGTTCGTTGCTGGGTGTTACTTGTATAAGAGCGAAGTTTTTCGCGGCGGCACTTATGTATAAAATATTCTCGGTATTCTTGCCGCGTCAGTTCTAGATAAAATCTCGAGCTTTCGACGATTACCTCCATCGTCATCGTCAGGAGCTGACTGTCTCCACTGCTGCTATGGTAGCCTCAATATAACCCGAAGACGGCTTCTGATTGGTCGGCGATTACGTGCTGCTGTCTCAGACGGTGTCACTGTCTGCGCCGGTGGCGCCACCGCTTCCGTTTGAACGTAAACCTTGGAAGGAACGTCTCTGCTGCTTCTCTGCATCAAGCGCTCGTTTCCACGCACAGCTCAGATGGTATCCGCTATCGCGGTTAAAGTTCTTTTGGCTCATTCTTATTTCAACAGCCTCCTTTATAACAGAATCCCAGTACGTGGAGGCATGGGACAGAATTTTAGTTTCATCGAACAATATTTTGTGTTTGTTCGTGAGGCTGTGCTCCGCAATTGCCGATTTCTCTAGCTCTCTATTTTTAATATGGCGTTGGTGTTCTGCACATCGGTCGGAAACGGTACGAATAGTCTGACCTATGTAATTGCTTCCACACTCACAGGGTATATTATAAATTCCAGGGATCCTGAGGCCGAGATTGTCCTTAACTAAATTTTAAAGTCCTGCGTAGACGTGGTATTAGACCGATTTTTCGTCCTCCTAAGAAAATTAAGGAGATGATGCGCCCTGTTAAGGACAATCTCGGCCTCAGGGTTCCCTGGAATTTATAATATACCCTGTGAGTGTGGAAGCAATTACATAGGTCAGACTATTCGTACCGTTTCCGACCGATGTGCAGAACACCAACGCCATATTAAAAATAGAGAGCTAGAGAAATCGGCAATTGCGGAGCACAGCCTCACGAACAAACACAAAATATTGTTCGATGAAACTAAAATTCTGTCCCATGCCTCCACGTACTGGGATTCTGTTATAAAGGAGGCTGTTGAAATAAGAATGAGCCAAAAGAACTTTAACCGCGATAGCGGATACCATCTGAGCTGTGCGTGGAAACGAGCGCTTGATGCAGAGAAGCAGCAGAGACGTTCCTTCCAAGGTTTACGTTCAAACGGAAGCGGTGGCGCCACCGGCGCAGACAGTGACACCGTCTGAGACAGCAGCACGTAATCGCCGACCAATCAGAAGCCGTCTTCGGGTTATATTGAGGCTACCATAGCAGCAGTGGAGACAGTCAGCTCCTGACGATGACGATGGAGGTAATCGTCGAAAGCTCGAGATTCTATCTAGAACTGACGCGGCAAGAATACCGAGAATATTTTATACATGTTACTTGTATAATTTACTGTCAGATACTAAATTTTAGGCCGGCCGGGGTGGCCGAGCGGTTCTAGACGCTTCAGTCTGGAACCGTGCGACCACTACGGTCGCAGGTTCGAATCCTGCCTCGGGCATGGATGTGTGTGATGTCCTTAGGTTAGCTAGGTTTAAGTAGTTCTAACTTCTAGGGGACTGATGACCTCTGGTGTTAAGTCCCATAGTGCTCAGAGCCATTTGAACCATCTGAACTAAATTTTAAACTAATAAAGATATTGAAAATCTGATTACACCATCAGAATCGTCGTGCAAATAATAGTAATGTACATGTTTCTTTCTGAGGGTATTATGATTCATCTAGCTACTATTAATGTCTGCCACTAAGGTTTCACAAAGTCCGCAATTTTTGGCACTCCCTGTGTGTGTCCTTCATTGACGCAGCGTCACAGCGGAATTCGCAGCCACGTGTTCGATGGACCACGCGCTGTGGCTACCCCTCTCGTCCGGCTAACGTTCAGGACCACCCACGTGTTTGCTGCCGGGCCCCGGCCACGCCAATTGCGAACTTAGAATATTTTCAGAGCGTCGCAATACGCCCTTTGCCTCACATGTTTCATAATTCTTGATTCTTCAGTCCGTTCGTTTCGTTGTTCTTCGGTTTCTCGCCTTCTCACTGTGCTCATTCTCATTCGTTGGGACCTTAAACCTGCTTCGCGCTCTTCGCCTCGTTTTTTCGCCGTTCTTTTCGTTTTCGCCGTTTTACTTTTACTATTAGCTTTTATTGACTCACAGCATTACTTTTTCGGTTTCTCTCTTCGTCACTGTTAAGAAACTGACGCTCGAATCCACTACGCATCTTGCTTTATACACCCCTATCAATGGGTAGCCCCGTCTGCCCCGATAGCTGAATGGTCAACATGACGGACTGCCGTCCTAAGGGGCCGTGTTCGATTCCCGGCTGGGTCGGGGATTTTCACCGCTCAGGGACTGGGTGTTGTGTTGTCTTCATCATCATCATCATCATCATCATCATTTCATCCCCATCCGGCGCGCAGGTCGCCAAATGTGGCGTCGAATGTAATAAGACCTGCACCAAGCCTTCAAATGGTCCACAATGTTGCAGAACATTATTGTGGAATGATCCGCAATGGTTTGTCATGTTCGCGAATATTCTGAAATCTTTCTGAACATTCCGGACTATTCCCGGACATTGCAGAACATTCCAGATCATCGTAGAACATTCCAGACCGTTCTGGAATATTGTGGAATGCTCTCGAATACTCTAGAATCTTCTGGAAAGTTCTCGAATTTTCTAGAAGTTCCTAGAGCGCGAAACTTCAAAAACACGCCCTTCAGATAAAAACTGGAACCTTTTTCATGGATTGGGAACAGAGGGTTACCACACCATATAACTCCCCTGATAATATCGGGACTTGTTTCTGAGTTTTAGCGGCACGCACATTTTAGAGCTACTTTTATGGTACACATTGATTACCCGTCTTTTCCTATAGATTACCCCTATTTTTCTCATTATTTTGAACATTTTGCAGCATTTCGCATTGTCGAGCGCTTTTTGTAGGACAACAAATCCTGAGAGCGGCTCTTGATTTTTCTGCAGTCCTGCTTCCATTATCAATCGCAACGCGAGAACCCCCACTCTGATGCCTCTACCTTTCCTAAAGCCAAATTGATCGTCGTCTAACAGATAACTTTCTTTTCCATTTTTATGTACAGTGTTCTTGTCGGCAAGTTGCATGCATGAGCTGTTAACTTGGCTGTGCGATGATTTTAGCACTTGCCGACCCCAGCAATCTTCGGAATTGCGTGAATGATGTTTTTCCCAAAATGTGATGGTATATCGCCTGTCTCAGAGATTTCACACATCAACGTGAATAATCGGTTTCTTTTTTTAACTTCTCCCAATGATTTTTGGAAATTGATAAAATGTTATCAGTCCGTTCTGCCTTATCTGATCTGAAGTCTTCCTAACCTCTTTTGAATTTTAATATTGCATCCGCTCCCTCTCCTGTGCTGTTTCTTCCTCTGTCACGTCCTCAGACAAATCGTCTCCCTCATAGAGGCCTTGCCAGCCGGTGCGGCCAAGCGGTTCTAGGCGCTTCAGTCTGGAACCGCGTGACCGCTACGGTCGCAGGTTCGAATCCTGCCCCGGGTATGGATGTGTGTGATGTGCTTAGGTTTAAGTAGTTCTAAGTCTAGGGGACTGATGACCTCAGATGTTAAGTCCCATAGTGGTCAGAGCCATTTGAACCATAGAGGCCTTGAGTGTACTGTTTAGACCTGTCCTCTCTCTCCTCTGCGTTCAACAATGCAACTCCCATTGGAATCTTAATATTACGACCCGTACTTACAATTTCACCGAAGGTTATTTAGACTTTTCTATGTCCGGAATCAGTTCTTCGAGTCAATTATTTATTTTTCGATTTCGTCACGTTTGTCATGTATCCATGTCGTCTTAACTTACCTGCACTTCCTGTTTGTCGTTCCTAAGTGAGTAGTGTTAGTGTGTTGCTAAATTTTTTCTGTTACCCACGGTTTCTTGGCAGTTAGCTTCCTTGTGCATATGTTCTTCTTTCCATCTTCTGTGATTGCCTTTTTTTTTTAAAAGATTTCCATTGCTCTGTACTGAGCTGTCCACTGCCGCAGTACGTACAGCCTCAGAGGAACTTGAAGTGTGTCTCTTCATTGCTCGATACTTCCGTATCGCACGTCGTTACGCACTGATTCTTCCTGAGTAGTCACTTAAACCTCACCTCAGTCGCCCGATATTATTCAGAAATGTGTTCTAAATTGTAGAAAACGCATGCCAGAGCAACGATTGCCTCGAAAGGAATACAAAAAGTGTAAAAAGTTCAGCGCCGAGTGCATGCGACAGCGACGGCAGCGTCGGGACGGAAATGAGGAAACGGCGCACAGCTGTTGCGTAGCGCGCGACCGCCCGTTAGACCACGATGTGGAGCCGGCTGGAGCCCGCCTGATGCACGGCTGCAGTGCTGCTTCGGTCGGCTGCCTCGTCTACGGAGGAGGGCACCGCTGGCGACGGCGGCGGTCCTAGGCGCACACTACAGGTCGTCTGTCGCAGCGTTCGTTCGGCTTCGTGAGCGCACGGGTGCCTGCTGCATGCGACGCGCATCACTGTGCACCCATTGTACTGGTGTACTGTGTATCCGTATTGAAGAGACTGGTAGTTGAATTACAGACAGATACGAAACAGTTGTCAGGATTTTATACCTACGTTTCCACGAAAAATCTATGGCGCGGACTCGAACGGCGCACATGGAATGTGTGTGTGTGTGTGTGTGTGTGTGTGTGTGTGTGTGTGTGTGTGTGTGTTGTTGTTGTTGTTGTTGTTTCAATTCCTTACGGGTGGGAGGGGGTGGGGGGAGTGGACGCATGCAGTTCCTAAAACAGCTCTCCAGGCAAGGGTTTCCCGGTTTCACAAAGTGTTAATCTGTGCCACAGGTGAAAATCAATTTGGTTTTCGAAAACATTCATTGACGAGCAGGTTTTTCAAACTTTTTAACTGATTTTGTACAAGAGTTAAATTTGAATCGCTGACGATGTTAAGATATAATGATGCTGATGCGTGAAAATGGCCATCGAGATAAAGTGACGAGTAGTACAGTGAGGCCCTGTGGACAGCAGCTGAGGCAGGCTGGTGTTACTGACAGGGGGCTGGCGGCTGTCTGCGGCTGGCGGCGGTTGGAGCTCTGGAGGAGCATCCGAGGTGGAATGCGGGTGCAGTACCGCTGCAAACTGCCTGGATCGGTGATTACTCGGTGGGATGCTGCGGCATTGTCGTATTGCATCCGAAGATGCTACAAGAAGAGAAAAGGGCGAGGGAAGTGTATGACATGGTATACCGTGCGAGTTGGGAAAGGCAGGCGAATGTGGAAGGCGAGGCAGAGTCAGTGGTTTTACAGCGTTTCTAAGGCTTTGTAGCACTCGGGATATAGGCGGATGGGGGGTTAACGGGATAATGGCGGGAGGGCGGCCGGCCCAGGTGCGGCCTCTCAGCAGCCGCGAGCCGTTTGGGTCTTCGTGCCGGGCGGCAAGGTGGTCTGCACTCCGCACCGATTTAATGTCCAGGGTTATTCCCAAATACTTAAACTGTATTACTGACAGTAGTGACTTGGTTGTAGATGCAGAGGTGGAACTCTTGATGCCGGAAAGCGGAGTCGTCCGAACAAAGATCGTGGCCCGCCTTTCCCGTGGATTCCTGCTTGAAGTTGCCACGAGCAGGAGATACAAGTGGCACCTGACGGAAGCACGTCGGAGCGGGGGCGGGGGGGGGGGGGGGAGTGAGGCGCAGTGGCTGGTAGAAGACAGTCCGCAGTGTGCGGGCGGCGACACAGGCACGCACTGTGCGGCTTCACCACGCTTCGTCTGCGCACCTGTCTCAATAACAAGCACCACACAAGCACAGTGCGGAACAAAATTAAAGGATGACTTTGCGGAGGCCCTATAAATCCGTCTCACCGCCACGCATAAGTTGGGAATTTGGCTCAAAGGCGCCCCCAACCTTCCTCTCTAATGGTGCCGCCCTAGGGCTCCGTGGCTCTTCAGACCGCGGTGTGTCGACACGTGCGAAAAAAACAAAAAGGCCGTTGCTCGAAACTTCATGTCAGCTCTAAAGTGGGTTTGTGATGTCATGTTGGCACCAAATTTCACCACAGTTCTACTCAACGCCAGGGTGAACGTGTCACACTATACAAACGTCATCACACCTCCCTCCGACCCGCTTTTTTTTCTTTTTTTTTTCTATTTTTCTCGCCTCTGCTACTGATGTCAGAACCGCGACTCCGGCGTTGATATCACACGATTTTCTTACCGGTAGCCGAGTGACAGGTTTCAAACCGTCGATACGAAAAGGCCGCTCCGAGCGGCATAAAGGGCGTCGATGGAACCAGCCCCTTCCCTGGGGCTTTGATTCCCAGACATTTCTCTTTGGAAAACGGCAGTTGGCAGTACGTCGAGCAACAGAGCGACGTTCTTGACAAATCTATCCACTGCTGCCAGCCGTGAGGCTTTCGGCCCTACTCTGTCGCGGGGCTACAACCACACTGAACGTCGTCTCACGCCTTTGAAATGTAGGGTGAGACCAGTGTTTGCTGTACCATACGGGGTGGAACCAGTAGGGACCGCTCAAAACAATTCGACGAAATGTGAACGTAATCCGAAGCAGAAAAGTGTTGTTACACAGGATGAACATAAGTAAAACCGACAAACTGCACGTACGAATTCGTGACTGAAAATGGAGGAAAAAATGTCCTACGAACATCTGTCCGGAAATGCAAGGTTGTCGCGTTAGATGGCGCTGACGAATGAAAGTTCCTCTGACCACGTGTGGTGTCTTCCTTGTGTGTTACAGGCTGTGTGACCGACAAAACGCACTCTAAGCAGCAGATCGGTCCTGTATTCGTGTCGAGAACAAGTCGAGACGGTGTTTGTGTGCGGCCAAGCAGGTGAAGACGGTCGAGAGGCAGAACCTAAGCCTCCAAACGTGATGTACGCACATTCCGCCGTCTCTTTGCACAGCCGTCTATCTGAAAGGACCCACACGATCTCACAAAAGCCAGTAAAGGGCTTGAAATGTTGTGTGGTGTGGCTCGTGTCTGTGGGTACTTGTGTTGGTATAGCCGTACTGCCCCTAGACCGTTTCCGCCTGCTTGGCCGTACACGAAACACCATCTCGGCTTGTTCCCGACACGAATACACGAACACTGTGCAGCTTACAGCAGGCTGCGTCGATCAGACAACCTGCAGCACACGGCGAACGCCCGGTGGCAATCGATTCATTTCCGGACACAAGTTCATAGGTTCTTTCCCCTCCATTTCCAGTCAGGAAACCTGCCTTGCAATTTGTCGGTTTTATTGTTTATTCTGTAGATGAAGGGATGTACGTGTATGGACGGTTCAGATAACGAACCGTTGCAGCGTTAAGAAAATGGTCGTACAGTATTTCTTTTCGCGAATGGGTAACTCTTGAGTAAGTCAGCATGCAAGCAGTGTCACTGAAATTGAGGGAGGAGACCAGGTGAGCGGCAGTCAGCAGGTCCGGGTGCGGCGCAGAAGTGCTGACGGCGAGGGAGCGTCGGCGCAGGGGCTGGCGGACGTAACGTTGGCTTGGGTTGGGTTGTTTTGGGGCAGGAGACCAGACAGCCAGGTCATCGGTCTCGTCGGATTAGGAAAGGAAGTGGGCCGTGCCCTTTAGAAGGAACCGTCCCGGCATTTGCCTGGAGCGATTTAGGGAAATCACGGAGAACCTAAATGAGGATGGCCGGACACGGGATAGAATCGTCGTCCTCCCGAATGCGAGTCCAGTGTGCTAGACGTAACGTATATACAGGGCGGCGACAACATAGTGGAAACGCGAAACACACAACGTTTTATCCTGCCTAACTTGGTGTAGGGAAAGCTTTGGCATTCAAAACAGCTTCTGGTCGCCTCGAAATGGTCAAGTACAGGTTCCGCGTGGTTTTCAAGGGGATGTGACAACATCCCTCCTGCAAAATAACGGCAAATTCAGTTAACGATGATGCAGGTCGACAGCGATCACGCACCGATTTCCGCGAAGTAGAAGACCAAAACGGTCAACAAGTGAGATGTGGCGACTGTGGTGGGAGTAGACTCGACAATTCATGCTCGTGTTCACAAAGCCAGTCCTGAACGATACGAGCTGTCTGAACACGGTGCCCTGACGTCTCGGGAAAGTCTATCGTCACTGCGGGACAAACACCGTAGCGTGGGGTGGACCTGATCAGCGAAAATGCACCCATAGTCCTCCGCGGCAGAGCCCGTGGAAGACCACGGCACGGCTGCCCAAGCCGTCACACAACCCGCGGCACGTTTCAGTCTCGGGACGCAAACTCGGCCAGAGAGACGAAGCAGAGGGAAATCAGACTGGCTTTCTCCCATCTTTCCACATTCCAGGTCTTATGCGTCCGACACCGCAGTTTCCCGTTGAAGGACATTCACATCACTGACGACCGGTTTCAAACATCCAGTTCGCCCTGCGATTCGCTGCTTCCGGAGCCCCCCACGTGTTGCTTTGGTGCTGACAGCGTTCGCGAGTGCGACAATCGCTTCTGCAGTGACCTTGCAGCTGTCGTCGTACTTTCCCTCGCAACCACCGTCGCTGGCTGTCTGCAACGGTTACTGAGACACACTTTCGTCCGTGTGGTGACTTAGCGGATGATGTTTTTGCGCTTTCCATAGATCTGCACCTATTCCATATGGCGTCTCTTCAAACACACGGGCTAGGTTGGTGACGGAAGCACCCACCAATACGATCACTAACAATTTGTCGACGTTCGAATTCACACAGCTCCGTCATAATGCGACCGCTGCCACGCAGAACGCTGTTCTGACCGCGACTTCCCCGTCGTGTGTGTGTTTTTTCATGTCCACTTACTCCCACCTCTGTCCCGCCAATCTTCGCCCCCGTCTCTGACTTTCGACCTTGTTATTGGCAGTTCAGGTCCTGTACTAGTACTCGAATCACAAGGCAATAAGACACAACTACAACTTTCCTGTTTGCTAACAACATTTCGCTGTTACATATTATATATATATATATATATATAAATGATATATATTAAAAATATACATCATATATGTGTCGAAAGTTTATTGCAGTAACCTGTAAAAATTTGAAGTGAATTGGTCGATTAATTTTTTAGGTTCTTGGTAAGAATGTATCTCGGCTTTCTATTACATATATATATTTATATATTACATATACTAAAAATATATAGCGTATGTCTAAATAAACCTTAAAATAGAGTGTGATATTTTTAAGAAAATTGGTAAAGAGCTTTTCGAGATTCTTCGTAATAACATTTCCCCTTGATATATTACATATTTCTTTCTATATCATATCTGTTGCAAAAATAGGTACATAAAAATGCGCAGATTCGAATGGAACGTTGCGACAAAATTTCAAAGCAATGGATTAACAACTTTCGGAGATGTACGATTCTGAACGAACAAACACATTCATATTTTTATTTATATAGATTTAACTTGCCTTTTAAACCTTTGATTGAATGCCCTGTTTTTTTTTTTTTCGTTTCTTCTTTAAGCTGTAATGTACATATGTAACTTTTACTACTGTATAGAGTACTTTTGTAAGTCTTTTTGTCTTTACTTTTTCCTTTTGTTCTTCTTGCTGTAGGCCTTAAAGGCCCGATAAGGCAATAAATGATGATGATGATGATGATGATGATAGATTTAACTAGTGACAGGGATCGAAGCCAATATGTTTAGATTAGTAGTAGAAGCCGCTGTCCATAGAGAACTGCTTCTTGAGTCTTCTTTTGCTAAAACACATTGAACTTACTGTGTCGTGAAGGCTCAGTATCAAAGTGCCTCAGATTCAGTTCCCAGTCGCTCCTACGACTTTTGTGTGTGAAGGGGAACAACACACGGGCAACGACAAGCAATGCGTGTTATGTCTCTTAACATGGAACACGAATAACAGGAATTCCAGTACACGATATTATTCCTAACGCTTTTGGCTACAAGCAGCTATTTTTCAACATTGCCTCCTTCAATGCGACAGCCTTGCGCCACGTTAGTGACGGCGCTTATATTTCCACATGGTACCACTCTGCTGGTCGAAGCCAAGGTCTCGCTCCGTCAGTAACCTCCCAATCGTCCACGTACTGCTCCCAGCGGAGTGCGTCCTCCATTGCGCGAAACAGATGGAAGTCAGAAGGTGTGGGGTCCGGCCTGTGGTGTGGACACCATCGGGCACACACCTCGGAGTACCTCGAGTGACTGACGTGTCAGCACTGCCAGCCACTTGTGGAGCAATGTGTTTGACTGTGGTCCGTCCACTACCTCGAAGCAGAGTGTCCGCCCGTTTCAACACTGCAGCAGAGTGCCTCGTTCAACGGCTCACCGTGCTTTTGTTCACTGCCAGGTTTTGGCAGACATTCTGCAAGCGCCTACGAATATCTGCGGTACTCTGGTTCTGTCAAAAGAAACTCGGTGGCAGCTCCCTGCTTGGAGCGCACCTCCGCTACAGACGCCATTTCGAAGGCTCGTACAGCGCCGCCGCCACCTATCCGAACTTCGTGAAACTATACAGGCTGCAGCGGGAACAGTCCACTATGTAACCCATTCGGCATCGTTTCAGCCTAAACTGTCAGAAAAAAGGTGTTGCTTACTTACTGAACGCCCGTCATACATTTCCAGCCATTTTCTTAAACCTAAATTTTAGAAGTACAGGAGAGCGTTTGCCACATAATCCGACACTGCATTCAGCGAGTTCACGGACACTGGCGAATAACATATGCTGTTTCCTCAATTAGTGGAGGTTTATTAAACTGTTGAAATCTTACGTTTGCAGGTTGAACATGATATTTCCTTTAGTGCATTCTTTACGATGTATCCACCGACGAAGGCCAATGATGAGATATTAACAAGTTTAAGCTGTATACCTGGAAAAAATATGAAATTTTTTTATGAACACGCTTAGTTTATAATCTCCAATATTGGAGGTATTGGTTCTTGATTATTTATTTAGGGAAAATGCAAATTTCACTTTCCTAGGACTGTAATATTAGATTATTCTAATACTGGTAGGAGCATAAGACAATGACTATTATTTACACGAAGATTTTCATTTCATAGCACCCGTAGCAGCCAGTGTTTTGACAGTACGAGCAACTGTACTTTCTCGCTGTTTTTCCTTCCACTGTGAGGTGGTGATGTTTCCGTATGGGAATTTTTTCATACTGAAAGTGCTGTTTCCTCAGTGTCTATGGAATTACATGGAGAGGGTAATTTGTAAATCTGCTGCGAATACTACCTGTTTTCAGAATCTTTCTTTTGGAAGCATTTTGTAATCTTCGTTGGTAAAATGTTGAATGCAAACTGCTGATGAAATAAGTGCCGTTTTTGGTGCCGAGATTTTTCGAGAAATTACTCGTGAACACGTAGGCTATTTCTCAAGTCATTAACCGGCAACCCGTGATAACGTGCGCCACCAGTTTTTTCCTTTTTCACTCTCACGGACCGGCACACGGCAGTAAGGTATCTGTAAGAAGTAGTGAGTGTGTTTCGGATTATTATACACTCCTGGAAATTGAAATAAGAACACCGTGAATTCATTGTCCCAGGAAGGCGAAACTTTATTGACATATTCCTGGGGTCAGATACATCACATGATCACACTGACAGAACCACAGGCACATAGACACAGGCAACAGAGCATGCACAATGTCGGCACTAGTACAGTGTATATCCACCTTTCGCAGCAATGCAGGCTGCTATTCTCCCATGGAGACGATCATAGAGATGCTGGATGTAGTCCTGTGGAACGGCTTGCCATGCCATTTCCACCTGGCGCCACAGTTGGACCAGCGTTCGTGCTGGACGTGCAGACCGCGTGAGACGACGCTTCATCCAGTCCCAAACATGCTCAATGGGGGACAGATCCGGAGATCTTGCTGGCCAGGGTAGTTGACTTACACCTTCTAGAGCACGTTGGGTGGCACGGGATACATGCGGACGTGCATTGTCCTGTTGGAACAGCAAGTTCCCTTGCCGGTCTAGGAATGGTAGAACGATGGGTTCGATGACGGTTTGGATGTACCGTGCACTATTCAGTGTCCCCTCGACGATCACCAGTGGTGTACGGCCAGTGTAGGAGATCGCTCCCCACACCATGATGCCGGGTGTTGGCCCTGTGTGCCTCGGTCGTATGCAGTCCTGATTGTGGCGCTCACTTGCACGGCGCCAAACACGCATACGACCATCATTGGCACCAAGGCAGAAGCGACTCTCATCGCTGAAGACGACACGTCTTCATTCGTCCCTCCATTCACGCCTGTCGCGACACCTTTGGAGGCGGGCTGTACGATGTTGGGGCGTGAGCGGACGACGGCCTAACGGTGTGCGGGACCGTAGCCCAGCTTCATGGAGACGGTTGCGAATGGTCCTAGCCGATACCCCAGGAGCAACAGTGTCCCTAATTTGCTGGGAAGTGGCGGTGCGATCCCCTACGGCACTGCGTAGGATCCTACGGTCTTGGCGTGCATCCGTGCGTCGCTGCGGTCCGGTCCCAGGTCGACGGGCACGTGCACCTTCCGCCGACCACTGGCGACAACATCGATGTACTGTGGAGACCTCACGCCCCACGTGTTGAGCAATTCGGCGGTACGTCCACCCGGCCTCCCGCATGCCCACTATACGCCCTCGCTCAAAGTCCGTCAACTGCACATACGGTTCACATCCACGCTGTCGCGGCATGCTACCAGTGTTAAAGACTGCGATGGAGCTCCGTATGCCACGGCAAACTGGCTGACACTGACGGCGGCGGTGCACAAATGCTGCGCAGCTAGCGCCATTCGACGGCCAACACTGCGGTTCCTGGTGTGTCCGCTGTGCCGTGCGTGTGATCATTGCTTGTACAGCCCTCTCGCAGTGTCCGGAGCAAGTATGGTGGGTCTGACACACCGGTGTCAATGTGTTCTTTTTTCCATTTCCAGGAGTGTATATCGCAGAAACGTAGCATCAGTGTGCTTTTAGCACAAATATTCAACACTATGAGCAACACACACCTCAGTAGTGTGAATGCTAACAGTTCAGCAGTATTTGGAACGGCATATCCTTTCGTTAAAAGGTGACCAAGATTAGAGGCTAATCTCCAAACATAAAAAACGCAGCACATCATATATTACATAGTCACTATTCACAGCCACTTGTAATTCTGACGCTAACTATTCCAGGGTCCAGGAATGCCTGCGGAACTGTCAGTGTGTGGGGTAACGTACGGGAAACATTCAGGCGCCACCGACACGCCCTCTCTCACATTATCTGGCAAAGTGCCGCGGCAGTTGAGAGCACACTGGTGGGCTGTGGGTTACCGAAGTGTTTATTTACAGACAGTCGGCGGGAGGCTCAATGTGTTGCGGTACAGCCGAATCGTCCAGGGGAACCGCAACGGGGTACCACGTAGTTCGTACCTGGTGGCTATAAATTAATGTGCAACTACTAGCAGAGGCCCCGTGTGGGCCGTGGTTATCGTACGGCAGCGAAACTTGATACACGTTCTAATGCGTTAATGCGGAACCGATCTCCGCTGGAAAAAAATTAGTTCCAATTTTGACCGTCAGGCGCAAATTTGGCGCTGTGAATGGAAGAAAGGCGTATACAAATGTTTCAATATCTACTGGATTAAGACTGGGACACGGCCAGAAAAAAAGTGATAAAGGAATAATGTCGATATTATTAACCCTCACTTACACAGTTTCTCCAAAATACTGACAAGATACTGTACGGCGCCAGATTTATACCTAGTGGCCTAAATAGGAAATAATTTTTTTTCCAGCGTTAATAGGTTCCGTATTAAAACATTAGGACATCTGCCGAGGTCTGCTCCTGTAGGATGATTACAGCACACATGGACGTCTGTCAGAATCTGCGCTTCACTTATAACCACCCGGTATCTGCAGGAATGTAATGACGTCAGCGAAGCAGGGCCTGTGAAGCCTGGCATCTCAGCTCGTGTTTTCTTCGGTTCGTGGAATGTGGGGAGGCGTTGAAACATCCCCTTAGAAAAATTAATGAATTACTGTGCTGATAAACATCTTACATTATTTGATTTTCAAACAGCTGAGCGAAACTGAACGTACTCAGACATTTCGCTCTTTACCTATTCTGATCAACCCTAAACTGAAACACAATATTCTTTAGCGCAACGCAATCTGACTTTCAATAATCCCTACAAAAGAATGGCCCAGACAAACATTAAACTATACCTTTCACAAATCACTTACCTCACAAAAATCTTCGTTACTCTAACTACTGCAATACAGCGAGCGCCAATACTGCCAGCTAAATAAAAGATTCAACCTACTGAAGGCACTAACTACTGATAGGCATAGTTAGCAAATGAAAGATTTTGATAGAGAACAAACAATGTATTTACCTTAATAGTGTTCAAAAGTCATAATATACGTATATAGCAGTTCATGACATCCATTCTTACAAATGTACTGTTTCTAATGGACACAAGTCCAGATCATCCGCTCTCAAAAATCCGCCATCTCACTTCCCCACATCCACCACTGCTGGCGGCTCACTTCCAACTGCACAACGCTACGCGCTGTTAACATCCAGCTGCCCAACACTACAATCGCAGACAACAATGCAAACTAGCCACAGACTGTACACAGCACAGCCAGTAATTTTCATACAGAGCTCTACGTGGCGTTACCAATAAGAAAACCCAAACAGCCTACTTACATTTCCCCCATGCTCCCCACAAAAAATTTTACAAATTGTTTTGGGCACTAGCCAATACATATTTGTTAAAAATTTTTCACAATTACAATAACAAAGAAATCAAATGCACACACTTATTGATACAATGCTGGTCAAAAGCTAAAATTTTCTCACAGTCCATAAAGACAGTCCTGATCACTCATCACAGTAAAATTGAAGTGTTTTTTTTTTTTTTTCTCTGAAAGTCTGAGCAGTAGAAGAGAATGCACACGGAAGTAGTGGATTTCCATGCAGTCTTGAAGAAATAGCGTTGTCCTTCCAACGGAAAGACAGTGCTGACTCTTGACATGCAGACAGCTAATGGGCCACAACAGAGCAAACCCACAGCAGAGTCAGTCGAAGTTGAAGAATATTGGTAGGTAGGTCATCACAGAGCAGACCCACTGTAGTCCTGGTAGAGATTGTGGTATTGGTGGGCCACCAGAGGTGCAGACCCACTGCAGTCCTTGTAGAGACGGCCAGCAGCCATCTGTTGCGACTGTGCAGGAGAATATAGCAAGTCCATAAACCACTCACAAACCACTCACAAAGTTTTTGGAATTGTCCTTAGAACCAGCAACGCTATTAATCAGTCCCTTGCTGAATTATTAACACACGTCCAAACACTAACAGTCCTCTTTTTTCACATATTGTGCATATACTATGACCAACAGAAATATGTGCAGTGAAATGAATGCTTAAAAGTTACTTAATTTGATGAACTGGTGTCAATTACAATTTTATAACATTTGAATACAATAACAAAGTTACAAAATACATCATTAAAGAACCTAACAATACAGATAACATTTGTAGTAATAGGGGCTTTACAAAAGAATAGAAATAAACATATACTTCAGTGTTACAGGAAATATGACATAAGTAAATACATAAAAGATCAGAATAACCTTTGAAACATCAACTTCACACATGAGCATTAAAACAAAACAGAATAAATAATGTCTAAACATCTTTACAAAGTAAATAACATATTATCAGAAAAATTCTACAACATAACTCTCATCATATAAACACATAAAGACAGGAAGAACACAAATACCCAAGTGTACACATACACATAGTGGGATAACACAAGAGGAAAGGGCAGGGTTTGTTTTCAGTGTAACATTTGGTACTGCAGTCCAACCCAGAACTTCATTCCATAGATCTTTCGTCTTATTTCAGCATTTGTTTCCACCAAAACATCCTATCCAAGCATGCTTTCTGTATTTATATGTTCACATATTTCTTACCTCATTATTTATTTTCCATTATCTTACCTCATCATTTATTTCCAAGAAAATCCTACCTAAACTTGTTGTCTCTAAACCCTACTTTTTTGTTCTTATCCTCTTTCAAAACACTTTTTTGGCCAAACCATTTTCTTATAGCTTCTCAGTGCATTTCTTCCAATTCATCACAACTCGTTCTCTTATATAGCCTTCCCCATCTTAAGCTAACTTAAATCTACTGAGCTCAGATATATATATACACCAAGGGACGAGGCAATGTAGCAGCACCATAAAATTAACACAAACAGCAATGACAAAAAATACAAATTGGCAAAGCTAGCAGCAGTAAATCTAAGTTGGCAAAGCAATTGCAATATTACAACTAATATAAGGCACTGTGCAGCATACAAGAAAAATAAATCAGTAGTAAAACTGGCTTAACAGAGTAATACAAAGTGAAATTTAATAGCACTATGCCTGGCAAACAGCAGCAGCAAATGCAATAATTTATACCTAAATATGACAAAGCTGAAACAGAAAAAATAGTACACTGAAGACAACAATGCAGATAAGGGAAATCTATATTCACATCTTAATGTCTATGTAATTGAAGTGGTGCACCAAAAAAGCTTATTCTACAAAGCATTAGCAAGTACTTGAAAAGAAAATTATGTATACAGTTACTGTTATTAATAGCTTCTTGTTGTTCTTTCCTTTCCAAGTGCTCCATTTACGAAGAACGTGGATCATAAAATTATTATTTATTAGATCTGTTGACAGAAAGTTTTCACATTAGCAAATGCATTTAATTTTATTTTATAAAAGCAATGATGCAACACATCTGGAAAACAGATATCAAATAAAATAAGCAACTATGTACAAAGTAAAGCATAAAATAATCATTCAGTAGTCATCAGGCATTTCGTAAGTTAGTAGAAATACTCTCAATTCTCAAAGAAAGACACCTGTCATCATCAGGTGTGCAGATGTAAGAATTATTCCAAGTAATGAGCGTGTCGTATTTGCGATGCCTTTTAGAAAGGAATGTCAATAGCGAGGTTAACGGCCTTTCCTTTTCTTTGTTGTGCCTCTGAAAGGCACGGCTCTTTTTTTCTTTTTCAAGGTGACTGTTGCATAGCTTTGCGCCCACAGCACATTATGTCAAGGTCACTTGGCTTTCTTATGTGTCCTTTAGTGCTAAATGTGCGTCTTGCTGTAAGATAATTCTGTGGAAGTGTCGTAGTTATCGTCCTCCGAAATCTAAGTCTGCAGAAGTCAATGTACTTACCTCATCATAAACAAAACTGAAATGCTATGCATATAGATATCATAGTTATTATGTACATTACTGTGATCAAGAAAGTACTACACTGTAATGTACTGTTGTGCTACAAAACAAGCTGTCTCATTGTAGCTATACCACAAATGTAACAACTAAAACATGTTTTACTTTCCAGAAGAATTCAGAAAAACTGAGCAGATATAAAGCAGATACAGCACAAAAGCAACAATGTAAGTTGTGTCACACATTAGTAGCGTCGTGATATAATCGTGTAGCTGTCAAAGAAACCATATACTAAGTCATCTTTAATCTCACAAAAACTACAACGAATGTCTTTTCTAGTAAACCAAAATGTTGCATTAAAATCTCATTAGCAGTATATGTTATAAGTATGTAAGCCTTATAGTCGTTACGTAATCGTGCAACTAACAAGCAAGAATGTACACACACTATAACACTGTGTCTTCTGTTCACTATAACAATGCACTCGTAAATACTGTCTAAATATGTTCCCTAGGTTCTAGACTGGATAGTTAACTCCAAAAACATTGTTACATGTTAACAGTTTCTCAGTGTGACAAATTGTACTAGTAGCGTGAAGTGAAAAATTTTATGGCAAAGACAAAGTCAAAAAGCAGATTATCTTTCAATAAACGGTTTTACATGTGAAGTGTGGTGTAAATCTTTACTCCTCCTAGTACGCAGAGTTTCAACTTCAACGCAATTCTCATGTGGTATTCGTCGGATTCTGTAAGGTCCATTGTAAATCAGAAAGAATTTGTGACTCAAGTGTTTCTTCTTATGTGACAATGAATGAGCTTTAATGAGAACTTTCTGACCAATATATAATTTCTTTGCATTTGCTTTACCGTGTAGTTTTCTCCTTTTGTCTGCTGCAGAATTTATATTTTTAATAGCCAAATCAATTATGTCTTTGTGTCGAAGTTTACGTGTATTCGGAAAAGGTACAAGCTCTCTGATTCTGTTTGGTGGTTCTTCCTTCTTCAGTACAAGAATAGGTGGTAAAGCAGTGGACTCATGAGGCATTTCATTCAGCACATTTTGAAATAAGTGTAGTCCGCAGCTCGTGGTTGTGCGGTAGCGTTCTTGCTTCCCACGCCCGGGTTCCCGGGTTCGATTCCCGGCGGGGTCAGGGATTTTCTCTGCCTCATGATGACTGGGTGTTGTGTGCTGTCCGTAGGTTAGTTAGGTTTAAGTAGTTCTAAGTTCTAGGGGACTGATGACCATAGATGTTAAGTCCCATAGTGCTCAGAGCCATTTTTTGAAATAAGTGTAAATATCCGTCCCAATGCTGATGCTTTCTGTGACAATAAAGCCTGCAAAGCTTATTGATTTCTTTCATAATCCGTTCAGATGGGTTACAATGTGGTGAGTACAATGAAATAAAAACAGGTTTGATTTTATGGTTCCGAAGCATGCGTGACCAAACACCAGATCTGAATTGCGGTCCGTTATCTGAAATGACTTTACTAACGTGTCCAACTTCACGTAAGAAATTTTTAGCAAAGGCGTTGGATACAGACCGTCCAGAGGCTTTACGTAACGGAGTGAAAGAAACAAATTTTGAAGTAATTCAACAGCGACTAGAACGTACGAAAATCCATTCGATGTTCCGACAAGGGGTCCCAAGAGATCAACAGCAGAAAATTCTTTTAATTTAGAAGGAATGATAGGAAACAACGGAGCACGATGTGAGATAGTAGATGGTTTCGCCTTTTGACAAAGTTTACAAATAGACATGACTCTTCGAATTTCTTTTCCATATTGTTAAAATAACAAGTCGTTCGAAGAATATGATAACATTTTCGTGGACCAAAATGTGCGTAGATGAAATGAATGTACCAAATGAGCTTATTAACAAAATCGTCTGGAATGCAAAGTACCCATAGCTTGTCATCAACAGTGCAGCGTTTGAAGAGTATGTTGTTTCTAACCAGGTAATAATGCCGAATCTGAGTGTGTGTCTTTTCATGCCATTTACTTTTGATGTCTTTCCAAATCGGATCTTTATCTTGTTCATGAGCAATGTCCTTTAAAGATGTGGTGATGAAGTTTTCAAAGGCGACTTTCTGAATGTAAAGAATACTGAAATTTTTCTCGAGGTTGCCTTCTGTGTTACTTTTCTCAAGCCCAGCCGGTGCGCGTGACAGCGCGCCCGCAACAATGTTCTCCTTGCCGGGAATGTAGACTACTGTGAAGTGGAATTCTTGCAGAAACAATGCCCAACGTTTTAACCTGTCATGTTTATATTTTGAAGACATAAGAAATTGTAATCCACAATGATCACTGTATACTTTTACGTGCTTACCAGAAAGAAAGAAACGGAATTTGTTAAATGCCCAAACGATAGCTAAAGCTTCCAATTCAGTAACGGAATAATTTTGTTTCAGATTTTGTTAACACTCGGTTAGCAAAAGCAATGGTTCTCTGAACAGTAGTGTCATTTTCTATGGCTTCTTGAAATAAATGGGCACCAAGACCAACTTTAGAAGAATCCGTGCAAAGGCAGAAATCTTGTGACAGATCTGGATGAGCTAGTATTGGCGCGTTAAGTAGCCAATTGTAATTGAATTCCAACTGTGCTTGTTCGTCCCAGTTCCAAATAGTATTTTTCCCAGTGAGAGAACAAAGTTTAGATGTAACTAGAATTTGCATATTCAGAAAACGACGGTAAAAATTTACGAGACCTAGAAATCTGCGGACTTGTTTTTTTGTGGATGGAACTGGAATGGCTCTGATTGCTTCTAACTTTTCAGGATCCGGCTGAATGCCTTCAGAAGAAATAATATGTCCCAAAAACCTCACCTTTGACCTACCGAATTCAGACTTTTCCAAGTTAACTGTAATTCCAGATTCTGCAAAAATACGTAACAAACTGTTGAGAATGCGATTATGTTGTTCCCATGAGGCTTCTGCTATTAGAATATCATCCACATATAAGTTGATGTGACGTTTTAAAAAATCAGGTAATATGGAAATTAGCCCGTGAATGAACGCTGCCAAAGAAATGTTCAAACCAAAAGGAAATTGATAACAAACGCCGAAACAAAAGCTGTGTATTTTCTGCATTCTGGATGAAGTTCGATCTGCTAAAAGCTGGATCTGAGATCAATAGAAGACAACACTTTTACACCATTAAAATTTTGAAGAAGTTCTTCCATGGTTTGCGGCCCGTCTGTTTCAGGAATGATGATAGTATTGATTTGTCTCGAATCTAAGACAAGCCTGATCGATCCATTTTTCTTCTCAGCAGCATGTAATGGATTGTTGTATGAGCTTAGTGCAGGCTCAGTAATGCCCTCGTCAAGCATTGATTGTATTTCTGTTCTAACACGGTCACTATAATGTGCTGGAATTACATATGGTCTAACACAAAATTTAGTATGCTCACGAACACGAAATTGGTATTGAAATCCCTTGATTGTTCCTGTTTTGTGAGTAAAAACTGTGGAATGTGCTTGTAAAATCTCAAAAAGGTCCTGCCTATCAGTGTCATTACAATTCTCAATTGTTTGAATTTTATTCTGAATTAACTCATTAGTATCAAATATGTCATCGATATCATCCCTGTCAGTACTTGCAGAGTTATTGTTAGCGTCTAGCTCCGTAGAAAATTCTGAACTGTTGTCTAACAGAAGGTAAAGCCGATTAATTTCCTTGTCATGGTTTGAGAGCCAATCTTCAAATTTCAAAGCTATTGACTTACCTTCTTTCTCTAAACTTATTTCAGCATCATGAAAGTTTAAGATTGCTTTGTATTCATTGAAAAAGTCTACTCCCAATATAATTTCAGTCGACAATAATGGAACAATAAGAAAGTTCATAGAGAAGCTGTGGCTTTGACAAAAGAATTCTAAGTTGGTTTGTTCGCGTACATCTACACTTTTTCCAAAGATTGCACCTTGTAATTTAATCTTACGCAACGGAAGTGTGGGGCAATCGTTCGATTTGTTGCGTTTGCTAAAGGCTGTTTCACTAATTACTGAAATGGGACTGCCAGAGTCAAGTACTGCAGTAAATTTTACGTCATTTACTGTAATGTGAATCACAGGATATGCAATGTTGTTATGTTTTACGTCGTGTTCCTGGAGTAAGATGTCCCTAATGTCTTCCATTTTTACGTAATTACTAGCTACGGCAGCTGCATCGTCAGTTTCATAAGTACGCTTTGTGGCTGCCAGCGGTATGAGTCATTGCCTATTGTGTCTTTGTTGGCGCGCGTCGTTATTGGGATTTGGAGACCTAACTTCTAGAAATTCACCTTGTCAAGAGGGCCCTGCCCTGTTTGAATCCCACCAGTTCTGATGCAATTCAGGTCTGTCGTTACGATCATATCGTCTGTCGTCATGTCGGTAGATTCTATAGTTTCTTTCTTGTCAGTCAAGTGGTGGAGAATTTCTCCCTGAATCGTAACTGCACGCTGGACCGTTGCGTCTAAAGTTATTCTGTCTCCCTTGATAATAATTATTTTGGTTCCCATATTCTCTGTTTCTCTTATTGTCTCTGTGATAGTCATTACCGCGGAGAGGTGATCTTTCCCTGTAATTATTACTACTCTGCCAACGGTTGTCATACGGGTGGTGTCTGTTTTGGTCACGATTTGTGTTGTGAGAATAGCCTTGTCATGTCCATTTATTATTTCTGTCATCACGGAATTGTGACGGATGTGACCTGTAATTGATGTGCTCCTGTTTTCGCATTCCGCGATTGTCAGTATCAACTTCCAATTCTCACAACAGTCCTTGAAAAGCTTCAATGTCGTCTTTGCAACGTCCTGCCAAAATAATATGTCGTAAATGTTCAGGCAATTTGATTAAGCAAATGCGGATGAGTTCTGAGGGGCTATAAGGGTTTGACAGGTACTGATTCTTGTGCAGCATCTCTTCAAAGTATTTCACAAGAGTGGAAAATTCAGATTGTTCGAAATGTTTCATCATTATGATGTTATGTTTTACTCGGTCTTGTGTAGCTTGAGACCAATATGCTGAGAGGAAGGCATGATAAAATTCTCCTTCACTGTGACAATCATGAATGACTGATCGCATTCTTACAGCTGGTTCATTCTCTAAGTAGCCACACATAAATTCTAATCTATGCTGCAATGACCAGTTGGGAGGAAAACAATGAGACAATTGATGAAGCCACGCTTGTGGATGAATGTCGTTGCCAGAATTCTTAAATGTTTTGAATTTACGTGTAGTAATGAACAGTGTATAGTCAAAATCATCGTGTCGGCGAGTCGGATATCGGTCATTGTTACGTCGTGTCGGCGGTTCCATCTCAAAATTCGGTGCACCTTGCCAATTTCTTTCATAATTTCCGAAATGCCCTGCGTTATTATTTTGTGGCTTTTCCGTATTTCTAAGTCCCTCTTCCCGTGTTGGAGCGCGAGTGTCCTCTGAAATATGTAATTCTTGCATTACTTGTGCCAACTGATCTTGTACTTCCCGGATTTCTCTTTGGTGTTGCGTATTAATTTGATTCTGATTTTGTTTGAATTTCCTAATTTTTTCGTACTCTTCTGTGTCATTAAAGACTACCGGACTTGCGTCATTCAGATTATCATCTACCTTCATAGATAAATTACTTAGCTGATCCGAAAGTTCAACTACTTTCTCTGATAATGAGCTAATTTCCTCCATGTGTCTTTCTGAACCAATTTTCAGAGTATCTACTGTGTCCTTTAAGTTTTCCTGAGATTTTGCAAGTAGCGTAACCGAATCGGTAGATGCAATTGAGTCAATTTTAGCCCACAAGATCTCATGATTTTCATGAACAATGGTTTGCAGTTCTTTTATGGCTGCTTCGTGATTCTGTAATGCATTTTCATGCCACGAAAAAATAGGTTGAAAATTCTCACAAATTTGTGTTTTTACGTCATTACAGACTTTTTGACATTTCGATTCAATGTTATGTAACTCAGTAGTTAAATCTTCACGTGTTTGTTCAAGTGTGGTGTCTAACTTCCGAAGATTTTGTTCCACTGTGTCTAACTTTTGAAGCTTTTGCTGTGTTTGTCTCTGATTTTGTTCCATTGTGTCTAACTGTTGCTGTGTTTGTCTCTGATTTTGTTTCATTTGTTGCATTAATTGCAATAATAATGTATTAGTGTCTGGAACCTGTTCCTCTACGCTTTTCGGCAGTGCATTTGCACCGGTAACATTCACATTTTGACAAGCAGAAAATGTGTCTTGACTTATCTGAGAAAACGGTGAGGACGCAAAACCTGAATCTACAGTACTTGCAAGATTGTGTCCTGTCATTTCGGATTCCTGAGGCGAGCTGTTGCCGACCGATCGATCGATAATGCTTCCCTTTTCACTAATTGTTTCACTGCCTACACCATTATTTGCAGCCCACTCCATTTCCCTTTGCACAATTACCAAATTACTACTTTGAACATTAGTTAATTCATTACTCGGCGGCGCTATAACACACTGCTTTCGTCTACACTGTCATTTCTCAGTTTACTTTGGAGCCTAGTATTATGTTTATCACACGCCATTATTGTCACAATATTTCACACGACAACACAGAAAAGCACAATTTGAAGAGCAAAATAAGAAAACACATTAACATAGCACTGAAAATAATATCTAGTTAATTGCAAGCGCAGCTGCGAAATACTTGGTGCAAATCTACATGCATGCCACAACTGTTTTACTGTACAAGAATGAAAGCTACAACTACAAAGGAAATTCTGTCTATGATTACGGTCTAGCAATAAACAATAGCTACACTAATTACGCAAACTACAAGAACAAAATCAGAAGATTCCAGTGAGGTATCCTGGCAGGGTCGCCATATGAAACGTCCCCTCAGAAAAAGTATACTTGACAATGTTTAAACTGACACACAATATTTTTAGCACAACGGAATCTGACTTTCAATAATCCCTACAAAAGAATGGCCCTGACTAACATTAACCTATACCTTTCACAAATCACTTACCTCACAAAAATCTTCGTTCCTCGAACTACTGCAATACAGCTAGCGCCACTACTGCCAGCTAAATAAAAGATTCAAACTACTGAAGGCACCAACTACTGATAGGCATAGTTAGCGAATGAAAAATTTTGATAGAGAACAAACAATGTATTTACCTTAATAGTGTTCAAAAGTCATAATATATATATAGCAGTTCATGACATCCATTCTTAAAAATGTACTGTTTCTGATGGACACACGTCCAGATCATCCGCTCTCAAAAATCCGCCATCTCACTTCCTCACATCCACCACTGCTGGCGGCTCACCTCCAACTGCGCAACGCTACGTGCTGTTCACATCCAGCTGCCCAACACTACAATAGAGAACAACAATGCAAACCAGCCACAGACTGCACACAGCACAGTGAGTGATTTTCATACAGAGCGCTACGTGCCATTACCATTAAAAAAATACTGTCTGTAAAATTCGTCATTCGACGTCTAGGTGAGCTGATAAAATTCCGTGTAATAGAGTATTACACTACACGTCAAATATTGGAAGAGAATTCACCTTGCACCAGGTGACAAGATTACACCTAGACGTCTGATAAGATCTCACCTAGACTCTCAATGACTGTTTGTCGTAAAGAAGCGTGTATAAACAGCGTATTTGTTGACCAACCGTGAAAATTATTATAGCCCCATGTTGTCTTGTTTCTATAAATTTTGCCTTTGATTCCGAGTAACTCTGGATGCAATGAAATTGATCAACATGATATCATTAGACAAACACGTTGGCACATTGATGATGGTCAAAATCATGCATGATATAATTTCGAATGTCATTTGGTTGTACTGTGAAATCAAGATTCTTGCCAAATTTCATGATTCTAGGTCAACGAGACGGACCCCTGTAGGTTTTGATGAGTGAGTTTGAGAGTATCAAAATATGTGACACATGTGGCCGAATCTTTTGATTGGATTGACTCAGAAGCTTCAATGTTTTTCGTCATCAATGGACGTAGACCTTAGTATGTGACAAACTTCAACTTGATGCGTCTACTTGTTCTCGAGTACAACGATTTTCAACAGTCGCACAGGCAGAGTGATGGAACTGGAGCTGAGGTAGGGAGCCCTGGCATCGTCTCACGTGTAGTCGCCAGTGGTAGGAGCGCCACGAACAATGTGAGGGTTGTCGTGCGTTTGAAGGCCACTTTCGTATGTTTTTCTTGAATAACTCAAAAACGTTTCCCGACACAAAATTAAACTACCGTAAATTTCCTACATTGAGGTCGTATTTCTCTCTCTCTCTCTCTCTCTCTCTCTCTCTCTCTCTCTCTCTCTCTCTCTCTCTCTCTGCCCCTCCCTCCCTCCCCCTCCCTCTCCCCCTCTCCCCCCTCCCTCCCCTCCCCACCTCCCCCTCTCTCTCCTTCTCTCCACCTCTCTCTCCTTCTCTCTCCCCTCTCTCCCCCCCCCCCCCCGTTTTACAGGAAGTATTTAGAAAGAATTGTTGGTGAGACATACTCGCATAGAAACGCATTACCTCCAGCCAATGTCGGAGTCTTTGACTCTCATCGGTTACTAACCATTTAAAATACATTTTCATATAAAAATCTTTGAAGGGCTTTGTCCTAAAACTTTTTAAAATATCACATATTTGACGCTGGGTACAACAAACTATAGTATGGCACTTGGAAGACTTATGTAAAACTGACATTTAAATACATATCGGGACATCGGATTCTATAGAACGTAAACACGTGACGTATAGAGCCGGAGCAGAGGCCCTGGCCTCGAGCCACCTCTGGTAGGGGGCGCTCCTGCGTAGCTGCAGTGGGCAGCGTCAACGTGTGTGGCTTCACCAGTACGTGTCAGCAACAGAACTAAACAGTTAGAAAGAGCGACAGGAGAGAGGAAAAACTCATACGGATTGTAAACAAGCTGCAGGCTCAGGTGAACAGAGAAGACTCTTCACAAAATGTACAAATCGCACGAGAAGCACCTGTGGGTGAATACGCAACCGTATGAAACTTGAGCAGCAGAGCAAAACAGCTGCAGCGAACACCTCCATTGTACAACAGGCCCAACATCCGGCTCTCCACTTGACCCCTGTCGTGCCGGAACACCGTACGTGGGCGCACCGCGGCAGAGAAACTGAAAATGTTAAAAGAGAAGGGGATGTAGGAGGGGGGTAGATGGTCACTTGTAAAGCATCGCGCTAAGGGAAGCAGTCTTCCTCATGATGATGATGATGATGATGTTTGATTTGTGGGGCGCTCAACTGCGTGGTTATCAGCGCCCGTACAATTATCCAATCTTTGCTCAGTCCAATTTCGCCACATTCTTGGATGATGATGAAATGATGAGGACAACACAAACACCCAGTCATCTCGAGGCAGGTGAAAATCCCTGACCCCGCCGGGAATCGAACCCGGGACCCCGTGCTCGGGAAGCGAGAACGCTACCGCGAGACCACGAGCGGCGGACAGAGTCTTCCTCATAAAGCATGCTGTACGAGCAAATGTACTGACGAGGGAATGCTATAAAATAACAAGTAAAATACTAATCGGAACCTCACCATGAAGTGTGTATGCCCACAAATCACGACTCGCTCATTAGCTGTGGGTAATGTGCTTCTACGTGAGTATGCTTCGCTAAAAAAATATTGTAAACATTGCTTGTAATTTTGTTTATTGTAATGTTATTATCTTTGTTTCACACACAATGTTGTAATCTTGTTAACAGGTACAACACTTTCTGAAGAAGACGGTTTTCAAACCGTCTAAACATCTACATCTACATCTACATCCATACTCCGCAAGCCACCTGACGGTGTGTGGCGGAGGGTACCTTCAGTACCTCTATTGGTTCTCCCTTCTATTCCAGTCTCGTATTGTTCGTGGAAAGAAGGATTGTCGGTATGCCTCTGTGTGGGCTCTAATCTCCCTGATTTTATCCTCATGGTCTCTTCGCGAGATGTACGTAGGAGGGAGCAATATACTGCTTGACTCTTCGGTGAAGGTATGTTCTCGAAACTTTGACAAAAGCCCGTACCGACCTACTGAGCGTCTCTCCTGCAGAGTCTTCCACTGGAGTTTATCTATCATCTCCGTAACGCTTTCGCGATTACTAAATGATCCTGTAACGAAGCGCGCTGCTCTCCGTTGGATCTTCTCTATGTCTTGTATCAACCCTATCTGGTACGGATCCTACACTGCTGAGCAGTATTCAAGCAGTGGGCGAACAAGCGTACTGTAACCTACTTCCTTTGTTTTCGGATTGCATTTCCTTAGGATTCTTCCAATGAATCTCAGTCTGGCATCTGCCTTACCGACAATCAACATTATATGATCATTCCATTTTAAATCACTCCTAATGCGTACTCCCAGATAATTTATGGTATTAACTGCTTCCAGTTGCTGACCTGCTATTTTGTAGCTAAATGATAAAGGATCTATCTTTCTGTGTATTCGCAGCACATTACACTTGTCTACATTGAGATTCAGTTGCCATTCCCTGCACCATGTGTCAATTCGCTGCAGATCCTCCTGCATTTCAGTACAATTTTCCATTGTTACAACCTCTCGATACACCACAGCATCATCTGCAAAAAGCCTCAGTGAACTTCCGATGTCATCCACCAGGTCATTTATGTATATTGTGAATAGCAACGGTCCTATGACACTCCCCTGCGGCACACCTGAAATTACTCTTACTTCGGAAGACTTCTCTCCATTGAGAATGACATGCTGCGTCCTGTTATCTAGGAACTCCTCAATCCAATCACACAATTGGTCTGATAGTCCATATGCTCTTACTTTGTTCATTAAACGACTGTGGGGAACTGTATCGAACGCCTTGCGGAAGTCAAGAAACACGGCATCTACCTGTGAACCCGTGTCTATGGCCCTCTGAGTCTCGTGGACGAATAGCGCGAGCTGGGTTTCACATGACCGTCTTTTTCGAAACCCATGCTGATTCCTACAGAGTAGATTTCTAGTCTCCAAAAAAGTCATTATACTCGAACACAATACGTGTTCCAAAATTCTACAACTGATCGACGTTAGAGACATAGGTCTATAGTTCTGCACATCTGTTCGACGTCCCTTCTTGAAAACGGGGATGACCTGTGCCCTTTTCCAATCCTTTGGAACGCTACGCTCTTCTAGAGACCTACGGTACACCGCTGCAAGAAGGGGGGCAAGTTCCTTCGCGTACTCTGTGTACCATGGTAAATGCTTGATAAGCCTGTATTTTGCAATTGGTTGGCTGTTATTTCTATTCCAATGAACCTTCTGTATGGACAGTTTCTTAAGTGTAACCATGTTCAAAATCTTGTGTAGCATCTGTTACAATATTATGTAAACTGTTCTTAAGTAAGTACTAATTTTACCAACAAGTGGAGAAGTATATGGCGTATTTTAATGATGTTCTACACACCGTATGCCTCATTTGTGGTCTCGATCTCGAGATTCGCATGCCACAGGGAGGGGCACTGGGCCAGCACAGCAGACTCCCGGCCGTTGTCGATTTCCCGACTTTGGAGCCGCCAGCTTTCACTCGGGCAGCTCTTCATCTGGTCTCACGAGGCTGTGTGCACCCTGTTCCGGTCCTCTCATTATGGAGAAACTCTGGCTGTACCAGGAATCTAACACGGCTTCTCCCCACACGCTCGGCACACAGCCTCGATCTACTATACATCAGTTGTTAGACTTCCAAGTGCTGATCTGCTAAGATGTTAAAATTAACGCAATTGTTAGAATACATTCTCTGCTTACAAGTATTTCGCAGTTAGGTTTTAATTAGCACTTACATGAGCCATATGCACGACACGCTTTCCACATATGAGGGCAGTTCGTAAACATGCACACTTCTGCCCGTATACAGGTCACCCACCTCGTGCTGTGTTTATGCGAAATCGCTTCCAGCTGCTCGAGCTCCGTTTCCAGGCTACTGGAAAGTACAGCGAACTGCCACCACACCGTCGGCCCATGGCGCCACCAACTTCCAATAAATAAAATTCTATACCAGGCTTTTGTTAGCTCTTTTAACCTAAAACTGTATATTGACACTTTTAGTTGAGCCTTTTTGTCTGTCGTGGAACCTCCTTTTCGTGTCCTTCGAAAACATATTTTTGGTGTTAGCGCAGCTACCTGGCTCTGCATGTTTAGCCCGTGACTGGTACACCTGGGTCCTGGGGACCCGAGAGAAATTTATTTTTAAATTAAAAGGAAGGTCAGCGTTGGCCGTAATATTGCTATCAATAAACCATCAATATTACGCTGAGCCGCACTCCTGTGTACTCTCCCAGCATTCAGTTGGCTACCAGCCCACAGCATTGCCAGTTTTGTGTCTATAAAATCACACAGGTCCCAAGGACCCACTTGTATCTTCAGTGAAAGTTTTTTTCTTGTAATATTTTGGATTTATTGTATCAGATTTCATAAAAATGAGTGGTGAAGATATCGTCGGTACTCAGAACGAACCAGTGGACAGTGATATTGATGACATAAGCGCAAGTGACAGCGATTGTGAAACCAGTGAACATGAAACTGCAAGTGATGAAAGTGCTGATGACAGCAATGAGGGGCAGTCTACAGGTAATTATATCTATGGGTGGAATAGATTCAACAACAGCCAGCATATGTGGAAGAACCCCACAAAGCAATATCATCTCTCCAATTCACCTTCCTGGAATACGTGGCCCAGGTAGACAGGTAAACAAAGAGACTCCTCTAGCGTTTCGGGAACTAATTTTCACTGATGGAATGATTGCAGAGATAGTACTCAGAACCAATGAAAAAATTATATCATTGCCATCTGAGTCTAAAAAAAATACTTCTTCAAAAGTAACAGATAAAGTGGAAATAAAGGCCCTTATGGGTCTTTGTTGTCTCTCAGGAGGCTTAAAATCAAACGATGAAGATCTGTATGGTTTATATGCTACAAATGGCACTGGTAGACCAATTTGTAGAGCAACTAGGCCCTTGAAACGTTTATTATTTTTATTGCGTTGTCTCCGTTTCGATGATTCAGCAACCCGTGATGCCAGAAAACCCAGAGATAAACTGTACCATATCTCTTGACTATTCAGTTCATTTGTAAAAGCTTACCAACAAAACTATTCACTTGGAGAATGTGTCACCGTGGACGAAATGCTTGTTGGATTCCGTGGCAGATGTGCGTTCAGGATGTACATTCCTTCCAAGCTAACGAAATATGGAAAAGAAGTATTCATCCTGGTTGATGCCAAAATGCATTGCTGTTTGAAAGCTGAAGTTTATAGTGGAAAATCAGCTGTAACCACCCCACAACGTATGCTTATTCCAACAGCAGCTGTCATGCGGTTGGTTGAACCAGTTAGAAGAAGCAACAGAAATGTGATTGGAGACAACTGGTTCCCAAGTGTAGAAATGCCATTTGACTTAAATTCGCACTATAAGAAAGAATAAGGCTGAGCTACCATCGAACTTTTCGACAGCGAAAGGCAGAAACGTGTCTTCCTCAATCTATGGGTAATCTGGCTGTATAATGCCACTTTCACACATCCCAAAAAAGAACAAGGTAGTGAACACGATATCAACAATGCACCGTAGTGAATGTAAGGTGGAACATAAGCCTGAAATTATACACGACTACAATAGAACAAAACGGGATGTTGACGCTCTTGATGAAAAGACTCATAATCGTAGAACTTCCAGAAGAACAAGGCGATGGCCTATGGCAATCTTCTATACTATATTGGATATAGTTGGTGTAAATGCTTTTGTTTTACTCCATGGAAAAGATGATGATGATGATGATGATGATGATGATGATGATGATGATGATGTGACTCGTCGAGAATTCCTCTTTCAACTAGGACTTGCACTTGTGACCATATGAAAAGAAGACTGGATTCTCCATTTCTGAGAAAAGAAGTCAAAAATTCGATTTGTGATATTTTAGGAATGAATCCTAACGAGGCCCCTGCTACTAAATCTAAGAGAAAAAGCTGCTCAGCGTGTCCCTCTAAGAAAGTATCAGGAGAGTGTGCCAGATGTGAAGCACCATTGTGTTTGGAATGTTCCAGTGTTTTGTGCTCAAAGCGTTTCGGTGGTTTGGACGAGAAAAACTACCGAATTTCATTGGTAAAACCAATAAGTTATCTAAAACCTTAGATATTTAACCAGTTTCTGCTTTTTTTACCATTTTCATAAATAAGGTATGCCATTCGGCTGAAAATGTTACCATAGAACCTCCCCAGAAGCTGTGCCTGCAGAAATCTTTATACTGTATTGGAACTTTTCTTTCTTTTGGTTTACATCTTTGAAGAAGAGTCCATTTTGATTGTAAATGTTTAATTTCAAGTATATGGGTTAAGGCTTGTAGCTCATGAGTAGGACTTGACAAATGTATGTTTTTCACTTTTTGTGCTGTAACTACTTCACTGTCTTTTTATATAGTTTCTGAGAGATGACCAGAAATAATGAAACTAGTTTTCTATTAGCATTAATACTACTATATTAAATAGTTAATTTTTAAATTTTATCAACGTCATTACCTTCTTCAAAAACCTGTTCAAAATTTACCTGCATCCCGAGGATCCAGATGTACCTTGTGTGTTAACATTTTTGGATGAACCAGTTAGGGGTTAAGTACGCACCAATTTATCGGCCAACCGACCGACTACCTCCGTCGCAGTCCGCACACGTGCCAAACGACTGTGTTAAGCTGTTACAGCGGCACAGTGACAAAAGATGAACTTCGTTCCGGCGGCTGGTACGACAGCGGCACACACAACAATTTGTTGGGTGGAGTGTCGGGGGAGGGGCCGGGGCCGGAGGGGGGCATCGGGTGGAGAGGTGGGGGGCGACTGTTGCGTGTCCTACCAGACCGACATGGCAGCAAGAAAGGTTGGTTGGTCGGTTGGCCAAACGCGCCTACACACGTCCAATTTATTCGTCGGCCCGTCAGTTGGTTCGTGTCTGGGGGGGGGGGGGGGGGGTGTTCCTCAAAGGAGTTCAACCGCCCAGCATACAGCCAACAGACCGACCAACCAACTAACTGCAGACCAATCGATCGACCACCTGACCGACCGACCGACCGACCGACCGACCGATCGATCGATCGACCGACCAACCAACCAACCAACCAACCGACAGACCGACCAACAGACCGACATTTTACGGCAGCCTATACACGTCCCGACCGACTGCTCTCAGCGATTACCGTTGTTGTGATTTGTTCATTGAGTTCATGTTCGTCGAGATCTCGCTAGGTTTTACACGGAGACAAACAAAAACGGCCGTTTAGCTTGGCTCTTTTGGATGCAAGAAGTAAAAAAGAAAAGCAGATAAGAATAAAAAAGGCGAGAGAAAGCTGTGCGCAAAGGAGTGGCTAATGCGAGGAAAGAAATTCAGCAGCTAGGGGCCAACGATTTTCGTAGTTATCTAAGAATGGATGAATCATTCATTTTGGAGCTACTTAATATCATGAAACCGTTCTTAACGAAACAGAATCGATTCATGAGACAGGCTATAAGCTACAACGACAGGTTGTTGGCTACATTACGCATTCTAGCCACTGGCAGAAGTGAAGAGGACATCAGTGCTGTAGTATCCCCACGATTATTAACTAAAATAATTTCTGAAGTCCGCAGTGTGATTTATAGTTGCCTGAAGAAATGAATCGCCGTAAAGCAAAATAAGTAAAACAACACATTCACGTAAACTTTATTAATTTGTTTATGTATATGGCCTAGAAAATGCCTCTGTTCGTTTAAGAAACTGATTCATATTCGAAGAAGAAAAACTACACATGGTGCTGAAGTACATTATCTAATAAACACAACAGAAGATACATAACAAATGAAACATTTAGCAACTGTTATAATTCTAAAAGAATTCTACACTTCTCTCTTCATAGCAGAGGGCTTGGGTGTAGGCTTGACTTTTTTCATTTATAAAAATGAAATATATATATTTTATGAATTAACATCCATTATCGATATTTCGGTTCTTACATTTCATTTCCGGTGAGTATGGAGAAGGTAGGCGGGCTTTTATTCTCTCTATGTGTGGGTGGGGGGAGAGGGTGTCGACTGTCCTGCCAGCCCGACACACCGACAAGGAAAGTCGGTCGGTCGGTCAGAACGCCTACACACCTCCAGTTTGTCGGCCGGTTGGTTGCTGCATGTGTAGGGTCCTTAATTAATAAGTTGTAATTGCAGTTACCACACACACTTTGCGATATGTCTTGTTAGTATGGTTTATTAACGAAGCTGTCTTATTTTTCCGACTCTTCGCTAGTGCATATCAGAAAATTTTATGTACATCTAATATTTTCTAACTTAATTATTTTAGGATTTCTTAATTGTCCGAGCCTAATTTGACGTCCACATTCCACGTTATTTGCTAGTACCGAGTAAATTTTTTGTAATAATCTTCATGTACTTTTCACGCACACTTATGACCACGTCCCAATGGTTTGTACCCGGCTTCGTACCCGTCTCACACACGCCTGTGCTGTGGTGTTCACCTCGGAGGTAAGCCGGTTCGAATCCTGGTGTCGCCCCCAGTGTTCAACCGGCAAGGGGATGAGAGGTGGTGGTGGTGTAGTAGAGTTCCTGATCGCCAGTCTTTTGCCCCAGTGTCTCATGAAATGTCCGCATGCGGCACAGTCGGTCGTGGGTGATCCCTCCGTCGGGTGTGGGCATTGGCTAAGGTTACACGGGAGTTCAGTGAAACTTTTGTACGATAAACAACGCGATATGACTTGGCTAGACTGTACGGAAATAAACTCACACTGTGGAAAGAGAGACGCTTCGTCAAGGTCGCACCGCAGACGGATGGTCCTGGGCCCATTTTCTTCCGTCAGACGACGCTGGTGGCAGCGGCCACACGTCTGTCCACTGGTGACAGCGACTGTCGAGAGTTGCTCGACATCCAGCTTACTACCCAGCCCGACAGTTGACAATGTAATCTGATGACAGTGAAGCGCTTAGAATGGAGGTTGAAAAGCACAAATATTTATATGATGTTCGCGACACTGATTATGAAAATCGTTATAAGAAACAAGATGCATGGCGTAGTGTCGTCATCACCATCATCATCATCATCAGCCAATTCAATCATTAGATGATGTGGCCTCTGTGTATTCAGGTAGGCTTTCAGCAGTCTTCTCCCAGTGTGACGGCCTTGGGCAGTTCTCTGCCAGGTGTTACCAGCAACCTTTTCGATGTCTTTGTCCCGCCTGTCTGGTGGTCTTCCTCTGGGCCTCCGGTGCTCTCTCGGACTCCACTCCAGTACTAGTAGCTTCGTCCATCTGTTGTCTTTTCTTCTTGCGACGTGGCCAGCCCACTGCCATTTCGAGGAACCAACTCTCTCTAAGATGTCATTAACCTTCGTCACAGACCGGATGTCATCTGCCCTTTTCCTGTACTTTCTTGTATAGCCCAGCATTGATCTCTCCATGGCTCTCTGTGCTGTCCTAAGTTTCCCTTTTGTGAATGAGTTCAGTGTCCATGTCTCGCATCCGTACGTCATCACAGGAAGAATGCATTGATCAAATACTGCTTTCTTCAGATTTACTGGCATTTTTGATCTGAATACTTTTGAATTCTTCCCAAATGCTTGCCAACCAAGCTTGATGCGTCGATAGATTTCAGGTCTTCTGTCTTCCTTCATATTTATAATCTGGCCAAGGTAGACATATTCACTGACCTCTTCTAGCAGACTGTCCTTGACTTTCACATCTCCAGCTGGGACCCATTTGTTGGATATTACTTTTGTTTTGGAAAGGTTCATGTTCAAGCCAACCAGCTGACATTCCGATGCAAGATCTGTAACTAAGTTTTGGAGCTCTGCGAAGTCTTTGGCCAGTAAGGCAATATCATCAGCAAATCTCAAGTTGGTAAGCCTTCTTCCATTAATTCTAATTCCCTTACCTTCCCAGCTCAGCTTTGACATAGCCATTTCCAATACAGCAGAGAACACTTTTGGGGAGATGGGATCGCCTTGCAACATAACCTTCGAGTTATGTTGTGTGACATTAATGGCGTAGTGTATGTGAAACATTTGTCGGAAATCGATGAGGAAATGGGGAAGCAGAAGGAAAAAAATCAAATACGTCGGCATTTGAAGCGTTATTTATTATAATTCGTAAAATAGTATAACGATAACAACCCCATATGCGTCTTAGTGCTACTTACTTTCATTAAATCATTAGAGGCTGTTATGAAGCACGTTTGACAAGTAATTAGGTGGATAGTGAAAACAATGCAGAGAATTTTAAGATTGTCAGTTACATCTCATTTTGTATATAAAGTAATCCAATCCCTGTATCTATATGCAGTCATTCCGCCACGGAGGTAACCCATGACTCGAAGTGAAATATACAGCAGAATTTTCTCGTACGTCGATTCCCCGACGATTCCCTGCAGTTCCTCGAGGTGATACACTTTCTAAAGACTGCAGTAGCGTGTCTATCAACTCGAATCCATCCCTTTTCCTGACGAAGTTGTGTAACGAAAAACATGTTTCAATCATGGAATCCGCAAACTCAGCTCGAAGTGGACGGCGAGAATGTGCCACTTACATTCCAGCATTCCAAACTCACAATCGACAAATCTTCGTCTCCTGAGCCGATAATTATAGATTTATTTCCGTATGTTAGGATTTTTCTTGGATAGATGGTGGAGTAGTAACAATTTTGACTCATTTATAAAAATGAGCGCTGACCACACCATACATTGTCAGAAGCTGATAACATCGCAAAGCTTAGAGGGGAATTCCCTAACATTGTCCAAGCTAGCCGTAATAACCAGACCAATCAGAATAGGGCTCTACTCACTACCAGTAAGAAGGTCATGGGCACCGTATTTACTTTTGTGATTCTGCTACTAGGCCTACTATCGTTGATTCTTACTGCAGTGTATTTACGTTTCTTACACTACTTCCCATATGACCTGCTTGGAGTGAAGGTTGCTTTCTTATTGGTGAACTGCTGTTGTATAACGTGTTGTAGTTCCGCGGTTCCAGCGTCCCATTAGTGTTGTCCTTCCTTTGCCGGTTCCTGTGGGTTAATAGGATAGAATACTGCTGTCTGACAACAGCAGACGATGAAACTTTCTGGCAGATTAAAACTGTGCGCCGGGCCGAGACTCGAACTCGGCACCTTCGCCTTTCGCGGGCAACTGCTCTATAGAGCCAGGAAGTTTCATATCAGCGCGCACTCCGCTGCAGAGTGAAAATCTCACTCTCGAATAGCAGACGATATTAAGAAACTGAAATAAAATTTTTCCTAGTGATTGGGAATTTTGTGACAAGGAGACGAGAAGCACTGGAGACCAAAGTAAGCTTATTGGTTTTTTAAAGCGTTGCACACGTACGTTCAAGCAATGCTGTAAGCTGTCCGTATTTTCAGTGCTGATGTGAAGAACATAAGGAACAGTGTTCAAGATGACGCAAGCTAAATACAAACTCCGACCACTTCGGCACACTCGATGAAGTTTTCTTTTTGTGTCTTCCGACTGGTTTGATGCGGTCCGCCACGAATTCCTCTCCTGTACCAACCTCCATCTGAGAGTAGCACTTGCAACCTCTATTACTTGCTGGATGTATTCCAATCTCTGTCTTCCTCTACAGTTTTTGCCCTCTACAGCTCCCTCTAGTACCATGGAAGTCATTCCCTCATGTCTTAGCAGATGTCCTATCATCCTGTCCCTTCTCCTTATCAGTGTTTTCCGCATATTCCTTTCCTCTCCGAGTCTGCGCATAACCTCCTCATTCCTTACCTTATCTCGATGAAGTAGCAAAAATCGAACATCTGGGCAACATTTTGAAATTCGGGTGTTTATTTTGTCGCAATTGCAAACGCTGTGTCTGCATTACCGGGAAGGTGCCGCCACCTAACATGTTTCAATCACGGAATCCGCAAACTGGAAGGCGCTCTCGCACTTCCAAATAATATTTACTCTACACCTGAACAGGTGACGTGCGCATATTTCATCCCAGGGGCAGCAATGGGCCAGGAATGGCACCCGCTCACCAACTGCAACTGGTCAGCGCGACAGAATGTCAAACATAAGGGCCCGGGTTCGATTCCCGGCTGGGTCGGAGATTTTCTCCGCGCAGGGACTGGGTGTTGTGTTGTCATAATCATCATCATTTCATCCCCATCGACGCGCAAGTCGCCGAAGTGGCGTCAAATCGAAAGACTCGCACCAGGCGAGTGGTCTACCCGATGGGAGACCCTAGCCACACAGACATTTACATTTTTACCAACTCCCACTTACATCACCGCAACTCATGTAACAGCGCCGACAATGTAAAGGAAACGAAGAACAAGAAAAAGAAGAATCGAGATTGCATATCTCACAGCCGCGCGGGATTAGCCGAGCGGTCTCAGGCGCTGCAGTCAGGGACTGTGCGGCTGGTCCCGGCGGAGGTTCGAGTCCTCCCTCGGGCATGGGTGTGTGTGTTTGTCCTTAGGATAATTTAGGTTAAGTAGTGTGTAAGCTTAGGGACTGATGACCTTAGCAGTTGAGTCCCATCAGATTTCACACACATTTGGTTATTTGAACATATCTCACAATTTTTTAGGCATACTGTGAAAATTACATGTCTCAGAGCATTTTCTATTCCAGCGTACAACGCAGGGCATATCCCGCGTTTTTCAGCTGACGCCGTGGCTCCACAGCCCTGGAACTGAAGCGCTGTTTATCTGCAGCTTTCGATAAGCAGTGCCGATGATGTCATTCCATACTTGATTCTTGTTTGAGGCCTAGAAGTCAGTCTTTCAGGTAATTGCTGAATTGTCATGGTAGGCTCGTTTCTCTCCCAATTCCCAAATTATTCTTTTCTTTAGGCTGTTTTATAATTGTCGATGCATAAATCAAATCGACATGTCGCCGATCCGCACCTGGAATCGTTTAAACAATTGTAAGCGAATCCCTGATGGTTTTGATTTCCTTCAATCATGGTCAAACATCGTGAAAGTGTACGTCCTTGAATGTAGGACCGAGCAATGTAGATCTGAATAACAGGTTAAGAGATACAGTTAATAGTAAGGGTGCAAAGTATAAATACGATGTTTCCTAAAAAATTGCTCTCTTTTTTCCCAAATTGACGGCGAATTGTGATTCTGAACTTGAATCACACCGGACCACGAACTCTACAGACAGTAAGTACTTAGTGTCGGCTTATATTCCACCGACAATCGTTCGTCAGCAGAGGCCGGCTGTCTCGTTGCGAGGAGCCTTTGTCCGCAGTGGGTAGGTGCTTCCTGAACAGTCCGCCCCGTTTGTTTCCCCAGCTGGCTTTGCATCTGAACTGAGGACGCCTGCACGGCAGAACACTCCGTGTGTGGAACCGGCGTGTCGACGTAGTTTGCCTCCCTTGTTGCGTAAAGACAATACCCAAAAGACATGGCAACTTTTGACAAATTTTAAGTGGCCTAGGATGTTGAGAACTGGTGTAGTAACACTAATAAATAGATTGAGTCGTCATCTATTGAAGCCGATAATCAAGTGTATAAAGGCAGTCTGACCTCACACAGCAGCAAAAGAAACAATCTCAGTAGAACACACAGTACACCGCGCATCAGCGAAATCCATAAGCATACCTTATACGCTTCAGCATCACGCAATGGTATAATCAGTCAGAAAATCCTGTCAGAATTACGAAGTGTGGATGTGGTCGGTTTTTAGCCAGACAGAGTGCAATGTGATAATTTCTCGTGAATGTAATTATACGAGGGTTGCGCAGAAAGTGACGCAACGCATTTTTTTCTCAGCCGAAAGCAATTCCACGAATGCGAAACGTTTCGTATGTATTATTTGAAGTCTCCCGACTGTGCGCGCCAAGTTTCCGTCACTTCCGACAGATAGCGTGGCTGCAGGACATTTTCAAAGTGGCGTCTGTAGGTGAAGTTCGTTACAAGCAACGTGTCGTCATTGAATTCTTCACTGCAGAGAAAGAAACTGTGGGAATATTCACAAACGCTTGTGCAAAGTCTACGGAGCATCTGCTGTCGACAAAAGTACAGTTAGCCGCTGCGAACGGAGGGTGAGGTCTAGAGATGGGCAAAACTGTTCTTTTCAGAGATCGGATCAGAACTGTTCACTCCCTGAAATGAACTAGCTCTTTTTCATGACTCACCACTCATTCACAATAGAAAATAAATGGAAGGCACATTGCCCTTTAAGCTTGGTTTATTCCAGTACTATACCTGTATTTTGATCTTATTTGATCCTATTTTGAAGTAACACAGATAATAATTAAGAATTTTGTATTGTTTATTGAAATTTCCACGATATGACAAAGTTTTTGATTATTGATTTATTTTGCACTATTGTGGTTTTGGCTTTGTAGCCATTATCATGGTCAAAGGTGATTTTGTGATACGTTTATCAGTTCGCTCGTAATCAAAGCGTACATTCGAGTGTCCATAATAAAAAATCCTATAGTGTGAGGAACCTAATCTGATCACTTTAAACAAATAAAATTAAAATAAAAACAAATGATGTACACGTAACATAATAATGTAATATACATAGTGGTATTACTACGAAGAACAATATCCAGTAGAGACGAACTCCGATGCAGAGGCGCTGAGTCAAGCAGGTCGAGCCCCGAGCTGTATTACTACGTGAGCTGAGACCGCAGAGACCAGAGTGACACCTGAGTTGCTTTGCTCAACGCTCTGGCTAGAGTCGAGAATGGTGGGGTGAGCGTTGAGCGGGCGAGTTTTGAGGGTGGGGGGAGCAGTGAACGGCCACCAGTCACCCGCTCCGAGACAAGTCGTCCGTTCCCTTGCAAGCAGGTTGTTGCAAGTAGTTCTTATGTTCTCCGATAGGAGGCTCTCTGTTCTGCTGCTTGCATCAACTGCCCAGAGGGCAGGACGTGCGACTGAAACGATCGCCGACGGAGTGCGATGCTAAGTTAAGGTGCGCCAGACACTGCACGTGGCAGACGACGCACAGAGACGGAACGGCATATGTGGAACACAAAATCCAATGGGGCACTGCACAATGCAGGCAGACAAGGCAAAAGCAGGGCAGAGGCCGGCGCTGGCTGTGTTGTGCGGCGTGCACTGTGCTCTGACCAGCAGAGGCCCCGCTCATCTGCTCCGACTCTCTCTCTCTCTCTCTCTCTCTCTCTCTCTCTCTCTGCTGTAGGAAACGTTTGGAGCTACCGTTCTTTTTTTCTGAATCACTGATTGTTCACTCCTTTGAAAGATTCAACTCTATGAATCAGTTCAGGAGCGGATCCCCCATCTCTAGTGAGGCCATCAGAAGGCGGTTCGGCGGAGCTGCACGCTTTGCAGCGGTCGGGGGAGACCCTGCACGGCTGTCACACCTGACACGTTGCAGCGAGCTGCTGCTGTCATTCGCGAGGACAGACGCGTTACGGCTCGGCAGTCGGCGCTGCACCTGTCAGTCAGCAAAGGAAGGCCACACAGTGAAGCAGCGGCTCCGCCAACAAGACAAGGATTGGTACCGAGAGGGCAAACACACCGTTATTCTCGCTGGAGGAACGCCATAAAACGGGATGGAGATTACGTGGGAAAATAGTGTGTAGGTT
This sequence comes from Schistocerca cancellata, assembly GCF_023864275.1. Taxonomy (NCBI): domain Eukaryota; kingdom Metazoa; phylum Arthropoda; class Insecta; order Orthoptera; family Acrididae; genus Schistocerca; species Schistocerca cancellata. The sequence goes on from NC_064637.1 coordinate 167,062,681, forward strand.
CTTTAGCATGTGTAGTTCAGTAAAGAATTGTTGAGGGGAAAAAAATGCGGCGCATTACTTTCTGGACAACCTTCGTAATATTCTAAACTGAAAATGCTCTATCGCTGAAGCACTTGAGTAATTGTGTAGTTCAAGGGCAAAATCTGGATGTACTATCGCGAAAGCCGAAAGTGTCCCTATCCTTTCGTGTGCAACTCCTTCTGTCATTACATAAGTACGTACACCGCAAAAGATCTCCCATAGCAATCTGCATTCTAAAAACAGCACGGAACTCACCCTCCACAATCTGACAAGTAGTCGTGCTGTAGAACGGGATATTTGTTACTCATAAAGCGGCAGGACTGTATACGATTGGGTTGTTTTATTGTCTGTGCCACGGATAATCATTGAATAGGCAAAGGGGGATGTTATCAGTATGGCGTCACATAAAAGCCTGCATGAAAATGAAATGAATGACTTGGGAGAAGACAAATGAATGACACTAATACTAAAAATGATACTCTGTATTAACTTCAGAGTGATCAAACGACAAGATATACACTGCGCGGGAACAACAATACACGTGAACATCAATCGAAGTTTTAGTAATCACAAAAATACAAGTTTTCTATACGCGTCTTCCAGAAAAGCACTTAATAGTCCTAAATGCGAGCGCATAATGCAGGCGACTGCATAACGCCGACACGATCCTGTGATCAGCCTCCAACTCAGGAAACACGAACTGCCTCTCTGCCTCTGGAATGAGTCCCGTGAATACGAATGTACCACAACTGGACTGTATTAAACGTTTCCTACTAATAAATACTGAAACGGTGTCACCAAAATGGTCCAGAAGTGCAGCCGCCACCTGCAGGTTCCTCGCTCCGACGTCCAGAACAAAGTGCCACACGGCCCACCTGGGCGCGCACTGCAGGCGAAACCTGCCAGCGGTAGCGGTGGAAGGCAGGCAGTGTCTCGCAGCGAGGCAACGCAGGAAGCGTGCACCGCCTGCGAGTTGACGACCACGGGAGATATTCGTGAGAAGGCTGCTTCCCGATCTAAAGAAAACAAAACTGTGAATGTACTGAAAGTGCTGTTCGACACACATCTTTGAGATTTGTCATTACGACACTTGTTCAAAAAAAAAAAAAAAAAAAGAATCGTTCCAACAGCGGAAAGATTACGACAGCGCTAACGGGTATCCTTTTGTTTCCTTCCGACACCGGAGGTCAGTGCTTTGCGTGTGACGTCTGCGCCGCTGTCTGGGGCGATGCGCTTTCTCTCCCCCACTCCCCTACAGCAACTTCAGCTCACAGTTCGGAGTACAGGTCCTGCATTTTGAGCTTTTCGTGCAGAAATTTCAGTCCACCTACATCGATAGGCTTCTCGAAGCCCGTGCCCTTGCCTCTTCGTTGCTGGATACCGGTACAGCCGATGAAAATCAGCGTTGAAGGAACACCGACTAGCACCTACGAAGCGAAGACCACATAACTCAAGCTTGGAGGCGAGAGAAAATATCGGGCATTTGCGATTCTAGCTATTTGCATAAAATTTACAGTGCGATAGGGTCTGCAGCTGCGTTGAATATTTTGAATGATTTCTTGAAGCCTTCAGCTGCCATTTTCTTTATTTCCTGTACGATTGTACAATTTCGGCCTTAGGCTATTTTCAAGTTATATATGGACGATTTTTTGGTAATAGATTATGTCATATACGTCGTTGCTCCTATGACAACATGTTATGCTCATAAATTAGTTCGAGGTGTTCACGCTATTTTAGGTGCTCCTACCAAAAAATCATCCATACAATACTTGAAAATGGTCTAAGGCTGAAATTGTACAATCGTACAGGAAATAAAGAAAATGGCAGATGAAGGTTTCAAGAAATCATTCTAAAAAATCTGCATAAAAGTTCAAAGTGTCAATTAATCAAGCTTTATTGGCTCCGAATAAATTCTAAATGAGTATAAAGTCGATATTTACTTACTATCATTGCAAATATGTTTCTGTTCGACTACAAGTCTCCACACGTAAAGCAGCCAGAATTCTGCCAGCCCGTCGCCAGTGACTTCCACGCTCCACGCCCTACACACTGACCCGCAGCTGTTCGCGGGCTGCCACGTGAAGTCGTTCTGTGGCCTCCTTCAAAAGAAGTTCTCGCCCCCATGTCCTTAACTTAAGCAAATATAGGCTAAGCGAACTTACCAAATTACGAAACCAATTTAAATAAAAAAAGGTCCAAATTTTCCGCCGGTCGGTGTGACAGAGCGGTTCTAGGTACTTCAGTCCCGAACCGCGCTGCTGCTACGGTCGCAGGATCGAATCCTGCCTCGGGCATGGATGTATGTGATGTCCTTGGGTTTGTAACACCATAGCTTAGACACTACATACCTTTTGTTGATTCATTTAGCTTTCTATTTTGTTCAACATCCCATCGTTGAACGTCTGTAATTAGTGTATGATTAATTCGATACTGTAATGAAGTATAATCTCTGTAATGATATGTTTTGTCTTTCTTACATAATCTCTTTGGTTATCTTTGAGGATGAATTATTTTGTTTAAATATTTTTTATAGAAATGTTAATATGAGCAATGGTTCTGTTTTATTTAAAATGTTTGTTTGCTGTTATGTAAACTGCTGATCTTCACTTTGGGTTCTCAGTTATTTTGTATGTAAAAGGTGTTGTGGTTCCCCTCTGGAATGGAACTGTGCAGCGCGCGCAAATTGTCTTTGGCCTAGGTAGAAAAGGTGGAATTGAGAGTCAATCGTTGACGAGCTACCAAACTATCAACTGCTCGTGTAAAAGTTGTGTATTTTGCTGGTTCCGAGAGAGGCTTTTCCTCACACTTTCCAATGCCTCGGTTGGATGGATGAAGAGTTGCAATTATTATGAAATTGGTATCTATCACCGCCACCAAGAAATGACAGAGTCTGGCAACTCTACCTGCAAATCCACCTACCAACATGCACTCTCCACCACATTGCACAATCACTGTAATGGAATACCATAATACTGTACAGTGAAGGATCAGCTTATTACATGTGTTAGTGTGCTCAAATATAAGATAATTTATAACTGAATTTATGTACCTACCTTGATTTTTTCCTTATCATAACACCTCTCAGGTTCCTCTCCGGTTGAACTAAAGTGATTACCGAGTGTCCTTATTGAAAGAACATGAAAGCCCAATATTTTACTAATTAATACCTCTTGAACATAGTAAAAAGAAAGTTAAAGTTAATGTGGCAAGAGAGTGAGTTAAAGTAAATGATGCTTGCTGAAAATAATTTTCCTATTAAAAGTGCTTATTAATATCTTGTTGCCAATTTCAAAAGTTCTTAAGACTGAGGCTTATAAAGTTTTTCTTAGTAAATGATCACATTACTGCCTGTTGTAAATCGCAAAAGGTGAGTCAGTATCTTACAAATATGTTAATTTTGTGTCTCACTGTAGTAAAAGTGGAAAACTGCAATAGTGGAAACTTATATACTCATGCTTGCTAAGCACTTGTTTCTTTTCGGTATTGAAAGTGCATATTAATAGTGTAATAGGATCCACAGGTTATCCTTTATGTTCACGATAAATAACAATTAATAGAAAGACCATTATTTATGAAAACAATAATTTTTTATTCAAAAGACAGTGAGAAGTAACCCGTTAGTGAATTCCAATTACCTTTCATTCTAAATAGAATAGTATTTAGTTGAGAGAGACTTAACCTGTGGTCAGTTCATAATTTTGCAGTGAACTACATTTACAATTTTATGTCAGCTAGGAAAATGTGTGAAAAGTAATACTGAACCTATATCCAATTTAAGATTCTACAGTGAATATTAATGGTAATGTTATAAAGACCATTGAGTTTGAATAAGCCCTGAAAGTAATAGTGTGTATTGTTATCTGTTATATTTATGCCAGTAGTTTGTTCTGATCTGTTAGCTCCAACCTTAACCTGAACACACTGCGTTCAGGTGCCAGAGTTCATTGCACTCGCGTGTGGCAAAGTATAGGTTGTGTTTGTCCGTTGAAGTTACTCATACCTATTTTCTTAAACAAGAATGTTAATCATTCTCTTGCCTAATTAGGCTGGCGACCGTTTTCTTTATTCTTTAGACAGTGTAGCTAGGTAAAATATTATTTGTTACTATTTGAATATTTACGTAATTCTGACTTTCACTTCCGATAAGCCACCTCCGTTAGGTACAACACGGTCAATATGACAAAATTCCTCTCAGAGGGTAACACTGCTCTGCTTCTTCACACTATAATTACTTGACTTATAGTCGCAGGTTCGAATCCTGCTTCGGGCATGGATGTGTGTGATGTCCTTAGGTTAGTTACGTTTAAGTAGTTCTAAGTTCTAGGGGACTGATGACCTTAAAAGTTAAGTCCCATAGCGCTCAGAGCCATTTGCCCATCTTTTTTCTTCACTACAAGGAATAATAACTGAGAACAAAGCTCCAGGGCCGATGCAATTCCTGTCAGATTCTATACTAAATCTGTAGCTGAGTTAGCCTCTCTGTTAACTACAATCTGTCGTAGGTCACTCGACCAAAACACTGTGCCCAGTTCTTGGAAAAAGGCGCAGGTCACACCTGTCTCCAAGAAGGATAGCAGAAGCGATCCACAAAACTACCGTCCAGTATCCTTGACATCAATTTGTTGTAGAATCTTAGAACATATTCTGAGTTCAAACGTAATGAGGTATCTTGAACAGAATGACCATCGTAATGTCAACCAGCATGGATTCCGGAAACACCTATCAAGTGAAACCCAACTCACACTTTTCTCACATGACACACTGAAAGCCACGGATCAAGGCAGTCAGGTAGATGCAGTGTTTCTTCATTTCCGAAAAGCATTTGACTCAGTACCAGATCTACATTTTCTGTCAAAAGTTCGTTCATATGCGGTATCAAGTGAAAATTGCGATTGGATTGATGATTTTTTTTGGGTAGGAATAACACAGCATTTAACTTGGATGGATAGTCACCGTCAGATGTAGAAGTAACTTCAGGTGTGCCCCAGGGAATTGTGTTGCAAACCTTTCTGTTCGTGTTCTATATTAATTACTTTGCAGACAATATTTCTGGTAACCTGAGACTTTTTGCACACGATGTAGCTATCTGTGATGAAGACTACCTGAAACGAGCTGCATAAATAATCAGTCAGATCGTGATAAGATTTAAAAATGGCGCAAAGATTGGGAACATGCTTTGAATGTTCAGAAATGAGAAATTTTACACTTCACAGAACAAAAAAACGCAGTATCCTACTACTATAACATGAATGAGTCACAGCTGGAATCGGCCAATACATACAAATATTTGGGTGTAACACTTTGTAGAGATATGGAAAGGAATGATCACATAGGCCTAGTGGTGGGCAAGGCAGCCAGTGGAGTACTGGGGAACTGCAGTCACTCTGCAAAGGACGTCGCTCACAAACCACTCGTGCCACCATTTCTAGAATGTTGCTCAAGTGTGTGGGACCCGTACCAAACAGGACGAACAGGAGACGTGGAACGCACACGGAGAAGTGCTGCACGGACGGTCATAGGTTTGTCTGACCTGTGGCAAAGTATCACAGCGATGCTGTAGGAACTGAAGTGGAAGGCGTAAACTATCCAGAGAGAGCCTAATAACACAGTTTCGAAAACCGTCCTGTAATGACGACTCTAGAAACATGCAACAACCGCCTACGTACCGCTCATACAGGCATCATGCGGATAAGACGAGAATAATTACTGCAGGCACAGAGTCATTCAGACAATCGTTCTTCCCACGCTCTATATATGAACGGGAAAGGAAGAGGCCCTAATAACTGGTAGAATGGGGCGTACCCTCTGCCATGCAGTTCACGGTGTTTTGCAGAGCACACTGAAGTTTGAATAGTTTGGCTCGATCCCCCACGTGCTGTGGCACGAAAGTATATATGTATTTGTTACACTCAGATTAATTGAGTGGCCCAGAGACGTGGCTGGTCTCAGTGTTGGGCTACGTTTTTATCGTCATAGGATGCCACCCCACACCTGTCGTCACTCAGTTTTTTAAGCTGAAATAAAATATAACAAAACAATACAGGCAGGCACTGCGGTGAAATTTAAAATATTGAGTCACTCACGTTGATTTATAAATTGAACAAGTAGTTTATTTTTCTTCAGTATATTCACTAAACACTTAAAATGCAGTCTGAGGGGCTCTTACGTAAGGGCGGCCGTTAATAACTGATGCTACAACAGTTCACTATAAAATTCCTATGTCGCGATCACCACACTCGCAGTCTGTTCTCAATTCACAAAATACACCCTTGTCTGCTGTGCTAAACCACTATATTGCGCTCCACTTGACCGCTTTCGAACGTCGCTACATACATACCGGGTGATCAAAAAGTCAGTATAAATTTGAAAACTGAAAAAATCACGGAATAATGTAGATAGAGAGGCAAAAATTGACACACATGCTTGGAATGACATGGGGTTTTATTTGAACCAAAAGAAAATACAATAGTTCAAAAAATGTCCGACAGATGGCGCTTCATCTGATCAGAATAGCAATAATTAGTGTAAGAAAGTAAGACAAAGCAAAAATGATGTTCTTTACAGGAGATGCTCAATATGTCCACCATCATTCCTCAACAATAGCTGTAGTCGAGGAATAATGTTGTGAACAGCACTGTAAAGCATGTCCGGAGTTATGGTGAGGCATTGGCGGCGGATGTTGTCTTTCAGCATCCCTAGAGATGTCGGTGGATCACGATACACCTGCGACTTCAGGTAACCTCAAAGCCTATAATCGCACGGACTGAGGTCTGGGGACCTGGGAGGCCAAGCATGACGAAAGTGGCGGCTGAGCACACGATAATCACCAAACGACGCGCGCAAGAGATCTTTCACGCGTCTAGCAATATGGGCTTTTTTTTGTTCTAATAAAACCCCACGTCATTCCAAGCATGTGTGCCAATTTTTACCTCTCTATCTACATTATTCCGTGCTTTATTAAGTTTTCAAATTTATACTGATTTTTTGATCACCCAGTACTTGTCCCCGAACGTGGCTACCAACCCACTACTGACCCCAGATTCGCGGCACGTCCGGCTCTTGGCGTCCCTCAAACTCAACTCCCCCGTCATCAAAGATGGCCGCCCTATCCACCCTCGAAACGACTGCCTAACTCAAACCAATGTTTGACAAAATTTACGAATATTCTAAAACTAAACGCAAACACATATATGAAATATTGAAAAATGCGGAAATGGAATATTATAGAGAAATTTAACCTGGCACCACAAAATAAAGTGGGTCCATGAATAAGAACAAATTGAGCAGTTTTAGAAACTCCTCTCGTTTCGTTCTTTTTACCCTTCCCAGAAGACGTCGAAGCACGAAGAGTGCCGTCCACATTGGCAAGTGATTTGTAAACCAGCATTCGCCGGCGACGACGAAAACAATTTAAAGTCCAATTTTTTGTATCTGCCAGCGAATCTTCACAAATAATGTTCTAGTGGCGTGATTTTGCTTATCCCGGATTTTTTTATACTAAACATATATAAACAAATAAAAATGCATGCTCAATTACTCATCTACCTCTTTAACCTTTAGAATGCTGCCGCTAGTTTCGTCTCTTTAAATTTGTTTATTACCAAAAACACAGTTGCTCTCAGCGAATCCCATATTCCGACCTCTCATTCAAAATTGGTACATGTTTTGCTCAATCGGCTATGATTGCTCGATTCAGCTCTACTAGCCTCATCGGTAGACACTTTGTTTATATTAATCGGCCAAAGCATTGCCGAGATATTAGATTTTGAACTTTCATAAATTTACAATTTTTAAGACGACTATATTAAACTATTACATATTTTTGTGGCGCGTCTAGATAATTCAGTTTCACACATTTCTGTGTCCACGAGTGCCAACTCGCACCTCCGTGTCACTATTAGTTCTGTTTTTATCTATTTTCTCTTGCATATAAATTTCTCCAAGCGCGCCAGCACGGCCACATGCACCCTGGCAAGCGTCCACTCGAGTTTTTCCGAGGCCGCTCGCCACTGCCCAGTAGGCCAGTAGGCACGTGCTCTGCGGCGGGAAACTGACGCCACAGCTTGTACGCCCACAAGATGTAGAGTACACATCGATGTCACGTTGTTTTATTGACTTCGGTTTTGATATTGAAACACCGATGTTTGAACTCCTGACACCAATATTTTGTAACTGTCGAATATCAGCAAACTTCCCTATCTAAATCATATGCATCTTTGATATCTACGAAGTTCACTGCGGAATATTTAGTTAGTTGTTTCAGGTAATTGTTGTTATTGTGGAAGCCATTGGCATCATTGCTGGTTTAAAAGTGAGGGACTTGACGAGTTGTAATTATTGGGTGGGGGTGGGCGTGCGGGTGCGGGTGGCGGCAAAGACAGAAACAAGCCGTCTCCCCCTTCCCCCGTCTCGTGCAGAACCAAACCGCGGAGCCTGCTTAACGCGTTGCCCGGTGTGGTGCGGTGCGGTGCGAGCGACTGTCCCCTGCAGGCGTCGGGAACGCAGCCCGCATCACAGGAGCGTCATGAAAATTGCAGGCCAATATGAGGCCAGGCGCGCGCCGTCTCCTGAATAATAACGGCGACCGCCGCGCGTGTGTATGTGGGACACGGGACCCCCAGCACCCCAGACCCTCCCCGGCACGAGCGCCACCCCCACTTCCTTCCTTCCTTCCTTCCTCTTTATTCTCACTGCGGCCGCACTCGTGTCCTATTTGGCAAACGGCACCTTCTACATCTACGTATTACAGTTGTGGCAGGACAGAAGCGAGTCGAGTACACACATACTCGCGGGCGACTGTTGCAGCGCGCTAAAGTTCTGTGAGAGACACCGGCAGCCATCTTGTCACGGTGTACAGTGGAAACACGCTGCTGGCCTTTTAAACAACAACACAGTCAGCGCAACATGCGACAAACTCCAAACTGACGTCAAGTGTACGGCTACTACACGCTTCGGTGTGCAGACGACTAGCATTCGTCGCAACGGCTCAAATCAGGCAGTATGTGCGCTGAAGCCGCAGAGAACCTGGTATAGGCATGCGTATTCAAATACAGCGATATCTAAACATGCAGAATACGGCACTGCAGCCGACAACACCTATATAAGACTACAAGTGTCTGGCGCAGTTGTTAGATCGGTTACTGCTGCTACAGTGGCAGGTCATCAAGATTTAAACGAGTTTGAACGTGGTATTATAGACGGCGCACGAGCGATGGGACACAGCATCTCCGAGGTAGCGATGAAGTGGGGATTTTCCCGTACGACCATTTCACGAGTGTACCGTGAATATCAGGAATCCGGTACAACATCAAATCTCTGACATCGCTGCGGCCGGAAAAAGACCCTACAAGAACAGGACCAACGACGACTGAAGAGAATCGTTGAACGTGACAGAGGTGCTACCCTTCTTCAAATTGCTGCTGATTTCAATGCTGCGACATCAGTAAGTGTCAGCGTGCGAGCCGTTCAACGTCATCGATGTGGGCTTTCGGAGCCGAAGGCCCACTGGTGCACCGTTGATGACTGCACGACACACAGCTTTACACCTCGCCTGGGCCCGTCAACACCGATGGTGATTGGAAACATATTGCTTGGACGGACGAGTCTCGTTTCAAAGTACATCTAGCGGACGGACGTGTACGGGTATGGAGACAAACTCATGAATCCATGGACCCTGCATGTCAGCTAGGAACTAGCTAGTGGAGGCTCTGTAATGGTGTGGGGCGTGTGCAGTTGGCGTGATATGGGACCCATGATACGTCTAGATACGACTCTGACAGGTGACACGTACGTGAGCACACTGTCTGATGACCTACATCCATTCATGTCTACTGTGCATTCCGACGGAATTGGCAATTCCAGCAGGACATCGCGCCACCCCACACGTCCCAAATTGCTACGGAGTGTCTCCAGGAACGCCATTCTGAATTTAAACACTTCCACTGGTCACCAAACTCCACAACATGAACATTATGGAGCATACCTGGACTACCTTGCAATGGGCTGTAGCGTGTGGTAGACCTGTCGGTTTGAGGTCTGTTGCATGTCGCGTCGATGATGATGCGGCTTTAAACGCCAGCAGCGTATTCCTTCTGTACACCCGGACTGTCTCACAGAAGTAAGAAGTTATAACGTCGTGCCTCACGGGATACTTTTACTGCATGAACAGCGGGGAAGTAGTAAGTGATAAACATTCTTCCTTCCATCATTTTGTACGAATTGTAAGCGATAAAGAAGTTCGTAAAAGTTTGAAATTACGTGTAAAATTATTGCAGGTCGCCAAGTGCTCTGTTCTCAAATACTGGACGAATAAATTCGCGAGTCACTGGCTACGCTTCTTTTCCACCCCCACCCCCACCCTTTTGATAGCTAGGCGGTTCTTACACGAAATTGTCGCCTGACGATAAAATATGTCAGGTAAGACAATAAAGTAATGAGACCGATGTGAAAAAAAATGTTGTTTACCATTTAGTCAAGTTTAGTGTTGTCTCCTTCAAAGTCGTTTCCTTCTGATTGCACACACTTTTTTAAGCGCTTCTCCCATTGATGGTAACATTTCTGGAACTCATCTTCTGTAATCTCCAAGACCCTCATCACGGCTTTTTGAACATCTTGTGTTGCTTGAAACTGGTGTCCCTTGAAACACGTATGTAACATAGCAGCGATGGCGAGGCATTGTAGCATCTGTGACCAGAGAGTATGCGCTTGACCGCGCGAGTGTTGCGAGCGGTTCTCAGTCTGTCAGTAAGTCGTTGCGAGTCTGTAGCTCTGTCTAGTTGAGAGCAGTACTCAGTCAGTTGTCGTTGAGAGCAGTTCAGTTGTAGTCGTCATGCAGAGCGGTCGGTCAGTAGTAGCAGCCCAGTGCGGTTGTGTGATGTAGTCTGTCGGCAATACTGGTCAAGATGCTGAATGAGGTATATTGCTAATTAAGCTAATCATCAGATAATGTAAAGTTTATTTATTGTAATTAATTTCCAACAAGCGCCCCAATAATAATTTTGATTTCAAAGCATTTTACAAAAAAAAAAGTTTCATTCCACTTCCCTTAAAGACAAATTTCAGTTAAATTACAAAAAAAAGGAATATTATCATTTGCAATGCAGTTCCTCCAAGCAGTGCGGAACAATAAGAGCAGAAATCTGGTTAGCAGTTACAATGAGGTAAGAATTTAATTCTGATTTATGCACAGGGCCAAAGACCGATATTTCGGTTTAATTGAATTATCATTATCACTGAAGTTTCATTAGTACTGAATTGTTTTTCATTTTTTATTTGTGAGTCAGATTGCTAATTTTTGTTTAATTGTCATTGCCAGTAAATTTCATTACGGGAGGTTACACTTGGCTCCATTTTTATTAAATAATTGTCTTACGAAATTTTTGTGGGGAGGTTACACTTGGCGACACCCAGTCCAGGATCGTATTTCGTTGAGAGTCTTTTGAACAACAGTCAGATATCTGCTCTTATTTGCTTAGATATAATTAGGATTTGGCGCAACGCTTTTATTAACTTGTGACTTTCTTTCTACAGGTCAACGGCAATTCGTTGCTCTGTTGTATTTGTGTGTTGTTTTTGCATTTGTGCTTATTGTTTTGTGAATATTTGTGAATATTGTAAAAATGCCGCGAAAGACTGTGAATAGTGTATCGCGAGGTATTACGAACGAAATTACCGGCACAAACGACTTTACCGATAGGACTTGTGACACGCAGTGTCATGATGGCAATCCTGCGTTCACTAACAATCAGTGTATTCCAACCACTAATGATGACTTTTGTCTTAATGATGAACGAACGAACTCGATTGTGTCTTCTGTTGATTTGACGACAATCGATGATGCGGAACGCTCTATTGTAATGAGCGATGCCCAGCCTAACATACCCGATTTGGAAAATTCAAGTAACGTACCGAGAAATCTTTCTAATGAAAATGGACAGTGTACTGAAAGTACGACTGATCTATTTAATTCCGAAATAGTGTCCAACAGTGTACATTTGACTGGCAAACCTTTTTGTGAGTCTCAGAATAACCAAATGGTTACAGAAAGCGAAACAATTTCAGATCCACCATTAAACAGCACAGATAATAGAAATGCTAATTTAGGCTCGGATCCAATTTTGGCAATACTGCTACAATTTAGGGAAGATTTCAGACAACTTAGGGAACAGAACAAACACGTTAGTGAAAAACTAGACAATAATGATAAAAAACAAGACAAACTTAGTGAACAGGTCAGACAACAGAGTGAAGATTTCAAACAACAACTTAGTGAACAGAACGAACAGTTTAATAAAAAAATAGACGACAATTCCAGACAGCTTAGTGAACAAATTAGAGCTGTTGCCGCGCAGTGTCATGACACTAAGGAACAGTTGCGCGTGGAAATTGAGGCTTGTTCACGAAAAAATAGCGAAGAAATTAAGTCTGTTGCGCAAGAGTTAAGGGAAATGCAAACAGCCGCAACAGAAACACTCAGAGACGAAATTAGCGGAGTCGCTAAACAATGCTCTGAAAAAGCTACACAATTACGCGACGAATTTAAAGCAATGACAGCAGAACTTTCGCGCACAATGGATGAAAAGATAGACGCGAAATTCGAACAGCAGAACACTCAGATTAACGAGCGTTTTAATCAGCACATAGAAAACAGTAATACGCGTTTCCGCAAATTTATTCAAGATCAAAATAAAGTCAAACGTCAAGTCATGGAAACAATCACGGCTCAGAGACAAGAAGACAAACGTAAAATGTTCGCAAAAGCGAAGACATACGTTGACAACAATATTGCGTCAGTGTCCGACGAAATTAATTCCATCAAACAGTCGAACACTGAATTACGTGACGAAATTTCCAATCTTAAATCAAAAACAGATACACAGACAGTAGATATTCAAACAGTAACAGACAGATTCGAACAATTAGAACTAACACAGGATTGCGATGTCATCAAAGCTGATGTTAAAAAACTGAGCGAAACTACGCGCAAGTTGCAAAAACAGATTAATGCGTCCGATTCTAAAACCGATGATCAGGCAAAAATACTGACTGAAAAATATGATGAATTGGCCAGTCGTATTGATGCTATCGAAAGTGCTAATGATAATAAATCAGACGATACTGCACCGGTTTCCTTTAACCAAACACCAGAATTTCAGAATTTACAGCAGACAATTAATGAGATCGATTCATCTAACAACACGTTACGTAGGAAGTTGTCAAATTTACAACAAGAAGTAACAGAGATGAAAAACATCTCAGTTAATAACATACCACAACAGACGCCACTTTATGAACATTTGTCAGACTCGCGCAACGCGTATAATTTGGGTAATCTACAGAGAGTACGGGACTTACATTCCGAACAACCACAGTTCAATAGATACTCTTACGATCCTGAACCTGTTGCATCACATAGAGACGATAACTTTGATTACAAACATTTTCTGTCAGTGAGAAAGTTTAAAGTTTTTAAAAACGATAGAACGCAGATTCACCCACTGGATTGGATTCAACAATTTAGCTTTGCTCTTCCACCGACTTGGCCTGTAACGCACAAACTTGAATTTATTTGTAGTTTTTTGGAAGGCGAGCCGGCAACTCGTATGAGACCGATCGCGAGGCAATGTTACTCGATAGAAGAATTCCAGAATGCTTTTCTGTCAGCGTACTGGTCGAAGACGACACAGCGCGGAATTAAAGATCAGTTAATTAGTTTGCCGAATTACGAGAACTCAAATTTTCCCAGTGTAACGCAATTTTTTGAGCACATGGTACAACAAAACCAGTACCTAAGTGAACCGTACAGTGAATCCGCACTTATACAATTATGCATTTCCAAATTACCACGGTCATTACGAGTGTCACTTCTAACGGGCCAGCAAAAAGAAAACATTTCAGCATTCAGGGATCTTTTGCAGCTTTTAGAAGTACAGCAATCTGATTATTCATTTGTGAATAAAAACTTTTCGTATAATAACCAAGGTCAACAAACTTACAGTAATTATGATCAGGGACGTAATTTCAATAGGAAAAGTAACAGACGCTTTAGGAACGACAACTACCAGAACTTAAATCACAGACAAAATTCAGATTGTCAATATCGTCAAAATTTTCAGCAACAGGAACCACACTTTAGTAACAATAGAGGTATTTCACAACAACAACATCAAAACCAGCCGGTTAGCATACCTAACCAACAATGGAATGCACAAGGTCAACCAGGCTTCAATGTTCCGCCGCGAGCACGTATAGTCCCAGATACAACAAATAGTAACGTACGACAGCAAGGAAACAACTACGTACAAAGAAGACAATATTTCAATTCCTATCGCAATGTACCGTATAGGAATGACTATCACGACAGACGTAAAAACGATGAACACAATTATCAGCGTACATATAATAACAGTCGGTCTTACCAGCAACAAAGTAATCAACAGGAACATATTCTCATGAATGAACCCGACAGTAGGTACCATCCAGAGCGTAATACGTCTGGAAGAAGTAATAGGACAGTGCAAATAGTCGAAATACCACAGAATCCTCCTAATAATAATAACACAACAGACAGAATCTGACTAGATACTGTACAGGACGCATCTTCCAATAACACAAGCGCTACGTTTGACACGAAAAATGTTGTTCACGAAAATGTAATTACTTTTGACGATATCAGAGACACTCTCTTGCAGGAAAGACCATTTGTTCAGAAAACTATTTCACATCCTGTAATCGAAATTAAAATTGGTTCATCAAAATTCTCAGCAGTAATTGATTCTGGATCACCTATATCAGTAATAAATGAGGAGACTTTTAACGAGTGCAACAAAGAGTATACTTATCCGACATTACCTTTAGGCAAAACAAAAGTGAAAGGAGCAGTATCAAGTAAAGGAGTAGACGTTAAATTGCAGACACATTTATCATTTTGTATTGGAGGTCATACTTTCCACTCTAATTTTTGGATTGTTCCTTTGTTGACAACAGACGTAATTTTAGGTACGAATTTTCTAGTACAACACGACGCAGTTATCGATTTTCAAAATTCTTATTTAATGCTAAAGGATGAAAATGTACAACTTGCTTTAGAATTTCAGCACTCTTTATCTGCGGAAGAACAAACAATTAACCGCACAGAGGTCATTTCCGCAACACGTAACATAGACTGTAATCCCACATTGTTCACGAATACGTACGTACACAACGATAATACTCCAGACGAAGCGGACTACGACGTAATGCAAATGATTTCAGATAAAGTTAGACAAAGCAGTGCAACTACAGACGACGAACGAATGCAACTACACAAAATTCTTTTACAGCAAGCTCCAGTTTTTGACAACATTCCTGGTACTATGTCCGGATTTATGTATGAATTTCAAGTCAAACAGCACGATACATTTAAGGCAAAGCATTATCCTATTCCATATATCCACAGAGAACAAGTTAAAAAAGAATTGCAGGATATGCTTGATCAAGGAATTATAGAACCAGCAGTTAGTCCGTACATAAACCCGCTACATATTGTTAAGAAAAAGGATGGCTCGCTTCGCCTTGTACTTGATTCACGTCACATTAATGACATTATTATTAATGAAACAGATCGACCACAGACACTAGAGGAACTTCTACAGAAATTTCACGGTACTGCCATTTATTCCACATTAGATTTGAAATCGGGATTTTGGCAAATTCAACTTCATCCAAATTGCAGAAAATATACAGCTTTTCTTTGTTTCGGCGACTGTTATCAATTTTGTAAATTACCATTCGGCTTAACTATTTCTTCTGCAGCTTTTATTCGCGGTTTGAACACAATACTTCCGACAGAACTTAAGGACAGAATTACGACGTACGTAGACGACATTCTTATCGCAGAAGCTAACTGGTCTGATCACAATCTGATTCTTGAACAACTGTTACAAACTTTTCATGCACAAGGACTCACAGTTAACCTAAGTAAATCGCACTTTGGCAAAACTTCTATAAAATTTCTTGGACACGTAATTTCAGCAGAAGGCATTGCGCCTGATCCGGAAAAACTTCAAGCTCTACGTGACATTACTGTTCCTACGACGAAGAAACAATTACGCAGCTTTTTGGGCTTAATTAACTTTTTTCGTAAATTTATTCATCACTCCGCTTTAGACACACCCAGGTTATGCCAATTAACAGGTAAAAACAGTATTTGGTCTTGGGATAAGCAAGCACATTCTGAATTTGTGAACCTGAGAGAAGCCTTGTTGAATGCTCCACTTTTATCGCACCCAGATCTTACCAAAAATTTTTCCATTGCCACCGACAGTTCCAACACAGCTTTAGGCGTACATATTTTTCAGGAAATTGAAGAAGATGGTTCTACAGTAATTAAAAACATCGCATTTGCAAGCCGCATTCTGTCACCTGCTGAACGAAATTATTCCGTTACAGAATTGGAAACATTATGTGTTGTTTGGGCTTTTACGAGATTTAGACATTTTCTTTATGGAAGACACACTACAGTTTACACAGACCACAGAGCGATACAATTTTTACTTTCAGCTAAATTCACTCACGACAGGTTAAGCAGATGGAAGCTTTATTTACAGGAATTTAATTTTACAATTGTTCATATTCCCGGCACACAAAATGTTGTAGCAGACGCACTATCGCGTTCTCTCAGCAACAATCAGCAAGACGTAGCAACCAACTTCTGCAAAGCAAATTTCAGCGTCATGTACATCCAGCAAGTAGCATTTGAAAATTTTATTTCATCGTCATTACAGGACATAGCACAAGAACAAAATAAAGACAATGTGTGGAAAGAAATTAAACAGCTTTGGCAAGATAGGAATAATGTTACGATTAGACACCACTACACTGTACGCAATGACATTTTGTTTCGCCGCTCTCACCCTGACACCAACAATTGGTTATTATGTATTCCTGACGAACTGGTTAACAAATTAATCTGGTACACTCATTTAAGTTACGCACATTACGGAGCACGAAAATGTTTTCTTATACTGAGACAGAACTGTTATTTTAACAACATGGAGAAACGTATACGACGAGTTTTAGCGTCTTGTAAAATTTGCCAGAAAGCTAAATCAGACACCACTTCACATATTCCTCCTTTATATCCCATTGTACCTGTTAAATTAAGACACATGGCCGCAGTAGATATTTTTGGTCCGATTCCGAGAACCAACAGAGGTTTTTGCTACATCTTTGTCGCTGTTGAGCTCACTTCAAAATTTGTTACTTTCACTCCGTTACGCAAAGCTACTGCTAAAACTGTTTCGAAAGCATTTGTAAAACATTTTCTATTTCATGTAGGGCATGTGATGAAAGTAATTTCCGACAATGGACCACAGTTTCGATCTGCAATATGGACACGCATGTTACGAGCCAGAAACATTTCTCCGATCTATATATCCAAGTATCATGCTTCTTCGAACCCTTGTGAACGATTAATGAAAGAAATTGGTAAACTGTGTAGAATATACTGCCACAAAAGACATATTGATTGGGACACACACATACTCTCATTCCAAGATGTAATTAATTCCATTCCAAATGAATCCACTATGCTATCTCCGTCTGTTATACTGAAAAACGTTGAACCACCAAACAAAATTAAAGAATTTATAAATTTTCCTACATCTCGTCGCTTACGACACCACGAAATAATCGACATTGCACTGAACAACATCAAACGTGCCGCAGAGCGCCGGAGAAGACAGCAAAAACAGGTTTGTACACGCCGAGACTTTCACGTTGGACAGAAAATATTAGTACGTACACACTATTTATCCAGCAAATTAAAAGGTAAGTGCAGTAAATTTGAACTTCTATACGCAGGTCCATATCGGATTCGCAGCATCCCTCACCACAATGTTGTACACGTCGAAACTTTGAGAACCAGAAAATCGAAAGGCAATCACCATATCTCAAACATTAAACCGTTCATTGAATGAAATCACTTTATGATGTAACATGCTATGATGCCATTCACTTATGCAATTATATGATTACCTATTGATGAGTGTCGTATTTTTTCTTGGCAAGTGCCCGGCAAGGTAAGGTTAGCAGGTCGCTTTTCTTGTCGTTACACGTCAGACCGTGCACATTTTCCATTTTTTTTGTATGTATGATTGTTTTTCTGTTTTGTTAGTATGCATTATGAAATAGTTAAGATATAACACACACCAGTTGACTTTGACATTTTTGCCTTATGAAATCTCAACATCATGACTACTTTACTTTTTTTTTTTTTGCTGCTTCATTGTGATATTCTCTGTACATTTTGGCTTTGAACACTGTCAATGTCTTTGACATATTACGTTGTCTGTAATGTTATGCTGTATGGTTAATTGTGTCACCATAAACCAGTCATTATTTAGTGGGTATATGATTTAAATGCAAGACGTTAATCTCTGTTCATCATTTTCAGAAAGAAATAACGTGTAAAGAAAATAAATTAAACAGAAATGGGAATTTCACCTACGGAATAAACGATAGAAGATGCAATAACTTTATGAGGAAGAGTAAATGGATCAGGATTAACAAGCATTAACAAGAATATACCATATTCATCGTAGAATAGCAGTCTTAACTAATTTTTTCTTTCAGAATACAAGGTGATTGATGCAGGCTGTCAGACAGAACTACACGTCTTAGTTTTAGTGATGAAATATGTTAGAGATAAGGAATAGTTGTATAATGAGTAATGAAGTGATATTTTTGCAGATGAGAATGAATACTGATGAATAATGATGAAGAATATGCTATTATGAATAATGAAGTTTTCTTTACAGGTGATGATAATGATGGAGTTATGAATAATGAAGTGATTGATAATGAAGTTTTTTCTTTACAGATGAGGATAATGTTGAAGTCATGTATTTATGCTACGTAGTTATTTAAGTATTTGTTGCAGTTTGTTTTGACAGCAGGTGTTATATTGCATAGTAGGATGACGGAAAGTTTTGGAAAGGACAGCTATGGAACACATTTTATACACATTTCACTACTTGTTAATTCGAAGTTCACTACTTTTCAGCATAGTGTGCGTTTCTTCTTTCAGGTCAATAATCCATTTTGTATTTTTTCCAGGAGAAGTTTTTCATGATACTTACTAAACCTGTTACTTATTATACCTGTTCTAGTACTTGCATTTTTTTTAACCCATTTGTGTTTATCATTTATAAATGTGATCACATATACTGCCTTGTTACATAACCTTGCTACAGCTGACTCATGACGAATGACGTTACACAGGAACAACCCAGTACCATTTTTTTTTCTCTTTTTTCTCTTCTTGCTTTCTCTTGTAATTATCCAAAGCAATGCGTTGCTAGCACAAAAACAAACAAAATATATATTACCAGTCCCCAATAATGCCTTGTAACTGGCTAATAACTGCCACTGTTTATTGTAATGAGACTACTTATAATGCCCATGGTTATTAATGCTACGACTATAATTAGCTGATTTTTAATAATGACTTTGTACTGATCTGAATGTCACTCAATGAATTGTTATTACTTCTTAATGATCTGAATAATACTGAATGAGGAATATTGTTTTATACTATTCGATACTTGATGGCCACTGAGTGTCAATAATTTATGTCAATCAATGAATTAGGTTATTAATTATGCCATTAATTAGCTTCTGTTTTCAATTATGACTTTTCATGTTTTGGTCACTGGCCAATGAGTGCCAATAATTTGTATAACTCAATATATTATGCCAAGTGCCAACAATTAGTGTAATATTTTTTACTATTCAGTACTTGCTGGCCACTGAGTGCCAATAATTTGCATAACTCAATGTATTATGCCAAGTGCCAATAATGAGTGTAATGTTGTGTACTATTCAGTACTTGCTGGCCACTGAGTGCCAAGAATGAGTGTAATGTTCTGTAATATTCAATACTTGCTGGCCACTGAGTGCCAATGATGTACATTATTCTGTCATACTAAATATGCTTTGTAACCGTCCAAGGACTGCCACTGTTTATTGTAATACGATTACCCATGATGCCAATAATTTAATTTTGTGAACATTTTTCTGTAATACTACATTCATGGTACAGAAATGTTCAACACTAGGCTATGAATGCCGCAAATGAAAACTGTAATTGTCAATATTATGTGACTTAATGTCCTTCACCTCATGAGCTAACTACCCTGAATTACTGCAATGTCCATTTGTCCTGTCTATCCTAGTGATCATGGAGCACTACCTTTGGGTTTGCACTACTTCTACGTTGGTGTGTCTTGTAAAAGCGTGGTGTTGACACGACAAGCTGTCCACCACCATGAGCGATGAAGACATTATTATGGTCCCACTGTTTGGTGTACCTAATGTACTGCCAAAATGAGAACATGAAATATTACTACGAGAGTTCAGTGTCTTGGCTACACTGATGGATTCTGATGGGAAAAGAACTGCAAATTGTGTCACTTGGTGTTGTACTTCTGTGGAAAGATATGGACTTTCAGAACAGCTGTGTGCAATCTAAAGTGCTACAACCATGATGCAATCCTTCCCTTTCCTATCCTAATTCTTGTCACATAGTGAAAATAATTTTTTGCTAACATTATTTATGTTCATGACTACATTTTTTTTGATTCGCTGAACTCCAGTGCGAGTACAGTTATGTCACTTGTCGATATGATTTTTGCCATTATGTTTATTTATTGCAAAAATACCTAAGACATTTTTTCGATTTGTTCTCAAGTACAGTATATGTACACTCTTGTATTTTATATTGTATATACATTTTTTAGTATTTTATTTTAATGATATGTTCTGAACTACAGTGCATGTGCACTTATGTTGTGTGTTAATATGTTTTCTACTGAACTCCAGTGCCTGTGCACTTTTCTCATTTTTCAATATGATTTGTACTATTCTGTATATTCAATACTTCAATGCGTATGCACTTATGTCATTTGTTACTAATTGTATATACATTTCATCATTTACTGATATGTTCTCAACTGCAGTGCATGTGCACTCATGTCACTTGTCCACATAATATTTTTTGCCAGTCTGTTTATTTGTTCTGAATATGCTAAAGAATTTTTTCAGTGCCTGTGCACTTTGTTATCTGTCAAATAATTTGTATATACATTTTTCTGATTTGCTACTATGTTTTGTACTCACATTTTGTCTTTGTCTGATATATTTTGTACTTAGTGCGTGTGCACAACATTTAATTCATGTACTACATCTAAATATTCTGTAAGTTATAGAAGTTTGTTAATTAAAGAAAAATTTCTTGCGATGGCAAGTCCAAATGACTCACCATCGCTGCCAAATTTTTGCCCCCCCAGTGGAGGGTTATGAAACACGTATGTAACATAGCAGCGATGGCGAGGCATTGTAGCATCTGTGACCAGAGAGTATGCGCTTGACCGCGCGAGTGTTGCGAGCGGTTCTCAGTCTGTCAGTAAGTCGTTGCGAGTCTGTAGCTCTGTCTAGTTGAGAGCAGTACTCAGTCAGTTGTCGTTGAGAGCAGTTCAGTTGTAGTCGTCATGCAGAGCGGTCGGTCAGTAGTAGCAGCCCAGTGCGGTTGTGTGATGTAGTCTGTCGGCAATACTGGTCAAGATGCTGAATGAGGTATATTGCTAATTAAGCTAATCATCAGATAATGTAAAGTTTATTTATTGTAATTAATTTCCAACAAGCGCCCCAATAATAATTTTGATTTCAAAGCATTTTACAAAAAAAAAAGTTTCATTCCACTTCCCTTAAAGACAAATTTCAGTTAAATTACAAAAAAAAGGAATATTATCATTTGCAATGCAGTTCCTCCAAGCAGTGCGGAACAATAAGAGCAGAAATCTGGTTAGCAGTTACAATGAGGTAAGAATTTAATTCTGATTTATGCACAGGGCCAAAGACCGATATTTCGGTTTAATTGAATTATCATTATCACTGAAGTTTCATTAGTACTGAATTGTTTTTCATTTTTTATTTGTGAGTCAGATTGCTAATTTTTGTTTAATTGTCATTGCCAGTAAATTTCATTACGGGAGGTTACACTTGGCTCCATTTTTATTAAATAATTGTCTTACGAAATTTTTGTGGGGAGGTTACACCCTTGACGGCCGTTTTGACTCTTGGAAATAGGAAAAAATCACACGGAGCGATATCTGGTGAATAAGGTGGCCGTGGTAGTACTGAAATTTGTTTCGAGATTAAAAATTGCTGTACTGACAGAGCAGTATGGGGTGGCGCATTATCGTGATGCAGAATCCAACTATTAGCAATGTTGGCACAGACACGAAGAATTCTTTTACGAAGTATTTCCAAAATTTCTTTGTGGTAATATTGGTTAACTGTTTGTCTTCGATCAGATCGTTCGAGTTCACGCACCCTGGCCAAGTTGACATCCGTCTGTGAGGTTGTCCACTGCGGTCTTCATCTTCAACATAAGTTCTGCCTTCACTAAACATTTTATGAAAACGAAAAACTTGAGCTCTTGACATAATCTCCTCTCCGAAAGCCTTCTGAAGCTTACCGTAAGTTTTTGTCGCGTTTTCACCCAATTTAACGCAAAAAGAAATGGCATACCGATGCGCAATATTATGCGGTTCCATTTCCGTGACGAGAGACACAAACACGCCTTAACTTATTACAGCACAACTCACGACTGAGCAGTTGCATCGATGTGCAGCTTGGAGTAGAAGCAGCTTATAGACAGAGGTCAAAGATATTGTGCCTATGCAAGCTTGCAGGATTGCTACATCTTGCAAAGAAAATCATACTCATTAGTTTATTGTTGCACCTCGTATGTGTTCGAAATTTGGTAAAAACCGGTCTAGTGGTTTAGGAAGAGGAGATAAGAAAAACACACACACACACACACACACACACACACACACACACACACACACACACACACACACACACACGCACGCGCGCGCGCGCGCGCGCGCGCCCACGCACGCACGCACGCACGCGCGCACGCGCACGCATGCAAGCGTAGCCCGCTGCGCTCGAATGCTCGTGCTTCTTTCACCCAGATCCAGTATTTGAGAATGACAGCACGTAGCGACTTGCAGAAAACTGTACCCATACAAAGGTAATTTCACACTTTTACGAATTTCTTTCTCGCTCACAACTCCTACAAAATGACGAAAGGAAAAATTTTTATCGGTTCTACTCTTCCCCCGTTCATGCAGTAAAAGTACTCCGTGAACCATGACGTTATAGATTATTGCTTCTTTACTACTGACTGCATTCGCGACACGTTTCATACGTAGTACGCAACGCACACCTACAACTGAACGTACGTGAAAAATTATATCATTTTACAACCCATAGTGCAGGAGGAATGACGTCATAAACAATGAGCTGCGTGAGAAACTGATGCGCCAGGCATAATGTTTGAATTTATTACTTCGCTGCTGCTGCTGCTACATCCATTCGCAACAAGTTTTCCAGACGGTATCGACATAGGGCACTGAATGTACCTACAAGATTATATGATTGTGCGACACACAGTTCACGATGTGTGTGTGACGCCACAGACACTGAGGACGACGCCAGACGCACAGCCGGAAACAAACGCCTACTCAGCGCCATGTCTCCGCGCTACTTCTGTATGCGGGGTGTTTGATAATTGCAATATCTCGTAAACGACACATGGGATCCAAACAATTTACAGTTACAATTTGTTCGTCTCGGAGGAGGACATTAAACGATAATAAACTCAATCGCCCACCCCACTACTTTGTGTGCGTGTGTGTGTGTGTGTGTGTGTGTGTGTGTGTGTGTGTGTGTGTGTGTGTGTGTGTGTGTGTGTGTTTGGGGGAGGAGGGGGTGCAGCTTTGGAATATTAAATAGGAATCCCCTTTTTTATTGCAGATTCGGATTCTACGAGAAAAATACATCAATCTTATCTGAAACATTTTCTTCCTTTGGCTATAGATGTCACCTGTAAGCTTCAAAATGCTGTCCACTGACACTTGAATTAGCACACCACTCGCACGCTACGAGGGTAGAACAGGCAATTATTTCATAACTTTTAATCAGAAACCCCGTTCCCAACGCCGTATTCCTGCGACAAAACGAGAAGGGGACTACTCAACGCGCAGCTGCGGCCGTATAGCAAACCGTGAGACAGGCAGCGCGGCACCACTCAAAGGTATGAAATAATTGTCTGGCCCACCCTCGCACTGAGGAGGTGGGAGGGTAATTCAAGTGTAATTGGATAGCATTTTGAAACACACGATTTTCTATCCATCTTCAATTTTCCGATTACAGTGCCATCTGTTGCGTAACGAAAAACAAAATATTCAGACAAAACTTGCGTATTTTTTCCGTAGAATCCAAATCTGCAATAGAAGTGGGGGTTAACATTTAAAATGTCAAAGTTTCCCCCTCCGCCCCATCCTCAGACAGGGGGGTTAAGTTTGGTGTCATTCGATGTCCCCCTCAGAGACGAAAGAATTTTAACTGTAAATATTTTTGATACAATATGTTGTTTTCGAGATATGTATAACACCCTGTATGTGGGAAGATTACGGAGCGGATTCTTCATTCACAATGTCGCATTTGAATGTCGGTTGCTTGTGACACGCTGGCGTTATTCTTTCTGTATAGAGGACAGGTGCGTGCGACCTGATGCCAGAATTCGGCAGCTGCGAGACCACTCCCTGTGGAGACTACGGTTTATGAGTCCGCACTGTTGATGCTGGCATTGGTCGAAATGCTGCGACTGCTATGCGAATAATGGAATCGATCGGTTCCGCAGTGTCATGCACGATGTAAACGATTCCGCGCGACTAGCGCCCGAGAGGATAGAAATGCTGTTCTCTCGGCCGTGTGGGATCGTACGGGAACGTCACACCGGCCTGTCCCAGGTAGTGGGTTTGTCTCCAGCAAGGCAAGTAGTTTACATTTATCTTTACAAACGGCCCATTATGTAAAGGGTCGACGATTTATGGTTCGTGAAGATTGTGAATATTTTAGCTAATAAGTTTTTCTTTACCGGTGAACTACGTGCTATGGTTTTTGTTTGTGTTTTGCGAACGACGCAGAAGGAGTCGGCGACAGCGGCGGTGCTCGGCGAGGCCAGTCTGCCGTTGCAGAGGCTGGAAGCGTTCGCCTCGTGGTCGACGGCCTCAGGGACGAGGGAGGTGGGCGGCAGTTTCAGACAGCTGCTGTGCCGGGTTTTGAGAAATAAAACATGAAGTAATGAATTGTAAATTTGCTTTGTATAGACTCAGTCTGCATAAAGTCTCTACCACGAACTGGAACTGTGCAGTCAGAAAAAAAGGTTGTGAAATGTTTTAAAATGTATCTGGAGATTTTGAGTCGTATTTTTTGTAAGGGTGTCTACTGGATACCTATCTGAATTTTCTAAAAGAGTGTAATTAACTTCAGTCTTTATTATTTGAAGTGCATTTGAAGCAGTTGCTAACAACAGTTCTCCCAAGTTTAATTTCACCGAAGCTGGCTACAATAAGGGAGATTGAGTTTGTGTGAATTGACTAGGACTAATAAGAAGTGCATAATGTTTAAATGTTCTAGTAGAAAAAGCTTCGGCTGTGCACTTATTTAAACATCTTGAAGTGATTCGATAAATAAAGATCCTGTAAGGTTCTTAGATGCCACTCTAGCCGGGTGTAAAATGAATGTGATGTGCTTGACGGAAAATGCGACAATGAAGATTTGGCCCTGTCTGACTACCCCATGAAGCAGAACTTAGGATCTCTGATGGTGATATCTCCTCCTTCTTACTTTTTAACAGATAAATTACAACATAAACGTAAATGAATGATTAAGGGAACTAGTAACTATAAAATGATAAATGCTGTTTTTGCTTGTACATTTATTGTACATTAAAACCCCTTTATACATTACAAATGTTTGTATATCAATGTCCAATGGACGTAAAGAGACACAAATGAATCTCCTAATATCAGTGATCAATTGCCCATATCTTCCCCTTTTTACGGCTACGCGATCTGATATAAATGAGGCGAGATGACTGACATCTACGTACGAAACACTAGAAGGCACTACTTTCAAAGATGATCTACAGTGGTGTGCAACCTCAGTGGAAATAAACTAACGTGATCACAGCTGTTTAGCTTTATAGCCCTAATAATCCGAAGAAATTTGCGATATCACCGTATGTACTGCGTCCGGTGCGTCAAAGTGACGGTTCTCGTACACGTCTGCGACTATGGAATAACTCCAGCCACAAAATAAACTCTTTCAAAGAGTAGGACGGCTGAAGGCGGTCCTCTTACTAGTATAATCGAATACTGTGTTCTCCTCTCTGTGTTCTACAAACGAGAAACGCGAACTCCCACTCACAAGGACGGAGTTCAGGTAATGTCTCAGCGTGAGTATAGGCGGAAGAAGTGCCTCTCAATCACTGAACGCTGCGTACTCAACGACGACTCCCTAACCGACGACTCCCTAATTGTATAAGTTCACAAAAGTACAGTGCATAACCGTTGTAACTACAAAATCTCCTGGGAGCAAACACAGCCAGTCCGTCTGTACCGACAGAAACTGATACTGAGCGACTGTCGAACTGGGGAGCCCAAAACGGAAGACCTCTTCTCTCCGCCGCTGGCTTCCCAGCAGAGTTCGGCTTCCCTCCGCCGTAACTGCAGAAGGCGAATCGTATTCTCGAAACCACGGAATATTCTCCCTCTCTACAGATTCTTCCAAACGCCGACCGACCATATTTCAGTCTTTTGTCGTCCAGCGCGGAAAGTTTGCGAGGGAATTCCTATACTCACACAATGATACACTTCTCAGAGCTAAAATCCTCGGAAATAGCCCAGCCTGGATTTCCGAGGTAACGCTTCCGTTCCTCTCTGCTGCGTCCAAGATACTGGGAGTTTCCGGAGCACTGTGCATGCGGCTGTCCCGCCGGCCCCGCTCCACCACCGGCCGGCCGCCGCTGTACTGTACCGTGGCTGCGCGCTCAGGTGCCCACACCGTCCGCCTTGGGATACTTCCTGTGTGAAGCAGGACCACCACACCTGTGCCGGCTGTCCCGTCCAGGGCCTGAGTTACTCCTGCCGTTTCATTTCCACTGGCCTTCCAACCTCTACTGGTATAGGCAATCGTTCATTACGCCATTCTGATAATAAAGACACTCCGTCACCTTTCGTGCAATAAGCGTTAACAACTATTTACAAGGTGTACGTGACAATGTCAGCCTTCTTTAAATATTCATATGTACGGTATACAACCTATCAAATGATACCTAAATCACGGAAAAGTATGTAGGTGAGTGCTTGTAAGGTGCGAAATTATAGCCACCTTACAAGGTTTTCAAGGAAATCTCACAGCATTGTTCATAGGAAGTTGTGACAAGTTAAAGCGATGATGCCACGGCTGGATAAGGACCACGCAGCCTCATCTCCAACGTAGACCACAGAGACTGGACTTCATTGAGATACGCCCCGCGACACGCGGCAGTCGACGCTCGTCTTCCTGGACGACTCGGCCTGTGTGGACAGGGGGAGCACGGCGCTCCACTGGGGACAAGAGGCTGTACTGCGGGGTGGGCGTGGGCCTGGTCAGCCGGGCAGGCTGCTCACACAGCTGGCCGTGACGTTCTGGGCGCTGCAGTTTGGAACCGCGAGACCGCTACGGTCGCAGGTTCGAATCCTGCCTCGGGCATGGATGTGTGTGATGTCCTTAGGTTAGTTAGGTTTAACTAGTTCTAAGTTCTAGGGGACTGATGACCTCAGATGTTAAGTCTCACAGTGCTCACAGCCATTTGAACCAATTTTTGTTGGGAAGATGGATAGTCGACTTCGGCTTATTGGAAGAATTTTCAGGAAGTTTGGTCCATTTCTGAAGGAGACAGCATGTACGACACTAGTGCGACCCATTCTTGAGTGTTGCTCGAATGTTTTGGATCCGCAGCACATCAAATTAAAGGAAACTATGGAAGCAATTCAGAGGCTAGGCTTGTCAGCGGTAGGTTCCAATCATACACACGTTTTACGGAGATTCTCTAGAGTCAAGACAAGGTTATTTTCCAGGAACACTGTTGAGAAAATTTGGAGAACCGACATTGGAAGCTGACTGCAGAACGATTCGGCTGCTGCCAACATACAGCGGTGGAAACTGGTCACATGTTGGAGTACTGGCCGAAATCAGTGGAATCGAGAACGTTTGCTATATTAAGGGCGACACGAAAACTGTGTTTATTGAGCTCTGTTCCCATTTGGATCAGCTTAAAAAGGATGATTATATTCTATGTACGTGTGGCGAGTTGGATGTTGTCCACCCAGCAACAGTACAGCCATTTTCCGAGTTTAAAACTGATGGAATGACTACATTTAAAGGGTACTCATTTGCAAAAGTAGTATACTTAAAGTTCTATACATAAATCCCGCAAAAATGTGGAGCAGAAGAGTTGCTGACATACACATAGGAAGACGTGGAACGCTTTAACAGTAGCATCATGGAGGAGACACGAGGAAAAATTAAAATCCCCGAATGCTCTCGCCTAGAAGAACTGTGGGAAGAGACTGAGCTAATAGTTAAAGCCAAAAAACAAGTATTTTACAGGAAGAGAATTAGATATGTATTAGAATTCGAGAATATACCTTCTTTGTATTTACAAATTACTGGCTGGAGAAAGAAATAGATGTGGATTTTAGTTATAAGTTAAAAATTAAATTGGACATCATTAAAACTACACCTAACAAGAGTAAGGAATGAGTTGTTTTCTGTGTGTAAATATATATTCAAAAGTAAATAAATATTTTTTATGAGAATATTTACCTGTCTTATTCGCTAAACTACTAAAAATCCTAAGACATTTCGTATATACAACGATCTATGTGCATGTGTTTCGTAAGTGGAAGAGGGTGCCTGGACGACCTTGAAAACAGGTGGTTGAAAGCGCTGCGCCCCAATACTCTTCTCACCTGTACGAACGCGTCTGTGCATCAGTGTACTGCGTTATTTTGTGGACATGTCTGCAGGCTGTGCAGTGCATTATTTTAACAGTTTATAAGTAGTGAGAGTGTTTGCATAGCTTTTTACAAGCATTATTTTCACAATGTACCATTGTTTTTGTGTCTCTTCATCAGTGTAGAGCATTATTTCGGTAATTTACGAGCTGTTTGCAGGTCTGTAGGCTATGTATTGTGATCCCAAGCACGTCAGGGCGAGTGTTTTGTATCAGTGTAATAAATAAACTATGGGAAATACATCCTTAAATAAATTGTTCCAACTTCTTACTGAAAATAAATAAAGTACACACCTTCCTTTATAGCAGCTGGACATAGAACGAGTCTTTTTCCTATCAGTTCCAGGGAAGAGGTGGCGGTTGGACGACTTAGGTTGGTGGAGGTAGCGCAATTGACCATTTTTCCAGCCAAAATTTTCCCTCCGTTGTCTTAGGTTACTGAAGGTAACTCAACTGATCTGTTTTCCTGCCAAAATTTAAACTTCCCGCCATGACGTGATTGCGACATTGCCACACCTATCACCACCATCTTGGATCCGTCACCTTGCAAAAATATGGCAACAACGCAACGTTTTGGGCGACGCTGCCTTTGTCCTACTACTAACGGCAACATCATCTGGAAACAACCTAAGGCGGCTGGTCAGATTGTCTCCAAAACGTTTATACAGGGTGAGGCAGCTAAGTCATAACACCCCTTGTATCTCCCCAACCGCAATAGATACAAAGATGCCGTTTGCACAGTGAATTGCAGGGACAGGGGCTACTCGAATACATCATATTTCATGTTTGTGCTATTTTTTATTACAGAGATATGAGGCCATCTTTGTTTTTGTTTTTTTAATGGAACCCTATGTTATATTTTAGCGTAACACGATGGGCTTAAAAAGACAGTCTGAAATATATGTATATCACAATGTTTAGGCGAATACTTTTTACGACACAGATATGTTCCCGTATCGTACAGTCCTTCGAAGCGGCGTCGTGCAATGCGACCTTTCCCGTTGTGTAGAGTACATGGTAAACGTTGCGAGTTCGTCCTTACACAAACACGACCATTTACCTGACAATAGTAACACATACTGCAATATTTTGCGCAAAAATTAACTGATGATTCCACGCAAATATTATTCAGTTACACTCCTGGAAATTGAAATAAGAACACCGTGAATTCATTGTCCCAGGAAGGGGAAACTTTATTGACGCATTCCTGGGGTCAGATACATCACATGATCACACTGACAGAACCACAGGCACATAGACACAGGCAACAGAGCATGCACAATGTCGGCACTAGTACAGTGTATATCCACCTTTCGCAGCAATGCAGGCTGCTATTCTCCCATGGAGACGATCGTAGAGATGCTGGATGTAGTCCTGTGGAACGGCTTGCATGCCATTTCCACCTGGCGCCTCAGTTGGACCAGCGTTCGTGCTGGACGTGCAGACCGCGTGAGACGACGCTTCATCCAGTCCCAAACATGCTCAATGGGGGACAGATCCGGAGATCTTGGTGGCCAGGGTAGTTGACTTACACCTTCTAGAGCACGTTGGGTGGCACGGGATACATGCGGACGTGCATTGTCCTGTTGGAACAGCAAGTTCCCTTGCCGGTCTAGGAATGGTAGAACGATGGGTTCGATGACGGTTTGGATGTACCGTGCACTATTCAGTGTCCCCTCGACGATCACCAGTGGTGTACGGCCAGTGTAGGAGATCGCTCCCCACACCATGATGCCGGGTGTTGGCCCTGTGTGCCTCGGTCGTATGCAGTCCTGATTGTGGCGCTCACCTGCACGGCGCCAAACACGCATACGACCATCATTGGCACCAAGGCAGAAGCGACTCTCATCGCTGAAGACGACACGTCTCCATTCGTCCCTCCATTCACGCCTGTCGCGACACCACTGGAGGCGGGCTGCACGATGTTGGGGCGTGAGCGGGAGACGGCCTAACGGTGTGCGGGACCGTAGCCCAGCTTCATGGAGACGGTTGCGAATGGTCCTCGCCGATACCCCAGGAGCAACAGTGTCCCTAATTTGCTGGGAAGTGGCGGTGCGGTCCCCTACGGCACTGCGTAGGATCCTACGGTCTTGGCGTGCACCCGTGCGTCGCTGCGGTCCGGTCCCAGGTCGACGGGCACGTGCACCTTCCGCCGACCACTGGCGACAACATCGATGTACTGTGGAGACCTCACGCCCCACGTGTTGAGCAATTCGGCGGTACGTCCACCCGGCCTCCCGCATGCCCACTATACGCCCTCGCTCAAAGTCCGTCAACTGCACATACGGTTCACGTCCACGCTGTCGCGGCATGCTACCAGTGTTAAAGACTGCGATGGAGCTCCGTCTGCCACGGCACACTAGCTGACACTGACGGCGGCGGTGCACAAATGCTGCGCAGCTAGCGCCATTCGACGGCCAACACCGCGGTTCCTGGTGTGTCCGCTGTGCCGTGCATGTGATCATTGCTTGTACAGCCCTCTCGCAGTGTCCGGAGCAAGTATGGTGGGTCTGACACACCGGTGTCAATGTGTTCTTTTTTCCATTTCCAGGAGTGTATTTGACAACTGTGATACCAAAATAGTAGACAACATACAGTATTAAAATACTACAAGATTTTAATACATTTTAAGTAGTATAAATACAAATGTAGATGAGGAGGCCCTCATTGGTCACAATTATTTCGTATGTATTTGTTTTTTATTTGAAAATATTTAATATTGATCACAATACGAAGCAAATACACACAAAGATGCAAAATACATACTGTACATGATACAAAACTTTACAGCAGCATTTGCTCGAATACTTCACCTCTGCTGCAATGCACATTTGTAGTCGCCGTTGGAATGATTTGTGAACGGCTGCGGGGGTGTCACGTGATGTATCTGTGCACGCTTCGATGATACGTTGCTTCATATGGTCTGGTGTAGTTGGTATTTGAGCATACACTTCATGTTTGACTGCTCCTCACAGGAAAAAAAAAAATCAAGAGGGGTCAAATCAGGAGACCGGACTGGCCACTTCACTTCAGCACGTCGTCCTATCCGACTTTCCATTTAACAGCTCTGCAGCCACACGGGCAGAGTGAGCAGGGCAGCCGTCGTGTTGGAACCACATGCACTGAGGCGTAGTCAGTGGTGCCTCTCCCAGCAAAGTGGGCAGAACGTCTCGCAGGAACTGTGCACAGTTATTGCCATTTAGTATACCAGGAACGGCGTACGGCCCCGCAATGACATTTCCGACGATGCCGCGCCACACGTTAACACTCCACTGTTGCTGATGCTGTACCTGTCGAGGCCAATGAGGGTTCTCTATTGACCAGTAATGCATATTACGCAGATTCACGTTACCGTGATTGGTGAAGGTGGCTTCATCAATAAAAAGCACCGGCTGAAAAAACGGTGGATCATCTTGTAGGCGCTGCAGAGCAAACCGGCAAAATTCCTGGCGCCGCTCGAAATCCACACCGTAGAGTGCCTGATGTAATGAGAGGTGAAACGGGTGAAATCTGTGCCTTACCTATGCGTAGAACACTTCTCCGACTTGTACCACAGTCCGAGGCGATACGTCGCGACGAAACAGTGGGGCCGTTATGCGCCAGCGCTAGCACGCCCTCTCCCTGTAGCTCGCCAGTTGCAGTTTTCCGCCTTGTCCTCTGTATGGCGTTCCACGATCCCGATTCAGGTAGTTCCTTGTAGATACGTGCAGGAAGCTGGCGCGTAGGACGCACACCATCAGGATACAGGTCTCCATGTCGCTTTATTGCTCTAACAGTATTTCTTCTGCTTTCACCATACACTAGAACCGTATCTAACTTTTCTTCGTTGGTGCACATGTCTGCTCCAGGAAACTGTGACGGAAATGCGATGTCTCACTACCCCAGCAGCAAATTTATACCCTTCTCTCCAGCTACATTACGGCGTTATCGAGAAGCAGGAAAACAGCGCCTTCCCTGTTAACTGCCCCCAGTGGTCAACAGGAAAGGTCGCATTGGACAACGCCGCTTCTAAGGACGTACACGATACGAGAACACATCTGTGTCTCAAGAACTATTTGCCTAAATATTGTGATATACACATATTTGAAACCATCTTCTTAAACCCATCCTGTTACGCTAAAATTTAACATAGGGTTCCATTAAAAAAAAAAAAAACGAAGATGGCCTCACGTCTCTGTAATAAAAAATAGCACAAACATGAAATGTGATGTATTCGAGTAGTCCCTGTCCCTGAAATTCACTGTCCAAACGGCATCTTTGTATCTGTTGCGGTTGGGGAGTTACATGGGGTGTTATGACTTAGCTGCCTCACCCTGTATAGATAAGGAACGGCAGCGGGCATGTAACACTACACTGGGGAAGACAAGAAATAGCTTCTGTTTCGCTCGATGACTTTGCGTCACTTACTCTGAACTGTTACCTCCCTGAGAGGAAATCACGAATCCAGTCACGTAACAGACGATATTCCATAAGCATGCAATTTCACTACATGCGGCGTGTGCGGCGCAGTGCCGAAAGCGTTCCGGAAGCCGCGTTCCCCTGGCTGTTACGGGCGGGTCTTCTGCAGGTGGCGCACCCTGTCAGCACTGCCAGCCGCCGCAGAGTCGCCCTCTGATACCGGCAGCAAGTCAGCTATCCACGGATGCTGCTTGTTTCCAGCGGTCGCTGGAACACTCGTCTGGAGAGGCGGCGCTAGGTATCTGGCGGCGGCGTTCGCGCTTGTCGGTAACCGTCAGACTATCCCACAGGTAGGCGATTCGACCCATCTCTCAGTTTGCAGATGGCTCTTACCGCGGTTACTCGGACTTGGCGTGGTGGCTCTTCCTCGCGACTGGAGAGCACGCGGGGGTTGTGTCGCACGGCGGAAGTCTGATCACCAGGTCTGTCTGCAGGCGCACAGAGGCTTCTGCCGGAGTCGCGGCCCTGCGTCGACACAGACACAAACTAAATGCGGCGCCGAGTGCACTGTTATCACGTACGTGCGATGCGATTTTCCACCTATCATTGTATGCGTGCGTTGCTCCCATTTTTCAATCACGTTGCTAATTGGATTTGGAGAATGGGTTTATCGATAGATGGTGCTCGGTCTAGGGTCACATGTTATACTATCGTGACCTCTGCGAATCTATGCCTTTTTATGTAGGAAGATTTCTTTTTTTTGTGCTGCACTGCGACCATTTATGTGTCTCGTTTGCGTGTGGCGATGTATATGATTATTTCCGTATCTGTTTATGAGTCTTATAGTGACGTAACATTGCTAGAGTTACATGTCTGGCAGACTCAGCCCACTGTCGACTTGTTGCTAGATTTACATTTGGTCGCAGATTTTTTTTTTTTTCTTGGCGTGCCTCGTGGTATGGTTCACGTGTAAGGGGGGAAGGAGGGGGGGAGAATACGGGCCTGTTGCACCAGTCCGGCTCACGTTTGATGTACACGCATTATTAGTGCGCAGATAAGTTTTCGTAGCAAAAACAGAAGAGAGCTGACTGTGCAGCGTCTCTTTGGAGCTCTATGGGTCACTCGAAATTACATACCGTGCTCGAATTTTTCCGTGGTTAGTATACGACACTGACAAGTGTGAGAATTTATCACGCAATCAGCTTAACAGTTCATGCAAGTTGATGACAAGAATAATCTACAAAAGAATGGGAGAGAAAGTTGAGGATGTGCTAGATAACGATCAGTTTGGCTTTAGAAAAGATAAAGACGCGAGAAAAATCAAGACACGTTCAGGGGATTTGTCGACGTGGAAAAAGCGTTTGCCAATTGGAATTATGCCAAATATTCGAAATTCTGAGAAAAATAGGGGCAAGCTGTAGGGAGAAACGGGTAATATAAAACATTTACAAGAACCAACAGGGAATAATAAGAGTGGACAATGCCCGTAATGTTCAGTCTGTACATGGAAGAAGCAATGATGAAAAAAAAGAAAGGTTCAGGAGTGGAATTAAAATTAAAGATGAAAGAATATCTAAGATACGATTCCCTGATGACACTTCTATCCTGAGTGAAAGTGAAAAAGAATTACATAATCTGCTGAATAGAATAAACAATCTAATGAGTACAGAATATGGACAGAGGGTAAATCGAAGAGAGATGAAAGTAATGACAAGTAGCAGAAATGAGAACAGTGAGTTTACACGTAACTAGTGTAGCTGGGCGCAGCTCGCAGAATTGTGGATCATACGCAGAACTGAGAGCCCTCGTGTAGCTGTGCGGGTGAGGCCTCTGCTGCTGCCTGGCACGCCTCAAGTGCCGTAACTTCTTCTTTAACAGGCGGCCTCTCCGTCTGCCGGCCGGCTCCAGTGGCTCCCAGTTGTAAAAGACGGGGGGTGTGCGTGCCGCAGTCTCACTGGCGTCCAACTCCGGACTGTGGCTGTCTGAGGGCGTCAAGGCGTCGCGGACAGTCTTACTTTTATTGGACAACATACATAAAATTGTGGAAAGTCAGGTAAAAGTACGTCAAATTGAAAAAAATGGATCTGAGCACTATGGGACTTAACATCTGAGGTCATCAGTCCCCTAGAACTTAGAACTACTTAAACCTAAATAACCTAAGGACATCACACAACACCCATGCCCGAGGCAGGATTCGAACCTGCGACCGTAGCGGTCGCGCGGTTCCAGACTGAAGCGCCTAGAGCCGCTCGGTCAGATCGGCCGGCACGTGAAATTGAGAAAAATACTAAAAACTGAGAGGTTACTTACCTGCCTAGGCGAGGGCTCTGGTGGTGCCACGTAATATTGTTATTAACAAATGGATCAAGAGTCACGAATTTTGTTGTAAACAAATAGACACCACATCTCCCTACGCTCCAGAGTGCCTCCAGTTATAAAATACGAAAATAGTTGAAAATACTTAAAACTGGGGAAACTACGAAAAATATGGAACTATGCAAAAAAACGAGAGTACTTGCGTCTCTGTCTGGGTGTGACATCTGCTCGTATCACCTAAAGTTGTTATTAAGAAACAAAACTCAGGAGACGTGAGTTAACGTAATACTGTTATTAACAAATAGACAGATGGTCTCCCTGTGCTGTTGGGCTGCAGAGTAGCCCCTGTGACGTAGCTGTCCCAGTTATGAAAGATGAAGGTGGATCCTCGTCGGTCCCGCCATTTTTGTGACACTCGACGACGTCACCTCCAACATACGTAGCACAACTTCCTGCGTGACACCTCGATGCATTCCCTGCGGTTCCTGGGGGATATGGAGTGGGGGAAGCGAGGAGGCCCAGTGTGTAAGCCGACCCTGCACGTGTAGCATGACAGTCCGCGCGATAAGATCGTTACCTGCGGCAGTGGATAACCTGCTACTATCCACTACAATATCAATGTGGCATGCCTGATACAATTGTAATGGAACACGACGTAAAACAACAATTTTTTTTAAAGATCAGAAGACGGCAGTCTTAACTATTGAAACCAGTCGTACGAAAAAATTGCACTGAACGCATTCTTAGTTATTAATTTTTCTTCAAAGCAGTTACAGATCGCTCCTTCTTGTCTCTAATTACGAGAAATATCGATCAAAAACTTGTAGCTCGTCAGGCTGCTTCAAGTTGTTCTCCAGTGGATTGCTCCCACGCTATCGACGTTTCGACGGCTCTGCTGAGATCTTCTAACGGATCTTGTGGTATCCACGGTTAGCTGATCACTGTCGCAAACCAGTGTCGCGTTCACTGACGAAAGAGAAGCGTTCAGCGCTTGTTCCGAAAAAAAAAATACGGTGTTATTCGGTGACCTTTTTCTCGATTTCTGTCGGTGGGCCATCGTCATTGGATAGTAAACGAAACAGGCACAGCAACAGAGGAGGAATCTTAGTCTAAATACTGTAGTCGTCCCACGGAGGTGACTACTGGGTTCGCGCGTCGTGGCTTCCTCTTTACTTGCGTCTTGGAGGAAAGGCACGAAGACGTAATTTCTATTTACGTTACATTTGTTCTCGGAAATCTCAACAGCTTCACGAACTTTCAAAAAAAAAAAAAAAAGGTTCAAATGGCTCTGAGCACTATGGGACTCAACTGCCGAGGTCATTAGTCCCCTAGAACTTAGAACTAGTTAAACCTAACTATCCTAAGGACATCACAAACATCCATGCCCGAGGCAGGATTCGAACCTGCGACCGTAGCGGTCTTGCGGTTCCAGACTGCAGCGCCTTTAACCGCACGGCCACTTCGGCCGGCACACGAACTTTCCTGCTGGAAATGTCGCATCCGTCGGGTGGCGCCCGTGCGCTGCCGCAGGTTCCGCACTTTGTTTTAACCTCGTGCCCGAGTGATCACGAGATGATGAGGGCCACACAGACACCCAGTCCCCGGGCGGAAAAAATTCGCGACCCGGCCGGGAATCGAACGCGGGACCCCGTGATCGAGAGGCAGCAGCGCTGGCCAGTTTTTTTTTTTTTTAATCTCATTTTGTTCGCTTTTGTTCGTTGCATCTGCTCGGGGCGGACGTCGTAAGACATCCGTGTAAGTTCTTTGTTGATCGATTAGCTCAGTTTTTTTATTACAAACGGGGTGCTAACCCTCTGACCGAACACGCGGAGCTGCCGTGCCGGTATCCAGTGGGCCGCGGAGCGGCGGACAGCACGTGGCGCCGCAGGTCTTACGAGAGCCAGCAGCCGTCTGCGGTGGGGAGCGAGCAAGTATTTCACACGAGTTCAATAATTTTCAACTGCGCGTTTAATTGCATGCGAGCTCTCTATAACACAGGAAAAAGGTAAGACCTTCAACAGGTAGCTGTTCATTGGCGTACAGATTTCCCGTGGGTCCAAGACGGAGCCGAGCGGGCAAAGCGGCTGGTGTGACGTCACGAGTTGTATTTCTCTCTCAGACTCCCAGAGTGTGCAGGCGAGCAGCGTCATAGCTTCGCGTCGGAGAATGTCTACTCTTTTGCCCTGACCGAAAAACGTGGTCTGTATACCATCCTTACGTACAATCTGACAATGTGATCAGCAAGCCTACAAACGAATCGTAATCTATGAGAGTGACAAGCTGTTTCCTCGTCCTTGTAATTAATCACGATACATCGTTCTGAAGACCCGTCTACAAACGGACCATTGTGGATGGGCCTTCGTCGTGTTCTTTAGGGAATGGAACACTAATGAAGGTAGGCACATAGAGACAGTGTGTTCAGCACTGCGTTATTCATTTTACCCAAACAGCCCCACTTCTTCAGCATAAGCGGGGAAAACTCCGTTTTACAAGTGAACCTCACAGTGCGCTTCGATAGTGCTCGCAAGTGTTAAACCCTGCCTAGTCGTCGAATATATGGGGCGTCGAGAAAACCTGCGTTCTCAGATCGCTAGACAAGATTCAAACAAATCGTATTAATGAGTTTTAGATTACAATACTTAACTTTGTGTTACACAGATGTGTCTCAAGCAAAGGGTCACCTACGAAATAAAGAAGCTTCTTCAGTACGTACAGTTCCTAAGTCGCTGCTACACGAGTGCCTGATGTTGATGCTGCTGCTCAACAGGCCGCGACCCGAGCAGAAGAAACTGAAGAGGAACGTCACCCTACAAGATTTTATCATTTACTATTGCTTTCTCCATCATAAGCTTATTGCAGTTAGTATTTTTGTAAGCAGTACAGTGTCGGCGAGGTTTATCAATCTTGGATAGAACTGATGTTTCTCGTTAGACTGGGTGTAATTTGTGGCTGTCTAGACGTTTATCTAGCTTTTAAGTTTGCAATCTTATCTCTGTGGGTTTTTCATTTTCTCTACCACTGTATATATATACGATGTCCAAGCTTGCTAACAACGTCGGAGAACAAAGCGGTATTATTCAAAACTTCCGCAACATTGAGTTGTGGTCTGTATAGCTCCCCCATCAGGGATTGCTTTTTGGCAGAACCATACTTCATGTCGTTGTTCCCCAAAATTTTCTGAGCTACTCTGTTCTTTTTTTTAGCACGGGCAGAAAAGTTTTTTAACCTGTATAGTAATACATTTACGTACAATATTATTTGATCTGCAAGCGTGCTCAAAAGCGGCTTCTAATCAAACTGCTTACCTATGGACTATCGTCTCAGTTGTCCGACTGGGTTCGTGATTTCCTGTCACAAAGGTCACAGTTCGCAGAACTTGACGGAAAGTCATCGAAGAAGTATTGTCTGGCGTTTCCCAAGCAAGTTTTATAGGCCGTCTGCTGCACCTGGTCTACATAAGCTATTTAGGAGACAATTTAAACAGCCTTCTTAGATTTTTGTAGTTGATGCTGTCATTTACCGTCTTATAAATTCATCAAATGATCAAAACGAATTACAATTCGAATTAGACAACACATCTGTGTCACGTGATCTACACATCTAATCTTCAGCATCTTCTCTAGCAATACTTTTTAAATGCTTCTATTCTCTTCTTGTCTAAACTGTTTATCGTCCATGTGTGTGTTTCACATCTATACATGGCTACACCCCCCTCATGAACCAATGAACCATGGAACCTGCCGTTGGTGGGGAGGCTTGCGTGCCTCAGCGATACAGATAGCCGTGCCGCAGGTGCAACCACAACGGAGGGGTATCTGTTGAGAGGCCAGACAAACGTGTGGTTCCTGAAGAGGGGCAGCAGCCTTTTCAGTAGTTGCAGGGGCAACAGTCTGGATGATTGACTGAGCTGGCCTTGTAACACTAACCAAAACGGCCTCGCTGTGCTGGTACTGCGAACAGCTGAAAGTAAGGGGAAACTACAGTCGTAATTTTTCCTGAGGGTATGCAGCTTTACTGTATGGTTAAATGATGATGGCGTCCTCTTGGGTAAAATATTCCGGAGGTAAAATAGTCCCCCATTCGGATCTCCGGGCGAGGACTACTCAGGAGGACGTCGTTATCAGGAGAAAGAAAACGCGTTCTACGGGTCGGACCGTGGACTGTCAGATCCTTTAATCTGGCTGGTAGGCTAGAAAATTTAAAAAAGGAAATGGATGGGTTAAAATTAGATATAGTGGGAATTAGTGAAGTTCGGTGGCAGGAGGAACAAGACTTTCGGTCAGGCGAATACGGGGTTATAAATACAAAATCAAATAGGGGTAATGCAGGAGTAGGTTTAATAATGAATAAAAAAGTGGAGTGCGGATAAGCTACTACAAACAGCACAGTGAACGAGTTATTGTGGCCAAGATAGGCACGAAGCGAACGCCTACCACTGTAGTACAAGTTTGTATACCAACTAGCTCCGCAGATGACGAAGAGATTGATGAAATGTATGATGAGATAAAAGAAATTATTCAGATAGTCAATGGAGACGAAAATGAAATAGTCATGGGTGACTGGAATTCGGTAGTAGGAAAAGGGAAGAGAAGGAAACGCAGTAGGTGAATATGGAATGGGGGCAAGGAATGAAAGAGGGAGCCGCCTGGTAGAATTTTGCACAGAGCATAACACTTGGTTCAAGAATCATGAAAGAAGGTTGTAAACATGGAAGAGGCCTGTAGATACTGGACGGTTTCAGATAGATTATACAATGGTAAGACAAAGATTTAGGAACCAGGTTTTAAATTGTAAGATATTTCCAGGGCAGATGTGGACTCTGGCTACAATCTATTGGTTATGAACTGTAGATTAAAACTGAAGTTACTGCAAAAAGATGGGAATTTAAGGAGATGGGACCTGGATAAACTGAAAGAACCAGAGGTTGTAGAGTCATTAGGGAACGATTGACAGTAATGGGGAAAGAAATACAGTAGAAGAAGAATGGGTAGATTTGAGGGATGAAATAATGACGGCTGCAGAGGATCAAGTAGGTAAAAAGACGAGGGCTAGTAGAAATCCTTGGGTAACAGAAGATGTACTGAATGTAATTGATGAAAGGAGAAAATACAAAAATGCAGTAAATGAAGCAGGCAAAAAGGAATACAAACATCTCGAAAATGAGATCGACAGAAAGTGCAAAATGGCTAAGCAGGGATGGCTAGAGGACAAATGTAAGGATGTAGAGGCGTATATCACTAGGAGTAAGATAGATACTGGCTACAGGAAAATTAAAGAGACCTTTGGAGAAAAGAGAAACACTTACATGAATATCAAGAGCTCAGATGGAAATCCAGTTCTAAGCAAAGAAGAGAAGGCTGAAAGGTGGTGGAAGGAGTATATAGAGGGTCTATACAAGGGCGATGTACTTGAGGACAATATTATGGAAATGGAAGAGGATGTAGGTGAAGATGAAATGGGAGATACGATACTGCGTGAAGAGTTTGACAGAGCACTGAAAGACCTGAGTCGAAACAAGACCCCGGGAGTAGACAACATTCCATTAGAACTACTGACAGCCTTGGGAGAGCTAGTCCTGACAAAACTCTACCATCTGGTGAGCAAAATGTATGAGACAGGCGAAATTCTCTCAGACTTCAAGAAGAATATAATGATTCCAATCCCGAAGGAATCAGGTGTTGACAGATGTGGGAATTACCAAACTATAAGTTTAATACGTTACAGCTGCAAAATAATAACGCGAATTCTTTACAGACGAATGGAAAAACAGGTAGAAGCCGACCTCGGGGAAGATCAGTTAGGATTCCATAGACATGTTGGAAAACGTGTGGCAATACTGACCCTACGACTTATCTTTGAAAATAGATTAAGGACAGGCAAACGTACGTTTCTAGCATTTGTAGACTCTGAGAAAGCTTTTGACAATGTAGACTGGAATACTCTCTTTCAATTTCTGAAGGTGGCAGGGGTAAAATACAGGGAGTGAAAGGCTATTTACAATTTGTAGAGAAAGCAGATGGCAGTTATAAGAGTCGAGGGACATGAAAGGGAAGCATTGGTTGGGAAGTGAGTGAGACGGAGTTGTAGCCCATCCCCAATGTTATTCAATTTGTATATTGAGCAAAAAGGAAACAAAAGAAAAATTTGGAGTAGGTTTTTAAATCCATGGAGAAGAAATAAAAACTTTGAGGTTCACCGATGGTATTGTAATTCTGTCAGAGACAGCAAAGGACCTGGAAGAGCTGTTGAACGGAATGGACAGTGTCTTGAAAGGAAGATATAACATGAACATCAACAAAAGCAAAACGAGAGGCCGCCAATTTTATTAGGAAATGAGACGCTAAAAGTAGAAAATGATTTTTGCTATTTGGGGAGCATAATAACTGATGTTGGTCGAAGTATAGATGATATGGCAAGGAAAGCGTTTCTGAAGAAGAGGAATTGGTTAATATCGAGTACTGATTTATGTGTTAGTAAGTCGTTTCTGAAAGTATTAGTATGGAGTGTAGCCATGTATGGAAGTGAAACATGG
This sequence comes from Schistocerca cancellata, assembly GCF_023864275.1. Lineage (NCBI taxonomy): Eukaryota > Metazoa > Arthropoda > Insecta > Orthoptera > Acrididae > Schistocerca > Schistocerca cancellata. Next base: position 167,104,905 of record NC_064637.1, read on the forward strand.
ACGTTAAATAGTTTGCACAAGAAGAGAATAGAAGCTTTCGAAATGTGGTGCTACAGAAGAATGCTGAAGATTAGATGGGTAGATCACATAACTAATGAGGAGGTATTGAATAGAATTGGGGAGAAGAGACATTTGTGGCACAACTTGACTAGAGGAAGGGATCCACTGGTAGGACATGTTCTGAGGCATCAAGGGATCACCAATTTATTATTGGAGGGGAGCGTGGAGGGTAAAAATCGTAGAGGGAGACCAAGAGATGAATACACTAAGTAGATTCAGATGGATGTAGGTTGCAGTAGGTATTGGGAGATGAGGAAGCTTGTACGCGATAGAGTAGCATGGAGAGCTGGATCAAACCAGTCTCTGGACTGAAGACCACAACGGCAACAGCAACAGCTGCTGCGGAAGATGGCCATGTAAACATATACAAGATTTTGCCTTGAATGAAAACGCCCGTGAAAGTCTGCAGACTTACAGAAAAAATTTTGTTCTTGTTGTTTTTGGTGTCCTGAAGACTGGTGTGACGCAGCTGTCCACGTCAGGCTCTTCGTCTCTCTACTGCAGCCTGCACACAGCTCTTACTGTCTTCGGTCCTCTGTCTGTCCCTGCAGTTTGTAGCTTCGCCCTCCTCTCCAAAACTCGGTCTACCCATCTAATCTTCAGCATTCTTCCATAGCATCACATTTCGAAAGGTTGTATTCTCATCTTGTCTGAAATGCTCACCATTCAGGTTTCACTTCCTGAGTAATACCTTCAGGAAATACTTCCTAACTTTTAAGTTTATATTGAATGTTCACTAATTCCTCGTATTCCTACAGCCACTCTGCATTTCATATCCTCACTGCTTTGACCATCACCAGCATATTGCTTCAGGTCACCGCGTACATATGTTTGGTTCTGGACCGTTACAGTCACAAGTTACGTTTGTTTCTTGATGTGATATATTGGCAGGTTTCCACAGAAATGCCAAAAAGAAAGTGTATATTTACTGAGGAAATTAAACCCGAACTTCCGTTTCTGAAGCTGGAACAGCAAAGCGAGAAATTGTTTTGAACATTTGTATACACGTGATAACATTAAAAGAATACAGTATTTGTTCGATTAGTAAAGCACGGTAATTTGATGTATTTTTAGTGTGAGTCATACCAAATAAACGCTATGATGAATGCAGTTGTAGTATAAACATAAATCTACTGTACCGAGAGAGTATTAAACGAAGTTTCCACAATAGTCGATTCATTTGAAGATGTAATTTGAGTCCCATATTGCGATTTTGGAACTCTGGTTATCCTAAAATAATCACACGAGAATTTCACTTTCGTGGGACACGGAAAATCTACAGAGATTTTCTAACGCTGCGGAAATCGCAGAAGGCCGTACTCGTCCCTACGACGCGACGTCGCAAATCCTGCTTACTAACGTCGGTTTCCAACCGATTTAAATCGGACAACAGATTCGGCACGTTGACGCGCAAAACATTTGAAGGCGGAATCTAGCGTTAAATTTTGCCGTTGGCGCTGCTGCCCTTTGTTTTACTACACCTGTACGAGTGTGCCGTGTCCCGCCAAGAAATTGCCCGTCAACAATCGCTCCGGTGAGGGAAAAAAAAAAGAAAAAGTAGCGGAACGTTGGCAGCCGTGCGGGGAGCGGAGCGCAGCGCCTCTGGCGGCGGCCGCGCGCACTAGCGCGACCTCGAGAGGCCGCCAAGCCGCGGAGCGCAGAGACGAGTCCAGTCTGCAGCGGACGGCGGCCGGCGAAGGTGTGTGGGCGCGCGAGCAAGTCACAGAGCAGCGGATAGGGTTAGGTGAGGAGAGGCGAGTGCCGAGGGGTAGCCAGGTAGGGAGAGAGAGAGTGCGCGCCGGCGATGGAGGGCCCTGGGCTGACCGCGGTGCTGCTGCTGCTGCTGCTGACGCTGGCCGCTGACAGAGCCAGCGCCAAGGGCGAGAAGTCGCTCGAGTACAAGATACGCGACGACCCGGACCTCTCACAGGTAAACACGGCCGGCCACGCTCTGGCGCGCTCCCGCTTCTGCAGCAGCCGGCAGCGTCTCTGTGTGCGCTGTAATCAGTGTAATCGTATGCCTTCACTGACCGCACGAGATCGACCTACATGTATACTCCGCGAACCACAGCACAGTGCATGGCGGACGATACATCTTATGTCACTATTAACATCGATTTTCGTTCTGACTCCATACGTATGTACGGCGAGGAAAATGACTACCGTACGTCTCTGTGCACACCTTAACGTCTCATCTTTTTCTCACGCTTCCTACGCGAGGTATACGAAGCGGAGCAAAGTTTCGCGTTCTGCTCCAAATGGGCCAACCGGGATCGACCGACCGCCGTGCCATCCTGTGCCAGTGGCGTCATCTGGATGCGGCTCTCCCGGTCGTTGTCGCTGAGCGCTGAGCGCACCCCTTTCCCGCCTTCCCGCCAACAAAAATGTCCCTGGCAGTGCCGGGAATTGAACTCGAAACCTCCGAATGCTAGTCCGCAGCTCGAGGTCGTGCGGTAGCGTTCTCGCTTCTCACGCCCGGGTTCCCGGGTTCGATTCCCGGCGGGGTCAGGGATTTTCTCTGCCTCGTGATGACTGGGTGTTGTGTGAGGTTAGTTAGGTTTAAGTAGTTCTAAGTTCTAGGGGACTGATGACCATAGATGTTAAGTCCCATAGTGCTCAGAGCCAGCCTCCGAATGCTAGCCAGACACGCTGACCACTGAGGTCCGTAGGCGGACCGACATACGCGAAGCTGCCAGCATAATGTCCGCGCGGTCTCCTTCGAATACAACTTCTCTAAATTTAACCAACGGCGTTCCGCGAGATGGTCTTACTTCCAGTAACGTTCTCCGATCACCTCTGCCACACCTCCGTATTGGCTATACAGCTACCCTGCGGCCTTGTAACCGCGCCTCTGAATTCGTCCCGTGTTTGCTGTGACAACTACTGGATACGAACTCCATCACTGGAACACTACTCTAGAATTGCTCGCACTAACATCTTGCACGCATTTTCTTTCACTAACGCATCGCATTTTCCCAGAGTTCATCCAACACATATAACACTTCCCATCTTCAACCTGGATATTCATTTTTCTTGACAGTCTTCTGTCACGCTACTTCTCAGTATTCCGCTAAACAGGTGATGTGATATTTAGGGATCTGTGATGTGTACCTAGATTCTTCAAGTAATATCGGTACTGAAACTTTGTAAGTAGGTTCTAAGTAATGAATCCATTTTGAGAACCGCTGTAGGATCTCAGTTTTATTATCCAAGAGCCGCTCGCGGTGGTCTCGCGGTTCTAGGCGCGCAGTCTGGAACCGCGCGACTGCTACGGTCGCAGGTTCGAATCCTGCCTCGGGCATGGATGTGTGTGATGTCCTTAGATTAGTTAGGTTTAAGCAGTTCTAAGTTCTAGGCGACTGATGACCACAGCTGTTAAGTTCCATAGTGCTCAGAGCCATTTGAACCATTTTTATTATCCAAGAGTGCAACCATGTGTGCGTATATATAACATTACTTCCAATGCCAGGCGTTCAGAATTTTCAAATTGGCCTCTGTTTTAGCTGACATTCGAACGAATTACGTGGGACTTTTAATTATTTTTTTAAGAAAAATGAGACAGCTACATATTCCTGTGTAGTTACATTGCCTTTTCTATTGTATTCCTTGGGTATTAATTGACAGTATCAGAACATTTGACCGTAGTTCGACTTTCTTCAAGGATGTTTGATGGTGTGGGCGACCATGCGGGAGGTGGGGAAAGAGTGAATGTAGTAATGTAAAACTTATTCCCTCTTGTTTTCTAACACTGCTAAGACTGTACGCCTTTTTAACGACATTCGTTCCTGGTAATTTTCGTAAGGGCGATCATGACGTCAAGGTTGAGTGCCCTCACCCGATACACACATACACGTCTCCCCTTCAGTGGTCTGCTACGTCAGGTTATGCCCGAGACCCTCTGCGGCAGGTTAATCAAATGGTTCAAATGGCTCTGAGCACTATGGGACTCAACATCTGTGGTCATAAGTCCCCTAGAACTTAGAACTACTTAAACCTAACTAACCTAAGGACATCACACACATCCATGCCCGAGGCAGGATTCGAACCTGCGACCGTAGCGGTCACGCGGTTCCAGACTGAAGCGCCTAGAGCCGCTCGGCCACACCGGCTGGCGCAGGTTAATCCAACATGTCGCCTTCTTCTCATTTCATGGCAGCCATAGTGGCAGTGCTTGTCAGACTCGGGTCAGTCACATGAATGGGATACCACAGGGAAAGCGAAATGTGCAAAATATACAGTACAATAAAAATCAGCAACATTCACAAATCCGCAACATTTTTGACGTGTTCACTTCTTACTGGAGGCTCTCTGATAACCAACTGAAGCCCTCGTGATGAAGTCTTTCCGAAGTTTGCATTACCATCGTAAGACGAACTTTATTATCACGTTTTCCAAATACATCACCATAACTTCCACCTATCAACTTATACGTTTGCTATTTGGTTCAAATGGCACTGAGCACTATGGGACTCAACTTCTAAGATCATCAGTCCCCTAGAACTTAGAACTACTTAAACCTAACTAACCTAAGGACATCACACACATCCATGCCCTACGCAGGATTCGAACCTGCGACCGTAGCGGTCACGCGGTTCCAGACTGTAGCGCCTAGAACCGCACGGCCACCCCGGCCGGCGTTTGCTATTTCCTGGAAGTCTAACTTGGTACGCGTTCGACACACTTGAGCAATATTCTATTACGGGTCGCACCAGTGCTTTGTAAGGAACGCTATTTGCAGACTGTATGTCCCCAGTACTCTACCAGTGAAGGTGTACCTGTACCTATAACCGAACCTATACGATTGTTGCGTTTCGTATCTCCACAAAGTGTTACACCCAGGTATTTGTGTGAACTGGCCGATTCCAACTGAGACTCGCTGGTGGTATAGTCATAAGGTACTACGCAGTTTGAGTTTTGTGAAATGGACAATTTTAGATTGCTGAACATTTGAAGCTGTTTGGCATCACTTTCACAATCTCATTCAGAGATGCGTGGATAGTTGCGTAGCTTCTTTTCTAGAAGTATTCCATTAGAGACAGACACATCATCTGCGTAAACGCCGACGTTGCTATTAGTATTGTTCGCAACGCCATCAACGTACAGCATGTATAACAGGGGTCCCAACAGACTGCCTTGAGGCTCGACTTTTGATACTTCTACATCTGTCGACCGCTCTTCATCCAAACTAACTTGTTGTGTCCTCCGTACCAAGAAATCCTCAATCCAGACGCAGTTTTCGTGTCCGCGCTGTTACAGGCAGGTATTTTTGAGTTGCCCTGTTCCAGATGAAGATTGTCATCTTTAGGTTGTATCAGGTGGTTTCCATATCCATATGGCATCGATGTCTCAGTTGCTGTCACAGTACTCTACAAGTCTGCTCCATTAATGTTGGTGGAGCAATTGTAGGAGTGAAACATTTGCTGTATACCACTGACATAGGTTTAGAATGGTATGAAAAAAGCGTGTGTTCCATGTAACATATCTTCTGACCCAACTGTCAACACAGCTGTCGAGTAACCTCATTACGAAATCAACTTTCGTAATTCGATGACTTCACAAATAACTGCTCCAGCAAAAATTTAACACCTACCGTAGCTCCACTAACACCGGAGGAGCAAACGTGCCCAGTATTGTGACAGCAACGGAGACATCGACGCCACGTGGATATCGAGACCACCTGACATAACCTGGAGACGTCAACAACGCCGAAGTAGGCCTCTTATGACAAACTGTATTATCCAACGCTGCAGCGTCTTCACCTCACGGCATAACGTCAGAGTTCCACGCGTTCTGTTTTTACAACGTTGGTTTTTTCTGCACTTTTTTTAGGAACACCACGATTATTGTGTCAGACAAGTGGAACGTATGACTTTATCCTGGATGGAGATAATATCCAGGTACTAAAGTACTGTAGTTGTTGTTTTCTGAACAACTAACTATCCGACATAATCACAAAGTATTTCGATAAGAATTGTGTGCCTCGGTTGCAGACAGTAAGGCGGAGTTCACTGCAACCACTCAAGAAATCAATCGGTTGATACGATAATGGACACGGGTGGCCCAAACCGGAATTTGGTGTTCAGATAGTGTGAGACTGCAGCAAAGTGAACTGTTTCGAAAACGAGCACTCCGATAGCGAGTGACTGAGTTGCTGGCGTCTCCACCCACGCCTAAAGCAACTCCTGGTGCGCCCCAAGGCACTGTGCTAGGACCGCTGCTGCTGGACACTGTTACTTGAAAACTTAGGTTTTCCGAAGCGGCTGGAGCTGTGTATCGGGCAATTCTCTGCGATGAAAGTTGCCGTAATGTCGAGTTGTAGGGCTGTAGCACTGTAGCAGCTGGGGAGGGAAGTGGACCGCGCAAACCGTCACGCCTTCCGTTTTTCGGACACTTCAGCGAAAAGTTTCCGCGCCGACATTGATGGAGGTTACATCACTCCACTCGTATTTTCATAAGCTCTCGATCGGTATGAAAAAAGTGTATGTTTCCATTTAGCAGAAGCTATATTTCCTTCAATAGCTTGGCTGGTGGAAGAATTAAGAGGATTAGACAAAAGTCAAAATTACAGCCCCATCTGCGTGGTATCATTTGCCGGAAACCGCATTTCGACGTCTTGAACCGTTCACGAAATGAATGAATGCGCCTGACGGTGCATGACGGAGAGAGGAAGAAACGGTCTTCTTATCTTATTTTGACGATCCGTGCGGGAGATAAGCCGCGGAGGCGCCACGCTCGCGGTGCGGCCCCTCTGGAATAAAGTTTCGAAAGCCAGCCACCGAGAGGTGCTCGCAAGCACGCCGTTTCGTTTAAGTTCCCTCAACATGTCTGTCACACTTTCGTGTTTGTGTGCCGGTTAATCGATTATTTCTACTCTGGACAGTGTTGTGAGGACTGCGACTATTAACAAAAAAAAAAAAAAGTACGTAGTTGTGCGCCGGCCGCGGTGGTCTAGCGGTTCTGGCGCTGCCGTCCGGAACCGCGGGACTGCTACGGTCGCAGGTTCGAATCCTGCCTCGGGCATGGGTGTGTGTGATGTCCTTAGGTTAGTTAGGTTTAAGTAGTTCTAAGTTCTAGGGGACTTATGACCTAAGATGTTGAGTCCCATAGTGCTCAGAGCCATTTTTGAACGTAATTGTGCGTCAGTCAGAAAGTCTTACTTCGTCCACTTTACGCTCCGAAGGTTAACTGCCGTCATCGGATAGAAAGGATCTTTTACATGCTTACCATTGACAGCCGTGCAAAAAACGCTTTGTGGATGAAAGACCACCTTCTGACTGACTCATACTTATACACTTTCATACGGACCGTACCTCCCTGTTACGGTCCTACGATCACGTCTCCCAATCCATTCGATTCGTGCTTCCACGCCTTTTTGATGAGGATCCCAAACACTGGAACAGTATTCTAGAGTTGGCAGGCTTCTACGTCGTATCCTTCGCAAATGCACCGCTCTTTTCCAGAACGCTTTCAACAAATCCAGGTCGCCCATTCGCGTTTCCCAATACTGGTATTTTACGCGATATTCCCGTCTGATATACTATGCATTATCGCCTGATATTCAAAAAATGTGATGGACTGTAAAAGTTGTTCACCAATGCTGGCAGACACGTAACTGATGGGCAACAGCCACCTGGATAAAGGCTACCTCCGAAGTACTAAGAAGTGGTGTTCAGTGAGGAATATAGCAGTAAAGTGCCTTTCCTCCCCGTGGGGACAGCAGGGACAAGCTTAGACTAATTACAGGAGCACACAGGCATCGCTCCTTACGCAAAGTAGCCATAGTAAATGGAACAGTGCGAAGCACCCTCTGTCGTGCACTGCACAGTGTTTTGCACAGTATGGCTGAAGGTGTAGACGAATTGCAGTTGTATGCTAGAAACGAGAAAGGTAACGGAAACAGGTAGGTGGAAGCAAGACGTGACCAGAATGAAAGAGGTAATGTCTGTTTTCATTAATTTCCTCTTACAAATACTCTCCTTTCTGTGTCGCCCCCCCCCCCCCCCCACTCACTCCGCTACTTGTATTCTGCTGTTGTCCTGCTTTCCGCTTACCCAAACCTCGTTTTCACATCCCTAGTAATCGTATACTTATTTCGAGCAACTAGTACAGTCTAATGGAAACTGTGACTGAATATTACACGAAGTAAACCAAAACACGTGTTATTAAACCTCCACCGAGCGTTTCGAGCACTTTCACTGCCATCCTCAGTGCTCCCCACTTGAAATTTTTGCTTACTGCAGCCGGTCGTCTGCTTTGCTGTTACATCTTACCTGTCGTCTAAGCCGTGGCACATAACTCTGTGAAAAATAGCACAGTTACATAAGACTGCGTCTGGAGAGCCGCATACTGAATACTATTAACATACAAACACCTTGCATTACTCACTGTATTCGCGAAGACGAACTGTCCATAGATTGTGCAAACTGGACTCGAAATCGCCCGTCCGAGTTTTTCGCGTATTTTGTTACGTCATCTCCAGTAGCTCGTTACAGATCACGCGCGTACCGTTGTTTCCTTGTCCCCATTTAAGCCAGCCGACGGTGTGTGGCGGAGGGTGCGTGTGGTGCCAGTGCGAATGACGCGTGGCTTGAACCACTCCCGCTAGTCCGAGTTTTTCGTTGCGCTCATTTCCGGAGACGTGTGTGGCACGAAAGAGCAACACGAATCCCCACTGTTCCTGTAACATGATCTCGTAACGACCTACTCCAAATTGAATTAAAATTGAGTTTAGAGCTTAAATCTAACAATCGTCCAACTTTAATTTACGTAAATCGCATGCTGAAAATTCTTTCTTTGGCGGAAACTTTATAAGAAGAACTGCGGCCAAGAGATGAAGTTATTTGTCTTTAATTTACTGTAATCTGTTTCCATAAAAGTCATCAACAATTAATAGTGCTATTGCTTCCGTTCACTTAATCTCTGAAAACAGCTACGGCCCACAGTTGAGTAATTTCGTAATTTTTTGTAATTGTCCGCGATAAGAGCAGAAGTATTCGCTTCGCAAAACATAATCCGGAAGTAATATCAGACGTCGTAAAATGAATGTGACTGGAATTTCTACGGATGTAACGATTTAATTGGGATCAAAACAAAATGGCGCGTAAAAAGGTCGTGAACAAAACGAAAAGCTCCCGTATTTAAGCATTCTGATTCAGTTACGTACTTTACTATCGTTTGCACTGAAAGAACGGTTAAATGACGTAAACTCTACACAGAAAATATTTTTAAAATCTTTTCAATGTGAACCAGCTGTTACACAGATTCACTTTATGAAGTCAGAGAGCCGAAGAAATCGTAAAAGTATATGTAATAGTTTAATAATAAGATATTTGTCTTGTGTAAAAGAGATTTGTCTACTTTTTGTCTCATTAATGGTTGTAGAGTTCATGCATCGCCGCCTAACATAGATGTTTAGAAAAAATGAAGTTGAGTATCACTTCAACCAAACGGACTAGTCATTGTCAACATCGCTCGCGGGACGTTCCTTGAGCGCGACGCTGACGCCACCCTCTCTCCCTCTCTCTCTCTCTCTCTCCCTCTCAACGGCCGACCCCCTCTCCCCCACCCCCCTACCCCCCTGTGATGCACAACGCCTCTCTTGTAGTGCCTGCCACTGCAGCTCGTTGAACATCTCGGTGAGGCTTTTGCTCACACCAGGACACTACGCGAGGTAAAGGCCCGCTCTTCATTCGACCTTCTCCATCCCTTTCATTAACCGTACGTGGCAAAGGTCGCAGGCTGGTTAACAAGAGCCACGAATCAGTCGTGCCAGTGTTTTGTAAACCACATTTTTTCGTGGATGAATACATTTTTGTTTAAGATTCTCCCAGTGAATCTCAACCTGGTATTTACTTTTGTTGCTATTTACGAACCATCTGTCCTCATGGAGCAGCGCGGGGTAGCCACGCGGTTTGAGGCGCCTTCCACGGTTCGCGCGGCTCCCCTCCCTCCCCCCCCGTCACCCCCTGCCCCCCGAAGGTTCGAGTCCTCCCTCGGTCATGTGTGTGTGTGTGTGTGTGTGTGTGTGTGTGTGTGTGTGTGTGTGTTGTCCTTAGCGAAAGTTATTTCAAGTTAGATTGAGTAGTGTGTAAGCCTAGGGACCGATAATTTCAGCAGTTTGGTCCCATAGGAACTTACCACCAAATTTCCTCATGGAGTTTTCCGCGCTATCCACTAGATGACCTATGTATGCCGCAAACAATAACGACCCTGTAACACCACCCCCGGGAGTGCATTTGCAGACCAGCGTTGTTACCTTCCTCTGTGTTTTGTGTGTAGAGTGTTGGAGATCCCCCATTACAGGCTATTTCACTGTTGTGGTGAAATTTTGACAGAAACGACGGTAACCCGGGTGCTAAGCCGAATAAATCGTATTCATGTCATTGATCTCTAACGAGGCACCGGAGATCACGGTTAGCTTATATTAAAATACTCGCAAAATATGCCAGAACAACATTCTGAACCTCGTTGGTGGATTTGAGGTCGATCATATACAGAGAAGTACGAGCAGTGGACCCTGTGTCAAATAACACTCAATAATTGCATAAGGAACTTACCAGCGTTATATGGCAAGTCGAAGAAAAAGAAAACCTGGACCAATTCCTTTTTGTCTCACAGTTTTTTCGAGAATGTTGCATTTTCGTACGTTCAAACGTATTTGTATTACAGTTGTACTAATAACCAGTAAACCCCCAATTGTTTAAAGAATGAAACTCCCATATACGAAACAGCTTCAAAATTGTGATTACTTAACGAATGAGACAACGTGTTAAATATTTGACTTTAAGCACGTAAGCGAGAAAAGGTCGAGACAAGATTTGAAAGTATGTTCAAAGTGTTTTGGAAGTTCCTAAGTGCTCTTGTTCTCAAACATTGGACGAATATACCGTAGTTTCGATATTTTTGATCTTCGCTCCTCAAGTTGTTTTAAACTTTTAACATAAGGTTAGATTCTTAATGAGCAGATTGTGACGGCATTTTAAATTTCAGAATTCGGTTAGTAATAATATGGAATACTAGCTTAGCGTCCCTTGCTTCGCTTGCGTTCGTGTAGTGACAACAATGAAAATATTTTCGTAAACATATATTAGACCTCCTGAAAAATTAATGTCCCAGGGAGTCGTTTTTTTTTACTGTGCAGTTCTGACAAAGCTGATCTGTAGTGGTGACTGTTAATTAGCTTTCTATGATTTCGTTCACACATTGCAACACCTTCCAGACTTTTCACGCTAATTAAGCCCGTAGAAGCACTTCCGACCAGAAAGCGATTCTCGCAGCTGGAGTGGGAGCTATCTGTTAATCTCGCCTCTTGAGTTCTTGTGCTGATATTCCCATAGAAACTTCCATCCTCTGTTTCACTCTTAGGGGTGGAATTTCGAAAAATCCGTTCGTAAACGATGCTTACAATATAAGATCAACACCCTTCCCGAATCTGAGGTTTCTGGCCCTGGGCTTGGCGATTGATGAATCAGTCAGGAAACTTCCTTTCATATATAGAGACTGACAACCAGATTTTTGTAGTAGACAATCTGCAACTGCCACTAAAAATGTTATCTCTGCCATTTTTATTCTGGCACGTTCGCTATTACGTACCAGTAGTCTTTGATGTGACACGCGGAAATGTTATCAGTATTTCGTTTCTAAACTTTTTTAGCAAAGTCTCTTTCTAATATTACAACACGAATTGTGCTTTCTGTTTGTTTTGTTAGCAAACTGCGAAATACAGGTTCCCACGTGAAGTGCGCTGTTACGAGATCTATTATTTTACTACTAAATGCCATTTTAGTGTTGAAAGGATTTTCACTTTTACTTTAATAGCCTTTGTTTTAGTATCTGAAATTTTCATAACACATATTGTGAGAAGTCGTAGTTAACATATATAATCCTTTTTGCACACAGTTGTAATATATATATACTTGAGTACAAAGCAAAAACCAGGATCTAACACACACACACACACACACACACACACACACACACACACACACACGTGTGTGGGGGGGGGGGCAGCGGTTCTAGGCGCTACAGTCTGGAACCGCGCGACCGCTACGGTCACAGGTTCGAATCCTGCCCCGGGTATGGGTGTGCGTGATGTCCGCAGGTTAGTTAGGTTTAGGTAGTTCCAAGATGTAGGGGACTGATGACCTCAGAAGTTAAGTCCCATAGTTCTCCGAGCCATTTTTGTGTGTCCGTGTGTGTTAGATCCTGGTTTTTGCTTTGTACTCACTGTTTCTGTATCGCCACTATTATTCGTCTTGTTTCGGAACGCACTTCAGCTGTAACCTGTTGTCCACACCGACACGGTTACTCTGCAGTTCGCACTTAAGTGCCGTTGCTCTCTCGAATAGTGCGAGGGAAAGACGGACGTTTCTTTTCTGCGCGAGCGCTGATTTCTTATTTTATTACGATCATTTCTCCGTATGTTGGGGGGAGGCAACACAATATTTTCGCATTCGCAGGAGAACGTAGGAGACCGAAAATCCGTGGCAAGATCTCGCTGCGGCGAAAAGCGTCATTCTTTTAGTGATTGCCACCCCAACTCACTATCACGTCCGTGAAACTCGCTCCCCTATTCCGCGATAATACAAAACGAGATGCCCGTCTTTGAACTTTTTCGATGTTCATTGTGGTATGGATCCCATTTCGTGCAGCAATACTGCGGAAGAGGACGGACAATCGTAGTATAGTCATTGTCTTTTAGTAGAGCTGTTGCACGATCTAAGGGTAATGTGTTTAGGTTCTAGATCACAAGTTTCGCAGCACTGAAGACCTATCTTCAGATGACATCCGTATAACAGTGAAACATGGAAGAGTAAGAGACTCTATAAAATATGCTCTAACATCAAGAAATCGAAAAAAAAAATCTTTTGAAAACATGTGAAATAGAGAAAACTGTACTCACGTAACTTTCATAAGGACTCAGTAGCCCGGAACATGGAACCCAGCATTCTTTACCATACCAAACCAATAAACCGCTGAACAGCAGTACGTCAATGAACCAAAATCAGCCGGACGTAGGGATCCAAGTACAAAAAGGTCGGCGGGGCCTAAACAAGTTGCATCACGGCAGGCGTCTGGTACCACGAAGATGCGTGAAACGCCGTATAAAGGCCTGATGAGCGGTTGGGGAGGGGGGGGGGGAGGGGGGACTGGCAGCAATAGCTGGAGAGCGTTTGTCAAGCAAGAAGCGTGTTAGCGGAAAAGGGGAGGTACGAACAAAACAAACACGAGCCACAGCTTTTCTCCGTGCTGCGTGCGTTGTGCCCTCCCGCCGCTGCCTCGTGCTGCCGAGTCGCTGACACTCTTGTGGTTTGCTGCCGTTTGCCAGCTGGCGGTGGTCAGCCACGCCATGACGCAGCTCCAGCCTCCAGCCCGGTGGTGGGCAAAGGGCGGCTCGCGAGCCGCACCAGTCCCTTTGGCGCCCTTAGAGCGGCCCTTGCAGGAAGTGCAGGGCGTTCGAAACTTCGTGTCCCGCGCACAGAAGCAGCATTGTAAGGTGGTGGAGAACGTGGATTCGCCTCCACCGGCGCTTCTTTTGCTGTTGGTGACGATGTCTGCGAAAGAGGGTTGTGGGTTACGCTTTCGAAGTAAAGCGCCTGAGATAATTTTTAACGCGACAAAGTAGAAGCAAAGTGAAGCACGTGAAGGAATATCTGTTGCGTTTAACGGCCTGGAATAGTTTCTTCTGAAGTGTGGAAAACAGCTCAGACAGGGTGACAGAAAGTAATTATGTTTTAATTAACTGATATGACAAAAGTCAAGGGTTTAGAAAACATCGTTCCTGTAAAATACAACTAGCTCTTTATTCACATGAAGTGCTGACTGCTATTGACAAGCGATTTCAGATCGATTCCGTATTTCTGGATTTCCGGAAGGCTTTTGACACTGTACCACACAAGTGAAATTGCGTGCTTATGGAATATCGTCTCAGTTATGTGACTGGATTTGTGATTTCCTGTCAGACAGGTCACAGTTCGTAGTAACTGGCGAAAGTCACCGAGTAAAACAGAAGTGATTGCTGGCGTTACCCAAGGTACTGCTGTAGGCCCTTTGCTTTTCCTTATCTATATAAACGATTTGGGAGGCAATCTGAGCAGCCGTTTTCGGTTGTTTGCAGATGACGCTGTCGTTTATCGACTGATTAAGTCATCCGAAGTTGAAACCAAACTGCAAAATGATTTAGAAAAAATGTCTGAATCGTGCCAAAATTGGCAGTTGACCTTAAATAACGAAAAGTGTGAGGTCATCCACATGAGTGCTAAAAGGAACTCGTTAAACTTCGGTTATACGATAAATCAGTCTAATCTGAAAGCCGTAAATTCAACTAAATGCCTAGGTATTACGATTACGAACAACTTAAATTGGAAGGAGCACACAGAAAATGTTGTGGGGAAGGGTAACCCAAACACTGCGTTTTATTACAGGACACTTGGAAAACGCAACAGACCTACTAAGGAGGCTGCCTACACTACGCTTGTCCGCCCTCTTTTGAAATACTTCTGCGCGGTGTGGAGTCCTTACCAGACAGGACTGACGGAGTATATCGATAAAGTTCAAAGATAGGCAGCACATTTTGTATTATTGCGAAATATGGGAGAGAGAGTCACAGAAATGGTACAGGGTTTGGGCTGGACATCATTCAAAGAAAGGCGTTTTTCGTTGCGACGGAATCTTCTCACGAAATTCCAATCACCAACTTTCTCCTGCGAATGCTAAAATATTTTGTTGACACCGGCCTACATATGGAGGAACGATCACCACGATAAAATAAGGGAAATCAGAGCTCTTACGGAAAGATACAGGTTTTCCGCGTGGTATACGCGATTGGGATAATAGAGAATCGTGAAGGTGGTTCTATGCCAGGCATTTAAATGTGATTTGCAGAGTATCCATGCAGATGTAGATATAGAAGCACCTGCTTTGGTGCGGCGTGGTGAAGCAACTCGACTAAAAGAGTCGCTGGGAGTCCCAAATGGTCAAATGTGTGTGAAATCTTACGGGACTTAACTTCTAAGGTCATCAGTCCCCCAGCTTACACACTATTTAACCTAAATTATCCTAAGGACAAACACACACACACCCATCCCCGAGGGAGGACTCGAACCTCCGCCGGGACCAGCCGCACAGTCCATGACTGCAGCGCCTCAGACCGCTCGGCTAATCCTGCGCGTGTCTGGGAGTCCCCTGCGGAAACTCTGCATGTGCAGCCGCCCGTAATTGCGAAAGTATTGCCGGTGGAGGATTTTCTACACGAATTGAGCCCTCCATTCTGTCCCTTAAATGTTCGATGGGCTTCGTGTCGGGCGAGGTCAGTGCTCAAACCTTTTACTCAAATTGTCTGGAATGTTCTGTGGCCACGTGACATGGAGCAACGTCATCCATAAAAATTCGATCGTTGTTTGCGAACGTCAACTCGATGGGTACCTGTGAAAGGCCTGAACATAATTATTTTCAGTCAGTGATCAATGCAAACGCAGCCCACAACGTGATGCAGCCTCGTGGGGTGTGCTCCACACTCGAACCCTGCCATCAGCTCTCGCCGGCTCAAATCTGGACTCGCCTAACCAGGCCACGGTTCTGGAGTCGTGTGGGGTCCAATCGATACGGTCACGCTGCAGGCGACGCCGTGCTGTTAGCAGAGGCACTGGAGTCGGTCGCCTGCTGCCACAGCCCATTAATGCCAAAGTTCGCCGCACTGTCTTAACGGATTCGTTCGTCGTAGGTCCCACATTGATTTCCGCAACTACTTCGCGCGCTGTTGCTTGTCTGTTAGCACTGTCGACTCTATGCAAACGCCGTTGCTGTCGGTCATGAAGTCACTGCGTTGTCCTAAAATTTGGTGTTTTCGGCACACTTGTGAGACTGTGGACCTCGGAGTATTGAATTCCCTGACGATTTCCGAAGTGCAAATGTCCCATTTGCCTATCTCCAATTACGACTCCGCGTTCGGAGCCTGTTAATTCCCGCCGTAGGGCCATTCATCACGTCGGAAAGCTCTTCACACGAGTCACCCGAATACAAACGAGACCTCCGCCAGTGCACTGCCGTTTTGCAGCTTGTGTACACCACACTGCCGCCGTCTGTATGCGTGCATATTGCTATCACACGACCTTTTCACCTCAGCGCAGCATGGAGTCATTTGAAACGCGATTTGACAAGAACTCCGAATCCGAAATAAGTGAAACATACGACGTGAGTGACAAAGCTTTGTAATAACACTTGAAGGTAAGCGAAGATACGACAGGTTTCCTACTTTCTATTTTTACACGGTTACCTGTTGTGTCTTTATCTTCAGGCGACTGCTCTGAAGAGACGAGATCTTCCTTTAGAAATGGAGACAGAGTTGCGACCACAAAGACATTTATTTTGATTGTAATGTTTCGGTCACTGTTTGACCATCCTCAGTGGTAGGCGGTGGTGTGGCGTGTTGTAACTCCACTAATGTCACACCGCCACGACCTTTTTTTTGGTCATCAGTCTTCTGACTGCTTCGATGCGGCCCGCCACGAATTCCTCTCCTTTGCTAACCTCTTCATCTCAGAGTAGCATTTGCAGCGTACGTCCTCAATTATCTGCTGGATGTATTCCAATCTCTGTCTTCCTTTGCAGTTTCTGCTCTCTACAGCTCTCTCTAGTACCTTGGAAGTCATTCCCTCATGTCTTAACAGATGTCCTATCATCCTGTCCCTTCTCCTTATCAGTGTTTTCCACATATTCCTTTCCTCTCCGATTCTGCGCAGAACCTCCCCATTCCTTACCTTATCAGTCCACCTAATTTTCAACATACGTCTGTAGCACCACATCTCAAATGCTTCGATTCTCTCCTGTTCCGATTTTCCCAGAGTCCATGTTTCACTACCAAACAATACCGTACTCCAAACGTACATTCTCAGAAATTTATTCCTCAAATTGAGGTCGATATTTGATATTAGTAGACTTCTCTTGGCCAGGGATGTAGTTTTTGCGAGTTCAAGTCTGCTTCTGATGTCCTCCTTGCTCCTTCCGTCATTGGTTAGTTTAGTGCCTAGGTAGCAGAATTCCTTAACTTCAACTACTTCGAGACCATCAATGTTGATAAGTTTCTCGCTGTTCTGATTTCTGCTACTTCTCATTACTTCTGTCTTTCTTCGAGTTACTCTCATTCCATATTTTGTACTCATTAGATCGTTCATTCCGTTCTGCAGAACATCTAATTCTTCTTCACTTTTAGTCAGGATAGCAATGTCGTAAGCGAATCGTATCATTCATACCCTTTCACCTTGAATTTTAATTCCACTCCTGACCCTTTCTTTTACTTGCATCATTGCTTCTTCGATGTAGAGACTGAACAGTAGGGGCGAAAGGCTACAGCCTTGTCTTACACCCTTTTTAATCCGAGCACTTTGTTCTTGATCGTCCACTCTTATTATTCCCTCTTCATTAGATCAGATTAGATTAGATTCAGTTTTCGTTCCATAGACTCAAAAAAGGAGATCTTTCTCGTGGGTGTGGAACATGTCAGCAAGTATAATATAATAACATAAAAGATTTAAATGTAGTACTTACTAGCCTGATCATTTGTTAGGAGGTTGTCGAAATAGGTGAATACAATTGCACATTTGTATATTACCCGTCTGCCCCTATAGCATACTCCTATTTTTATCAGAATCTCGAACACCTTGCTTTTTCCAGGTCGACAACTCCTATGAATGTGTCTTGATTTTCCTTTAGTATTGCTTCCATCGTCAACGGGAACGTCAGAATTACCTCTCTGGTGCCTCTACCTTTTCTAAGGCTACCATCGTGATGTGAGGGTCTGAAGGTGTTCAAAACCTGACCGAAATCGGTTACCATCAAAATAAATGTTTTTGCGGTCGAGACCGTTTTGTCTATTCTGAAAAGTACTTTTAGCCAGACCAGTGTTGTCCACGAGAAATGTTCTCAAAAACTGTAAAAGCTAGCTTTTAACACTCAGAACCGCATTCATGACTCACAGTCGCAAAAATTAGTGTTTCCTGTTCTTTTCTTATTCGGTTCTACATATTCGTGCCAACAATCGTTTCGTCTCGCGAGAAGGCGTCTTATTGATGAGGACATGGAACCGTTCCTAAAGTTAACGACATCAGTCAGTCTTTGTTATGAATCAGTTTTATGCATACTTTTTTTTAATATACAATACTTTTATTAATATATAATATCGTTGTTACGTACCTATATTTTAACGAAGACGTAAAACTGTGAATAATGTTTACTAAGTTAATTTTAGGAGGAGTTGTGGAATGAAACAAATGAGGTGTCGAGTATTGAGAAAGGTGTGCTCAGATGGTTTGGACGCACAGTGGATGGACGAGAGGGGACAGACGAAACAAGACGAGTGTTGACGGGAGAGTTGGAAGGGATAGACCTCAGCGAAATTACCCCATTCACAATGAGCATATAGCTGTCTATTGGGGCCTCGAAAGACACTTTATTCGTCGTACCGTCAGTGTTCGTCTGATGTGGCTGACGAGTTTGCCGGTCAGCGCTGCAGCCTGTCCGGCAGGTGGTGCTGCGTGCCGCGCGTCGCCGACTGCGGGCGGCGACAGAGGAAGCGGCGGCCCATATTGGGGACAGCCGGCCATTAAGGCCGCGCCGCGCAGCTACCAAGCACCAGCTACCAGCCACCAGCTACCAGGCACCAGTGTGCACGTATCCGCTGCTGAGCGCATGACGTCACTGGCGAACTATCGGCGCTAGTGGTGGCTATGACCGAACGGAAACAACCGATTCACTCGGTTACTCCAAAGCAATCGACGCATTCGGTTACACTTTTCCGTAACGGTTGAATTATTCGGCCAGTCTCTGGAAGCAACTGAACGAAAACAATCGTCCAATTGATCGGATTACTCATTCATTCTTTTGACTGCAACCAATGTGTGAGAGCAGCCGAATGGAAACGGTCGCGTAAGTCGGCTGTAGTTTTACTTCACCTGGTTCAAATGGCTCTGACCACTATGGGACTTAGCATCTGAGGTAGTCAGTCCTCTGGACTTAGAACTGCTTAAACGTAACTAATCTAAGGACATCACACACATCCGTGCCCGAGGCAGGATTCGAACCTGCGACCGTAGCAGCAGCGCGGTTCCAGACTGAAGCGCCTAGAACCGCTCGGCCACAGCGGCCAGCAGTTTTACTTGTCGCTTGGAGTATTACTCAACTATTTTTTCGACTAAAAGCTGTCTATGGTAGCAATTAGAAGACTGTTGCAAAAGGCGGCCGGAGTGGCCGTGCTGCTCTAGGCGCTTCAGTCTGGAACCGCGCGACCGCTACGGTCGCAGGTTCGAATCCTGCCTCGGGGATGGATGTGTGTAATGTCCTTAGGTTAGTACGTTTAATTAGTTCTAAGTTCTAGACGACTGATGACCTCAGAAGTTAAGTCGCATAGTCCTCAGAGCCATTTCAACCATTTTGAACTGTTCCAAAAACAACGAAACAAACACGCCAAAATGTAAACAAACGCAAAATCCTCAAGATTGGCCATCCTTTACAGAAGCTCGAAACTTAGCGCGGAGTTAAATGCGAGACGCCTGTAACAGTTTCCACAACGAAACTTTGTCTCGAAACCTGTCAGAAAACCCAAAGAGATTCTGGTCGTGTGTGAAGTATGTTAGCGTCAAGAAACAATCAATGCCTTCTCTGCGCGATAACAATGGAGATACTATCGAAGACCGTGCTGCCAAAGCAGATTTACTAAACACAGCCTTCCGAAATGCCTTCACAAAAGAAGACGAAGTAAATATTCCAGAATTCGAATAGAGAACAGCTGCCAACATGAGTAACGTAGAAGTAAATATCCTCGGAGTACTGAAGCAACTCAAATCAAAGCAAGTCTTCTGGTCCAGACTGTACACCAATTAGGTTCCTTTGGGAGTATGCAGATGCATTAGCTCCATACTTAACAATCATACACAATTGTTCGCTGTGTTAGAACATTATGAATTACCTGGAAGGAAACGGTCTATTCACACACTTTCAACACGGGTTTAGAAAACATCGTTCCTGTGAAACACAACTAGGTATTTATTCACATGAAGTGTTGAGTGCTATTGACAAGCGATTTCAGATCGATTCCGTATTTCTGGATTTCCGGAATGCTTTTGACACTTTACCACACAAGTGGCTCGTAGTGAAATTGCGTGCTTATGGTATATCGTCCCAGTTATGTGACTGGATTTGTGATTTCGTGTCAGAGAGGTCACAGTTCGTAGTAACTGACGGGAAGTCAGTGAGCAAAACGGAAGTGCTTTCTGGCGTTCCCAAAGGCAGTGTTATAGGCCCTCTGCTGTTCCTTATCTGTATAAACGATTTAGTAGGCAATCTGAGCAGCTGTCTTCGGTTGTTTGCAGATGACGCTGTCGTTTATCGACTTATAAAGTCATCAGAAGATCAAAACAAACTGCAAAACGATTTAGAAAAATAACCAGCGGAAAGGCTCAGTAAGCGACGAGGAGGAGGAGGAGGAGGAGGGGGGGGGGGAGGGAGGCAAGGGACTCAGCCCTTCGGAGCAGGTAAAATCATGGCAAATGTCCGCACACCGGTATGACAGGCAATGTGTGGTTTTCATGAGCAATAAATAGGGCGGAAATGATTTTGATCTGTGTTCCAGTTTCCTGTAAAGGTTCCGGAACTCTGGGAACCGAGGTGATGGAGAAGTTTTTTAGTTGTGTGTGTGTAAAGATGTTGTTAGTTTGCCGGACTTTGAGGATGTTATCGTAACGCTATCTACTCATCGTATTTTTTTTTTGTTTTTTTTTTTTTGTTTTTACACTTGGTCCCAATGAGCCAGTGATCTCTTGCAAACATTTTCTCAGAATAAATTGGTAAATGAATGAAATAATAAATGCCAATAATTTGCACAGTCATAGTAAATATGTTCCAGAATGTCGTGCGAATGAAAACAAAGTATCGGCGGCGAGTTTCGATAAAAGGAATAGTACATCCTTTTGCAGGTTTCCGATTCATTCAAGGTTTGTTATTGCAACAGTGCGTATGGAGTATATGAAATGATAACATTTATAAATCAAAAGTAGAAACGGTTCTGAGGAACCAGGTATCGACCCACGTTAGTACGTGGTGCAGCCTCTACAAGCGGAAATGCAGACGCGCTGACTCCGGCATCCGGTCCATCGTACAGAAGGGGAGTAAGGCTGTCCTGGGAGCCGCTGGTTGGCCTGTTCACTCAGTCCCGCGAGGGTTGTCCGCTGAGGTATCGCACGAGTCACCGCTCTTCCCGTCGTACCCCACACGTGCTCGACTGAACACAAATACGGAGATCGTGCTGGGCAGAGAAGTTGCTGCACGCCTCGCAGAGACTGGGTGTGTGCGCGCCAGCGTTATCCTGTTGGAAGAACTCATCACTTTGTTTGCAAGGACGGAAAGAGAGCGGGTCTAACGGCATTTTGTCCTCAGCGATCGCTGGTCTGCGTCCCCCCCTCCCCCTCCGTAAACGAGCCCAGAACATAAGGCCTGCGGTGTCGGATGAACGCGCGCTGCGAAGCACCCGCCAGGTCCACGTTGTGAGCGCGAACGACCGCCACTGCCGCGCAGCCGGGGTCTGCCTCCATCGCTGGAGGTCACACTCTGCACCTTCCCGTCTTGTGAGTGATCCCCTGCCGGCACCAGTCGAGCCGTGCACACTGACGCCGTGGCGTGGCTGGGACTGGAGGTGCGCGTGCCCGCAGTCCCACCGCTAATAGGTTCGCGTCGACGCGTGTGGGCTCGCAGGCCCTCTTACCTGGACGCCGCTGCCCTTACAACATGACGACCCTAGCCGACGTCTGTGCCTCGTGGGCGTGCAGAAGCTCGTCTAGAGCCGACGTGACCGCTGACACCAGCATCGTCGCACAGCTGCCGCAGCGCCTCCTGCTTGTGTGGCAGTTCTCCGAAAGAATTTTCCCACAACTCGGGAGGCCACAATTTGCCCCATTCCGAGTGGCTCAGTGCGCTGCAGTAAGCACGAGGCCGGTTGCCTGCTTGCTTCGCACGTTGGCACCGCACAGACCTTCTAGCTGTGTGCATTCCCAGTAAAGGTGGCGCCCTGGCAACCACTACGCTCCCTGTTGGCGGACGACTTGAGACCATTATTAGTGCGTCTAGTATCCCCAGGTGGCATATGCCGTCATCGGATCAAAATCTTTCCGTGTACTTTTTTTTTAAATTCTGGCAGTGTATTTTGTGTGGTGTCACCGCCAGACACCACACTTGCTAGGCGGTAGCTTTTAAATCGGCCGCGGTGCGCTAGTATACGACGGACCCGCGTGTCGCCACTGTCAGTGATGGCAGACCGAGCGCCGCCACACGGCAGGTCTAGAGAGACAGATCCTAGCACTCGCCCCAGTTGTACAGCCGACTTTGCAAGGAACGGTTCACTGACAATTACGCTCTCATTTGCCGAGACGATAGTTAGCATAGCCTTCAGCTACATTTGCTACGACCTAGCAAGGCGCCGTATTCATTTGATATTGAGATTCTATTAATGTATCATCAAGAGCGATGTTCTACAAATGTGGATTAAAGTATTCCAGAAGCTACGTACTTTTCTTTATAGCATTCATTACGTATCCTGTTTCAGACCTCACGCCAGCCTGCGTGAGTTTAAGCGCGTGCCTTTCGGCTTCCTCTCGTAGTGTCTAGGCTCTCTAGTCTAGACACAACATTTTGGCGGTCGTTCCCTACACATCCTGTTAGTCTGTATCAAATCGGGGAGGGGAGTTGGTACGGTCTTCTTCTTACGTGTAAAGATGCCATTAATGCAGGTTTGCCTTTCTTTAAGAAAAATGGTAGGATGAGTAATTCCTCGCGTGTACTGCATCAAAATGAGAGAAAAATGGCGGGATCGATTCCTGTGACATCCTGAGGCATCGGGGAATCGTCAGTTTAGCACTGGATACAAGTGCGAGGGGAGGGATGGTGGTGGTACTGGACGTACCGTCCACCGTGCACCCTTCAGTAGTTTGAGGAGTGTGGGTGTGGGGTGCGGAGTGCGGGCCAGAGCCTGGATCGGTCGCCACCGATGCCGCGAAGACACGGGATCGATCTCCGGACACGGCGAAGAGTAATTCTGCAGCCGCGGCTGTACTTCCAATCAGCGCAGCCTCGCTTACCGCTGCCGGGAGGAAGGAAGGAAGGAAGCGGGCGGAACAGAACAGAACAGAACAGGACGGAACAATGGCGGGCTGTCAGGCGCTGCGCTCAGGGGGTGAATGGAGCGCAGCGCTGAATGAGAGTCAAAAGCTGGCAGGCGGGCTGTTCCCGTAATGACGGCGGGGGAGCGGGGCAGGTGCGAGCCGGGCTGCAGGTGTTCTGACAGGCGGCAGCGGTTACTGTCTCCACCCACACCACTCCCATCCACTAAATACTGTCTGCTCCTTCAGACTAACACCTGGAGCCAGTGTTAACGTCTGCCGAAATTCCGGCACAGCGCCAGCCTCATACAGGGCCCCGTCCCTAAATAAAGTCCGCCTCATGCAGACATATAAGACCGCTCACTTCTCACTTGAATACTCTCTTTCAAACTCTGAGGGTGGTGTTCTTGCGGTATTCAGTCCAGAGACTGATTTGATGCAGCTCTCCGTGATACTCTATCCCGTGCAGGCCTCTTCATCTCCCAGTACCTACTACAGCCTACATCCTTCTGAATCTGTTTGGTGTATTTATCTCCTGGTCTCCCTCTACAATGAATACTAAATTGGTGATCCCTTGATGTCCCGGAACGTGTCCTACCAACCCCTTCTTCTAGTCAAATTGTGCCACAAATTCCTCTTCTCGCCTCCCCATTAGTTACGTGATTTACCTATCTAATCTTCAGCATTCTTCTGTACCACCACTTCGAAAGCTTGTATTCTTATCTTCTCTAAATTGTTTATCGTCCATGTTTCACTTCCATACATACCTACACTCCATACAAATACTTTGAGAAAGGACTTCCTCTCACTCAAATCTACACGGTGTTACAAAAAGGTACGGCCAAACTTTCAGGAAACATTCCTCACACACAAAGAAAGAAAATATATTATGTGGACATGTCTCTTTCCATGTTAGAGCTCATTTTATTGCTTCTCTTCAAATCACATTAATCACGGAATGGAAACGCACAGCAACAGAACGTACCAGCGTGACCTCAAACACTTTGTTACAGGAAATGTTCAAAATGTCCTCCGTTAGCGAGGATACATGCATCCACCCTCCGTCGCACGGAATCGCTGGCGCACTCCTCGAGAATGGCGTATTGCATCACAGCCGTCCACAGTACGAGCAGCCGTCCACAATACGAGCACGAAGAGTCTGTACATTTGGTACCGGGGCTGCGTAGACAAGAGCTTTCAAATGCCCCCATAAATGAAAGTCAAGAGGGTGGAGGTCAGGAGAGCATGGAGGCCACGGAATGGGTCCGCCTCTACCAATCCATCGGTCACCGAATCTGTTGTTAAGAAGCGTACGAACACTTCGACTGAAATGTGCAGCAGCTCCATCGTGCACGAACCACATGTTGTGTCGTACTTGTAAAGGCACATGTTCTAGCAGCACAGGTAGAGTATCCCGTATGAAATCGTGATAACGTGCTCCATTGAGCGTAGGTGGAAGAACGTGGGGCCGAATCGAGACATCACGAACAATGCCTGCCCAAACGTTCAACGAAAATCTGTGTTGATGACGTGATTGCACAATTGCGTGCGGATTCGCGTCAGCCCACACATGTTGATTGTGAAAATTGACAATTTGATCACGTTGGAATGAAGCCTCATCCGTAAAGAGGTCATTTGCACTGAAATGAGGATTGACACATTGTCGGATGAACCATTCGCAGAAGTGTACCCGTGGTGGCCAATCAGCTGCTGATAGTGCCTGCAC
This sequence comes from Schistocerca cancellata, assembly GCF_023864275.1. Classification (NCBI taxonomy): domain Eukaryota; kingdom Metazoa; phylum Arthropoda; class Insecta; order Orthoptera; family Acrididae; genus Schistocerca; species Schistocerca cancellata. The sequence continues at coordinate 167,129,832 of NC_064637.1, forward strand.
ACGCTGTCGGTACGGAAACAACTGGTTCTCCCGTAGCACTCTCCATACAGTGACGAGGTCAACGTTACCTTGTACAGCAGCAACTTCTCTGACGCTGACATTAGGGTTGTCGTCAACTGCACGAAGAATTGCCTCGTCCATTGCACGTGTCCTCGTCGTTCTAGGTCTTCCCCATGAGAAGTTTATATTTTCCTACCTCCGTACCTTTTTGTAACACCCTGTATATTCGATGTTAATAAATTCTCTTCTTAAGAAACTCTTTCCTTGCCATAGCCAGTGTACGAATGAAACATCCCCTTGGAAAAATTAATGAATTACTGTGTTGATAAACCTCTTACGTTATTTGATTTTCAACCAGCTGATCAAAACTGAACGTACTCAGACATTTCTCTGTTTACTTATTCTGATCATCACTAAACTGACACACAATATTTTTTTTTAGCGCAACGCAATCTGACTTTCAATAATCCCTATAAAAGAATGGCCTTGAGTAACAATAACCTATACCTTTCATGAATTACTTACCTCACAAAAATCTTCGTTACTCGAACTACTCCAATACAGCGTGCGCCAAAACTGCTAGCTAAATAAAAGGTTCTAACTACTGACGGCACTAACTACTGATAGGCATAGTTAGCAAGTGAAAGATTTTGATAGAGAACGAACAATGTATTTACCTTAATAATATTCAAAAATCATCATATACACTCCTGGAAATTGAAATAAGAACACCGTGAATTCATTGTCCCAGGAAGGGGAAACTTTATTGACACATTCCTACGGTCAGATACATCACATGATCACACTGACAGAACCACAGGCACATAGACACAGGCAACAGAGCATGCACAATGTCGGCACTAGTACAGTGTATATCCACCTTTCGCAGCAATGCAGGCTGCTATTCTCCCATGGAGACGATCGTAGAGATGCTGGATGTAGTCCTGTGGAACGGCTTGCCATGCCATTTCCACCTGGCGCCTCAGTTGGACCAGCGTTCGTGCTGGACGTGCAGACCGCGTGAGACGACGCTTCATCCAGTCCCAAACATGCTCAATGGGAGACAGATCCGGAGATCTTGCTGGCCAGGGTAGTTGACTTACACCTTCTAGAGCACGTTGGGTGGCACGGGATACATGCGGACGTGCATTGTCCTGTTGGAACAGCAAGTTCCCTTGCCGGTCTAGGAATGGTAGAACGATGGGTTCGATGACGGTTTTGATGTACCGTGCACTATTCAGTGTCCCCTCGACGATCACCAGTGGTGTACGGCCAGTGTAGGAGATCGCTCCCCACACCATGATGCCGGGTGTTGGCCCTGTGTGCCTCGGTCGTATGCAGTCCTGATTGTGGCGCTCACCTGCACGGCGCCAAACACGCATACGACCATTATTGGCACCAAGGCAGAAGCGACTCTCATCGCTGAAGACGACACGTCTCCATTCGTCCCTCCATTCACGCCTGTCGCGACACCACTGGAGGCGGGCTGCGCGATGTTGGGGCGTGAGCGGAAGACGGCCTAACGGTATGCGGGACCGTAGCCCAGCTTCATGGAGACGGTTGCGAATGGTCCTCGCCGATACCCCAGGAGCAACAGTGTCCCTAATTTGCTGGGAAGTGGCGGTGCGGTCCCCTACGGCACTGCGTAGGATCCTACGGTCTTGGCGTGCATCCGTGCGTCGCTACGGTCCGGTCCCAGGTCGACGGGCACGTGCACCTTCCGCCGACCACTGGCGACAACATCGATGTACTGTGGAGACCTCACGCCCCACGTGTTGAGCAATTCGGCGGTACGTCCACCCGGCCTCCCGCATGCCCACTATACGCCCTCGCTCAAAGTCCGTCAACTGCACATACGGTTCACGTCCACGCTGTCGCGGCATGCTACCAGTGTTAAAGACTGCGATGGAGCTCCGTATGCCACGGCAAACTGGCTGACACTGACGGCGGCGGTGCACAAATGCTGCGCAGCTAGCGCCATTCGACGGCCAACACCGCGGTTCCTGGTGTGTCCGCTGTGCCGTGCGTGTGATCATTGCTTGTACAGCCCTCTCGCAGTGTCCGGAGCAAGTATGGTGGGTCTGACACACCGGTGTCAATGTGTTCTTTTTTCCATTTCCAGGAGTGTACATATATATATGATCAGTTCATGATATACAGTATTACAAATGTACTGTTTCTGATGGACACACTTCCAGATCGTCCTCTCTCAAAACTCCGCCATCTGTCTCCCCACATCCCCCACTGCTGGCGGCTCACCACCAACTGCGCAACGCTACGCGCTGTTCACATCCAATTGCCCAAAACGAAAATACCAAATATTCCAACAATGCAAACCAGCCACAGATTTCACACAGCACAGTCAGTGATTTTCATATAGAGCGCTACGTGGCGTTACCAACATAAAAACCTAAACAGCCTACTTACAAGTTTTATATCTTCTCTACTTTGGCCATCATCAGTTATTTTCCTTCCCAGAAAGCAAAACTCATCTACTACTTTCAGTGTCTCGCTTCCTAATCTAATTCCCTCACCATCACTTGATTCAATTCGACTACATTCCATTGTCCTCGTTTCGCTTTTGTTGGCGTTTATGTTATATCCTCCTTTCAAGACACTGTCCATTCAGAGTAGCGGGGGTGAAATACAGAGATCGAAATGCTGTTTACAACTTTTACAGAAAGCAGGTTGCTGTTGTAAGAGGAGCCTCAAAGGGCAGCAGTGATTGAGAAGAAACTGAGACCGGGTTCTGGCCTATCGCCGACGTTATTCAGTCTGTACACTGAGCAAGCAGTAAGTGAAACAAAAGAAAGATTTGGAGAAGGAATTAAAGTTCAGGGATACGAAATAAAAACTTTGAGGTTTACCGATAACGTAGTAATTCTCTCAGGGACAGCAAGGACTTGGAAGAGCAGTTGAACGGAATGGACTGTGTCTTGAAATGAGGATATGAGATGAACATCAGCACCAATTAAACAAAGATAATGAAATTAATTCAGGTCATGCTGAGGCAAGTACATTAGGAAATGAGACACTTAAAATGGTAGATGAGTTTTGCTGTTAGGGCAGAAAAATAACTGGCGATGGCCGAAGTACAGAGGATATAAATATAGACTTCCAATGCCAAGAAAAGCGCTCCTGTAGAAGAGAAATTTGTTAACATCGGTATAGATTTAAGTGTGAGGAACTCTTTTAGGAAGCTGTTTCTCTGCAGTGTAGCCATAAACACTGCGTAACACATAGGGAGCAGCGACGTTAGAAAGAATCGTCATGATATTCATAAAAGCAGATCATTTATTTAGTTTAAATGAGAACATTTGACGTTATGCTTTACCATGACTGTTATTGTATCAAAGAATATGGTCAGTTGTGAAGGAAGTGTCTGGTCAGCAGCACAAGGTCGACTATATAAAGTCAGTTCGCAGTAAAGTCAGTTACTGATAAATCAGATATATGTGCAGTATTTAACAATCATTTTCTGAGCATTGATCGTGAATCAAATAAAAATTTACTTTCTACAAGAAATAATATAACTTTCTTAGCAAATGCCTTTCCGAGATTGATGTCTGTAATACTCCTGTGTGATAGAGACAAGAGGGAGATTGAGTCAATAATTAAATCATTGAAGACTAAGGACTCTCATGGTTATGACGGAGTGTCTAGCAGAATATTAAAGTACTGTGCTGCACATGTTAGCCCTGTATTTAGCCATATTTGTAATTTTTCCTTTAGGAATGGTCAGTTTCCTGAGCGATTAAAGTACTCAGTAGTAAAGCCGCTTTACAAAAAGGGACCTCTTTCTATGCCATCGGTGTTTGCAAAAGTTATTGAAAAGGCTGTGTATGTAAGGATAATTGATCATTTTATATCATACGATTTGCTATCAAATGTACTGTTCGGCTTAGAAGTCGTTTAACAACTGAAAATGCTATATTCTCTTTTTCTCTGTGAGGTACTGGATGGGCTAAGCAAAAGTTTCGAACGCTTGGCGTATTTTTTGATTTAACTAAGGCATTTGATTGTGTTGATCACAAAATATTGCTCCAGAAGTTGGACCATTACGGAATACGGGGAGTAGCTCACAATTGGTTTACATCTTACTTTAGCAACAGGCAGCAAAAGGTCATTATTCACAATGTTGGCTGTGATGTGGGATCTGAGTGGGGTACTGTCAAGTGGGGGAGGGGGGTGCCCCAGGGATCAGTGTTGGGGCCGCTCCTGTTCCTTATTTGTATAAATGTGTTACGGGTTACTCTAAAATATTTCTGTTTGCTGATGACACTAGTTTGGTAGTAAAGGATGTTGTGTGCAACATTGGCTCGGTTTCAAATAGTGCAGTACATGACCTAAGTTCATGGCTTGTAGATAATAAACTAACGTTAAATCACAGTGTGACCCAGTTTTTGCAGTTTCTAACACACAATTCGACAAAACTTAACGTTTTAATTTCACAGAACGGGCATATGATTAGTGAAACTGAACAGTCAAATTCCTAGGTGTTCAGATAGATAGTAAGCTGTCGTGGACAGTGCACTTTCAGGATATTGTTCAAAGACTTAATACTGCCATTTTTACTATTCGAACGGTATCAGAAGTGAGTGATACTTCGACACGAAAATTAGTCTACTTTGGTTATTTTCATTCGCGTATGTCGTATGGTATCATATTTTGGGGTAACTCTTCCCATTCTACAAGGATATTTTTGGCTCAGAAACGGACGGTTCGGGCAATAACCTCTTGTCGACCTCTGTTCACGAGTCTGGGTATATTGACGTTGGCCTCTCAATATGTATATTCCTTATTATCGTTTCTTGCTACCAATATTGATTTATTCCCAAGAATAAGCAGCTTTCACTCGGTTAATACTCGGCAGAAATCAAACCTGCATTTGGATCGGACTTCCTTAACTCTTGTGCAAAAAGGTGTGCAGTATACTGCTGCGTCCATTTTCAATAAGCTGCCAGTTGAATTCAAAAATGTTAGCAGTAATCCACGCGCTTTCAAATCGAAACTGAAGAGTTTCCTCATGGGTCAAATGGTTCAAATGGCTCTGAGCACTATGGGACTTAACATCTGTGGTCACCAGTCCCCTAGAACTTAGAACTACTTAAACCTAACTAACCTAAGGTCATCACAAACATCCATGCCCCAGGCAGGATTCGAACCTGCGACCGTAGCAGTCGCGCCTCATGGGTCACTCCTTCTATTCTGTCGAGGAGGTCCTTGAAAAATTAAGCTGGTTCTTATTGTATTGCTGATAGCATTTACTTAAACTTATGGACTGACTTTTTTTCGGGTTCATGAACATTTATTTTTATCTGTTATTACTTTCATGTTGTAATTTCATGTACTGACACGTTCCATGAGCTTGGAGATTTGCTTCTCAATTTGGTCCTACGGAACTTGCCGTGTGAATAAATAAATAAGGAAACAAATTTCTGTTACCAGTCACTGTTCATTTATATCCACAACGCGTTTCGGAGGTTTAAACCACCATCATCTTTCAAATGTATTATCGGGACATGTGTGTGTGCGTGTGTGTGTGTGTGTGTGTGTGTGAGTGTGTTATGTTGCGATTTTAACTTGTGACACTGTCTCCAGTGCTCACGGGCTCCCTTCTCTGTTGTAACGCATCACATGTAAACTGTCATATTTCCGGACACCATCTTTGTTTACAAAATGTGACAGTCTACATGTGATGTGCTGTGACAGAGAACGGAGCCTGTGACTACTGGAGACAGTGGCATAAGTTACCCCGAAATCGCAACACAACACACTCACACACAACTCGTAGGTTTTTTTCCCATCAGTCTACTGACTGGTCTGATGCGGCCCTTCCACGAATTCCTCTCCTGTGCTAACCTCTTCATCTCAGAGCAGCACTTGCAACCTGCGTCCTCAATTATTTGCTTGACGTCTTCCTCTACAGTTTTTACCCTCTACAGCTACCTCTAGTACCATGGAAGTCATTCCCTCCTGTCTTAACAGATGTCCTATTATCCTGTCCCTTCTCCTTGTCAGCGTTTTCCACATATTCCTTTCCTCTCGGATTCTGCGCAGAAGATCCGACCTCATTCCTTACCTTATCAATCCAAAAATTTTCATCTTTCGTCTGCAGCATCACACCTCAAGTGCTTCGATTCTTTCCTGTTCCAGTTTTCCCACAGTCCATGTCCGCCTACGGTACTACGCTGTGCTCCAAACGCACATTCTAAAAAATATCTTCTTCAAACTGAGGTCTATGTTTGATACTACTAGAAAGTGGAATGCCGTTTTTGCCCGTGCTACTCTGCTTTTGATGCCCTCCTTTCTCCGTCCGTTATTTGGTTATTTTTCTGCCTACTACTTCGTGACGTCAGTCTTGATGGAAAGCTTCCTTCTGTTTTCATTTCTGCTACTTGCCATTACTTTCGTCTTTCTTTTATTTATCTCAGTCCGTATTCTTGCTTATTAGACTGTTCATTCCATTAAGCACATCATGCACTTCTTCTTCACTTTCACTCAGGATTGCAAAATCGTCAGCGACACGTATCATTCAGACCCTTTCACCTTGAATTTAACTCGTACTAACACATGTGAAACCACCTGATGATGGAAGTATAAGCCTTCGAAACTCGTTGTGCACGAAAATAAACAGTGACTGGCAGCCGACGTGAAAGACAGGGACATCCCGAGCGCCGGTAACAAGGGAAAGGTGCCTGTCGTCGACAGAACTAGGAGTCAGTTGGGGTGTGCCGCAGGGCAGTGTGTTCGGCCCCCTGCCCTTCGCGTTGTACAGTGAGCAGTACGACGTGTAAGGGTTTCGCTTTTACCGACTGATGCACGGGACCTAAGAAATGAGGGAATCCGCTGATGCTGGTGACACTTGGCCGAAACATGTACGGATGAGGAAATAAAAAACTGTTTGTTAAAGGCAGAATCATTTTCAGAACTTACTTGTTTGTGTGTGTCTCGGAAACTGTGGGCTGCGTCCATTTGAGCTTAGGTCGTGGACAGAAAATAGGGAGGAATACGCGGGACGCAGTTGGTGCAGCCACTGTGGGTGCAACGTTACCGTAGCAACAGATGCAGAGGCAGAACGGTAGACTGGTGTACGGAGGTGACCGGCTGTGCTGCAGAGGGTAAGGTGTCGGGCGGCGCAGAAGCCGCGGCGGGCGTTCCACGGCCGTTATGTTGCGGCCGCGCGCCGGCCAATGGCGGGAAGCCGCGCCCGTGACGTCACGCACAGGTAGTCGTCAAGGTCGCAGCAGCGATGTTTACGCTGCAGCTCGGGACAGCGACAGCGGCGGCTTGGCAGCCGTGTGCAGTGCGGGCTGCGGAAGGGAAAAAACCCGTACCGATGCCTTAGTTCCGGACAACCGGAATTTTTCGCTACTTCTTTGCTCTCGCTTATAACAGAAATAGGACGTTTTAAAAGACGAGTAGTGTTTATTCTTAAAATTTCTAAAGCTTTAAAATATTAGGTTATAATAAAACGTAAGAAAAGTGATCTGTGATATTTTAATAGCAACACCTGAAATAAGCATCAGCACAGCATTGCTCTTACGTTTTCCAAAATAATGTTGAAATGCTTGAAACATATGCTTGCCTTTCTTTACTGTATGTTCTACCAAAGTCGTATGTTGTTGTTGTGGGCTTCAGTCCTGAGACTGGTTTGATGCAGCTCTCCACGCTACTCTATCCTGTGAAAGCTTCATCATCTCCCAGTACCTACTGCAACCTACATCCGTCTGAATCTGATTAGTGTATTCATATCTTGGTCTCCCTCTACGATTTTTACCATCCACGCTGCCCCCCAATACTAAATTGGTGATCCCTTGATGCCTCAGAACATGTCCTACCAACCGATCCCTTCTTCTAGTCAAGTTGTGCCACAAATTTCTCTTCTCCCCAATCCTATTCAGTACCTCCTCATTAGTTATGTGATCTACCCATCTAATCTTCAGCATTCTTCTGTAGCGCCACATTTCGAAAGCTTCTATTCTCTTCTTGTCCAAACTAGTTATCGTCCATATATAATAATAATAAAAAAAGTGCGTAACGATCAACAGTATGGATTGATCTTTTTGTTCATTTATTACATTATTAGAGTATTTTTATGTTTTAATCACTGACATCAGTTAAACTCTCTCTTGTTGTACTATACATGGTCTACAAACATTAAAGATGCTACGCCAAAGTGTGTAGAAGGCGTTACAAGCAGTGTTGCCAACTCTAAAAAAACCGAGTCGCTAGATTCAATATCAAAAGTCGCTAAAACTGATTTTCCTAGGGGTGTACTGAAAATTTCGTGCTGTGAATGGTACGATAAGCCAATAGGGGGGAGGGGAGTAATAAAAAATTAATAAAAATTGTCTCATACGTAATTACTATATTGTCTTAATTAAATGACGCATCGCTTGCAACAGCATACTTATAAAATACGCCAACGTTTAATTAAACACGTTATCATAATTGACGCAACACATAAATTGTTGTCTCAATCACAGTAGTCAAATATACTAGAAAAATACAACTATATTTGTAACAAAAGAAAGCAAGAACGCAAATTAGGTTACAAAATATATACATACCGGTATGTGAGCTATTCATCGTCGTCGCTCAGAAGATCGAATAGCTCTTCTGTTTCATGCTCTGACAGAAATGTAGTTGATGTAAAGGGTTGAACGCGCTCAAAAGATGATGTTGCAGTTCGACTGGTTTTGTTACAAAAGAGTAACTTTTGTTCGTTCCAATAAGCTCCAATACGTCTGACTCTATGTCAAAAGATGCACAATCTTTATTTTGTTTCTTCAGCTGGTCTCTCGATATGATCAAAGCATTAATTGTCTTTAACGATGATCTGTTACGTTGTTTAGTTTTTATAATGTTCATAGAACTGAATATTCTTTCCACTTCTGCATTTGAATGCGGTAGGCATAGAACAGTCATTGCTAGCTGTGAAATCAAAGAAAAAGGACTCTCCCCCGCGGCATTTTGATACTACAAAACCTCACTCCAAAATCGAACAGTGTTAGTAGTGTTATTCCACCTAATGAAGTTGATATTATGCCATTCTTGCAGAATACCGTCTACGAAATCGCCACTACAACCCAATTCTTTAGCTACATCCGCTACAGCATTATTTTTATTCACTTTTAATGTTTCTTCAACATTCAGCATTGACATTTTTTTCAGGATCGTAACGTTACTTGGCAGTCTTTGTTGCATTTCTTTTATGAGTTTCAGACTAAACTGAATGCATCACTTCTTCAAATAAACTTTATTTTCTTCAGACAAACTTGATTCAGACAATTTCTGTTCAAACATAAAGCTAAGGTTCGGATTTGCGTACATACATTCGCTTGCAACTCGTGTTGTCAACAAATCAACAGTTGGAAAAAGTATATTTTGTCCGAGTGACTGCATGAGAAATACAAGTGTATCTAGTAATTTAGTGGGGTCACTGTCTTCTCCTTCAAAAGCTTTTATTGCTATTTGTACGTCTTTTAAAGCATGTTTAAGGTAAAACATGTAGAGATGATTTGAGTCGTAATAATACATCTTGTACAAAAGATCGGCAGTGTAACGATTGTCTTGAACCATGCCAAGTGAGAAATGTAGCTTTAGTTCTTCCCACTGCTCCAGAATTCTTCCCATTGCTAGTTAAATTGAAAGCCAACGTGTTGCACACACCTTCAAAAATTTTAGTGCCTGTTTTCAACAATTTATTGTGTCATAAACATTTTTATATTCCTCTTATCTTTTGGGTGAAATGGAGAACCAATTGTAGGTTTCCCGTACAAGAAACTCTATATTTCTAGGTATGGTATTCACTGAGGCGTGCGAAACTGCAAGCTGAAGAGTGACAAATGCAACGGATCAATACCAAATGCTTCAAACCATATTATCTCTTGAGTTGTTCGAAAAGCCCATTGTTTATTCCAACCATTGCAGAAGCATTATCTGTGCCAATTCCTACCATATTAGCGATTGGAAGTTTGAGATCTTTCAAAGAATTCACAAGAACAGCAACCAGATTTCTTGCATCTGCAGTTTCTACTAGAGAGAGGTTGAGAAATGCTGATCTAAGGGTTTGGTTGTTTACACTATAGTACCATATAACGATACCTAGCATTTTAGATATTGATACATCTATTAGTACACTGTATTTTTGGTTACCTATATCTTCAACCAATGATTGTGTAAAATATGGAGCCAAAACTTCAGTTATAATGTTAGTGCACGTTGTACGATGTAGTTGCATGTTTTTAGCGCCCTCATCACCGGAAAACACCTTCTTGCACAGTATTCCCAAATGATCTACAGCTAAAATAGGACAATGTTCAGCAATAAGTGAAGAAAGGGCCCCTTCCGCTCTGCTTGCTATTCTAACTGTAGCTTTCGGAACAATTTTCACAGGTAAGGTGGTTTGTGTTTTTTTTAATCAATTTTTTGTTTATGCTTGATAGTTTTCGAATGCTTTCTAATATCACACAATTTAGCATAAAACTCTGTTGTACATACTTGACATCTTGCCTTGGATAAGTCTCCAACGACTGGTTTCAGCCACCCATTGAATTCAGGTTCTGCTTCCCACGCATCCCGATATTTTTGAGTGTACTGCTTCTTCTTCTGCCGTAAATCCATTATGTAAGCCACCACGATATAACTTTCACCAATTTATAGTCACTGAAAATACATTAAAACTCAGGCTAACTAGAGGTCATGAAACAATCTACTCACTCGGTAACTCGATATCAGTCCTATTGTTCATTGTTTAAGAAGTAATAATGTCTGAGATACCCCCACCGAATTGTTCTTGCGTTACCACTGTGCATGTGGTAATAATTTGACTGCGAGTTAACATTTCGAAAAATTAGAGGTTGCTGGACAGAAATGTATGTTATTATACTTAATGTTACGTATGTTTTTTGTCAATCCGAAAAATAAAGGGAGTTCAAAAGTTGAAGAATTATCGATACGCTATCGACGATACCAGGCTAGTGGGTAATGAATAATGAACTGTTCTACAGTCAAGGTTTTCTTACTCTGTAGGCAATTCCCACATTCAGATTTACTAAATGCTGAACAGTGCTACATGATGTGCTAAGAAGAACTTAATAAACGTAGTAAATCTAGAACAAAGTCAGTGTAGTACCCATTCTATAGTTAGAATCTTAGTTTTGTTAATAAAAATACTGACCCAAAATAGTTTTGATTTGTACTTCAAAAGTCGTCAGTACTCCAAAAGTCGCCAAATAAGTCGCTAAATAATTTTTGTCGCTAAAAAGTTTTTTTTTCGCTCAGACGAAGGCAAAAGTCGCCATTTCCAGCGACAAAGTCGCTAAATTGGCAACACTGGTTACAAGGCAACAAGATCGATACATTGATAGTGAAGTCGATCCAAGCTTTGTTTTGGTCGCCATCTTGTTCCTGTTGCATGGTGGTGGTGGTCGTCAGGAATAGAGTTGAGTGTTTATAAGTGATAGTTTACAAATCTCTAAGCGTTGTACAATAACATGCAGTCAGCCACAGCAGCGGACGCGAATGAATACGCCACAAGGAGACAGCCGTTTCAGGTGAGCAGAGTGATTTGTCATTTTCGTTTTTCTGTGTTGCCGGAAGAGCAGTATTTGCAATAAATGGTTTTGTATTGACATCTTTGGTTCTGGATGTGGTTATGTGCGAAGGAAGTTCCAGTATTAAATAATTTGAGCAAGTTGACAAAAGCGGTTGAGTGTGGTACTAGCCCTCTGGAAGTTCTATTCATAAATTTTAACGATGAAAGTTACTTAGTGGAAACCTCCCCCCCCCCCCCCCTTGTACTTTTCCCAGTTTATATACGATGTATGTAAATAATGTAAAAGCAACTATTCGCCACAGACTTGCTCACAGTTTGATAAATCAGACTTTACCCTGCATTTTAGTTTTTGTGACAAAAGATGCGTTAATATTGCAAATTGCGTTAAATAAGACGCTACAGGTCACTCTGTTACTACAACATTTATTTGGCATTGACGATGGTTGTCTTCGCTAACTCACAAAATGTGACGCCTCCAAGCTATCCTAGACATCGGGCTACGCTGCAGATCAGTCTGTCACGACAGCCAAGATTTTAGGGGGGGGGGGGGGGAGGGAAGAGTACAGTTCGACACAGTAGCCAATTTTGTCAGTTTCGGTACGTGTAATATATGCGTTATTAAACTGGAAGTTAGGATGGATGCAGATTTCGTGTTTTTAACACACATTAACGGCCACACCACCGTAGCCGTCACCTCTGTCTTTGCAATATTAGTTGAGTCGTCTGTAAGTAAACTGGAGAGCGAACACAGCTCGTGGTGGGGGAAGTGGGGCCGTTCCCCGGAAAACCTCTCAGCCGCCGCACAGGTCGTTTAACAGCGAGTGGGAAGCAGCGTTGGGCGTGCGTTCCCTCCATTATACAGTATTTCTTAGTAGCAACTGTTTTCCGTATTTTGTTAACACTCTCGGCTGTGTGTGAGTACTGCGCTGCGACTCATTAAACGCGCGCTGTTTGAGAGTCGGTAAAACTTTACGAGGGAACAGCGGGCAGGCGCTGCAGTGCAGTGACGTGTTCGCGCACAAAGCAGACTCCTCGTTGCTGGGCTGTTCGTAGGAAGTCCCTTCTCGCTTAGGAGTTCCGTGCCTAATGCACTGGCTGACGGGCCACAGTCTTCTCCTTTAATGCTTTCATACACTGCTGTCGAGCCCGGCAATGCTCCGCATTTGCTAAATACGTACGTAATTTTGTATGTATGCCCTAATCTCCTACTCTTCCCCCCCCCCTCCCCCCCTCCATCCAGCTGGTAGTAGCCTCAGTGAAGGTATTTCTCACAGTTTCAATCTGTGAACGGGTAGGAATGCAAAGTTTCGTGTAAATTTGATTCCGTAGTAGTTTTCTAACCACATCTCGAAAGCAATAAATACAGCACTCCTCTTATTTGTTAAATCTGACTGCGACGTAGAAAACAGACCACCACACCGTCGTGTATTCAAAATCGTATGTGGAAGAAACAATTTGTTTAATGGTTTACGTACCCTGATACCTAGTCGAAGCTGACTGCCAGGGAAAAAGGAACGAAACTGCACGATTTCACAGCACAGCATTTTCTTTCTTGCAAGCTCTTTTAGTAGAAAATCTGTACATGGTTGTTTAAAAAAATGTATAGCACTTGCCTGTCTGAATGTTTCTTAGACCATCGTATAAAAATGTCAGTTAAATCATATATAGTGCAGCCTTTGCCCGTCGGGACGTTTGTTAGAGTATGGTGTAAAACTCTGAATAAATCAGCCGACTTCTAGAGAATTTGGCTGATAACGTTTCTCCTTTACATCTCCGTATATGAAGGGAAATACCCTGACTCAATGACTCGTCATAGCCCAACCCAAACCGCTGAGGGCAGAAACTTCCAATTCGCAGGAGGTCTTGATTTTATACTGTAGGCGTCGTATAACAAGCGATTTTTTTGAAATTCCACCCCAAAGGCATGAATTAGGGGATGAATGGTTTTTTGAAAATACGTCGCTGCTCAAGCAGTTTTAAAACTAGAATTACGAAAACTGGCATTTCATTTCTGGGCCACAAATAACCACAAGACCTGCGTGTCAGCGTTTTTGGAAATTTAACCCCTGTGGGAGGGGGGTGGCTGCAATAGTGGCTTATTTTTTGCTTAAATAAATCAGTATTAAAAACTACTAAAGCGTTTTTAATGCAACATCCCCTGTGCGAGTGAAATAGCGGCTGAATGTTTATTGTTTAAATAAATCATTATTAAAAACTACTAAAGCACTTTAAAGCAACATCTATGAAAATTGACTTTTCAGCAACAAATAAAAAATACCTGTTTCAGTGGTTTTGGAAATTCAGCCCAAAGGGTCTGAAATAGTATACGGTATGATGAAATGTTTTGTGAACATATGCCATTAGGAAGACATTTTATAGGTAAATGTACCAAATTTTGAATTTGACTTCGTGGTTAGGAGTAAAGAATTACTTGTGCACTTTTTTTGGAATTTCAACCCCTAAGGAGGTGAAACAGGAGCTGACTGACTCATGACGTATCATCACCCAGCACAAATCGCTAAAGGCAGGAACTGGAAATTAGGAGAGGGTGTCGACCTCGTACTGTAGATATGGTTCAGAAACGGCTTCGTCGAAATCCTAACCGTAAGGTGGCGAAGGAGGAGACGAGAGGTTATTAACGCAGTTTTGAAGGTAGAACTACGAAAATTGGTATTATTTCGTTTCTCGGTCCAAGAAATTCAACCACTTGAGGGAAATAGTGGGAGAAAGTTTATTTGAACATAAATCGTTATTAAAGAAATGCTAAAACATTTTTAAAGATACATCTGCGAAAATAGGTATTTAAGTTGTCAATTACAAATTTTTCAAATATCATGTTCCAGTGTTTTTGAAAATTCAACCCCTAAGATGATGAAATGGAGGATGAAAATCTTTAAGAGAATATGTCGTCATAGTACAACATATTTAAAGAAAGTTATATGAAAACTAGTATTCTAAAGAAATATATGTTGAGGGATGAAAGTTTTTATGTAAATATCACCACAAGAGCTCAAAAGGCTTGATTAACAAAGACCTCCGACTCCAGCTAGCATAACCGCTTTTTGGTCTCATTTTCAATTGGAGAAGACAATGCTTTTATGGCCTCAGTTAGCGTGAATAGTTTAGAGGGTGTTACTCTTTGTGAACAACATCAAAATTCGATTAAATAAAAACAAAAAGTGCCTCTGCAGAGCAACGTGCGCTAAGCTACATAGCGCGCGCTTGTGTGTGTGTGTGTGTGTGTGTGTGTGTGTGTGTGTGTGTGTGTGTGTGTGTACATCGCCTATGTCCGTCCGTACATTTTTTAGAGTACTGTGTAAATCTTGGAAGTAATTCCGTCAAGAAATTCTCGAGATTTCCGCTGAGGTGACGGCGCCTTCTCACCACCACCGATTTCGTCCCGATTTGTGGTGCGTGCAAGTGTCTGTCAGGAGTGGAAGAGCCAGGCGTGGAAGCTTCAGGTGATGGAGCGTTTAGAGACAAAAAATCGCGGGCCGGGGCGAAGCGCGAGCCGCTCATGTCAGTGTAGTTTCCAGGCAGCGTCTGGGCTGGCGCAGCGGGAACAGTACGGGACGGTCCTGTGAGGGTCGTGGGGTCCGACCCGTGCAGTCCCTGTGCCGAAACATTTCCTTATTTTAGCTCTTACATGTTTCTTACACTCCAAACGAAACCGAAATAATGCTGGGTGTATTGTTTTTCATTAATATTTTCCTAAAAGGCATGAGAAGGAAAGGCGAAAGAAACTTTCGGATTTGCAAATAAATTTCCATGAAATGTGTGACAGGCGTTCACGAGAACTTCGTACATAAAATTATTTTTTTTAATAATAAAGTTGATGATTTACATGTGGCGCGGCGATATTCATCGTAAAAGCAGGGCAAACAGTAATTTTCTCGGCGTCTTGCGCACGTTTGCAAACGCCGCTGTCTTACCATTATGTGATTGTTTTAAAGTTTATGTACGATAAGAAACTCAGTTTACATGCATAGAAGGTTATCTCTTATCGCTGTTTGGCAGCAAACCAAGCTTAGCGCTGTTGGCGAGGATAGCTGGTGACGTACAGTGCAATGTATTTTGACGCAGCATTCTCGGAATGCGAGTTCTTTTCCTTCCTCGAGCAGATAAGAGCAGTTTCGAAGCATTTTGATGAAATTGTGTATCAAAAGATAAAAAAATAGGCACCGCAGGATTGCGTTAGCTGGTTGAGGACTGCTCGAAGGCCAAAAGAAACTAACAGGGTACGAAGTGCTGTGCGTTTGTAATTACACTCCACTGGTCGAGAGGTCTCTGCAGAGTTATCGTGGACGCTCAAAGTACGGTCCTTTCTCGGAAACCGATTTCTCTGCTTTGCCTTTCCGTTGCATGCCTTTTATGAAAATATTAATAAATAGAACATACTGAGCATATTCCGTTTTATTTGCAGTGTAAGTAACTAAGAAGTTGAGAATGAATAAAAAAAATTCCCCCTGGAGACTCGTCGGATTACCGTTGTGAACGCTTTGCCGTGCGCCACGCGTTCTTCAGAGCTACGCCAACATGAATGACGCTTCCCTCGCCCTTACCCGTGGCAGAAGTTCTGTTTTTTTTCTAAACGGTTTGCAGTCTGGATCTCCCACTCCTGTGAGTTCAGTTTCTGGGCAGGCCCTGCATACACTGTGCAGCGAATCTGAACGGAATGGGTAGACGACCAGCAGGAGCCGTCCCTTTGCGAGTTGCGCGTATTGCTACGTTCACACTATTTGGCTAATATTTGCAGTGTGATGAACCTTTGCTGTAGTTGTATCGGTTTTGTTTTACGTAACTGGGGCGGTAGGTCGATTAGACTGACGTTACCTTTTTTTTTTTTTTTTTAGGTCTGTCTGTTTTCTGGCAATGACTGATCGGCATAAACCGCCGTTGACTGGCCTTTTTTTGCATCAGTTCGAAGAAAAATTTATACATGCTAACAAATGACAAAGGAAAGCGCTGTTCGTATTACGGGTCTACAATATGTACACACACCCGAAACCGTGTGGAGACTTCGCTTGGAAAAGCAGAATTGCTGTCGACAGCGGAACTGTACCGGCCTGCTCTGTCTGCTAACAAATCGCAGTCGTCGGTGTTTGTTGTGAAGGCGGCCAACGATGGTGAATACGGTAAACGCATATGTTAGAGTGCGAGTCAAATTCATTACTGTTATGGCTTTGGTAGAAGTCGATATTGTTTTCTGCATCAGTGAACATTTATGAACAACCGGAGCAATAACCCTTGACATTAATAATAAGCCACTGCCGAAGAAGTAGTGTGTCGTTAACACTGAAAATGGTTGAAATGCCTCTGAGCACTATGGGAGTTAATATCTGAGGTCATTAGTCCCCTACTTAAACCTAACTAACCTAAGGACATCACACACGTCTATGCCTCAGGCAGGATTCGGGCCTGCGACCGTAGCAGCAGCGCGGTTCCGGACTGAAGCGCCTAGAACCGCTCGGCCACACCGGCTGGCTGTTAATACTGACCTACTAAAGGAATATGCATCTACTTTTAGTATAACCCGTGGGTGAGGGGGGGGGGGGGGAGTGCGAACTGATCTACCACAGAATGTCAACATTGGAAAACGTTAAAGAAGTGTGCCTGCAATAGCTTCCTGTAGCACCATACTGACTAATTTTTTTTTAAAAAAAATTAAAGTTTTGGTGACAAGATATGAAATTAGCAGCTGTTAAACGCGCGTTCGCTTGCCAAACCGTCCACCACAACCAGTCTTTCAGATCAATAGGCTGTAATGCTGAACTTTCCCAGTATACTGTTGAACCAAAATTTACTTGTGGCCGCAGCGAGGCACCTACATTAGATGTTTTGACTTCTTTTGCCGTTTCTGAACTAGAATCTCACTTGCAGAAAGCTAATTTCATTTCAATAATGACGAATGTCTCGAACTGTAGGGACGTAGAAATATTCCGTAGATTTAATCCGACTGAGGGGATTCGAGTTAAAATATTTATCTCAAATCTTTGTCTGCACAAACTTGAGAAATGGTGGCTAAATTTTTGAGCGAGTGTTTGAAAAATAACAACTTGAAAGAAAAAAAGATTCGCTCTTTGTGCAGATAACACGAACTGTAATTTTGGTGATATATCTAAACCTTACCTAGGGTTGGATGTTCTGCTCATAAAATCCAAAATACTGTCGTGATGGTTTCTGATGTCCTTCCTGTTGATGTTGAAGGCACAGTTTCTGAAGTGTTCTTATTTCTGTTTGTGTACTGTAAGAGTTGGAAGTCTTGACGAATTTTGTAAATTTGTAGACAGTAGCACAAACAAGCTTTGGGCTATAGCAGAACAAGGTGCTGTCAAAGGCTGGACGCTGGGCGGCTGTATGGAGCACAGCACAGCACAGCTACGGTACAGTAAGGTGGTAGAGTGCGCGGTGTGCTGGTCCACGTCAGCCGGTGCTGGCCGTCGCTGATACGAGGAGAGGCGCGTTAAGCGCCCCCCCCCCCCTTTCCTCCCCCCACCCCAGCCGTACGTCATTCATAGCGGCTGCTGCTGCTGCTGCTGCTGCTGTTGTTGTTGTTTACGGTGCTCGCTAATTACACACAGTCAGGTGCCGGACCGCCGGTCCCCTGTCCAAGCAGCCAATTACGTCGAGTGCCCTACCCAGCTCCCCCGTGATTGTACTCCCACGGGCTACGGTGGCGCCGGCTAACCGATCCCTAGCGACGCTGTCGTCGACGGGACGTTAAGCCCTGACCTCTCACCCTCTGTCTCACAGCCTCCCCCTCCCCTTCCGGCCACAGCCACCACCAACGCGTGACAACTGCGCATGGGCCACATTCCACTCTGTTTCCCTACATCCAGTGGGTTGTACCGACACCCCCGGGATAACAAGGCCGCCCAGCAGTGTTAGTGACGTCACACTAAGCGGCCCACAGCCGACGCCACAGCAGTCCACGGACACCTCCGTACAGACGCGCCTGATGCTAACGATCTTCTGTCCGTCATACAGAAAGGAGCCAACTATAATTCGAACCAAAGACCGAATTATATATATTCTTGTAAACAGCATAAAGGTTCATAACGAAATACCGATTACATATACGGGCAGGAATAAGTTTAATCGATTGAGGAACTTTGCCACTATTTTATAATTGTCAGAACACTATTTAGCTTTAAAACTCGCATACAGGTGGTGACAAATGCCAACTGACAGCAGGACTTAACATTTTCAAGCTATTACACTGAAAGTAAATTATCTTAAACACTGTCATACATAGCAAAACCCTCACAACTTTCGTTTACAAGAAGGTAACAAGAGTTCGCTTTATCTCATAAAACACATGACTATTGTGAATTTACTCATATGTTCATGGTGACAGCTCTTTTCAAGAATTTTTAAGAGTGTATCCACAGTAATAAAGAATGGAAACAAAAGATAGATATCAAATATTCTCTTTTAACATAGACATCACTGAACACAAGATTCTGCCTTGCACTGTGATACTAAGGGACTGCTGTTTCCTTTAAGAAAAGCCTGACAATTTGAAGTTCACTCTGCTATTGAAGATACACTTGTTGAAACAATATTAAAAATGTTATGAAAGGTAAGGAAATGAAAAACAACCAAGTGCATTACATGTAAGAATGTGAGCAAAAGGCTGAGGCTCTCTTTACTTACCATTTTCAATCTGTCTACAGCTTATTTCCTTTTCCACGTAGAAATCACCAACTGCAAGTCTCATTATTGCTGTCTGTTACTAACAAAGTGCTTTTCTATTGAGAAAAGCTGACAATTTTATGTTCATTCTGGTACTGAAGATAAACACTTTTCAGAGGAGTTCTAGAACCTATTCCTGCCCGTATATGTAATCGGTATTTCGTTATGAACCTTTATGCTGTTTACAAGAATGTATATAATTTGGTGTTTGGTTCGAATTATAGTTGGCTCCTTTCTGTATGACGGACAGAAGATGGTTAGCATCAGGCGCGTCTGTACGGAGGAGTCCGTGGACTGCTGCGTCGGCTGTGGGCCGCTTAGTGTGACGTCACTAACACTGCTGGGCGGCCTTGTTATCCCGGGGGTGTCGGTTGTACCCTTCTTCTAAACTTTTCTCTCTTAATTATAAAAGAAATTTAAAAAAAAATAAAAAATGCACCTAACAGTTGATTGTGATTTTCTGCGCCGTTATCTTGCCAACGTTTCATAAAGTCCCACGCATGTTGCATCGTTACGCTACGAAGTCTCCGATTGGCGCCGAAAAAACTACAAAAGATTTTATTTAAAAAAAATAGATGTGACAGTTTGGCAGCTACAAACGTTAAAAGACACTGGCGCTTGTCAGAAAATTGACGCATTGTTCGCTGCAACTTAGCGAAAGCCGAAGGTTCACGTATATTTTCTCGTTCTCAATACTGTACGCTCCATGACCATTTCAGTAATTCCTGTATTAACCCCGTTTACAAGCTCTGATAATGCCGTAGATCTTTGCTCTGGACCGAAAAAAACATTAAGTATATGGTGCCCTTTACCTTTAATACTTTTACTTACTCTTTCTGCAGCACCATCAGTGTATGCTCGTTATTTTTTGGCACACGATCATAATAATCGCCCGAATAGATGGCCGAACTCCAATGTAGTCACTTACAGGTCGCTTCATTATGCGAAACAACTTGTTCCCTTTCTGCCAGCAGCTTATAGTAGACCGCTGGAGCAGCGCAGGGTACCTAGCGACTGGAAAAAAGCGGAGGTCATTCCCGTTTTCAACAAAGATTGTAAAAATAGATGGTCGCAGTTATGGGCATGTGTCAGTACGATATTTCATGCTCCAGCATGGATTCCGCAAACACAGATCCTGCGCAACTGAGCTCGCTCTGTTCCTCCGTGAGATGCACAGCGCAGTGGACAACGGCGCGGCGCCCTGGCTGGTGCCGTCGTCTTCCTCGACTCCAGGCAGCCGTTTGACGCCGTCCCGCACCGCCGTTTAGTGGAAGAAAATACCAGCTTAACCAGAATCGGAGCAGATTTGCGACTGGATTCAAGACTTCCCTGCAGATGGAACTCGACACGTCGCTCTTAACGGAATGAAATCGACATACGTAAAACCAATTTCCGGAGTTCCCGAAGGAAGTGCGACAGGACCGTTACAGTGTGTGTAAAATGATCTGGTAGAAGGCGTTGGTAGCTCTTCGAGACTGTTCGCAGATGATGCGGTTGTCTGTGAGAAAGCAGCAACGCCAGGAGGCGTATCGATCTGTAGAGTGACCTGCACAGAATTGACGAATGGTGCAGGCTCGGGCAGTTGAGTCTGAGCGTAAAGAAATCTAACATATTGCGCGTACTTAGAAAAAGAAATTCACTACTGTACAGGTACGCTATTGGTGACAAATTACAGGAAAAATAATCTACAGTACGATATCGCGGAGTAACTATACAGAGCGGTGGAATGACTACGTAAAACACATAGTAGGAAAAGGAGATACCAGACTCAGATTCTTTCGGCAGAATGTAAAGGAAATGTAGCTCATCCACGAAAGAAGTGGCTTGTAAGGCGCTCGTTCCGCCCGATTCTTGAGTACCGTTCATCTATCTGGGATCTCGTCATAGGGCAGATGGAGATAGAGAAGATCCAACGAAGAGCGGCGAGTTTCGTCACGGGTCCGTGGGGCCGGCGCCATGACGTTACGGAGGCGCCAAACTGGGCTGGCAGGCGTTACAAGGGAGTCGGTGTGCATCGCGGATGGATTCACTGTTGACATTTCGAGAAAACGCTGTCAAGTAAGAGTCGGACAATACAGGGCTATTACAAATGATTGAAGCGATTTCATAAATTCACTGTAGCTCCATTCATTGACATATGGTCACGACACACTACAGATACGTAGAAAAACTCATAAAGTTTTGTTCGGCTGAAACCGCACATCAGGTTTCTGCCGCCAGAGCGCTCGAGAGCGCAGTGAGACAAAATGGCGACAGGAGCCGAGAAAGCGTATGTCGTGCTTGAAATGCACTCACATCAGTCAGTCATAACAGTGCAACGACACTTCAGGACAAAGTTCAACAAAGATCCACCAACTGCTAACTCCATTCGGCGATGGTATGCGCAGTTCAAAGCTTCTGGATGCCTCTGTAAGGGGAAATCAACGGGTCGGCCTGCAGTGAACGAAGAAACGGTTGAACGCGTGCGGGCAAGTTTCACGCGTAGCCCGCGGAAGTCGACAAATAAAGCAAGCAGGGAGCTAAACGTACCACAGCTGACGGTTTGGAAAATCTTACGGAAAAGGCTAAAACAGAAGCCTTACCGTTTACAATTGCTACAAGCCCTGACACCCGATGACAAAGTCAAACGCTTTGAATTTTCGGCGCGGTTGCAACAGCTCATGGAAGAGGATGTGTTCAGTGCGAAACTTGTTTTCAGTGATGAAGCAACATTTTTTCTTAATGGTGAAGTGAACAGACACAATGGGCGAATCTGGGCGATAGAGAATCCTCACGCATTCGTGCAGCAAATTCGCAATTCACCAAAAGTTAACGTGTTTTGTGCAATCTCACGGTTTAAAGTTTACGGCCCCTTTTTCTTCTGCGAACAAAACGTTACAGGACACGTGTATGTGGACATGCTGGAAAATTGGCTCATGCCACAACTGGAGACCGACAGCGCCCACTTCATCTTTCAACAGGATGGTGCTCCACCGCACTTCCATCATGATGTTCGGCATTTCTTAAACAGTAGATTGGAAAACCGATGGATCGGTCGTGGCGGAGATCATGATCAGCAATTCATGTCATGGCCTCCACGCTCTCCCGACTTAACCCCATGCGATTTCTTTCTGTGGAGTTATGTGAAAGATTCAGTGTTTAAACCTCCTCTACCACGAAATGTGCCAGAACTGCGAGCTCGCATCAACGATGTTTTCGAACTCATTGATGGGGACATGCTGCGCCGAGTATGGGAGGAACTTGATTATCGGCTTGATGTCTGCCGAATCACTAAAGGGGCACATATCGAACATTTGTGAATGGCTAAAAAAGCTTTTGAGTTTTTGTATGTGTGTGCAAAGCATTGTGAAAATATCTCAAATAGTAAAGTTATTGTAGAGCTGTGAAATCGCTTCAATCATTTGTAATAACCCTGTATATCATTTCCTCCATCTCGCGAAATGACCACGGAGAGAAAGGTAGATAAATTAGAGCCAATACAGAGGCTTACGGACAACAATTCGTGCCATACGGCATTCACGCGTGATTAGTGGTACCAGAAGAACCAGGTTTACGGGTTATTGATACAGGTCTGATGGCGGAATAAGCCGTAATAGCACCTTGGTAATAACGCGCACCGGGCAGAACTAGTTTTTCTCTTTGGCGTTTCCGCAAAGAGGGAGACAGCTGAACGTGCAGAGGGCGATAAATACCTTTGTCATCATATCGATCTCTACTTTTCCTATGCCGAGGCGGGAGAATAACGAGATATTACAATATACCGAGTGATCAAAAAGTCAGTATAAATTTAAAAACTGAATAAATCAACTGAACCAAAAAAATACAAAAGTTCAAAAAATGTCCGACAGATGGCACTTTATCTGATCAGAATAGCAATAATTAGCATAAAAAAGTAAGACAAAGCAAAGATGATGTTCTTTACAGGAAATGCTCAATATGTCCACCATCATTCCTGAACAGTAGCTGTAATCGAGGAATAATGTTGTGAACAGCACTGTACAGCATGTCCGGAGTTATGGTGAGGCATTGGCGTGGGATGTTGTCTTTCAGCATCCATAGAGATGTCGGTCGATCACGATACACGTGCGACTTCAGGTAACCCCAAAGCCAATAATCGTACGGACTGAGGTCTGGGGACCTGGGAGGCCAAGCATGACGAAAGTGGCGGCTGAGCACTCGATCATCAACAAACGACGCGCGGAAGAGATCTTTCACGCGTCTAGCAATATGGGGTGGAGCGCCATCGTGCATAAACATCGTACGTTCCAGCAGGTGTTTATCAGCCAGGCTGGGGATGATGCGATTCTGTAACATATCGGCGTACCTCTCACCCGTCACGGTAGCAGTTTTGCTGTCCATCGCCATCAGTCGGACATTTTGTGACCTTTGTTTTTTTTGGTTCTAATAAAACCCAATGTCCTTCCAAGCATGCGTGTCAATTTTTACCTCTCTATCTACATTATTCCGTGGTTTATTACGTTTTCAAATTTATACTGACTTTTTGATCACCCGGTATTAGAGTGACATCTGTCATGCGTCAGGGCCTAGGTATATACTAATCTCATTGATTTTTCTACTTCGAAACACAGAACGGTCCTTTAAAACACATTAAACTTAATGTTTTACCTGGTGATCAGTTTGTGAATATATATATATATATATATATATATATATATATATATATATATAAAGAGACTGGTTTGAAGCGGTGCGCCACGAATTCCTCTCCTCGGCCAACCTCTTCATCTCAGAGCAGCACTTGCAACCTACTCCAATTATTTACTGGATGTATTCCAATCTACGTGTTCCTCTACAGTGTTTCTGCCCTCTACAACTCCCTGTAGTACAATGGAAGTCATTCCCTGATACCTTAAGAGATGTCCAATCATCCTGTCCCTTCTCCTTGTGGAAAACATACTCCTTTCCTCTCCGATTCTGCGCAGAACGTCCGTCCTCATTCCTTACCTTATCAGTCCACCTAATTTTCAACATTTCTCTGTAGCACCACAGCTCAAATGGCTCGATTCCGCTCTGTTCCGGTTTTGTCACAGATCGTTTCACTACCATACAACGCCGTACTTGAGACGAACATTCTCAGAAACATCTTCCTCGAATTAAGGCCTATGTTTGGTACTTGTAGACTTCTCTTGGCCATGAATGCCCGTTTGTCATTCTACTCTGCTATTGATGTCCTCCTTACTCCGTCCGTCTTGGTTATTTAGCTGCCTAGCTAGCAGAATATCTTAATTTCATCTACTTCGTGTCCATCAGTGCTGATGTTAAATTTCTCGCTATTCTCATTTCTGCTACTTCTCATTCCTTTCTTCGATTTACTCTCAATCCGTACTCTGTACTCATTAGACTCTTCATTGGATTCAGCAGATCGTGTAATTGATCTTCACTTTCACTCAGGCTAGCAGTGTCATCAGCTAATCGTACCATTGATATCCTTCCACCTTGAACCGTAATTCCACTCCTAAACCTCCCTTTTATTTCCAGCATTCCTTCTTGTATGTGCACATTGAGCATTAGGGAGCGAAATACTGCATCCCTATGTTAGACCGTTTTTAATTCGAGCACTTGGTTCTCGGTCGTCCACTCTTATTTTTCCTTCTTGTGTGTTGTACATATTGTATATTACCCATCTCTCCCTATAGATGATCCCCATTTTTCTCAGAATTTGATACGTCTTGCACCATTTTACATTGTCGAACGCTTTTTTTCAGATGGACAAATCCTACGAATCTGTTATCATTTTTCTTTAACCTTGCAGCGTCAGTGCTCTAATTTTGTATTCTGGCATAAGAAAACTGAACAGGAAATGCTGCGTATTTATGTACTGGTATTTATTTTCAGTTTATTAAGTGACTACTGATTTGTAGTTGTCCAGTGAGCTGTTATGTAAAAAGGTTCAGCTGTTATGTAAAAAGGCTTGCTTACGACACTGAAGAGCCTGTCGCAAGTGTAACACTTGTCGGTGTGTAGTCCACAGCATGAAGGGTATCAAATACGACCGCTCTCCCAACATCTCAGGAGACCCAGACGCTGAAAGTGCACCCCTTTACGAGAGAAGTACGTCATACATTTCAACGTAAGTCAAGCAGTGCAGGGCATGACTGGACCATGATCAGTCGCATTGCAGCATACATATTCAACAACATATTGGAAGCTACACTGTGGATGTGTACATGTGGCTCTATGGAATGCAGCAGTTCCTGAATGGAAGAGATTTGGGTAGCGGACCAGTACTACAGAAGGGAGGTCATTCTTTCATTCTTTGATTGACCACCAAACTGAGAACAGCACGGTTACACGGCTTCACAGTACGCTGTCAATGACAGGCAGCAGGGAGGACTCACGTTCGTCAATCACATCCAGTCCTTTTCCCGCCAACACTACACAGGTCACCGACTCCGTCACACTTATCACTTAAACACTTCTGAGGCATTGTTTACTAGAACGTATTTCACACAAAAGCTGGCATAACACGCAGAAATAATTCTCAATTAATAAACGGGAAATAATTCCAGTATAAGAACACGAGATGAGTGAACTTATTTTGTATTCTGGCGTAAGAAAACTGGGCAGGAAATGCTGCGGAGATAGTCTGTCTGAAAGGCGACAGCACTCGCATTTGAGGGAGGGGGGGGTGAAGTTGCCTCTGCAGAGAGAATGGCACAGCTGCAGTAAAGAGTCAGTGCAAGACACTGTCCAGATATTTACGTAGATTATAACGATATGCGTTACCTGCGTTAGTATTATCTGCATGTCGTGTAGTGTTGACGCGTTTTGC
Organism: Schistocerca cancellata; assembly: GCF_023864275.1. Taxonomy (NCBI): domain Eukaryota; kingdom Metazoa; phylum Arthropoda; class Insecta; order Orthoptera; family Acrididae; genus Schistocerca; species Schistocerca cancellata. Next base: position 167,155,883 of record NC_064637.1, read on the forward strand.
CCCGGGGGCACGCCTGCGCACTGCCTCTGCCTCTCCAGTGTTTCGTGGCGGGCGTGGCGAGCCGCGGGTGCTTCCGGTGGCGTGACGTGGCGGGGCAGGCGGAGTGGACACTCAGCAGCTCCAGTCTACACAGCTGCCACTTAGCGAATTACATCATTGTACGACACTGAGTCCAGCACATCTGTCTTTATAAAAACTGAAGTACGTGACAAACCAGCTGATCTTAAAATGGCGTGGTCGGTAATGTAACAAACTGATTCATTTGCAAAGTGATCAGACGTCTGAAGTGCCGGCCGGTGTGGCCGAGCGGTTCTAGGCGCTACAGTCTGGAACCGCGCGACCGCTACGGTCGTAGGTTCGAATTCTGCCTCGGGCATGGATGTGTTTGATGTCCTTAGGTTAGTCAGGTTTAAGTAGTTCTAAGTTCTAGGGGACTGACGACCTCAGAAGTTAAGTCCCATAGTGCTCAGAGCCGTTTGAAACGTCTGAAGTAGTTTCACTGACGGGAGTTCGACTGAATCAGCGTTACAAGTTGCCGATCGTGTACTGGGCGACGCTGTCTTATTTTGTGAGAGAGATCCAGTGCAGGGTGTGAAGAAACCCGCCACCCGAGTGTGTGTGTGTGTGTGTGTGTGTGTGTGTGTGTGTGTGCGCGCGCGCGCGCGCACACACTGCCTCTGCCTCTCCAGTGTTTCGTGGCGAGCCGCGGGTGCTTCCGGTGGCGTGGCGGGGCAGGCGGAGTGGACACTCAGCAGCTCCAGTCTACACAGCTGCCACTTAGCGCGCGCGCGAGCTACTTGCTGACGTATCAGCATCCGTGCGCAGGGTATCGCGACTTTGAGCGCAAGCAGTGCCTTTCCTTGTCCGTATCGGATGACGGTATGAGTATTTTTAGAGTCGATTTCTTGCTCCAGATACTGTACGAGTGACCTTAATGGAACGGCCGCAGTAGGAAAAACAAAGTCCGCGGTGGTCTGTTTTCCTCTCTGCCACCGGGAAAACGAGAAGGCGGGTGAGGGAGGGTGGAGGTGACTCGTGTCACCTCTGCCCCGCTGTCCCCCGCTGCACTGCGAGCCCGGTCAGGCTGCGAAGGGTCCGACAGCGCCAGCAGCGCTGAACTTATATAAGCACAGCACGGCCCCGCCTGCTGCTTTCCGAGGAGGTCGTATGTAAAGTACACAAGCGGCAAGACGCAGTCAATACCTTCGCTGCGCAGTGCCGATGGTACTGTTACCGACGACTGTGCCGCTAAAGCGGAGTTGTTGAACGCGGTTTTCCGAAATTCCTTCACCAGGGAAGACAAATGGAATATTCCAGAATTGGAAACAAGAACAGCTGCTAGCATGAGTTTCTTAGAGGTAGATACCTTAGGGGTTGCGAACCAACTCAAATCGATGGATACGGGCAAGTCCTCAGGTCCAGATTGTATACCGATTAGGTTCCTTTCAGATTACGCTGATACAATAGCTTCCTACTTAGCAATCATATACAACCGCTCGCTCACCGATAAATCTGTACCTACAGATTGGAAAATTGCGCAGGTCGCACCAGTGTTTAAGAAGGGTAGTAGGAGTAATCCATCGAACTACAGACCTATATCATTGACGTCGGTTTGCAGTAGGGTTTCGGAGCATATACTGTATTCAAACATTATGAATCACCTCGAAGGGAACGATCTATTGATACGTAATCAGCACGGTTTCAGAAAACGTCGTTCTTGTGGAACGCAGCTAGATCTTTATTCGCACGAAGTAATGGCTGCTATCGACAGGGGATCTCAAGTTGATTCCGTATTTCTAGATTTCCGGAAAGCTTTTGACACCGTTCCTCACAAGCGACTTCTAATCGAGCTGCGGGCCTGTGGGGTATCGTCTCAGTTGTCCGACTGGATTCGTGATTTCCTGTCAGAAAGGTTGCAGTTCGTAGTAATAGACGGCAAATCGTCGAGTAAAACTGAAGTGATATCAGGTGTTCCCCAGGGAAGCGTCCTGGGACCTCTGCTGTTCCTGATCTATATAAATGACCTGGGTCACAATCTGAGCAGTTCTCTTAGGTTCTTCGCAGATGATGCTGTAGTTTACCGTCTAGTAAGGTCATCCGAAGACCAGTATCAGTTGCAAAGCGATTTAGAAAAGATTGCTGTATGGTGTGGCAGGTGGCAGTTGACGCTAGATAACGAAAAGTGTGAGGTGATCCACACGAGTTCCAAAAGAAATCCGTTGGATCTCGATTACTCGATAAATAGTACAATTCTCGAGGCTGTCAATTCAACTAAGTACCTGGGTGTTAAAATTACGAACAACTTCAGTTGGAAAGACAACATAAATAATATTGTGGGGAAGGCCAGCCAAAGGTTGCGTTTCATTGGCAGGACACTTAGAAGATGCAACAAGTCCACTAAAGAGACAGCTTACACTACACTCGTTCGTCCTCTGTTAGAATATTGCTGCGCGGTGTGGGATCCTTACCAGGTGGGATTGACGGAAGACATCGAAAGGGTGCAAAAAAATGGGCAGCTAGTTTTGTATTATCACGTAATAGGGGAGAGAGTGTGGCAGATATGATACGCGAGTTGGGATGGTAATCATTAAAGCGAAAACGTTTTTCGTCGCGGCGAGATCTATTTACAAAATTTCAGTCACTAACTTTCTCTTCAGAATGCGAAAATATTTTGTTGATCCCAACCTACATAGGTAGGAATGATGATCAAAATAAAATAAGAGAAATCAGAGCTCGAACAGAAAGGCTTAAGTGTTCGTTTTTCCAGCGCGTTGTTCGGGAGTGGAATGGTAGGGAGATAGTATGATTGTGGTTCGATGAACCCTCTGCCAAGCACTTAAATGTGAATTGCAGAGTAATGATGTAGATGTAGAGGCGCCAGCACGTGGTTCCGTGCCACACGTGAGACAGAGAGCGCCAGTTCAGTGCTGTCCTCACGGCAACAGTCTCTCGTTTCACATGAACTACGGGCAGATTTTCTCGTTTCTGCGCGTGTAGCCATCATTGGTGTCAAGTCGAGCAAACGAGCACCTACATAATGTTCAAGTCTTACACGAACAGAATGACATTTTCACTCGGCAGCGGAGTGGGCGCTGTTATGAAACTTCCTGGCAGATTAAAACTGTGTGCCGGACCGAGACTCGAACTCGGGACCTTTGCCTTTCGCGGGCAAGTGCTATACCATCTGAGCTACCCGAGCACGACTCACGCCCCGTCCTCACAGCTTTACTTCTCCCTGTACGTCGTCTCCTACCTTCCAAACTTTACAGAAGCTCTCCTGCGAACCTTGCCGGCGAAAGGCAAAGGTCCCCAGTTCGAGTCTCGGTCCGGCACACAGTTTTAATCTGCCAGGAAGTTTCTTATACGAACACCTTATCTGCCAAGGTCGCAGTTCTTTCTAACTTCAGTTGCCATTTTCAAATCACTCTAGGACAAGCAGCAGCGCTTCAACGATCATGAAACGTGGATATTTTGGCTGAATCGACAATAATGTCACTCACAGTGATGGTAATTGTCCTTAATATGAGTAACACACGTATCACTTAAGACGAATTGTCTACCTTTACCATTACTATCGGTGACATTATTAAGAAAAAGTGTCTGTCTACAGTAGTCGTTGTGACGTCACTGCTTGTAGTAGTGTGATTTGAAAAAAAAAAAAAAAACTCAAATTTGCCGAAGCTACTCATCGTTCTACAAAAAATGCTATCTTGGCAAATAAAGTGATCGTGTAAAATTTCAGCACCTACGATCACAGACCGCCCACTACAAGACTCTGTAAGGTAATATAAATACAGAAAACGATGCCTATGTTAAAGTTATTAACTGATTTTGCCCAAAAGTACTTGCTTTAAACACGAAATACAGGCATATTCAGTACATTTATGTACCGTCAAAAATACATCGCCTCCTATTAACACAGTGTGAAAAAAGGTAGTAATTCCTCAAGTAGAAGGGTGTGCCAGTGATAAAAAGCTTAAAAACGAAGGTAGTAGATGTGCTAAAACATTTAGGTTCTGTTAGTTTCGGTACGGAGTAGTTGCCAGCTGTTAATACATGGAAATGGAAAAGCCATAATATGTTATACATTCACTGATATTAAATAGGACAGTATTCTGCGGTAACTATCAAAGTATTGGCACTAAGGGAAGTAATGAAGGTTATGTGTGGGGTTCACCTCGAGTACGTTTTGCATGGTGGCTACGTGTTAAGGTGATTTGGAATGGGCTTCTGACCCCAGCTTCACTGTGTATCTCGTTCTATGCTGACATCTCTTGCCAACAAGGTTGAAACTGACGTACAAGGCGTGGAAAAATGTACAGAAACGCCAAAAACTCAACACGTTACCGTGCGTGATAACGGTGTAGGGGAACCCGTCGGCATTCAAAACAGCTTGCAGACAGGACGGGTAAATACGGGGATCTTCAACATCGCTCTTCCTGCAGAACAGTGGTAACTTCAGGTAACCACGCTGGAAGCGGACCGTGCTGACGCACCCTTCTCTTCAAAGTAGACCGCAAACGCCCAACAATATTGAAATACGTCGACTGTGGTGGCCACGGGGGATGGGACGCAACAGTTCGCCATCGCGAAAGGAGTCCTGCACGATGCGAGCTGCGTGAACAGGGGGCCACTCGCTTCGGAACGCAGCATCAGTACCGGGAAACAAGCTTTGTTCGCATTCCCACCGACCTGATCAGCCAGATTCGTCACATAATCCGCGGCATATTGCTGCAGTGCACGGCATCCGTGGGCCCACGGAATAGCACGACACGACTGTCCAGATCGTCAGCGAACCCCCGCCTGTTTGTCTCTTGGCAAGTACACGCGGCCAGATGTTGGGAACGGTGAGCAACAAGAGTCATCCGACGAAATGGCTCTCTTCCATTGCACCATAGTCCAGGCCATACGGCTTCGGCCTGTGACGGGCATCACCGACGAGTGGTCCCGAAATTCCATCCTGCCCTGCCGTTCCCCGATTACGGGGCTCCCTTCGTGTTCTGTTTGGTGCTGACAGCGTCCTCACTTCCGCAGTGCCTTTTGCAGCACCTGTCCTCTCACTTTTCGCCACGGCCCTCTTCAACTACCGCTTGTCACGATCGCTGTCGCCCACGGACGGTTCTCTTCCTCTTTCCCCGCGCGCTGTACAGATCTTCGTTGCGGTGCCTCCTGAAACGCCAAACACCTGGGGCTGCCTCGGCTACGGAACCATCCACCACACGAGCGCCAATTTGCCCGCCTTCGCATTCTCCTGGCTCTGACACGACGCACTCACAAATACACAGAACGCCGTTCTGACCGCGACTGAGGACATCGAGATGGTGCAGTTGGTGATGAAACACACCAGAGCCACCTGAAGGCCTGGTTACCACCTGCATTTGTGTACCAGCACACATTCCTAGCTGTGTTTTCGTATTCTATTTCTTCAACCCCTGTGGATATTCTCTGGTCTTAGAATTTGTAGCTACTGGTGCTATTGGTATTAATGTTTTTGACCTAATTCAGAGTTGAGTCGCAGAACAGAACATCTCTTGGCTTAAAATACGACCGAACAGTGCACCATTTGTGCTTATTTACGTTAGTTAGGCCCCTCGGCCTGGAGCTAAGCTCTGATACGCTTCAGACTGCGAAGCTTTCACAGTGTAATCTGCGCCAGAAATTCTGTAAGCACGTCCGACGTTACCTCAGGGACACCATTCCAGGATGTCTGATTGGGACAGGGGGGGGGAGCAGAACTCCATCGCCGGTGGCCTCCCAGGTCTTCACACCTCACACCTTGTGACTTTTATCTGTAGGGGTTACGTGAAAGAGCGCTTTTTTAATCCCCCCCCCCGATGCCTGACAGTCTGCGACATCGCGTTGTTGAAGCTGTGAATTCGATAACGGGTGGGGAGCTGCTTCGTGTGTGGCAGGAAATGAGCCACCGTTTTGATGTCTGTCGGTGCTCACATTGAATGCATAAAAATCTGAAATTGTCTCTTTACGCAAACGTTGGAATTGTGCTTCCATCTTTCGTGGTTTGGAAGCAATAAATGTTTGAAATCTGTTCCTCATTTTGGAGTAGCCCTGTATATTCGTACGAGCCGGAAAGTAAGCAGCATTCGAGTGTGTGGTTGTTCCGAGAGCAAAAGTTCTTCGATGTCGCAGAGCCCCTCTTACGACAATGACGGCTCGTTTCTCTCGTCGCTCTGGACACGTCACTGTAGCTGCTCCGTAGTGCCGAAGGACAGCTGATGCTGAACGAACGACACGTAGCAAGTGGCTCCCCACAACTCGTCGACGACGGCAGCCGAGGCGGCCGGAGGCGAGCCGCGCCGCTCTGCACGACGTGGTGCAGGGGCCGCGGACAGCTCGTTGTTTGACGGAGAAAAACAGGGAGTGCGAGCGGCTCAGGTTCCGCTCATTCACGCCATTTGCCGCGTAACTCCTTTCTGTTTCGCGTCAAACAAAAAGTGCGCAAATAGTGACTTTCGTCACTTCGAGTCGCTGTCTTGTCCTTCAAGGATCACGTTTTTGGCAGAGTGGCGAAAAAAGTGTTCCCATAATTGGTTCCATGGCACGCAAAACCGCATAAATTTTAAAGGCGCATATCTTGAGAAGTAAGAAAACGAGGTGTATAAAAAAATGCTTCTGCTGCATTGAATTTCAAAAAATGTAGCGTCAGGGGTGCGGCTGCAGCGACACGCCCCCTCGCAGATGACGTCAGCGAGGCCCACGAGAAGACAGGCCGCGGCGCGTGAGTCGCCCGGTCGCTCGGCTCAGCACGGAAAATACGTTTCTGGACCTGTTGGCTCGCAGCTGGTCGTGTGCGTACTAGCCAGAACTGCATCTTCTGCTATTATGAAGTCGTACTGATTAACAGTACAACAACAAAATTTAAGAAATGTTCAAATGTGAGTGAAATCTTATGGGACTTACCTGCTGAGGTCATCAGTCCCTAAGCTTACACACTACTTAAGCTAAATTATCCTAAGGACAAACACACACACGCACCCTTTCCCGAGGGAGGACTCGAACCTCCGCTGGGACCAGCCACACAGTCCATGACTGCAGCGCCTTAGACCAATAGCCGATATAAACCGATATAAATAGTATAACAGCTTTTTGTAGCGTTTACTTTCTTCTGCTTAACAGTCCTCATTTCATACAAGTAGTCGTGCCTTATTCAAGTGATAATTATTTTGGCAATATTTAGATTTTGTTGCACCCCAGTACAGCCGTAACAAATTATAGGTACACCTATGGACTTCCGATCGTTGTACGATTAACAACAGTAAGAGTCCACAATGCCGGATTCCACTACAAGATGCAGTTCTCGCTTTTACCTACACACCTACATAATAGTTACTCTGTTGGCCATTAAAATTGCTACACCACGAAGATGACGTGCTACAGACGCGAAATGTAACCGACAGGAAGAAGATGCTGTGATATGCAAATGATTAGCTTTTCAGAGCATTCACACAAGGTTGGCGCCGGTGGCGACACCTACAGCGTGCTGACATGAGGAAAGTTTCCAACCGATTTCTCATACACAGACAGCAGTTGACCGGGGTTGCCTGGTGAAACGTTATTGTGATACCTCGTGTAAGGGGGGGGGGGGGGGGGGGGGGAATGCGTACCATCACGTTTCCGACTTTGATAAAGGTTGGATTGTAGCCTGTCGCGATTGCGGTTTATCGTATCGCGACATTGCTGCTCGCGTTGGTCGAGACCGAATGACTGTTAGCAGAATATGGAATCGGTGGGTTCAGGAGGGTAATACGGAACGCCGTGCTGGATCCCGACGGCCTCGTATCACTAGCAGTCGAGATGACAGGCATCTTATCCGCACGGCTGTAACGGATCGTGCAGCCACGTCTCTATCCCCGAGTCAACAGATGGGGACGTTTGCAAGACAACAACCATCTGCACGAACAGTTCGACGACGTTTGCAGGAGCACGGACTATTAGCTTGGAGACTATGGCTGCGGTTACCCTTGACGCTGCATCACAGACAGGAGCGCCTGCGATGGTGTACTCAGCTACGAACCTGAGTGCACGAATGGCAAAACGTCACTTTTTCGGATGAATCCACGTTGTGTTTACAGCATCATGATGGTCGCATCCGTGTTTGGCGACATCGCGGTGGACGCACATTGGAAGCGTGTATTCGTCATCGCCATACTGGTGTATCACCCGGCGTGATGCTATCGGGTGCCATTGGTTACACGTCTCGGTCACCTCTTGTTCGCATTGAGGGCACTTTGAAAAGTGGAAGTTAGATTTCAGATGTGTTACGACCCGTGGTTCTACCTTTCGTTCGATCCCTGCCAAACCCTACATTTCAGCAGGATAATGCACGACCGCATGTTGCAGGTCCTGTACGGGCCTTTCTGGATACAGAAAATGTTCGACTGCTACTCTGGCCAGCAGATTCTCCAGATGTCTCACCAATTGAAAACGTCTGGTAAATGGTGGCCGAGCAACTGGCTCGTCACAATACGCCAGTTACTACTCTTGATGAACTGTGGCAGCTGTAACTGTACACGCCATCGAAGCTCTGTTTGACTCAATGCCAAGGCGTGTCAAGGCCGTTATTACGGCCAGAGGTTGTTGTTCTGGGTACTGATTTCTCAGGATCTTTGCACCCAGATTGCGAGAAAATGTAATCACATGTCAGTTCTAGTATACTATATTTGTCCAATGAATACCCGTTTATCATCTGTATTTCTTCTTGGTGTGGCAATTGTAATGGGCAGCAGTGTAAGAGGTGCAGAAACGTAGTTTGTCTGCCGAGTGTGCAAGCGACTTAGGGGCCGCGGCTTGCCTTTCTCGTGGGCCTCGGGCCTCTGTCTCCGCCGGCCGCGTTCGGGAGATGAGAGCCGGCTGTGTGTTAAGTTACCTGCAGCCGACCACTGCGAGAACCCTCAGCCCTCATCCTCGCTCTTACACCTTATCTTAACCTCTGCCATTGTCCAGGCACGGCACGGCACGGCCCGGGAAGTCTCGGGAGATATGGTGGCCGAGCCTGCTACGGCCGGTTAGCCGTCTGCGGTCAAAGTGCGCCGGCGCGTTGTGCAGGCTGTGCTGGTAGGCCGCCCAGCCCACTGTCGGCGCCAAACCGTCCCACTCACACGCGACGCAGCAGGGATCTGAGACACAGTGGCTGCCCGGTGCCGTCGCCCTCGACTTCAGGAACGCGATCGACACAGTCCCGCAGCGCAGGCTTAGGAACGAAATACGTGCACACCGAATCTCAGACCGGCTGTGTCACTAGGCACAGCTCAGAAGGTCGTCGCTTCTAGCAGGGGTTTTACCTGACTGTGAACATAAACTAGTTTACCGTATTGCACTTCAGTTGACGGAAATACTAGTTATTACATCTTTGCACGATTACGAAATCATTCCTGGATGTAGTTACTTACACCCACAGAATAGCACGTAGTAGGCGCACGAGTAAATGAAAACGACTAAATAACAAAGTACTCGCAGGGAACGCAGATGCTTTGGTGGTACACCCAGGAAGGACGTAGCTTACAAAACACAGTCTACAGAACCCACGTTATCTATGGAAGATGCAAAGAAGAGCAGCCCATTTCGTATTCGGTTGGTTTATTAAGCGCTACACCGTTACGGGCATGCAGAAGTAACTCCTCTACCGGAAAGACAAGAGAGGTTTAGTGTTCAGAGTCCGTACTTTGCAACTTGCACGTACGTCCCGCGAAATGACCAACGCGAGGAGACTGGAGAAGTTGAATCCTTACCGAGACTCCTGATAGAGAATCCTTGAACATATTCTCAGTTCGAATATAATAAATTTTATTGATTACACGAAGCTTATGTCCACGAATCGGGGGGAGGGGGGGGGGGCAGAAACTTAAGTCAGCGGAATAGGAGTCAAATTAACGAACAAAATAAACTGTCCCGTTTGTGAGAAAAAGTTTTCCGAGCTAATTTATGTGCCTCTTAGACAGTAAAAGGTCTGATCGGAGCGTCGGCGTAGTGGCAAGCGTCACGGATTCACGCTTTCGTTCCCTGTGTTCGAAACCACATTATACTTTTGTTATTCATTTATTTACCTCTGTTCAAAATGCTTCAAATGGCTCTAAGCACTATGAGACTTAACATCTGAGGTCATCAGTCCGCTAGACTTACAACTACTTAAACCTAACTAAGCTAAGGACATGACACACATCCACGCCCGAGGCAGGATTCGAACCTGCGACCGTAGCAGCATCGCGGTTTCGGACTGAAGCGCCTAGAACCGCTCGGCGACAGCGGCCGGACTACCTCTGTCCGCTAAAGATTACTACACGAATATTTTCGAGTGTGTATTGAAATAAGATTGTCCTTATTCGTCTACTAATTGTATGTCTGGTGAATGAATTAGAAACAAAGAAAAAGAAAATTATTTAAAATTGTTTTCGGTTAAATTCCTGTAGTGTATCTTGATCCATAATCACTTCCAAGCGTCATTTTTCGGAAAAGTGGTCCCGTTATACGTGGATACACACACACACACACACACACACACACACACACACACTCACTCACTCACTCACTCACTCACTCACTCTGCACTGACTGACGCGCTACTGACTGGAAATGGAGGAAAGAAGGTCGAATGAACACGTGTCCCGAAATGGAAGGGCTGCATGCAGCAACACATCGTCCCGGAACGCAGTACAGGGCTGCCTCGTGTCCACACCACAACAGACGTTCACGGTGGCCTTCATGGGAACGCAGAGGATAAGGATGGTAGCGATTGTCATGCGCCGGCCGCGGTGGTCTAGCGGTTCTAGGCGCTCAGTCCGGAACCGCGCGACTGCTACGGTCGCAGGTTCGAATCCTGCCTCGGGCATGGATGTGTGTGATGTCCTTAGGTTAGTTAGGTTTAAGTAGTTCTAAGTTCTAGGGGACTGATGACCACAGATGTTAAGTCCCATAGTGCTCAGAGCCAGCCACTTATTCTGATCATCACTAAACTGACACACAATATCTTTAGCGCAACGCAGTCTGGCTTTCAATAATCCCTACAAAAGAATCGCCCTGACTAACAATAACCTATACCTTTCATGAATCACTTACCTCACAAAAATCTTCATTATTCGAACTACTGCAATAGAGCGAGCGCCAATACTGCCCGCTGAATAAAAGATTCTAACTACTGAAGGCACTAACTACTGATAGGCGTAGTTAGCAAATGAAAGATTTTGATAGAGAACAAACAATGTATTTACCTTAATAGTGTTCAAAAGTCATAATATATATAGCAGTTCATGACATCCATTCTTACAAATTTACTGTTTCTGATGGACACACGTCCAGATCATCCGCTCTCAAAAATCCGCCATCTCACTTCCCCACATCCACCACTGCTGGCGGCTCACCTCCAACTGTGCAACGCTACGCGCTGTTCACATCCAACTGCCCAACGATACAATAGCGAATATTCCAACAATGCCACCCAGCCACAGACTGCACACAGCACAGCGCTACGTGCCGTTACGAATATAAAAACCTAAGCAGCCTACTTACAGGCTGACCTTTCTGCCCGCTGAAAGGCACCTAAACGTTATTTAGAGACGGTCCGGTATCTACGGGTAGGCGGAGACACGTGTCGCCTTCTTTTGACTCCTCTCCCACTCAGGGAATTTCTGACAAATCGGGTTATATCACCTGCCGTGTTCTCCTACGTTTGAATAGTTTCCAAGTTGTGCCACTGTACGGGTGTGCTGCATGAAACGTGAAATTTAATAAATAAACGTCCGGATGACTCTTCGAGTGGTCATTTCTTTCCGAGAGTAAATATCGCCGGTGCACGCTGCTGCGGCACGTAGGATTATGTCGGGCATACGCCGCAGAAGAGCACTCGGCGGCCGGTGGTCCGAGTTTGCCGAATGGATAGCCGCGCCTTCCTAATAAGACCTGCCATTTGTTTTTTGGGGGGGGGGGTTATTGTGTTCTGGTGCTTGTTATCACTGCTTGTGGAGAGTGTAGCGGGCCTCCATTATGATAAAAGCCGCGCATCGCGTAATCTGTTTCCGCTAGCGCGTAATCGGATCTGATGGTATGTCTGCTACTCGGCGGGATGGAAAGGGGAAGGGCGGGGAGAGAGGGGGAAGGACATAGGGCGGGTGGGGAGGGGGTAACACCGGCGCGGCGGAAAGGCCGGCCAACTCCTCACGGAAAACGGCAACAAACAGGGGAAACACGCAGGGGTTGGAGAGGGGCGGGGGCGGTTGGAACAGTTGTGCAGAGAGAGAGAGAGAGAGTTCTCCGGAGCCACGGGCTCTACTCGCAGATACGACGAAGGCACGCCAAGAATTTGTGTGCTGTCTAGCAGTGTAGCAGAGCGAGCTGTGCTGTGTCGTTGTTTTACAGGCCGCAAGAGACTCGTAGTCGAATTTGTGTCGGTGCTAGGGAACACCGCGACGACGTACTCTCTTTCCGACCCCCACCCATTAAAATTATTTACAGTATTTTTACAAGATTGCCAATGTGCATTTACTATTCTCTTCACTTAAAACTTACGGGCTGATAGGCCGTGGTCCAAGTGTAAAACTCTCTCCCGACGTCTGGTCTCCGACTGCGGGAGACATCCTCGGAGATAAAGCGGCGAACTGAGGTGACAAAAGTCACGGGATATCGTGTCGGCCCTCCTTTTCCTCGGCGTAGTCCTGCAGCTCTACTCGGCGCGGACTCAGCCAGTCATTGGAAGTCCCCAGCAGAAACAATGAGTCACGTTGCCCGTATAGTCGTCCACAATTCTAAAGTGTTCCTGGTGCAGGATTTTTGCGCACGAACTGACCTCTCTATTATCCCCCCATAAATGCTCGACGGGATTCATGTTTGGCGTTACGCGTGCCTGTGTCATTCGCTCGAATTGCCTAGAATGTTCTTAAAACCGGTGGCCCAGTGACACGGAGGATGTCATGTTACATCACTGTTCGCGAACATGAAGTCCATGAGTGACTGCAGATGGTCTCCAGGTAGCCGAACACAGCCTTTAGTCAGTGATAGGCTCCATTGGACCAGAGGTCCCAGCTCGTTCCATGTAAACACAGGCCACGCCATTATGGACCCACCACCAGCTTGGACAGCGCCTTGTTGACACCTTAGGTCCACGGCTTCGTGAGTTCTGCACCATACTCGACTCTTATGAGCTGAAATCGGGACCAGGCCACGGTTTTCCGGTGGTCTAAACAGCAACACAGGTCGTCACGAGCCCGGTAGAGGCGCTGCAGGCGATGCCGCTGTGTCGGCAGAGGCACTCGCGTCGGCCGTCTGCTGCCACAGCCGTTTAGTGCCAAATTTCGCCACACTGACGTAACGGACACGTCCCACAGCCCTGCACACAGTGCTCCTTCTCTGTCAGCACTGACAACTCTCTACGGAAACGCCGCTGGTGTCGGTCGTTTGGTGAAGGGGGTCCGCCACTGCTTTGCCCGTGGTGAGAAGTAATGCCTGAAATGTCGTACTCTCATCACGGCCTTGACACTGTGCATCTCGGAATACTGAATTTCCTGACGCTTTCGGAAATGGAATGTGCTATGCCTCGAACTTCCAGGACCATTCGGCTTAATTCCCGTTGTGCGGACATAATGACGTCGGAAGTCTTTCCTTATGAATCAGCTGTGTACAGATGACATCTCCGCCAGCGCGCTGCCCCTTTTACGCCTCGTGTACGCCATACTGTCGCCTATTGCTGTCCCATGACTTTCTTCACTTACGTGGAATTTCCTAGGTTGTGACGTTTTCTTGTTCACTGCAATTTTTGCGTGTGATTTTAAATTGACGACAATTTGGAGTAATTTAAGCTTTTCAAAACTCCCATTAGTCTTAATTACTGACTTCTTTTCTCGTCGAAATTAAGAAAAATAATATGTGAAACCAGTGGTCGTGGTACTCTCCGTCCTGCCGAAGATTTTTTACTAATTAAAAATTTGCCGGCCGGTGTGGCCGAGCGGTTCTAGGCGCTTCAGTCTGGAACCGCCCTACCGCAGGTTCGAATCCTGTCTCGGGCATAGATATGTGTAATGTCCAACCGAAAGCCGCAACAGTCAAAATCCCGGCCTGCTCTGGGCGACGCTGGACTCCTGCAACGCTCTCTCGAGTGACTCCGCCACACCATAACCCAGGGAGTTAACTCTCTGAATGAATGGCGAGCGGACTGCCCGGCGCGTGCATCGGCAGTTCCGCAAACTCCTGGAGAAACCGACTGGAAGGTTCCCACGCATTCCCGTGGCTGAAGCGACATGTCCAGACAGTGGAGTTACATCGAGTGGTGACAGTCGTGTGCTCCCCGTATCCCGCCGCGACACGGGGCAGGCACAGTGAGGTCAGTCACGGGCGGCTCCCTTCGCTCTTTTTGACAGGCAGCCTCATCCGGGCTCCGGTGCTGGAACACGACGTGGGAACACACGCAGCTAAGCGCAGCTGCTACCGTGCCTTAAAAGGTCAACGACGATTCCGAAATTTGCTGCGTTTCCTGATGTGATAGCGTGTGCCACAGGCAGCGAGGCAGAACGAGAGTTTAACTCTACTGGCTGTACCGGCCGCTCGAGAATACCTGATGTGAATCATGATCGCCTGTGGCGATGTCGACCCCCCACTGCCGGGGTGAGTCAGTGGCCGAAGTTTCCCTCGCTCTGCCACTTACCGCAGTGTACGGCAATGTGCGGGAACTCACGTCTCGTCTCAGCTAATAACTAGCGCTTACGACGGTTCATCTATCCCTAATACAGGGTGTTCAGTAAGTAACTCTGCCGCCAGCCAGGTTAGCCGAGCGGTCTGGCGCACGGCTTTCCCGTTTGGGAAGGAGCGCCCGGTCCCCGGGGCACGAATCCGCCCGGCGGACTTGTGTCGAGGTCCGGTGAGCCGGCCAGTCTGCGGACGGCTTTTAGGCGGTTCTCCATCTGCCTCGGCGAATGCGGCCTGCTTCCGCCTCAGCTACACTACGTCGGCGACTGCTGCGCAAACAAGTTCTTCACTTACGCGTACACCACCATTACTCTACTACGCAAACATTTCCGGTTACACTCGTCTGGGGTGAGACGTTCCACCGGTGGCCGAACCGCACAATAACCCTGAAAGAGTGGTTCGGTGTGGGGCGGCGGAGGGGTGAAGTGAAGTGGACTGCGGTAGTCGTCGTGCGGTTGTGGACCACTGCGGCTGCGGCGGGGACGGAGCTTCTCCGTCGTTTCAATGCCCCGGTTAACATACGAGTAAATGTTTTTTATTCCAGTCTCTGATCACAATTCTATAGACGACGAGCGGTTTCAGACCGTAACGACAATCTTCAGATCTTTTTTACACCATGTCCTAAAGTGATAAGGCTACAATGTCATCGTCACATGGATCTAAAATAAGGTGTAGAATAGGCCACATCGTCCACATAGTGATTATTGCAACTGGATATAATCACTATGTGGACGATGTGGCCTATTCTACACCTTATTTTAGATCCATGTGACGATGACATTGTAGCCTTATCACTTTAGGACATGGTGTAAAAAAGATCTGAAGATGGTCGTTACGGTCTGAAACCGCTCGTCGTCTAAAGAATTGATATTGTGATCAGAAACTGGAATAACAAATATTTGACAGTATTGGATCACTGTTTGTGTACGAGATTATGTCGCAGTTGGTGACAAGTAACTATGCAATTCATAACTTGCCGTATTATAATCATGGAATTTATAAGAGATGCTCGAAGTGATCCCTTTGAACTTGAAGACACAGTTGCACACGTTTCTGGATGTTCTCGGAGATGACGTGCAGAACATATCGGGAGTGATGTTCCGGTTGCGACGTGCCAGTGCAGCTCTGAAGTTGTTGTGCGGTGTGCGGACTGCCTTCATACGCCTCTCCCTTCGACGTACCCAGTAGGAAGTAACCCGGTGCAACCAGATCGGCTGACGCGGGCGAAGACTTCCTTTAAGAAGTTCACCGCCTTGTGGGCGGTATGTGCAGTCGCTCGCTCCTGTTGCAATCAGGCATTCTCAATTTTGTCGTCTTTCACTTCACCTAGGAAGGGTTCCAGAATGCAAGTGCAGTACCGTTCTGCATTTATGGTTTCCTGAAAGAAGATCGGCCCAATGATGCATTTACGAGTCACGGCGCACCAAACACCAACCTTTTGATTATGCAGTGGCGACACCTTAAATTCGTGCGGATTCTCCGTAGTCCACACACGACTGTTCTGCCTATTCACGTAACCGGAGAGGTGAAACCGTGCGTCAGCCGTGAAAAACGTTGTGTCAAGAATCACATCACCATTGTCCTGCAGGAAGGACAGAAACCAGTTTCAAAAGTTCAACGCGCCGGGCCATCGGTGTCTGTCAGTTGATGCACGACCGACATTTTGTACGGGTACGTGGACACTGACTTGCGGACAATCTTGTGAGCGGAACCCGAGCACACGCGGGCCTGCCGAGTTGGTCGTCCAACCTATTTGTTTGGACTTTGCAGCATCGTGTCACGCACCTGCGCCACCATCGGATGTGACTGTGGATGGCCTGCCCGATTTTGGAACGTTACGAACGCTTCCGGTCTTTCTAAACCTGGTGATGAGGTTCCGTACAGCACTGAGGCTGGACACCTTCACTCCTGGGAAATTTGCTGCAAGTGCAGCCTCCACTGCTGCAGAGGTAGACTGGGCTCCAGTGCTCCACAGGAAACTCTCTTCTTCCAATCGTCCGGATGATGAACTGGATCAGAATGACGTCACACAAGACGTTGCTCTTCATACAAACACCTGCTCAAATATGGCTGGAACATGTTAAACAGTGGAAAGTGTTGGGTGCCTCTGAGTGGTGTTGCGGGCACGGGAAGACTGTAGGCGCAGGAGAGACGAATGGGCAGTTGTTGTAGCGAAGATACGGGACGCAAATGCGGAAATTCACTGATGTAAGCTGTTTTGTCAATGGATGCATTATTGTGGCGCTGCATCTGGAAACGAGAATCTCTGAAACGGCGGAGCTGGTCGCCCGTTGGCGTACCGCTGTCGTGAGCCCCTGTGCAAAGTGGTGGGAGGGCAGTGAAGTGACGAGTAGGCCGTACGGTACTGGGAGACCACGCCTCACCACAAAATGTGGATGTGTACTTGTATCAGTGTGTTGAGCAGGGACACCAAGAATGTAGTGCGTGGACACATAAGGTGAGCATGTGGGTCTCGCGTGTGAGGCGTGAGCGAGATATGTCCCTGCAGTCGCACTATCCTCTGTGCCCTCGGTGGCTCAGATGGCTAGAGCGTCTGCCATGTGAGCAGGGGATCCCGGGCTCGAGTCCCGGTCGGAGCACACATTTTCACCTGTCCCCGTTGATATATATATATATATATATATATATATATATATATATATATATATATGAACGCCCGTCAGCAGCTGAAGTATTAATATATAATTCTAATTTCACAAAATGTGGAGGTTGGAGAGCCGCCCACTGTACAATGCAGGGTACGCAGCGACCGAGTACAGTGCTGGTGCAGGCGCGAGAGTGTTTCGGATCAGACTGTTCAAAGGCCGCTGTCGAACGTGGAGCTGCACGTCACACGACCCCTACGTGTTCCTGTGACGTAGTCAGTTACGACTGCAGTGGGCGCAGCGTCACTGAGTTTCCACCGTACGTGGACAGAAACGTGTCGCCTGTCCAATGGGTCGCACTTCTTGTTACACCTGGTCGATCGCTGCACGAACCGTGCACCACGCCACAAATGCAGGCCGGTGAGCGCAGGATTATGCTGTGAGATACACTGATTATTCGTTGTTTCAAGTTTCTGCTGCCAGCCACTTTTTATTTTATGCTTAATCTAACATAATGCAACGCGTTTCGAACATGTTCTGTTCATCTTCGAGCCTTCATACATACATACATACATACATGCATACATACATACATACATAGAGAAATGTTACTTAAAAATAGTCTTAAACTAGATTAATCTAGAACACTTTCTCCATTGTTTTTTACTGTAGCTTCTGGTGTGGCATTTGCGGGGTAGGAGGGGACAGTGTATATCGAGAAATCGAAACCAGTGATGAATTCTGCTGGTTTTCTTCTTTGTTGTTGACTATGTGTATGACAGCCTGTATCGGATGAAGATAGGTTTCCATCAGTTATGTGTTACGAAAGGCATTTATATGACAGACGATCACTTACAATTTCTTCATCTTGCTGCTTCACTTGCATCACTGGTGTAATGGTGGAGCTGTTGATGTAATGTCAAATCTATCTGCATCCGATACAAGCTGTGATATACATAGTCAACAGCAAGGAAGAAAACCAGCAGAAGACATCACTGATTTCTAGATATACACTGCCCCCCTCCTTCCCCCCCAAATGCCACACCAGAAGCTACAGTAAAAAACAATGGACAAAGTATTCTAGATTAATCTAGTTTAAGACTGTTTATTTTTAAGTAACTTCTCTATGTATGTATGTATGTATGTATGTATGTATGTATGTATGTCTAAACGCTTGAAGATCAACAGAACACGTTCGAAACGCGTTGCATTATGTTAGATTAAGCATAAAATAAAAAAGTGACTAGTCGCAGAAACTTGAAATAAATAATTATCCCACAGAATCACCGTTCATAAACATAGCCATTACGGCTGAAAATAGTTGGGATACACTGAGCTGGCCTTCCGTGGTGTCTCTGGTGGTAATCGAACGCGCCATGACGGCAGTCAACTTCGTGACCACCTGCAACGCTTCATGTCTGAAGTCTCCCCCTACGGCGACGACATCTTCCAGCAGCGTAACTGTCCACCTTGCTCGATCAGAACTATGCTGCAGTGGTTTGGGCTTCATTAGAGCGAACTCCGTTTGAGGTCTTGGCCAGCAGATGCGCCTCATCTGTAGCCGTCGGCAACAGCCAGCTGCGTGCCCGTTAACCACCGCACCGTAATTTGCGGGAACTGCTCGACGTGTGCGTAGACATCTCGCGCCACGTACTTCTGGAATCCTGTCGAAGATTTGTGGAGTCAATACTAAGGAGAATCTCTGTCGTACCGTTTGCGGAAAGTGGAGCAACACGCTATTAAACAGGTGGGGTGGTCATAGTGTTTTGGCTCAACGGTGTATGTTACAGTCTCTCGAGTAAGATCGTAGAAAAATGTATTTGACAACAAACTGAAACATACACAAATGTCATGTACGAACAAAAGAAAAATGCAGTTAATGGTACGTCCAGCCACCCGCAGCATCGATAATTGCTTCGCATGTTTGCAACAAAGTTGTCCACCTATTCACGTGCAAGAGACCTGCAAACGCGACGAATGTGCGTCTGCAGCTGGTTTCACAATGAATTTTCCTGGCACTTGACGCAATGTTAGCAATGGCTTTCCCGCAAAAAGGTTAATAATCATTTTTTTCCACTTTTGGAGTCACTTCACCCATTGCGCCTCATTCTCTCTCTCTCTCTCTCTCTCTCTCTCTCTCTCGTGTGTGTGTGTGTGTGTGTGTGTGTGTGTGTGTGTGTGTGTGTGTGTGTGTGTGTGTGTGTGGTAATTTCCCTGCTCGATGCGACCCTGACCGTGTTGTTTGCTTTTACAGGTAAGCGAGAAGCGAGATGGCGGGCGCGTGCTCCTGTGGTAGCACTCTCGACCTGGTGAGTAGCAGGGCCTAGTCTAAGCGAGAACGTTACCTTGCTGAGAGAAAGCACGCTTCTTTCAGAGAAGCGGCACGGATTCTCAGAAAAAAAAACAGAGCTCTCGGTGAAGCATCGTCTGCCTCACCCGCACGCGTCTCGCAAACCGCAGACGCGGCTGGGCAGGTCCCATAGCTGCGACTATTGACAAGGCGAAAGCTTCAACTACGGCCAACCGATTGTGTTCGTACATGAAATGTATTCGCAGTCGCGAGTATCAACAACAGTGAGCTGCACGGCGGAATGACAACAGTGAAAATTTGCGCCAGACAGGGGCTCGAACTGGGACTCTCCGCTTATCGCAAGCGGTCGCCTTATCGTTAGGCTACCTGAGCGCGACGTACGACCAGACGCATTCAAACACGTATCTGAAGCCTGCAGTCGCGCATTAATTACGTACAGGGTGCGGCAAATAAGTGGCCCAGGATCACAACAGACGAAAGGAAATACAGTACTGACCTGCCTGTTGAAAGTGAGCACCATTCATCTCCTGGCAGTTTCGGGCCCTGGTCAGCAAGCTGCTGAAGGCGGATCGGACTGTTGGAATTGCTGCAGTCTCATCCAAAGTGTCCTGTTCCAGTTCTTCAGGTCTATGAAGCTTATTGCGATACCCCACGCAAAGTAATCGCCCACTGACAGATCGAGTGACGTGGGTGGCCAGCTACGGCTGCGACCAGACTGTGACCTCTGCTAGCAACTCTGTCAGCCGTGAAGACGGCCGGCTATACGGGCAGTCGCTCTATCCTGTTGGGAAGCAACTGTCGGTGTCTTCCTCGTCCCTTAATGCTGGCACAAATTCACGTCCAATCCATCCACACGTCCGGGTCGCTTTCATTTGCCCCACCCCGTGTATTCCCCTACAGGGGACACACTTGAAAGTCGCTTGCACGTTGTGGGCGGATAAACAAGATGTCGCAGTGCTTATGGTATTTCGAATTACGATGCAGTGTCGCTTCGGATATGCATACATGTCCGAGGGATAAGCTTGCGTTAAGCGGGAAACGCGGGTTAGAGACCCGGTGACGCACAAATTTTCACTGTCGTCATCCCACTCCACAGCTGGTGGTTGTCCATATTCGCTACAGCGAGTACATTTCATGTGTTTCATAGCGGCTGTAGTCGCCGCATCGTAATTCCTGATGGCACAGCCACTCTGAAGTTGGATTCTGCTCGCATCTGGGGCGTCGCTTCTGCAGAGCCTAAAATGAAAGATTCCGAAGTACTTTGTCTCGGTACTCGCCTGCCTCCAGGCTCCCTCCTCGCCCCGTTTTGGGCACAACTACTTCTAAAACTCGTGAAGCGGAATCGACTCAAAATTGACAGGATCGACAGGTAAGTGAGAACCGAGCACTTTTCATCAAATATGTGGTCCGCAATCGCATAATTTGCTAGTAATCGAGGAAAGAAACCGCTACGGCCGCCGCTTATGTGCCCGCTGTTAAGTTAACGCTGGTGAGCGGAAGCGCGTCAGCTGTGGCGGCCAGGTCACCCGGCTGCAGAGAATAGAACCTCTCACACCTATTCTGCACTTTCGTTCTCTGTATTTTTTTCCGTATTGGAACTGGTGGCACTAGGAAGGTTAATAATTAATGAGGCGAAGTAACTAGGCAGCCAAATAAATTTCTCAGGCAGCTTCAGTCACTAAGGAGTTAAAACTGTAATGCTGGTTACTGTACAATGCCTTTTTGTCTCAGTTTGTTGCAAGTTCGCACTTTCCTTCGAACAATTACGTGGATGGTACTTGCCATATAAAGATTGAAGGAACTACCCTTATGGCGACAGGAGTATCTAATAATGGAATCCCGGGAAACGAACTTGGTTTACATTTCAAAATAGTTGTTTTTCGCTAATTAATTTCAATGCGTACCACGTATAGAACAACATCGCCTGAAAAATCTGTGCTGAAAGCTGATCGCGACTTACGACACGTATGTCGTTGTTGCACGCGCGCGGTTGTGCGATGCCCGCTGCTTCTCCAGAGGCACGTCGCAGTTTTGAAACCTGCGCGGTAGGCTGTCTTTCGACCCTGGTTAATTCCCAGTAGTATTGCCTGAAATTCTTTCCGTGCTACGAGGCTAAAAATTTTAATTCTTTACTAATCCAAGCCATTCGAGAAACTGGTTTGCCTACTCTGTTATTGTAGCTTACTGATTATCTTACTAACCATTCTGTTCCTTCCACTGCGTTGAACAGTGTTTGCTTCGTGGCAGTCGTAGCGCCTTCTTTCCTGGCTTTCTACGAAAGTGTGCGTTTGCGGACCATATATATGATGACGAAAACTGCTCAGTTCTCAGTTACGTATCGTGACGATTACCTGACACTGTGAGCTCTATCGAGGGCCTCCCCCTGGTAAGCAAGATACGGCCGTACAAAATGCGTCCACATATATGAGGTGCGACACTAAAGTAATGGAACTGATGTGAAAAGAAATGTTGCTTACCCTTTTAGTCAAGTTTAGTGTTTTCTCCTTCAAAGTACTTCCCTTCTGATTGTACACACTTTTTCCAGCGCTTCTGCCATTGATGGTAACGTCTCCAAGACTCTCGTCACAGCTTTTTGGACATCTTTTGTTGTTTGAAAATGGTGTCCCTTGACCACCGTTTTGACTCTTCGAAATAGAAAAAAGTTGCACGGAGCGGTATCTAGTGAATGAGGTGGCTGTGGTAGTACTGGAATTTGTTTTGAGGTTAAAAATTGCTGTACCAACGGAGCACCGAGCGAGGTGGCGCAGTGGTTAGCACACTGGACTCGCATTCGGGAGGACGACGGTTCAATCCCGCGTCCGGCCATGCTGATTTAGGTTTTCCGTGGTTTCCCTAAATCAGTCCAGGCAAATGCCGAGATGGTTCCTTTGAAAGGGCACGGCCGAATTCCTTCCCCGTCCTTCCCTAATCCTATGAGACCGATGACCTCGTAGTTTGGTCTCTTCCCCCAAAACAACCCACCAACCAACGGAGCAGTATGGGATGGCGCATTATGATGATGCAGAATCCAATTATCTGCATAGTAATATTGGTTAACTGTTTGTCCAGGAGGCACCCACTCTTTATGAACAATTCCCTTGAAATCAAAGAAGCACACAAGCTTGCATTTCACTTTTGACTTTGACATGCGAGCTTTTTTTGGTGTGGGTGATCCGTTTGAGCACCATTGCGAATTTTGGCGTTTTGTCTCTGGATCGTACTGAAAAAAGCAAGTTCGATCACCAGTGATAACACGGCTCAATAATCTTGGATTGATTTCCGTTTGCTCTAACAGATCGGCTGCCACATTTTTCTGTCTTCCTCGCTCTTGTGGTGTGAGATTTTTGGGGACCATTTTTGCACAAATCTTTCTCATACCAAGATCTTCAGTTGTTATTAGACGAACCGTTTTTCGACTGGTGTTCAGTTCTTTTGCAATCACTTTCACGGATCATTTTCGAGCAGATGGTACGAGTTCAAACACCCTGGCGAAGTTGCCATCCGTCTGTGAGGTTGATGGTCGTCCACTGCAGTCTTCATGTTCAACATTCGTTCTCCCTTCATTAAACATTTTATGCCAACGAAAAACTTGAGCTCTTGAAATAACCTCCTCTCCAAAAGCCTTCTGAAGCTTATCATAAGTTGTCATCGCGTTTTCACCCAATTTAACGCAAAAAGAAGTAGCATAACGTTGCGCAGTATTATGCGGTTCCAATTCCGTGACGAGAGATTACAGCACAACCCACGACTGAGCAGTTGCATCGATGTGCCGCCTGGACCAGAAGCAGCTTATAGACCGAGGTCAAAGATATTGTGCCTACGCAAGCCTGCAGGGTTGCCAAATCTTGCAAAGATAATGAGTCTCATTACTTTATTGTTGCACCTCGTATGCCAGTCGCTCGCTGACTGTTCTACAAGCGGAAGAGACTGCGTTGTTGTACTGGACGGCTGGTGTTCCAAAGAAACCAGAGCAACATCGAGTGCACCGCTAGAAACCGTAATGGGACCTATGGCGTTAAAAATAAATAAATAAATCGCTCATCAGAGACAATCAGCAGGCCGACGCGTTGTTCGCCGCGTATGGCAAAGTACCGTCGTTGGACGGTCGTAAGTATATGCGGATACGCGTGGATGAAATTTTCGCAAGATAACGCGTGGGTGTAAGAGGTGGAAAAACAAAAACCGTTGGCATTTAGTTACATCTTTAGTGATGAAAATCTTCAGTAGGCCACATCGTCAGTGTATCAGTAATTACAGGCAATACTGAGGTGCGATATGAGACGGTTCGGCCGCGTAGAGTAGTCGGAAGGGTTCCGCGAAAGGGCGTTGCGTCTGTAAAGGGGACGCGCTGCTGCCTCGGGCATGGGTGTGTGTGTGATGTCCTCAGGTTAGTTAGGCTTAAGTAGTTCTAAGTTCTAGGGGACTGATGACCTCAGAAGTTAAGTCCCATAGTGCTCAGAGCCATTTGAACCATTTGAGACGCGCAACGTGTTTCTATCCCTTGTAGTTCGCCTGTAATAAACAACTGAAACCTGAACTTCCTTTTTGAATCACCTGGTAGAGAGAATTTGGCTGGAGTATAGTGTGGAGCCGTGCAGTGTAGTGTAGTCTTAGTATAGTCTTAGTGTGGCAGTGGACGGCGGTTCAAAACCCCGTACGACCCTCGAGACTTAGGTTTTTCCGACGTTTCCCTAAATCGCTGAAGACTTGTCCCGATCCTAGCTTGTACTTCGTCTCCAGCGATAACTTCATCGGCAGCACTTTAAACTGTCGCCCAACGTTGCTTACGGTTTCTCGCGGCGCAGTTCTCGCCAGACTGCTGGATAAATTTCGGGAGCGGTGTGGGAGCAACCCTGCGGCACGGCCGCCGCGCTGCAGCTGCAGCCGCCCCCCGTGCCTCACACCGATCACCAAGTGGGGGTCAGAGGGGTCAGCACGGGCAGGTACAGGCGTCCAGACTGTCGCAGCTCCGTCGCCAGGTGCGCGAGTGGCGCAGGACAGGAGTACCCTCCGCCAGGCACCGTATGCCGGCCTGCGCCGGGGTGGACGTCGCCTACTCTGACGGGACCCTCACACGTCCAGCAGCTGTGTCAGACCGTCAACGTGTCGACTTGCTGTCAACACGAGAAATACTGACGAGCAGCCCTCATGTCCCTTGTCAACATGCTCAGTTCGTAGTGACCGAGTGACGTCGAGTATTGACGGCTTGACAATATTCAGCAGCGGTATATGATGAGAACTTAATTTTTTATTTCACAAATAGTTTATTAACAGTGGGTGTTTGTCAGACAGCATTAGTTTGCACCCTTTATGTTTCTCTTCTGTGTTTGAGCGCAACATCCACCAGATTCAATTTTTTATGTAGTTTTCTAACAGAAAACTGTTTTAATAGGCCAATGCAGCGGTAGTCACTGTATGTACGTGTTTGGGCGGTCAGTGAAGGGATTCACAACGCCATTGCTTTCTTTATCATTTTGAAAACATAATATTTTCTCGTCAAATTGCACAGCAGGGTGGAAAAACGTGTCTCCTTCAAAAATTAGGTCAGATATATGCAGTCACTGGATACATCCCTCCACGTTTGCATAAGAACTTTGCTAATTGTGTTTGCTGATATTATAGCACTAAACTTCAAGTATTTGAATGACCTTTTGTCGCCAAAACTGCTAACGGCTACTGCGACTGCCTCTCTCATCAACGTATTTTGCTTCTCTGCTTTGTATCTTTTTTTTTTGTCATCAGTCTACTGACTGGTTTGATGCGGCCCGCCACGAATTCCTTTCCTGTGCTAACCTCTTCATCTCAGAGTAGCACTTGCAACCTACGTCCTCAATTATTTGCTTGACGTATTCCAATCTCTGTCTTCCTCTACAGTTTTTGCCCTCTACAACTCCCTCTAGTACCATGGAAGTCATTCCCTCATGTCTTAGCAGATGTCCTATCATCCTGTCCCTTCTCCTTACCAGTGTTTTCCACATATTCCTTTCCTCTCCGATTCTGCGTAGAACCTCCTCATTCCTTACCTTATCAGTCCACCTAATTTTCAACATTCCTCTATAGCACCACATCTCAAATGCTTCGATTCTCTTCTCTTCCGCTTTTCCCACAGTCCACGTTTCACTACCATACAATGCTGTACTCCAGACGTACATCCTCAGATATTTCTTCCTCAAATTAAGGCCGGTATTTGATATTAGTAGACTTCTCTTGGCCAGAAATGCCTTTTTTGCCATAGCGAGTCTGCTTTTGATGTCCTCCTTGCTCCGTCCGTCATTGGCTATTTTACTGCCCAGGTAGCAGAATTCCTTAACTTCATTGACTTCGTGACCATCAATCCTGATGTTAAGTTTCTCGCTGTTCTCATTTCTACTACTTCTCATTACCTTCGTCTTTCTCCGATTTACTCTCAAACCATACTGTGTACTCATTAGACTGTTCATTCCGTTCAGCAGATCATTTAATTCTTTTCCCTTTCACTCAGGATAGCAATGTCATCAGCGAATCGTATCATTGATATCCTTTCACCTTGTATTTTAATTCCACTCCTGAACCTTTCTTTTATTTCCATCGTTGCTTCCTCGATGTACAGATTGAAGAATAGGGGCGAAAGGCTACAGCCTTGTCTTACACCCTTCTTAATACGAGCACTTCGTTCTTGATCGTCCACTCTTATTATTCCCTCTTGGTTGTTGTACATATTGTATATGACCCGTCTCTCCCTATAGCTTACCCCTACATTTTTCAGTATCTCGAACAGCTTGCAACATTTTATATTGTCGAACGCTTTTTCCAGGTCGACAAATCCTATGAAAGTGTTTTGATTTTTCTTTAGCCTTGCTTCCATTATTAGCCGTAACGTCAGAACTGCCTCTCTTGTCCCTTTACTTTTCCTAAAGCCAAACTGATCGTCACGTAGCGCATTCTCAATTTTCTTTTCCATTCTTCTGTATATTATTCTTGTAAGCAACTTCGATGCATGAGCTGTTAAGCTGATTGTGCGATAATTCTCGCACTTGTCAGCTCTTGCCGTCTTCGGAATTGTGTGGATGATGCTTTTCCGAAAGGCAGATGGTATATTGCCAGACTCATATATTCTACACACCAACGTGAAAGTCGTTTTGTTGCCATTTCCCCCGATGATTTTAGAAATTCTGATGGAATGTTATCTATCCCTTCTGCCTTATTTGACCGTAAGTCCTCCAAAGCTCTTTTAAATTCCGATTCTAATACTGGATCCCCTATCTCTTCTAAATCGACTCCTGTTTCTTCTTCTATCACATCAGACAAATCTTCACCCTCATAGAGGCTTTCAATGTATTCTTTCCACCTATCTGCTCTCTCCTCTGCATTTAACAGTGGAATTCCCGTTGCGCTCTTAATGTTACCACCGTTGCTTTTAATGTCACCAAAGGTTGTTTTGACTTTCCTGTATGCTGAGTCTGTCCTTCCGACAATCATATCTTTTTCGATGCCTTCACATTTTTCCTGCAGCCATTTCGTCTTAGCTTCCCTGCACTTCCTTTTTATTTCATTCCTCAGCGACTTGTATTTCTGTATTCCTGATTTTCCCGGAACATGTTTGTACTTCCTCCTTTCATCAACCAACTGAAGTATTTCTTCTGTTACCCATGGTTTCTTCGCAGATACCTTCTTTGTACCTATGTTTTCCTTCCCAACTTGGCCCTTTTTAGAGATGTCCATTCCTCTTCAACTGTACTGCCTACTGCGCTATTCCTTATTGCTGTATCTATAGCGTTAGAGAACTTCAAACATATCTCGTCATTCCTTAGTACTTCCGTATCCCACTTCTTTGCGTATTGATTCTTCCTGACTAATGTCTTGAACTTCAGCCTACTCTTCATCACTACTATATTGTGATCTGAGTCTATGTCTGCTCCTGGCTACGCCTTACAATCCAGTATCTGATTTCGGAATCTCTGTCTGACCATGATGTAATCTAATTGAAATCTTCGCGTATCTCCCGGCCTTTTCCAAGTATACCTCCTCCTCTTGTGATTCTTGAACAGGGTATTCGCTATTACTAGCTGAAACTTGTTACAGAACTCAGTTAGACTTTATCCTCTTTCATTCCTTGTCCCAAGCCCGTATTCTCCTGTAACTTTTTCTTCTACTCCTTCCCCTACAACTGCATTCCATTCGCCCATGACTATTAGATTTTCGTCCCCCTTTACATACTGCATTATCCTTTCAATATCCTCATATACTCTCTATGTGTTCATCTTCAGCTTGCGACGTCGGCATGTATACCTGAACTATCGTTGTCGGTGTTGGTCTGCTGTCGATTCTGATTAGAAGAACCCGGTCACTGAACTGTTCACAGTAACACACCCTCTGCCCTACCTTCCTATTCGTAACGAATCCTACACCTGTTATACCATTTTCTGCTGCTGATGATATTACCCGATACTCATCTGACCAGAAATCCTTGTCTTCCTTCCACTTCACTTCACTGACCCCTAGTATATGTAGATTGAGCCTTTGCATTTCCCTTTTCAGATTTTCTAGTTTCCCTACCACGTTCAAGCTTCTGACATTCCACGCCCCGACTCGTAGAACGTTATCCTTTCGTAGATTATTCAATCTTTTTCTCATGGTAACGTTATCCTTTCGTAGATTATTCAATCTTTTTCTGGTGGTAACCTACCCCTTGGCAGTCCCCTCCCGGAGATCCAAATGGGGGACTATTACGGAATCTTTTGCCAATGGAGAGATGATCATGACACTTCTTCAATTACAGGCGACATGTTCTGTGGATACACGTTACGTGTCTTTAATGCAGTGGTTTCCATTGCCTTCTGCATCCTCATATCGTTGATCATTGCTGATTCTTCCGCCTTTAGGGGCAATTTCCCACCCCTAGGACAAGAGAGTGCCCTGAACCTCTATCCGCTCCTCCGCCCTCTTTGACAAGGCCGTTGGCAGAATGAGGCTGACTTCTTATGCCGGAAGTCTTCGGCCGCCAATGCTGATTATTTATAAAAATTTAGGCAGTGTCGTGGATCGAACCCGGGACCGAAGAAGTTTTGATTATGAATCAAAGACGCTACCCCTAGACCACGTGTACCCTACCTTTTTATCGTGTAACCATTAATAATTTCTCGTACGTGGTACAGGTCATTCGAGAATAGTTTTATTAATTCTTCCCGGCCTGTGGTTCTGATTCAAGGCAGTAAATTAACATGCGCGAAGTCGTTCATGTGGCAACCCTTACCGACCCCATTTCTTTTTAAATCGCTGTTTTCTATTGTTTGTTGCGAGCTGTAGCTGACGAAAATGCGGCACCCGCTTTCCTTTGAGTGTCTCACTTGTTGACCCCGCGAAATCGCCTTGCCAGATGACGTCTGACAACACTTACAGAACTACTGATGGCCCGAGAGTCGCTTCAGTATATCTGGACGCCCGAGAAACGGCGTTGTCACTACATAATGAACGTGGCCAGGACCCCCCCCCCCCCCCCCCC
The DNA here is from genome assembly GCF_023864275.1 of Schistocerca cancellata. Lineage (NCBI taxonomy): Eukaryota > Metazoa > Arthropoda > Insecta > Orthoptera > Acrididae > Schistocerca > Schistocerca cancellata. The sequence continues at coordinate 167,184,966 of NC_064637.1, forward strand.
CCGCCCATACTGCAGGAGGGTACGGCAGAATTGAACACACACGCCGCACTTGGAGCACGGCTGGCAACTGTCCGCGGCGTAAAACACTGCCCCTCACTGTGTCCCTATGCTGTGCCGTTTCGTGCTCTGGTGTCCCGGCGGTACGCGCTGTCGGCGGTCTGCTCTATCCGGCTGAGGCGGCTGTCTAATTGGATGAGTTGGGGTGGGAGGGAGGGAGGAGAAGGGGGGGGGGGATCGGCTTGGCTTCAGCGGTCGCCAGGCGCATGAGTCCACGTGCAGCTCGGTTACACACTGAGGTGGCCAAAGTCACGGCATAGCGGTGCGCTGTAACATTACATGAGTATGTCCTAGATAATCGGATCTACTTCGTGTCACGTGAGTGTAGGGGAGTCGAAACCAGTTGCGAGCCATGACGTCATATCAACTTGAGATTTTTTATATATGTCATTGATTTCTAAATTTTATTGATTATTTACAGAGTAAGGAATTTAATTAAGTATAACATTTAATTGGTAATGAGTTTTAATGAGAGAGATGAGCAAATAACCTTGTTGCATTACGCACAATATGTTTTCTCTTTGTAAGAAAAAAAATTTCCCTGCTGGTCGAGTACACGATCCAGTAGTCGTAGAGTTCGGTTCTGCTGTAACTTTCAGGAACGGGCATAGAATTGTTAATTACAACCCGGAGTTGGTTTGAAAATTATTCTAGGGAACCACGGCCGAGCTTCGGTGCAAACGAATCGCGCGCGAATTCTCAAATATCGGCGCGGAGTATAAGATAGGCGGTTGGATATCGGGCGTTATCGTCGCGTGTGTGATTCAGTAACCGCAGTTTACGGACATTTGCTTGATAATAACTATGAAAGACTTATATGAGCGGCATAGTAATCGTCTTGATGCTTAAAGCAAGCGAGAAGCGATTTACTGTCGGGATACGACAAATGTTAATCATTGCATAGTCAGCTTGTTGATACGGTCCTTGGCAACTCATAAACGGACAGTGATGCAATTATTGAAACGATCTATGCTACTATTTATAGTTTTAGAAGAAGAGAGAGCACGTACCTGTTTTTCTTTTGAGAAATGTTCGTACCTCAGTCGTCAGTCTTCTCAAACCAGAGACACGAGTGACGCTCCCCCACAGCACTAGGATGTCGCCAACCGCCACACACACGTGCCCCCCTTCTCACTACACTTCTGCATTGAAACCCCTGAGATATAGCCGCGGTACGAAGCAGGAAGAAAGAAGAGGAAAGATCAGCGAACGAAACGAAGAGAGAAGGGGAGGTGGCAGTGGCCGTGTACACATGGCGGCAGAATCGCGTACACAAGGAACAGGACAGTGCATTTTCGGAGCTGTCATATGCACTCAGATGATTCGTGTGAAAAAGTTTTCGGCGTGATTTTGGCCTCACGACGGGAATTAACCAAATTTTACGCAGAACGGTAATTGTAGCTAGACGCGTGGGACTTTTCACTTCTGAAATGGTTGGGAAATTCAATATTCCGAGGTACACGGTGTCAACAGTGTGCCAAAGGTACGGAATTTCACAGGCGTCGCCTCCCACCGCGGACAACGCAACGCAGTGGCCGACGGCCTTCAGTTAGGGACGGAGAGCAGCGCTGTCCGTGCAGAGTGGCCGGTGGCGCAGAAGTTACGACAGTGCGGTGAAACCTGGCGTTGCTGGCGTCTGGACCCCAGACGGGTGGAAACCGTGGCCTGCTCAGATGCGTCCAGATATCAGCTGGTGAGGGCCGGTGGTAGGGGGCGAGTGTGGCGCACACCCACTAGTCCGTGGACTCGAGGTGTCGACGAGGCACTGTGCGGGCCGCTGGCGGCTCCATAGTGGTTGTGTTTACACGGAGTGAACTGGGTGCTCTGGTCCAACTGAATCGACCACTGAGTGGAAATGGTTATGTTCGGATACTTGGAGATTTGCAGTCGATCGTGGACATAAGTTTTTATGGATGACAGTGCGCCATGACACCATGACACAATTGTTTGCGACTGGTTTGAAGAACATACTGGACAATCCGAGCTAATAATTTGGGCACTGACGTCATCCGACGCGAATCCCGTCCAACATTCACGGCTCGTAACTGAGAAGTCAGTTCGTGCACAGAGCCCTGCACGGGCAGCGCTGTCGCAATCGTGGACGGCTGCAGAGGCAGCAGCACGGCTCAGTGTTTCTGCAGCGGACTTCCAGCGACTTGTCGAGTCCATAGCACGTCCAGTTGCCGCTCACCGCCGAGCAGAAGGGCCCCGACACGATATTAGGCGGCACAGCACGAGTTTTGTTACCCGAGTGTGAGACCACGGTGTGGCTGCGTACAACTGTAGAGGTGGCGGGTTCCACCACCTCCCAAGCCACAACCAGCCCAGTGCTCTCACTCACCACCAAACTACCCGTACCAGCCGTTCGCAGAAAACCAACACGGATCGCCGACCGGGGTTGCCGACCGGTTCTAGGCGATACAGTCTGGAACCGCGCGACCGCTACGGTCGCAGGTTCGAATCCTGCCTCGGGCATGGGTGTGTGTGATGTCCTTAGGTTAGTTAGGTTTAAGTAGTTCTAAGTTCTAGGGGACTGATGACCTCAGATGTTGTCCCGTAGTACTCACAGTCAAAACGGATCTCACTGTGTCTGCTTCACAGGGGTGGGGGTGGGGGACTTTACTGCCATCTCTAGAGCACAGACCACGGAAGACACTGATAGTACTGCAGCAGTCACCTGGATCCTTCCTGGTGAAAAACATCTAGCAGAGCGCCGGGCCATTGCGCCGAGCAAAACCACCTGCTTGGAACGTGGAAATAGATGACCCGTATTGGGAAGATTGTCAGCGGCCTCTCCGCGAATTCGCATGCATGCGACTGCATGCGCTATGTAACATGTTGCGAGACGCCGCACAAAAAAACGGGAGTCTTCCGCGCCTCATACCTCGGGTTTTACTGGTAACAGAAGTACAGCCCTTGCGCTAGGAACCGTCTCAAACAGAACGCTCTTCTTACAGGCGCTACCCTACAGTACATGCTCGAAATATGAATATTACACGCTCCATCCTGCTTCTGCAAATGCAGGAAGTCAGTTGTGGACTTGAAGAGGCTCATGGACACATCATTAGCTCATGGGCGGCTCCTCGGAAAACCCCACAAAAACATTTTTTTTACTATATTTTCGCCGTCACCGGTGAGTCAATCAGCCGATGATTCGGAGACGGCTAAGCACAACAACGGCTGAAATTTTTGCAGTATACTTCTAAAACCCCGACCTGTAACAACGTTGAAAATTTTCTTCGTCCCTTTCCCAGATACAGAAGTTCGAAGTTACCCTACTTCCACATGTAAAATTCGATACAAGGCGAGATTTAAATAATAAATAACGGCAGCAAATTTTAGCGGCATAGTGTGTAGGCATTTATCTAAAAGAGCGCTCTCCCCGTTTTCAAAAATATTAACCCATTATCGAGAAACACGCCAAAAAACTTGCTTTTGGTACTAAAACGCAACCACAGATTCCGAGAGGGTAGCTGTAATTTTTCCCGATCTCAAGCAACTTTCGAAAATTTTCTGTATCCGTTTCCGAGATACAGAAGTTCAAAGTTATCCTACTCCTACACGTAAAATCTGGTGTAAGGCAAAATGTAGTTTATAAAGTGCCGTAGCACGGACAGTGGCTCCGTGATCATCTGGGAAGCACATGTTGTAGTACTGAAGCAAATTTTTTCGCGTGTAATTCGGACTGAAGTGCAAATTTAGGTTTGCGTTATTTCAATTTCACATAAGTGAACTGTCTTTTTTTAATATAATCCATTATGCAGTCGACGTAGCAGTTGTCGTTATACTGGTTATCACTGTTAGCATTCAACCGCGATTCTTATACATATACACTACTGGCCATTAAAATTGCTACACCAAGAAGAAATGCAGATGATAAACCGGTATTCATTAGACAAATATATTATACTAGAACTGACATGTGATTACATTTTCACGAAATTTGGGTGCATAGATCCTGAGAAATCAGTACCCAGAACAACAACCTCTGGCCGTAATAACGGCCTTGATACACCTGGGCATTGAGTCAGACAGAGCTTGGATGGCGTGTACAGGTACAGCTGCCCGTGCAGCTTCAACACGATACCACAGTAGTAGTGACTGGTGTATTGCGACGAGCCAGTTGCTCGGCCACCATTTACCAGACGTTTTCAGTTGGTGAGAGATCTGCAGAATGTGCTGGCCAGGGCAGCAGTCGAACACTTTCTGTATCAAGGAAGGCCCGTACAGGAGCTGAAACATGCCGTCGTGCATTATCCTGCTGAAATGTAAGGTTTCGAAGCGATCGAATGGAGGGTAGAGCGACGGGTCGTAACACATCTGAAATGTAACGTCCACTGTTCAAAGTGCCGTCAATGCGAACAAGAGGCGACCGAGACGTGTACCCAATGGCACCCCATACCATCACGCCGGGTGATACACCAGTGTGGCGATGACGAATACACGCTTCCAATGTGCGTTCACCGCGATGTCGCCAAATACGGATGCGACCATCATGATGCTGTAAACGGAACCTGGATTCATCCGAAAAAATGACGTTTTGCCATTCGTGCACCCGGGTTCGTCGTCGAGTACACCATCGCAGGCGCTCCTGTCTGTCTGCAGCGTCAAGAGCAACCGCAACCATGGTCTCCCAGCTGATACTCCATGCTGCTGCAAACGTCGTCGAACTGTTCGTGCAGATGGTTATTGTCTGGCAAACGTCCCCATCTGTTGACTCAGGGATCGAGACGTGGCTACTCGATCCGTTACAGCCATGCGGATAAGGTGCCTGTCATCTCGACTGCTAGTGATACGAGGCAGTTGGGATCCAGAACGGCGTTCCGTACTACCCTCCTGAACCCACTGATTCCATATTCTGCTAACAGTCATTGGATCTAGACCAACGCGAGCAACAATGTCATGAAACGATAAATCGTAATCGCGATAGGCTACAATCCGACCTTTATCAAAGTCGGAAACGTGATGGTACGCATTTCTCCTCCTTACACGAGACATCACATCAACGTTTCACCAGGCAACGCCGGTCAACTGCTGTTTGTGTATGAGAAATCGGTTGGAAACTTTCCTCATTTCAGTACGTAGTAGGTGTCGCCACCGGCGCCAACCTTGTGTGAATGCTCTGAAAAGCTAATCATTTGCGTATCACAGCATCTTCTTCCTGTCGGTTAAATTTCGCGTCTGTAGCACGTCATCTTCGTGGTGTAGCAATTTTAATGGCCAGTAGTGTATTTTAACAACGCGTTTCAAGAGACAATGCTCTCATCATCAGGTTGTAAAGTCTATGTCATGAAATTAAACGGACTAAAAAGACAAAATACCATCACAAATAGTTGGGAAGTCCATAGAGTAAAACAGAATTAAAAGTATATTGGACTGTGGGCCCTCGTCTTACATTGAAGTTGTTGACACAAGTCGATAGCTACCAGATATGCTGTCGCACTGCGCCGGCTCGGGAGCTGTTGTGGACTGACGTGCCTAGGTGTTGTGGCGTGGTTACAGCCGTGTGCTGGACGGTAACGCTGTGCTGTTGGGCGCCTGATTTCCTTATTGCATTGGTCTGCCATCGTTAGCCTCTCGCAGCTCCGTCAGTGACATGCTACAAGTTTGAAGTCGCATACCTACCCTAAAATAATTCTAAAAACCCGCTAAAAAACCTCATTTCTTTAAAATTATCTTGTGCATTTAGAATATTGCTTTGTTTCTTTTCGTGGATAGCTATCTCGAATTCCTCTAGTAAATCAAGTTTCCTCCCTCTCTCTTCTACATGCAATATTTCTCCGTTGTCTTCTATGCTATTAAGGGGATGGCCTGTTTCATATATATGGTTCGCAACAGCTGATTTGTCATAATTTCCTAACCTGAACGCATCTTTATGTTCTTTATACCGGATCGCGAATGATCTTCCTGTCTGCCCTATATATTTTGCGTCACAAGTTCTGCACTGAATCTTATAAACTCCCGATCTTTCAAACTTATTTCTCTTCTCGCCAATATCGTGCTTAAGGCTATACCTCACTAGGTTATTAGTCTGAAAAGCTATTTTAACATCGTATGGCCTAAAAATATTTTCTATCTTTTGTAAGACTGTTCCGTAGTATGACATCGTGATAATTTTCACTTTCTCTCCATCAGGTTTTTTCTTTTTGCGCTTATTACTTTTCCGTAACAGTTGTTTAACCATATCTATTCTGTAACCGTTTTTCATCGCTATTCTCTTAACGGTATTAATTTCAGTCTCCCTATAAGAATCGCGGTTGAATGGTAACAGTGATAACCAATAAACTATCTAATTTTACTGACCTATACATTTCTTCTCATACGACTTTGGTGCACCGCAACGGCAGTGAAAAGAAGGGAACCAGCGGAAAAAAGCTCCTGTCGGAGCACAAAAAATTCGAATATGTTCCCGATTATTTAAAAGACTATGACATGGGATACCAGCTCCTTCATTCTGCCTTCCTCAGCAGCTCTGAAAATTTTCACAGAAATTTGCATCAGAACATATTCACACTTTTTTATGCTGAGACAGTAGGAAACAGTGGAGTGGGAAAGAGATGGAAAGGTAGTAAATATTGGAAGATAGGAGACAGAGGTTGTGTCGTAGAAGGAGCAAAGGAGACAGCGGCAGTCGAGAGGAAGAGAGGGACACAGTGGCAGTGAAACACAGTGTTAGGAAAAGGGTAACAGAGACAATGCCATTGGGAGATGAATAAAGAGGAGGAGAAAATGGGAGTGGGTGAGAGCCATTGAGTGACAACAGGGGAACAGGGAGAAGAGAGAGAGCAGCAGTAGCAAGTAAGGAATGAGAGAGTAGCAGTAGGAGAGAGCAAGGGGAAACAGGACAGTGGGAGGAGACTGTAGCAGTGGGACAGAACGAAGGGCACTGTGGCCGTGACACAGGAGACACTGACAGAGACAAAGAGATCAGGATAATGAGTGAGTGGCGCTGAATGAGGAAGGACAACTGCGAGTCAATAGGTGTCAGCGTCTTGACAGCGGTGGACTGGCTGGTGTGAGTGAGTTACAGTTAGGGGAGCTTGTGGAACTTCGAGGTGATTTGCGTGTAAAAAAAAAAAAAAAAAAAAAAAAAAAAAACTGAAATACGTTAGCAAGCCAGAAGTTTTGGAAAGATTTCAAAGCTGCTGAGGAAGATCTACATCTACATTTATACTTCGAAAGCCACCCAACGGTGTGTGGCGGAGGGCACTTTATGTGCCACTGTCATTACCTCCCTTTCCTGTTCCACTCGCGTATGGTTCGCGGGAAGAACGAGTGCCGGAAAGCCTCCGTGCGCGCTCGAATCTCTCTAATTTTACATTCGTGATCTCCTCGGGAGGTATAAGTAGGGGGGCAGCAAGCTACACCGCGATGCAGAGCGCCTCTCTTGAAGAGTCTGCCACTTGAGTTTGCTAAACATCTCCGTAACGCTATGACGCTTACCAAATAACCCTGTGACGAAACGCGCCGCTCTTCTTTGGATCTTCTCTGTCTCCTCCGTCAACCCGACCTGGTACGGATCCCACACTGATGATCAATACTCAAGTGTAGGTCGAACGAGTGTTTTGTAAGCCACCTCCTTTGTTGATGGACTACATTTTCTAAGGACTCTCCCAATGAATCTCAACCTGGCACCCGCCTTACCAACAATTAATTTTATATGATCATTCCACTTCAAATCGTTCCGTACGCGTAGTCCCAGATATTTTACAGAAGTAACTGCAACCAGTGTTTGTTCCGCTATCATATAATCATACAATAAAGCATCCTTGTTTCTTTGTATTCGCAACACGTTACATTTGTCTATGTTAAGGGTCAGTTGCCATTCCCTGCACCAAGTGCCTATCCGCTGCAGATCTTCCTGCATTTCGCTGCAATTTTCTAATGCAACTTCTCTGTATACTACAGCAGAATGAGACAGGTTATAACCCATTTTAAGACAGTCTTTTAAATAAACAGGAACATATTCGCCTTTTTGTGCTCCGATAGGAACACTTTCCCGCTGCTAAGAGAATAATACTTCCGGCTGGCGACGAGGAAAATCCGTGCGCCGCACTGGAGATCGAAGCGTACGGGCAGAGAGAGAGAGCCGGCGCAGCGTCGAAAGCTACACACGGGGTGTGGTGCGGTCGACTGTACAATACTGGAATCTGTTAATCAAGGCTGCTGCTTTGTCTGAACAGGATGAGGTTGTACGGCTGCATCGGTTACCGGAAAACGATAATAGTGACTTGTCGTTAAGACCTACCTGCGTCATTCAAAACTTATCTACCAGTAAGCTACTTCGAGGTGTCTGGCGGAGCAGTGCTTGCGGTGTCACAGACTTCGTTGTCTCATTCACTAACGGCGCGTGGGAAGAGGTATTGTATTCAACCTGCTCGCTGTGTGGGAACTGTTTAAGTTTCTGGTCGTGATTGTTTTGCGACACGTATGGGAGGTCGGGGACGGGGACTCGGATGTCGGCTGACTCTCGCCGCAACACGCGCTGCCGCGGTTTCAGCAGTAAACGTTTGCGTGGTGCGCGACGCCTCTCCTGTAGCGCCTGCCACCGGAGTCTGCTGGGCGTGCGAGTGAAGGCGAGCAGGCACCAGGCAAACGGGCAACAGACCACGGGTTCGGCCGAACGTTGGTCTGCAGTACATCGGCATTTGGCTTCTCGTCCACAGAAGGGCTGGCGGCCAGGGGATTCGGACGTGCGGAATCGCAGTTGGTTGTGATAACTTGCCGACGTTGTCACCGTTTTGTTGTTGCCATAAAGCAGCGTTTTAATTACAATTTGACCGGCCTATATTGTGAGGGAAGGAAGGTATTCAGCAGCCGTTGCATTTTACAGCAACGAGCTGATAATCATCATTAGGCGAAGGAGAAACGACGGAGGCGGGCGACCTCCCTTTTAAACGTCAGGGAGAAGTGTGATGGGATAAAACTGTCTGACGTTACAACTGAGTCGGAGTAGGGGCTATTTCATAATTTGTGTAGCTAATGAAAGCTACAGATTCTGAATTATTGTAGAATGTGCAGGCCTTAAAATTTGGAAACGTTACACTTCTTGTAGCAGAGCTGTGCAGGAGAAACGTAAATCCTCACTTCCAGTTTGGTCTGTTTATGGTCCACAGCGAAAAGATCTAAATGGAGAGACCGTTTTCCTTTCGACGTCATACGTCTCACTTTCTAATAGCTTACTTATTTCACTCCGAACGTGTAATCTTTTCAATTTGGTTTTATAATTGCAGTTCGAAGGGGCCCATAAGCATTGCCGTCCACGATAACATTTTGTCAGCTGTAATGCTCCCTCCATATCCGACTATACACTCCACTATTTTAAACACAATGGATAGAGACCTTCAGCGACAGCAGGTATTGTCTGCAGGGGAAACAGCCTGCTGTCGGCATTTACTTTTTCAGGACAGCCACAAGTTGCACTCAGTATATTTCACTGATCTAACAGACAACTACTGTGCTTGAAACTGTAAATTCAGGGTTTCTGGTGACACTGTCGTGAAATTAGAGAGCGAAACCGGTTGCAAAACGTACCGACCCGGCGTCCACGCTAGGAGAGGGATGCCAACACCAACCGACCGCCAACGCTTTGATGTTGCCGCCAGCAGTCTGAACCGCAACTGAGGCCGCTTCGGTGACTCCTTTCTGCCTCCCCCACACACTCAGCGGATCTCGACCAACGAAGCGGCTGGCTGCTGTTTGTTGGCCTTCGATGGCCGAATGTGCACGCACGTTAACGCTCTCGCGCCGTCTCAACGACCCCGTGACGAAACACGTACCACTCTCTCTCTCTCTCTCTCTCTCTCTCTCTCTCTCTCTCTCTCTCTCTCTCTTCTCTTCTCTTCTCTTCTCTCCCCCCTCTCTCTCCCTCTCTCTCTCTCTTCCCCTACCCCTACCCCTATGAGTAGTTCTACCCGGTAAGAATCCCAAATTGACTAACAATACTCAAGAATCAGTCGAACAGTTGTTTTATAAGTTTCGTCTTCCACGTATAAAGTACATTTCGTTAAAAGTGTCCCACCAAATCTCAGCCCGTCAGTCTGGTTTTCGCAGAGCTAGCCTCACGTAGTCATTCCGCTTACGGTCGCTCCAGATTTTACTGCTGGATCTTTAGGGTGGTTGCTGTTTCCAGCTATTTGCCACCAGTACCATGTTCGTACAATAGCGCACCTCTTCGCCTGTTTGTGCGCACTTTTACGTCCGGGTTCAGCTTCCAGTCTCCTGCCCTCGGCAGGTCGGTACGGCCTTCCGGCGTCGCTGCCTCCCTGCAGACAACGCGGATAGCCTCGCCGGGCCTCCAGCGCTGCCCGCAGCATCATTAACACGTGCTGTAAACAATAGCGGCCCTGCAAACACTCTCCTGCACCACTCTGCAAATTGTAAACATTTTTTGTGTATTTGTGGTCGCAGTCACATTCTTATGAAGCAGTGATAACCGGTTTCGGGCATACAATGACCATCTTCAGATTCTAAGACAACACAAAAGAAAATTTAGAATCTGAAGATGGTCATTGTACAGCCGAACCCGGTTATGACTATGTCATAAGAATGTGATTGCGTCTACAAATAAACAAGAAGTTTACAAAATAATCAATCACTCACTCCATTGAGAAAATGTCGTTTTTTTTCAAAAACTCTGCAAATTACCTTTACCTCTGTCTATTTTTTTTTACATTTAGAGGGATGTGCTGAGTTGCGCCTGTTGTACCTGTAGCGAAGTTGTGTTTCCAATAAAAAATCTGGTCCGATATTCCGTAAGCTCTTCTGCCAGACCATCGGACAGTTTAGGGGATCACGTGTCGGTTCTGCTTCGCACCAACACATACACATGTTAGACTGTCTTGACATTTCGTCGACAAGTTGAAGAAACTAAGTGTGCCACTAAACAACGCCCTGGTCCCTGTCTACATCTACATCTACATTCTACATTTATACTCCGCAAGCCACCCAACGGTGTGTGGCGGAGGGCACTTTACGTGCCACTGTCATTATCTCCCTTTCCTGTTCCAGTCGCGTATGGTTCGCGGGAAGAACGACTGTCTGAAAGCCTCTGTGCGCGCTCTAATCTCTCTAATTTTACATTCGTGATCTCCTCGGGAGGTATAAGTAGGGGGAAGCAATATATTCGATACCTCATCCAGAAACGCACTCTCTCGAAACCTGGCGAGCAAGCTACACCGCGATGCAGAGCGCCTCTCTTGCAGAGTCTGCCACTTGAGTTTGTTAAACATCTCCGTAACGCTATCACGGTTACCAAATAACCCTGTGACGAAACGCGCCGCTCTTCTTTGGATCTTCTCTATCTCCTCCGTCAACCCGATCTGGTACGGATCCCACACTGATGAGCAATACTCAAGTATAGGTCGAACGAGTGTTTTGTAAGCCACCTCCTTTGTTGATGGACTACATTTTCTAAGGACTCTCCCAATGAATCTCAACCTGGTACCCGCCTTACCAACAATTAATTTTATATGATCATTCCACTTCAAATCGTTCCGCACGCATACTCCCAGATATTTTACAGAAGTAACTGCTACCAGTGTTTGTTCCGCTATCATATAATCATACAATAAAGGATCCTTCTTTCTATGTATTCGCAATACATTACATTTGTCTATGTTAAGGTTCAGTTGCCACTCCCTGCACCAAGTGCCTATCCGCTGCAGATCTTCCTGCATTTCGCTACAATTTTCTAATGCTGCAACTTCTCTGTATACTACAGCATCATCCGCGAAAAGCCGCATGGAACTTCCGACACTATCTACTAGGTCATTTATATATATTGTGAAAAGCAATGGTCCCATAACACTCCCCTGTGGCACGCCAGAGGTTACTTTAACGTCTGTAGATGTCTCTCCATTGAGAACAACATGCTGTGTTCTGTTTGCTAAAAACTCTTCAATCCAGCCACACAGCTGGTCTGATATTCCGTAGGCTCTTACTTTGTTTATCAGACGACAGTGCGGAACTGTATCGAACGCCTTCCGGAAGTCAAGGAAAATGGCATCTACCTGGGAGCCTGTATCTAATATTTTCTGGGTTTCATGAACAAATAATGCGAGTTGGGTTTCACACGATCGCTGTTTCCGGAATCCATGTTGATTCCTACATAGTAGATTCTGAGTTTCCAAAAACGACATGATACTCGAGCAAAAGACATGTTCTAAAATTCTACAACAGATCGACGTCAGAGAGATAGGTCTATAGTTTTGCGCATCTGCTCGACGACCCTTCTTGAAGACTGGGACTACCTGTGCTCTTTTCCAATCATTTGGAACCTTCTGTTCCTCTAGAGACTTGCGGTACACGGCTGTTAGAAGGGGGGCAAGTTCTTTCGCGTACTCTGTGTAGAATCGAATTGGTATCCCGTCAGGTCCAGTGGACTTTCCTCTGTTGAGTGATTCCAGTTGCTTTTCTATTCCTTGGACACTTATTTCGATGTCAGCCATTTTTTCGTTGGTGCGAGGATTTAGAGAAGGAACTGCAGTGCGGTCTTCCTCTGTGAAACAGCTTTGGAAAAAGGTGTTTAGTATTTCAGCTTTACGCTTGTCATCCTCTGTTTCAATGCCATCATCATCCCAGAGTGTCTGGACATGATGTTTCGAGCCACTTACTGATTTAACGTAAGACCAGAACTTCCTAGGATTTTCTGTCAAGTCGGTACCTAGTATTTTACTTTCGAATTCACTGAACGCTTCACGCATAGCCCTCCTTACGCTAACTTTGACATCGTTTAGCTTCTGTTTGTCTGAGAGGTTTTGGCTGCGTTTAAACTTGGAGTGAAGCTCTCTTTGCTTTCGCAGTAGTTTCCTAACTTTGTTGTTGTACCACGGTGGGTTTTTCCCGTCCCTCACAGTTTTGCTCGGCACGTACCTGTCTAAAACGCATTTAACGGTTGCCTTGAACTTTTTCCATAAACACTCAACATTGTCAGTGTCGGAACAGAAATTTTCGTTTTGATCTGTTAGGTAGTCTGAAATCTGCCTTCTATTACTCTTGCTAAACAGATAAACCTTCCTCCCTTTTTTTATATTCCTATTAACTTCCATATTCAGGGATGCTGCAACGGCCTTATGATCACTGATTCCCTGTTCTGCACTTACAGAGTCGAAAAGTTCGGGTCTGTTTGTTATCAGTAGGTCCAAGATGTTATCTCCACGAGTCGGTTCTCTGTTTAATTGCTCGAGGTAATTTTCGGATAGTGCACTCAGTATAATGTCACTCGATGCTCTGTCCCTACCACCCGTCCTAAACATCTGAGTGTCCCAGTCTATATCTGGTAAATTGAAATCTCCACCTAAGACCATAACATGCTGAGAAAATTTATGTGAAATGTATTCCAAATTTTCTCTCAGTTGTTCTGCCACTAATGCTGCTGAGTCGGGGGGTCGGTAAAAGGAGCCAATTATTAACCTTGCTCGGTTGTTGAGTGTAACCTCCACCCATAATAATTCACAGGAACTATCCACTTCTACTTCACTACAGGATAAACTACTACTAACAGCGACGAACACTCCGCCACCAGTTGCATGCAATCTATCCTTTCTAAACACCGTCTGTGCCTTTGTAAAAATTTCGGCAGAATTTATCTCTGGCTTCAGCCAGCTTTCTGTACCTATAACGATTTCAGCTTCGGTGCTTTCTATCAGCGCTTGAAGTTCCGGTACTTTACCAACGCAGCTTCGACAGTTTACAATTACAATACCGATTGCTGCTTGGTCCCCGCATGTCCTGACTTTGCCCCGCACCCGTTGAGGCTGTTGCCCTTTCTGCACTTGCCCGAGGCCATCTAACCTAAAAAACCGCCCAGCCCACGCCACACAACCCCTGCTACCCGTGTAGCCGCTTGTTGCGTGTAGTGGACTCCTGACCTATCCAGCGGAACCCGAAACCCCACCACCCTATGGCGCAAGTCGAGGAATCTGCAGCCCACATGGTCGCAGAACCGTCTCAACCTCTGATTCAGACCCTCCACACGGCTCTGTACCAAAGGTCCGCAGTCAGTCCTGTCGACGATGCTGCAGATGGTGAGCTCTGCTTTCATCCCGCTAGCGAGACTGGCAGTCTTCACCAAATCAGATAGCCGCCGGAAGCCAGAGAGGATTTCCTCCGATCCATAGCGACACACATCATTGGTGCCGACATGAGCGACCACCTGCAGATGGGTGCACCCTGTACCCTTCATGGCATCCGGAAGGACCCTTTCCACATCTGGAATGACTCCCCCCGGTATGCACACGGAGTGCACTTTGGTTTTCTTCCCCTCCCTTGCTGCCATATCCCTAAGGGGCCCCATTACGCGCCTGACGTTGGAGCTCCCAACTACCAGTAAGCCCACCCTCTGTCGGTGCAGCTTCTTCGCTTACCAGAGTGCCGCCCACGTGCCGCCCACGTGCAGCCGCAAGGCGCCGCCGCTGCTGCTGCTGCTGCCACGCACGGCCTGCTCAACTCTTGTCGACCGACAACTCACGGCTGGCGTACCACGCCCACAGCTGGGGAAACAGACCACTTATAACCGATACCCGTATTTCTGAATGACCGGCATTTTTCGGTATACAGGGTGTTACAAAAAGGTACGGCAAAACTTTCAGGAAACATTCCTCACACACAAATAAAGAAAAGATGTTATGTGGACATGTGTCCGGAAACGCTTAATTTCCATGTTAGAGCTCATTTCAGTTTCGTCAGTATGTACTCAAACGTGATCAAATTATAAATTTTCAGAGTCGACATGTGTGGGCTGACGAGAATCCGCACGCAATTGTGCAATCACGTCATCAACACAGATTTTCTGTGAACGTTTGGGCAGGCATTGTTGGTGATGTCTCGATTGGGCCCCATGTTCTTCCACCTACGCTCAATGCAGCACGTTATTACGATTTCATACGGGATACTCTACCTGTGCTGCTAGAACATGTGCCTTTACAAGTACGACACAACATGTGGTTCATGCACGATGGAGCTCCTGCACATTTCAGTCGAAGTGTTCGTACACTTCTCAACAACAGATTCGGTGACCGACGGATCGGTAGAGGCGGACCAATTCCGTGGCCTCCACGCTCTCCTGACCTCAACCCTCTTGACTTTCATTTATGGGGGCATTTGAAAGCTCTTGTCTACGCAACCCCGGTACCAAATGTAGAGACTCTTCGTGCTCGCATTGTGGACGGCTGTGATACAATACGCCATTCTCCATGGGTGCGCCAGCGATTCCATGCGACGGAGGGTGGATGCATGTATCCTCGCTAACGGAGGACATTCCGAACATTGCCTGTAACAAAGTGTTTGAAGTCACGCTGGTACGTTCTGTTGCTGTGTGTTTCCATTCCGTGATTAATGTGATTTGAAGAGAAGCAATAAAATGAGCTCTAACATGGAAAGTAAGCGTTTCCGGACACATGTCCACATAACATATTTTCTTTGTGTATGAGGAATGTTTACTGAAATTTTGGCCGTACCTTTTTGTAACACCCTGTATATTTGGCCTCGGTTATAACGGGTGCAATTTGTTTTTACTAGTAACTGGGTAAAAAGCCGAAAATCCATTAGCCACAGCAACAGCGCTAAAAAATTTTATTTTAAATAAAACATTTCTAGGTAACAACTAATTTTTATTCGACAAATTTTCATTGCTTTTAAATATCGCTTTATAACAGAACATGGGAAAAGCGATCAGCCATTTTTTAATAACAATAGCGACTGAAACGAGCAAGCAAGGCATGCCACGGAAGTACATAGAGCGTTGCTCAGGCAGTACTGTACGTGTCACCGTGTGGCGTCGCCTCTTGGATGGTGTGCGTGAAGTGAAGTGCACAAGACTCGCCCCAGCTGGTCTGTGCGGTGGTATCCCGTTGTCGCCATCGGACACCAGTTGGTTACACAGCGACACCGTCCCAGGTCCGCAAGTATTTTACGAGGTGTGACGTCAGTGAGGTGCAGAGCTCCGTTTGCTTTAAAAGATTACAAACGGGAGGAGCACAGCAGACTTGCGATATCATATGAGGAGAAAACTTAGAGCTTAACATTAATTTGTAGTGTACGATAAAAATAGAAAGTAGGTGATCTCGTGCCCGTGTTTGGATAACAGCACTTTATTTGCTTCTGGCCCTTAACAACGCACACATTAACATTAAAAATAAAGTTCTTCTCAACTTCAGTTTTCACCGTTTCGTGATACTCAGAAACGTACCGGTATGGTCGTCAATTACGACATGATTTTTGAGTAGAGTTTCAAAAAATTAGAATCAGTAGGAGAATATTGGTGATTTTTTTGTGATATTCAAGAACTTGTCACTTTTTGAGCAAAGGGGCGAACGGTGGACGAAGTTTTCTTTTATTTGCCTATTTGATTTAATATGTTGATTCTCTGTACTTTGAAACTGAGGCAGTCGAACATTTTCAATCTTCGTTCCGATTTCTATGTTTACTATTGGAAACAACAAGAATAAGAAACCTATAATAGTTAATTTCAGAAACCGGTTTCATTTCCACCTAAACTGCCATTGTAAGAGAACCGATATAACCGAAAACGGATTGTTTCAGCGACAATCTCCGTCCTTGACGAGACCTGCCCTGGCGTGACTCAGTCGTGTAGAAAAAAGGGCACAGAAGCTGACAGGCGCGTCACACGTCGCAGGCGTGCAGCTGAGACAACCAACAAAGACTGCGCTGTCTTCTAGGGTGAACGAGTGACGGCACAGTGCAGATTAACACCCGTGGCGTCGGCTCGTGCTTCAGTCATCACGTATGGCTGGGGGGCGTGGTCTGTGCCGCCACACTCGACCCTCTTAACCCTACAGTGCTTCCAGAACAGAGCTTTCCGGATCAATTCGCGTGCTAGCAGATACGTCCCAAGCACGCACGAACGACAGCTACTGAACCAACTGTAAGACGACCTTAATAGATACTATTTTTTGTCTATAAAACTTTGTGTATGCTTGTGTAAAGCATCATATAATTGGTGGATTGCCTTAGGACGACACACTTCATATGACAATGCTTACGCTATCCTCTACAAATACACGGTGTGTTGCAGTTCCGTTAGGACTGTGTTTATGAAAAATAATAGTCATGGACTATTTTCACACAATCAGTATCTTTATTCAAAATGGTCTCCCCCTGAATCGATACACAGCTGAAATAGTTTTAAAAGTATTTTGAAACAGTCATTGTAATAATAAAATAATGGAGGTATTGAGAATCATATTGATTAGATTAGCACTTTAGAAGCGTTCTTTCGTATTATAAGTAGTGGAAGGGATAATCAAAGACGAGAGCATTGAAATGAAAGAGACAATGGCTGCTAAGAAAGAAGAGAATTTCAATAGAGAACACTGTAGAGAAGGGGTGTGGGGGGTGGGTTTGCCGATGGGGCGAGCTGCAAGCAGAGGTAGCTCTGGCGTGCCACTGGGGAGTGTTATGGGACCATTCCTTTTCACACTATATATAAATGACCTAGTAGGTAGTGTCGGAAGTTCCGCGCGGCTTTTCGCGGATGATGCTGTAGTATACAGAGATGTTGCAGCATTAGAAAATTGTAGCGAAATGCAGGAAGATCTGCAGCGGATAGGGACTTGGTCCAGGGAGTGGCAACTGACCTTTAACATAGACAAATGTAATGTGTTGCGAATGCATGGAAAGAAGCATCCTTTATTGTATGATAGCGGAACAAACACTGGTAGCAGTTACTTCTGTAAAATATCTGGGAGTATGCGTACGGAACGATTTGAAGTGGAATGATCATATAAAATTGTTGGTAAGGCGGGTGCCAGGTTGAGATTCATTGGGAGAGTCCTTAGAAAATGTAGTCCATCAAAAAGGGAGGTCGCTTGGAAAAGACTCGTTCGACCGATACTTGAGTATTGCTCATCAGTGTAGGATCCGTACTAGGTCGGGTTCACAGAGGAGATAGAGAAGATACAAAGAAGAGCGGCGCGTTTCGTCACAGGGTTGTTTGGTAAGCGTGATAGCGTTACGGAGATGTTCGGCAAACTCAAGTGGCAGACTCTGCAAGAGAGGCGCTCTGCATCGCGGTGTAGCTTGCTGTCCAGGTTTCGAGAGGGTGCGTTTCTGGATGAGGTATCTGGATGAGGTATCTCCCTTGGAGATCACGAATGTAAAATTAGAGAGATTCGAGCGCGCACGGAGGCTTTCCGGCAGTCATTCTTCCCGCGAACCATACGCGACTGGAACAGGAAAGGGAGGGAATGACAGTGGCACATAAAGTGCCCTCCGCCACACACCGTTGAGTGGCTTGCGGAGTATAAATGTAGATGTAGATGTAGCTGTTGTGGGCCAGTAGCTGTCTCCTGAAGACTGAAAGGATTTCAATTTCCCTAATCTCTTGAGGAAGATTGTCGCAAATTTGTATTCCTGATACAGAAAATAATAAGAGAGATCCTGGCGGTAGTGTGTAGTGAGAAGATTTTTACTTCGTTGAGAACGAGTGTTTCTGCCGTGTTTTTTGTTCAGACAGTAGCGTGAGGGTTGAGGATAAATGGGAAGCAGTGGAATGACTGAGAAGACCACACCGGGTACGACAATCTCTAAGCTTATCGCCAGGTAGCCATGAGAATTGTTCGTAAGCAGGAGTGATAACGGTCGAAATTGCGCACATCACAGATGTGTACACATTCATGAAGGGTACGTGAATTATTTTACGAAAAATCTCGGAAATCGCCCCACCAGCTCATACAAGGGTTAGGGCAAGAGCTTCTGAAATCTCAGAAAAGCCCAAAATTAACCGTTACGCGGGACTTAGAGAGAAACAGCACAGACAAACGTTCACATTAGACACGTCTCGAGTCCCCATTTTCTTGAACCCGCAGGCGCTGTGTGAAGTCTGCCGGGCAGAGCCAAGTGGCTCTACAGAATTCAAAATCCGAATCATGGCCTCGTCGTGGTGGACGCTGCTTCGCCCCGATGCACAGCGCTGTGCGCCTGTCACTCCACACTGCTGCCTGGACTGGTCTGGATGGGTGGCAGCCAGGGTCGCAGGCACACCACCTGTGCTGGGCAGCCTGCCCCCCCCCCCCCGCCCTCCCCCCGACAGTGGCTGGCCCTGTCTGTCTTCCCCTCCCCCACCCAGTTCCATGTCCCACCAGCACTGCGTGTGCCCCCCACCCCACCCCCCGCAAACAGTTGAAGCCTCCTCCGCACCACGGACCTACGCAGTGTGTCATGCCGTCGCAGAAAGCGCGCGCGATGTGAAACGAGAGTAAAATTCACTGTGCCATTTGCTTGATTTCACGTGCATGGATCACTTAGTCGATTAATCTTAATGATGACACCGTAGTGTGAGGGACAGTGGCGACATCGGGTGACCGTGTAAGAGGATACAACGTGACTTGTACAGAATTTCCATTTGGTGTGATGGGGGAAATTCACCGTAAATCTTCGAAAATGCAACCTAATGAAGATGTCCAGGAAAAACAATCCCGTAACGCTCCAGTACAGTAGTACTGGAGTTACGCTTGACAGTCGTGTCGATTAAATATCTAGGCGATATGAAATGCAACGAGCACGTAAGGCAAATGGTAGATTTCGGTTTATTGGGAGAATAGTATGGAAGCTATCTCATCTGTTGAGGAGGCAGATGTGGAACAGTCGCCCGACTCATTCCAGAGTACTGCTGGATTGCTTGGGAACCCCACCAGATCGGATTAATGGAGGACATCGAATCAATTCGGAGGCCGGCTACTAGATATGTTACCGGCAGAAGCGAACAAGACAAAATTGTTTCGGGAACTCAGACGGGAATCCGTGGAGGGAAGGCGACGTTCCTTTCGAGAAACAATATTGCTAAAACTTAGAGAACCGGCTTTTGAAGCTGACTGCAGAAAGATTCTTTTACCGCCGAGATACATTCCGCGAAAGAACCGTGAAGATAAGATGCAAGGGATTAGGTTTCGTACGGAGGCGTACGGACAGTCTATTAGCGAGTGAAACAGGGTAGTTAATGATTGGTAGTGGTACAGCGTGGCCTCCGCCACGTTCATACTGTACTATGGCTTGTGGAGTGTGTACGTAGACCTAGACGTTATTTCGTAGTTACTTGACGCGTCATATGCTACTACCCGACACCACGGCCCTGTTTACATGTTTAAAACGTGATGGATTGTTCGGTTTGCCTCACTGTTGTCACAATGTCACTTCCCCTCGGTCAGGGACATCCTGAGGAGGAACTGTCAGATTCGTAATGTATAGTCCGCCGCTCGTGGTCTCGCGGTAGCGTTCTCGCTTCCCGAGCACGGGGTCCCGGGTTCGATTCCCGGCGGGGTCAGGGATTTTCACCTGCCTCGAGATGACTGGGTGTTTGTGTTGTTCTCATCATTTCATCATCATCCAGGAAAGTGGCGAAAATTGGACTGAGCAAAGATTGGGTAATTGTACGGGCGCTGATAACCACGCAGTTGAGCGCCCCACAAACCAAACATCATCATCATCAGAGCTGCCAGGCGGCCGCTGCGGGAGTCACGCCACGCGGCCAGCTGCGCACCTGCCCACAGCGTGACTTCCGGCGCTGCCCTGTACCGGCCGGCCGCACTGCTGCTGCCTACGTGTTCGTCGCACTCCTCCATCTGCGACAATAATTAGCCTCTGGAGCGCTCCGCCGCATCGTAATGGCGTCAGGGGCTGAACGGCGGCACTCGGGGCCGGACAAAGCGTTCTCCCTGGACGACTTCAGCGCTTATTAGTCTCTGTGCTGTCGCCTCAGATGCGAACAGAAGACGAGATCAAGCTCAGCCCTCACACAGGCATCTAACCAGTCATTCTTCAAGCACTCCGTACGTGAACAGAAATGGGAAGGAACTGGTACAGCACCCTCTGCCATGCACTTCACTGAGGTTAGCAGTGTGCCGATCTAGATGCGACATAGGCCGTCGCAAGACGCGATATGTACGTCATCTGCTGGTTCCATCACGGATAGCCGGGGCAGTGAGAAATTCGCAGTTGAAAGAGAAGTCGGACACGGATATTTAGTAGCATGTTGACTCATGTCAATGGAGCCGTCCGGATAGTCTCATGGATGTTGTTCATTATCTCGTTTAGGCCACTCTCGTAATCAGATCTGCAAGTACGTAAGTCGGGAGTGTTGATACAGGGAGTTTCAGCAGGAATAATAAGCGAGAAGAGGCAGAAAACGGAAAAGCGCAGTAGCAAAATATACGAGGGTTGGAACTTTAATAGTGGCAACTACTTATTTACAGATCGCACAAAATAGATAAGTGTTTCAAAGTTTTACTGACCTTCGAAATAGTCACCAGCATTGTGTATAACCCGTCGCCAGCGATATGGAAGTCGTAATATACTCTTAGTAGAGCCAGTTGTGTTGACAGTTCGAGCGGCACGGTCTATTGCCCGACGAATTTGTACCAGTTCTGAAGCGAATGCCGTCAAGTGTTAGATTTCAAGTTGACCTCACGAGGGGGTGCAGTAGGTGGTATAGCACTTAGCAGCCCCATCAGCCAAACAAATCAGTAACAGCTTGCGCTGTACGTGCTTGAGCATTGTCCTGCAAAATGATGGTCAGGTCCTGCAGAAAGTGCCATCACTTCTGTCTCTATGCTGTTCATCGTTGGAACACAACCTACGACCAGCTTAGAGACAGAAGGGATGACACTTTCAGCAGGTAAGTAGAAAAGAGTAGAAAGTAGTAGAAATGAGTTAAAAGGTGAACTTGGCCGGCTTTGATAGTAACTAATGGATTTGTCCGCTTTTGAAAGTAAACTACAGTGTATCTCGACGTACTACATAGATTCGTTTCCACTATAATTTTTTTAAAGAATGTTTAACAATTCATGCCTTATACGCTTGTGTTTTAAGGATGGCCCCGGTGGGACTTAATACGAAATAGATATACAACACAGAAAGGGTGCGGCCGGCCGGTGTGGCCGAGCGATTCTAGGCCCTTCAGTCCGGGACCGCGCGACCGCTACGGTCGCAGTTCGAATCCTGCCTCGGGCACGGATGTGTGTGATGTCTTAGGGTACTTAGGTTTAAGTAGTTCTAGGGGACTGATGACCTCAGATGTCAAGTCCCATAGTGCTCGGAGCCATTTGAACAGAAATGGTGAACGGTTTGAACGAAAAAAATTACTGAACGATCAAATTATAACGTTTATTAACTAAAAGTAAAATAAATAAATAAAAATACCTGCATTTTAGCGTCGATTGCTCTTGAATAAAAAAGAGAAGCGCTACACACACTTCAGAATCAACAAAGTAACGGTACTGAAGGAAGCACATGACCTGAGCACTAAATCGTCTTCTTCCATTTTCTGACATTCTTCTTCCTCTTCCGCACCAGAAGTGTCTTTATTGATTGGCGACTCCATGGCGTGTTATGTGCA
The DNA here is from genome assembly GCF_023864275.1 of Schistocerca cancellata. Classification (NCBI taxonomy): domain Eukaryota; kingdom Metazoa; phylum Arthropoda; class Insecta; order Orthoptera; family Acrididae; genus Schistocerca; species Schistocerca cancellata. The sequence goes on from NC_064637.1 coordinate 167,207,374, forward strand.
CCACGACCAAATAGTGGATAGAATTTGAAGGAAAATCAGCATTGGCCGTATTTTGTTGTTTTATTGTAAGCAATATCGATTTTCGGTCACTTAGTGACCATCCTCAGTGCTGTAATATACAATTAGAATTGGCAGGGACTGGTATCAAGCTTAGAGCGATCACATAAACTTTGTCAGTGATGTTGCGACGCCACTGCAGTCGCTTGCTTTCGTGCCATTTTTCACCAAAACGTCACTTACAGTGTTTTTTACATCTGCAATCTTTTTGGAGTTCACGGCACACCTGAGAGGTATTGGGGAGGGAGTCGTCACCCCCAGGGATTTTCTTTCCTTCTTAAACAGCGAAAAGCCTGGTGACGTCTGAGTTACAAGCTGGCTCCCTAGCGGACTTTTGTTGACGACGAATCTGAAGCGCCTGCACTTCCCAAGAAAAAAAAAATCGAAATTGAACAAAAACACGGTAACAGACATCGTTAACACAGAGACAGCCGTAACTAAAGGCAATAATCGAAATTGAACTACAGCTCAATAATAAACAGCGCTAACACGGACACTGGCGGTAACTGAAGAGAACTAGATGACTGCAGCGTACAGAGTCCTGTGTTGTGATTGGCAAGTGGTGGAGTTGACCGCTTTTGAAACAACACCCGTCGGTTTTTTATTCTCAGTGAGGCTACCATCCGATTCAGCAGGGAAAGTACTATTAGCAAACATAGATATCAGAAAATCGAGGAAAAATGGGCTTTGCCATCTTTGATACTGGGCTTTTAGGAGGTAGCCGTATAGACTAATTAGAATCACGTATTCCATATAACATCGTTCCAGTTTTCTTTTGTTACTGAGAAATGTTTTCCTTTCGCGTGCTGGTACTCCAGTCACTATGGGTAGACTTTCCGGTTCTCATTATTGTTTTTAACTGCAGTTTGTGCTCCAGTTCATATAATTTTTAAACAATAGTCGTCGTCTAGATTTATTGCTTATTGCTCATATTTCGCGCCGTACGTCGCTGCAAATGCCGAGTATGCCGGTACGATTTGCTAAGACCACAGCACTAGGGTCGAGAGTGTTTAGTGCTCTTCCCACTCAGCTGCTGCACTGCCTGGCGGTCATGTCCCATACGAACGTGCAAGTGAACAGCGTGCATGCATGAAATTAATCAGTTCGTAGAACGCAGTCTTCAAAAACCGCACGCAGAATTTCTGCACGTCTCAGTGTTCCACATACAAGCATACGGCGGACACTACCTATGCACAGCCTCTATCCTTATCATTAACAGAGGATTCAGCATCATCGGAAAAAAGATGGAAATAAAAGTTTGGAATTTTGTTGCTGGGTAGTTCGAAATTACCTAGAAATCCCACTGACACACTGTTTACTGCTTAATCGACTTTCACTCGTGACGGTAGCTGGAACACTCGCTGGTGCGACTGAAACCTGCGCGCAGACACATGTTTCGACAGCTCTTCCCTGTAAATGTGTGGTTTGGCGCGGTGCGACAGTGAGTGGATTTGGGCTGTTGTGTTAGACGGCCTCTTCACTGAGGCTTTCTTCGAAACGAGTTTCCAGCATTACTGGAAGAGGTTCCTGTGGCAGCATAACGGGTCCCCTGCCATTCCGTGGGAGATGGATCGCCGGAAATGGCCACATGTCGTGACCCAAACGTCCCCGGACGTTGTAACGCTTACGATTTTTGCCTGTAGAGCTGGCTGAAAGCCAAAGTCTACGAACTGATCGTCTGGATTACTGAAAGAGCTGCTCTCGTAGAAGAACGCTAAGGCGACCTCAGAAAGAAAACAAAAAGCTACACGGGCTGCTGCTGTCAGGAGAACTGGAAATTGCACTGAAGTGAGTTGTGGAATCTATGGAAATCAATTTTGAACTTAATCGTTTGCCTTTGATTAACACCGTCTCTGAATACCTGTTTGGTCACATTCAGACAGCTGTATCTCTGTAACCAACAACAACAACTGAACACATGTTATGTGGAATATGTATTCGAATTGGACTATACTAACACTTCCAAAAAACATTTTCTGTTACTTCTGAAAGACATTTACAGTAGTCAAAAGCAAAGTTAAAAGAAACACGAAAATTTAGAACTCGTAAAACAGAATTCCTTTTGAGCATGCAGTAAAACCTGTGTGTTTGGGGGCATCAGCGGCCATCTCGACTCAAGAGTTCTCCCTCTCCCTCTCCCTCTCTCTCTCTCTCTCTCTCTCTCTCTCTCTCTCTCTCTCTCTCACACACACACACACACACACACACACACACACACACACAGAGTAATACCTCCCGTAAATCGGTTAAACTTATGTTGCCAAGATATATCTTTATTTGCTCGCTGACAGGACACATTAAAAGGGGTATCTACATCTACATCTACATCCATACTCCGCAAGCCACCTGACGGTGTGTGGCGGAGGGGATCTTCAGTACCTCTATCGGTTCTCCCTTCTATTCCAGTCTCGTATTGTTCGTGGAAAGAAGGATTGTCGGTATGCCTCTGTGTGGGCTCTAATCTCTCTGATTTTATACTCACGGTCTCTTCGCGAGATATACGTAGGAGGTAGCAATATACTGCTTGACTCTTCGGTGAAGGTATGTTCTCGAAACTTTGACAACAGCCCGTACCGAGCTACTGAGCGTCTCTCCTGCAGAGTCTTCCACTGGAGTTTATCTATCATCTCCGTAACGCTTTCGCGATTACTAAATGATCCTGTAACGAAGCGCGCTGCTCTCCGTTGGATCTTCTCTCTCTCTAGCATCAACCCTATCTGGTACGGATCCCACACTGCTGAGCAGTATTCAAGCAGTGGGTGAACAAGCGTACTGTAACCTACTTCCTTTGTTTTCGGATTGCATTTCCTTAGGATTCTTCCAATGAATCTCAGTCTGGCATCTGCTTTACCGACAATCAACTTTATATGATCATTCCATTTTAAATCACTCCTAATGCGTACTCCCAGATAATTTATGGTATTAACTGCTTCCAGTTGCTGACCTGCTATTTTGTAGCTAAATGATAAAGGATCTATCTTTCTGTGTATTCGCAGCACATTACACTTGTCTACATTGAGATTCAATTGCCATTCCCTGCACCATGCGTCAATTCGCTGCAGATCCTCCTGCATTTCAGTACAATTTTCCATTGTTACAACCTCTCGATACATCACAGCATCATCTGCTAAAAGCCTCAGTGAACTTCCGATGTCATCCACCAGGTCATTTATGTATATTGTGAATAGCAACGGTCCTATGACACTCCCCTGCGGCACACCTGAAATCACTCTTACTTCGGAAGACTTCTCTCCATTGAGAATAACATGCTGCGTCCTGTTATCTAGGAACTCTTCAATCCAATCACACAATTGGTCTGATAGTCCATATGCTCTTACTTTGTTCATTAAACGACTGTGGGGAACTGTATCGAACGCCTTGCGGAAGTCAAGAAACACGGCATCTACCTGTGAACCCGTGTCTATGGCCCTGTGAGTCTCGTGGACGAATAGCGCGAGCTGGGTTTCACATGACCGTCTTTTTCGAAACCCATGCTGATTCCTACAGAGTAGATTTCTCGTCTCCAGAAAAGTCATTATACTCGAACACAATACGTGTTCCAAAATTCTACAACTGATCGACGTTGGAGATATAGGTCTATAGTTCTGCACATCTGTTCGACGTCCCTTCTTGAAAACGGGGATGACCTGTGCCCTTTTCCAATCCTTTGGAACGCTACGCTCTTCTAGAGACCTACGGTACACCGCGGCAAGAAGGGGGGCAAGTTCCTTCGCGTACTCTGTGTAAAATTGAACTGGTATCCCATCAGGTCCAGAGGCCTTTCCTCTTTTGAGCGATTTTAATTGTTTCTCTATCCCTCTGTCGTCTATTTCGATATCTACCATTTTGTCATTTGTGCGACAATCTAGAGAAGGAACTACAGTGCAATCTTCCTCTGTGAAACAACTTTGGAAAAAGACATGTAGTATTTCGGCCTTTAGTCTGTCATCCTCTGTTTCAGTACCATTTTGGTCACAGAGTGTCTGGACATTTTGTTTTGCTCCACCTACCGCTTTGACATAAGACCAACATTTCTTAGGATTTTCTGCCAAGTCAGTACATAGAACTTTACTTTCGAATTTATTGAACGCCTCTCGCATAGCCCTCCTCACACTACATTTCGCTTCGCGTAATTTTTGTTTGTCTGCAAGGCTTTGGCTATGTTTATGTTTGCTGTGAAGTTCCCTTTGCTTCCGCAGCAGTTTTCTAACTCGGTTGTTGTACCACGGTGGCTCTTTTCCATCTCTTACGATCTTGCTTGGCACATACTCATCTAACGCAGCGGAACTGACTTGGAATATTTTTATAATAAGAATGCCTGAACAAAATTCCCGCTGTACCTGATTGTGCGTGTATTATCTTTTCTCTTTACATTGTATTGAGGAGACAGGCCCACAATTTTCTGTTACATAGCAATAAGTTGGCTGGTGTGCGACCGAATGAAATTGCAGTACAGTGCGGGAAATTACATCGCACTGCATAGCGGGGAAAAGGTCGGATTTATGTAAGGCAAACGAGTCTGCAGCCTCTAAAATACATGAAATACGCCGGAAAAGTTGCGAGACTGATGTTTGTTACTGGTGTCTTAACAACTGTAAACAACAGGTGTACCGCCGCGCGGGATCAGCCGAGCGGTCTAGGGCGCTGCAGCCACGGACTGTGCGGCTGATCCTGGTGGAGGTTCGAGTCCTCCCTCGGGCATGGCTGTGTGTGTTTGTCCTTAGAATAATTTAGGCTAAGTAGTGTGTAAGCTTAGGGACTGATGACCTTAGCAGTTAAGTCCCATAAGATGTCACACACATTTGAACAGGTGAACCATTAGACGAACCAGCTGTGGGCAGCCACTGTTAGAGTAATGGACGCGGCGGCCATCTTGTATCTACGTTGTCCTGTCACAAATCGCGACATCTCTAAAGCAAGTGTTGCGGCGTTCGAGGAGGAGCAGAGGGCAGAGGGCACAGAAACTTGTTTTGGTATGTTTTGTTCTTCTTGCTGTTTCCTTAACTAAGAGGTGGTGAAGTTATTAACTGTTGCTTCCACTCTCGCACTCGACGCGTTTCAGCAGCAATAAAAAGTTAAATAAAGGAAGAAAAACGCTCTTCATAGGGCTTCCCAATGCGTGGTCGGAATTCAAAATATTGGTTTCGTCAGTATCCTGGGGCGAGCCAACAAATTTGTCCCATTTAGCCCTAAACGAAGGCAGTGTCAAGTGCATTAAAATTGCGGACAGGAATTTGCGTTGAAATAATGCTCACAAGTTGAATTTATTCCCCCCCCCCCCCCAAAACAAAAAAAGACGGAATGTCGTTTCACAAGTAATAGAAATACAAATGTTAATGTGAAGGCCCTTATTGGTCACAATTATTTCGTTCGTATTTGTTTTTTATTTGAAAATATTTACTATTGATCACAATACGAAGCAAATAGAGACAAAGATGCAAAATACATACTGTACATGATACAAAATTTTACTGAAGCATTTTCTCAAAATGCTTCCCTCTGTTGCATTGCAATTTGTAGTCAACGTTCGAATGATTTGGGAACGGCTGCGAGGGTGTCACGTGAGATATCAGCACACGCTTCGATGATACGTTGCTTCATATCGTCTGGCGTAGTTGGTATTTGAGCATACACATTGTTTGATTGCTCCCCACAGAAAAAAAATCAAGAGGGGTCAAATCAGGAGACGGGGCTGGCCACTTCACTTCAGCACGTCGTCCTATCCGACAATCCGGGAACTTTTTCATTTAACAGCTCTGCAGCCACACGGGAAGAGTGAGCAGGGCAGCCGTCGTGTTGGAACCACACGCACTGACGCGTAGTCAGTGGTACCTCTTCCAGCAAAATGGGCAGAACGTTCCTAATACTCCACTGTTGCTGATGCTGTACCTGTCGAAGCCGACGAGGGTTCTCTATTGACCAGTAATGCATATTATGCAAATTCATGTTACCGTGGTAGGTGAAAGTCGCTTCATCAGTAAAAAGGACCCATTCAAAAAACGTTGGCTCATCTTGTGGGCGCTGCACAGCAAACCGGCAAAATTCCTGGCGCCGTTCGAAATCCACACCGTAGAGTGCCTGATGTAGTGAGAGGTGAAACGGGTGAAATCTGTGCCTTATCTGTGCGTAGAACACTTCTCTGACTTGTACCACAGTCCGAGGCGATACGTCGCGACGAAACAGTGGGGTCGTTATGCGCCAACGCTAGGACGCCCTCTCCCTGTAGCTCGCCAGTTGCAGTTTTCCGCCTTGTCCTCTGTATGGCGTTCCGTGACCCCGATTCAAATAGTTCCTTGTAGATACGTGCAGGAAGCTGGCGCGTAGGACGCACACTATCAGGATACAGCTCTCCGTATCGCTTTATTGAAGTATATCTAAGTTTTCTTCGTTGGTGTACACGTCTGCTCCAAGAAACTGTGACGGAAATGCGATGTCTCATTACCCCAGCAGCGAATTTATACCCTTCTCTCCAGCTACCTTACGGCGTTATGGAGAAGCAGGAAAACAGCGCCTTCCCTGTTAAGTTCCCCAGTGGTCAACAGGAAAGGTCGCATTGGACAACGCCGCTTCGAAGGACGTACACGATAAGGGAATATATCTGTCTCAAGAACTATTTGCCTAAATATTATCATATACACATATTTGAAGCCATCTTCTTAAGGCCATCATGTTACGCTAAAATTTAACATAGGGTTCCATTTTTTAAAAAAAACGAAGATGGCCTCACATCTCTGTAATAAAAAATAGCACAAACATGAAATGTGATGTATTTCTATTACGGTTGGGGAGATAAAAGAAGTGTTACTACTTAGCTGCCTCACCCTGTATACACGTTCGAACCATCCGTTTACGCGACGTGAATCTCTTCCAATAGTAAGTACGAAGAAGCTGAAATTATTTCACAGTTCCCCGCGGTCGTCACAGGAGAAACTTTGCAAGTCCCGGCGGAATTCTTAGAAAATATCTCGGTTCCAGACACGAGGCGACTTCCAGCCGCACACACGACCTCTGGAGATCAGCGCGTGCAGTCGCGGGAAAACTGCCGCGGGTACTTAAAAAGAAGCTCGCACTGAACGTGACTCAGATAAAGTATATAGAAATATTATGCACGAATTTGGACGTATGTTTCATCCGCTTTACAATGCTGCTCTCATTTTTGGTGTACCGTTCATGGTGTTACACAAAATTGTGTCTTTGCTTGTATAGGCCCTAGTTTGCGTCCTTATATCAGTATTAAAACTAAACAATTAAAATAATTACATGATTTCACTTTTGTGTGCAGCCACGGTCACATAAAACTTTTCGAAAAAATGGAGCCCTCATTTGACTGTATTACAGGTTTAATTCCACAATATAGATTTCGGCCATAGGCTATTTTCAAATGTTACAAGCATTTAAAAAAATCACTAGACTTTTGACGGTGACTTGATCATACTCAAGTCTAATGATTTTTGATAAGTGTGAAACTGGAAAATGCCGTAAGAATGAAATCTAGTATATGGAATAAAACCTCTTGTACAGTCCAGTGGCGGTTATATCTTTCAAAAAACTAATTAGTCACGTTCTTGTAGCGTACTTGGTGTGATCAAGACTGAATTTTAAAAACGAAAAATTTTGTAATTAGTCATTAGTTCAAAACTACCTCTGTTTACTAATGCTGCTGGCACTTTTACTGCCACACGCTTTATTTCGCAAATTTGCTTTTTCATGCACGGAATTTATATCCGAACCTGTAATTTGACATACGAAGTATCCACACAAAATCTATTTGAACAGTTCGATAGTGCTTCACTGAACCCTATTCACTGACACCAAGTTTGTCTGAATTTCTTAAAGCGTTGGTGACTTGTTAACTTTTAAAAGATCATTTTATGCCTAAACATTTAACATGTAGTAACTATTAAATGAAATATCGTAACGGGGGCGCGTGCATCTTGACTCACGCAATCGTCTAATTCTTGGTATTTAAAACCACGTGAGTGGCTCCTCTGCGACTGATCGGGTTCAGTTTTTGTCCAGACGTTCCCTTATTCCCCGTGTCCTTTATTGAGCTAGTCCGGCCACCTCGGCTGCCCTGTGCTGTCGCTTCAGACGGTCGGGATTTTCCCGCCGCGTCTCCAGAGCGTCCCACTATCTGACCTGCCGCCAGGATTGCCCGCTCTTGGAGGCCCGCCATTTGTCGGGCGTCAAAGACGGGGCCCCCTACCGAGTACGCCGCTCCCCCACCCGTTACAACACCCGTCGACGCGGCTGTTGTTACAGTTTTGCAGAGGCACTTCCGGAATGTACTGTCTCGTGAATGTTCTCATGAAGAGAGAAGAGTGTGCCCAGTTATGGCCCAGCACGCTGTGACTCCGGAACAAAAACAAAGCGCGTACGGACCTACCGCGACTAGACACAAAAACAAAACACACAGACAGTTCTTTTCTGAAAAAAAAAAGCATAGTCGCAGTTGACGATGCTTGGTGTTATCAATCGACAAAGTACATAAACACACGTCAACGGCGAGGCCTTTGACGATACAACGGACGCCAGTCTGACGCGCGATTTGAACAACATCCCGAAGATGGGGGCTCATCTCTGACACAATCCTGGAGCCACTCCGCAGCAATTCTGGACGTGTGGGGTGTCGCACTGTCCTGTTGGAATTCAAGTCAGTCGGAATGCACAGTCGATGTGAATGGATGCAGGTGATCAAACAGGATGCTTACGTGCGTGTCACAGTCGTATCCAGACGTATCAGGGGTCCCATATCACACGCCCCACACGTCCATCCGCAAGGGCCCAGGCGAGGCGTAAAGCTCTGTGTCGCGCGGTCACAAGGATACACGAGTGGGCCATCGGCTCCGAAAGCCCATATCGATGATGTTTCGTTGATGGCCCAGCATTGAAATCTGCAGCAATTTGTGGAAGGGTTCCACTTGTCACGTTGAACTATTCTGTTCAGTCGTCGTTGGTCCCGTTCTTTTTCCGGCCGCAGCGATTTCCGAGATTTGATGTTTTACCGCATTTCTGATATTCACGGTTGTTGTTGTTGTTGCGGTGGTCTTCAGTCCTGAGACAGGTTTGATGCAGCTCTCCATGCTACTCTATCCTGTGCAAACTTCATGTCCCAGTACCTACTGCAGCTTACATCCTTCTAAATCTGCATAGTGTATTCATCTCTTGGTCGCCCTCTATGACTTTTACCCTCCACACTGCCCTCCAATGCTAAATTTGTGAACCCTTGATGCCTCAGAACATGTCCTACCAACCGGTCCCTTCTTCTCGTCAAGTTGTGCCACAAACTCCTCTTCTCCCCAATTCTATTCAATACCTCCCCATTAGTTATATGATCTACCCATCTAATCTTCAGCATTCTTCTGTAGCACCACATTTCGAAAGCTTCTATTCTCTTCTTGTCTAAACTATTTATCATCCATGTTTCACTTCCATACATGGCTACACTCCATACAAATACTTTCAGAACCGACTTCCTGACACTTAAATCTATACTCGATGTTAACAAATTTCTCTTCTTCAGAAACGCTTTTCTTGCCATTGCCAGTTTACCTTTTGTATCCTCTCTTCTTCGACCATCATCAGTTATTTTGCTCCCAAAATAGCAAAACTCCTTTACTACTTTAAGTGTCTCGTTTCCTAATCTAATTCCCTCAGCATCACCAGACTTAATTCGACTACATTCCATTATCCTCGTTTTGCTTTTGTTGATGTTCATCTTATATCCTCCCTTCAAGACACTGCCCATTCCGTTCAACTGCTCTTCCAAGTCCTTTCCTGTCTCTGACAGAATTACAATGACATTGGCGAACCTCAAAGTTTTTATTTCTTCTCCATAGATTAATACCCATTCCGAACTTTTCTTTTGTTTCCTTTACTGCTTGCTCAATATACAGATTAACATCGGGGAGAGGCTACAACCCTGTCTCACTCCCTTCCCAACCACTCCTTCCCTTTCGTGCCCCTCGACTCTTATAACTGCCATCTGGTTTCTGTACAAATGGTAAATAGCCTTTCGCTCCCTGTATTTTACCGCTGCCACCTGCAGAATTTGAAAGAGAGTATTCCAATCAATATTGTCAAAAGCTTTCTCTAAGTCTACAAATGCTAGAAACGTAGGTTTGCCTTTCCTTAATCCATTTTCTAAGATAAGTTATAGGGTCAGTATTGCTTCACGTGTTCCTACATTTCTACGGAATCCAAACTGATCTTCCCCGAGGTCGGCTTCTACCAGTTTTTCCATTTGTCTGTAAAGAATTCGCGTTAGTATTTTGCAGCTGTGACTTATTAAACTGATTGTCCCGTAATTTTCACATCTGTCAGCACATGCTTTCTTTGGGATTGGAATTATTATATTCTTCTTGACGTCTGAGGGAATTTCGCCTGTCTCGTACATCTTGCTCACCAGATGATAGAGTTTTGTCAGGACTGGCTCTCCCAAGGCCGTCAGTAGTTCTAATGGAATGTTGTCTACTCCCGGGGCCTTGTTTCGACTCAGGTCTTTCAGTGCTCTGTCAAACTCTTCACGCAGTATCGTATCTCCCATTTCATCTTCATCTACATCCTCTTCCATTTTCATAATATTGTCCTCAAGTACATCGCCCTCGTATAGACCCTCTATATACTCCTTCCACCTTTCTGCTTTCCCTTCTTTGCTTAGAACTGGGTTTACATCTGAGCTCTTGATGTTCATACAAGTGGTTCTCTTTTCTCCAAAGGTCTCTTTAATTGTCCTGTAGGCAGTATCTATCTTACCCCTCGTGAGATAAGCCTCTACATCCTTACATTTCTCCTCTAGCCATCCCTGCTTAGCCATTTTGCACTTCCTGTCGATCTCATTTTTGAGACGTTTGTATTCCTTTTTGCCTGCTTCACTTACTGCATTTTTATATTTTCTTCTTTCATCAATTAAATTCGGTACATCTTCTGTTACCCAAGGATTTCTACTAGCCCTCGTCTTTTTACCTACTTGATCCTCTGCAGCCTTCACTATTTCATCCCTCAAATCTACCCATTCTTCTTCTACTGTATTTCTTTCCCCCATTCCTGTCAATTGTTCCCTTATGGTCTCCCTGAAACTCTGTACAACCTCTGGTTTAGTCAGTTTATCCAGGTCCCATCTTCTTAAATTCCCACCTTTTTGCAGTTTCTTCAGTTTTAATCTACAGTTCATGATCAACAGATTGTGGTCAGAGTCCACATCTGCCCCTGGAAATGTCTTACAGTTTAAAACCTGGTTCCTAAATCTCTGTCTTACCATTATATAATCTATCTGAAACCTGTCAGTATCTCCAAAGTTCTTCCATGTGTACAACCTTCTTTCATGATTCTCGAACCAAGTGTTAGCTATGATTAAGTTATGCTCTGTGCAAAATTCTACCAGGCGGCTTCCATTTCTTAGCTCCAATCCATATTCACCTACTACCTTTCCTTCTCTTCCTTTTCCTACTGTCGAATTCCAGTCACCCATGACTATTAATTTTTCGTCTCCCTTCACTACCTGAATAATTTCTTTTATCTCATCATACATTTCTTCATCGTCTGCAGAGCTAGTTGGCATATAAACTTGTACTACTGTAGTAGACGTGGGCTTCGTGTCTATCTTGGCTACAATAATGCGTTCACTTTGTTGTTTGTTACCCGCACTCCAGTTTTTTTTATTCGTTATTAAAACTACTCCTGCATTACCCCTATTTGATTTTGTATTTATAACCCTGTTTTCACCTGAGCAAAAGTCTTGTTCCTCCTGCCACCGAACTTCACTAATTCCTACTATATATAACTTTAACCTATCCATTTCCCTTTTTAAATTTTCTAACCTACCTGCCCGATTAATGAATCTGACATTCCACCCTCCGATCCGTAGAACGCCAGTTTTCTTTCTCCTGATAACGACGTCCTCTTGAGTAGTCCCAGCCCGGAGATCCGAATGGGACTATTTTACCTCCGGAATGTTTTACCCAAGAGGACGCCATCATCATTTAACCATACAGCAAAGCTGAATGCCCTCGGGAAAAATTACAGCTGTAGTTTCCCCTTGCTTTCAGCCGTTGGCAGTACCAGCACAGGAAGGCCGTTTTGGTTATTGTTACAAGGCCAGATCAGTCAATCATCCAGACTGTTGCCCCTGCAACTACTGAAAAGGCTACTGCCCCTCTTCAGGAACCACACGTTTGTCTGGCCTCTCAACAGATACCCCTCCGTTGTGGTTGCACCTACGGTGCGTCTATCTGTGTCGTTGAGGCACGCAAGCCTCCCCACCAACGGCAAGGTCCACGGTTCATGGGTTCACGGTACACTCGTGAAATGGTCGTATGGGAAAATCTAAACTTTATCGCTACCTCGGAGATACTGTGTCCCATCGCTGGTGCGCCGACTGTGACACCACGTTCGAACTCACATAAATCTTGATAACTTCCAGTGTAGCAGCAGTAAGCGATCTAACAACTGCGGCAGCCACTTGTCCTATATAGGCGTTGCCAACCGCAGCTCCGTATTCCGTCAGTTCATGTATCTCTGTATTTGAATAGGCTTGCCTACACCAGTTTCTGTGGCGCTTCAGTGCAGCATGTTGAACTCCATATGAGCACACATTTGGTTGAAACTCACTCACAAGGCGACATTCCAGAATGTCAGTAAACGTGTCAAGTTTGTAGAGTAGGCGAAATAGTGCAAGGCAGGTGTTTTCTTGTTTCAGTTTTAAGAGGTAAAAGACACCCCGAAAGGTAATTTAATGTGGAATTTTAGGTTTACATTCGAAGATATTCCCTGTATGTTTTCGTTTAAAAGTGATTTGTAATTAATGTCCTTGAAAGTCGTATAATCAACTTTTGTAGTAATTTGGAATTTTGAAGAATATCCCACCGCCGTTTTGAGAAATGAAAACTTTTGATACAACGTAAACTGAAGAAGCTTCCAAAGCAAGTACGTCCCTGTGTAACAAAGATGGTTTCTGAAATACCATTTTCGGAAAATAAGCTGTACACAGTGTGCTGTCACAGCTTTTTCAACATACCTAATTAAAATATCTAAGCACTCATTAGTATTATAATTATTTTTTTTACTTATATTTGTTTCATGTTCTGAATTGTTATATCTACGTTCTACATTCATGGTGTGCTTGCTTCATAGAGTACCGTTTCACATACGTGTCTTCCAGTAACTGAAAATAACAACTCGTTATTATGGTAGAAAAAATTACAATAATAATAATAATAATAATAATAATAATAATAAGTAAGGAAATGCTTAAAATATAACGTTAACACAACATCGAATTCAGCAGGATTTGTAAAATTGTAATGGGTGATCCTGGAGCCGTGGTAGGGGAACAAGGGGGAAACAAATGGTAGCAGCAAAATTTTTGTTTTAACAGGGTGGCTTTATTGGAGTGAATGGTGACACCAATTCTCAATCTTTCAAATCAGCTTTAGTTCTTTAAGGCAAGCAGCTGCGATTAGTCAAAACAACAAACACTTCTGATACAGTAGGAAAGGGCAAGCTGCGAAGACAATGGAATTTAAATAAGAAGTCTCCACAAATATGGCTTCACAGGGAAGATTATGATTGTTAAAATTTTTTTCTGACATCGCAGCAGTAGGCAAGATAAAATTAGCTCAGTTAACAAAATACGATTACACCAGATCTCAAATATAAGTTAAAATTTAACACACACGGCGACAACCGCCAGCTTACAATAGTTCAAAACATTATTCAATCTCATAGGTGAGCAGATGTAATTACCAAGGGCAGTGTGCGAACCGACTTGAAGCAACTATAACATGGCATAAACCAAATTACAGATTCGGCAGTCTATGCAGAGAAGTCGGCAAGAATCTGCTAGGAAGTTTCAAACGGTAAAGAAGTCGGGAAACGATCACCGTATACACACTCGCGCACGGGCACAGAGGAGCAAACCTTAAGCCAGGGAGATAGGACAGGCAGGGTGGAAAAAAAAAAGAAAAAAAAGCACTGGACGGGAACTACCAAAATTCACTCACCTTAAACTTTACGTACGACCTCCGGGCGAGGAAACAGGAAATCGTACGCGCATAGGCCAGCAAAAACCCCAGACAAAAAAAATGTTCAAATGTGTGTGAAATCTTATGGGACTTAACTTCTAAGGTCATCAGTCCCTAAGCTTACACACTGCTTAACCTAAATTATCTTAAGGACAAACAGACACACCCATGCTCGAGGGAGGACTCGAACCTCCGCTGGGACCAGCCGCAACCCCAGACAAACACACAGAATCCCATAAATTCCGAAACATAATGTAATCAATTATCCCTCAAAACCCCGGATCTTGGCACAAGGAAATTACAGGCCACAGGATCCAAAAGTTAAACAAAGTTCTGCAGCGGCACAATAGAACGCCATGAAAAACACCGTAAGTAAGGTACATCACCCCACAGAAAGCCGAGAAACACGTACACTGGCGTTTGCCCACGTTTCCGACGCAATCATAACAACGAAGATAATCTTCTCAGGCATAGCGCGCTGAAACACACGACGACACCAAACTTCCGAGGACGGAAAAGTACTCCCCTGTAAACTGTATCCGGGGGCAGCACAGCCACAAGCTCCTGCCGAGGCGCGGTCCAGGGAAATCGCCGCGAGAAAGACGATCCGGCACGAGTGTCGTCACCCAGGCCTCAGCGAGGCGCAGTCAGGCAGGGGCAGGGAAGGCTGGTAGTCGGGCGGCGACTCCAGCCACCGACCCGGGGAGCAGCGAGTGACGTCACGCCAGGCCCGGCCAGCGACGGAGAAACATACACCACTCGGAGACCCGACGGTCGAGAATCGATCGGGAATACCGCCGCCACGGCACAATCCTCTAAATACACTGATTTGTAACTTCCTGGCAGATTAAAACTGTGTGCCCGACCGAGACTCGAACTCGGGACCTTTGCCTTTCGCGGGCAAGTGCTCTACCATCTGAGCTACCCAAGCACGACTCACGCCCGGTACTCACAGCTCTACTTCTGCCAGTATCTCGTCTCCTACCTTCCAAACTTTACAGAAGCTCTCCTGCGAACCACAGCCTGGCTGTGGCTAAGCCATGTCTCCGCAATATCCTTTCTTTCAGGAGTGCTAGTTCTGCAAGGTTCGCAGGCGAGCTTCTGTAAAGTTTGGAAGGTAGGAGACGAGATACTGGCAGAAGTAGAGCTATGAGTACCTGGCGTGAGTCGTGCTTCGGTAGCTCAGATGGTAGAGCACTTGCCCGCGAAAGGCAAAGGTCCCGAGTTCGAGTCTCGGTCGGGCACACAGTTTTAATCTGCCACGAAGTTTCATATCAGTGCACACTCCGCTGCAGAGTGAAAATCTCATTCTGGACACTGATTTGTATCAGGCACGTTTCAGCACGTTGGTAAGCCTTGGCATACAGAATTTATCATCTACTAGTGACTGCAGCTTGATTGTGTCGTTTCTCTTCAAGAGGAAATTGACACTATAATCACTGAACAGAAGTAGATCTGGAAGTCTTTTCACAAAGTTCTTCGAACATGAGAAGTAGTGCTCGCCCCATAGCCGCACCTGCAGTGTCCTTTCGCATCACCAGAGGAGCAGGTTCCTTGCCCCCAGATACGATGCTTTAAACGGTTCTTTCATACTGACCAGGAGGTGGCGCAAAAACCTAGCAGTAATACAGATATTTCCCTCTCACAGGGAAAGAAAACATCTTTCTAATATCTTTTCACATAATCAGACGTTTCTTGTCACGAGGACATTTCGGCTTCAATGAGAGATACTCCAATTCTCAGTCAAAACTCACCATTACTTTCTTTTAAAACTATGAAAAGGCGGGTGGTTGTCCTCGTACCCGAGGACAAGGAAGATCCGAAAATTCCGAAAGGCTCGTCGGCACAGCCACAGCCGTGGTACATACACAGGTTTCGATGTTGGAACAACTTTGTGAGAAGACTTTAACGTCTATTTCTGTTCAATGATTATGGTGTCAATCAATACAATCAAGCTACGTTTACTGTTCTCTTCGCCAACGCTTACCAATGTACTGAAATATACCTGATACAAACCAAGATGTTTAGAGGATAACCCGTTACAATTTTAAATCCCGCTTTGTTTTATACTGGCTTCTCCGTTGAGTAAATTACAAGGAGAAATTTCATTCATTTTATGTGCGTGGTATGAAAAAATGGTATGTTTTAAGCATTTCCTTGCATATTATCATTATTGTAATTATTTTCTATCGTAATAATGAGTTAATTGTTACTTGCAGTTAACAGAATACACGTAAGTGAAACGGTAAACTAAAAAGCAAAAATACCACGAATGTAAAACGTAAAATAACAATTTAGAACATAAAACAAATGTAAGTATAATAAATAATTGGAGATCAAATAGAACTAATAAACATTATAATGCAACTTAAATGACGCTGCATAATAAATGTGTCAAGTTACCATTCAAACAGCTGGGTATTTACGTAATTCTGTCTTGTTTCAGGTAAGCAGAGGCCACACACACAGAATGGCACAGCCGACCCCACCACCCCACCTGGCGGTAAGCGTTTGACTTCCTCACCCCTCACATCCCTCACTAGTAACGAGTTTTAACTGCCCGGTTCTCGAACCTGAACCACCCGTCTTTCAGGAAGATAACGTTATTGTAGTTACATTACTCGGACAGTACACACTGAACGACATTTTGGATTTCAGAACTCGTGGTAATGCCACTTATACATCTGACCACGGAATTTTACGCGCAGTAAATTAAAACCTTACAGCTGGCGGTATCTTTTGTGACAGCAGTGAAACTGCGTAACCAACAATATTTGTAAAAGCGAGAATTTACAGAATCAGTCTTGTTGCTAGCGAAAGGCTAATATAGTACAGGGGTCACCTTTTAAATTTTTATAAACTACCAGTTAGTGGTACTATTATTTTATAAGTGCTTATTTTTTAATGTTCGAACAACGACAGCTCAGAAACTGAACGAGTAGTTTGCCAACAGTGAGTGTATGGCGAAAAGATATAATTAAAATATTGGAACTTTCACACGAACATTTTCGTTGCATTACTTTTAGCGGTTTTCCTTAAATGTCTAACTCCACAATAATACGTCGAACTTAAACAGTTGACAAATTCATTAAACAGACGTAACATACACTAGCACGTCAGCAAACCACATACGGAGACGAGAACTCCTTTGAATCAGAGGGCTGCAGGACTTATGAAGAGAATCCATAACAAGTTTACGTCCCCGTCAGATCGAATATCACTGTTGTCGTTTAAATAAGCAAACAAAGGCTCTACAATCACAAATGCACATGCGTCTACGAACAATGACAACGGAAAAAATCCAGGAAAAATCGAACAATTTCGGAAACACTAGAAAATGATACATCAAAAATACCAAAACACCACATAAAACTACTCGTAGGTGACTTCAACTCACAGATCGACTGGGAAGAGAAATACAAGGCAATAGTAGGAAATTTTTCCACACACAAACCCACCAGTAACAATGAAGAAAAACAAATTCTGCAGGCAATTCGAATTAAATCTAATGTCAACGTTTTTTCAGAAAATCACCAAGAAGAAAGGCTCATATCAACTGGATCATGTGGCAATAACCACAAAAATAAATAAATAAGCCGGCCGGGGTGCCCGAGCGTTTCTAGGCGCTTCAGTCTGGAACCGTGCGACCGCTACGTTGCAGGTTCGAATCCTGCCTCGGGCATGCATGTGTGTGATGTCCTTCGGTTAGTTAGGTTTAAGTAGTTCTAGGTTCTAGGGGACTGATGACAGATGTTAAGTCCCATTGTGCTCAGGGCCATTTGAACCATTTTTTAAATAAATAAATAAATAAATAAATAATGAAGTCATGAACATACGGATCACAAGAAGACTAGGTATAGATTCGGACTGTTTTTAAGAAAAATCAAAACCAGATTTCAACTTAAAATATTAAACACCAAAAAAAAGTCAATGGAACCAATGCAAAATTTTTGGCACAACAGAAACGAATCAGTAAACAGTTCACAAAAAGAAGATGGGAAATTCGGATAAGATCAGAGAAGTAGTGATAGAAACGGTGAAACAACTAGAACAACCAATAAGAAGGAAATAGATGTGTGATGAAGCAACAGACCATAGACTAACAGCTTGGAAAAATGGAGCTCCTGCAAAAAAGCGAAAAACTGGAATACGTTCACCGAGATCTGAAAACCGACATTAAAAATTATTAGAACAGATTAATGGAAATATGACAGAAAATGCTTAGAGTAAATAGATGCAGATTCGAGACAGAACAACACTAGTTTACAGAGAAGAAATAACAGGTTACAAGCTGATGAGCCTATACTTCAAAGATTCAACAGGCAAACTGATTACCAACGACAAAGACAACAGTGAGTTACTGGCAAAATATTACAAAAATCTTGTAAACTGCGAGGGACCAGCACAACGGCTAATTTTCAGAGAGCCTCAAAAGGAAATTCCACCTTGAGAACCACCGTCACTACATCAAACTGAACAATACATTGTCCAGCTGGATAACTACACAGCGTCACGTGAAGATGGGATATTAGCTGAGATTTGGAAACTGGGCGGGCAGCTGCCAGTTGCAACCATTTGTGAGGTTATTAAAGATAGCTGGAAGCAAAAAAGAATACCAGAAACACTGGAAACAAGCCATAATCCATCCGCTGCAAGAGAAGGGCGGCACGGCAACCAACAGTTACACAGGTGTATCTCTCTTTCCCGTGACTACAAAATTCTATTTAACGGTGTTTAAGCTGTGCACAAATTGGTTTTAATGCAGATTTTTCGTCAGGGAAGTACGCGAATTTACATAGGTTGTAATGTTACAATGTTAGGATAGTTGTTAACATAACACACTTCGTCCCGAGTAATCGAAAAACTCTAAACACAACAATATCAAATTTCTTTCCAGACGTTTCTTTACAAAATTATTCTTACTACTACGTAGTGAAGTTGGCCAATGTTACAACAAATCATCCGATTCCAGTTCTAAGTTCGGTACTATGTAGGATGACAATCAAGTCTACAGAGGATGGTTAGTTTTTCGTGACAAGCTGCACAAAAGATTACTAAAGATTGCTCGAGTCCACAGTGGACGCAAGCTGGTGAACCAACAAGTTAACGCCTCTGCTCGTGGTATTTACCTTAGCTGCGATGAACTGTCAGCTGCATGTCTGCTCTCATCCTCTGAAATTCCTATAAAAGCTAACCAAAACCTTTGCTGATCCTGTCATCAGAAACTCTCCTATGTTTCTCGTTAGGCGAGAAAACATGTACTCGTCCCTAGTCTTGAACTATGGCGATATGCATGCGCATGGCTGGAGCAGCAAGCATACTACAATGTCTCCTCGGTTCTCGCAGGAACTATTAAGTATGTGGCGGGTTCGTTTCTCTGCTGTTGGAGCTCAACAATGCTACAACTAACGTCTAGCAGAATGTCGGCCGCAGTGTGCGCAGTGGTCACACAAAATTCCCCCTTTGCATCGTACAAAGGAGAGTCCCCAAAATTTTCGGTCTTGTCTCTCTCATAGCAAAACTGTCCCCCACCTTTCGTGCTCCACGTGATGGCTTTTTCCAACTAATATCAGCATTCCCTTTATTTTGTGGAAACACTCTGCCATTCGCAAAAGGGCCTACCATTAAACTGCATCGAAATTTCGGCACTTTACTCCTTCCTAGTTCGTGTCAGCCAATCTGTCATTTTGTGCCCACTCCAGACACCTAAAAGTTACACGCGTACATCACGAGCATACCACGTGCAGTTCACGTGATCGACTGTGCCACTGGTTTGCTCATGTCCGTCTGGAAATTCCGCAGTGCAGTTTTATAAAGATTCTTTCCATACTACTCCGGTGGCCTGCTACTCGCCCTACTGGAAGAATCACCTGGGCCGTCCGTTGTTTCTCGCTGCCGGTCGCTTTTAAGAGCTTTCCATTGTGCTCTCTCTGCCCGTGATGCGCCCAGAATGTCGCCCCCTCACATTTGTTTCCCAAACGAAACTTTTCCTCCAGCAGCTTGTCTCACCTCTTGCTCATTGACATGCAGGATATATTTTCGGTGTGTTAATACCGTCGATTGAGTGTCATCCCTTTGCATTGCATACTGTTCATTTTTACAGGCAAATCTGTTCATTTTCGCCGAAGTATGTTAGGTGACGTATCCATCCTTCCCGTTACGATGTATAAAAACTGTCATATAATGTGTGAAATTGACCTTTATTTAATCTGCCTTCTTACACAATGACAAAACAAGCAGACAATTAGTTGAACGAGCATTCTCAAATACAGGTTCAAAGTTAAATTCCAAGGAGAAATTTCTGAACCCTTCAGAATTAACATGGGCTCTCGCCGATTCTCTTCACTCTGCTCATAGTCAAGGTCATATGGGAGTGGCATAAAGAACTACAATAGAAAAACATCTACTCATAGGACAAGGAAGAGGAAGATTTGAGGCACAATGCCTTCGTATTGTTGATGATTCTACAGTCATTTCTGAGGACAAAACAGTTGCAAAGATAATAATAGAAACATTTCACGAAATTGCAGCTAAAGTCGGATTGCAAGTATCGTAGAGGAAAATGGAATACACTGAACATAAACACAACAGAGAAAAATAGGTACAAAACACCACACGGAAACATCAAAAGAATAAATTTATTTGAGAGAATGGATACAATCAAATGGGTTAGGCAATACCACAAGTAAAGAAAAATCGAATAAAATGGAATTAGCATACAAACTCAGTCCAAACTGATACACTGATCCAGGCAAAAATTAAATACTACACAACAGTAATTCAACCGGAGGCACTATGGGGATATGAATGCGTAACACTGAATAAAGAAGAACAAGAAAAATTGAAAAGGAAGAAGAGAAAATATTTAGAAAAATTTTAGTACCACAAAAGAACAAAATAACGGTTGCACGAAGAGAAGAATTGAAGATCTATACAGAAACATAGAAACAAACATAGCCGGCCGTTGTGGCCGAGAGGTTCTAGGCGCTTCAGTCCGGAACGGCGATGCTGCTACGGTCGCAGATTCGAATCCTGCCTCGGGCGTGGGTGTGTGTGACGTCCCTAGGTTAGTTCGGTTTAAGTAGTTCTAAGTCTAGGGGACTGATCACCTCAGATATTAAGTCCCATAGTGCTCAGAGCCATTTGAACCATTTTGAAACAACCATAAACAGAATGAGAAAGAGAAGATTAACGTTTTACAGTCACATTTAGAGAATGAATGACGATAGAGTAAGGAAATAAATTTTTATTTCGTTTCCTAATAAAAAGTCACTACATGATGGCTGGAAGAGACAAGAAGGGCCTTGAGAAAACTTGACGTCACAAAAGACTCCTTGCAAGACAGTGAAAATTTCAGGCTGCTCGTTAGTGCTGTAAAGTTTTCTGTCCAAAAACAAAAACTGTAGCCTAGGAGAGCAGTGTCCAATGAACAGAGGGAGGCAATCAGCCAACGCCTGAAGTAGTTTCGACGAGATAAGAAGGAAACGATTGCATCTGAGTATTTGGTTCTAAGCGGTCTTAATCAGTCAAATTTTGTAGTAAAAGGACAAAAATACGTCGAATGGCTTCGTTCGACGTTTTGGTAATCACGCACCTCCAGAAAAGAAGATTGGTTTCCTGAATTTCGTCGAGGTCGTGATGCCGTCAGCACTGAATGTATTGAAGGTCGACCAAAATCAGTTGTTCCGAAAACCATCGATGCAGTAAATTGGGTTCTGCATGAACATGGACGATAAATAGTTTAGACGAGAAGAAAGTAGAAGCTGCATGAAGGTTTAGCGGTGGAAACGATCTGTTCCCGATGAATTCCTCACGCTTACACACTAGTTCAAAAGCAGGATATTGCCAAATGTTGTATGGAAATGCGAAAGAATTCAATCGAGGAAATTCAGGATTCGTATACAGTATCGCAACAAGAGACGAATTCATGTGGGCGGGAAATAATAGTAGCAGTCAACTGGTTGGGTGTTCCAGTACGCACGGGAAACAGCTGAAGTGGTTCGCTCCCGAAGCACTTCCAAGAAAGCGGCGAGCCTTTGGTTGCACAGCACATGTCGCGACCATTCATTCAGTCGGCAGCTCACACTCGGTAGACGGAGTGAGTCACGGCTTCAGCGTCACACATGTTCGCGCGTTGACTCAGCCGCCGTCTCAAGCTGACAAGGAGTGGCGAGTGAGTAGCTGAACTGAGAGCGAATATGACATTCATTAAGGCATAGCTTTGTAATCCACCAAACGAGAGAGCCTTTCGCGATAAGAGTAATTACGGACAGCATGATTTTCAGCTTGTTATATGAACTAACTTTTGAGATATATAAATTTACTTGAGTATATAAGATGAACATCAACAAAATCAAAACGAGGATAACGGACTGTAGTCGAATCAAAACAGGTAATTCTGAGGGAATAAGATTAGGAAATGAGACACTTAAATAGTAGATGAGTTTATTTGGGGAGCACAGTAACTCATGATGGTCTTAGTAGAGAGGATATAAAATGTAGACTGGTAATGGCAAGAAAAGCGTGTCTGAAGAAGAGAAATTTGTTAACATCGAGTATAGATTTAAGTGTCAGGAAGTCTTTTCTGAAAGTATTTGTATGGAGTGTAGCCATGTATGGAAGTGTAACATGGACGGTAAATAGTTTAGACAAGAAGAGAATACGAAACTTTCGAAATGTGGTGCTACAGAAGAATGTTGAAGATCAGATGGGTAGATACGTAAATAATGAGGAGATACTGAATTGGGGAGAAGAGAAATTTGTGACACAACTTGACTAGAAGAAGGGATCGGTTGGCAGGACATGTTCTGAGGCACCAAGGGATCACCAATTTAATATTGGAGGGCAACGTGGTGGGCAAAAATCGTAGAGGGGGTCAAGACATGAATACACTACGCAGATTCAGAAGGATGTAGGTTGCAGTAAGTACTGGGAGATGAAGAAGCTTGCACAGGATAGAGTAGCATGGACAGCTGCATCAAACCAGTATCTGGACTGAAGACCATAACAACAACAACAACAACAACAACAAATTTACTTCCAGAATTGAGAACATTGATGAGTCATTTCATGACATGTTAATGTATTTTTTGTGATATGATTATTTACGCAGAATTACGTATTTATTTCTTTGTCTGAGTGAGTGAGAGAATAAATGTGGCGTGTGGTTGAAGTGTGAGTCGCTGCAATTGTGAATAACGAAGTCCGTATGGGAAAGGAAGTCTTTTGTGCGGCTCTGATGTGGTTCACATACACGAAAGAGGGGGGGGGGGGGGGGAGGAGAGAATGAGAACTGTGCACCGGTAGAAAGGTGAGGATGATTTGTTTTATCTGTTTTTCTGAAATATGTTACATGGTAAATTCGTTTAAAGCGATACTGGAACTAGATTGGTCCGAAGCAGGAGAATACCAGATTGTGTGGGTCATAATCGAAAGGTGATTGGCTACTTTGGGATTCGGCGAATGAGAAGAGAGATACTTCACTTGAGCTAGAACAATCGTAGATGGATTTTACGGAAGTTTCAGAACTTTTTCTGTGCAAAGTCGAACTTTTGTTCAAAGGGCAGTAATTCTGCGTCGCGTGCTGTGCAGTCGTAAAGGAGAACTTTCCAAGTCCAGAGTGCTGATTTGCAAACCATAGGATTGAGCTTCCCATGTATAAAACATCCTGTTTCATTTTCAGTTTAGGGTCCTGTTGAAAATCTTAAACAGATTACCAAAGCGTTACTGTAAGTAAGAATGGATTAGTACAGATTTTGTAGTGTTTCTTGCTTTTATGCTGAGAACTGTATAATACTACTGACTTAGTGCAGGATATTTTTTTTATAGAAAATTGACAATCTAGTGGAAGTAACATTCGATTACTTCGGTATTCTGGTCAGGACTTGAATTATATTGCACCCCATCGACGCGTCTAGAACGGCCAAGTTTTTTTTTTTTTTAATAGCTTCTCAGCTAAAAGACACGACTCGTCGCTTTAGGGCAGCCTTCCCTGCGGAGACGGCCGTGGTGAGTGCTTTCCGGTGTCAGCAGCGGGCAGAACAGCAAACAGCAAACGGCGCAGGTTGCTTCAGGGGGTCGGCGGACAGTCAATGCCGGTCGGTGTACGGCAACCGTTCTGCTCCGAGTCGCCGATGAAATCGGAAACAGCAGCCGGATACTTGGCGCACCGTTCTTCATCATGACAGTTGCAGGTCTCCCAGCACGCCAAGCAGCTCGTCATTTAACGGCGACAAACACGGAAACTGACGACTCATCTGCCCGTATTCACCTGACTTGTCGCGTAACGGCTGGCTTCCCACGCTTCTCTTACGCCACACGAAGAACGTTCGGACAGTCTGCTGAGCTGCTGATTCCTTGCAAAACCGTGTCTTTGCGCCATAGACGTCAAAGTGGAGAACTAAGTAGAAGTGTAGAAATTTTAAAGGCGAGAATTTTTAGAAACAAATGAAATGACTTGCACACAAAAAATAAATTTTTCTTTCAATATATTTAATACAAAGGCAGTCCTCACATTAGTTAAGGAAACAGTGTGGGAAGTTACGCAACTTATATAAGACGGTCCGTTTGTTTGTTTGTAATTCAAACAAATCTATAATTGGAATGCCGGCCGCTGTGGCCGAGCGGTTCTAGGCACTTCAGTCCGGAACCGCGTGACCGGTACGGTCGCAGGTTCGAATCCTGCGTCGGGCATGGATGTGTGTGATGTCCTTAGGTTAGTTAGGTTTAAGTAGTTGTAAGTTCTAGGGGACTGGTGACCTCAGATGTTAAGTCCCACAGTGTTCAGAGCCATTTGAACCATTTTATAATTGCATTCCGAACTTGATCAAATTTTGCTCACTCTACGTTCAATACGAGAGGAAGATCACTGTTTACGTAACATTTCGTAATCTGATTTGTCTGTTAGCACTGACAACTGTGCTGCTCTCGGTCGTTACGTGGACGCCGTCGGCCGCTGCCTTGTCCGCGGTGAGAGGCGGTGCCTGGTCTCTGGTATTCTCGCCACACTCTTGACACTGGATACTGAAGTTGCTAATGATTTCCGAAACGGAATGTCCCATGCCTGTAGCTCCAGCTACTGTTCCGCTCTTAATTTCACTCGTGCGGCCATAATCGTGTCAGAAACCTTTTCAAAGAAGTCAGTTGAGTAGAGATTGTACCTCCGGCAGTGCGCCTTGTGTCATGGGTCTATGTGCATATCGCTATGCCACGACTTCGGTCACCTCAGTGCAGGAGTGCATTCCACGTACACTCGCAAACTCACACGTCAAAATATTGACGCAGAATCATGAAATTTGGCGCGGAGCAAGGTTTCACAGGACAGGTAGAGGAGAAAAGTCGGAAAATTGTTGAGTTGTAATTATATCACACCAAAAAAGTATATCTTTCGTCATTTGTTATCCGATTTGAAACTTGAAACTATAAGATTCTCGAAAGCTTTGGAATTGCCGGAACCGATATCTTGCATGTATGGATGCCGATAAAAAATGGTTCAAATGGCTCTGAGCACTATGGGACTCAACATCTGAGGTCATAAGTCCCCTAGAACTTAGAACTACTTAAACCTAACTAACCTAAGGACATCACACACACCCATGCCCGAGGCAGGATTCGAACCTGCGACAGTAGCAGTCCCGCGGTTCCGCACTGTAACGCCAGAACCGCACGGCCACCGCGGCCGCTGCCGATAAAACAGGCAAAAGTCATCTAGATTTCGGGTTGCTGCGGTGGATGAACTGTCTGTTTCCACGCGTAATTAAGTTTGTGCGGAGCCCTGGGAGAGCGAGTTGTGCTGGCACCTGTCAAATCCTTTATACAGTCTTTGTCTGACGGTTAAGGAACCCGCACAAGTCGCCGAAGAGACGCTGCCGTCTGACAGACATGTACGGCGAGCACGTCAACACTTGTCTTAGACGAGCTGATACTGTCTGCGAAAAGGCGCACAGTGACTTGTAGCAAGCAGTGCTTGCTAATTCGTGTGGTTCTTACAGGGCCGTGTTTGCCAAAACACGAGTGGCTGTGTGGTCGTACTTTCTACTCTTGATGTGTCAACGGAGTGCGGACCTAAAGTTTCAACGAAGCAGTTAAAACGCAGTGGGACGGGGCAGCTCGTGGTAACGGTCGGGATGAAGTAATGTGGCTCCTGGTATCGGACCGCTGCCAGCCGGATGCACCGAAAACGTGGTACGGCGTAAGCGTGTTGGCCTTCTCATCTGTCGATGCTGTTGCAACTCGTGCTGGATATGTGTACGTGTTATGGGTCTGCCGGTCACTATAAGTGTTGCGACACTTTTCGGTGATGTTTTTCTAATTGTTTTATTGGTTTCGTAATCGGATTTTTATCTTATTGATTTTTTAAGATTTCTTCTTTGGAGGCCTTCAGCCGTGAAAGAACTGCATTCGGTAAAGGTCCGGCTTCCTAATTATCTGTTCTGGTCAGTACGACATAAGCACCTTGGAAATGTATAGCTCACTTGCTATTCTCAAGATATACGATTTTCTTCCTCCGAGTCAGTTGTACCCAATGGTGTTTCGTTTTCTCTCTCTCTCTCTCTCTCTTTAGTTTACAACACATTAAAAGTTATTCATGGTATTTGCACCTGAGTATCCCTGGGGTCAAAGTGACCCCGGCTTAAGTTATTTGTTTGTTTCGTGACTGTAACTTTAACGGAAACACAGTGATGATTCCGACTTATTTTTGTACCCATTGTTGCGGTTTCTTGGATCAGCTGTTGTCGTACCCTTACTAGTACCTCTGGTGTCAAATATGACATCGGATAATCTTTTTGCAGTGAGTACCACGGGGTTGAACATGCCACCAATCTAAATTTGTTTGTTTCATGGCCGTAATATTTATTACAGTAGAGTCATTATTCATACATTGGCCAAATGTAACGTACGTTTTTATGTTAGTCCATAAGCTGTACCAAATTATGGGTATAGGACCGCCACGCATTCGAAGGCAAGCTGCAACAGAAGTAGAGAAGGAATAACAAGAAATCGACCCTAGACATCCTTTGTTCGGACATGATGCTCAACAGCCAAGACTGAAGTCAGGAAAAAGCTTCCTACAGAAAACTGTGGCAATTCGTTCATCTCCCAGAACTCGCAGAGAGGAGCTTTGGCGAGACTCCCTAGCTGAAGACAATCGCGTAACGGTCGAGTAGGAAATAGCCGAAGGTTCACACCTGTCACACGTGCCCTGGAAGACTGTGAACAGACTGCGAGTTGGGCTGTCAAGGTGCAAAGCCAACCTCAGGAAGTGGGGCTTCAGTAATGTGGAGTTTCACAGATGAACGACCTTGGACAGGCACTTCTCCATGTTATTACTTCCCTTCTTCTTCTTTTTTAGCTGATGCACTTCCCTCTTATTTTAGACGGATGTCACCGCCACGGGCCTTCCCCCTGACCGGCGTAGCAGCGGCAGCGGGCACAACTGCTGCCCTGACCTCAGCTGGGCTCCATTCACTGTGCCGATGTGCGAGCGACGCGCTTCCCCCTCAGAGTGCGTTGGGACTCCAGCATGTAGAGCTCTGTAGTGTCAGACGACCAGTTGTTAAATTTCGCTGCGCGCCACTTGCAGCAGGTTTCAACGGGTCAGTTGGCACAAATGCTTTGGTGTATAACTTGTGGGGATGTGAAGTCGATCACATAGCTGAGCTGAGGGAGCATACTACGGTTCACTGGTCGCATGCTGAGAAAAATGGAGCCGGTGCAGAAGTGCGAGTGGCTACAAAACACTCGTGCGAGCCACTAGTCTCAAGTGTCTGTAGGAGTACCGGGCATACCGCGCGCGAGGTGCGGGAGGAAACTGACGAGACGCACAAGACGGCGAGCGATGTGGCGTCGGTGCGTGTCCATCCCTGCCGGGCGCTGGGGCCGAGTTCCAGCTCCGTGCAGCAATCGAGTGGTTTTTGAGAGCGCCGTCGGCGAAGTTGTGTTCTTGTACGTTACGAAATGGAACAGCGGAGCGGAATTTAAAGCCACGTTATGCCATCATGTTTTGTGTTAAACTTCGGGACTCCGCGAACGGGACCCTTGAAAAGTTGAAACTGGCCGATGGCGAATATACATTAGCAAGAGCATAATCTTTTTACTGCCACAAATCGTTTGTGGAAAACCGAGGACACGCTGAACATATGCCACGCTCAGCGAGACCTGCAGTTTGAAAAACCTACGGAAATGTCAAATATGTGCGTACTATTGTCAGATCAGACCGACATCTAAACAATAAGGATGATGTGTGACCTGTTAAACTTACACTTTAACTGTACATCAAATTTTCACCGAAATTTTGCGCATGGGGAAGCGGTGCTGAAGAACCTCACAACAGAGCAGACGGGCTGTCGAAGAAACGCGTGCGTTGATCATCTCGATGGGGCTACCATTCACCAGGAATGCCTGACTCGCCCAGCCCCACGTGACAAGTCCTGTACCTCTGAGTACGATCCTGGGGCAGAGCGGCAGAGCGAGCAGCGGCACACTGGGACATCTCCTCGACCGAAAAAAGCTCGAATGAGTAACTCAGAGATCAAGACAACGCTTATTTGCTTTTCTCACAGTAGACGTATCGTGGGTAAATAATTTGTTCCTGCAGGACAGTCTCAAACTGTCGACCAAGCGTTGTACGAAGATGTCCTCGAAAGGCTGAGGAAGGGGGCGAACCTGGTCACAACGCACACTGCAGACGAGTCGACGCTGTATCACGACGACGCCCTGTGTCACACGGCCGAAACTCTGGACCTCAAAAGGCATTCTTGTTTTTCCACAGCCCCCTGTTCACCTGATCCGAGTCCTTGTGACTTTTTCCCTTTTCCGAATTTGAAAAAATCTTTAAAGGACGTCACTTTGGGACTGTGGAGAACATGTGACCGAGTTGTTAAAAGCTTTACCATTCGAAGCCTTCCAGCGCTCCTTCCAAGACTAGGAACGACGACTCCGCTGGTGTACAGCTGCCGAAGGGGGCAGTACTGTTGTTTGGAAAAAAAAGAAACTTTGGTAGATAAAAAATCAGCTTCATTACTTTTCTCACATATCGTGTGTACAGAGAAGGGCAGCACAAATTGTGACGGGTTAATGTGGCACGCAGCACGACGCCACACAGATATTGGGAGAACTGGACTGGCAAAGTCTTCAAGACAGGAGCACGTTTAGGACGTTCAAGGAACCAGTATTGACAGAGACAGGTACTACAGCCTTCTCCGTATCAGTTCCTTGCACTAATCGCAGCCCGCACAGAAGAATTTAAGTAGTGATTGTCTTCGCGCTTAATATTCGTGTGCAATGGGAATAATCGCTAATAACTGGTACAGTGGTAAGTACCCTCTACCGTGCACTTCTGTGGCAGTGCTTGACCAGAGTACATGACGTGTCGATGTAGGACGCCGCGGCCTCGTGAAGACTTGCCCTGCCCGTCGCATTCCTACACCCCCCCCCCCCTCCCTGGTGTGTGTGTGTGTCTGTGTGTGCTTGCCCGCAAGGTGGCGCGACTGCGGATCGGGGTCAGAGTGGCGCGATCAATGCGCTGGCGCCAGCCGGGGTGCCGGCGCCAGTGCTGGCTGCCGGCTGCTGGCGCCAGTCGCCCCGCGGGGCTGCGTCCGCGGACCAAAACTGCCGGCCGACCCGCCTCGGCTTTGTTAACGCGAGTAATGGCAAGAGCTCACTTCACTTCATCAGCTCTTTTCCTCCAGTACCACCACCCGTTGTCTACCTTTAGCGTCTTTGATTATCAGTCGAAACGATCTCGGTCTCGCATTAGATCCCCGCCACTCATTAAATTATGAATCAAAATCGTCAGCAATGGCGGCCGAAGACTTCTGGCATAAGAAGTCACCCTCGTACTGCCAACGGCCTTATCGAAGAGGGCGGAGGAACAGACAGACATTCAAGGCACTCTCTTGCACCAGATGTGAGAAACCGGAAGAATCAGCAATGAGTGCAGTGAGGATGCAGAAGGCAATGGAAACCAGTGCATGAAAGACAGATAATGTGTATGCACAGGACATGTGGCCTGTAATTCGTGTCAAGATGATATCTCCATTGACAAAAGATTTGAACTAGTCCCATGTCCTAAACCCCGGGAGAGGACTGCCAAGAGGGAGGTGACCATGAGAAAAAGCATGAATAACTAACGAAAGGATAACGTTCTACTTGTTAGGGCGTCGAATGCCACGAGCTTGAACGTGATAGGGAAACTAGCAAATATGAAAAGGGAAATGCTATGGCTCAATCTAGAAATACTGGGCGTCACTGAAGAGAAATGTAAATGAGACAAGGATTTCTGGTCAGACAAGTATAGGGTAATATCAACAACAGCCGAAAATGTAATAATGGGGGTAGGATTCGTGATGAATAGGAAGATAGGGAAGACAGTTCAGTAACTAGGTTATTCTCATCAGAATCGACAGCAAACCAACTCCGACAGTGATGATTCACATGTAATTACCGACGTCGTAAGCCGATTATGGGGGGGTGGGGGGTGAGGGAGAGGGGGAGAGAGAGAGCGAGAGAGAGAGAGAGAGAGAGAGAGAGAGAGACGATATTGAACGGGTAATTCAGTGCGTCGGTAGATGAAAATGTAATAGTCATGGCGGATTGGAATGCGGTTGTACGGGAAGAAGTAGAAGAAAGGGTTACTGAGAATATGGGATTGGGACAAGGAATGAGAGGAGGAAGACTAATGTAGTTCTGGATTGAATTT
The DNA here is from genome assembly GCF_023864275.1 of Schistocerca cancellata. NCBI lineage: Eukaryota > Metazoa > Arthropoda > Insecta > Orthoptera > Acrididae > Schistocerca > Schistocerca cancellata. The sequence continues at coordinate 167,238,151 of NC_064637.1, forward strand.
CAGCTATCAATAGAGAGAAAACCACAAGAGGAGGTGGTATACTTGGAAACGGCCTGGACATACAGGAAGATTTTAGTTACATCACATCATACTCAGGCAGAGAGCCGGCCGGAGTGGCCGAGGGGTTCTAGGCGCTACAGTTTGGAACCGAGCGACCGCTACGGTCGCAGGTTCGAATCCTGCCTCGGGCATGGATGTGTGTGATGTCCTTAAGTTAGTTACCTTTAAGTAGCTCTAAGTTCTAGGGGACTGATGACCTCAGCAGTTAAGTCCCATAGTGCTCAGAGCCATTTGAAGCATTTTGAACCGTAATCTGATACTGATGGGACAATATGTCACTTATTAGTTCGAAACAAGCAATTTCTTGAGAGCGTGGTCTTCGACAGAACTACGGTAATGCGGAAGGCGTCCTACCGGCGACTGAATATCTAGATCCCGTTCTCACAGTCGTGAAACATCGTAGCTTTTTGTACAACTTCGTTGTCTGCAAGTCTGTTCGTGGTTAGGGAGGGTTCCGTGCCTCAGTCGCTGAAAACGGAAGCGTTACAGGCTTGTTATTCTGTCTGTCTCTCTGTGACGAGTCCTTTTTCTCAGGAAGGCGTAGAAGTTTCAAGTTGAAATGTGTCACATACTAAGGTCTATGGTCCCTTTGCTGTATAAGAAAATTGGAGTTTCTAGGTCAATGCAATCAAGAGATACCGCCATTCACGTCACATATTGTAATATTCACAAACTCACTGATCAGAACGTATAGGGTACTTCCCGTTGATGTACAGTTACGAAATTTGGCAAGAAGCAAGGTTTCACAGACAAATAAAAGTCGGAGAACTGTCAATTTGTAATTGTATCACACGAACAAATTTCTTTTGTCATTTGTTATCCGACGTCAAACTTGAAATTAAAACAATCAGTAAATACGCAGTGAAGCTGACTGGGTCGCGATGGTAAAAGTCAAACATCAGCCAAGGGATGACTCTTTTGCTCTCATGACGCGTTTTGGAATCTATCCATCAACAGATATGCAGGAGCGATTACTGCAGGTAGATAGGAGATTTCAAGTTGCAAGTCAGACAGACATCCGCAGACTTCACTTTTACCATCGGCACCTAGTCAGCCTGATTGCTACAATAGTTTTGCTACAGTAGTTCTGCAAAGGTCGCCTGCCTGCTACGTAAGTTTATGCCACATTTGTGTTACTGAAATAAAAACATTCTAGAAAGTATCGAAGTTCCTGTGACCGTTATCTTGCCAGTATCAGTCTTGATAATGGGGAAAAATGGTCGGGGTTCTCGATTCCGAGAATGGGTGAAGTCTCTCTGTACGTAATCAAGTCTGTACTGGACCCTCGGTGGGCGGGCGCCACTAGTGCCTGGACAGTTTTTTATGTAGATCATATTTACCTATGAAATAACTATTGCAACATTACAAACAGTATCGAAATGATTTGAGTGTCTATATAGACAGTGTAAGTGATTCTGAGTATGAACTAACAAAATTAAAACTGGCATTACTTGTGGTGCTGCTACTGCTACCATTGGTGGTGATGGTGATGATAAATAATAATAACAGCGAGATATATAAAAAACAATTTATAGGTGCAAAAACTGGCTCTGAGCACTATGGGACTTAAAATCTATGGTCACCAGTCCCCTAGAATTTAGAACTACTTCAACCTAACTACCCTAAGGACATCACACAACAGCCAGTCATCACGAGGCAGAGTTATAGGTGTACGAGATAGATGTTTTGTGATGTGACGAGTTCCGGGGAAAGGAAATTTGAGGAGACTGCGTCAGCTAAAACTACTGTGAAAAAGAGTGAGATCTGGTTACAAAGAACGATGTGCAAGGATAACGAGTGCGTAGAGGAACAGTGGTAATCATTATTGTTGCTTTAGCAGACGTGTCATTACCTGTCTTACGAAGTTGGAGCTGTTATTCGGTTCTATAATGCAACGAGGGAGGTTATTCCAGAGTAGAGTTCCCGCTATCGAGAAAGTCTTTGAGAAAGTGGCTTGAACGATGGAATGGGACAGAAGAGATTTTGCTCTATTGGGAGCGGGTGTTTCTGTCACGTTGTTCAGACAAGAGCGTCAACGTCGAGGAAAGACACGGGGCACATAAGGCAGTGGAGAACTCAGAGAGTGTGCAAATCTCTGCCCTTGTCTGCACGCAGCTACACATGATGGTGAAATGTGATCAGAGAGTCGAAGACGTCCGTTCGTAACCAGTTCAAGGCGCTCAGAACTTTCCTGAGGAAGTTCTTGCAGTATAACATCGCCGTAATCGGTAGTTGGAAGTGTTCGTCCAGGTATCTTTTTCAGGTCAATTGAGAACTTTTTAACCCAGTAGCTCCTGATTGTCCTGTAGCGCCACGATTCTAAAGCTTGTGCTCTGTTCCTGCGTAAAGTACTTAACAACCATGTTTCCCTACCGTACAAGGCTACACTCCGTACAAATAGGCTACATTCAGAAAGAAACTTGCAAACATTTTAATGTAAATTAAATTCGGTGTTGAACAAATTTCTCTTTTTCAGAAACACTATTTATGTCCTCCCAACTTTGGCCACCATCAGTTAAAGCCCAAACAGCAAAACTGGTATACTACTTTCAATGTCTCATTTCCTAACCTAGTTACGTCAGCACTGCCTGATTTACTTGAACTATATTCTATTACCCTGTTTTACTTTTGTTGTTGTTGTTCATTTTGTGTCCCCTTTTCGAGGCATTATCCATTCTATTCTAAATTCGCTGTCTGCCAGACTTACACTATCATGGGCAGACCTCAATGTCTTCATTTCTTCTTCATTTTTACCGCCTTTTCCAACATTGACTCCGATTTGCTATATTACATGACCAATGTACCGATTGAATAATATCTGAGACAGCCTACAACCCTATTTCCCTCCCTACTCAACCACTACTTCCCTTTCATGCGTCTCGAGTCTTACAACTGCCATCTGGTTCCTGCACATGTTGTAAATAACCTTTCGCTCCGTGAATTTTATTCGTGCTACGTTCAGAATTGCAAAGAGTGTATTCCAGTCAACAACGTCAAAAGCTTTGTCTAACTGTACAAATTCTATAACCGTACGGTTACATTTCTTTAACGTAACTTGTGAGGTAGTTCGTAGAATCAGAATTGCCTCTTGTGTTGACACACCTCTGTGGAATCCAAACTGCTCTTCGCCGATCTGCGCTTCTACCAATTTTATCGATTCGTGTGTAAATAATTCTGGTCGGTATTTTACAACCGTGACTTATTAAACTGAAACTACGGTAATGTTCACACCTGTCAGCACTTGCCTTCTTTGGAATTGGCAATTGTTACATCGTCCTCGAATGTCTGAGGATATCCCGCCTTCTTCGTACATGTCGCACACCTGCTGTCGTGGCTGACTCTCCCAAGGATCTCAGTAAGCCCTGAAACTACGAGAAACAACCTTTAGAGTGAAAGAAAAAAAAAAACTGAGCAATAAAAAGCAGTCTGGTGGCCGGCTCGTGGAGGGAGGCAGAGTTCCCAGCCAGAGGAGAGAGTGCGGAGTGGCAATTCCGTGGTCGCGCAGTCGAGTCACTAGGGAAGTTCCGTTATTTTCAACTTCTTCGTTACCGACTCAGCAAGTGAACGGAAATAATGACCAGCATGTTGCACGGAGTATTTATTAATATCTTCAGATACGGTATGAAAAGGAGACACAGACGAAAATTTGGGATTGGAAAAAAAAATTCAAAAAAGGATAGTACATAGAGCGTCCACAACGGCTGTGCTGGTAAATTTCCCAGAACAGGTTGTAACTGAAGCGCACAGCACTTGGCTTTCCGCGCGGTCTCAGGCGTCTTGCCACGGTCCGCGCGACTCGCCCCGCCCTCCCTCGGGCATGGCTGTGTGTGTCGTCCACAGTGAAATTTAAAGTTAGGTTAAGTGGTGTGTAAGCCTAAGCAGTTTGGTCCCATAAGATCCTACCACAAATTTACTTCGCCTTCCGCTAGTTTCATTTTTCACCTTCGAGCAGGTGGAAACTGCCAAACTGCGCGATGACAGAGAACTTTTTATGAATGTAAATCAAGTTTGATTTTCTACAGAAACTTTAAAACTATGTACGACAGCTTCGCAAAAAGTACGTCTCCGAATTTTTGGTGTGAAAATCCTTAAAGCTTTTTAAGTAAAACAAACATCTGCGTATGTGTTCTTCATGTCTGCGTACACTCTAAGACAAAAGAAAAGACGCACCGCGAGGGCATTATTCTAATGGGACGGAAATCGGTAGATATGATGTGCGTATACAGACAAACAAATGAACGAAATAGGATTAACCCTGCCTGTTCCTCAGACGTAGGTGATGTATTAATCACGTACAATTCATGTTCCTGGGAGATATAGTCTCGCCTCTATCTACTATAATGATGAAGGCTGAAGAAATGAATCAAAATTTCTGTCAGCGCCGGGATTCGAACGTCGTGTCTCCAGCATTCTAGGCAGGTGCGCTTATCGGTATGCCACTACGATAAAGATCAGATTCGGTATGTTTCGGAAACATTATCTGCGTATGATTAATCTACCACCCGGTACAGTTAGGAGTAAACCCCATTTCGCTCGTTGCTAAGTGGCTATTCCAGTACTGGACAACCTGTGCAAGACACACAAATGATTACAATTTCAGAAAAATTGAGTAATTTAGTCGAGAGAAAGATCTTCACAAATTCAGCAAAGTGTTGGTCCACCTCTGTCCATTATGCAAGCGGTTACTCGGCTTGGCACTGACTGATGGACTTGTTGGATGTCCTCCTGAGAGATATCGTGCCAAATTCTGTCCGATTGCCGCGTTAAATGGTCAAAATCCCGAGCTAGTCAGAGGTCCCTGCCCACAGTGCTACAGACTTGTTCAGTTGCGGAGTGATCCAGCCACCTTATGGCCGAGGTAGTGTGTGAGAAGCACGAAGACAAGCATTAGAAAGTCTCGCCGTGGCGGCCGTTGTTTTGCTGAAATGTAAGCCAAGGATGGCCTGCCGTGAAGAGGCGTAGGATATCGTCGACGTACGCCTGTATTTTAAGGGTGCCGGGGATGACAAGCAAAGCGGCCCTCCTATCAAAATAAGAGGCGCCCCACAGGCCAGCACTCCTGGTTGTCGGGTCGTACGGCAGTCAGGCCGGTGCACCACCAGTGTCAGGGGACGTCTTCGCTTTGGAATCTCTTTGACTGGAGCAGAATAATCTTGAGTGATGATTCCTGCTTCGAACTCAGGCCCGATGAGCAGCAAAGACATGTCTCGAGACGCCCCAGACAGCTGTGGGATACCAGCCTGAGTGTCGCCCGACAACCAGTAGTGGTGGTCTGGACCGCCATTTCACTACATGGCAGGACTCCTTTGGTTGTCACCCGCCACACCTTTACAACACAGCGGTTATTGCTGTGGTCTTCAGTCCGAAGACTGGTTTGTTGCAGCTCTCCATGCTACTCTATCCCGTGTGAGCTTCATCACATCCGAATAACTACTGCAACCCACGTCCTTATGAATCTCCTTACTGTATTCATCTCTTGGTCTCCCTCTACGAGTTTTATCCCCCATGCTTCCCTCCAGTACTCAAATGTTGATCCTCGATGTCCCAGAAAGTGTGCCATTAACCGATCCCTTCTTCTAGCCAAGTTGTGTCCCGAATTTCTTTTCTCGCCAGTTGTATTCAGTACCTCGTCATTAGTTACGTGATTTAGTCATCAGATCTTCAGCATTCTTCTGTAACGCCACATATCAAAATCTTCTATTTCGTTCTTGTCTAAACTGTTTATAGTCATTGTTTCACCTCCATAAATGGCTACGCCCCACACAAATACTTCCACAAAAGACTACCTCACACTTAAATCTATTAATAAATTTCTCTTCGTCAGAAACGCTTTTCTCGCCATTGCCAGTCTCCATTTTATATCCTCTCTACTTCGGCCGTCACCAGTTATTTTGCTGCCCTAATATCATAACTCATCTACTATTTCAAGGGACTCATTTCCTAGTCTAATTCTCTCAATACCACCCGATTTAATTTACCTACATTTCATTCCTTGTTTTGCTTTTGTTCATCTTCATCTTACATCCCCCTTTCAAGACACTGTCCACTCCGTTCAACTGCTCTTCCGAGTCCTTTGCTGTCTCTGACGGAATTACAATGTTATCAGCAAACCTCAAGGTTTTTGTTTCTTTTCCCCGAACTTTAATACGCTTTCCAATTTTTCTTGGGTTTACTTTGCTGTCTGCTCAAAGTACAGAATGAATGACATCGGCGATAGGCCGCAACCCTCGGTCACTCCCTTCTCAACCACTGCTTCCCTTTCGTGCCCCTCGACTCCTACAGCTGCCATCTGGTTGTAAACAGGCTTTCGCTCCCTGTATTTTATCCTTGCTACCTTTAGATTTTCACCAAGCGTATTCCAGTCAGCATGGTCAAAACCTTTCTCTATGTCTACAAATGCTATAAATGTAAGTTTGTCTTTCCTTAACCTGTCTTCTAAGGTAAGTATTGCCTCGCGTGTTCTACACTTCTCTGGAATCCAAACTAATCTTCCCCAAGGTCGACTTCTATCAGTTTTTCCATTATTTTGTAAAGAATTAGTATTAGAATTTTGCAACTATGCCTTATTAAACTGATAGTTCGGTAGTTTTCACACCTGTCGGCAACTGCTTTCTTTCAAATTGGAATTATTACATTCTTCTCGAAGTCTGAATGTGTCACGCCTATGTCATATATCTTGCACACTAGATAGAAATGTTTTGTCGTGGTTGCTCTCGCAAGGCTATCAGTAGGTATGACGGAATATCGTCTATTCCCGGGGTCTTGTTTCGAGTTAGACCTTTGAGAGCACTGTCACATTCTCTCAGTATCATACCTCCCATCTCATATTCCGCATCCCTTCCTATAATATTGCTTTCATTTTCCTTGTATAGATCTTCTTCATACTCCTTTCACCTTTCCCTTCTTTGCTTGGGACTGGATTTTCACCTGACCTTTTGACATTCATACAGCTGCATCTCTTTTCCTCAAAGATCTCTTTAATTTCCCTGTGTGCGGCATAGTGAAAAATGCTCCTAAATGTTTACATGTATTCTCTGTGCGCCCCTGCTTAGCCATTTTGCGCTTCCTGTCCATCTCAATTTTTAAACGTTTGTATCAAGGGATCACAAATTTAACATTGGAGGGCAGCGTGGAGGGTAAAAATCGTAGAGGGAGACCAAGAGATGAATACACTAAGCAGATTCAGAAGGATGTAGGTTGCAGTAAGTACTGGGAGATGAAGAAGCTTGCACAGGATAGAGTAGCATGGAGAGCTGCATCAAACCAGTCTCAGGACTGAAGACAACAATAACATTCCTTTTCGCCTGCCTTGTTTCCTGTAGTTCATGATTTCTCCCTTAGTCAGTTAAATTATCATCTCTTGGGTTACCCAAGGATTTGTACTAGACCTTGTCTTCTTACCTGTTTGAACGTCTCTTAACTTTTCTATTCCACCTCTTGAAGGTACCCTTTCATCCTCTACTGTATACCTTTCCTCTGTTCTAGTCAACTGTTACCTAAAGCTCCCTCTGAAACTCTCAGAAACCCCTGGTTCTTTCAACTTATTCAGGTCCCCTCTCCTTATTTTCCTACCCTTTTGCAATTTCTTTAGTTTTTAATGTACAGTTCATAAGCAATAAATTGTGGTCAGAGTCCACATCTGAAAATGTCTTCCAGTTTAAAATCTGGTTCCTAAATCTCTATCTAACAGTTATATAACTAATCTGAAACATTTCGGTTCTCGACGTCTCTTCCCTGCGTATACTAACTTTTTTATGTTATTTAAACCAAGTGTTAGCGATGATTATGGTCTGAGGAAAATTCTACCATGTGGCTTCCTTTTGCATTCCTTTCTCCCAGTTCATACTCACCTTCTCTTCCTTTACCTAGATCCGCATCACAATTAAATTTTCGTCTCCTTTAGCTACCTGGATAATTTTTTTAATCTCATCATAAACTTCTTCAATGTGTTCATCGGCGGAGCTTGTTGGCATGTATACTTGTACTACAGTGGCAGACGTGGGCTTTGTATCTATCGTGGCTACGTTAACGCGTTCACCATGCTGTTCATAGCAGGATACCCACATTCCTATTTTCTGGATCATTATTAAACGGACTGCACTCCTATTTGATTTTGTGTTTATAAGCCCATATTCATCCGACCAGATGTCTTGTTCCTCCTGCCGCCGAACTTCACTAATTCCCACTACGTCTAACTTCAACCTGTCCATATCCTTCTTTAAATTTTCCAGCATAGCTGCCTGATTAAGGGATGTAGCATTCCACTCTCCGATCCGTAGAACGCCAGTTTTGTTTCTCCTTATGACAAGATCCTCTTGTCCCCGCCCGGAGATCCGAATGGGGGACTATTTTACCTTCGGAATATTTTACTCGCGAGGACCCATCGTTTAACGATAGAATGGACGTACATGCTCTCGGGAAAATTTACGGCTGTAGTGTCCAGTTCGCAGTACCAGCATAACTACGTTGTTTCGGTTGACGTAACGAGGTCATATCAGTCATTCACGCAGACTGTTGCCCCTGCAACTACTGAAAAGGCTGCTGCCCCTCTTCGGGAACCACACATTTGCCTGGCGTCTCAACAGATACCCCTCGGTTGTGGTTGCACCTACGGTGCGGCTGTCTGTATCGCTGGTGCACGTAAGCCTCCCCACCAACGGCAAGGTCCACGGTTCACGGGGGACAGCCACCAGGCAGCCGTCCGCCATACGACGCCCAGAAGCGGTCGTGTGGGGTGCCATTCCATCCCTTTGGTCTTTATTTGCGGCATCCTTGTAACACAGAGGTTTTGCTGTTGTGGTCTTTTGTCCCAAGAATGGTTTGATGCAGCTCTACATGCTACTGTAATCTGTGCAAGCCTTTACAGCTTGGGATAATTACTGCGACCTACATCCTTGTGAATGTGCTTTCACGGTACTTGGACGATATTCTACCCCCCGTTTTGTAGCCCTTCATGGCAAGCCGTCCTGGGCTCTGTTTTGAGCAAGGTAATTCCCGGGACTTTCTACTGCTTGCCAAGCCGTACCTTGGCGAGCAGGGTTGCCGGCTCTCTTCCCGGGCCCTGCGACCAGCTCGGGATTTTGACGAAGTAACGCACCAATGCAACAGAATTTGGCACGATATCTCTCAGGAGGAGATGCCAGAAGTGTGTCTGTCAGTACGGAGCCGAGTAACTGCTTGCATAAGGGCTAGAAGTGGACCAACGCTTTATTGCCTTCGTCAATTTGTGAAACTCCTTCAGTTGAGTAAACCATCCAATTTTTGTGAAACTGTAATGATTAGTTTCCGATTTCCGTCGCATTTGGATAAACCCTTCGTGGTGCGTTATTTTTCTTGTTTTTTTTTTTTCTCTCGGAGTGTATTTATTTCTCAATATTGTCATCCTGGGATGAAATACATTTCTCCCAACGAGAGACCAGTTTGTCGATACAATTACTGTAGAGTCTCTCACTTTGTTGAAAGAGCAACCACGTCAGCTGCGGTTGAAGTACTTCATCAGATTGAAAGTCAAGTCGTTGAGGCTGTTCTTTTAAGGTGTGGAAACAGATGAAAATCGGATGGAGCGAAGTTGGAATTGCGCGGAGGAGGAGCGGCGGCAGCGAGGCGTCGGGCTGCTGCAGGCGCCGCGGCGCCCCACGTGTGGAGCGGCCCCTCGAATTCGAAACTCGCGCCGACAGAGTTACGTCACAGACCGCCGAGTTACAAAGTACAATTTGGAGCCCTGCAGCGGCAAAGGGCTGTAAGATGTAGATGCCAACAATAAAGAAGTAGAATTTTAATGACGTTTGTTTTATTTTGAAAGTTTTAAAAGTTTTCACATGAAACAGGAAACGTTCCAAGCACAGAACGTTTGAAGCGTTTACTACCCTTGACAGAAGTCGGCACGGTGCCTGTTGTATTCAGGCGTTCTTAATTGTGAAATTGCAGCGTTTACAACGTGTGCAAGATGCCTAGAAAATCACCTCCCCGTTTTCACTATGAATAACCCGTTAAATGTGAAATGATAAAATATTCAATTTTTATGTACGAAGCTCTCGTGTACGAGTTACAAAACCTTTGTTGGAAATTTATTTGCTATCCCACATTTCGGTTTGCCTTTCCCTTGCACGCTTTTTATGAAAGTATTAATAAACAAAGTATACACGCTCCGCAACGGAGAAGAAGATGAAGAGGAAGAAGAAGAAGAACGCAAGACGAGAGGAGGCGGTGAGGCGGCCCGGGGACCAGGACGACGGCGCACCTGGAGCGGCCTCTGGAAGGGGTGAACGCGAGCGCCGACCGCACGCTAGTGGAGTATCGGCACGGCCTGGAAGAGGCAGCTGCGAGAACAGATGTGACTGGTCCACGAACTGTGTGTCAAACTTGCATCAACACGCCCATAGAAAGCACTCTGATTTACGTTGCATGTCGCCCATCGACGCGACACCGTTGTAAATACAAGTTAGGTATTGTCAGTCTGCTTCATTGAAATAAAAACTACTAATGTTATTTGCTTGAACTGTTGTATAGCATTCCGAGAACATACTTTAGGCACCGTACACGAGACGGGTGGGCAGGACCCTACATAAAGTATATTGAGCAGTGTTTCGGTTTATCTGCAGTGTAAGTAACGTAAATGTTTGGGAGTAAAAATTACTTTGTGCAACGGGACTGGAGTCCACAACCCTCTGATTACCGTTATGTACTCTTACCGCTGTGCCAACCACTGCATACAACTGCACATCTTGTTTAGGCGCTGGTCGACAGCATGTAGGAATTTTACAAAGTGCATAACGCTATGCTGTTATCACAGGCAGCATAGTGTTACACATTTTGTAAAACACCGCCTACAAGTTACGCTAGCATGACTGCACCATTCGTCGCCCGGTGGTATTTTTTCCCCCTTCTACGTGGCTGTTCGTCTATTCCTGGCGGTTTTATATCTGGCCGAGCCTTGCATCCACCGTACATGATGTCAGGTGACGGAGAAGCGCCGTCTCCTCGGCGAGTTGGCCACCCACGCGGCCCACCGCTGCCGCCCTCTCGCTGTGACCTGGAGAGATGCGCTGGAACTCTGCGCGGCTCCAGCACACGGCGTAGCCTGGCCCAGGCCGGTCCCTGTAATCGGCCGGCCGCTCCTCTTTACTTTATGCGATCGCTCGTTTCAGTGCTTTCCACCCGTCTTCAGCTTGCGTCACATATATAGATCTTCGTCAGCGTAACTTTTTGTTGAGGGCATACTGAAGGCTGCAGCTGCCCTGTGCAAAATAACATTACGCCCAGCTTTTCTAGGTTATCCATTTACGTTTAATTATTTTCCTTATGTTCCAGAGGATTAATTTATACATTTTAATCAGTTTTCGGTTCACAGGGACTTCAGCAGTCTTTAACCCACTATCGTCGGCAAAGAAATTGCGTAGTGATGGTGGCCTTGTAAGCTGAAAACTGATTAACCAGAATAAATTAATCCTGTGCAACATAACCAATACTGTGTTTTCCATTTGTAATTGTGTCGCTCCACCAAAAGCCGACAAAAGAACCACTTAACATGCTTCATTACTATTTAGCCGCGCTTGCTTTTGTTCTGTACTTTGTGTCTCCATTTTCCGCCGTTCCACGCACAGTACAAGCACTGTACAGTTTACATCTTCCAGACAATTGCAACTCATATGGGACGATAAATTGCAAGGTTGTTGCTCCATTAGCACTCTTACAGACTACAGCCGTTAGTTTCTGTAGTGCGAAGATGTACCGGCATTTGTAGCGTCGGCCAGAAAGCCACACCCTAAATTTTTATGGACGAATTTTTGGAAAAAAAAGTGCGGCTTTTATTCGAACCAGTACGGTATAACGGAGGTAAGACGGACTATCCATCGCTGTGGTACACCTGTTCCGATTAGCCCTCACTGTGGAGATGGCGTTTCGTCGCGTACACTTCCAGTACTGTAGACACTAGGCGTTCTTTTCGTTACGCAGTGTAGAGTCCATAATAACGTGTAAAAGTCTAAAGGATCCTGTGTTGTTAACGACTCGCTAGTTTTGTGTGTACGTGACGGTATATAGCTCGCGGGCTGGGGACGCAGAACCCTTGCTTTCTCCAGTCGCAGCACCGCCAAACTCCTCTCTCCAGAGCTGCGGGATGACGACAATGGCGGCACTGAAGACAGAGAGAGAGAGAGAGAGAGAGAGAGAGAGAGAGAGAGAGATCCCTGGAGCAGTCGTTTATAATTGCTGCAGCGATTGGTGGGTGTGGTTGGAGGGGATAGAGGGGGGGGGGGGGGGGAGTTGGGAGGTAGGGGGCCGCTAAACTCCGCGGCGACTGGAACTCTGCTAACAACGCGCCCGGAGCTCCAGTCCGCCGCCCTGGACTCCAGACGGGAGCCCCGTGCCGCTGCAGCAGTGCTGGCAGAGTGCTGCCAACTCGCAGGAAGCCGCCGTTGTGGCCCAGTATTGACCGGCACTGCACGACACACACACACACACACACACACACACACACACACACACACAGAGAGAGAGAGAGAGAGAGAGAGAGAGAGAGAGAGAGAGAGAGAGAGAGAGAGAGAGTGAGTGAGTGGAGTCGCCAACCACACACCACCCCAACACAGGACCACTGCAGTATATACCCAGCGGTGAGGCTGACCCTGGCCTAAAGCGGACACTGCAGCGAATATTCTGCCCTACAAAAGTAGGTTCTGCCGTTCACAGCTCCCCAGCTGCGACACAGCTCCTGTTTAACCGAGCCACCTACTCGTACCACTTATTGCGGTACTGCATACTCCAAGGAGAACGTGAACGACATAAACTGATCAAAGACCAACACTTGAATTTCTGTTACATTTCAACAAATTTCTCATTTCCAAAATGTTTTCGTAGCTATAGACAGTCTGGATTCTTTTACCGTCTATAATTCGGGCATCGCCAGTCACTTTCCTGTGGTCGGTTGATTGCTTGATTTGTGTGAGGGGACCCAACAACGAGGTCATCAGTCCCTCAGGAAGGCAGGAATGGGTTGCGATTGTGGACGGGGCCGTGATCAATTACCGTTGGTTACTTTGTTTTTGAATCACGTACATTTTATTGGGAAACAACTACAAATAAAAGGTGACAACAAATTAAGAAGTGTTCCACGGCTGAAGTTCTTAATAACAAATTCAAAACTATTTCTCGGCTGAAGGCCCCAATAGCAATAATTTCATAAGTGTTTCACGGGTAAAGGCCTGAATAGCAATCCTTAAGAACGAGTTATTAATTTTAAAAAAATCATCAAATCTGACCAAACCAAGGGGGAAGGGGGGGGGGTGCAGACGTTACTCCAATGATCGACCTGGAAAAGTCCCTCAAAACTTCGCAAGCGATGAGACAGGCAGCCAAGAGTTACGTCCACTTCACGAGATGGTAGCCCAGACTAGTGGCAGTTTAAACGCGTGACCAATAATCATTTGCGGAATCTACCTAACGTCCGATGACCAATCCAACGATGGAATAACACACCCAAGCCGGAACCGGCATTCAGCACTACGTCTTCGGACTCCGGTGTTTAGAGCATCTGGAACCAGAAAGGAAGAGTACTACCAGAGAAGGCAAAAAAAAAAAATACACCACATAGCGCACAAATGAAGGAAGCTGTCGAACTACTCGGCTTACCAGACAACAGCGGCAAGGCGAGGAAAAGTACACTAAGCACCAGGGCATTAGTGGCCACTAGGCAGGAAAAAGTACCACTGGTTGAACTTCACAAATAATAACATATAGAATGCAACAATTAATGATAGGAAGTGGTGGAAGGCTGATTAGGTTCGCCTTCGAAAGACGCTGCACTCGATGCTCTTCGCCTCGGCGACACTGCGAGCAGCAACACGCGAGCAGCACTCCTTGAATTGAGGCCCACTCAGTTTGGGTTCGGTTGACAACGAGGTTGCGCCCCTCGCGACTGCAGCCCCTCCATCGGGCAGTGCACACGTGCTGCTCGTCCGTCCCCAACCGAACTCCGACTCGCAGGACACAGAAACACGACAACAAGATAGTGCCACCGTTACTAGATATCAATAACCGCCGCTGCTGCCACTATCGGACAGACAACGCTTGCAAACGGAGTGCCGCCGACGAACACAAGAAGAAGACGAGAACCGTAACTATACCAGCTGAACGGTGCCACCCTGGCAGCAGCAGCACCCGTGCGGGCCGCAGCAAGGCTCTGTCCCAAAGGATGAGGAAAGGATGGCGAAGGAAGTCGGCCTTCCCTTTGAAAGGAACCATCCCGGCATTTTCCTGAAGCGATTTAGGGAAACCAGAGGAAATCTAAATAAGGATGACAGGACGCGGTTGAAACCCTCGCTCGGTGCAAAATTCGTACCGTTTCCGGGACGCAACTGCTGCAGTAACTGCAACTTATAGGCGACTTTTCAGAACACGCCAAACGGTTCTTTGAGGAGGGTCAAGTTCCAGGCTTGCTCTTGTTACGGACTTCTGAGCTCGGTATACTCTCATGTGCAAGTAGCAGAACTCATCTACTGATTTTGGTGTCTCGTTTCGCAATTTAATTCTCATGCCATTTCCTGATTTAATTCATTTAAACCCTGTTCCCTCAGTTTTACGTCTCTCGGTGTTCTTCTTACGTCGTCATCTCGAGACACTCTGCATTCCATCGAGCTGCTCCTCGAAGACCTCCACCGCCTCCGACACGACTAGAGTGTCGTCGACAAACTGGGAAGTCCCTCATTTCTTCTCCCTGATAACTCACTTTCGAAAATTCTCCACCGGTTTGTCAAGGCAGACATGGTATAACATCAGGGATACGCTAGACCCCTGTCTCACACCCTCGTGAAGCACTGCTCCCCTTCCGTGTTACGGGTGAATTGCAGTCTGGCACCCGCAGAACCTTTCGCTCCCTGTATTTTTCTCCTGCTACCTTCATAATTGCGAAGTGTTTAGGACATTGTGAAGCGCTTTCTGTAAACGTAGATGCGCTATGAAGGTAGCTTTCCCCTTGCTCAACCTGTCTTCTAACAAGGGTATCTCCCGATCGCAGCTCCACCCCTGTCAGATTTAGTGGTAAGACGGCCGAGTGGGTTGTCCGTAAGAAACTGAACACAGATCAAGCACGAAAAAAGGAAGTATAAATTTGAAAACTGAATAAATCACGGAATAATGTAGATAGAGAGGTACAAATTGACACACATGCTTGGAATGACACGGCGTTTTATTAGAACCAAAAAATACAGAAGTTCAAAAAATGTCCGACAGATGACGCTTCATCTGATCAGAATAGCAATAATTAGCATGACAAAGTAAAAGCAAAGATGATGATCTTTACAGGAAATGCTCAATATGTCCACCATCATTCCTCAACAATAGCTGTAGTCGAGGAATAATGTTGTGAACAGCACTATAAAGCATGTCCGGAATTATGGTGAGGCATTGGCGCCGGATGTTGTCTTTCAGCATCCCTAGAGATGTCGGTCGATCACGATACACTTGCGACTTCAGGTAAACCCAAAGCCAATAATCGCACGGACTGAGGTCTGGGGACCTGGGAGGCCAAGCATGACGAAATGGCGGCTGAGCACACGATCATCACCACACGACGCGCGAAAGATCTTTCACGCGTCTAGCAATATGGGGTGGTTCTAATAAAACCCCATGTCATTCTAAGGATGTGTGTCAATTTTTACCTCTCTATCTACATTATTCCGTGGTTTATTAAGTTTTCAAATTTATACTGACTTTTTGATCACTCAGTATATATTTACATAATTCGTCCGGTCTTTGACGTGCATGTTCGCTGAATTCGAATTTGTGTCTGTCTGCTAGCGTAACGTCTGTGTGCAACAGCGAGGCGTAAGGAAGGGACCTCCCGACGTACATACATCGCATTTCTTATGCACAAGTACCACATGTTATCGCCCTTGCGTTCCGTTTTGTTAGTTCTGACTCTTCAGTTCCTTCGCTGTAACATACTTCGGTCTATGCGGCATCTCCCTTTCTCTCACTACGGATCGCATTTACTTGCGACGGCAATGTATTCTTATCACATGAGTCATACGCAGTAACCAGTATATAGTGTGATAGTTGCCAGTTGCCAAGTGCCAAGAACAGAGACGTCAATAACCAGACGGGAAGTTTATAATTTTCTGGAAACAAGATGGGCCACGAGGGACGTTTCAGCTCTGCAGCCCAACACCGTGGCCACGCAGGCACGGCGCCGAGGCTCTCGCGAGTCGCTCGGCGTTGCACGTGTTGCGCCTGAGCTTGGACCGTTCGCAGTTCCTGTTTCGCTTCTCTTTTGACAGTTCGGTACACCTCATTCCTGTTTTCATGCGAAATCTGCGTTCGTTTTTGACTGGGTCATCTTACCACAAAATCTGAGGGGGGGGGGGGTGACGGGGAGTTCACCCTGTGAGATAAGTCGCGTAGGGTCGGTGATGCGTAGCGTGTTCCTGCATTTCAAAGCTGATTCTCTCCTAGGTCGGCTCTTACCATTTTTTTTCTGCGAACTATTAGTGTCACTATTGTCAAGAATGACTTGTTAGACCGATAGTTAGTATTCACACGTATGTACAGCTGCCTTCCATCGAAGTGCAGTTGTTGTATTTTTGCGAAACTCGACTGTATTTCGTCTGCTTCACATATCCGTTGTGCACAACGCGGAATACTTTCGTTATCACCCCCTCTCCCGAGTATCGCAAAAATTCTGATGTAATGTATCCTGCTCGAGGGACCTTGTTTCGGCTTAAGTCTTTCAGTACTTAACTGTAAAAAAAATGGAAGGCCTTCAGACTGCTGACTGCCTAGAGAACGGTATCATCGACCATGTATAGGGCGTGTATAGGCGTGAAGTACAGATGAGGTGGTCGTACTGTATGGCGATGTGGTTCGCGTTCAGGATGTGGTCCTCTGCTTCCGATTACGAACACACGTGCACACTTTATAGCTTTGCGTAGTGTGTACAGTAGAGGAACACTTCGCACACGATGAGTGTATCAGTATGATGATACACCCCGTCATTGAGCAGTGTCTCTGAGGCAGTGGTTTCGAGGCAGTTAAATTTCTCAAATGGACTGAACTGCCCAGAATCCTGACTTCGATCCGGTGGAACTCCTTTCGGATGAGTGACAACTTGGACTGTACTCCACACCCCAGCACCCAGTGTCACTACCTCCTCTGGTTTCGGCTCTTGAGGAACAACAGGCTTGAATTCCCCCACACACACCACTGAAAGTGGAGTTCAAGCCATCATGAAAGCGACAGGTCGCCACTGCCCATATTAATGGCCACTAATACATTTATTTAATCGATGCGACTGTTTCCGGTGATTGTTCCGGAATCGTATAATGATACAATGGCTAATCTTTCCGCCTGGGTGTTTTATTTAGGATAAACTGCGAGTCAGTGCACCATAAATCGACTGTGTGCACTTCCACACAGTTTTGTAGCGTTGCAGCTCCTCTGTGTACAACGACGTCATCCACACACACACTCACGGAGGTTCCGATGTTACGCCCCAGGCGATATAATTTTTCTACAACACTCCCTCCGGCTACTCCTCAATTTATATTTACGTCTGAAAATTCGGGTCTTTTACGAATGGTGTGCTGTCTCCACTTTTCAGGGAACTCTTCAGTCCTCTGACACGGCTGATCTGACGGTACGCTGGACGCTCCTATTTTGTTTGTAAGAACTTAATTGACGCCTTGAGGAAGTCGTGTATTACTTCGTTTCGGACGCAAATGTCTTAGGCATGTTTTCTCTCTGCACTTTGTGGTTAGCTGACTGATGTGGTGTTTGTATCTGGTAGCAGTAGACGTGTGCAAACTTGGAACACAGGAGAGGGCGGCAGGCGCAGTTTTGTGCCGTGTGGGGACCGCAGCGTGTGTTGCCCCGGTGGACGGGGCCGGCCGGGTAACTTGGCTAACTGGCGTGGCGCCGTGTTTGCTGGGGTCTGCAGGGCAGCAACGTGAGGCGACCTCTGCCCATCTGGGCCTTCAGCCTCAGACCACAGCCGAACACACACCACACCACACACCAGCTCCCAGTATCGACTGACACACACACACACACACACACACACACACACACACACACACACACACACCAGCAGCGCAACCGCGAGGTGGCGGCTGCGTTTCGTCTCCCGTATCCCACCCTCAGCCATCTGTTCCTCCAGCCCTCTACATAGCTTCTGTGTAATGTCAACAGACCGCGCTCCCTACTCAATTGCAAATGGATCTTTCAGCAACGCCCTCCGTATAACTTTTCAACTGACGCCTTGCCTAGGCGGTTATGGTCCACACGTAAGCAGTAAACCTCCTGTACACATAAAAATTCAATTTTACAAAAAGCTGTACGCTGATGCAGACACTAAGGATTACGTAATTTCTGAAATTTATTGGAAGTGAAGGTTATGTCCAATCCATCCTTTGGTTGCTCAGTAACGATGATAAGCGCATTCATGTCGCATGTGATTATGAGCTGGATAAAACGCTTTGTTTTCTTTTTTTTGTTCAAAATGACTTCAGATAAAATGATAAACCGTCCTCCAAAATCTACAAGACACAAAGCTGCACGTATGTAAGATAACGGCCGGCCGGAGTGGCAAAGGGTTCTAGGCGCTACAGTCTGGAACCGCGCGACCGCTACAGTCTCAGGTTCGAATCCTGCCTCGGGCATGGATGTGTGTGATGTCCTTAGGTTGGTTAGGTTTAAGTAGTTCCAAGTTCTAGGGGACTGATGACCTGAGAAGTTAAGTCTCATAGTGCTCAGAGCCATTTTTTTTAACATAACGAGCTCAATGTGACATCCAGATTCACGAGTTAGCAGCTCGTCAGTCAGTGTGGGGAGATGTCGAAGTAGATGCAGACGGTACGCATTCCACGTGATGCTACAAACTGTCAAACAAAAGCAGAAGCCGTCGGAAAAGTCAGATCCAAGTACTAGATACCTGCCTTTACTCGTTGACAACGTATGCAAATAAGAAACAAATTTGAACAAAGTAGCTACGAAAATGACAATGAACAAACTGACATCATCCATTCTGTACAGACGACATATTATCCAGAACCTACAAAGTGGTGAGAGGAATCTTACTGCCCTGAATTTCGTGTGTGCTTGCCAGGGAGGAGAAATGTAGACAAAAAGGAGATCGTTTAAAATCTGCTGCCATCTGTTGAATGCAGTCCAGTAAAACATCCAAATTAATACCAGTGACTGACGTATCAAACTGCCTTTGTGTTTGGTAGAATATAAGTAGCTTATCTTTTCTAACAGAGTGAAACAGCCAGAATTCTGTGGAAACGTTTCAACGTGGCGAGTGAATTTTGACTAATAGAAATAGACGTGGAATACAGGAAAAATAAATTAATTTGAATGAAATAGACGTTTCTCTAGGAATCAATAGAAAATAGTATATGCAACCTCAGTACTCAGGTATAACTACAAACCACAAAAGAAATTGTTTCTTTTCTTCTCTTTAATTAACTAAAATCATAATTGCAGGACAGATTATAGTAATTTTTTCAGTTTCCCATCATTCTTTAGTTGCTTCAAACTTCGTGGGGATAAGGTTCTTCTTTGCAACTAAATCTAAGGCAGTTTATTTTTTGTGATACGAATTCGCTTCTTTTACAGTGGCCTGTAATATATATATATCTCTGTGTGTGTGTGTGTGTGTGTGTGTGTGTGTGTGTGTGTGTGTGTGTGTGTGTGTGTGTGTGTGTAAATCCATTTTGTAGTAGTTACAAGTATGTTAAATTTTCTCACGTTTTTTTTCGCTTAGGTACTACTTTTGCACCACAAGTACGCTGAAGTTATCAGAAGTGTCACAATTTCGAATGGTGCTGGCCCGCTTGTGTGGTCTCGGGTAGGCGCACTGGCCCTGGATCGAATCCGCCTGGCGGATTAAAGACGTGAGCCAGTGTGCCGGCCAACCTGGGGGGGGGGGGGGGGGGAGGGGGTATGGCGGGGCGGCAGGGAGGGCATGTGACCACCCCTTTGACTGACCTGGCCAAATCCGTTGTAATCACGCCGACCTTGCGAAAACTGTTTCTGCGGGACGAAGGTGCAAGTGAAAGAAGTAGAGTGTGTGTGTGTGTGTGTGTGTGTGTGTGTGTGTGTGTGTGTGTGTGTGTGTGCGCACGCGCGCTCTCTCTCCCGTATGGGGACGGGCAGGGCATTTCATTAATTGTTTACTGAGGTTATGTTTCCTTTTGAATTCGATATTGTTTAAAGGGCTAAAATAGTCAGTGAGTTATTGCTTATGTAGATTTGGTCTCTAATTACTTCGGTTTTCATTTCAAGGGCTCTTTGGATGTGAAAGTTTTCCTGTAATCTCAGGCGTTTTTTTTTTAATGAGGTACTGACCAAACGTAGAATGGGTGATTTTGATATTTCCAGCTTCTACGTTTGCTGAACAAATGATAAAACATGGACATGAACCATGCGACATGGAACAGGACACGAATATTACACTACACACTGGAAACGGTCACACATGTGCAAGTGAAGTGTTGTAAAAAGTTGTGGCTGCAGGACCACACGCAAGGACCAGCGTCGCTGGAAATCGTGAGTGGCACCAAACGATAATTTAACCTCATAATACTTGTGCTGCAAAAGTTTTTTCTAACCTGAAATGGAAGCGTAAAAAACGAGAAAACATAACATGGTAACATAGATGTAACTGCTAAAAAATGCATTGAAAAGTATATTACAGAACACTGAAGACGCTTCATAGATAAAAGAAGCGCGTATGGCAGAAAACAAGCGGCTACCTTGCATTTATTTGCATGTGCGTCCATGAGATGCAATTACCTTGTAGGTTTTCATGACAGTTGGGTTGCTGGTGTTTGCAGATACACGCCAGTCAGACGACCTCCCTGTTGCCAGAAATTTCATTTTCTCATACGATTACCATGTTTTCTGCATCTGTTGTTTCCCGTGAAATCATTAATAATTTCTCATAAGCCGCAAGAGACATCGTATGGCGTATGTCGTCCTTTTTTCTCAACAATTCGAGAACCTACGTTTTCTTTTCCTTTTTTACAGTTAAAGTACCAAAACAGGAACAAATGCTTAATCGTTCTTCGACGTGTTGGCTTTTTGAAATCGAATTTCCAGACGAAAATACTGACATAAATGTCGATGGTGTGATGGTGCTTTAACATTGGAGAAGTGAGAGTATAGTATTGTTTAGAAGTGCTAAACGTGAGGGTATCCTTTACGTAGTGGGGCTGTCAGCAGAGGTGCGGGGCGGGCGGGCACCTCGGCCTCGAGGCGGACGTCTCCGAACGGGTGTTGTGTCCCCAGGCCTGGTGCTGCGGACCTCGTCGTCTGCCGTCTGGCACAAGCGACGCATCAGCTGTCGCGTGACGTCACGGCGGACGCGCGTGCGTGCGTGTGTGTGCGTGTGTCCGGGTCCCGGCCGGCAGCCGCCTGGGAGGCTCCTCTGGACGGGGCCTCCCTCCCTCCCTCCCTCCCACCCTCCCTCCCTCCCTCCCTCCCTCCCTCCCTCCCTCCCTCCCTCCCTCCCCAGCAGGCCGCACATTATACAGTACACGAATGCTCGGTCCCAGTTACTGAAACGGTCGCGGAGTTGGAACTGCGTCAGTTGTCAAAACGTGACCGGCCGTGGGATGCATGCCCCGGCCGCTGCGAAATGGTATCTGACTGCTGCGTCCGTCACAGGGACGATCTTATACACTGTGTTCCAAAATAAGGGGCGTCAAGAGCGTCGTTGAAATTTTCTTGGGCTATCAGCCGTCGTTCTGCGGTAGCGCTTCGACGAGTTTCCTACTCGTCATCTTCAGGCAAACAGTGACATGCGGAATTTTTTTCAGGTTATCAGTCGAGTCAAGGCGTCGTTGTGCGACAACGAAAATGGTTCAAATGGCTCTGAGCACTATGGGACTTAACATCTGAGGTCATCGGTCCCCTATAACTTAGTACTACTTAAACCTAACTAACCTAAGGACATCACACACATCCCTGTCCGAGGCAGGATTCGAACCTGCGACCGTAGCGGTTGCGCGGTCCCACACTAAAGCGCCTAGAACCGCTCGGCCACACTGGCCGACTCTGCGACAACGTTCCGACAAGTCTCCTACTCGTCATCTTCAGACGAAGACTGAATATGACGCGTAGGAAATTGTCGAAACTTTTCCGTAGATCGATCGCTGTGGTTTTACAGAGCGCGCTGATTACTGGTGGGGGGGGGGGGGGGCGACTAGCGTCTTTTCAGTAGCCGCTATACTGTGCCGATGCCTGTACTGTCTGTAGTCTCAGCTTTATAATCGGGGATGTCAACACGCTGGAAAGACGTATCCGCGAATTTTCTTGGTATTTCTTTTTGGAAATACATTGGATTTCTTTTTTCAATGTATTGGGTTTTGGGACCTGCGCATACAGCCATCTCACTAATGTAATGTCAGTTATGACAGAAACCCAACGACAACGCCTAGTCCCTGAGCGGAGAAAGTCTTAAACCCTGCGTTTCGTTACCACTGCAATGACATCGCATACCCTGTCAGCACGTAAAGTCTCATTTGGTTCTTCCCTCCCCTCGTGGTTGCTTCGATTTTTTGTGAGGCACTGCACTATATTTATGAAGAAATGAATTATTACGAACCTGATTGTTAGAGGTAATTTTAACACAGAATAGGTTACAAAGTAGTCGTGATGAAACTGAGGTGTGAACTAGACGATAACAACAGTGTCAAGTGAATTGTGTCGTTAACAGTTGAGGCTGTTGTATGTCGCGGGACATTTGTAGTAAATGCTTCTGGTGTTTTTTGTAATAATTTGAGAGAGAGAGAGAGGCAGGGAGTAATGAAGAAGATGAGAATGTATTACCCCAAAAGAAATCCTAAAATTTACGTAAAGGCAAATTCAGGATCTCCAATAAGCGCAAAAGTCTAAAAAGCCTAACTTCGTAGTGTTACAGCATTCTGAAGCTAAGTATCGTTTCAGACGAGTGTGTAAGTGTGTGTCGACTGTCGCAGCATTCTCACTGTGTGGCTTACACATCGCGAAAAACCGGTCTGAAAGGCACTACCGGCTCTTCACTTGTATGGGAGCCTGCGTGTAGTTGGCTCGTTCCTGCCGTCAAGGGCAGACGCGACGCAGATTCCGTGGGAGTTGTCGTGACGTCACACACTTGTAGCCAACGTCTGCCGTTTCAGTTGCCCCAAACATCACTTTCTGGTACGAGTGCTTCGATCAAAGTTGCCAAGTAGTGTTATTTGCGGGTGTACTAATCATTCTGATTATAGTGTAACCTGTAAAGCAATCACAGTAATTTCATTCATAAGTCGGCTCCTTCAAATGATAATTTATTTTACGTATGTGAATGTGGATGCCGTGTTTACTTTCACTGTAACGGCTTTTTCTGTCGTTCAGATTTCCTATGAGCCCGCCCAACTTTAAAAACCCTCTGAACGTTGCGAGAATGAAAGATTCGGAGCCGACCAAATACGGCAGAATATGAGCTCAGCATTATCGGAAGGAAGATAAAGAGCGAAGATCCGTTTCGTCAGTCTGGATTACGAAAGCAGCCATCTCACGTAATATGTTTCGCTTCTCAGTTAAAATACTCTGACTGAAAAGTAGGGTATCTGCTGCCTCATTGTACTTTCCTCAGTCACAAGCTGCCTTAAATGTATCTCGCTCACACCAACTAGTTCTTCGCTCCCAGTTGCCCTTCCTCACTCCGTGATTCAGCACAACTCGTTGTCGTTCTCTCTTTGTGTCTCTGTCTGTCATTGTCTCCTGTGTTACAGCCACAGTCTGTTTCGTTCTGTCCTCCTGCTGCATTCTTCTCGCGCTGTCCCACTGCTGCTATCTCATTCTTTCCTTCCTATTGCTACTGTCTCTTCTCCCTGTCACTATCTCTCTCTTCCTTGTTGTCACTGTCATGTATTGTCTCCCTCATTAGCACTTGCTCTCATCCACTTCCTCTTTCTCTCTATTTCCTCTCCCACTGGCGCTGACTTCTTCACTCTTTCCCTTGCACTGTTTTAACACTCTCAACTGTGCTCCACTGCCACTGTGTCCGTCGCTTTCTGTCAAACTGCCATTGTATTCTTCGCTCTTTCCATAACACAACCACTGTCTACTGTCTTCCAGTATTTATTACTTTACCATCTCTTTCTCATTGCCACTATCTTCTTCTCTCTAAGCATAAAAAAGCGGGAATATGTTCGCATGCCAAAATTTTTGGGAACATCGTTAAAGGTGCTGAGGAATTTGAATGAGGCAGTTGGCACCTCACTTTACAGTCTTCTAAGCAGGAGAATATTCGTCTTTTTTTGGTGCTCCAGTAGCATTTTTCGCGGGTTCCCTGGTGGGGCAGGACATGCAATTAATAAGAAAAGAAATGTGTAGGTCAGTAAAATGTAGGTAGTTCACTTATGTGAAATTGAGATAATTGCAAAACTAATTTTACATCTCAGACATGATTTTACGCGGAAAAAAAGGTGCAGTACTAGAACGTCGGCTTCCCATACGATAATTACTTTACACCGTAGTTGTCCGTTAGTTTATAAATGACTTTTTCGCCTCAGGCCGTATTTTTACGCGTACAAGTAAGGTAACTTCGAACTTCTGTATTTCGGAAATGGATATCCGCTGTATTTCGGAAATGGATATCCGAGTCGTAGGAATATACCGTAGAAGTTATGGCCATTTGCTACGCATAGCCGTCTCTGAATCGGCGGCTGGGTTTTGGTCCGCTGGTGACTGTGAAAATATAATACAAAGAAGGCCTCTTCGTGGGGCTTTCTGAGGACTCGCCCGTGAAGTAACGGTGGCTCCCTAAGTCCCATCAGGCCCGCCGCAGGCCGCACCAAGCGCAAAAAGAAACCAGCAATTCGTTTCATTTGCGTGAGCAGGGGAAAGCGTGATTCATACTTCGGCCCTGTAGTATAGGATAGTGACACTAAGACTGTCCTTCTGATCCTTCAGATGGTCTCTAGCCCATCAGCTACCCAAAACATCTGACCCAACATTCCCAACCCGAGGTATGAGCAACGGAAAATTCCGTTTTTATTCGTGGCGTTTTGGAACATTTTAGGTAGCGCATGCTGTCACGTGCATACCGATTTGAGACCAGAAAAACGACTGAAACGCAATCCCGAAGTTGTGTTATCCACGAAAGCACTTTTAACATATTCTGTTTAAAACCTCTGAGCGCGTGCACGACAGGAACTAAGAGCCAGTCGTAAAGAGTAGTTAGTGCTGAAGACATTTTGCGTCATGTACCAGTGGGGCGGCGGCGGCGGCTCCCAAGCAGCCATCGGCACACGGACCGTGCATCCGAACGTTGAGCGTGCCCAGTTTCTGACGTCACAGCGTGGAATAGCACGCTCGGGAGTCTTTCCGGACGTGGAGAGCAATATCTGGCATCTCGGATATTCTGAGCGTGCGTCTGAGCGTTGACCAGTGAGGTGGCACAACGCCACCTACGTCACACGCACGCCGTCTCCTTCCAGTACAGAGTTGTGAGGCGCCATATTGGCATTCGTTACAAGTCTACACGTATGTATGCCGTTTCTGAGCACCAGTAAACTGAGAATCACTGGAAAACCCGTTGTTAGCAGTGTGATTCGTTCCAATAAAATAATGAGAAACATCGTATTCAAGGCAAAAGAATTATTGTAATGAGAGTATTATGAGAGTAGGCTATTAGAAGTTAGCGACACACTGAAGATCCACCCAAAACGCATTGTTCTTCGTGCAATTTGTTATAATTAAATTCCAATTAATAACATCATTATCAGCGATTAACGTTTTTAGCAAGGGGTAACACAATATCTTTAAGGAGTAGTTGCCTGTTGCTGGTTTAGCGTAATGAGTAACGTCTTTGCCTAGAGACGAATTATTGGTAGGACGGTGATTCGCGTCCTCTTAGTCCTAAACATTTTTTTTCTTAAAATTCGCGTTTTTATTTAGTTCTCACACATTATGATTAGTTTAATATAATTATATGCTGTAATATTTGATGTTATGTAAATATAAGTTCACCTTTTTTTGAGGCGTGACTTTGTTGGATTGGCTTAATCTACAGGACAGCTTGCGCTACTTGTATAAAGGTAATTTGCTCCTTTTTCTTTTACGCTCCGTAATTCACATGTTGCAAAGATTCTGCTACTGGGTAGGAACAGTGATCGAGTAAGACTGACCTTGGGGTTTTACTAAAATGTGGGAATGATGAAATAATGTTTATCTTATGCGGAGAAGTATTCCAAATTTGTACCGCACTGTTTGTAATGGAACTTTTATAAGTCTGTGCCCTTATTGGTTGGACACGGTACTTTCCTTTTCCTGGACGATGGAAGAAATGTGCGTTTTAATAGAGCTAACGTGGGAATTTTACGCGCGCCCGTTGAGTAAACAGTGTGATTTACGAACTACAAACACCCGTCAAACTGCCGCTGGAGTGCGTTGCGATCGCGTATACCACGTTGGTGCCCACGTACCGTATGCACAAGTCGCATCGTGCCTGAGCGTTCAGCAGCACGTTGAACTTGGCACACTCAACGTTAACGTTCGACAGCACGGTCCGTGTGCCGACGGCTTAAGGTGTGTCCGGAGCCACCCTCCCCCCCCCCCCCCCCTCCTCCTCCACATACCCACAGTGACGCAGAGAAAGCAGCAGCGGCTGCCACAGCTGGGTTTTGTGAGTCGCCTTTCTAGAGAGCGGGGCTGCTGGAGTGACCGGCGGCACGGACCAGTGGCTCCGACAGGTGTCCTCAGCTGACGTAGCGTTGGGGTTGGAGGGGGGTGGGGGGGAGGGACGGATGTTGCGCCCAATTGCGTCGGCCATCAGCCAGTTCCGGCACGCTGCGGCGGACGCACGGCCAGAAGGCGCGAGCCGCCGTACTGAGTACACCGGCGGCAGCGGCGGCGGCGGCGGAGTTGGTGTTGGCAGCGGTGCCAGTGGTTTCATTCATGTCATTGGACATACGTACATACATACATACATTCACGTACTTGACAAGCATGTGGTCGGCCGTGGCCTTATACTGGGAACCATCCCGGCATTTACAAGAAGTAATTTAGAAAACCACGGAAAACATAAATAATAAGGACGGCCGTGATGAAAATAGGAGCCACCACCTTCCTGAATACAAAACCAGTCCGTTTACAACAATGTTACCTCATCCGGTTCATCCATTACCCATAGGAAAAGCTGAGTCAGCATCCCTCCATAATTCTTCATTTGTATGGCCATGGATGAGATGTTGAGTACAGAAAGAGAGCAGTGTCTTAGTATTTATATGGCGTGGCTCTGCGGTCTTGTGCAGTAGCTGTGGCAGAACAACACAAGTGCAGACACTGGTCAGGTCGTGTTCAAAACTACCACTGGCAGTACGCCCTTCCAGCCTGGTATGGAGCGACTGCTGCACACGTGCTGGCGTTTCAGCAGAGGTGTCCGAGCAGGCTGCGGTCACAGGTCGTCGCCTTGTAGGCAGCGTCTTTCAGCTTCATACACAGGAGGAGGTCTACAGGCGCCAAATTCGGGGAACGGGCCGGGCAAGGTACAAGGTGCTCCAACGACCTGCAAACAGTTCGTGAAGACGTGCTGAAGTACTTGGTGCAATATGGGCTGGACAGCCATCAAGCTGGTACCACAGGTTCCTCCTAGTCTGCAGAGGAACCCCTTCTAGCATCCGTGGAAGGTGGTCTGTTAGGAGGTTGTGATACTTGTGTGCGTTCAGTGTTCCGCCCCACAGCACACGTTTACACTCCGTGGACGCTGGCGTTCCACTTGACGAAGCCAATCGGTATTGTCAACAAACAGATAGTGTATGTTTCGGCGGTGTATCTGGCCGTGACTGATAAATGTGGTGTAGTCTCGTCACTAAACAAGATACGCGATACATCTGCAGTATCCTCTCTTAATGCCCACGCACAGACGTCAACACGATTCTCATAAACGTTTCCACGCAGCGCCTGATGGAGAGAGATGTGATACGAATGGAACCTGTGTCGATGGCCAGAGCTTAGGACACTTGCCTGACTCGAGGGAGTTTCGCGCGGCAGCTGACGCACGCATCAACTGCAACAGCAGCAGCAGCAGCAACATTACTTTCTTCTCTCTTCTGTCGTCACTTCTTTCCTTCTGTTACGTCGTCTAGGTGTTATTCTATCACTTCCACGTATCTGGTTGAAGAGATTGATTAATGACTGCGGAGATGGTTGATGTCTATTGGGATATCTTGCCGCACACAGCGTAGAAACTGCATTTTCCTACACTCTCCATACACCGTGAGCTGGTCGGCATTTTCTGCGCTACTCAATCCCATCGTTCCCCTACCACCTACTGCTTGGATCCTCACACACAAAGTGACCGGCAACTTGCGATGCAGTCAAGGAACGCACAAGCACACTGTGAGCAATCGTAACAACGTCGTGCCTAGCAACTACGAAGGCTGAATGGCACAAACAAGTGTCGGTGTGGAAACTTGCCAAAATCCAGTACCTGGTAAACGACTCGCACCAGAGCTCTGCAAAAAACACCACTGAAATTTTAATTTGCTCTTCTTTTAGCCTGTTAATGCCTGTAGGCATTGTTCAATTTTCAAAGTGTATATTTGCACAAAAAATACACTTCGTAAGCTAACAGTACGAGCTCATAACTACCAGCCCATACTGTGAAAACCACACTTCAATAGCTCTTTCCATTTCCGTAAGTTTTGCAGCTCAAGTTTTCCGATGTATGCAATGAAGTTTCCCGTGATTGTATGTTTACGGAACTATACCTAAGACACTGCCTGACTAAAACGTATTTCTGCGAAATCGGTTTATCGTCTTCTCGTTATATGTAGAACGAAATTTTACAAAGTTACTAGCTATGCGCAAATGGGTAGCAAAGTTCATTTTGTGGAGTAGTATGCACTTACAGAATGAAATTTTCACTGTGCAGCGGAGTCTGCGCTGATTTTGAAACTTCCTGGCAGATTAAAATTGTCTGACAATTTTACTTGCGCCAGTACCTCGTCTCCTACCTTTAACCTGCCAGGAAGTTTCAATATCAGCGCACACTCCGCTGCAGAGTGAAAATTTCATTCTGGAAACATCTCCCAGGCTTCCAGTAGTTTCGCAGGAGAACTTCTGTGAAATTTGGAAGGTAGGAGACCAGGTACTAGCGGAAGTAAAATTGTGAGGACGGATCGTGAGTCGTGCTTGGGTAGCTCAGATGGTAGAGCACTTGCCCGCGAAAGGCAAAGGTCCCGAGTTCGAGTCTCGGTCCGGCACAGTTTTAATAGTATCCACTTTGCAGTTTTTACTTTACGGTCGATGGTCTCCCATTAACGTTTGAAGATGTAATATAAAACTAGCAGCCGGTCGCGGTGGTCTAGCGGTTCTAGGCGCTCAGTCCGGAACCGCGCGACTGCTACGGTCGCAGGTTCGAATCCTGCCTCGGGCATGGATGTGTGTGATGTCCTTAGACTAGTTAGGTTTAAGTAGTTCTAAGTTCTAGGGGACTGATGACCACAGATGTTAAGTCCCATAGTGCTCAGAGCCATTTTTTTATAAAACTAACATCCGCGTGATCACAGAAAATTTCCTGTTCCTCTGTCTAATCCGTATTTTCCAGAGCGAAAGCATATTTCAATTAAAATTTACCAGAAAGGAGGACAAACAATTATGGAAATAATGACTATTAAAACTCACAGAAAAAGAGCGTCGCTCGCGTGCCTTCCACGCATTAATCAGTTTTTAGTCACGGCATAAACTTATGATCTCGTGTGTCACGACCAGGTGGCACTCCACCACGATATTATTACTGCACTTGGTCTCCCGTTGCCTTTATCGGACACTCGCAGTGACGTTGCAGTAAGCGAAAGGCACATCCGTTTTTTTGTCTGTCTTAATCACTGTGGAAGTCCGGATAGCTTCAAGAGCAAGATCTCTGGACGTTAAAGCATCAGAGCCGATTCTGATCGGCTTGAAGGGCACACCTGAACAAGCGAGCCTTCCGAAGTTCCCTCGCTCCTAGGCGATCGCCTAATTAATACCAGAGAAGGATACAAGGCTATGAAATAAGATATCAAGTTACTCGACGTTACACCCCATAAAACTACCAGGAACTTGGCGCAATCGTTCATTGCTCCCACACAGATACCTTTATGAGAATAGCTAACGGAAGACGTTTCTGCTGCCGATTTATATCTTATTACGTGTTCCCCAGTTTGGTGCTACTGGGAAGTTTATCGCTGCCCTCACTTCTGGTACTCCTCACCCTATCACGCTCAACTCGAATTCGACCCCTGAACTCTTTCTGTTCTTCGCATCATTGCTTCCTCGGTGTGCAGAGGATTCAGCAGTAGCGGAGAAATACTGCGAGCCGGCGTCACGCTCTTCTCGACCCTCCGCTCAAGGTGTGTGGAAGGCCAGCCTCCCGCCGTATCTGTCTGAGGGTAGCGCAGGTCGTATTCCCAGCCAGCGTGTCCTCCTAGCTCACATATAGGAGCGGTCGCCTGCTCCGTAGTACGTGTACTACCCGGGTGGGACTCCACCCCACCGTGTTGTTTACGTCCTTCCAGTCCACCTTCGGTGTCGGTCTTCCACTCTCGTTGTTCCCTATTGTTTCTTGTTGTACATATTGCATTCTCTTCGTCATTCCCCATCTACCTACTTTTTCCCTGTCTTTCCTTCTTCCTTTCCACATGTCTCTCTCACTATTTCTCAATTTATCTGTCATATATTGTGTTTTCATTATTCTCAGTGATTTGCACAATAAATCGCTTCTCCTTTGTTTCTCCCTTACTCTCCTAGCACATTTTTCTCTCTCTGTTTCTCTGCTTTCTCTCTCTTTGTGTCTCTCTTTACCTGTGTCAGGACATTGTTCTTCTGTACTTTGTACTGATTCTCTGACTTCATTGTTTTCCTTTCTCTCTCGCAGTAGGTGGAGTATCTGGCAGAGCCAGGCGCCACGCAGGACGTGTCCAGTAATTACGGTGTGCCTCTTGTTATTCCGCCGTGTCGCCTCTGTGTCCTCTCCGTCCGTGTGGCCGTCCTAATTAAAACTGCAGACCGCCTGACGGCCGCTGGACAAATCGCAGCTCCGCCTCCGCCTCTACCCACCCACGCAGCCACCTGTCTTTTGACAGGTCCCACTGCGCTGTTCACGACTTCCTCCGCCTGCTTTCAAAAGAAAGCCCCGTATGGCGGACTCGACATTCTGTCGCCGCCTCGAATGTCGCCGCCTCGAATATCGACGCCTCGCGAAACACGTGAAAAAGCATCTCTGCAGATATCAACCAAGGTGCGTTGAAAGCCACTTTCGCGCTTAGTACGGCACGCGTCTTTTACACATGACGGCTCTCAAATAAAAAAAATTTGTGGTACCAACTGTTTCAAAATATTTACTTATAACACCGTTTTTGCTGTTTTACAACCGTCCAAATCGGTTCCTGAAAAAGGTTTCCCGCCGCGGTCTTGGTACTACAAAACATGGTTTTGGGATAATACAACAGCTTCGTGAGGCAGTCAAAACCTATTTCCACAATTTCTTTCTTTATTATAAGGGAGCAAGAACAACTCGTTAGCTGATAAAGCAGGAGAGTACGGTCAGCGAAGCGTTGATAAACAGTTTCTTGTATTGCTGAGCAACAGTCGCACAAAACTTTTTGAATGAACACACCGCCATTTGACTGTATTGTAATTTGTTTAATTACAACCCAGGTTCCGGCCTTTTATGCCATTTTCAAGTAATTACTAAAAACAAAAATTGCATAAAGTATACGTAATTATACACAAAAATCATACCCTAATTTACATTCGTTGTTTAAGGCATTTTACATCTTTTCAAATTTTACGTAGTCTTACTGTATGCTATTTTTGCTTTTAGCAATCACTTGAAAAATGCCATAAAAGCCAGAAACCTGGGTCGTAATTAAATAAACAATAATACAGTCAAATGGTGTTTGTTCATTCAAAAACGTTAAGTCGATGTTTTCCTCCGTCACACTGACGTGTCGTTTCACGCAGCTGCCATTCTCGCCATGCAGAATTGTGCCAAGTTTTTTGTTGTTTGATCGATTTTGCCGGCCGCTGTGGCCGAGCGGTTCTAGGCGCATCAGTCCGGAACCACGTGGCTTCTACGGTCGCACGTTCGAATCCTGTCTCGGGAATGGATGTGTGTGATGTCCTTAGGTTAGTTGGGGTTAGGTAGTTCTAAGTCTAGAGCACTGATGACCTCAGATGTTAAGTCCCATAGTGATTAGTCATTTTTTTTACCGATTTCATCGATGCCATGTCGCAAATAAATTGTTATATATCAATGAGTATTAACTGTTCATTGATCCTCCAAATCAACAGCCGCGGCATGTGTAAGGAACAAATGATGTTTCCTTGGAAGTGCTTCACGAACCAACCGCTTTTCTTGATCGTGGTTCATCTTAGAGCACCGAAACGGTTGGTGGACGACTGCTTGGTTTCCGGCGCATACGAATACACCGGAGTTTCGTTTCCTGTTCGTTGTACGGACCCACTATAAATTATTCATTCCTTTCTGAAGCTCGATATTTTCCGAAACAGGGCGAGTCAAAAGTCCTTGGACACCTTCATAAGTTGGAAGATTAAAGGGAAAACTGAAATGTGATGATGGGAACATAGCTTTGATGTGGGCTAGCAGCTTTTGGAGTGAATGTCATTCATGGCCGCCATGTTGAAATCCGCCATTTTGAATTCAAGTCTTTTTTTTATGGGAAGAGGGGTGTATGACACATCAAATAACACTCGCTTGAGATCTGGAATTTGGTGGTGTAATTTCTTTTTGTCTATCTTGTACAGTTTAGAGGTTATTAATATTCAAAGTTGGGAACACATGTTCTACGTGTTGTGCATCCCGTGGTAGTCGCCGCAACCACTCTGACTGCACAGAGAGGAGAGTGTCTCCTGCAATTTGGTCGCAGGCGTGTCGTGTGCGTTCCTCCAGGTGTCACGGATGCTCTCACTATCCACATGCTAGGGCCGCATGACGGGTACTTCGTTTAGGACTTTTCACAAACGACGCAACAACCATAGTTGCAGTTTCCTCATTGGTGGCAGTCCTTGTTCGCCCAGTACGTCCCCCATCGTGAACAGAGCCCGTCTCCCGGAATTTGGTGATCACGTGAGCCACCGTGCTGTGCGATACCGGTTCTCTGCCTGGGTGCCGCCTGTTGCAGTCAGCTGCTATTGTTCCGTAGCTGCGTTCCCCTGACACAAGGATGATTTCGATCTTCTGTTCACGTGTTAGACCCATTTTAGATCACCTGGAACAAAGAGACATGAGTCGGTATCAAGGTAACTTTGAACATTAATAACTTCTAAACTGTACAAGATAGACAAAAACAAATTACACCACTCAATTCCAGAGCTCAAGCGAGTGTTATCTGATGTGTCATACACCTCCCTTCCCATTTAAAAAAAAAAGGATTTGAATCCAAAATGGCGGATTTCGAGATGGCGGCCATGAATGACATTCACTCCAAAAGTTGCTAGCCCACATCAAACCTATGTTCTCATAATATTTCAATTTTCCCTTTAATCTTCCAACTTATGAAAGCGTCCAAGGACTTTTCACTCGCCCTTTTTTACAGGCACAAATATGATTAGAGCAGTGAAATCACCGAGTTCACGTTTTCCGCTCTACAAAGATTTTTTTTGTGGAAATAGATTTTCATTGCCTCACGAAGCTGTTGAAACGTCCCTAGAGCAAGTTTTTGACGTACCCAGACCACAGCTCTTTCTGTATGACTGCAGCAACATCCTGTCAGTGGTCTTCACAGCGGCGCTGATTCTTTTTGTGTGATGTTCCCGTGTTCTTCGCCGCAGAGGTACGTGAGCACCCAAAGCAATAAGCCACAAGCTGTATGGTCAAGGTACCTGGGGGGGGGGGGGGGGGGCGAGGGATCAGAGGCCACATCATCTTCACCACTGCGCGCAATCCGGCGATGCTCTAGTGGCGACGAACACCGAGGCTCCAGTGGGGGAGGGGGATGGTTCCGTCTTGATGCAAGCTGAAATTCTGGGGATCAGCAGTCAGTCGTGGAAACAACCATAACTGCAACGTATCAAGGTAAGGGGTGCCTGTCACAGTCTTCTCAAACAACAGAAACGGCCCGCACGCCTTCTTCTGTGACACTGCACAGAAAAAGTCTTGGCGAGTCTCGTCCGTGCGGCACAATTTCGTGAAGATGTTCGGTGCCCGGACTCTCACGCTGTGGCAGATAACTGGAAGGTTGCCTCGTAGCTCGGCACCAAGTTGGAGGCGAAATGTGCATCCTCAAGTGCGTCCCGCATTGCGATGTAAAAATGAACGCGCCGACCGTAGCTTTCCGGTGTCAATTACTGCACGACCGGAAATGTAGTCGCCGTCGCGAAACCTCTCGCCCAGTTTGCTGCGTTATTTCTAGATCGTGGTTCGTGCGGATCGTTGCGTACGAAACTTCCTCTCATTTTCTCCACGGCTGCTATGCGTACACACGTAGCCAGTGTCCCTAAATTGTCGATACGAACGCACGATACTCTGTTTACTTGACGGTTCTTCTCCATAACGCACGCTGCGCTGTTGTAACAGATAAACACGTCCCGTATGGCGACACACAAAAACTTCTCTCCCGCTTTGTAGCCAGTTTGTCGAGGCACTGCACTCAACTCCACCTGGTGATCACAATGCAAGCTCTGTGAAGTTACGGTTCTGTTTATGCAACAACAATATTTGTACACATAACGCTTTGGAGAATATAGAACTTTGAAAATGAATGAATCATTTACAGTACACTTGTATTATACGGATTTAGCATTTTCTCGGTCGAAATTTTTGAGCATTTCCTTATGACGACATGGACCTGTTTTGGAGCTTCGGTCAAATTCCGCGGAATTCTCCGTGACCTTATACCACCCCCTCGTAGTTAATAGCTTAAAGGGAAACAGCTTAAAATAACACTAAACGATATAAGTAGCGTGTGGAAGTCCAATCAGCGTTGACACCACCAAGACATCATCATGGGGCCTGTCACATATGAGTAATAGAAACAACAAGTACTTCTTTAAATGAAAAGACTAATATAACACTCTCTGGCCACTCACGTGGTTCAGAATTATAGATGAGTTTCACGAAAGAAGCACCAGGCTAAATGTTCAGCCTTCAGACCCATTTCCTACCCATTCACGCACCACGTCCCCAGCTCCACCAGCGCTGACCGCAGAGCCCGTAATGGCGCCGGCTGCGGTACGGTCTGGATCACCTGCCCAAGCCACGACACGAGGAGTCTAGAAACGAACCGTCGTCGGAACACCCTTGCCGTTCCAGTTCCACAAGCTGCGGGCAGTTGACCCGCCAGAAACACAGTCCTCAATTAAGGAGCCCACCGTTGACAACTGTGAGAATGTACCGCTTGCATTCTACATTTCGCTGAGTAGAGCGCGTCTCTGCACAACAAATCCCCCTCCTGGAAATTTGAGTGTGTCCAAATACGAGGATCGTTCAATAAGTAATGCCCCATTTTTTTCTCAGAATATATTTATTGTTAAAGAGTCAGAATTTGTTGACAATGTACATCAACATGCTTTATCCATTTTTCTACATAGTTTCCATCAGGTTCTGTGGCCTTACGCCAACGTTATGGAAGAGCATGTATTCATTGCTGGTAAAAGCTCTTGTACTGTAGGCGCAGCCATATTTTCACAGTATGACTGAAACTCTCGCCATCTTCCCCGTAGACAACCTTTAAGCGGGCCAGAGAGATGGAAGTCAGAGGCTGCCAGGTCTGGACTGTAGGCTTGATGAGGGAATGATGTCTAAGATGTGCGTAGCTGATCCTGGAGCTCTGTAGCTGCATTTCCTGAGGCTGTAACTTTTTTTACCCATCGCCCAACTGTACTCCTACTAACTGCAGCTTCGCCATACACTGCACACAAATGTTTATGGATGTTCACCACGATTTTTCTGCACACAAGAAGTCAATAACAGCACGCTGCTTGTAACGTGAGTCGTATGTAGACGCCATTTTGACGCTGTACTACCGCTCCGCCATCTGCGAGAACGGTTCGAAACTTCACCGGCGCGTAGAGCAAACATCAAATGTGAACCACCAACGAGGACGTTTGTCTGTGTATATTCATGGATTTTGAAAATAGTGTGGGGCATTACTTATTGAACGACCCTCGTAGATGCGTTAGAACCTTGGTTCGGAACATCCACAGCGGCGGGTTCTCATCCGATGTCCAGGACAGATCGAAACCATCTGTCTTATGTCCTCGGCTTCGGCTCAAAAAGGGTAGTGGTGGGGGTGCTGGGGGGGGGGGAGAGGCACCGCACGCAACCAAAGATAACACTAAGCGCGTCAACGACAATATGTAGCGAAGCGGCAAAACAACAGTGTCCCTAAGCGCTTGGTGCTAACACAGTATTCGGCCGATTTCTGGGCTCTCGTCGTTTTTACAGTAACATTCTAAAACAATAGTTATGACTCATCTCAATAGCGCCATCTAGTAGCCTACATATTTACAAATGAAGTCATATGCTAATATTCTATCAGTAGATCTCACGGGATATGGTAATAATTGACGCGTGAAAGACAAATGTTGCACCGTTGTCTTATACGCACTGATTAGAAATTGTAGTAAAAGTGCTATAATGCATGTGCTCTCGACTGGGTACTGTAGTCCAGTATCATCGCTTTGGTGGCTGAAGCCGTAACTTAACGAAGCAAGGAGTTGCTTGACATTCACGTTGTGTGATATGGCGAATAATAAATATGTTAGTTTGTTCTGTTAGCTGATGGAGCAGACGTTGGCCACCATTAAATCTCTCAGCATCCTCCTATATAGAGCTGTATTAGTATCAAAGTAGACTTTTCTGTAGTTGCTGGTAACGTACTGGAAATAAATGTGCCTCAACACCTCAACAGCGAACTCATCACTGGATGGAACAGGGTGACTCCGTCTTTACGAAGTATGTTCTTATTCCTGGTATTGGTATCGTCAACTCAGCTGTTGGCGTGTAAGAGGGATTATTATTTACGACAAATTTAATTGCGGAATAAATATTTTGGTA
This sequence comes from Schistocerca cancellata, assembly GCF_023864275.1. Taxonomy (NCBI): domain Eukaryota; kingdom Metazoa; phylum Arthropoda; class Insecta; order Orthoptera; family Acrididae; genus Schistocerca; species Schistocerca cancellata. The sequence continues at coordinate 167,275,232 of NC_064637.1, forward strand.
AGCATTAATTAGTATACTGAGTTCCTTAAACACGTCTCTGTAGCACATTCTTGATGTCACACAACATATAATTCGTGTTGAACGCTTTAGCTTGGTGTCATGAGGTTACCACAGAGAATGACCCCATATGACATTACGGAATGAAAGTAACTGGAGTATGCCTGCTTTACTTTTCCTTTCATCACTGACAAAAGAGTAATGACTGTATCATCGTGTCACAGAAATAAAATAATTCATACTTACAGGTCTAGTATGACAAGGGTGGGAGATGTAGTCGGCCACCGCCTGTTAGTGGAAACCATCCCGGCATTCGCCTGAAATAATTAGGAAAACTGCGGAAAAACTAAATCAGGGTCGCTGGACGAAAAGTGTGGCCACACACACACACACACACACACACACACACACACACACACACACACTCACACACACACTTTCGCTTGTGAAATTTTTCCTAGTGATTCTTTCAGTGCTTTTACAGCAAGGCTACTGGCGTTTTTATACACATTGTTATCTCCTCCGATTACGACACAGTTCACACCACCTTTTACTGCAGTTTCACAGTTTTCCAGCACTTGTAAAGGGGCTCCAGGTTTTGTAATTTGTGACTTTATAGTCCGACTGGATATCGGACATGATTGTAGCTAGGCCCTTACCATGATTCGCTGATAGAACATAGATTTCTTTCTCCTTCTCTGTGAATTATTATCGCGCGGAAAACAGTTTTATCCCGTAACTGAGTTCACATGATCAAAAAATTCTTCATGTAGTTTCACTAAAGTATTGTACTGTCAAAAATAAACAACTGAGTTGTCGGAAATTAGATCTACCGGTAAATTACCATATATCGGCGTCTATCTACTTGTCATATAGGTTCAAATGGTTTAAATGGCTCTGAGCACTATGGGACTTAACATCTTAGGTCATCACTCCCCTAGAACTTAGAACTACTTAAACCTAACTAACCTAAGGACATCACACACATCCGTGCCCGAGGCAGGATTCGAACCTGCGACCGTAGCAGTCCCGCGGTTCCGGACTGCAGCGCCTAGAACCGCACGGCCACCGCGGCCGGCTGTCATATAGGTTCCCTGTAAGTACTCGGTGTCACTGTGTAACAAGATCACATAGTACGCATTGCAGTCGCTTCTAAATTCGATCCTCCAGATGATAAACAGCTTTTGTGTTCACGTATTACGACATTCCTATGTGGGTGTCAACATGGATTCCTCAAATTACGTTCTCCAGCTTTTCCTACTCGTCCACGAGACTCGCAAGGCAACAGATAACGGTGTCCAGGTTGCTGGAGTGTTCGTTGATATCCGGAAGGTGTCGATGCAGTTCCACACTGTCCTATAATGAACGAAATAAGAGCGTGCGGAATGTCCACCCACTGTTGGGACTGAATTCGAGAGTTTCTCGCAAATAGAACACAGCAAATAATTTTTTGATGGAGAGGCCTTCATAGTACCCTCCGCCACACACCAAAAAGTGTTCCCCGCAACGTAGGTGCAACCTTCGCCGATTATTGTTTCGAGATATGCTTTATAGTAATATTTAGCAGTTATTTGTAAATAATATTTTACGTGTGATACAATTTCCTACGACTCTAAATGTGAATTGAATAACCAAATTGGTTCAAATGGTTCTGAGCACTATGGGACTTAACTACTGAGATCATCAGTCCCCTAGAACTTAGAACTAATTAAACCTAACTAACCTAAGGACATCACACACATCCATGCCCGAGGCAGGATTCGAACCTGCGACCGTAGCGGTTACGCGGTTCCAAACTGACGCGCTTAGAACCGCACGGCCACACCGGCCGGCAATAACCAAATTAGTGTAATTAATTTTTCTTGATAACTCCCGCAGCTGTAAAATACTTCCCCTCAAATAGTATTCCTCATCAGCTACTTCTTCCTGCTGTTGAGAAATTACGTTCAGCTATTTCAAATTTATTTAGCAAACGTAGTATCTTTGGATATCGATGTACCTGTATGTAACCATCTTTGGTTTGTTGTGAAAAACAAACCTGTTGTTCCGACATTGGCAGCGAGCACAAGATGGAAACCTAACGTAATCGGTATTTTAAGCCTTGGCACGAGTGTTTTATACATTAACGAGATTTATTAATGTCCCGTTGTAGGCGAGTTTTTACATCTCTCGAAAAATATGACTGTAAGTAAATAATAGCCATATTTTCATGTTTTTACGAAGTAGTTACGATCAGTGTAGTTGTGTATACAATTGCTTTGCTTACTGCAATCGCTCACGAATTTACTGAAATTAGTGGGTTTCGCAACGTGAACATACAGTGATAATCTATAATACAGGCGCATGGAAGCTGAAATAATACTATCGAGTATTTAATTTAAGGCATTCATCAATTTTGTGAGAATTTAGACTCTAGGCTTGTTAAAGGGTAATTTGCGGTGCTTTGACGTAATTGTAGGCTCTCTAAATTTTTACTCTGTGTAGTATATTTTACAAGAGTTCGCGTTACACATTGTTGATGTTTTTAGAATAAATTTGTCCGTTCCATTCAGGTATTGCATGTAAATTACTCTGTTAACAGTTATACTAGACAGTTCTGCCAGTAGCTGGAATCAGTTAGGTATATTGCTACGGTATGGTATGAATACCCCCATCCGTCGCCCTCCCCCCCTCCCAACCTCCCCCCACCCATTCGTAACCTTATTTGTTGACTTTACAGAAGCTCTCCTGCGAACCTTGCAGAACTAGCACTCCTGAAAGAAAGGATATTGCGGAGAGTGTCATGTGAGTAAAACGCAGTCTTTGGTTAGCCTTCCCCACAACATTTCCTGCGTGTTCCTTCCAATGTAAGTTGTTCGTAATTGTAATTCCTAGGTATTTAGTAGACTTTAGGACCTTTAGAATGGATTGATTTATCGTGTAACTGAAGTTTAACGGATTCCTTTTAGCACTCATGTGGATGATTTCATATATTTCATTATTTGGAGTCAGTTCCTAATTTTCTACAGTTTTACTCCCCCCTACACACACACACACACACACACACACACACACACACACACACACACACACACACCCCTCAGTTATCAAATTCACGATTTCCTCACGGATCGGGATGTACTTTATGAAGCGACTCTCTCTTTGTGTCAAGTTGTGCCATTAATTTCTTTTCTTCTCAATTCAGTTCAGTTCCATTTCATTAATTACTCGGTCTACCATCTGATCTTGTGCATTCTACTGCAGCACTAGATTTCAGAAGATTCTTGTGCGAACGTTTCACTTCCGTACAAACCACATTGCAGAGAGCCACCTTGAAGGAAAGGTTCCTAAGACATTTATATTATATTTTATTAAACCTATGTTCTTCCGAACTGCCTTTCTTGCTATTGCGTCCGCGCGATGTACGTTCACGTGTCAAAACTCGTGGGATAGCGATATGACGTATACAGATGGCGGTAGCATCGTGTACACAAGGGGCAAAGGCTGAGCCGACATGTGGAGATGCCGTCATGATTCTGCCCGCTCGACGGGTAACAGCAGACTTTGAACGGGCAGTTGTAACTAGACGAATGGGACATTCCATTTCGGAAATCGTTAGTGGCTGACGGTCTTTACTTAATGACCGAGAGCAGCAGCATTTGCGTACAGTTGTCAGTGTTAACAGACAGACAACATGCCTCGAAATAAACCGCAGAAATCAATGTGGGTCGTTCGACGAACGTACCCGTTTGTATAGTGCGGCTGGGCTCTTCACCTAGAGGAGTGAAGAACGGTGGGCCGGTCAAATGAGCCCCGACTTCCGCTCATGGTAGGCTTAGAGTGTGATGCAGACCCCAAGAAGCCATGGGCGCAAGATATAAGCCTCTGTGCAGGCTGTGTTTACATGGTGTTGACTGGCTACGTGGTCCAACTGACACCATCATTGACGGAAAATAGCTTCGCTCGGCTGGTTGAACCCGCCAGGGTAGCCGAGAGCGCTAACGCGCTCCTTCCTGGACTCGGGTAGGCGCGCCGGCCACGGGTCGAATCCGCCCGGCGGATTAACGACGAGGGCAGGTGTGCTGGCGAGCCTGGATGTGGTTTTTAGGCGGTTTTCCACATCCCGCTAGGTGAATACCGGGCTGGTCCCCACGTTCCGCCTCAGTTACACGCGTCGCAGACATTGTGAAACACGTTCGCAGTATTTCACGTTATACTCTCGATGCAGACAGCTGGGGTACACTGATTCCCTACCTGGGGGGGGGGGGGGGGGGGGTAGAGGGTGGTGGGTGGTGGCAGGAAGAACATCTGGCCACCCCTAAAATTAACTTTGCCAAATCCGTTCTAACCACGCCGACCGTGCGATCTCTGCGGGACTATGGCGTAAGGGAAAGAAAGAAAGAAAGAAAGTCAGTCAGTTATGCTTGGCTACTTGGAAACTGTTTGCAGCCATTCAACTGTGGACTTCTTACGGATGACAATGTTCCATGTCATAGCGCACAGTTGTTTGCGATCGGTTTGAAGATCATTCTGGACAATTCGAGCGCATGATTTGGCAACCGAGTTGGCCCACACGAACCCCATCGAAATTTATGGGACATAATCGAGATGTCAGTCCGTACGCAAACGACTTCATAGGGGCAGCATCATCCAATATTTCTGGAGGTGACTTCTAACGAGTTGTTGAGTCCATGGCAAGTTGAGCTGCTGCCCTAGTCCGGGCCAAAGGAGGTCCGACACCGTCTCATGTCTTATGTCACCTCATTGTATCCTCTCTACTTCAGTCATAATCAGTCAGTTTCGCTGCACAAATAGGAAATGCGATCTATTATTTTGTTTTCTTTCTTGTTTATTATTCCCTTACCCAAATGCTTTCAGCATTGTCTCATTTAATTCGACTTCATTTACTCTGCTGTGTTGTACTTTTGTCGATATTCCTCTCATAATCTCTCTTCGTGGCATCGTCCGTCCCACTCACCCGGTCATGCAAGTCGCTCGGCGCCTGACAAACGCAGGATGTCCTCGCCAAAAGCGTACACTTCTAATTCGTGCCTCCCTGGAGGCGCGAGCGCTTCCGGCGGCGGCTTCGCTGAGGCACGCAGGGTCTACAGAGCAGCCCCGGCCCCGCTTCATCAGCCTCGTTGGCGCGAGTTGACCCCTGGGGGAGCCGCTCTCCTCTAATTAGCCGCTGCAGCTGCGGCCGCCCGCGCGCACCCGGGCTCGGGTTCGTCTCCAGGGGCCGGCGACGCACGAAAACCGCTCTGTTCGTACTGGCGGTCCGGCCTGCTTGCAGCGGCGTCTCAACTGCTGAAGATGGCACTGCACGGCAGGCAAGAAACGCTTTCACGCGTAGTGTCAGCAGCCAGCTAGTGCGGTCAACACTTGAGCTGACTTTCCAAACCGAGCGGGGTGGCGCAGTGGTTAGACACTGGACTCGCGTTCGGGAGGACGACGGTTCAATCCCGCGTACGGCCATCCTGATTTAGGTTTTCCGTGATTTCCCTAAATCACTCCAGGCAAATGCCGGGATGGTTCCTCTGAAAGGGCACGGCCGACTTCCTTCCCAGTCCTTCCCTAATCCGATGATACCGATGACCACGCTGTCTGGTCTCCTTCCCCAAACCAACCAACCTGACTTTCCAAACAGCTTGTATCTAAATACTTTTATGTCGCTTACGGTACTTATCGTAACACTACAATTTCCGGCATTCCCCGAACCATCGAATGGTGCGCACAGGAGGAAGCTTCTCGTTAAGTCTTGCTCCTGCTGCTGCTGCTGTTGTTGTAGTTAATGTTCAGTGCTTGATGCAGCTCTCCACGCTGCTCTATCCTCTGCACGACTACTGCGACCTTGATCCACTCCTACCTGCTCACTGTACTCCGCCCCCCCCCCCCCTTCCTTTCGTCATCAAACTGACAAAACCTTGAGGCCTAAAAAGTGTCCTTTCGGTCGGGCCCCCATTTTAATCAAGGTATTCCATAATTTTTTCTCCCAAATTTATCACTACCACCTCATTTAATTCGTGTGCTTCCATTAACCTTGCATTTATTGTTGACATTCATGTTTATACACTCCTGGAAATGGAAAAAAGAACACATTGACACCGGTGTGTCACACCCACCATACTTGCTCCGGACACTGCGAGAGGGCTGTACAAGCAATGATCACACGCACGGCACAGCGGACACACCAGGAACCGCGGTGTTGGCCGTCGAATGGCGCTAGCTGTGCAGCATTTGTGCACCGCCGCCGTCAGTGTCAGCCAGTTTGCCGTGGCATACGGAGCTCCATCGCAGTCTTTAACACTGGTAGCATGCCGCGACAGCGTGGACGTGAACCGTATGTGCAGTTGACGGACTTTGAGCGAGGGCGTATAGTGTGCATGCGGGAGGCCGGGTGGACGTACCGCCGAATTGCTCAACACGTGGGGCGTGAGGTCTCCACAGTACATCGATGTTGTCGCCAGGGGTCGGCGGAAGGTACACGTGCCCGTCGACCTGGGACCGGACCGCAGCGACGCACGGATGCACGCCAAGACCGTAGGATCCTACGCAGTGCCGTAGGGGACCGCACCGCCACTTCCCGGCAAATTAGGGACACTGTTGCTCCTGGGGTATCGGCGAGGACCATTCGCAACCGTCTCCATGAAGCTGGGCTACGGTCCCGCACACCGTTAGGCCGTCTTCCGCTCACGCCCCAACATCGTGCAGCCCGCCTCCAGTGGTGTCGCGACAGGCGTGAATGGAGGGACGTTGGAGCCGTGTCGTCTTCAGCGATGAGAGTCGCTTCCGCCTCGGTGCCAATGATGGTCGTATGCGTGTTTGGCGCCGTGCAGGTGAGCGCCACAATCAGGACTGCATACGACCGAGGCACACAGGGCCAACACCCGGCATCATGGTGTGGGGAGCGATCTCCTACACTGGCCGTACACCACTGGTGATCGTCGAGGGGACACTGAATAGTGCACGGTACATCCAAACCGTCATCGAACCCATCGTTCTACCATTCCTAGATCGGCAAGGGAACTTGCTGTTCCAACAGGACAATGCACGTCCGCATATATCCCGTGCCACCCAACGTGCTCTAGAAGGTGTAAGTCAACTACCCTGGCCAGCAAGATCTCCGGATCTGTCCCCATTGAGCGTGTTTGGGACTGGATGAAGCGTCGTCTCACGCGGTCTGCACGTCCAGCACGAACGCTGGTCCAACTGAGGCGCCAGGTGGAAATGGCATGGCAAGCCGTTCCACAGGACTACATCCAGCATCTCTACGATCGTCTCCATGGGAGAATAGCAGCCTGCATTGCTGCGAAAGGTGGATATACACTGTACTAGTGCCGACATTGTGCACGCTCTGTTGCCTGTGTCTATGTGCCTGTGGTTCTGTCAGTGTGATCATGTGATGTATCTGACCCCAGGAATGTGTCAATAAAGTTTCCCCTTCCAGGGACAATGAATTCACGGTGTTCTTATTTCAATTTCCCAGAGTGTATGTTCTCAAGACAATATCCACATTTGTTGCGTTTATCCTGTTCTCATTCATTCAATACAAGTCTAATTCTCATCATTACTTCTAATATTCGAAACATGTGTGTTTTGGAATATTATACCGTCAATAATTCGTCTTTTAAGTTTCTCTGTTCTCTCGAGCTTATATAGAGTGGTCCTGAAGTCAGTACCTATTTACAACAACGAATATTTGAAAAAGTAAACAACTCATCGTACTTTTATTTCCACTGAACACATTATTGAATCTTTCAGAAACAAAATCCACGGCTTTGCTTAGCATCTCAACTGGAACACTTGCAAACACTTCACGGATATTTTCTTCAACACTGTTATTACCCATTTCTTTTAACTTGTAAACTTGTTTGTTAGGTCAACCCCAAACGAAGAAGTCGCATGGGGTCAGATGAGGGCTGCATGCAGCCAATTCTGTCGGTCGCCGGCGGCCAATCGGTGTGACAGGGAAATTGTCATCAGCCTATTTTCTCACCGGAGTTGCTTAGTGGGACTGAACTGCATCTTGCACGAACATCACTTCCCTTCCAGTTTCTCATTCTTGAATCACAGCCCGTACGTACGTTGGCTGCATCTCCAAGTATCTTGCAGTATTCATGGCGTCGCGTAGCACAGGTGGGCCAATGACTCTGACTGACGTCATCCCACACCAGACGGTTACCTTCCGTCTTGCTTGCACTTTTTCTTTTTTACCAGGCGTTACATTTGGATCAAAATTTGACCACCAGTGAGAACTGTGATGGTTCACAAAACCTCCGACGTCAAATACCGCTTCATCACACCGCAGGATGTTGTCGTAAACATCGGGGTAGTTAGCTCCGCAACCCCGTGTAACCTCGCAAATTTCCATTCTCCTCATCGAAGAATTGTTGCGTGTAGTGTGGCCTCCAAGGTCGAAAAAATAGCTCACTTTTTAACGGTGTCATTACCGTGTGACGTGACAACCCCGTTGCCCCAGCAACTTGTCTCGTTAAGTTTGAAGGGCTGTGTTGAAAGTATGCTGAACAACATGCAGATTGTCTTCGGATTTGGTTATCGATTTACGTCTTTCACACAACCATTTGCCACGTAATTTCTTATGACAGTTTTTTGCTATCTTTGTTAAGATTAAGCGTTCCATCCTGCCTCGCTCTTGCCTCCAACATGTCTGCACTTACGCTACCGACCGCCAATCTCCATACCTTACCTGGTGTAAATGTTAGTTGTGTCTCCTACTGCGAGTACTCCTGCCATTTTTTAGTTTTCACTCGATCGACCTTTGAAATCATAAATTGTAACCATCGTATTAGTCAACGTTGTTACACACGAGCAAGAGTTGATGATACTTTCTAGGAGAATCAAAATTAAAAATAGACATTATCTTTACAAGATCCCTGTACTTGATCGATAAGCATTCACAGGCATATAAAGATCTGATACCATTGTGGTGTAATGTTGTAGTCTTTATTTCAAGATAGCACTTCTTACGGGTGTTTTTAACCAACCTGTATGTTCTGTTTACTAATTCTTGTATGTATTGCAGACTTTTCTAGTGTATTCTACCGTGTTTTCTCGCAGTTATTTAAACTAACTAAATATTATTATTGTACTAATGATTACATCGTGTGCAGAAGGTTCTGTAAATGGTAACGGCCCTACGACACTGCCTACCACATGTGGTGATTTCTCCACATCGTGAACAACGTGTTGCGAGTTGTAGAGGCTGGCGCAGGAGAAGCAGTATATTTTCAGTTGGTCATCCGGCTAAGGTCTACAATAGATGTGCCCGCGCCAACCTCGTCATCTAATCGCTCACACACACACACACAGTGTGCCATTCAGTTCAGTACGTAACGCTGGCCACTGCACGCAGTGGAGGAGATGTGTCGTGTTCACAGCGTTACTACGGTACGCCGCGGAAGAGACAGCCACACCCGTGTTCCAGACACAAAGACAACAGCCGCGTGGATAGAATAACGGTGCGAGACGGGTTCTGTGATCAGTGTAAAAAATAAGTGACCTCAAATGACAGTTTGAACGCCCGGAAATTTACGATTTCGCCCAACTCTGCAACCAAACGTGCAGCGATCTGACGGTCGCCGTTCCAGACCCCTCGTGCGTCAATGCATAGCGCTGCGAAATCGGATTTGAAGTTTCATCTTTACAATTTGTAAGTGGCTCAATCGTTAGCGCCTGGAAACAAAGCGAGTAGCCGCAGTTACCGGACACAGTTGGCCAGGATAACAAATATTGGCTTTCCAGTAGTGGCAGTGTCTGCAGAGTAGTTGCCAGTATCTGCAGAGTAGTTGCCAGTATCTAGTATTGGTGCAAATGTGCGAAAAGTGTCACTGTAGTCAAATGAGAACGTGCTGCTTCCCTTGGGGCCACCGTGTACCCACAACACCAAGTCCTGAGGCAACCCGACACACTCACTGAGCTCGCCTTCTCGTCTCACCAGGCGGCAGTCCGGGACTGTAGCGATTGAATCTGAGGTTACTGACTTCAGCGTCCTCATTTTTGGTTTGTGATACACGCGAAGAGCGCCAATGACAGGCTTTTCTTTTGGTTTCCAGGTAAGATGGACGATGTGCTCCAGAGTTTCTCCAGCGCTTGATATTCGGCGGTGAGTAGCGCTCTCTGTCGGTCGCTGCTCTTAGGCTAAGCAGACTTTGATGTGAGCCAGCCGGCCGGTGTGGCCGTGCGGTTCTAGGCGCTGCAGTGTGGAACCGCGCGACCGCTACGGTCGCATGTTCGAGTCCTGCCTCGGGCATGTATGTGTGTGTGCTGTCCTTAGGTTAGTTAGGTTTAAGTAGTTCTAAGTTCTCGGGGACTGATGACCTCAGATGTTAAGTCCCATAGTGCTCAGAGCCATTTGGTGTGAGCCAGTATGTGATCTACATGTGAGTAATGCCCGCCAGGTTGATACAGCGCACTGCAGTAAAAATCTCTGAACACAGCACCGGCATGGAAGTGAGTCGCCATTTTCTGCACCTCGCCAGACTGTTGTGAAAAAAGCCACAGGTTACAGGCCGGCGGAACTCCAGATACTCTCCTCCCCCCCCCCCCCCCCCCCCTGCACCCCAAGTGGTCAGTAACTTGTTGGATAAGTAATAACAAAAAAAGTATAGCTCATACTTGATCGCATAAAAGTGCACATTTATTCATAAGTCATCACTTACGAATAAAAGTGTTTTATGCGGTCGAGTCCGAGCTGTGTACTATTGTATTACTAGTTCATTGCGATCGCTGCTGTGCCCAATATTTTTACAAACAATATTTCTCTTCTGTATTCTGAACTGTCTTCCTCACAGCTTTTACCCTCTACAATTCCCTCTAGTTATTCCCGTTGTCTTAAGACGTGTGCTACCATGCTGCACCTTCTTGTCAAACTTTTCACGTACTTCTATCCTCTCCGATTCTGACAAGTTCCTCATTTATCTCTTCACCTAGCTCTCACCACATCTCAGTCGTTTCCCAGTTGCCGCACGGTCCACGGTTCACGTGTGTACAGTGGTTCTCGGAAACTTGGCCCTCAAGTGAAAGCCAGTGTTTGGCACCAGTACTCTCGTTTTGCCTCGGCCTGTGCAGTCTGTGTCTTTCATTTGTTGAAGTAGCACACTTGCTCCACATTCTTTACAGTGTGATTCGACATTTCGATATCTTTGGTGCCAGTCTCATTTCTGCTACTCCTCATTACTTTAGTCTTTCTTCGATTTCCTCTCAATCCACACTGTGTTCTCATTAGACTCTTCAATCCTTCCTCGCTTTCACTGCTAATGCCGTCTTGTCACTGTAGCCCCTTCACCCTGAATTTTAACCCCAGTCCTGAACGTTTCCGGAACGTAGTAACAGAGCAGTGATTGCCGGACCCAGGGGGGACGGTCTGTTTACCGGTATAGTCAGAGCCGTACACCTTCCGGCTTCCGCTGTAACGTGGCTCGCGCTCTTACTCAGCGTCAACAAATGCCGTGGCAGCCGCCCCAATGATTTACGGCTGTTTTCCACGAGTGTTTGTTTGCCACTCACTGTTTGTAAATCCCATTTCTCCGGCTGGCAGTACTGCTCCTATCAGTAGTACAGCAGAATGATTGCTGAAAGGCGTCTGTGGCCGCCGTAATTATGCTGATTCTACGTGGAGTCCCAAATTCGTCACTCATTACTGGTTGTCTAAACTTTGTAGTAAGTAGGTTCCCGAGAGACAATAGCCGTCTCACAGTGGAACATACCTCTCTTCCTTGAAATGTACCTGTGACCATTCGCGATGCCCTCAGTTGTAAACGTTCAGTATGCTAGCTCGACCTATGTGGCATGCGTTTCACACACTTGACCAATATTCTAAGAATGCTGGAATCTCCTTTCTAGAGTGTTTGAACTTTTGCAGTACTCCGCGAACGTTCCGAAGTCCGTGACCTGCTTTACCTGAGATTGACAGTATGTGATCCTACAGACTCATATCTGTGCAAATGGTTACACCCAGCTATGTGCAACGTTTGATTCATTTCCAATTTTAACTTACTGATGTACGCGCGGGGTATTACGATTTTTTCCGTTTTGTGAAGAGCACACTTTTCATGTTTCTGATCACTTCAATCAAGCAACATAAGCACCACTTTGAAATCTAATTAAAATGAGGCGAAATATTTTGAAGCTTTTTTGAGATAACTGCATCATTGGCGAAAAGTCGGAGATTACTGTTAATATGGTCGCCCAACTCATTAATACACAGCGTGTTCCTAAACTGTTCGATCAGTTTAATGCAGGAAGTAGAGAACATCAAAACACACGTAGTTACCTTTCCTTAAAGTCAGTACCGCCGTTAGACTTTCTTATTTGCAGTGTTACATTTACCCGGTCATGATTTCGGCTTTAAGATGTCATTATCAAGTGTTTTTACAGTGCCTAAGATGGCATACTGTCGTATTTAAAGTACGACAGTATGCCATCTTAGGCACTGTATGACATTAAAATACTTGATAATGGCAGCGTATAGCCGAAATCATCATCGTGTAAATGTAACACTGCAAATAAAAAAGTATAACGGCGGTACTGACTTTAAAGAAATATATTATGACTGTGGCCCCACATTATGAAAAAAAATACATGTAGTTACGGAACGTACGGCTCCTGGCGGCGATTTCTGACGCCAGGTGTGATTCCCACAGGAGGCGGTCCAGCGCGCCGACTACAGCAGTGGACTCCCTCACAGCAGTGCTGACATGGGCCGGAAGTACGTCCTCCAGCAGTTCTGGCGACACACGTTCCACCGAGGTGCGATATCTCTGTCCGCTGAGGCAGAGTCAAAGAATGTATGTTCCAATTACCTTATAACCGAAAACATGGGCCCACACATCAGTACTGAAACCCCATTCATCAGCACGAGGCAGAGCACCTCGTGGATTCACATGTGCCGAAACATGCGAATTGTGATTGCTGAAACAGCCATCACGTGTAAACAAAACTTCGTCGCTGTATAGGACCTCGGCCGGAAATAAAGGATGCAGGCAGGACAGTACGGTGTAAAAACCAGGGTGAAGCTCCTGATCGCGTAACACCTTCGACTCGAGGCCATGTCTGACGCCAAGGAAGTGAACAGTACGTCGATTACTTGTATATGGAATGTCTTCGACGTGTCGAAGGATCTCTTCTCCCATTTCGGGAGTTCGCACCGTTGTATTTCTGCCTGTACCGTGCATATTTCCACTGAAAGTGTCTGTTGCACGTAGCAGCCGCTGCGGAACCTGCGGCTGGGAAAGCGCTGTCGATACTCCCCAACTGCAGTACGCCCAGTTGCATTCACACACTCGCCTACCAGATGCATGTCAGCCATCTCGGCCTACGTAAGCTGCTCCGTGTTTACTGTTGTTGTCGCAGGTCGGACCGAATAGGGGTGTCTACAATGATTGCGACTGAGTAGATGTGTCTACAGGGGAACCAGCGTTGCTGTCACAAGGCGGTGATGCTTGTGAATGCATATTTACTAGCCGACCTCAGAGCCAAACCATCCGTACAGAGAGCAGTTTTGAAAGTCGGTACACATTTCCAGTGAGCGTCACCGACGCAACAGCTCATGTCAACACCTCAAACAAAATCTTCCCTAACATTAAGCAGACCGTATGTTCCTTGTCCAAAAATGTTTTTCATATTTTCTTACCCCCTGTACTAATTTGAACAAATACTTTCGGAACACTCTGTATGACACGTACAACATGACCAGCAGTTTTGCCAACATCTTTCTGCTGTACGCCTAAAGCTACTTCTTACGTCGATGCGAGGTAAACAGGTTGCGTCCTCCCTACTGGGAAATCTCTGGACGATCGTAGTACGGTACCTCCGTTCAATAATCGCCCGACGTCGAAGAGGCAGGTACTGGGAGAAGGGCCCGTTCTGTAGAAAATCAAATAAAATAACTCCTGAAGAATGGAGAGATATACGAAACTCGTATTGCGTGTAAATTCTGGAGATATGGTGCGAAACAACTTGTTTACCTTCCAGCAACAAATAATTTCGTGTATATTGAATATTAATGACCTATCTTTTACGATAGTCCGGCTAGTATATTAGTGAGCTCCGGTGTAAGAACCGAAGGCTTCCGCAGTGATCTGCTATTTACCACTATGGCGAATCTGTTCGTCATGAAATGCGCTGCCGACGATACCTGAATTACGTTACAAATCTGTGAACAGGCTTTTGCGAGTGTTCCCATCCACTTAATAAAACGTCCTTAATAAGCGCGTGCCCAGCCTAGGTCACGTGTATGGTGTTTGCGTGGGAATGTGCAAATCCGATGTATTCGAGGTAAACACGTTGCTTTTGGATGTCACAGTGGTTGCTCTTGAGAAAAAAGAGCAAGCCAAGAAATGTAGTTATTTCAGAACAATCAGCTTAATCTGACACGTAGCGAAGATTATTGCAAGTGTACTCAACAGACGGCTGGAAAACAAAACTGAAGTAGTTAGAGGGGACGAGCAGTTTTGGATCTAGGAAGGGAAAAGACGTGGTGAGAATATTGTCGGAGAGAGTTTTGGCTGTCAACGAAGTAGTTTGTGTTTGTTTCTATAGACTGACAGAAGGCCTTTGACACAGTCAACTGGATAAAATTGATGAACATCCTTAAGGAGATAGGAATAAACTGGAGAGACCAGAGACTAATTCTCATCTTGTACCAGGGGACAAAGAGTAAAGGTACGGCTGAACTATGGAGAAACAAGCAGCGTGGAAGTTGGAAGAGACGTCGGACAAGTGTGTTGTCTATGGCCGAGTCTGTTCAACCTGTATGGGTAACAGGTGGCGAGAGAAGCTTTGAAAGGATGCGGAGACTTCAGGATGGGGGGACGCCTCATCAATACCGTTACGTATGCAGATGACCTGGTAGTGCTTGCTAAAAATCAAAGACAACTGCAAGACATGGCGAACCAGTTGGTGGAAACTGGAAGGAAATAAGGCATGGAAATCAACATCGAAAAATCAGACGTGATGCGTATTTCAAAAAGGGAGAAACCTTTGTGCATAACCATAGACAATCGAGAACTGGAGGATGTGAAACAGCTCAAGTACTTGGGAAATTTAGTCACAAAGGGTGCCCAGTGCACCAGAATTGGAGGATGTGAAACAGCTCAAGTACCTGGGAAATTTAGTCACAAAGGATTTCCAGTGCACCAGTGAAATTCCAGCAAGAATCGATATGGCCAAGACTGCATTAAATAAAAAGAGGAATCAGCTGAGCAGCAAGTTAAGCTTGGAATTAAGGAAGAAACTGGTGATGTACTACATCTGGAGCATTGCACTGTACGGAACAGAGACGTGGGCCATAGTTGGATCTGACACAGACATGTAGGGCGAGGAAGAACAACAACTCAACTTTTGGATGACATGAAAGATGGAAAGAGGGACAGCAGGCTGAAGGAAGAAGCTGAAGACAGGGAATACTGGCATCAGAAAGACACTGACCTGCCGCTAGGCAGAATACTACATAATAATAATAATAATTATTATTATTCCTGTAATCTACCTTGAAAGAGCGGTGGTGCGAAACTGTTGTAACCAGGGCACACACTGGTGAAATATCATACAACATATTTCTACAGATGGAATTTTGTTCATAAAACAGTATCTATTAGTGAAGCGGTTTCTGGCCAGTACCGAATCCTCGAATACTCGGGCCCTCTGCACGTTTTGCGCGTCTGAATAGATATTTCCAGCGACCTCTATTGTCAGATTTGGAGTGGAGGCTCATTAGCTTCGACAAGAAGAGTATTCGTTGGTGTTGACCACAGGGCGTCCAAACAGCACCTGGACGCTTTCTACTGGCATCTGTCAAGAATTTGTCTGGCAGAATCAGTGGGCGAACCGTGGCAATGGCAACCGGAGTCCATATGAGGCCGGATTGGCTTACGATATATGCTGATATATGGTACTGGGCCGGCATCCCACCAACCTTCCGTAACTGAATCTTTCTTCTTCTTTATCGTCGCCTTGTCCCACGTCACGTAAGGTCGGCGTTGCTCTTCTCGATCCTTCTCCTCCATAGTACTCTATCCATTGCCTCTTCCTGCTTCCACCCTTATCCCCTTAGGTCCCGCATATCTTATCCTTCCACCCCCATCTTCTGTCTTCCTCTTCTTCTCGCTCCTTCAATCTTTATATCTTCAACTCTGTTTCCGATATACTCTTCCCCTTTTCTCGGTAAGTGTCCGTACCACCTTAGTCTGCTCTCTTGTATCTTTTTCCCCATGGGTCCCACTTTCACAGCTCCTCTAACAAATTCATTTCTAATCCTGTCCTTCCTTGTTACCCCACACATCCACCTCAGCATCCTCATTTCGCCACTTCCATGTTCCTTTCCTGCGCTACTGTGATTGGCCATGTCTCTGCCCCGTATATCATAGCAGGCCTTACCACCGCCTTGTACACTTTCCCTTTCAACCCAGTGTTCACCTTCTTGTCACACAAAACACTCCACTCATTTTCCTCCAGTTGTTCTAACCGCAATTTATTCGGTGTTGTATCTCGCTTTCCAGTCCTCCGTCCCTCTGTATGTACGACCCCAGGTATTTAAATTTGCAGACCGATTTCAGCTCATCGTCCGGAGTCTTGCAAGACCTCATCTGCACATCCTTCAGTGCTAAATATTCAGACTTTGTCCCGCTAATTTTCATCCCTCTTTCTTCTAGTGCCTTCCTCCAATCCTCCAGCTTTCCTCAACCCTGTCGATGCTCTGCTCACAAAGAACCACATCATCCGCAAACATCATATTCCACGGCGCTACCTTCTTCACATCTTTCACCAGCACATCCATAATCAGGTCAAAGAGGTATGGACTAAGCGCAGACCCTTGATGTGACCCTACTTTTACTGGAAACCCCTTTGTCATGCCCACACTACTTCTCACCTGTGTCATTGCTCCTCTGTACATTTCCTTCACTAACCTCACATACTTCTCTGGCACGCACTGCTCTCCCATGCTTCTCCATATTTCGTCCCTTGGGACTCTGTCATATGCTTTCTTCAAATGAATGAAAGCCATATGCAGATCGGCTTGTAGCTCCGCGTTTCTCTCCACTATCCGCCTTAAAGCATGTATTGCATCAGTCGTTCCTCTTCCAGGCATGAACCCAAACTGTTCTTCACACACCACAGTCTCCTTGCGTAATCTTGTTTCTATAACTCTTTCCCAAATTTTCATTGTGTGCCATCACTTTAATACCTCCATAGTTAGTGCAGTCCTGCACATCACCTTTCCCCTTAAATATTGGGATCAGTACACTAGTAACTGAATGTGTAATATTAATGTAATGTAAATCGCCTTTTTAGTTTTTTTCAGTATATATTTCGTATGGTAGGACCAACCGAGCTTCCAGTCGATATGAAAGCCAAGTTAGACATTGTGATCAGATTCCCGTGTTATGTGTAATACGCGACTAGATGAGGCGGATTCGCCAGTATAGAAGGAGGAGAAGGGAGTGTTGTGTTGTCGGCAGAAAGCAGTGACAGCAGAATGGGTGGGCCAGGAGAGCTCAAACGTGGACTATCACAGTCACCTGAATAACAAACCCACCAGGGACGTTGAAGCCTTTTTCTAATGCCGCTCAGGTCGACTGTTCGTGATGTGATTGTGAAGTAGAAACTTGAAGGAAGAACTACGACTCACCCGAGATCAGGCAGTCATGACGTACTGGCAGACAGGGACCGGTGGTTGTGAAGAGCTCGCAAGGAATCAGTCGTGAGTTCCAAAGTGCAACTAGCAGTTGAGACAGCAGGCGCAGGGAGTCCGAAAGAGCTGAGCAGCTCCTCGTGGGCCACGCCTTTCTGTAGTCAGTGCTGGGTGGCAGTGGATGGCTGGAAACTGACTGGAGGGATCTGGTGTGGTGGACCGAGCTGTACTGTGCGCCAAGCCAGTGGAAGGGTTTGCAGTCAGCGAATACCCGGAGAAGTGCAGTGCCAGCAGTGAAGTGCGGAGGGGGTGGTGCTTGTTTTTCGTAGGCAAGCCGTGGTCCCCTTACTGAGCTTAAGAAAGCGGTGAATGCTGAGCGACGTGCACACATTCACATTCCGCAGTAGTCGGTAGTACATTCTGTAGAGGAATGTCCGAAGACGGTGAGTGTTTGTGTTAGCGGGACAGTCCGCCCTGTCATGGAGCAGAGACAGTGACCTGTGGACAGTAGTGTGCTTGGACTAGACTGGCCTGCCCAGTCCCTTCCCGAACCCTGTGGAAGACACCTGGGGTGAGTGAGCTACAGACCATAGCGTCTCACACCGCTAGCTTCCTTGGTTTCGGCTCTTGAGGAAGAAAGGGCTGCCGTTCCCCCTCATACATTCGTATACCCCTGTGAAAGTGTCCAGAGCACAGTTACAGCCGCCATAAAGCCGGAGGGCGGTCACACCCTATGTTAGTGTCCCCTAATAAGTGTCCTTTGACCGCAAAGCGTGCGTGACAACTCTTTCAACTGGGAGGTTGGCTACGTTGGCCCACGAGGTACAGAGCACTGTGGAGAAAGCTTTCGCACTGCCAATGCACTGGGCAAAATAGTAGCTTCCGAGGCTGTGCGTCTGATACGACTTGTGATGCGATCCGCCACGAATTCCTCTCCTGAGCCAACTTCTTCGTCTCAGAGTAGCACTTGGAACAGGCGTCGTTAGTTATTTGTTGGATGTGTTCCGATCTCTTTCTTCCTCTACAGCTCCCCTATGTCTTGTTGTATATCCTATCATCCAGTTCTTTCTCTTCGTCAGTGCTTATATCCCTTTCCTCGCTGATTCTCCGCAGAACCTCGCGACCCCTTTTTCCTCAGCCTTGCAACGTCTCAACTGCCTCTCCGGTGTGTTTACCATTCGCAAAGCTGGTCTGATCGTCATGTGACACATCCTCAATTTTCTTTTCCATTCGTCTGTATGTAATTGTTTTCAGCATCTCGGATGCATAAGGTGCTCAGGTGATTGTCCGATAATTCTCGCACTTGTAGGCTCTTGGAATCTTCGGAATTGTGTGGATAATGTTTTTCCGAACGCCTGAAGGTGTATCGCCAGTCTCATAGATTTTGCACGTCAACGTGAATAGTCGTGGTGTTGCCAGTACCCCCCCCCCCTCCTCAAGTGATTAGATCGTGCGGCACTGTAATCTTCAAGCCGTCTACTATTACTCTATGCAGCGGTTACTCTGGTAAATACGCAGCCAGTTTACGACCCCTTCCACATTCAGACATTTTTCTAGATATAGCCTCTAATGTCCTCGGCACGGACGGGTGTTAAGCCCCTGTGTACACGCGACGTGAATGAAAACTCAGCGACAACGAAGTGAGCAGTGCAGCGTGTCCCCCCCGACTGTGTGAAGCCGCGTCAGAGCGGCGCGCACCGTTACGTACAAGCTGCACGCTGCACACGCCGTGCGTGCTGCGACCAACTGAAGCGAAGCGACGTGAGGTGAGGTGGGGCTGTTGGGGCCAGTCGGAAGTGACGCATCAGCCGCCGATGCGTGCAGCCGGCGGACACACACACACACACACACACACACACACACACACACACACACACACAAGCAGTTGTGCAGCACAATGAATCATTCTGGAAACAATACCTTGACACTGTGGCTGCTACGTTTCCCCGCAACTTCTATTCGTCCACAGATGCTAGCCCTGCAAAATATGCAAAACTAGTTGTTATGTCTGGTTTGTATGAGAAATGTAGGGGACGAAACATGAATGACAATTAACACTTGCTATTTCTGATACAAGAATTGTTGCAGAAGAGGATACTTATATTAAAGTTTTGTTCGAGAATTTGATTAATAATTCATGTAGATTCGCGGCATAATTTCGGGGTAATTAAAATGATTAGGGTTCGACTAGTTATCGTATGAGTATGCCGCTAACTGGAGGTGTACCTTACGGGTTTCGGTACGGTTTTTATATCTCACTCTCAAGTACTTAAGAGCTTCACTAAGACCGCGGGCTGTTCATTTCAGAAGCGTTGTCTCTCGTCAGCACGCCAGAACACGACCGACACGGCAGCTGCGTGATGGCACCTCCCGGCAGATTTCCGTTTAAAACGACCGTCGTGGGAGGCCCTCTAACGGAAGTCCGTCCGTGGCCACTCGCCCACACGTCTTCCCTGCCGCCAGAAAGCAGACTCGCCCCCTCTAACGTGACGGTGCTGTCCGTGCTGTGTTGGCGTCAGCACTACGTTTGCAATATCTGACAACGACATGTCCAAATATCCATGTATGGTTTTAAAATACACGTATTTTAATCGATCTTTTTCCAGACGGTATGTCGGTAACATCGATATTTTGTGGTGATTTAAAAGACAAAATTCAAATTTACTTTCCTTTTAATATTGACATATTAACACTATAGGTACGTACTTAGGTATTTTACTTTGAAGTTGTTAAAAGAAATATTGAGTAGTTGGAGTTGCGTATTTTCGTAACCTCGTCTCACTCGAAAGTAAGGCTGGAAGAAATGTTTGAAATGTAATTCTTGCAGTCTTTCCTGTTTTTGCTGTTCGCTGATTGTTGTATGTTTATATCAGTGATTTCGCAGCGTGAAGACTATAGAGGCGTCTCAAAAGCGATCTGTGGAAACATTTTAAATCAAACTATAATAAATGTGCATTTGTTGCGGGAAGGTACTCAAAGCTGCTCTGATAGCACGACAAACTTAAAAGCTCATCCAAGTCCCAGCATCCGCAGGGGCGGACGGCTACGGTCTCGTTGAGGAAGAAGGAACCGAAACCAAAATCCCATTGTGTTGCTACAGGAAGCAGTCCTCTGACTCCCACTGCTAGTCCAACACCTGCTTCGACTTTGTCAGCTGCCTTTTCAACTTGTATGCGAGGAACCATGGCAGATGCTGCGGTACTTTCAGGAGGAGAAAAATGACAAAAACTAAATGTAGCTATTTTATTTCTCATTTGCAAAGATTGTGCGCTATTTTATACTGCGGAGAAAGAAGGTTTCATCAGTCTTACAACAGTATTATTAAAATAATGTATATTAAAGTTTGATTTTCCTCAACATTTTTTTATTCAAAACACCCAAATGGTTCAAATGGCTCTGAGCACTATGCGACTTAACTTCTGAGATCATCAGTCGCCTAGAACTTAGAACTAATTAAACCTAACTAACCTAAGGACATCACACACATCCATGGCCGAGGCATGATTCGAACTTGCGACCGTAGCGGTCGCTCGGCTCCAGACTGTAGCGCCTAGAACCGCACGGCCACTCCAGCCGGCCAAAACACCCACTCCTCACTGTTAATAACACGTGCAATCATACGTTATAATCTGAATTCTAAACCTAAATTTTTTTTGCACCGGTATATCAAATTAGAATTTTCTTTTCCGATTAATTGTTCAAATGGCTCTGAGCACTACGGGACTCAACTTCTGAGGTCATTAGTCCCCTAGAACTTAGAACTAGTTAAACCTAAGTAACCTAAGGACATCACACACATCCGTGCCCGAGGCAGGATTCGAACCTACGACCGTAGCGGTCTCGCGGTTCCAGACTGCAGCGCCTAGAACCGCACGCCCACTTCGGCCGGCGATTAATTGTTCATATGGATATTTAGTACTGTGGTTTTCTAGTCTATCGGATATTGACTCGTATCTACGGGTTACCAATCCGGAATCGGCACCCAGTGGAAGCGAAGACTGCCCACGGTACTCCAATATGACGAAGGTAATGAAAGGACGACTGCGACGCGATTCGGCCTCGTTTCAGCTCAAATTTGTCACGAGTCTCTCGCAATGCCGGTCACGTACGTTCTCAGGACGTTAGCACAGCATTACACGCGGGATATCGGTGTTCCAAAATGGTAGCAGTACGTAGACCCGATCGTGGGCCTTAACACTAGCCAGCACAGTACTCGGAATGGCTCGCGACCCACCACACTCGTGCTCCCGGAACTGGACGCCAGACGTCGGCCAGTACGTCCCAGTCTGCAGCAGGCGCTACGAGTGCCGCGTACAAGTTCACCCCTCCCACGTAATTCTGTCCGCCCAAGCTGTAGGCAGACGTAGTTCTCTTATCGTTGAGCCAAGTGGATGCTGTTTCCGACACTTCATTCAGTTGCTCAACGTACATAATTATTCTTCTCAGTCAGATTTAACGTCTGCTGTTACATCTATAAGTGTTAAATGCACCACACAATGCCTAAATAACCTAGGTAGTGGAGGGCAGTAGCTGATTTCTCTTCTCCTTATCTCTTCTTAATTAGGCATCAGATGCCTAGTTGTTGTAAGGGTACTGTAGTAGTCGTTTCTACTTCGGTGTCTTCCACTAATGCTAAAACAAATATTTAATCCTAACGTGAATCAGGTTCTTTCCGCTATAAATGAAAAAAAAATCTGACTGCAGTAAAATTTTCAACACTATCTCTTGTGTCGCCTCGTTGTCGCTGTAGGCTTGCACCATGGGCAGCAAAGAGACGATGCTGTTGGCGGCCGGTATCCTCTAACTGTAACACAACTGCACTCGTATATTAACGGGGTTCATTATTTATCAGAACAGAAAATTACTTATCTCTTCCGTAATAGTCCACGCTAGTCTCACTGCTGGTGAAGTACACGTCCGGCTATGTACACTACTCTGCCGTTGTGGCCGAGCGGTTCTAGGCGCTTCAGTCTGGAACCGCGCGACCGCTACGGTCGCAGTTTCGAATCCTGCCTCGGGCATGGACGTGTGTGATGTCCTTAGGTTAGTTAGGTTTAAGTAGTTCTATGTTGTAAGGGACTGATGACCTCAGATGTTAAGTCCCATAGTGCTCAGGGCCATTTGAACCCATGTACACTACTCTGGTCGGCAGGTACTGACTGACTCTGAGCCAGAAGCAGAGGTAAGTGCGAGTCCCACTGGGGTGCGACCGTTGACTCGACTCGGTGACTCACTGGCCCTGTGGTCCGCGCCGGCGACCTGAGTGCTGGGCGGTGGAGAGGGGGAGTTGGCGGCGCGTCTCTTGCCAGTTTGTCTTCGGCATCTCCTGATAGCTCGCTTGCCCCGGTGCCTGCTATCGATCATCTCGCAGCCTCTTTGTCGATCGGAGTGCTGGAGACAGCTTGCGCCATCACACTGTATACTGGCTGTTTCACAATTCATGTTACACACTTCTAGAGGTAGCAGAGGAGACAGTAGATAAAGTTTCACATAGGAACCCACGATCGGAAACAGTTCGTTTCCATGTTACGAGTAAAACAAGTTGTGCAGATCTAACTCCTCTTTACAGTGGTCTTACAATAGTTTATCTGTGCAGTAAGTTCGCACGAACTCTGTCCAACATGCGTCGTGTATGCTAAATCACTTCTGCCGCAGACATCATCTCTGCAACCATATCTTCCTCCTACTGGAAAGCGGTCTCTTAACCCTGCTGTTCTGTTCACTTTTACTTGACATATATACTGTTCGGGTCAATATGACCCGACATATCAAAATGCTTTAGAAACATAAATTTTGGTACAGTTTTAGCTATCGACATTGTTGTTCTATTCCAGTACCTTGTTAGTAATAATAATAATAATAATAATAATAATAATAATGGTAATAATAATAATAATAACAATGCATACAACTTTATTGAGGGATATTTTTCATTTAAATATGCACATAAATTTGAAACAACAGACAGTTTCCATTACAGGCATTCAACTTAGAAAGCACTACAGTTTTTCCATACTTCTATTCTTATTGTTGACAGTTTAGACGTAAGTATTGACATTTTCTAACAACAGACAGTTGTCATTACAGATATTCATCTTAGAGCACACTACAGTACAGAACACACTACAGTTTTTTTATTACATTCCAACATAGAAAGCACTACAACTTTAGAATCCTCTCTTCTTACTGATTGTAGTTTAGGCACAAGTATTCACATAAATTTGAAACAACAGAATTTTCAATACAATCATCTTATAAAATACTACAGTTCTTTTCTTACTGCTTGCACTGTGGACACAAGTAGGTTACATGTTTCTTGCAAATATGTTTACTACATTTTCCACACACCATGTTTGTTTTATTGTCATTACTTGATGGACAGAACTTACAGCGTGCACGTTTTGTAGATTTTCTTGTTGTTACCGATTCTGACACACCACCCACATCATTCGGGTTTTGGATGCTTGTGACCATTCTCAAAGAATCTTCTGTTCTTGGGAAATGCGTTCTTGATGCAATATGTTCTTTTATCAGTGACTTTCCAAGTTCCTCCAAGAATATTCTCCTTCTAGTCAATTTGCTTGCATTCCAATTAGGGTCAACCGAAATCCACAAAACGTATGCATTATAAGCAGAAACATCAAGAATATTGTAGAAAACTATCATTGGCCACCTATTACTTTTTCGTTTGCATGTATATGTACCTAATAACTGATCAAGCGTGTCTACAGCACCTTTGGTTGAATTATAGTCCAAAATCATTTTTGGCTTCTTATCAGCCCTGTCACTGATTTCCGCATCATGGTGGAGAGTGCTCATAAGTACAACATTCTTGTGTCTCTTAGGAATATAATTAACCACAGTAGTGTCATTTGTGAAGTAAAATGAAGAGCTGTGTACCTCCTTGTTGGTCATTTTGTGTGGAAGCTCCGGCTTATTTTTCCGTATAGTTCCCAACATAGTCAATTTCCTTTTCAGAAGCAGCTGCCCCAAATTGTACGACGTAAAAAAGTTGTCACACGTGATATTCTGACCACGTAACTCAGAAGTGAGATCAGATACCACCCTCATTCCCTGATTTCTTTCTGGTGCCGCTCCACTCACCTTTCCTGTATAAATTTGGGCTTTCAGTACGTATGAAGTTTTGCTGTCACACATGGTCCATATTTTGATCCCATATTTTGCCGGTTTACTTGGGATATACTGCTTGAATGGACAGCGACCTCTAAATGCTACTAACTGCTCGTCAACAGTAACATTTTCTCCTGGATTATACAGTTTAGGAAGGACCTCTACCCACTTCTCCCAAATACTACGAATTGCGGCAAGTTTGTCAGTACGTCGTCTTTCCTCTCTAGTAGATTTCTTGTCAAATCGCAGGACACGTGATATCTTACAGAATGTTTCATGACACATGGTTGCTCGAAATATGTTTCGCCCAGTATCTTTATCCCACAAACTTTTTGTAGACTCCCCATGAGATCGATATACACCCGCTAGGAGTAAGAGTCCTAAGTATGCATGGAAAACAGAACCATCAATATCTGTCCACTGTTCACCATAAACTCGCTGCCCTTCAATATTTGTCATCTCTATTATTTCATTTTGAAGCGCTGTGTGAAATACTGCTTCAAATGAACATTTTACATCAGATATTCTGCTGACTGCATACCTGGTAACTCCTGGGGTACTCTTGATGATGTTCGAAGCTGGTAGGCGACCATGTTGTGCTGGTGGATGCAACTGCCATTCTATATTCCCATTTTTAGAAAGAAAAGTCTCTACACTATTTTGTATGGGCTGTGGACTGTCGTAACTGTCATCGGAACACTCGCTTTCAGATGCATTGCTGATGTGATCTTCAAACTCAGAAAGTGATCCTTCATCTGGTGAGGCATTTACTATTTCTTCCAACTCACGATCATTCAATGGTCTCATCGCCATGGTGTCACAAGTCAAACTGGGCAGAAACAAAGCATTCCAATTATTGAGAACTGCCAATTATTATTTCCTGGGGAAAGCAACAAACAAGCCCATTGTTGTGAACGCATGGAGCTTTAGGTGATTGTTGAGAGTAAGTTGGAATGATGCAGTCACTATTCCCACACAACACAACAAAAATAATTTTCGCCATTTCCAGATTTTAGAAATAAATACGAGTTACACTAAACATATTTGTGTCGGGTCATTATGACCCGAACATTACATATGCAACTATTACAGTTGAAGCCCAAACTTCTTAAACTTTTTTAAAACCTTTTAAAACACATGCTGCTCATCCATTTTCAGACAAAGTCACAAAGTTTCATAAATATATATTGGTATTTACATAATGTAAAATAACGTTCATATTCGTTTCGGGTCATATAGACCCGAACAGAACAGCAGGGTTAAGAAAGACTCATGTGGTTCCAAAACCAAAAGTCCAAAGGGGTTAAATCTGGGGATCTTGGTGGCCAAGCTTGTGCTCCACATCGACTGATCCACCTGCCCCCATAGATGATGATGATGATGATGATGATGATGATGATGCCGCTGCTGCTGCTGCTGCTGCTGCTGCTGCTGATGATGATGATGATGATGACGACGATGACTTTCGGCTTGTGGGGCACTCAAAAACCTGGTTATCAGCGCCCGTACAAATTCCCAGTCCTTGCACTGTCCAGTCTCGCCATTTTCCCGAATGATAATGAAATGTTGAGGGCCGTCGGGTGGAGAAAATCCCCGACCCGACCGGGACTCAAACCCGGGAGTCTGTGATCCAGAAGCAGCAACGCAATCCAGTAGACCACGAGCTGTGGACTGTCCCTGTAGTCTGCCTTCAGATTGTTTCTGACGCGAACTGCAAAATACGCTGTCGCCATCATGCTGAAACCACAATTTGTGCCGTATGTGCAATGGCACAGCTTCTGAAAACTCCGCCAGCACTTTTTGCAGGAATATTACGTGCCTGACACCTGTTAGGTGGGGAGGAAGGATGAAGGTCCCAATAAGACGACCTTTATATACAACCGCCCAGACATTGATGTCGAAGGTGTGCTGAAATATGAGTGTACACGTGGTTTTGTGGTTTTCTTGATCCCACATATGGCTATTTCGAGCGCTCAAAATACCTTCCCTATTGAAATGCGCTTCGCGTGTGAAAAAATTCGCCTCGAAAACTGAGGAGAATCCACACAACAATGTAAAAACCAAGTACAGAAATGGACATGTCACAAAATCCGCCGCTTGCATGGCTGTGTCTTCTGAGGGTAATATGGGTGGAGTTGCTGTTCGTGCAGGAGACGCCAGACAGGAAAGTGAGACACACGTAAATCACGTTAACTGCTCCGAGTATTCGTGGGTGGGTTCTCTCCAGCTTGATTCCTCTCCCAATACGACAGCGCGCCGCCTTCTTGGAGCACCACCAATTTGCTCTATCGCTTGTGAATTGCCCACTCTCTCGCAGCCGTTGTTCTACTCTGGCGAACATGAAATGAGGTGGAGCCTCACGATTTGGAACGTACTCGTGGCTCAGACGCTGACCTGTTCTCTTCTCCGTAAAGTAACGAGATTCCGATGTACTTTGTGAAAGTGTACTCAGGCATACTGTTACTGCAGTAATAGTCTCAGCAGTGTCAACTGACGAATCACCAGGAGGCATCAGAGCAGGGCAGATGGAAACAGAGGACATCACGTCACCGTGCCATTCGTAAATGTGGGTAGCCTACCATAAAAGGCGAAGTGCGTAAGAAACATCTGACGCGCGGTTGAGAAGCTCTTGTTTCCCTTGTAACATGGAGACATGGGTTCTTATGTAAGACTTTATGCATTAAGTCCCCTGTGCAACCTCTAGTAGTGTGTAACATGGAATGTGAAACACCCTGTGTATAAAAGGCAACGTCCTGACTCACTGACTCGAGAGTGCCCAGCGGAAGCCGCCAAGGATGGAAACGTGAAATTTGGAGAGGGTGTCGTTTAAGAAGGGATTATTGCACATTCCACTCCTAAACTAGTGAAATAGGGGATGAAAGGTTTTAAAAATATGTCGCTATTAAGACAGTTTTGAAGCTAACCGTACGAAAGTTCACGTTCGGTTCCTCTGTTAAAAATAAATACGTGTTTCACGATTTTGGGAAATTTAAGCCCCGTAGAGATGACATAATGAGTAACTTTTTTAAAAAACAAATCATTGTTAAAGAATAAATAAAGTATTTCAGGGAGTTACATTTATGAACATTTTTATTTAACTTCTCGGTCACAAGTAAAAAAAAAATCGCATTTGAGTGTTTTTGGATATTCAACCCCTAAGGGGGACCTTGCCGTTGGTGGGGAGGCTTGCGTGCCTCAGCGATACAGATGGCCGTACCGTAGGTGCAACCACAACGGAGGGGTATCTGTTGAGAGGCCAGACAAACATGTGGTTCCTGAAGAGGGGCAGCAGCCTTTTCAGTAGTTGCAGGAGCAACATTCTGGATGATTGACCGATCTGGCCTTGTAACATTAACCAAAACGGCCTTGCTGTTGTGGTACTGCGAACGGCTGAAAGCAAGGGGAAACTACAGCCGTAATTTTTCCCGGGGACATGCAGCTCTACTGTACGATTAAATGATGATGGCGTCCTCTTGGGTAAAATATTCCGGAGGTAAAATAGTCCCCCATTCGGATCTCCGGGCGGGGACTAGTCAGGAGGACGTCGTTATCAGGAGATAGAAAACTGGCATTGTACGGATCGGAGCGTGGAATGTCAGATACCTTAATCGGGCAGGTAGGTTAGAAAATTTAAAAAGGGATATGGATAGGTTAAAGTTAGATATAGTGGGAATTAGTGAAGTTCGGTGGCAGGAGGAACAAGACTTTTGGTCAGGTGATTACAGGGTTATAAATACAAAATCAAATAGGGGTAATGCAGGAGTAGGTTTAATAATGAATAAAAAAAATAGGAGTGCGGGTTAGCTACTACAAACAGCATAGTGAACGCATTATTGTGGCCAAGATAGACACAAAGTCCATGCCTACTACAGTAGTACAAGTTTATATGCCAACTACCTCTGCAGATGATGAAGAAATAGATGAAATGTATGACGAGATAAAAGAAATTATTCAGGTAGTGAAGGGAGACGAAAATTTAATAGTCATGGGTGACTGGAATTCGTCAGTAGGAAAAGGGAGAGAAGGAAACATAGTAGGTGAATATGGATTGGGGGGAAGGAATGAAAGAGGAAGCCGCCTTGTAGAATTTTGCACAGACCATAACTTAATCATAGCCAACACTTGGTTCAAGAATCATAAAAGAAGGTTGTATACCTGGAAGAATCCTGGAGATACTAAAAGGTATCAGATAGATTATATAATGGCAAGACAGAGATTTAGGAGCCAGGTTTTAAATTGTAAGACATTTCCTGGGGCAGATGTGGATTCTGACCACAATCTATTGGTTATGAACTGCAGATTGAAACTGAAGAAACTGCAAAAAGGTGGGAATTTAAGGAGATGGGACCTGGATAAACTGAAAGAACCAGAGGTTGTAGAGAGTTTCAGGGAGAGCATTAGGGAACAATTGACAGGAATGGGGGAAAGAAATACAGTAGAAGAAGAATGGGTAGCTTTGAGGGATGAAGTAGTGAAGGCAGCAGAGGATCAAGTAGGCAAAAAGACGAGGGCTAGTAGAAATCCTTGGGTAACGGAAGAAATATTTAATTTAATTGATGAAAGGAGAAAATATAAAAATGCAGTAAATGAAGCAGGCAAAAAGGAATACAAACGTCTCAAAAATGATATCGACAGGAAGTGCAAAATGGCTAAGTAGGGATGGCTAGAGGACAAATGTAAGGATGTAGAGGCTTGTCTCACTAGGGGTAAGATAGATACTGCCTACAGGAAAATTAAAGAGACCTTTGGAGAGAAGAGAACCACTTGTATGAATATCAAGAGCTCAGATGGCAACCCAGTTCTAAGCAAAGAAGGGAAGGCAGAAAGGTGGAAGGAGTATATAGAGGGTTTATACAAGGGCGATGTACTTGAGGACAATATTATGGAAATGGAAGAGGATGTAGATGAAGACGAAATGGGAGATAAGATACTGCGTGAAGAGTTTGACAGAGCACTGAAAGACCTGAGTCGAAACGAGGCCCCGGGAGTAGACAACATTCCATTTGAACTACTGATGGCCTCGGGGGAGCCAGTCATGACAAAACTCTACCATCTGGTGAGCACGATGTATGAGACAGGCGAAATACCCTCAGACTTCAAGAAGAATATAATAATTCCAATCCCAAAGAAAGCAGGTGTTGACAGATGTGAAAATTACCGAACTATCAGTTTAATAAGTCACAGCTGCAAAATACTAACGCGAATTATTCACAGACGAATGGAAAAACTGGTAGAAGCCGACCTCGGGGAGATCAGTTTAGATTCCGTAGAAATGTTGGAACACGTGAGGCACTACTGACCTTACGACTTATCTTAGAAGAAAGATTAAGAAAAGGCAAACCTACGTTTCTAGCATTTGTAGACTTAGAGAAAGCTTTTGACAATGCTAACTGGAATACTCTCTTTCAAATTCTGAAGGTGGCAGGGGTAAAATACAGGGAGCGAAAGGCTATTTACAGTTTGTACAGATACCATATGGCAATTATAAGAGTCGAGGGGCATGAAAGGGAAGCAGTGGTTGGGAAAGGAGTAAGACAGGGTTGTAGCCTCTCCCCGATGTTATTCAATCTGTATATTGAGCAAGCAGTAAAGGAAACAAAAGAAAAATTCGGAGTAGGTATTAAAATTCATGGAGAAGAAGTAAAAACTTTGAGGTTCGCCGATGACATTGTAATTCTGTCAGAGACAGCAAAGGACTTGGAAGAGCAGTTGAACGGAATGGACAGTGTCTTGAAAGGAGGATGTAAAATGAACATCAACAAAAGCAAAACGAGGATAATGGATGTAGTCAAATTAAGTCGGGTGATGCTGAGGGAATTAGATTAGGAAATGAGACACTTAAAGTAGTAAAGGAGTTTTGCTATTTAGGGAGTAAAATAACCGATGATGGTCGAAGTAGAGAGGATATAAAATGTAGACTGGCAATGGCAAGGAAAGCGTTTCTCAAGAAGAGGAATTTGTTAACATCGAGTATAGATTTAAGTGTCAGGAAGTCGTTTCTGAAAGTATTTGTATGGAGTGTAGCCATGTATGGAAGTGAAACATGGACGATAACTGGTTTGGACAAGAAGAGAATAGAAGCTTTCGAAATGTGGTGCTACAGAAGAATGCGGAAGATAAGGTGGGTAGATCACGTAACTAATGAGGAGGTATTGAATAGGATTGGGGAGAAGAGAAGTTTGTGGCACAACTTGACTAGAAGAAGGGATCGGTTGGTAGGACATGTTTTGAGGCATCAAGGGATCACAAATTTAACATTGGAGGGCAGTGTGGAGGGTAAAAATCGTAGAGGGAGACCAAGAGATGAATACACTAAGCAGATTCAGAAGGATGTATGTTGCAGTAGGTACTGGGAGATGAAGAAGCTTGCACAGGATAGAGTAGCATGGAGAGCTGCATCAAACCAGTCTCAGGACTGAAGACCACAACAACAACAAAAAGGGGGTAAAACGAGGAATGAAAATTTTTATTCTCGTAGTGCTAAAAATTTTTTAAAGCTCAATATATGAAAATTAGTAT
This sequence comes from Schistocerca cancellata, assembly GCF_023864275.1. Classification (NCBI taxonomy): domain Eukaryota; kingdom Metazoa; phylum Arthropoda; class Insecta; order Orthoptera; family Acrididae; genus Schistocerca; species Schistocerca cancellata. The sequence goes on from NC_064637.1 coordinate 167,306,508, forward strand.
TTCACTTCCCTGTTAGATATAAAGAAATCTGTATTCGGGGATCAAAGTTTCTATGGAAATACCAAAAGAACGCAAAAGTCTTTGTTAAGAAATCGTGGACGCCAGCTACCAGAATCGTTTATTGGATAGAGGTACGTTCGGAGTGGACCGAGCTTTGATGGACGTAATTAGCGTGAAAAGGCTTTCCCTGCCATTGCCAGTCTACATTTTATATCCTCTCTACTTCGACCATCATCAGTTACTTTGCTCCCCAAATAACAAAACTCCTTTACTACTTTAAGTGTCTCGTTTCCTAATCTAATTCCCTCAGCATCACCCGACTTAATTCAACTACATTCCATCATCATCGTTTTGCTTTTGTTGATGTTCATCTTACACCCTCCGTTCAAGACACTGTCCATTCCGTTCAACTGCTCTTCCAAGTCCTTTGCTGTCTCTGACAAAATTACAATGTCATTGGCGAACCTCAAAGTTTTTATTTCTTCTCCATGGATTTTAATACCTACTCCGAACTTTTCTTTTGTTTCCTTTACTGCCTGCTCAATATACAGATTGAATAGCATCGGGGATAGGCTACAACCCTGTCTCACTCCCTTCCCAACCACTGCTTCCCTTTCATGCCCCTCGACTCTTATAACTGCCATCTGGTTCCTGTACAAATTGCAAATAGCTTTTCGCTCCCTTTATTTTACCACTGCCACCTTTAGAATTTGAAAGAGAGTATTCCAGTCAACATTGTCAAAAGCTTTCTCTAAGTCTACAAATGCCAGAAACGTAGGTTTGCCTTTCCTTAATCTTTCTTCTAAGATAAGTCGTAGGGTCAGTATTGCTTCACGCGTTCCAGTATTTATACGGAATCGAAAGTGATCTTCCCCGAGGTCAGCTTCTACCAGTTTTTCCATTCGTCTGTGAAGAATTCGCGTTAGTATTTTGCAGCTGTGACTTATTAAACTGATAGTTCGGTAATTTTCACACCTGTCAACACCTGCTTTCTTTGGGATTGGAATTATTATATTCTTCTTGAAGTCTGAGGGAATTTCGCCTGTCTCATACATCTTGCTCACCAGATGGCAGAGTTTTGTCAGGCCTGGCTCTCCCAAGGCCGTCAGTAGTTCTAATGGAATGTTGTCTACTCCCGGGGCCTTGTTTCGGCTTAGGTCTTTCAGTGCTCTGTCAAACTCTTCACGCAGTATCGTATCTTGCATTTCATCTTCATCTACATCCTCTTCCATTTCCATAATATTGTCCTCAAGTACATCGCCCTTGTATAGACCCTCTATATACTCCTTCCACCTTTCTGCTTTCCCTTCTTTGCTCAGAACTGGGTTTCCATCTGAGCTCTTGATATTTATACAAGTGGTTCTCTTCTCTGCAAAGGTCTCTCTAATTTTCCTGTAGGCAGTAACTATCTTACCCCCTAGTGAGATAAGCCTCTACATCCTTACATTTGTTCTCTAGCCATCCCTGCTTAGCCATTTTGCACTTCCTGTCGATCTCATTTTTAGACGTTTGTATTCCTTTTTGCTTACTTCATTTACTGCATTTTTGTATTTTATCCTTTCATTAATTAAATTAAATATTTCTTCTGTTACCCAAGGATTTCTACTAGCCCTCGTCTTTTTGCGTACTTGATCCTCTGCTGCCTTCACTCCTTCATCCCTTCTTCTACTGTACTTCTTTCACCCATTTCTGTCAGTAGGTTACCCGCACTCCTATTTTTTATTCATTATTAAACCTACTCCTGCATTATCCCTATTTGATTTTGTATTTATAACCCTGTTTTCACCTGACCAAAAGTCTTGTTCCTCCTGCCACCGAACTTCACTAATTCCCACTATATCTAACTTTAACCAATCCGTTTCCCTTTTTAAATTTTCTAACCTATCTGCCCGATTAAGGGATCTGACATTCCACACTCCGATCCGTACAATGCCAGTTTTATTTCTCCTGTTAACGACGTCCTCTCGAGTAGTCACTGCCCGGAGATCCGAATGGGGGACTATTTTACCTCCGGAATATTTTACCCAAGAGGACGCCATCATCATTTAACCATACAGTAGAGCTGCATGGCCTCGGGAAAAATTACGGCTGTAGTTTCCCCCTTGCTTTCAGCCGTCCGCAGTACCTATAACAGCAAGGCCGTTTTGGTTAGTGTTACAAGGCCAGATCAGTCAATCATCCAGACTCTTGCCCCTGCAACTACTGAAAAGGCTGCTGCCCCTCTTCAGGAACCACATGTTTGTCTGGCCGCTCAACAGATACCCCTCCGTTGTGGTTGCATCTACGGTACGGCTATATGTATCGCTGAGGCACGCAAGCCTACCCACCAACGGCAGGGTCCATGGTCCATGCTCATTTGTGAACAGCATAAAAATTCAATGAAAGGGAAACAAAAAATCTGTGCAGACTATACAGTGTAGGAGAGCGTAGCAGTGGGCGCTTAGCTAGTTATTTTAATACATCTCATCTCGCCATCGTAGAAACATGTAGAAATACTTTTTTTTGCGAATATTGTATGGCGCATATTAGCTGTGTAAACGCGAACTGTGTGTACATATTACCTGGCCCGCAACTCACATCGAAATGGCACGTTGCACCCCCCTTTGTTTGCGGAGTCCGCCAGAGTTATTGTTGGCTATATCTGCCATTGTATCAACTACAGAATTAAATGATACGATTAATGTGATAACCGATGTTCTTGTGGCATTAAAAAGAGATCTGATGTGGATCGAGCAGGTTCTCTTGCGACGGAGGAAGCTATAAAGCGGAGAACGTGTGATGAAGTTTGAAATACTGGAGGGAGGATCTGGCGTGAGTTGGGCTGTGAGAGCGCGCCGTGAGTCGTGCTCGGGCAGCTCAGGTGGCGAGAGAACTGCATGACAAAGGCAGTGATCCCAGGCTCGAGTGTGTCAAAGAAGTCTCAAACCAGCGCACAATCCGCCACAGTTTGGGAAGTTCAAGAAATTAGGCTATTTGAAGATCAAGCTTGCCATTGTGAACGCTCACCCTGATTTTCGGCAATGAGGAAGATGGTGGGTGCTTGTATGAAGACACGAGAGTGATGGACGGGGAGGGCGTGCTACAGGCCCTTGGGATGTATCTTTGTTCATATTGAGAACGTACTTTTCATTCCAATTACGTTTCTCGCTAAAAACTGTGACAAAAATGTACGTGATAAAAGAGAAAAGAGCAAGTGAGATAGAGACTCCACCCCCGACAAAACACGAGGTTTGAACTATTAGCCAGCAAAAAGTAGTGGACAAATACTTTTTCGTTTGCCTGTGTAATGTTGAGGAGGAGGGAAGAAAGATTTCACGTTAGGCAAACTACCGACATGCCAGTAAACCGCAGTGTTGTCTGTGGCTCCTGTTTCCCTTTTCGGTGGCAGTTGCGAGGGTGCCTCTGGGAGGGAGAGGGAGGGAGAGAGGAAGGGTGGAGCTGTTGGGTTCTGGAATCGTGGCTGCCAGTGCTTGTGGGGGTGGCGCCAGCTGTGTCGGGGGAGGGGGGGTGAGGTGGCACACCCCACCACGGACTGGAGGTACTCCAACAACAACTGTAATCCCAATATTTTTACGACCTAAACTCGTGATAATTATTTTCTTCTTTGTCGGACACAATAGCGAAATTTATTTATGACGGTATCTTCAGAAACTCTAATAGGATCAGTAACACTCGCTGTCGAGATAAAGAAGCACCTAGCTATCACAGGTCAGTAGTTATGACGTCATGAACACTGAGATACGAGAAAAAGTGCCCCATTATGCATGAGGTTTTAATACATTTACTAAGACACTCCTACAGTCGAATCAACTTGAGGAAGTCCCTGACACGTCAGCTGGCAGCGCCTTCGACAGCCTCCAGCTCCTAAGCGCAGACAGCTGCAGGCGAGAACAGCAGCCGTGTATAGAGGTGTGGAGGGGCGTTGCCGCAGAGACGTTACAGCTGCGCTCAGCGTACAGAAGCTGTCCGGGGATCATGTTTCTTAACGTGGCTACTGCAGGCTACATATACAGTTGTACGTTGTGCTTATTTCTTTGTACGACTGTTTCATGATTTCGGGGGTGTTTTCACGAATACGTGAAAATGATAATTTACGATAATCCACTACAAACACAGTTCATATTTTGGTTTCGCTTATAGTAGAAAATCGACAGAATGAATACCTCGGCAATGCTAGGTTTGTCACCTAGTGTAAATGTAAAATAAAATCTCGTCCACACCCGTGGATCACCATATGCTACCTGTAGCATACATCAAATCCGTTGTCGTATTAACTAAAAGTCCGGGATCACGCACGTACATATTATAGGTGACATATGCTATACATAGCTTCTCGTCCCCGTCCTAGAACTACGTTGCGTATCTGTTATATGTGATTTAAAAACACAAAAAGTACTCTATTATAATTCTACTCACTACTTTCATTATTGCCGATTGGAAGATACCCGAGCGTTGTAAAATTCTTCATTGGGCAAGGAATATTTTGAAACGACAGACTATGTATGCATCATAAAATAAGAAAACAAACAAAAACTTTTTATAAGGTGACAGTGGATAATCAGTTTTCATATTACGGCAGAGTATGTGTCATAAAAGAAGGAAAATCGGGATGTAAACGTTAAAACAAAGTAGAGACAGTACTATATGCGTATGTAACAGGGCAGACAGACAGCAGAAGCTCATGCTGAGCACTGGTGGCACTCGCGACGTCCTCCCGGCAGCAGGGCACTTGCGTGGGCGGTCATCTGCCTGCCAGCTCAGCAGCGTTCCCTCGGACTGCAGGTGGGGCCCGACCTGGTGGCCAGGCGGTCACCACGAACACTGGCGGTAAACTGCATCGATGGTTGGTTGGGTGGTTTGGGGGGGGGGGGGGAGACCAAACAGCGAAATATTCTGTCCCATCGGATTTGGGCCGGCCGAAGTGGCCGTGCGGTTAAAGGCGCTGCAGTCTGGAACCGCAAGACCGCTACGGTCGCAGGTTCGAATCCTGCCTCGGGCATGGATGTTTGTGATGTCCTTAGGTTAGATAGGTTTAACTAGTTCTAAGTTCTAGGGGACTAATGACCTCAGCAGTTGAGTCCCATAGTGCTCAGAGCCATTTGAGCCATCGGATTTGGAAAGGATGGGGAAGCCGGCCGTGCTCTTTCAAAGCAACCTTCCCGCCGCTTGCATGACGCGATTTAAGGAAATGACGGAAAAGCTAAATCAGGATGGGCCGGACGCGGGTTTGAGCCGTCGTCCTCCCGAACGCGTCGATTTCTGTGTCGGCGCTGGTATCTCCGCGCTCAGTTTCCGTACAACCATGTGGGCCAGAGCGGCCCCTGCCAACCGCATCCAACTTGACGCCCACGCCCCCTTCATACCTAGATACATGTGTAGCAGAAGTATGGTGACGGACAAAGGAAGTAGGCCAGTTGGAACCGCTGAAACCGTGTGAAGCTGGTTTTGAACAAGTGTCTGTTCTGTTGTACCATTCATCGAGGTAATTTGTCTACAAAACTCCACATTATGTGAACATTGGATATTGAAAGATTAATGAATGTAAAGAATCCAGAAGTGCACACGTGGCTGAAGAAACAGTGCTATCTGACAGTTACGGCCAATAGATTCACAAGAATCGTGAGTAAGGTGTTTTTTGGCTAAGAGCTAAACATTTTCCTGTCACGATATACAGCCATTGGGCAAACATGCCGAAACACCGCCGCGACAAGCGCGTGCTGGAACAGAAACGCAGGCGCCAGAAAAGCCTGCGGGCTGCGCTGCTCCGTCTGAGCACGCCTGCCACCTGTCCAGCGTCCTCTGTGCGTCTCTGTGTCAGTCTCTGCCAGCGGAGTGTTCCGAGCAGTCGCGAGTGTATTTTGTCGGGCCCAAGTGTTCGAACGTGGGCAAATTGATATTGCTCGTGTGGGGTGGTGGTATGGGGGTCTCCATAAGCCGGGAACTGCATGGCCAGCTGGAATTCCACTCATCAGTGATTCGAATGTTTCCAATAGGAAAACCTGATGCCAAAGCCGTGAAAGCTGGACTCTGGAAGAATGCTATTTGGTCGGATGAGTCTCGTTCCTAGTTTCTACCTTTTGGACAAGTTTACGTCCCAAGAGCGAAACATGACGGGGGTCCGGTATGACTTGGACAGCCATATTGCGGTATTCCATGGACCCCATGGTTACTTTGCAGAGTCACACTATTGCGAAGGATCATGTGGACCACTTTATCTGAACAAATGCTTCCCGTGATGCGCTGTTTGTTACCCAGTTGTGATGCAGTGCTGCAAGACGGCAGCCTCCCTGTTCGCACGACTTCCATCGTCCACCACTGCTATTGCGAGCACGACGCCAATTTGTCGCAACTGCCCTGTCCACCGCATTCAGCAGATCTCACTATTATTGCAGACTTTGTGATCTACAACTGCCCTGTCCACCGCATTCAGCAGATCTCACTATTATTACAGACTTTGTGATCTACTTTCCAAAAGAGAGTGTGTGATCGCCATGCACCTACATAACCGTTACCTCAGTTTCGCACTATTTTGCAGGAAGAATATTATAAGATTCCCCAGAAAACGATATACGAACTGTATTTATTCATTCCGAGGCGACTGGGAATTGTTTAGAACGCCAACAGGCTTCCTACGTCATATTAGGCATGATAACGGCTCGTGTTTTTTTTCCTCATATTTCTGTCCAAACCCAGCATGCTACGACGTGAAGTGCTCATAGCGCAACATTTCGCATAATGGAAGTGCCTTGTTATCATAATTCTTCCCCCTTGCGCCACTGAAGGGCGAATACGTAGTTTCCACAGTGTACACACGCTTGACAAGACCAACAGCCGGACAGCCTGAATGACTTTCGACCCACACTGCATTTGTGGACCGTTAAAAGCCATAGCGACCACATCATTCCGATGTCGCACACAAGCCGTTCCCCTGCCCTTCAGTCTTCTGTCTCGTTGGACGTGGCCCGCCACGAATTCCTCTCCTGTGCCAACCTCTTCATCTCAGAGTAGCCCTTTTACCCTTCACTCTCAGTTATGTGCCGGATGTACTCCAATGTCTGTCTTCCTCTACAGTTTTTATCCTCTACCTCTAGTAACAAGGAAGTTATTCCCCGATGTGTTAACAAATGTCCTATCATCTTGTCCCATCTTCCATATTGGGCTATTTTGCTGCCTCTGTAGAGAAATCCTTAACTTCGTCATCTTCAGTCCTGATGTGATGTTAAATTTCTCGCCGTTCACATTCCTATTACTTCTCGTTATTTTCATCAATCTTCGATTTACTCCCAATCCATATTGATTCCACTCAACAGATCCTGTAATTGTGTGCATGATGTTCTTCCGAAAGTCCAGACTCATACATGCTACACACCAATGTCAACAGTCGTTCACTTCCTCCAATGATTTCAGAAATTCCGATGGACTATTTTCTCTCTCTGGTTTACGTCGTAAGCTCCATGAGGCCTTTCGTGGGTGATGCTGTTCTATACAGGGAAGTCTCAACTTGTATCATCAATCGGTCTAATCTTCAGCCCTGTAGCGTAGTACCAAGGTTCTGACCGTACGAGGCAAATATCTCCAGAAGTGACCTAACTTCTGAATTATATTAGGTGTTAACAAATCACTCTTCTTCGTAAACGCTTTTCTTGCTGTTGCCAGTCTGCGTTTTATATAGTCCCTAGTTAAACACCTAGCTGGATAGCACAGTAGTTAACACACTTGACTCGCGTTCGGAAGAACGACGGTTCGAACACGCGTCCAGCCATCCTGATTTAGGTTTTCCGTGACCTCCCTAAATCGCTTAAGTCAACTTCCGGGATGGCGCCTTCGGAAGAGCACGACCGCTTTCCTTCCCTAATCCGAGCTTATGCTCCGTTTCTAAGGATCTCTTTGTCGACGGGACGTCAAACACTAACGACCACCCTCCTCTAGTTCGACCATCGTCTGTTATTTTGCTGAGCAAACGACAGCGTTCTTCTGCGATTAAAGTATCGCTTTGCAGTCTCTTTCTATAAGCACCACATGATTTATTTCGACTGCGTTCCATTACCCTAGTGTTCCTTCTGCTGGTGTACTTTTCAAGACACTATGAATTCCATTCAACTCATATTCCAAGTTCTTTGCCGTCTCTCACAGAATTACAGTGTCATCGGCAAACATTAAGGCTTTTATTTCTTCTCCTCTAGCCGTTACTGTGTTTACAAATCTCTCCGTGCTTTATATTAGAACAAATAAGCCCTCGGTCACAAATATTAAGTCAAAATTGACCAGGTTTCGATGCTACTAGGAGCGTCGTCTTCAGAATTAGACTGTTCTAAAACATATCAAATATATAATACATTAATAAAATTCATGTTTGTAGTGACTGAAAAAAGATGCAGATCTTTTTTTTAATATGTGACTTGTAAGTACTGCATATTTTTCCAGTCAGTACAAACTTTAATTTTATTAATGTATTATATACTTACTATGTTTTAGAGCAGTTAGTCTAATACTGAAGACGACGCTCATAGTAGCGTCGAAACCTGGTCAATTTTGACTTAATATTTGTGACCGAGGGCTTATTTGTTCTAATATAATTCTGACACGGTCACTGAACCTTAGCAGCTATGTTCAGAGTTTTATATCTCTCCGTGCTTGTTTGATCTGCAGGCTGGACATCATCAGTAATAGACTACAACCCTACCTCACTCCCTTCTCAACCACTTTTTCTCTCTTATGTCCTTCAACTCTTATAAGTGCAATCTGGTTTATTGTCAAGTTACGAGAGACCTTTCGCTCCCTGTGTTGTACCCCTACTAGCTTCAGACTTTCTAAGAGTGTACTCCAGTCGACACACTGAAAAGCTACGTTGACCGTACGAGTCATCTTACGAGGTAGGCTGAAGAAAGGGAGACCTACTTTTAAACCACTTGTACACTTTAAGGACGCTTTGGACAATGTTCATTGGAATACACTATGTGAAATTCTCAAGGTAGCTGACGTAAAATACAGGGAGCGAAAGGTTATTTACTATTTGACAAGAAACGAAACTGGACTTTGGAGGGAACTCGAAAGAATGATTTGCACATTATTGCGGCATACCATACAAGTTTCATTGAATGCTGCACCGCAGTTGAACGTGACGGAGACACGTGGCACCATTTTTCAACAGATTCACCAAGTCTCCGTATAGTACGATCGCATCGTTGTAGCAGTCGTCCAGTAAGTTCCTCGAGTTTATTCCTTCTTTGCTCACGGAACCATTCGAGAACCTCATCGCTGGAAAATCTCTCCTTCCCCCAAATGCTCTTTCAGCTTGGTGAGAAGGTTCGAGCGGCACGGTGGAAGATGGGGGACTGTATGCCGTATACTTCGGAACCTGCCATCGATATTGTAGAAGCAGAGCGTGTGTCGTGCGGAGTGCTGCATTGTCGTGCGCTGAGAACAATGCCTTTCCGCTTAATTTGCACACCTCTTGTTCTTCACAGTGACAAACCGTGCGTCTTTGTTTGTAGGCGGCAGTGGTGGCGGAACATATCGTGATCACAATTTCGGGTTCAGCGGACGATATCGGGCGGCAGAGTGAGTACTGCCTTCTGAGGGCGACCGTGTGCTGGGCAGAGTCGGCGACTGCTGCGAGTCGTCTCCGTCGATCGTCTGGATATCGACGTCCGTGCTGGCCCCGATCAATCTGCTGGCACCGTTTCACTACGGCTGGACGATCGCTTCCGTGTACCGCCAGCATTTCGCGGCGAATGTGGCCCAGAAGAATCGTACAGTGCACTACAGTACAGTGTACTTCAGCTTTGGAGTATGCCTGCAGTTGCCGCGCCATTTCAGTCGCACGCTGTGTGGTGCCCCTGTTATCCGTACCGCGGCAGAACTGTATCTACAGCAAACCTGGAACGAGTATGTACTCTCTTCTCAGAGTGGTACCGTCTCGAAGCGCAATGGTCTCAGTGTGGGACGTCGCATTTAATGTACTTTCCGGAGTTGCTGTGTATATGAGCCGAAAGACACGAATAGGAAGCCACTGCTGAGAAGGCAGTGTGAGGGCGTTGTTGCCATTTAGCTATGTTGCTCAGCCTGTACTGTGAGCAAGCGGAGGAGGAAACCGAGGAGAAATTTGGAAACGAAATTAGAGTTAAGGCAGGGGAGATAACTTTGAGGTTTGCTGATGAGATAGTAATTCTGTCAAAGACAGTAAAAAAGCTGGAAGAACTGTCGAACAGAATGGACATTCTTGAAAGGAGGATATAAAACGAACGTCAACAAAAGAAAAACAAGAAGGGTAATGGAATGAAGTCGTAGTAAGTGTACGCAGTGTGAATGAGATCATTAGTATGTTACATTTCGGTAGATGCCTAGTTGTGTATATTGGCCATCTCCACCAGCGACACAACAGATGTAAGAACCTTCAACATCGCAGCGCGTCAGCAATCGTTGGTTAATATATTAAAAAACTAAAAACCCGCCTCGATTGCGAAAAAAGCACCTAGTGTTAAGTGTTAACCCAGGTTTCGACGTAGATAACTACACCTTCTTCAGAACAACAATAAAACCCACAAGTCCCTAAGAAGACCTTTGTCAATGATTAAAAGAACACCATAGCTATACATTTATAAACGGAAAAGAAAAGGAAAACACAAACAGTACATGTGTACAAAGTCAAAACCACTACTTAATAGTGTACGCTGCACCTCACACCGGCCTGTATTCGATACATAGGCCGGTGTGAGGTGCAGCGTACACTATTAAGTAGTGGTTTTGACTTTGTACACATGTACTGTTTGTGTTTTCCTTTTCTTTTCCGTTTATAAATGTATAGCTATGGTGTTCTTTTAATCATTGACAAAGGTCTTCTTAGGGACTTGTGGGTTTTATTGTTGTTCTGAAGAAGGTGTAGTTGTCTACGTCGAAACCTGGGTTAACGCTTAACACTAGGTGCTTTTTTCGCAATCGAGGCGGGTTTTCAGTTTTTCAGTAATTTAAAACAATAGGTGTACTTATCTGGAGTGTAGCCTTACACGGAAGTGAAGCAGTACACACAGATCAGCGACAGATGCCTTTGAAAGGTGGTCCTTCAGAGGGATTGTGAAGACTAGATGCATAGATAGCGTAATTAATCAGGAACCATTCAATGGAAATGCGGAGGAACGAATTTATTGCACAGCTTAAGTAAAACAAGGGGTTGATTGATTGGACAAGTACTCTTGCATCAAGAAATCGTCAGTTTCGTGATGGGGAATGTGTGAGCGGTGAAAACTGTACACACACCAGTGGATGAATGCAGTAAGCACATTGAAAAGGAAGAGGCTTGCATAGGGCAGAGCAGGATGGAGAAGTGCACCAAACGAGTCTTTGGAGTGAAGACACAACAATAACAACAAAGGTACAAGCGTGCATAATGTTGGCAAGCGTCTGGACACGCCAGACGTGCGGCGTGAAGTTGGTGAGGGAACTCGCGGCCAGTAACGGCGTACGGCGCGTGGCCGCCGCGCTGCGTTAATCAGGCGCAGCTGAGGCGGGCGCAAACCGAAACCGTCTGCTGTCGGGCCGCAAGCTCACATAAAGAGTTCCTTGTTTCATTTCCGCGCGTGCGCGCGATCGCCATAAAACACGCTTATTACTTTCCCCTTCCCCTTCCTCCCTACCGTAGCCGGGGGAGAGGGGGTGCGCGTCGTGCGTTTGAAAACTCGAATTTCACTTTCGCTCCCCCCAGGCGGACCGCGCGTTTCTGCCTCGCGTTCGTTCCATTGTTCTGGGAATGCCATCTGCGTGTTAGAAAAAGATAAAAGAGCAGTAATGCGGTATTAAAGAGAAACACGGGCGGCCCGCCCCCGCGCGCTCGTGTGTGAGGGGAGCGGAATGTATTACCGCGGGGGCGGCGGAGCCCACGCCGGGGGTTGCGGCGGCGGTAATTTGCGACGTAATGGAAGCAAAACAGCGGCAGGTGTGGCCGCCCCGCCGGAACTGACCCCACGCACCCCTCGGCAATCCACCCCCACCCCCACCCCACCCCTCTGTTGCCCTGTCCGGACACAACACTCCGCTCCCCAGCGGGACGCACAATTAACTGCGCCACAGACTCCGGCGACAAAACTGCGCGGGATGTTCGGCGAGACTGTGTGACTGTTCTGGTGCAAAGCAACCGTAATCTCCGGTCGCTCGCTTCAGAGTAAGAATGCAGGGGGCCTAATTATCGTTTGTACATCCGTCCCTATATTTCATAAACCACCTTCTGATGTGTGACTGGGTTACGTCTGGCAACAATATCTTTTTGCCTCCTCGCCTGTTCCGTTCGCGAATGGGGCAGAGGAACGGCGATTATCGATAAACTTCCCTAATGTAACAAAATCGTTCTCAGCGGATGTTTATTTTCGTGGTAGTCGGCTTGTCATAGGAAGAACATCTTGAAACCAGTACGTACCTCTAGAATTAACAGCGTAGGTGAAATACACTACAGGTATTCACCTTACAAAGCAACTTGTAAGCAAGATAGTCACAAAATAAAGTGTGCATGCACTCAGCAGTGACACATGGACCCAATATGTCGGTGCTAAAATCTAAACTCCGCCCGAACAGGCCACGGAGGCCCAACAGTACGGACCGGCCGCCGTGTCATCCTAAGCCCACAGGCGTCATTGGATGCTGATATGGAGGGCCGTGTGGCCAGCACACCGCTCTGCCGGCCGTACGTCGGTTTACGAGACCGCAGCCGCCACTTCTCGATCGAGTGGCTCCTCAGTTTGCCTCACAAGGGCGGAGCGCAGCCCGCTTGCCGGCAGCGCTCCGCAGACCGGATGCTCACCCGTCCGAGTGCCAGGCTAGTCCAACAGCGCTTCTCTTCGCTGATCTGCCGGGAACCGGTGATACCACTGCGGCAGGGCCTTTTAAATGCGCAGGTGCCGGCAGTTGCAGAGAGAAGGCTCCACCCAGAGTTCCACTTGTACAGCAACCAGTGAGCAGGAAGATTCACAAATAGCGGCTGTTCTTACAAACATCGCATGATGCGTATGCAAACATAACACAGTGCTCCATATAGTCTACAAATATACCCGGTGCTACGGGTATAAAAGCAGCTGTTTCTATTGATTACTAAACACAGTGCAGTCAAGAACGTCACATCAGCGTTTACTTCACGTGCAGACTAATAATTGTAACTATAAGGAGTAGTAGTATGTTTTTAGATTGGTTAGTACCTGCGAGTATAAGTGGAAAGAGCAAGCTGTTAATGCTTATTTCCCCGCGGGCAGCACATCAGGTGTTGAAGTGTGGATGCAAAACAGTTAGTCTATAGTGGCAGCCGTGTTCTACTTAGTGCTGCAATTACGACCAGTCAGGAAACATCACGTCGTAAGGATTGTGAGATGTTTGCGGTAAGACTGTTACAGAGACAAAACAACACACTGAAGAAGCACATACTGAGGTCTGAATGATCACAATATCTGCGCTTACATTCCTAACAGCGTATATTTAAGACACTGAGGAGGCTCTTAAATACTTAATAGGCCGTTAGTAGCGGACAGATTATAATTAGATTGCCCTCTGCGTGCACTAGATAGAACTAGTACACCGCGTGTATCTTTCCAAAGAATGTACTGTAGGTAGCCAGCCGCGTCCTGCTCCACATATCTTTGCTTGGCTGTTTGTATCGCCTATACAACATTATTTGGGAAGACACACATAATCTAGTAGTTCAATGTAATGCACGCAGAGGGCAGCCTCATTATGTTGTAGCCGCTACTCACGACCTTGTAAGTTTTTAAGGTGCTTCTCAATATTTTAAATGATTTTGGGGACTATATCCAACTCTGTGTTATGTCTGCATATACAGTATGAGGATTGCGTAACTGTACGGTCGCTGTTTGTAGATCTTACTGTTCGTCGGTTGCCCTACCAACCGGACGTGCAACGGTGTGCGGATGTTCTCCGCCGGCCGCGGTGGCCGAGCGGTTCTGGGCGCTTCAGTCTGGAACCGCGCGACCGCTACGGTCGCAGGTTCGAATCCTGCATCGGGCATGGATGTGTGTGATGTCCCTAGGTTAGTTAGGTTTAACTAGTTCTAAGTTCTAGGGGACTGATGACCTCAGACGTTGAGTCCGATAGTGCTCAGAGCCATTTGAACCATTTTTGCATGTTCTCCGTTTATCACTGGTAGCATCTGCGTGCTGCCACCTAGCAGCTCGTAGCTCCGCATGTCACCACTCGGTATGTACTTACTGTACTTTGTAACGATTCTTGCTTACGTAATACTTTATAAGGCGAATAGCTGTGTTTATTTCGCCTACTTTGCGAATTTCAAAGTTATGTACTAGTCTCAAGACGGTCTTTCTATAACTGGTACCGTTGCCAGATAAATAAGCACTTGTCGGGATACGGCGTGACCATTTATTGTTAAATTACGAAAGGAGATCGCTGTTGTCTGAATTATGACTCCAAAATTTACTTTCGTATTACATTTAAATTTTGATTTTGTCGTGAAAGTCATTTGCGGCGACTTACCTGGGAGGAATTAATGACTGACTCGTGTTGCAACGTGAGCTATCGGGATTTCAATAGTAAACATTTCCGTGACGCGGGAGGCGCCTATTGCAGCGCCTGCCATTCGAGTTTGTTGACCATCCCCGTGACGGTCTCGCACCGAGTAAACGACCCCGTGGCGGAACGCGGCGCTGTTGGTTGGGTCTCCTCCATCTTGTGTTAATACAGCCTCATAACGGTCGCATATTGATGAACAATACTCAAGTATCGGTCGAATAACGCCTTTGTAAGCCACTTCCTTCGTGGATGAGTTACATATCCTTAAGATTCTTCTAATAAATGTGTCTGGCATCTGCTTTTCCTACTATTTGTTTTACATGGTCATTCCAGTTAAGGTCGCTGTGGAAAGTTATTCCTAGATATTTTACGGCAGACACTATTTCCATCAATTTTTCTGCAATAGTGTAATGGAATAGCAGCGGATCTCTTCTGATATTCGTGCGCAGTAAGTTACACGTTTGCGATCTGGGTCAGCTGCGCGTTCTTGCTGCTTTAGAAAACAGCATCGTCTGCGAAATTCTCGGGAACATTGCGACGTCGTGCACGACATGATTTGTGTATATTTTGAACAGTAACGGCGGTGTCACACTTGCTTCGAGTGCTTCTACCACTGCGCGGTTTGTTGCCCAGATTCCCTTTGTTCCCGCGCAAATACGCTGCACTTCACGGCACCAAACGAAGCGGCCGGAGTTTCTATGAGTCGGTCGTAGCGGAGTGTTACAGTGAGTGGCGACTGAGATCAAAAGAGCCGACGACAGCCTATCAGCTTGTGCCTACTAAACGGGGAGAGGGTCTGTCACCCGTGCACCCTCTGTCCCTGGGCCGCTACTCGTTGATGTCCACACATACTGTAAACATCGGTCTGTGTTTGTGCGTGTGCGTCTATGTTTTCCACATCTGGTTCTAAACCAGTGGATCGATTTCAACCAAACTCTGTACAAGTGTCCCCTACTGTCAGGCAACAACCGCAGTAGCGGTAACAACCACCTACCTCTCATAGTTCAGGAGGTGAGACGTCATAAACACTGAGATACGTGAAAAAAATGATAAAACATTCATACGAGTATTTATTTTTTAGTAGTAACAGACTTTTTTTCTTAACTTTACGCCCTGATTTTACGACCCACCACCTTATTGCTGCCGGTTCTAGGCGCTTCAGTCTGGAACCGCGTGACCGCTACGGTCGCAGGTTCGAATCCTGCCTCGGGCATGGATGGGTGTGATGTCCTTAGGTTAGTTAGGTTTAAGTAGTTCTAAGGTCTAGGGGACTGGTGACCATAGATGTTAAGTCCCATAGTGCTCAGAGCCATTTGAACCATTTTGAACCTAATTGCTTAAGATGGGTGTTTATTGACTACTTAGCCGCTGCGCTCGGTATGTGGGCGCTGATACGGCTGAACCTCCACACCAGTTCCCGCATCCGATCGCACCGCTGCCCGTGTCCCGCCACGTGGAGGCGGGTCACACTTAATCATGTTTTGTTTTTGTCTCTTTTATTTTGTTTCCTTTTACTTGGTTATCTTTGTTTGCTATTTATCTTTCTTTTCTTTTGTTTATGGCAGCTTTCTCAAACCGTTTAACAAAAATTTACATTAAGGTTACATTTTGAAAAAGAAATAAAAAAAATATGGTTTAGAATGAAGAAGAGGAAAGAAGATAGGAAAGGAAGAAGTTTAGTCCCTCCACCCTGGGGAACTGAGGGTGAAAGCCTTGGAATTAGTCGTCAAGCCATTGATCCACAGTCTCCAATCCTTTGCTTACCTTTAACTAAGAAGATCGATACAAATCTAATTCCTATGCTAATTACTAAAGCTGTTACTAAGATAATTACGCTATTAACATGTTTAAAGTGCCTTGTTTTCGTGTGGCAATTGCGACGGTGCGCCGACACTGTTGACATCTATTCATGTTGAGCTTTAGTTACGTGTAATCTATTGTAATATCTGTACATTATGTTTAGACTAATGCATTTCTGTCGGTCTCCTCTCTGTTTCGGTGTTCATCCTCCACACTATGGCGTCTATGTAGATGCTGCATCTAGGTTTGCCGTCTGTACGGTTTCTCGCGCCTGTACTCTTTATGGCATTCGTCTGAGATTTTTTCTGCCAGTACGTTTAGTTCGTCCCATACTTCTGGTGTTCCGATTGCATCGTATATGCGTCGTTCAGTTTGTAAGTAAGTGTTGTATTCCTGTTGTGTTCCTGTGTTGTCGGTATTTCCCGCAGAATAGGACCGTGTGTTCGGGGCTTCCCGTACCTCCGCACGTACATGTAGATGTGTCTCTTAGACTCACGCGGTTCAAGTGCGTGGGATAAGGTCCGTGCCCAGTGTCGACTTACGGAAATGCCTGACGGCTGGCAGCCGTTTACACAGCTTTGAGCTGCGAAACCCAAGCGGCTGCAGGCGAAACCGGTAGCCGTCGGTAGAGCTATGAAGTGGCGTCGCCGTAGAGACGTTCACAAAATCGCGTTTAACACACGCGAAGCAGCTGCACTTACAGATTTGTGCATTATCCACTACTCTTTGTACGACTGTCTCATAATTTCGAAGGAGTTTCCACGAATATGTCGAAATGAAACTAATACCCCCCCTCCCCCACCGATAGTGCCATGTTTGTCAGGTAGTAATTAATAAAAGGGGAAAGCTACGGTAAGGAAAGGCCTTCAGTGAAGTTTAACGTAAAAATTTGATGCAAACCAAAAGAAAGAACTTGCCTAGTTAGAGTTGCCAACGGTTTGACAACCTGCCTTCCTGCTATACTCGAGATATTGCACCTGAGCGACACTCCAAGACGTTCAATAAAAGCAATGAAGAGTGGAGAGTGAGCGAGAAATCACGGCAAGAATTGATCCTCGAAAGTGAGAACACCAAGCGACGGAGATTGACACACGCCAGCAGAAACGCAGACGGCACGCTGAAGCTCGCTTCCTTACTGGTGACAGACGCCCAGTGCCGAATGTGGTCGACGCATTCGCCGTGACGGTAAGGTAGCGGCTGCCAGCCGTCCTTCATGTTGCCCGACTGTCGTCCAGTGCGAGGCAGCCGCCCCCTGACACGGCGCCACCTTCCACGTTGGAGGCCCTCACACAAGTTCCAGCGGCTGCGTGCTTTTAGCAGGTGCGGTAGGCGAAGAGGTGCTGCGTGGCATAACAACTTCGGCCTCAGACTGCTGCAGCGGACCGACCGTTTGAAGTTTGGGTTACTGGGCCCGTTCGGACATCAGTTCTCCGAGTGAACTCGTAGACATTTGCTGTGCCAGCGAGCCCTTTAGGCGGGTTTGAAACTGAAGCCTCCAACTGTAAGAAGATTCCACTTCTCGAGTGGTTACAATATTAAGTGAACGGTGGGTGGAGGAAATGTGTAGACCCCTCCAGCCGACAGTCCGCGTGGGAGGTGTGACGTCGGCTCTGCCTGTCACCGAGAGAAAATTACTTTTGATACTCAAACTGATTGATTTAATTAGCGAGCTTTTTAATTAAACAGTTAATAGCTTCGTGCTCGGTACAAATAAACTCGTCATCTCGTCAGCATATCGAATCTGTAATCGGATTTTCTGTAATAGTTTCATTTCGTTCGCCCTGTTTCTTTTGTCCTTTTTGGTAGCAGTAAGGGCAATCGCCACACGCTGTCTCTGTCCACGGGAAGTGTAGGGGCCACACAAAGCGACGTCGAGTGCCTCCTAAGGAATCTTGATGAGCCGCAGCCACGCAGCGTCCTCAGTACGCCTAAAGGATCAGCACCACTGTCAGGCTGTTGACAGTGACCCTTTGGCGGACGAAGCTATTGCGGTTTGGCGATCGTTATCAGACGCGGAAATGTTTGAACGAAATTTCTTTCGAGGCGTACTGCATGATAGCTGTTTTTGAACGCGCGTAAGTGCAAGACTACGTGTGTAAGAAAGAGAAAGCAGCCTGTAGTATCCGATTCCAAGACTAGCGGCCCTACATCTGGAGTACGTCTCGCTGTATAACTACTTAGGTTTACTGCTGGGAAGCGACATCCGTAATAGAAGTACTGGGGAAGATCAGACGAACATTGGTCGTAGGGTTCCAGTGATGGGCAGTAATCCTGAAAAGAAAATACAGTAGAAACCATACCGTGTACAATTCTAGCGTGTTGGTCCAGTGGTTGGAGTCATTACCGCGACAGCAAGCGTCGGACAAATCCAGACAAATCCAGACAAATCCAGATACGCGCTCTTCGGGTCGTCACAGGTCGGTGTTAGCCGTTCTAAAGCGTAACAGGTCGGTGTATCTCATTCAAAAGTATTAATAGGTCGATGTAACCCATTTGAAACTGTAAGAGAAATGATCGTGAAACTTAAATGTGAGTACCTAAAAGGAAGATGATACGGCTCTCGCGAAACCGTGTTGAACAAAATTTAGAGGACATGTCTTCGAGAAGTACTGAGCGACCATCCCGCTATTAACGTATGATATATTCGCTAGAGATCGTGACGTGAAGGACAAAGAGTTTAGACCCCTTACAGGCACAAGTCACTTTCGCCCCACTGAGTACCTGAATGGGATAGGAAAGAACCAATAAAGCCCCGATTGTTTAAAGAATCGAATTTCCATGTATGAATAAGTTTGAAACGTTTGATTACTTTGCAAAAGAGTTAAATGCTTTTTTCTTTTAGCGTGTCAGCGAGGAAAACGTTCAGGAAATATTTGTTGGAAGTTCTTAAGTACTGTCATTCTCAAATATTCGATAAGTAAATTCCCGGTATTTGCGCACCGTTCGTTACGCTGACCCCCCCCCCCCCCGCCCCCCTTCCCCACACACACACACACACACACACACACACACACAGTTTCTAGTTCTAATATGTCTTATTGTGTTAAGCGGTTACCATAAGGTTGTACTTGTTAATAAGTAGACTATGACAGCATTTTAAATTTTCAAATTAACTCAGTAACTAACAGAAATATTGGAAATGAAATTCTTGTGCACCTGGTCGCGGTTAAATACGCAACTTCGGACTCGAACTGGGTTGCGGGACAGCGGTCTAGTAATGTGTTAATGTATTGCAGCTTGTGCCAGGCAGTGCACAGCAGCTGGCGGAAGATGTACTCTCTGTACACGTAGATGTGGGTGTAGGTGTTCTGTAAATGACTGTAATCAGAGGGAATCCAACTCTGCTTACTACTCGTAAATGTTGTATCATTCCAGATACCGAAGTAAGTACGGCTCTTCGAAGTAGAGTGTTACGTTTCGTTTAAAGTCAACCGACTGGTTCTGAAAAGACGAGTACACTGGTACATCGCTTGTCGATGTTGGTGTCGAAACTTTTGGCATGAGTGGCTGAGAAACGAGTAAGGAGTTGAGAAGCAGCGGTGTAGTCCTCCTCCGCTGTTGTATGTCGCGGAAGCAGTGACCGAAATAAAAAGAAAAACGTAAAGTACAGCAATGATTAAAATGTCTTTTGACGTTCGTATCTTCGGTGGAAGTGAAGAAGAATTACACGAGCCGAGCAACGGAATGAACTGCCTGATGGTACAAGATGCGGACAGTGTACTCCGAGTAAATAGAAGAAAGATGAACCTGTTGAATATCTGCAGAGGTGCACTGCCGACGTAACTAGTCAAAGTACACGAAATGAAACAATTTTTCCACCTAGGACGGAAAATTAGGTGTGACGGACAGAAATAGTAGACTAGCACGAGCAAAGAGGACACTCCTACCAGAAAGTAAGTTTGCAAGCGTAAGAAGAAATGTCTGAGAATGTACGTGCGGAGAACATCGTTGCATGGCTGTGAATCGTGCGCTCTGGACAAACTGAAGGTGAAACTGCACTACTCGATTTAAAGTGTTCTAAAGAATTGCAGGTAGCATGGGTTCGTATCATAATAGATAAACGCTGACTTGATAGAATTACGTCTCTAGTTTTAGTATTTTGGTTTTTGTTCAAGCGTGCATGGGCATCAGCATAATTTTACCGCGGGGGAAGGAAGACGGTTACAATACTCTCAACATAAACATTGTGAGTGTGAATGAGTTGGTCAGTTTTTAGACTTATGTTGCCAAAGTACGTAAATTTTAACTTGACATCAAAACTCTTACATACCAGACAACTGATGGTTATCCACTTAACATTTTTTACACATACTTTACTTCAATATTCAAAACAACGACCGATTTTACAGCAGTTGCTAAAGGCACAATACCGTCTCGCCGTTGTCAGCCTCGTAGTGGTAAATTTCGCTATACGAGATTCATAGTGCAATCATCGGAAATCGACGCTGGAGGTGTATAAGAATTTTGTAATGAATAAAAACACCGCACTCCATATTCCAAGGGCGGGGGACGACAAGTGTGTATGTACGGGGATGTCTGTCTATGTTGGCGAGCATTTCTAGTCGCGTATCAGATTTTGGACTATCAACACACAAAAAGTTATGATGTTTTGTTTTTTTTTTTCTTTTCGCTGAACTTCAATTCTCTGAACAAGTTTTTGCGAGTGATCTTTGACGCTCCTCGATCCAATTTTTCGTCCAACTTTTTTTCTGTTTCAACGAAGTTGAAGAATTACCAGTGCAGTGTCTTTATCGTCCAGAATTCCGAACCACACTATCACTGGGCGGCCTAGGGAGAACGTCAATTATATTGCGCGGTGTGGTTGTGCAGTATTATTGACCGCCTAGGGACCGTTTAAGCGACGCAACGGCTGTTTCTGCAGCGCCGGCAGTACACGCGGCTGTATAACAGAACATCCTGTGTTGGGTCCCCGGAGACAGACAGACAGACAGTCACACAGCGTTGCGGGCGGCCGGTTGGGTTCTGCAGTCTTCCAGTCGGTCCCAGAGGCGGCGGCCCGCTGCTGGGTGACGTCACGCCAGGCAGCCCTGCCGACCTGGTGGGCTGGCGCAGCTGTCCACGAGTTGTCTGTTTTGCAGCCCAACGCTTCACAGCCCTCGGCAACGCGCCGTGCCTCCCAGAGCACGCAGCAGTTCTGTCTCCATTCACGCGGCAAATCGTTGGTTGAGGACAGCGCGATAAAAACTCTTTCAGTCATTATCATTAACTAGCTGGCATTACCCTGTTTTCTCGACATTTTCTTTTACAGCAAAAGTAGTTAAATATTTACACACACACACACACACACACACACACACACACACACACACACACACACAGAGAGAGAGAGAGAGAGAGAGAGAGAGAGAGAGAGAGAGAGAGAGAGAGAGAGAGAGACGACGCACCACGAAAACTTATCGGAATACTAGGGAAATCAGTAAAAGTTGATGTACATGTAAAGGCAAACAAATGACTGCAATTTCGGAAAAATGGATAATTTATTCACGAGAAAGAGCTTCGCAAATTTAGGAACTCAATAGCGCGTCGGACCACCTCTGGCCCTTACGCAAGCAGTTATCCGGCTTGGCATAGATCGAAAGATTTGTTGGATACGTTCCTGAGGGACAGCGTGCCAAATTCTGCCCTATTTTCAAAGTCTCGAGCTAGTTGGAGGGCTCTGCCCACAATATTCCAGATGTTCTCAATCTGCGAGATGTCCTGCGACCTTTCTGGCCAAGGCAGGGTTTGGCAAGCAGGAAGAAAAGCAGTAGAAAGTCTCGCCGTGTGAGGGTGGAGATTTCATTGCTTCTTTGAGCCCAACTTTACGTCCGCTCTAAAATGCTGACAACTGCGTATATTGTTCAGGCGGCTGTCAGCTAGGCGTATTGATGCCCAGCAGAGCACACACCTGGTATCGACATGTTCCGTGTTTACTATCATTGCGAGGTGCACAGTGGAATTGCGCTGCGACGTCACACATCGGTCGCTAAAGATTGCAATTTTGCATTTTCCCGTCGATACCTGCATGAACATGAATTTCTGACCAACTTTCATAAGTCCTTAGTGGTCCGTCGTTTGATTTTAAAAGTGTAGGTTTTTCTTTGTTCTTGTAATCTTCAGTCCAAAGATTGATTTGATGCAGCTGTGCACACTAGTCTATCGGGTACAACCGTCTTCGTCTCTCGATAGCTACTGCAAATTACATCTAGGTGTATTTGACTTGCATAACATGTTCAAGCCTTGGTCTCCCTCTACAACTTTTACCTCCAGCACTTCTCTCCAGTAGCTAATTCGAACCTGCCAAAACCTCGCTAAATATCTGTAGTAACACTCTCTCTGTCCATATTCCCTTCATGCTCCCCTTCTCTCTCTCTCTCTCTCTCTCTCTCTCTCCTCTCCTCTCCTCTCCTCTCTCTGTCCATATTCCCTTCATGCTCCCCCTCTCTCTCTCTCTCTCTCTCTCTCTCTCTCTCTCTCTCTCTGTGTGTGTGTGTGTGTGTGTGTGTGTGTGTGTGTGTGTGTGTGTGTGTCCTCTTACCCACTGTCTCTGACATTACGTTTTGCTTACTGTTATTGCGAACGAAACCTTTATTGAGAACTGAAGTACTTAAGATGAACTCGTAAACCTGTTGGGGTCATTCGGGGTATGAGACACCTCTCCAACTGCTGACTCTGTGAGCATAGTAGCTTCAGCGACAGTACTTTCCACATTTTTAATCCGCGAATGGGGACGATTTTAAAATCTCGGACTATTCAGATTGCGTAATAGTATTCTAATCATAAACCACAAATGCAACTTTATTTTCTGTTGAAACTAAATACGAAAAAGAATATGAAACCGCATAGTTTCACAGCGTAACAGTCTACAGTGTTATCTGCCACGCAGTTGATTTCCATGGAAAACTACGGCATTGTTTTTTTAGGAAATATGTACTCTGTATCCATTTGAATGTTTGTTACAGTATTCTATAAAAATTCGAAGTAAATCAGTCAAGACCTTTTCGAGATTTTTGCTAACAACGTTAAACAACGACTTGCTTCATATAGCATTGCAGACGTTAACAACCTCCTCTTTTGTTCCTAGAGCAGAAGAATGAAGAAAATCGAATATTGGCGGAATGTAAGTTCCCCTTGTTAGAGATCATTGTTCACTCGTTAGACTGTTCTTTCCAGTCGACAGCTCCCACAACTCCTCAGGATGGAGAATCATAACTGACGTCCCTCCAACTTGCATTCCTGAACGTTTTTTCTGTCTTTGTTTGCGTCATTTAGAGACTGAATACGAGGGCGAATGACTGCATCACTGTCTCACACCCCATCTAATCAGAGCACTTCGTTCCTCGTCTTCCATTCTTAGTATTCTCCCTTGTTTGTTGTATGTATTCTACATTATCTGTCTTTCCCTAGAGCTTGGGCCCGTACACCTCTCTTCCCGAGTATATCGGCTGTCTTTCCCCATTTTCGTCTGTCGGACGCCTTTTCTAAGTAGATATATCCTATGATTATGTCTCGATTGTTCTTAAGTCTTATTTCCGCTATCATACGCAAAGATACAACTGCCTCTATGGGGCATTTACCAATCGTAAAGGCAAATTTATCGTCACCTAACACATCCTCAGTTTTCTCTTTCTGCTCCCATCAGTCCATTAAAACCGCCACATGGAAGGTGATTCCCAAGTCATGATAGAATCTTCAAGCGATTGTGCTGGAATGTATATGTATCAGTTTGAGGTACGAGACCCCAGGTCCGCAAACGACAGAGTCGGAAGGTAGGAGCGAAGACCTATCAAGTTCCGCGCAGCGCTCAAACTGACAGCCCCAACTTTCGGATCCTGATCATCACGTGCAGGATTCCCACTGAATACTCCACAAAACCCTCGGGTAATTTCTCCTGTTGATGGATTACTAACAGCCCACTTAGCCTGATGTCAGAGAGACCGAAAATCCGGAGTAATAATGAATTCCATTTACCTGCGCAAGTTTCACAAAGTGCTGCATTTCAAAGTGGCGTCCCCCATCGTCAGTGCAGGCATGGCATCATCGCACAAAGTTCTGTTGTGCCCGTTCTACACCGAAGAGCCAAAGAAACTGGTACACCTACCTAATATCGTGTAGGGCCCCCGCGAACACGCAGAAGTGCCGCAACACGACGTGGCATGGACTCGAGTAATGTCTGGAGAAATGCTGGAGGGAATTGACACCTCGAATCCTGCAGGGCTGTCCGTAAATCCGTAAGAGTACGAGGCGGTGGAGATCTCTTCTGAACAGCACGTTGCAAGGCACCCCAGATAATCTCAACAGTGTTCATGTCTCGGGAGTTTGGTGGAGAGCGCAAGTGTTTACACTCGGAAGAGGGTTCCTGGAGCCACTATGTTGCAATTCTGGACGTGTGGGGTATCGTATAGTTCTGCTAGAATTGCCCAAGTCCGTCGTAATGCACAATGACCATGAATGGTAGCAGGTGATCAGACAGGACGCTTACGTACGTGTTGTATGTAGATGTACCACGGGTTCCATATGACCGCGACTGCACACGCGTCACTCCATTACAGACCTAGCGACCGATGAACTCAGCAGTTTGGTCCCGTAAGACCTTACCACAAATTTCCTACCATTACAGACCTGCAGCAGCTTGAACAGTCCCCTGCTGACATGCAGGGTCCACGGATACGTGAGATTGTCTCCATACCCGTACATCCGCTCGATACAAATTGAAACGAGACTCGTCCGACCAGGAAACATGTTTCCAGTCGTCAACAGTCCAATGTCGGTGTTGACGGGCCCAGGCGAGGCGTAAAGCTTTGTGTTGTGCAGTCCTCAAGGGTACACGAGTGGGCCTTCGGCTGCGAAAGCCCATATCGATGATGTTTCGTTAAATGGTTCGCACGCTGACACCTGTTAATGGCCCAGCATTGAAATCAATTTACGGAAGGGTTACACTTCTGCCACGTTGAATGATGCTCTTCAGTCGTCGTTGGTCCCGTTCTTGCAGGATCTTTTTCCGGCCGCAGCGATGTCGGAGATTTGATGTTTTACCGAATTTCTGATATTCACGTTACACTCGTGAAACGGTCGTACGGGAAAATCCGCACTTCATCGCCTCCTCGAGGATGCTGTATCCCATCGCTCGTACGCCGACTATAGCACCACGTTCAAACTCACTCAAATCTCGATAACCTGCCATTGTA